>NC_086180.1:78511946-79761946 GCF_023053635.1 Elgaria multicarinata webbii | reverse complement strand
CTCAGTCTCTTTGCTACTGCACTGGAATGTGTAAGCCTACTGGGGCAGAGACCTGCCCTCATTTAGTAAAATGCTATCCACAGAGATGGCATTGTTGTTATTTAGTCTGCATTATTCTGCCTCAAATGAAGTACCTCACTCTGCCTTAAGTAGGGTTGGCCCTGAACTATTTGCTGTAGCATTTTCCCATTGGTTGTAAACTCTTTTCAGATAAAATTCTGGTATTCAGGGTATTTACATAATCAGCCCAGAGATACGCATTTAAATTTGCATATAAGTCCCAGATTAAAAATATGGCAAGTAATAAAATATGATGTTCCAGTTTCTCTATTAAATTGCATCAGCTTGAACTATAATAGTAATACAAAAATAAAAATAAAAAAGAACCGCCACTGTAATTTACCTATTGCTTTCCTGAGAGTTAATGAGTATTCTGGGTATGAAATTCACCAACAACATTTTAGAACAGCTTGAAAGAGCATATTTTATGTGATAAGCCAAATGTAAGTCAGAAAACTCAGTGATTTTAATTTAAAATTCTCTGCCTCATTTCCATAAATGTTAATTTTTCACTCATAAATCTCCTTCATGAGGCTAGTCATGAACACTGTCCATAAATAATTGTATATTCTGCATGTGAGAATAATTTTCTTTAATTGAGGGACGTCACCTTTATTTCAATGAGAAAACTGCAGATGCTCTAGTGAAACAAGGGGCCCAAAACAGGAATTACTTTAAAATCTGTATCTAGCACAGCCTTCCCCAAATGCCCTCCAGATGTGTGGGAGGAAGTGTAGCTTCCTACATCTGGAGGTCATGATGTTGTAGAAGGCTAATCTAGTAGCTATGCCTCTCTCTTTTTTTTTCTCATTTTGTTTACTTTAGAGTAGTTGCAAGGGTCCTGAGATCAATCTTAAAAACATCCCTACCCTAAGGTGCTGATCCAGGTTGAGGTCCTGTGCATACTCTATAGTAAGGATCACGGTGATATTCCAAGTGAGAGCCACTTTATACATTCAGCACTATAAAGTGTGGACGCTTTCTCCTTGTCAGGTTTGGAAGGCAGAGCTACATGCGCAGAAAATTTCAACCATTCAATTTTTGGCATTTTGTGGGTGGGGTGCGGAGGTCTTCTTTCTTTCTTTATATATTATTTTTTAAAGAAACACTCCTGCATTTTCAGGAGCCCAGGATTTCTTATTGGATGCCTATTGGAGAGGAAGAGTGCACATGAAGCTCCATCCGACAAGCATTTTACTGTATGCTCATTACTGTATGTATGCTTGCGAATTACTCACATGACACTGTCTGCCTCTTGCGTGTCTTCTGCCTTATCTGGCCATTATTGCACTGCAAAAAAAACCCCACCTCATTAAGTCTGGTTGCTGCTCTCTCCTACCAGACTGAATGGGGCTAGTTACTTCCTGTTGTCAGGAAGCAATGTGGGACTGGCATCAGAAGAAGCGATGGGAGCTGTGCATCTGACTATATGTGATGGAGCTTATGGTCTCCAATACTCATTCACTTAGAACTGCTGGGCTTATCGAAATGCTGGAGGAAGAGGGTGTTGTTGTTGTTGAAAAAAAACTTTAAAAATAGGAAGGACATTCAGCAACCAGCTACACTTTAGAAAGTATGTGGGAATCCTGTCCCCCTCCCCAAGGAGAAAATTCTTCAAATGTTCCCCCTCCCTGCAAAAGAGGCCGCAAAAAAACCCAAAAAAACCCGCCTCTTTCGTAGGGAGAGAGAACATTACCGAAAATAGGGCGTGGGGCAGGTTTTGGCTCAGCACTAGTCAGAATACTCCTCCACGGGAGAGAGAAAAATCACATAACAATGAAAAATAGTGTGCCAGGAAGACAGCTAGCCTGAACAACTGTGAACCTACCACGAAATAAGGAGGCAAAATGTGTGTGTTGGGAAAACTAGGCCCACAGATGTAATAATTTACAACAAGGAGTTCTGCAAATGAATTGACTGTGCAGGATTTATCAGCCCAATATGGGTGAGTCTGCCCCAAACAAAACAGACTGTCCCCCATTTTCCTAACTGCACCTTTAGGTAGGGTTTTTGATGGCAATTCCCGGAGGGGGAGGGGAAATCCGGATTTTTCCCCCCAAAGAGCAGCTCTAATGGGAATTAACAAAAATGCTTATAACTCCGTCATTTTTTAAGATAAAGACAGGAAACTTGGCACAATGGTAGCTCTTAGGAAGGGCTTTAGTCATACTAAATTTGAAACAGATCCGTTCATCCATTGATTTTTTAGGATTTTTTTTAAAAAATTGAGGTTTTAAAATTATTATTTTTAAAATCGTCATTTTTAAAGTTAAAGAGATTAAACTTTGTAACATGATAGGATTTAGGTAGAGCTTTAGCCACACCAAATTTGAAATAGATCTGTTCATCCATTGTTTTTTTTTAGGGTTTTTTTTTTAAAAAATGAGGTTTTAAAATTAGTAATTCTTAAACTGTCATTTTTAAAGATAAAGAGCTGAAAGTTGGCACCATGAAAGCTTTTAGGTAGATCTTTAGCCATAACAAATTTGAAACAGATCTGGGGCCAGTAGCAAACCCTGTTAACAACAACAGCAGCTTGCAATGAGTGAAGATACAGTCAGAAAAGATATTTGAGGGAAGGGGAGAATGTAACACACAGAGTATAGCAAAAGCTTCAAAGTACAGCAAAACCTACAAAAGTAGGAGTGAGTGAAGTTAATTTCAGATACATTGAATCTCTCACTTGTTCTTTATTTCAGTGATTTTAACATTAAGATGTTATATAGAACAGATTTGTCTTAAATGTGTGCTGTAAAATCAGACATGTGACCAAGGCTATGTTTGGGTGGGCACGCCCCCTTGGTACTGGACACGCCCCCTTGGGGTCGACCATGTTGTCCTCCTTTTTGGTTTCCAAAATATGGTCACCCTACTTTAGGTGTTAAGGACCCCTCCTCCTGAGTCACAGGCCCTCTAAGTCTCATATTCAGGCCTTGAAAGGGATCCTTTCCTTGCCCCCAAGTCCTGGCAGGCAAGTCAGGGAAATCTCCTTTCTCCATCTTGGCAGCTCTGGGGGCACAACAATGAGCCTTCCCTGCATTGCCCCATCCACACTGATTATGCTAAACTGTTGGGGAAACACCACACCCCAATGGCCAATTAACTATAGAGTTGGATGAACTCACCTGTGTCCGGTCTGTTGCACACTCGCCCCATCGCCATCTGCCCTTACTGCTGAAATTGTGCACTTCTTCCCACTGTGTCAATGGCGGGTGTCAAGGAGGGGAAGTGCATAATTTGGACAGTGAGGGCAGATGGCTCCCAAGCATCCATCAGGGTCTCATGAGCGCTCCAGCACACGTCAGCACTTGTGGAGCAGGCCCCTGACTGGATCCGGGGAGCTGGACATGGCCGAGTCCGAGTCCATTGGACTCCCGGACTCAATTGGACACTCGCAACATTTAACGGTATGTGCTGAGTTTTAACTGACTCCAGAACTAGCTTTGGCCTGGCTGAGTGTTTAACAATTGTTTTAAATGTTAGCTGTTTTTATGTTTTTAAGGTTTTAAATTTTGCATATTGATTTTTGATGTTCAGTCTTTTTAATGTTTGTAAACCGCCCAAAGAGCTTTGGCTATGGGGGGTGGTATATAAATGTAATAAATTAATAAATAATAATAATATCCCTAATTAAACTCCACCCACCCCAGCAACTCAATACAAATTAGGCCAAAAAAGCACACATTTTTGACCCATCTAAACATAAAGCCAAAAAAAGAAAAGTCCTACGCAGGCCTACTGTGATCAGATACAGCCTGTACTGAGTCTTCCCTGGCAGGAGGGAGGTGCCAACCAACGTAGGGTGACCCTATGAAAAGGAGGACAGGGCTCCTGTATCTTTAACAGTTGCCTAGAAAAGGGAATTTGAGCAGGTGTCATTGTTATGCATGCAACAACTGGTGACATGGGCCACATCTACACCAAGCAGGATATAACACTTTGAAAACATTTTGAAAACTGTATATGTAGTGTGTCCTGGGCCTAAACAGTTGTCACTACTGTTATAAAACATTATAAAGCAGTAGTATAGATTCTTCTCTCTTCATCAACACAGTTAAAGTTGCAGGATCCCTGCCCTTTTGACCAGATACAAAAGAGGTCAGGGCTCCTGCAGCTTTAAATGCTGTGATGGGGCGGAAATTTCACCTAGTGCTGCATGCATACAAATGACACCTGCTGAAATTCTCTTTCTATGCAACTGTTAAAGATACAGGAGCCCTATCCTCCTTTTCATATGGTCACCCTAAACCAATGGCAAATGTGGGGAAGAGAAGGCGCGGCCAGGCTTAAATACCTTTCATGGCCCCACTCTTTCTGCACAATGTGTACCCACACACAAGGCTCCTGCTTGCTGGTGTCACTCTAAATCCTATGTCATTTGTACCAGTATTATCTCCGTTTTCTATGTGCAGGGTAGTTTTATCCATCAAAGTTTTACCTTTCAATTATGTGACTTCTCCATTATGAAACGGCACAGTCCGGAAAGACTTTACCACTTTATTCTACCAAAAATGTAAGCTAGCGGTGGGAGTGTTCCAGAGACTGCTTCATCTCATGCCCATGTGCAAAGAGGCTTACATATCTCTTGTTTCTTCAACTCCCTTTTATTTTCATTCCTAATAATATTTTCATTATGCTGTGCCCTTCATTTGAATTTGAAAACTGTCTATTCCAGACTATTTTAATATTCATCCCAGCAGCAACCCCAAAATGATATATTTAAGATTTTAATTATCAGTGACTGCAATTTTAAGATGCACTTCTTGCACTGCAAGCACTTGAATTATCATCATCATCATCACCATTATTATTATTATTATTATTATTATTATTATTATTATTATTCAGTAATGAGGAGGAAGGAGAGGAAATGGGGGGAGAGGCTGGTTCATATAATTATGTATTACACTATTTTGGATGTATCTCTTATGTTTTCCTCTTTTATAGATTAATGGAATACACTTTCAAAGCAGGAAGCAGGACATGGAATCTCTTTGGGGAAAAGTTGAATAGGACATTCCACACACACCCATATTTCTAGTGCTTAATTGGGTCGTCTAATGAATGTAGCTTTGTTTTTTCTGACCCATGGGGCTTACCAAAAACAGAGCTGACATAGCAAATTTTTTTTTCAAGGATAAACAAGCTAATCCTTTGAACAGTGTGCCTATCTAGATTTGTTTGCCCCTGTCTGAATCACTCATGGGTACATGTTGCCCAAAAATAATTCTTCCACTTATAGCAAACTGTGTACCTGCCAGGAAATGGATGGTTCAGTAGCTAGTAGCCAAGTACTCGCATGCATCATAAATGAACCCCTTTGGATCAGTTTTCAGAGCATACTCTGGGGGATTATGTGCAGGAAACCATTATCGCGTTGCCTTGAATATTTGTTAATATTGTTTTGTAGCTTGCCATGTTGGTTCCATGTAATGAAGAAAAAATAAATCTTTGCGAATCTTTTCAGCATGTCATGCCCTTGAGGATATATTTAGCAGAGAATATTTTTTCAGTGGTTAATGTTAAACTAAAGTGATGATACATGTCTAATTAAATGGAAAGGTAAGGGGGAATTCCCCCCCTTTTTTTAAGAGTATGTCTGACAGCTTGTGAATTAGTGTAGTGAACTGGTTAAGGCCACAGAATATATAAATATATAGAGACAGACAGACAGAGGGAGGGAAGGGGGGGTCACATGTCTCCAGAAGAAACCAATTTTATTCCTGTGCATTATTATTTTTTTCATTCTTCACTCACACTCCAAAGCAATACAAAAAAATATTAATTTATCCGTAGAAAACAGAGCATCCTTTGTTTCCTTTCTAATCTGCATAGCCCTAGGATGTAGTAGCTTAAAGTAATGACTTCCCTCACCCCATCTCTGTTCAAATCTATTCATCACTCTCATGGCTTTTACAAAGGGTGTGAAGATGCACCTTTTTAATTTAGCCTTTTTAAAATTTGTAGTTTTAATGTTTTCATGTTGTCATTGTTTGAAATGTTTTTGTGTTCATTGTTTTAACTGGTTTAATTGGTTTACATTGTTGAACGCCACCTCGTTGGCTTTTTAGCAGATAAGGTGGTATATAAATGTGAATGAATGAATGAATGAATGAATGAATAACATGATGCAAACAGAAAAATGTATATTCGGTCGAAGGTGATCATGAATGATGTCAAGCTTTTCAATACAGCTCTATTGTTATCATACACTAAATATGCACACTTGTTTTTTTTTTGTTGTTGTTGTTTATTCGTTCAGTCGTTTCCGACTCTTCATGACTTCATGGACCAGCCCACGCCAGAGCTTTCTGTCGGCTGTTGCCACCCCCAGCTCCCCCAAGGTCAAGTCTGTCACCTCCAGAATATCATCCATCCATCTTGCCCTTGGTCGGCCCTTCTTCCTTTTGCCTTCCACTTTCCCTAGCATCAGCCTCTTCTCCAGGGTATCCTGTCTTCTCATTATGTGGCCAAAGTACTTCAGTTTTGCCTTTAATACCATTCCCTCAAGTGAGCAGTCTGGCTTTATTTCCTGGAGTATGGACTGGTTTGATCTTCTTGCAGTCCAAGGCACTCTCAGAATTTTCCTCCAACACCACAGTTCAAAAGCATCTATCTTCCTTCGCTCAGCTTTCCTTATGGTCCAGCTCTCGCAGCCATAGGTTACTACGGGGAATACCATTGCTTTAACTATGCGGACCTTTGTTGTCAGTGTGGTGTCTCTGCTCTTAACTATTTTATCGAGATTTGTCATTGCTCTCCTCCCAAGAAGTAAACGTCTTCTGATTCCCTGTCTGCAGTCAGCGTCTGCAGTAATCTTTGTGCCCAGAAATACAAAGTCTGTCACTGCCTCCACGTTTTCTCCCTCTATTTGCCAGTTATCAATCAAGTTGGTTGCCATAATCTTGGGTTTTTCTTAGGTTTAACTGCAACCCAGCTTTTGCACTTTCTTCTTTCACCTTTGTCATAAGGCTCCTCAGCTCCTCCTCACTTTCAGCACACTTACTTGAGGAGTATATCCTATAGTAGGAATTGAGAATAAAACTGCCAGGATCATACTGCCTTTATATAAACGTATGGTGCAACCACACGTAAAATACTATGTACAGTTCTGGTCGCCACACCTAAATAAGATATTCTAGAACTGGAAAAAGTGCAGAAAAGGGCAACTAAAATGATTAAGGGGCTGGAGTGGCTCCCCTACGAGGGAAGGTTACATCAGCTGGGATTGTTCAGCTTCGAAAAAAGGCAGCTAAGGGGAGACATGATAGTGGTGTACAAAATTATGCATGGTGTGGAGAATGTGGCTAGGGAGACATTTTTTCCCTCTCCCATAATGCTAAACCCAAGTCATCCCATGAAGCTGACTAGTGGGAGATTCAGGAGAAGTGAAAAGAAATCTGTTCCTGCACAGCCGGAACGGCTTGGGTGGGAGACGGCTGTTGCTGGGGGAAGGGAATAGAATTAAGGCACCTCACGAGCATAGGCACGTCTGTCTCTGGAGACAAGGGCAAGGCAGAGGCTATAAAAGCCATCCCCGCTCCAAAACTCAGCCTCTTTCATCCTGGCTTACCTGAGCGAGCCAGTGTGGTGTAGTGGCTAAGGTGTTGGACTGGGAGTCGGGAGATCCGGGTTCTAGTCCCCACTCAGCCATGGAAAGCCACTGGGTGATTTTGGTCCAGTCACAGACTCTCAGCCCAATCTACCTCACAAGGTGGTTGTCATGAGGTTAAAATGAAGAGGAGGGTTATGCATGCCGCCTTGGGTTCCTTGGAGGAAATAAGGTGGTATATAAATGATAATAATAATAATAATAATAATAATAATAATAATAATAATAATAATAATAATAATAATTGTGCTCTTCTCGGCAGCAGAGGAGAGAAGCAGCGGCGGTCAGCAAAGGTGACGGGAGAGGAGGAGGAGGAGGCTGCATTTGGCAGCAATAGCAATGGGAGAGTCAGCTGTGTCAAGGGACAAGTAAAAGGGAGAACTTCTTCACACAGAGCATAGTTAATCTATGGAACTCACTACCACAAGATATGATGGACACCAATTTGGATGGCTTTAAAGGCAGTTGGATAAATTCCTGGAGGAGAAGGCTACCATGGGCTACCTCCAGTATTAGAGGCAGTAAGCCTATATGTACAAGTGGCTGGGGAACAAGGGTTGGAGGTGGTGTTGCACCTATGCGCTGCTTCTGGGTTTATGCTTGGCAGCTGGTTGGCCACTGTGTGAACAGAGTGCTGGACTAGATGGAGCCTAGGTGTTATCCAGCATGGCTGTTCCTATGTTCTTATCTGTTAGGGATTGGTATAGCAGCTCTGCTTTAAAAGTTGAAGTGGAGCTCTGATGAGGCGCTGCTCCACTCCAATTTTTGAGACAGCTCTGTCTCCCTGCTCCATCGAAGGTTTGTTGGAGCTCTGATCCATTCTTGCTCCATTATAGTCTTTGGAAATTAACAAAAATGCTTACAGGTCTGTAATTTTTTAAGATAAAAAGATGAATCTTGGCACCATGATAGCTCTTAAGTAGGGCTTTAGCCATGCCAAGTTTGAAGCAGTTTCATTCATCTCTCTCTCTCTCTCTATATATATATATATATCTCCCCTCAAACTATTCCCCCCATGCACATAAACACACACACACACAGAGAGAGAGAGAGAGAGAGAGAGAGAGAGAGATCAGTGGCATCTTTTTGGGGGGTGTTAAAAATTAAAAGGGGAACATTTTAAAAAGAATAGAGGTGATTAGCAGTGCAAACCTATGTATGTCTACTAAGAAATAAGTCCTAATGACTTCAATGGGTCTTACTCCCATGTAAATATGGACAAAACTGCAGTCTCGAGGCTGCAACACTTACTAATAGGAAGGCATCCACTTACTTCCGAGTAGATGTGCGCTGGAGAGAATGGCTTTATTGGTTTCCTTTTGTTCTTTACCTCCCCCTAAAATCATTTTCTTGGGGGGCTTCTGTCACTTTTGGATCAACATTAAAGCCCCCCTCACTTAAAGATCAAAGACAGTTTTTAAAACTAAAACTGAAACAAAAACTGACCTTGAAATGGAAAAAGATCCTTTTTCAATGAAAATAACAACACACACAAAACCCGACACTTTCTTTATTGGTGTGAAGCTACTTTTTGCAATTGCGGCTACATCTGACGGTAATATCGAAAGTCCATGTCTATTTAGAAGTAGGTCCCACTGAATTGAACGGGATTTATTCCTCTGAGGCAAAAAGGGATTTGGGCCATCCCTTGGCAAAGTCAGACATGAGGGGCTGCACTTTGTACCCTTTTGCCAATTTATTTGGGAAGCCTTTTTATTAATTTCCATAGACTATAATGGAGGAGTTATCCAAAAATGGATTGGAGTTCTGCTCTACTTCACGGGTATTCCACAGTTCTTAAAACATCCCTCTCTGCTCTGAAAAATCAAAGCTTTGACCAAGCTCCATCGAACCTTCAAATTTTTGGAGCGAAGCCTACAGCTCTATTATCTATTCTTGCATTCCACTCTCACCTCTCTTTTTGTATACGTGGTTCCACAAAGCTTGAAACCTAAGAAGATTAACCAGGAGTCATGATTCCTGGGCAAATGAAAGCTAGCAATTCTGACAGGAAAAGTACTGCTGTATAGACTTTGTATAAGGGTAAATTTGTGTAGATAGCCATGAGACAAAAAGCTTTGGATGACATAGAAAATGAAGAAGGGAAAATTCCTTCCAAAGTTCCGAAAAGAATTAAGTCAAGGACCAGTCCTCAGCAATCTTTGCTAGGCTCGTTAACAAATAAATGCATCAGCAATAACTTCTGTTTGTGTTTTAGCTTTCAGAGTTATTAAAGCAAAATGTCTTGACACAAAAGAAATTAAAGGCTGAGAGAGAGAGAGAGAGTTTGTGATTGCTGTCAAGTGTTTTCATCTGTCATCGATGGGAAGAATGCAAACTTAATTAAAGGCTGCAATTTGGGGGATCTTTATCACCTTTTCTATATACACTGTACATTTGGAGGCAGTCCAAGTGTGACAAAAAATTATATGAAACCACTGTTTTCATTAACGCCAAAGAACTGTTCTATACCTGTTCTTTAAGTATTTATTACTACTTACCTACTTATTACTGCTACGTTTTCCTCATGGAATGACTCATTCCCAACATATACACACTCACTAGATTAGATTTTATGCTCACAGGTGTACTTTAATATAATTTTATCTTTAATTTTTTATTATTTGCTTAAAGGGACCATGCTTTTAGCTAAGTATAGCCAAAGGTTTTTTTCCCCCTCCACTTTTATTTAATCAATGTTTTCTAGTCTTAGAATATTAATCACTTTAAAAGGCAGGCAGAGCAAGTAGGAATAAAGGAGTGAAAGTTTGTGAGTTGAATATTAAATTTGTAAGTCTCTAAGATAGATATTAATAGATTTTTGCCTGGTGCAGTACCCTACAAAGACAGATGGAGATTGAAAGATACAATCAACTTTCTTTATATTTTCTGGTTGATCCCCCCAGATCTTTCCCTTGTTGAAAATTTGCTAACGTGTTTCTGGGGGTTGTGTAACCTAATCCCTCTATCAAGGCCTAATTCTTTTTCATCGTCCCTCAGACATGGAGATAAGCATATAAGCTGGTTTTGGTATTGCTCATCAGTCCCCTGCAAATAACATACAAACTATTGCACATTGTTTGGGTCATTGTTCATCATTCCACATTCATTCAAACATCCCACGAGCAATTGCTTATCCCTCTCAACTTCCAATCACAGCCCAATTAGCTATTGCACATTGTGTCATTCCCCCACCCCCAACCTTTTTGTGCAAAAAAAATAAAAATACAACTTTCTCGTGGTTTCTTCAGGATACGCATCTGCATTGGTAAATATGCAGCAAACGTGTGCCTAGAAAAACATGGATATTCCTTGGATTCGCAGTATGGTATTATTTCTTCAAAAGTCCTATCTATTAGCTGCTAATGACAAATCTGTGTGGCTACTCAGTGAGATGAGTTGTTGAGATGTAGGAACCAAGCCTGGAGCAGCAGTTATAATAGAGCCAGCTAGCCTGCAGCTAGTTCCACAATTCCCCTCATCTGGCTTGGTTGAAAAGCAGCAGTGCTATGGCTGCCCATTCTATGGGTCATGATCATAGAATCATAGAATAGCAGAGTTGGAAGGGACCTACAAGGCCATCGAGTCCAACCCCCTGCTCAAGGCAGGAATCCACCCTAAAGCATCCCTGACAGATGGTTGTCCAGCTGCCTCTTGAAGGCCTCTAGTGTGGGAGAGCCCACGGCCTCCCTAGGAAACTGGTTCCATTGTCGTACTGCTCTAACAGTCAGGAAGAGATTAGGCTGATAATGCCATCTGCCTGAAAGCTCCCCTGTTGCTGCTGCAAGAAGTAAGGTTTCTGGGCCCAGTCCCCCGAGTCCCCCACCCAATCCTCCCCATGCTATTCACTCCCACATTTGCTTTTTCAATGGAGTTCCACAAGTACAGGGGCTCTGCCCCTGATGTCAAATGGATTCTCTGCCCTGACAACCACATACTGAGTGTTGATGTCTTCCAAAGGCAAGCCGATGTACCTGGATCTCTACATGCATAGACTTCCATGGCATCAGGGACCCTGAACAATCAGAGCTCCAGGGCTGATAGGACTGTATGCACAGAGAAGTCTACATAGAATTCTGTATGCACAGAGAAGTCTACATAGAATTCTGTATGTGCAAAAAAAAAGTAAAAAAAAAAAAGAATTCTGTATGTGCAGAGAAGTCTACTTAGAAGTCTCTAAGTGCATTCAACTGTATGCGCATAGAAGTCTTCTTTGCAGACAGCTATGTTCCACTTGTGGATATGAGGAGTCAGGTTGGTGAAGCTGCCTGATTTTGGGTGTGGGGCCAGTGTAGCAGCCCCACCCTTTTACTTGTGGAGCCTCCTCTGCACAAATAATGTGTAAAGTGGGGTAATATCTACCAATCATCATTACTAAACCCTTATATAAGCTCATCTTGAATTTTATTTATTTATTTCATTAATATCCTACCTTTTTCCTCCAGGGAACCCAAGGCAGCTTACATAATCCTCCTCCTCCACTCCATTTTATCTTCACAACAACAACCCTGTGAGGTAGGTTGGGCTGAGAGTCTGTGACTGGCCCAAAGTCACCCAGTGAGTTTCCATGGCTGAGTGGGGACTAGAACCCGGATCTCTCAACTCCCAATCCAATACCTTAGCCACTACACCACACGGGCTCTCTCAGCCAACTTGGCTAGCCTCTGAGACTTATATCTGATGAAAATGAGAAGTTGAGATAATTTAATCAGCATATTTGTTTCTTCACATTTCCCCTCCTGAAATGTGTGTTACCTGCTGAGCATTTTTACACTATTCTATCTTGGAGGGAAATGCTGAGTCTCTTTCATGGTTTCCTCCCCTTCCCTTTTGATGCCTTTGCCCCCTTTGCAAAGCATAGGTTTTGGTAGGTAGTCTCTTTCAGCCTTCTGAATTGTAGGAAGCTGATGATTTGGGTACCTCGAACAGAAACACATTGTTATGTTGACCTAAAGCAACTATTGAGAATAAATGGGATTTTCCTTTCTGCAACGCTGCCTGCTGTTATTTCAGTAACCCTTATGTAATTGTTACTGTGACTGCAGAATGCGATTCTGCATTGAATACAGCGAGAACAATTTCTCCCACAGTCACTTTTAAATGTATCCCAGCAACCCCTTAACATCACGCCTGTATCTCAATGGTCCATTCCCTTTAAAGTTTTCTTTATGTAGCTCTTGCGATTCTCATCTGATGTGGAGGGTTGATAAGCCGATTCATCCTGCTTGCCTGTACTGCTAAGCGTATTCTGTATCCAGACAGAAACAGAGGCTTGGAATTGAGTGACATGGTTGTTCATACTGTGCAGTGCCTTGGCTGACAGCAGGGCCCCCCGAATATGTGGATATTGATGTCCAGCCCCTTACACAATAATCAGCCCCTTTTCCAGGAATGTTATTTGAATTTGCAAACCTTGTCGAGGGCTCCTAAGCTCAAAGGATGGAAAAACATTTTAAAATATGGAAAACTTTAAACTTTGTATTATTTTATGCCATTATTTGTCTAATGTTTGTAATGTACATATAGAGAAAAGGGAATGGGGCTATGCCACTGCCCCTGTACACTTCAGATTAGGGATGGCTGAACTCCACGTCCATCTCACACACCACTTTCTGGGCTTCTGGTGGCCTCCCATCCCTATTTGGTTCATGGGGTGAGCCGGTGGATGGTCTGCTGGTGATTGGCATCACACTTTCCCCTGAGCTGTCATTTTCTGCAAAAACTATTTATGGAAATTGCCATTTTGTGCAAAATGGTGGTAGTAAGAAACAATATTTATGCAAAATTCTAAACATTCTAGTAAACATTCAAATTAGAGTCGGACAAGCTCTAGAATACAGGCTCCGGGGGTCCAAGCTGGCAAAAAAATCACTGAGCTCGAGCCTAAACCAGATTTGTCAGGCATCCCTACTTGACATCTGCAAGATCTCTGAAAAGTGATGCCTTGCAGACAGCCAGATGCCCTTAGACACTCCATAAAATTGGGGAGCCCTTGATCATGTAGGGTCCCAGTTGTGGAGCACCGATGCCTGTACAATTGGATACCAGTAAGTCAAAAGACAGAACAAGTGGCATGGTCCTATTCTCCATGCATACATTACATTTATGGAGAAGAACTCAAGAGAACTTCCCACATCTCCTAATGTCTGGTCATGTGCTCTCTGATGGTGCTGTATGCATGTACATTATAGTAGACTGTATCCAATGATGTAATTCGACAAACTCAAATAGCTCTAGCAGAACTCCACCAAATATTTCCATTTCACATTGTGTATGTGCAACCATTTGCACAATGAGTTACCTAACTAGACTTATGTGAATGTAATTTTAGTTGGATTATCCTACTGAACATATTTCAGAAACGAACTACCTCTAGGACAATGTTGTTTGCACTAGCAAAATGACACAACTGGATATTTTGCCCTGTGAATGGTAGTTTCCAGCTCCAGCTATAACCAAGAACAGTCTGAAAATTCAGCTTACCCAAGGCTCCTGATGCAAGGACATTTGGGAACAAGCGTGGGGTTTAGATCTTGACAAGAGACACTTAAAAAATCTGAAAGAAACTATTGAGAAAAGGGTAAATTACATTAAGGGACTTCTCTTCATATGCAAACAAAGCAGATAGCATGTCAGGTAGATCCATCAAACCAGTCTTGTCAAAGTTCTTATTTTCCCACCACCAAATTCATTTCATCGCATTTCTGTACGTGTGTGTACTTTCCCTCCACAGGTAGGAATTCATAGATTTTTCAAATGTTTGCATCTATTCATTAAAGCATATTGTGAATATTTCAGAAATGTACGTAGATTTCAAATATGTGCATATTAATGGCTGTATCCTCTTCCCCCCTTTCTTTTGCAGCACACATCACAAGCTTGAAAATGTGCAGATTCCCGAATGCAAATTGCATTTCACTCCCCATTTGGTAAATCCATTTTTAAAAAATCTTGACTGAGGGAGTTTCACGTAGTTGTTCACATAGTTAAACAGTGATCAATGAGAGTTTCCACAAGAGTTTCATGAAGAATAAGAACAGTAAGAGATTTTTGGTCATCTACTTCCAAAGAAGCCAGGTCACCGTGAATGCTGACCACTCATACTGAATTTCACATTCTGAGCCAGATAAAAGCCAAATAAATGTATTTTTATTTTGGGGTGCGTGGGTGGGTGGGGGGTATGACATTTTATTTTTACTATGTTTATTATTTATTTCATATAATATAAGTACTCTTGCCATGAAAACTAAATGGATCAGTACAACCAGGGATATGTCGGTATACCATCGGAAGATAGGACCCCCAGGTCGGAAGATGGTCAAAATGCTACTGGGGAGGAACAGAGGATAAGTTCAACTAGCCCCAGACGTGATGACGCAGCTAGCTCAAAGCCAAAAGGACGACTAGCAGCCGACGGTGCTGGTGGTGAACGACGAATCCGATGTTCTAAAGGTCAACACACCATAGGAACCTGGAATGTAAGATCTATGAGCCAGGGCAAATTGGACGTGGTTATTGGCGAGATGTCATGATTAAATATAGATATATTGGGTGTCAGCGAACTGAAATGGACCGGAATGGGCCACTTCACATCAGATCAGCACCAGATCTACTACTGTGGACAAGAGGATCACAGAAGAAATGGAGTAGCCTTCATAATTAATAATAAAGTGGCTAAAGCAGTGCTTGGATACAATCCAAAAAACGATAGAATGATCTCAATTCGAATTCAGGGTAAGCCATTTAACATCACAGTGATCCAAATATATGCCCCAACCACAGATGCTGAAGAAGCAGAAGTAGAACAGTTCTATGAGGATCTGCAGCACCTACTGGATAATACACCAAAAAGAGATGATATTTTCGTTACAGGAGACTGGAACGCTAAGGTGGGCAGTCAAATGACATCTGGAATTACAAGTAAGCATGGTCTAGGAGAACAAAATGAAGCGGGACATAGGCTGATAGAATTCTGCCAGGACAACTCACTGTGCATAACAAACACTCTCTTCCAACAACCAAAAAGACGGCTTTATACATGGACTTCACCAGATAGCCGACACCGAAATCAGATTGACTACATCCTTTGCAGCCAAAGGTGGCGGACATCTATACAGACAGTAAAAACAAGACCTGGAGCTGACTGTAGTTCAGATCACGAACTTCTTATTGCACAATTTAGAATCAAACTAAAGAGAATAGGGAAGACCCACAGATCAGTTAGATATGAGCTCACTAATATCCCTAATGAATATGCAGTGGAAGTGAAGAACAGATTTAAGGGACTAGATTTAGTAGATAGGGTCCCGGAAGAACTATGGACAGAAGTTCACAACATTGTCCAAGAGGTGGCAACAAAGAACATCCCAAAGAAAAAGAAAACCAAGAAGGCAAGATGGCTGTCTGCTGAGACACTGGAATTAGCCCAAGAAAGAAGGAAAGCAAAAGGCAACAGTGATAGGGGGAGATATGCCCAATTAAATGCAAAATTCCAGAGGTTAGCCAGAAGAGATAAGGAATTATTTTTAAACAAGCAATGTGCGGAAGCGGAAGAAGACAATAGAATAGGAAGGACAAGAGACCTCTTCCAGAAAATTAGAAACATTGGAGGTAAATTCCAGGCAAAAATGGGTATGATCAAAAACAAAGATGGCAAGGACCTAACAGAAACAGAAGAGATCAAGAAAAGGTGGCAAGAATATACGGAAGATCTGTATAGGAAGGATAATAATATTGGGGATAGCTCAGACGGTGTGGTCAGTGAGTTAGAGCCAGACATCCTGAAGAATGAGGTCGAATGGGCCTTAAGAAGCATTGCTAATAAAAAGGCAGCAGGAGACGACGGTATCCCAGCTGAACTGTTTAAAATATTGCAAGATGATGCTGTCAAGGTGATGCATGCCATATGCCAACAAATCTGGAAAACACAAGAATGGCCATCAGACTGGAAAAAATCAACTTATATCCCCATACCAAAAAAGGGAAACACTAAAGAATGTTCCAACTATCGTACAGTGGCACTTATTTCACATGCCAGCAAGGTAATGCTCAAGATCCTGCAAAGTAGACTCCAGCAATTCATGGAGTGAGAATTGCCAGATGTACAAGCTGGGTTTAGAAAAGGCAGAGGAACTAGAGACCAAATTGCCAATATCCGCTGGATAATGGAGAAAGCCAGGGAGTTCCAGAAAAACATCTATTTCTGTTTTATCGACTATTCCAAAGCCTTTGACTGTGTGGATCATAACAAACTGTGGCAAGTTCTTGGTGGTATGGGGATACCAAGTCATCTTGTCTGCCTCCTGAGGAATCTGTATAATGAACAAGTAGCAACGGTAAGAACAGACCACGGAACAACGGACTGGTTTAAGATTGGGAAAGGAGTACGGCAGGGTTGTATACTCTCACCTTATCTATTTAACTTGTATGCAGAACACATCATGCGACGTGCTGGGCTTGACGAATCCAAGGCTGGAGTTAAAATTGCAGGAAGAAACATTAACAACCTCAGATATGCAGATGACACCACTTTGATGGCTGAAAGCGAGGAGGAGCTGAGGAGCCTTATGACAAAGGTGAAAGAAGAAAGTGCAAAAGCCGGGTTGCAGTTAAACCTCAAAAAAACTAAGATTATGGCAACTAGCTTGATTGATAACTGGCAAATAGAGGGAGAAAACGTGGAGGCAGTGACAGACTTTGTGTTTCTGGGTCCAAAGATTACTGCAGACGCTGACTGCAGCCAGGAAATCAGAAGACGTTTACTTCTTGGGAGGAGAGCAATGACAAATCTTGATAAAATAGTTAAGAGCAGATACACCACACTGACAACAAAGGTCCGCATAGTTAAAGCAATGGTATTCCCGTAGTAACCTATGGCTGCGAGAGCTGGACCATAAGGAAGGCTGAGTGAAGGAAGATAGATGCTTTTGAACTGTGGTGTTGGAGGAAAATTCTGAGAGTGCCTTGGACTGCAAGAAGATCAAACCAGTCCATACTCCAGGAAATAAAGCCAGACTGCTCACTTGAGGGAATGGTATTAAAGGCAAAACTGAAGTACTTTGGCCACATAATGAGAAGACAGGATACCCTGGAGAAGAGGCTGATGCTAGGGAAAGTGGAAGGCAAAAGGAAGAGGGGCCGACCAAGGGCAAGATGGATGGATGATATTCTGGAGGTGACAGACTTGACCTTGGGGAAGCTGGGGGTGGCAACAGCCGACAGAAAGCTCTGGCGTGGGCTGGTCCATGAAGTCACGAAGAGTCGGAAACGACTGAACGAATAAACAACATAATATAATGTAATATAATATAATATATATATTCTGTCTTTCATTTAAAAAATGTTCAGGATAGCTTGCAAGATAAAATCATAAAATAATCCATTGGCAAAACCATAGTAGAATTAGGGAACAATCCTATGCATGTCTGGACAGAAAAAAAGTAGTCCTACAACTTTTTTTGTAGGGATTTTTTTGGTCTAAGCCTGTCTAGGATTACACCCTTAAGCAGTTTAAAGGCTGCCTTGAAGAGCATTCAAATGGAATATAAATCTTCTCAGGAATAACCAACAGACTGATTTCTCCCTGCAGGCCTACCTAATCAAATTTTTAGATGTATGTCTGTTATTTCAATAATGTATTAATTTTATATGTTTTAATCAGTTTTATGTATTTTATAGTATTTTGTATTCAATGTTGTTCCCTGCCTCAATGCATTATTATTATTATTATTATTATTATTATTATTATTATTATCATCTTGCTAGAATAGCTGAGCATGTAAGTAGCACATGCACACTGAATCAGTCTTTTTAGTATATAGGCTCTCCCAGTGCCAGAAAAGAAAGTATTTTACCCTGCTTGTACAATATCTGAAATTTAGTTGACTACCTCCATCACAGCTGGGAAAACATGCTCCCTACCGTCGCTTCTCTGCTCCTGTTTTCAATGCTCAGTTACTTCCTGTTTCAAAAAAGGAAGTGAACAATGAACACAAGACTCATTCAGTAGTCTGTCCTAATCCTGCTGCTTCTCCTGCACACAGCAGGAGAGAGCAGCAACTTCCAGGTTTAAAATTATATCAGACTTTCTTGAGAGAGTTTTTGTTGTGCAAGGAAGGCCAGAAGGGGCACGGGAGGCAGACAATGTCATGTGAGGGACCTGCAAAAAATCTGTGAGTGCCCAGTAATGAGCGTGCAATAAAATGCTCATCGGATGGAGCCCTATTAGGTGTGGGGAACTCACCAGCACCCACCTCAGAGCATGCTTGCCCTGTTGCTGCTGCTTTCCACCCCTGCATGAGCATCTTCTGAGGCTTGGCTTGGCACAGCAAGCACTCAGCAACCGCCCACCCTTGTGCCAAAATTCCACACACCCTTCCTGCTGCATCATTGGTGGCCATAAAAGCTCTGTTCATGGCCATTAATGCTCCATTCACACCTTTGAGTAAATGGGGCTTTTATGGTGGCCATTGATGCAGTGATGGGAGGTGTGTGCAATTTCTGAAGGATCCCCCCATCACGTCAATGGCAGCCATCACTTGACATGGTGAGTGGTAGTGCACAATTTTGGCATGAGGGTGGGCAGCTGTTGAGCACTCTAGCAGCCTCAGGAGTGCTTGGGTGGGGTCCACGCTCCTGCCAAGAGTGCCCAACTGGATCCGATGGCTGGATGCCAGTGGGATTGGATGCAATGGCCTTTTAGGTCCCTTCCAACTCTAATATTCTATGATTCTATGTCTGGGTGTCCACGAGACTCTAGGACTCTGTCAGGCACTCATGACATTCCTAGTTGACATAAGAAACTTTTAAAAGTCTGAAAAGTTTAGTTAGGCATTGGCTTTTAAATTAATGACAATGCAAATAGTCTTAAATATTGTTAAGATCTATAGGGCAGAGTTATGACAGAAAAAAAGAAAGAAAGAGGAACTCCTGGAAAGGGTTAATGACACAGCAGCCTGCAGGAACTGCATAGCACGATTATATGCATGACTACTAAGAATTGAGTCCTAGTGAATTCAATGGTGCATACTCCCAGGTAAATGTATATATTTTGTGAACCGCCCAGAGAGCTCCGGCTATTGGGCGGTATAGAAATGTAATACATAAATAAATATAGAATTGCAGCATATGGGTGCAATCCTATGCATGTTTAGACAGAAAAGAAGTCCCTACACTTTATGTCTAAGCATACATAGGATTTCACCTTACGAGTGCTAAAATATTACTGAATAATACTAAGTTGGGTGAATACAATTTCCATATTATCAAATGCATGACTAACTTTCATAATGTAATACAGGGAGAAATGCCTGTCGCATACACATTCATACTGAGAGGTTCTCAGTAAAAAGCCTTTTCCCCCTCTCTTGGTTATCACCTTTCCTCATCACTATCATTTTAGAAGTTCACAACTGTATGGCCTGGGAAATAACAGAATACCCTATGAGCAGGTTCTCTCAAGCCCATGAAGAAAAAAAATAGCTAAGAGCTTGGAAACACATGTTGCTGAAATTTTTATTTTTATTTTAAATCTGAAAAGGAATTGCATGAGACACATCAGAACACAGGTTAATTATTGCATTAAATCATATATACATCTGGATTTCCAAGAATTGCAGTCCCATCTTTAGCGTTCTATGTTTATGTAGAAGAAAGAGTCAAAGGAAACCTTATGAGCAAGATCGATTCATGTAAGGCTGCTTCAGATCAGGTTTTATAAATAGTTTTCTAGTGAGCTTAAGGGGGTGTCTATACAATGCTGCAATGGAAGTTGACTAGCTCAAAAGCCCACAGGATCACTGCTGCAAGGCAAAAAAAAAAAAAAAAGCTGGATGGAGCAGGAGGGAGCACCAGGAGGGGATCTACACTAGTACATGAAATGTTGTTTTTACAGTCATTGAAAGTTTTGTTTCTGAACGATTTAAAACATAGCAGTTTTTAAAACGTTTACTTACTTTTCTCTTTTCGTGGGAATGCATTCCTTTTGGCCACACTAAGAAAACAAATCCGTTTGTTCTTTTTCCCCAGCTGCCAATTTCCCCTCCCACTTCCTCTTCTCTCTGAGAATCCTCCACTTACAAACGATCCAGACAGCAGCCATCCAAAAGTGAAACTAAAAGTGTCTCAAAAAAGAGGCATGAAAGAAAAAAAACGGCTCCAACATTGGGCGTGGAAATTACATAAACATGCTCCCCCCCCCCCGGAATGTGATTGGCTAATTAAGAACTACAGGAAACCCATTTAATACGATGAAATCGGCCACATCATACCAAATAGAACGACTTATTTCAGAGAAGTTCAGAATAAAAACCGGGAACAGACAACAATAAAGCGTCACAAACTGAACATCATGTGGCGAAATACTACCAAACGCACACTTTAAAATGGTAAGACACGTTCTAACTTGACTAGTGTAGATCCCCTCCAGGTCTCCAGCCATGAAAAACCACAGCACAGTGGCCATTCCTTTAATCAAGCCTGTCCCCAGCCCTGCATTCCCTACTGGATAACCCAAACTGATGCCAGGGGTTGTCTATATGCTCTGAAACAATATGGAGCAAAGGAAAACGTTACTGTAAATTGGCACTTTGAAAACACGCAGTTTCAGGGGGAAATGCCTGATGTGGCCGCAAGTTGGTGGCTGCGTCTTATAAACAACATGGTGCCAGTGTGCAGCCACTACAGGGTTAACAGTGCATATAGTCACACACACACTGAATGCCATAAGCTCTCGTGACTTACTAGAATGAGAGTTAGGAAGAGGGAATCAGAGGCTTACTAACTGAATGTATGTTTGATCCAGCATCAGTATGATATTCTTCTTTAACCAAATGGTGGAAACAATTGGAGCCCTGTCTTTCTTTTCATATGGTCATTCTAGGCTTGGGAGCCACTTGCCAGTAATGGCTGAGATTGGAGTGTGAATATTGACCCAAGTAGACAGGACTGATCACTTGGGATTTTTCTGCCTGATCAGTGCATGAGGTTAGCAACTGTTTTATAAAAGGGCCACTTGTCGGATCTTGGGCCAAGGCTGTCACCATCCCCCAAAGTAGACTGCCAGCAAAGCCTTTCTGTACCCAGTCATCTGCTGTAGTCTCCAATCTCTCTACACATGACTCTTGCTTTTGGTTTGGCAGACGACTGGTGTTTCTCTGAGAGCTAATTGGAACTTTGGTGGGATGTATGAGAATTTTGTTTCAGATTGCAAAATGTCTGAAATTGCCCCGTTCACAACCCTGAATGTGAATTGGAGAGCACTAAAAAAACCAAAAATAATTCACAAATTCTTAAACTTGTTATCATGTTTTTAAAATGTGCACTTTGAAATCCCATACATTTCCATGTTTTAGTCAATGGGAGGTGGGAATGTACAGTTTTAAAAATGCGCACAAAATGTGCACTTTTCCCTTTTGAGTGCACACTTCCTATTAAAAAAAAATGAAAATGGGAGTAAGGTGAACCTAGTTTTGAACTAAAATTCACAGAGTTTTAGTGAGCTTGAATAATTCTGGTTCTCCCATCCCTTCCCCAGCTGCTATTTTACGTCATCTGCTGGTTTCCGTGCCTGACTTCCTTGGTCTATAAGCAATTGGAAATATGTGTTTCCGACCATAGTGCTAAGAGAGCTCTCTCCCTCCCTCTCTCTCTCCCTCCCTCTCTCTCTCTCTCCCCTCACTTCTCCATCTTCAAATTACAACAGACTTAGAGATAAAATCATGAGAAATCTGCTTTATGCTTTCAGTAGAACAATTTCATTGTTCAGTAGAACTGCCTCTCATTCACCACAAAGAAATGCATGTGCATTTATAGGACAATGAAAGAATTACATGAATGGTTTACTTTCCAGTTAAATTCCCCACCTTTTTTTTAGAAGGATCATGTAAGCTCAAACACTGAACAATGGACATTTACTGCAAGGTGACATAATGTGTGACATATTCAATGGTATTAAGGAACAGTAATGTGCAATGCTTTCTATCATCATAAAGAAGTTAGCAAAAAAAAAATACCCAAGAAAGAAAAATATTATATACCAAGTAGTTGGAGCAGTAAAATGACCCTTGTGTAAGCTTTGAAGAAATAAAAACATATCTGTGTGAGACTAAATCAGGCTGTTACACATCCAAGCCTGTTTTCACAGTAGCTGCAATCTTTCTAATAAAAGTTTACTATCCTCACCATGGCATCAGTTCTAGATAACTGTGACTCAAGTTCATTGCATCACAACTGCCTACAAATAGATGGCAGTACAGTGTCTCCCTCAACACGTAGGCAGAAAACCCCAGATATTATGGCGATTGCCATCAATGTCTTGCTGTTTTTATGGACTGACTGATAGTTGGAGTCTTTACAGCTGTCTGATGCCTGCCATAAGAGCTATTTCAGAGATAACTGGAGCCTTTTGGATGACTTTTGGAATACTGTGCTTTGCTGTGTATTGGAGACTGAAGTAATTTGGATTTGGTTTGATTTCCTGATTTCATGCCGACTCTGTATTTTGCCAGCTGCCATCTTGTGGTAGTTAGCATGCTAGCATTAAAGTGTTAGACCTGCAGTGCAAGCCAGTGACAATATCACCGAAGCGTATTTGAGTCTTTGCCATTCAGTTTCATTTCAGAGAAGCAAGCAAGCACTTGGGGACAGACACCATATCTTTCAGGATTAGGGGTCAGGAGCATTTTCTTCTTGTGCAAGGAGTGTCTCTGAGCATATTTTTTGTGTTATTGGTTTAGACTCATGGTGTAGGAAATTTGCCCTTTTATTCCTGCAACATTTCCACTTTCCCAAATGCTGGCATCACAAGTTCCAAGTCCCCAGCAAAAGTGAATTTGCAGGTTTTTTGTGGTGCTGTTGCAATTCCTGGCTGCATGTTGTTTTGCACAATTGAACAGCACATCCCTGTTGAATGGCACAGACATTTCTCTAAGGGGTATAATATAGAGCTCAAACACTACTGCACACCGCCTTGTGGAAATGCGAATTTGTACAAATTTGAGGGGGGAAATAGAGTTCTATCAGTGAGCAGACAGCAAAACAAAAGGCACCTGACAATCCACGAAATGCAGACAGAACAGATTTTACACAATTCGTGTATCCTGAATTGAGGAGTATCCTCCTGAGTTCCAACCACTCAAGTCTCATTCCAGCTCCAAAGGGGGTTCCCCCTCCCCCCCCAATTCCCATGCTCCCATGTGTCAGGTCTTGGGAATACCCCTTTCATCTTAATGGCACCTCTAGGTGCTTACTAATCACTGACTCCCTAGATGCCCTAGATGCAATACTAGTCACTTGTGACTAGTATTGCCTACTTAAAAACACCCCTCCCAGCTGTTAATTGCTTCCCTGGTCTGATCAACTACACTTGCTGCTGTGATGTTCAGCTATGTAATATGAGTTATGGAACACTTTGGTATGTATATTTATGCAAATATCATTTGCATTCTTTGTGTAGAGATAATAGGGTAACAGTGTAGGCAGGAGGAGGGGAGAGAGAGTGAAAGGAATGTTGGTGTGCTGGCGTATGGCTGGTGGAGTGAGTGGGGTTTAAAGAGGGGTGAGTCAGTTAGTTGTTGTTGTTAATATTTATTGCATTTATATCCCGCCTTTTTCCTCCAAGGAACCCAAGGCAGCATATATAATCCTCCTCCTCTGCTCCATTTTATCCTCACAGCAGCCCTGTGTGGTAGGTTGGGCTGAGAGTCTGACTGGCCCAAAGTCACCCAATGGGTTTCCATGGCTGAGAGGGGACTAGAACCCAGATCTCCCGACTCCCAATCCAACACTGGCAGTGTAGTGTAGACAGTTGGGGTTTGGAGCTAGAGAGTGTATGGACAATCTCTTGTCATTTTGGGATAGATATAGAGGGAGGAGTTACATTAGTCTAAGAATAAATGAAACATTAATTTCAGAGCTTTTACTGAGCATACAAATGCTAAGGGTGTGCAGAGTGGGTCTGCTCCTCCCTGAAATTCAGGTCAGGGAAGAGATCCCAAAGAGATGGGTATGGCATCTGTCATGCCTGCCTCACCCTGGGAAGCCAGTTGCCAATGCCACCTCCCCCTCCAAAGCGCAGTGGTCACCTTCAGACCGTAATCAAGCTTCACACTTACCTAAGAGTAAATCCCATTGAAGTCAGTGGGACATATTCCTGAGTATATCATTTTAGGATTATGCTGCCCATCCCACTGGAAGCAATTTTGGCCAGAAGAAATCTGATTCTGCTCCTCTCTTCAATGCTTCATGGGAAGAAAAATAAAATGCATTCATTAGGGTTGGCTTTTGCACGATACATACATATTTTTTCTTAATTGCTTTTCTTAGTGTGATAGGGTGGTTTTGCATTGGTTTGACCCCCATCCCCAGGAATAAAAACAGGAAACTTGAAGAAAGTTCAATGGGCATAAACCTATTAACAGGATCTCCAATGAGAACAACAACTTAGCCCCAAGTTAATAGCTTATCAGTGTGGGCTTCAGGTGAGAGCTGATGGAGATTGTTCCTGCCACAATCAACCTGTAAAGGTCAACTCCACCCAGACTCCAAGCACTGTATCAGTTCACTGCCTGGAACAGGTCCTCACCTGCACTTGGAGAAGGTAAGCTGGGGAGGCCTTGGCAGATCCATGTCACCATGATTATATCGCCTCCAGATGAGATGTGACTGCCAGACCCCAAGGGCCTGGACCCCAAGGGTCCAGCTGGCTGAGGGTAGGAGGTCCAATGCACGGAACTAGCAGTGTGCTTCTTTTGCATCCTGGATGAGGTATATTTGCCTTTTGATCTCCCCCCCTGCCCCTTCCCAAGAACAGCCCTTCATCAGTGTGGTGTAGTAGCTAAAGTGTTGAACTGGGATTCAGGAGATCCAGGTTCTGGTCCCCACTCAGTCATGGAAACCCACTGGGTGACTATGGGCCAATCATAGACTGTCAGCCCAACCCACCTCACAGGGTTGTTGTTGTGAGAATAAAATGGAGAGGGGGAGGAGGACTATGGGTTCCTTGTAGGGAAAAAGGTGGGGTATAAATGCAATAATAAAATAAATAAATAAATAAATCCTGTAGATGCCTTGAGATACTCACCAAGAAGCCTAGGATTAAGCCCCTCCCAGCCTGCACTGTGTCTGACTGTTGTGCCTAAAGAGGAGCTGGGGATTATAGCTAGCTATGTATCTAGAGCTCCCAACCCGGGGATGGGATAAAGTAGGCAAAAAACTGCCCTTCTTTTGAGGGGCACTAAAAAATAAAACCTGCTTAGCCTTAATCTTGAGGACACTAAAAAATAAAAGCTACTTAGCCCTGCAAACCAGTGAATGGATCCCCCATGCTGCTACCCATGTGGGGCAGGGAGGGTCAGCACTCTGGGAGGAAGCAACCATGGCCAGGTCTATTATAGCCCCTTTGTGGGCCACCTCCCATTGACATCCTCTCCCCACATTGGGGAGCAGCCTCGGACACTCTTTCTTTGATAGGGGAGGGAGGAAGCCCACTGACTACCACACAGGAGAAGCACCATTTGTTTATTAGTTACTACCAAGTTGAGGCTTTGGATCATGGCCTTTTGTGTGCCTCATTATCTGGTGCCAATAGAGCAGCAGTAGCAGCAGCTCAGCAAATTATATCAGCAGCCAAAATTGTTCAAGGTAATAAATGTCTGTTTATATAACAGTATTTCATGTCTTTCTTAACAGAGTCCCAGATATCTTGCTGGTGGTATAAGGCAATTTGAACTTTGTTAACAAAATATGTCTCTCTTGGGCACCTAATAACCATGTGGTGTTGTTTGATCTCGCTCCAAATTGTGTCTCCCCTGGGTTGTTGTTCCAAATGTACATCTTCTCGGCATCTATTGGCAGTCTGTGCTCAGCACTTGATCTCTCTCCATTAGTGCATCCCTCCTGGGGGAGCTGAATCTTCTGAAGTACAGTTTGTAAAGATGCTCTGAGAATGTTGATGAAGGCTGGGATGTGGAGACAATAGTTCAACGATGAGCATATGGACACCCGGTAAGGGGGAAGGAAGGATGAGCATTAAAATGACCACTTTCCCAATTTGTTGAGAAAAACGGTATGGCGACAATCTGAAGAGATACCTTCCACAGATTGAAAGCCTGGGGGGTGCCCACTGGGATTTAGGACACCCCCCATCCGGAACAGAAGAACACCCCTCAATTAGCTTTGCAGCAGGTGGCTGCTGTTTAAACAAATATAGCTTTATTGTACAGAACGAATTGTGTGGTTCTTTGGATCCTGGATTATTTATATATTCATTTAGGGATGTGGAAGAAATTCATTTGGGTTGCATTTTAATGCAAACGTATGGGTTTTCATGATGTTGAACCAATATGTGAAGTGAAACTTGGTTATGCTTCAAAATTCACGCGCCTACAAATTTTCCAATCAAAAATGTCTACCAAAATATGCAAATATTAAGGGAAAAGGCACACAAAAATGTGTATATTTGTGGGAAATAATGCTAAAATACATATTAGGGAAACTGCTTACAAAAATGTGTATATTAGACAAATGCATGCATTAAGAAAACTACACACAAAAATGCATACAAATTTTTGTGCTAACCTTTTTTTTAAACTCAATGTTGGGAAGAACTGAACCTAAGGCTGGAAAAATGGGGGAGGGGGAACCTGAGAGAAAACAAAATTGACAGATTTATCCATCTAATGTTGCAAACTATCCTGTCTATTTCCAAGACTGCTAAAAAAGTATGGAAGGGAGAGTCATATAGGACATGTTCCAGATAAAGGGAAGGAGATGGAAGTCCCAGTGATCTAAATGGGAGTGTTTTAGTATTAATTTGACTGTTAATTGGTGGAACTTATTCAGTATTTCTCATTGAATCTTTAACCAGGGCTTGATCACGTCCCTAATAAAACAATATACCTAAAGAAATGCATATATGTAAAACACAGAAACTAAAATTACCCCCACATCTTTCTAACCTTCCTTATTTTAATCCAATCCAAACAATAAGGTCTGATACCATTTACAGAAGCCATGCAGTAGAATTGAGCCTGCTACCATTTCGGGAAGCCATGCAGTAGAATTGAGCCTGCTACCATTTCGGGAAGCCAGGCAGTAGAATTGCTTCCCTGGTACCTCTGACACACCTCCCAGATGCTTCACTATGGCACCTCCACCACTACCATGGCACCCCCAATGCTGAATGCTCAGGTGTTGGCAGAAATGCTGAACGAATGAAAATGGCAGCCCAATGTCACGTTCTCCATTTCGGCTCCCATACTGTGTAGTGCAACTTACCCCATGTTCTGTTGGCATTACACCATGTACATCATACTCTTCATCATAGTCCATCACTGGTAGGAAATCCAGGACCAAATGACAAGTTGTATTACGCATTATGGAGGGGAAAGTGGAGATTTTGATACGGCACTGCCAGTTTTATTATTTTATTTATTTATTCATTTTATTACATTTATATACCTCCCCATAGCCGAAGCTTTCAGGGTGGTTTTAGCTGCAATCCCATGTAAAATGGAGAGCCACCCTCACTGTCTAAAATTAGAGGGGTGAGGAAGGGGAAGAGGGTGTTAGGAAAAAATGGCTTCATAAATCCTGAAGTCTTAAAGTATATGCCTAAGGATTTTCATTTCATTTTTATTACTATAGTTGGTATTATCTTTAAATGCTGTGTCTTCTCTGGGGCATTTCTGGAACCAATGTGATGATTTAGTATGTCAGGGTAACTCCTGAAGACTCCTGAAATGATCCTATCTAGATTCTAATTGGTTCTTGCAATGCAATGGTGTACCTACTATCATACACAAATTTCTTCCTAGCATTTAGCTTCTCTTCTCTTCTCTATATAATAAAAGGAAGTGTTTGTTTGTATGTACATCTATTTGTTATGAAACTTTTAGGATGTGTTCTACCTCTATCTGGGATGCATTTATGAAAATTTAGACTGCCATCTTGAACCAAAAACGTGGAAAATCAAATTTTTTAAAGCTCTACTGCTTCAAAACCGTTTGATTTCAACCAAACTTTGCCTCATGATTCAGCACTGCAGCACGCAAATTTTAACATACAACATTCATGTTTCTCATGTGTGTTTCTTAGATATTGAAAAAAGGCATGTTCGAGTATGGGGAAAAAGAGCAAGCACAGGGTGAAGACAGGGAAGATTAGTAGGGTGAATTATAGGCCTTCCTCCTCCCTTCAGCTGTAGGGCAGCTCCATCTAAGGAAGGTGGAGGGACAGACCCCTTCCTCAGGGGGCTACACCATGGCAGGGGTCATGCCTGGGGGTACCAGCAAGTGTGCCTTCTTCACCCAGGCAGGGTGGGCACAATGTGTCCAACTGTGATAGCTGTGTAAGGCTACTTGAAGGCTTCTCTGTATCAACCTAAAGGCAGTTTCAACTCAGGCAAAGGTGGGTGCATTTGATAATCTATATCTATATAGGAAAAAGGACATACAATTGGTGTTTGTTTTGTCTAAAACTTAGTACCTCACCAACTTATCTGATAGATTCTCATAATTGCTTACAAAATAGAAATAAATAAAATAATTCAGAGAGCTTTGGCTATTGGGTGGTATAGAAATACAATAAATAAATAAAACCAATGTACACATTAAAACATCAGTGAGGTAAAAAAAATCCATATATGGATAAACCAGCAGATTAACAAAAGCATCTACAACTCAACAGCCAAAGGCCTTCTTAAATTATTATTATTATTATTATTATTATTATTATTATTATTATTATTATCTGTGAAGGGTATGGTCTGGGCAGCCTCTTGCCACATATTAGATCATGGCGTCACCTGCATCTGGGCCTCTCTGGGAGAAACATACAGGAAAAGTGTTTATTTTGGTCCCTATTATTTAGACTTTAATGGTTAAAAGCAGCACTTTGAATTGAGCTGGAAACAAATGGTAAAATCCAGCATAAGTCCTGCTTAGAACCATTAAAATGAATGGGACTTAAATTAGTCATGACTAATTTAAGTCCTATGCATTAAAATGGGTCTACTCTAAGTAGGACTTATGTTGTATTTTACCCCAAATGCAGTGCTTCATGTTTTGGTATTGTATGTTCACTACAATGGTTTCCTGTTAGAAGCCCAGTAGCTGTACTCTTGACCAGCTGCAGTTTCTGAATGTCATTCAATGCAGCCCCACATAGAGTACATGGAAGTAATCCAATCTCAAGGTTGATTTAGAAAAAAAAAGAAAAGAATATGTTTGATAGGGTTATGTCATCTTGACAAGGCAAAGCAATCTTACTCCACAAGCTGAGCCCTCTATGAGAGAAAGAGCTGCTATACTGGTTATATTTCTAAGGCTAATTAGAAGTAGAAAAAAATGCTGCATTCATTTTTCTTCTGAAAATGCACAGAACTCCTGAAATATCTTCTCTCTATAAGGTAGGCTACACCTTGCTCTTGCCCTCTTTTTATTTTGAATGAAACCTATGGGCAAAGGAAACAGTTGGAAAAATTTGCAGACCTGCTGCACGCTCAGGACACTCATTCACATATTAATTAAATAATAATAATAATAATAATAATAATAATAATAATAATAATAATAATAATAATAATAATGTTTTGCCTTGGGACTGAAAAACTGTAGACATTCAGGTGCTGAATCATTTCTAACTACACAGGGGTGGGCAACTTTGGGAGATCTGTGGGCTATTTTGTCATCCATCTCCCCCTCTCCATGGCCTGCACACCATGGGGTGCGCCACAGTCCATGGGGTACACCCTAAAAACCACATCATCAACACCATTATCATCATCATCAGGTTTTCCACCAAAATTCACCAGCAAACTGTTATATAGCATTACAAAGCACTACTATGTTAAATGTAGTTTGTTTCCAAGATAAACTTATCCCTTTTGACATTCCATAGCTGCTACCGATGCCATTTTTTTTGGTTAAAAAAATTAATAATTTGGAGGGCAGGGGAGGGTCAGTTTGCCAGCACCAAACACATTGCACTAGTGGAAACAAGTGCTAGTGCAATGGGGAGTTAGCACAACCAGGAGAATTAGCCCAAACTGAGGTTTGTGCAATGGGACAAATCAGCAGAACTCTATTCCGTGAGCTCGACTGACATGTCCCATCGTGGAAGTACTCATTTGGGATAGTTTCCTGTTGTGCTAGGGAGGGCTAGCTCCCTGTTGTGCCAGTGATCATTTTGACTAGCACCCAGCAGCATTTTCTGCCCTCCATTTGGAATTCTGAATCCCTGAAAAATTGACTCACGATAAACCATTGCATGTAGAACATTTATAAACTTTTATTTTCAAAGGAATATTGTCTCTAAAAAGGAAGAGAAGATCCTACTGAACGGAGCCAGCATGGCTTATGCACTTTGCCGATAGCCGTGTTTTAAGACTGGGACCACTAGACAGCTCTGAACTGAAAAAAATATTGGGGGTGGGAGGGAGGGGGAGAAAGCTGCTACATTTGCTCAGCCAGGGAGGAGACAATGAGAAGAGCTTGGTGAGTTTCAAGGAAGGAAGGAAGCTGGAGGGGTGGCAAGGCACAATGAGCAGTAAATGATGCCCAATATCTCGAGATGATTGTAACTGGGAGATGCTTCTGGCTGAATAACACCACCAGGAACTAACTGTGTTATGAGTTATCTGGAAGAGAGGCACAAATAAACCCACACAGTTATAACTCTAGGGGAAGACGCTGGATCTTTTTTCTTTCTTTTTTAACTGTAGGCTCTTCGTTGTTTTCGTATACTTCCTAGTTATTCCACACTGTGTCAGCTGTAGACAATAGGAAGTCTTGTTACTTTATTCTCCACACACACACACACACACTCCTTCTTGAGCTTTCTGTGACAAATAAATAAATATATGAGCCAGCCGCAGATCCGGTGTTCTATAATGCCTTGCAGCACTTTTCCCCACCGGAAAACCGAGTAGCAGCAAAGTCATTCATCTCCTGTTGTTCTTTTTGTTCAGTAAATTAATCAACAAAATCACTTGTCAATTAACTGGCTCTTGGTAGGAACTCAAAAACAGTCCAATTAGGTGCCTTGCCCAGACTTTCTCACAGGGTTATTGTAACAGAATGCTGCACTGTAATGGGAGATTATGACTTAATGGGCCAATGTCAGTTGACTTCTCAATGAAAAAAGGTCATGAAAGTTTCTCATTTGGGGGAGGGGGGAGGTAATCTACATGGGAGTTTGCCTTCACTTGATGAAATGGTTTTGGGTGAAAAACAGGTGCAATTGATCCTTCTGATGTTGTAGTAATGCCTTTTTTTTTAACAATGTGACACATTCTACAAATTACGTACAAGTTGTCCTCTCTCTCAAGTCTCAAGCTCACCCACACTGTGTGAAATTCTGGGCCAGGAATCACTATTAAGATATTTTATAATGGTCCTATTAATTCAATTCACATACAGAACTCCACTTTACAATCAACACACACACACACAGAGAGAGAGACAGAGAGAGAGACCCCAAACAAATACATCTAGCGCATTGAGATGTCAGTGGAGTCAACATAAATAAACAATTGACAAGCTGACCTCATAAACCATAGAATACATGCAAAATGTATTTTGCCTCTCACCCACAGTAGGAGGATACATCAACACATATTGAAAGCTCAGGGGTGCTCATGTCCACAGACTAGTCCACAGGACTGTCCAAACAAACTACCAAGCTTTCAAAGAATGTGCAGGGGAAGAACTGCGCCTGCTGCTCCTACACCCAACACAGTTGCATCCCTTTTGTGGCTGCAGAAACAGCACTAGCTTGAATGAGCCCTATGCAAATACAAGTGCACATGTGAAGTACAGAGGCTGCCTGCGTATTCACTGGAGAAGCATGGGTAGCAGTTTCATCAGCACTGAGATCTGGGCCAGCAGATGTGGTCATGTTTCCCCTGACACATTCACAGTTTAAGGCAGTGCAGCAGCCCAGCCTTGGCTGGCTGGATGTCTTTGTATGAATAGAAGCTTGTTGCGTTGGTGTCAAATTAGATTGGTTACAGGAGGCTTCCTCTAACAATACAGAGGGGCTCAGATACTTCATAAGACAATACAGGACCATTAGTCCCAAGCATTCCATCCTCCCCATCTGGAATCAAGCCTGAAAGACCAATGTGTGAGATTGCACAACATTGTTACAGATCATGGGGCATGTCTGTTAAGTCATTGGCCTTAGCTTCCAAATTCCTGGCTTCGTGGAGCTTCAGTCAACCTGATGAGATCGCTTTAACTCTGATCTTGAACTCATAGGGATTTGTGAATTTTGAATAATAGGAAAAGTGGCATACAAAATGTGTATATTATACTGCCGAGCCAAAAAAGATATCCTATGTTCTTTTTTGGACCATTCTCGTTCAACTTGACAGGAAAGAAATTGCTTTCAAAAAGAAATTCAAAGGAGAAGATTTCAGAGGATTCTCATGGGTTGGGTCCAGGCTTCTTACACTCACCTTACTTAGGGGTGGCTAAGGAGTGTGCACAAGTGTCAGGCCTGTCATTGTACAACCGTTTATCCAATAACCTGTAGGCTCCTTGGCTTCCCACACTTCAATTAAAGCCCAGGGGAAAACTCATGAAGGAATTCCTCCCATAGGGCTTTTTTCAGCTCAGGAAGCACAGGCAACCTGGGAGACTACACAGCAATAGATGTGCCATAGAAAGAAAGAAAACACACATACAACACCCTCGGCTGCCTCACAGTAATTAGGCAAGCTCAGAAACATCACAAAAACACAGATAAAGCATGCTGAAAATGAGGCAGGACAATGAAAGGCTCCTTCAAGGAGGAAGGAAACTTTTGGGAAACTGGAGGATAGATTTATACTTTCCACCTGCATTGTGAAAGACACAAAAGGCGGCAGCCGGCCAACACAGGTGATGCTGTTGCTACTTGCAGAATTCACACCATCACAGACACACACACACACACCCCAAACCTCTTAGTTAAAAAAGAAAGAAGCAGTGCTACAATACCTTCTGCAAATGGTGAGAATTTCTCCTTCCACAGGAGAAATTTGGTGAAATTGTATCCCCCCACCTCTCTGATTCTCTGCCCATAAATGGAGTGGAGAATTTCAAGGGGAAACTGTTCATAGATGGTTGAAGAAAATCAGAATGAAAATAGCCTTAGTATTTACTAAGGTTGTGCACCACCTTGGGCCAAAATCCCAAATCCGATGAGGCAGGCTGATTTGGCCTTCCTTGGCTTGAATATGAGACAGTATCGGGTCAGCCCAAGGCACCCCGAGGTGAAGTAATTCGGTTCTGAAGCACTAGGAGTGCCTTGGGCCAATTCGGGGCAGTGGTGGGTTGCGTCCCCCTCCCACCCACCCATGTGGGGAAGCCGATGTGAAGCCAACCATGAGTCCATTGGATTCACCTCCTTCCCTCCCTGCTAACCCCCCAGTACCTGGAGTTGCCACCAGGACTTACCTTTGCCATCCATGCTCCTCTATTAGAGCTGTGGTTTAAAGGTTAGATGGGGGCTTTCTTATTTTCATAGATCTAGGGCTGCAAACTATGGTGGCCATAAAGGGCTATTTCTGTGGTTCTGAAAATTAGAGAGCCCTCATCTTACCTTTAAATTGTGACAATCATGGATGAAGATGGATGGCAAAGGGAAGTCTGTGACAGCTGGTGGCAGCAGCAGCTCTGCATTCAGGAGGTGAGTGGTCAACTGAGTGGGTGAGGAAACGAGGCGTCAGCTGGACTCTTGGGGCTTTGCTAGACCTACCGTACAATCCGGTGGTGAGGAGGGGCCAGGCCATGCTAGAAGTAGCGCGGCCTGTCAGCCCCGTCTACACGTGAGATGCAATGGTGTCTAGGAAAGCCCCGCCGCGTCCACCATTTTTATTTTTACTTAAAGGGGCCACATGTGCAGGAGCGCACCACTGGAAAAGGTAGGGTTTTTTTAAAAAAAAATGGGTCCCCTGCTCCCCCTTCCCCCGATTTCCTCCTCCCACGATCTCCCCTGGCCTCTGATCCCCCCCACCCTGATGTCCCCAGCCCCCATTTCCCACTGCCGCCGATGTCCCCAGCTGCCATTTCCCACTGCCGCCGATGTCCCCAGCCGCCATTTCCCACTGCCACCGATGTCCCCAGCCACCGTTTCCCACCATCGTCGATGTCCCCAGCCTCCATTGCCCAGCGCTGCCATGTCCCCGGCCTGTGATGCCCGCCGCCGACATATCCCCTGGCCGGGCATCACAGGCCGGGGACATGGCAGCGCTGGGTATCGGAGGCTGGGGACTTGGCGGCGGTGGGTAATGGGGGCTGGGGACGTCAGCGGCAGTGGGTAATGGGGGCTGGGGACATCGGCAGTGGCAGGAGCACTGCGGCCCGTCCACCACTTTTCCTGGCTACTCACGTGTATAAGCGGTAGCCAGGAAAAGTGGCGAAGCCGTCTACACGCCCGAGACCATGGAGAAAACCAGGCAAAAAGTGGTGCCAGTTAGCCCGGGGCCAGGACAGTTTAAGCCCTGCCTGAGCCCAGGATCCTCTGTGTGTCATTTAGATGCACAGGGATGAGCCCAGGCCTCGCACCGGGCTAATCTGCTGTCTAGCAAGGCCCTTGGTTGCCCTTGCACCTAGCTTTCATGGCCACTAGCTGTGTGGCCACACAGTGGACACCCAGGAATCTGCAAGGTCTGACCCACTTCAGGAGGACGAACCTCACTTTGCCTTCAGTTGTGAAGTGATGTGGCCCAGCCCCAAAGCATCTGAATCAATTTGGGGCAATTTTGGAAGCTCCAAAATGGCCTCTGAGGTGTGTTGATAGGGTGTGTGCACAGCCCTAGTATATACATGAATTTGGCACAGATTGGACATCCCTACCAGTAGCTGTTTCCTACAAATGTCCTAGGTCTTACTTATAGTAATTGCCTTGCAAACGTGGGTTCAGGAACTCCATTGTAATCTTATAATGTGGAGTTGTAGCCTCATATGTCCTCGTTCAGTGCCTTTCTCATAAACGTGCCCTTCCTTTCTTTGCCCCAAATAAAATTTAGCCTCTATAATTAGTGGAGGGGATGAAGCAAAACTTGTGGCCCATTTCCTGGGCATGGGAAATTGTGCAATGATGCTTTAGGATTCATTTTTCCTTAATCTACCTCTGACTAATATTAAGAATATGTCACAACAGAGTTATAATCACCTCTTCAAATTAAGCCCCCTATATTGTATCACCCCTTCAGAAGGATCCTTTTTATTAACTGAAGTAAACCAAATTGATGTAGACTTTGTCCAAAATGAAGTTGACAGGTGATATGTTTCTTTTTAAAACATTTCACTCAAGCTATTTAAATGTAAATCATGTGTTGAACCTCATTTTCATATCCCCTCCACCAGAGAAATAGTATGTCTTTTGATTTTGTGTGTTTGTTTTGCTGACGACCACCAATATACTCACACAAATGTTATTTTTGTATGTCAGATATATCTATATATTATCTAGCTTTTAGGGTGTCGTATTACGTTGGGCTTGTTCAGACAACCTGCTAAGCCATGGCTCTGCCACTAACTCTTTTGCAACAAATGGTTAGCTAGTGTGTTTAAACTGTGGTTATGTAGCTACCGTGGTTAGGAATGCTTCAGACAACACACTAAGTCATGGTTCACACGACATGTTAAGCCATTTAGCTCAAAATGCTTAACCACCATGGATTAGTGTGTCATCTGAACAGGGTCATAGTGAAAATCAGTGTTTATAACTACATCCAGAGTATGTCATCTCTCCCTCAGTCCAAAATGTGATGCTTATTAAGTTATGCTTACTATTTACAATGCAGTTCAAGAGTTTGCTTGGACATTCTTTTTGCAAGCAGAAATGAGATGTTCCTGCTAACGTTCTGTTCTTCCTTGACATTCAGAATTCCTGTAGTCTGTTCTAGCAACAGCCCTTTGGGATTAAGAGACAAGGTCATTAGTTCACTCATCCATCAAAACCCATGAAAATGTAAATTTAGGCTCCTGCCTTAATTTCAACACCACAAAAGCAGTGGAGATGTTTTACCATCTCACATATTGTACTCAGTTGTAACTTAATTTCCATATACACTTTCTTTTGGTCTGTAACCCACAATTCTCCTCCTCTGTAAATTGGGGTGGGTGTGGAAGTTGTAACATGGGGTAGTGCTATATTCCTGTTTAATACAATATGTGTTTTTAAATTCTAGCCACTTAACTATGACAGCCAAGCTGGTGAATGGTTTAAACAAGAGCTAAACATAGCTGGAACTGCAAAACACAAATGTAGAACTGTTTAATGACAACTTGGTCTGAATCTGTGCATGATGGGGAGAGAATGCCAGCTGCCATCATCTCAATGAAATGAGATGATGGGAGTTGTGGAGAAACAATATCTGGAGGGCCACAGATTCACTGCTAATTCAGTGGTCTAATCTGAATTCAAGTGTATTTCCTAACTAATCCAGATCACACTCATTTCATTAGGACAGCGGGCAACCAAAGCGTTGCGATTTGGCAAATGGCTTTAAGTTTTCATGGCAAGTGATGGGAAAAGCAGAATATATTCAGAGCATTGGGCATTAGTGACACTTGTAACACCAACTGAAGTGATAACATGGGCAGCACTTTGTTTGCTTGCTTGCTTCTTTGTTTTTGTGAACTGTCCAGAGAGCTCTGGCTATTGGGTGGTATAGAAATGTAATAAATAAATAAATAAATAACACTGGGATTCAGACTTCTCTACTGATCAATTATGGTTACACCACCACTTCACCATGTTTGGGGGCATAGTGAAATCTACACCATGCAAAGAGCCAATGTTCTCCAGCACACGACTGGGCAGAAAATAGTTCTCCAGATGTTTTAGACATCAACTTTCAGCTTTCCTGACTATTGGTCATCCTGGCAAGGATTTGTGGGAGTTAGAGTCCAAAACATCTGAAGTTCTACCTTCTGCTCATCTCTACCCAAGCAGATGAGGCAGAGAGGAGTAAAGCAACTGAGGGAAACATAGGCCATAGCTAGATGGGGCAAAATCCTGGGGTGATCCCCGGGATCGTCCCTGTGCATCCACATGACACACAGGGGATCCCGGGATCAGGGAGGGATGATTCCTCCCTTGCCCTGGGATCTCGCCCTCCCCTTTAGCCCCAGTTTTTCCACAGTCTCGGGCTGAGCCTGAGACCGCAGAATGTGTGGCCAGGCATAGCAGGTTGACCCGGCTCCTCATGAGGAGCTGGGAGCTGCACACGGGGTGCAGCGCTCCTCAGAAACACTGCACCCATCGGGGGAAGGGTGGAGGGAGCGGGGGAAATAAGTTAAATTTTAAAAATTACTTACCTTTTGCGCATGAGCATTCGTGCGCTGCTGGCCCTTTAATAAAAAAAATAGGCGTGATGCCTCTCCTTCTGAGGTTGTCACACATCGTGTGTAAACAGAGGAAGGATCTTGCGATAAACAAAACATGAGATCTTCCCTGCTCCGTCGTGAGCTAACAGGTAGGTCTAGCTAAGGCCATGGAGATATTATGCAAAGAGTGGACCAACAGCTTTGAAGCAGGGAGCCTCCAAAATTAAAAAGGTAGAACTGGGCAGTTTCCACACAGTAATGGTAACTTCCAGCTTGGTTGGTTCTATTACATTTTTCTTGGCCATCAACTTGGATCCTCCATCAGCAAGAGTGGATAAATAATCCAGTCCACAAAGTGAAGGCTTGGAAAAGCAAACTTTACTTGGTTTCAAAAGGCACACACAAACACCAATGTAACACCTGGACTTTTTTTCTGTACAAAAAGCCCTGGTTCAAGTAGCAAAAAAAATCTTTGGCACTGCCTTGCTAGTAGGCAGTGTTCTCTGCATGTATCCAGGGAAGCTGATTAATTCTCCACCCTGAGTGACCCCTGCTATTATATTTCTAAAACTCTAAGAAGAGATTAACCTTTTGGTGAAACATTTCCTTGGAATGATCTCCTGCCATCACTATTCCAGCATCCTCGACCTTCCAACTTCTGCTCCTCGGAAGACTATTTTCTACTCTTTGAGCAACCATTATTTCTCCTCTAGCAACATTTCTTAGAAACTACCTTGGGTGTTTTTAAACTTCACCACTTACATCTTGGCTGCAACAAAAAGGAGGTAAGTTTGATAAAGTCAGAAGACAGTGACTAAAATCCAAGAACAGCTGTTCTCTGACTTGGGAACTTCAGAAGAATGAAAAAAAAAGTCCTTTATATTTATTCTGAAGAATCGACTTTCATGATATTAGTTTGTCTTCTGCCATTAATACATGCATAGCCTTTCGATCTAGCGAAGCCCTTGAAAGTTTTATTACAGTAAGATGAAACTTGTTTCTTTAATAAAAGTTTTAGACTCCCCCCTCTTTCCCTCCCCTCTTTTGCCCTTTTAGTGCAAGACTAAGGTTGCTGATTGCAGAGTTCTATTGGGCAAACATTATAGCTTTCTTTAAACATATTGATGCCCCCAAGTTGAGCCAGGCAAACAGATGGGGGAAGAGACAGAGAAAGCTGTGTAAGCTCCACTGAGGCAAAAGAAAGAGCCTCCATTCTTTTTTTGTTTGCTTTGTCCAAAGATGGCACCCTGGGGAAGTTCCTGTCACTGAGTTTTATAGGCCAGGTGGTTTTTAACGGAAGAAAAGTAGCAGATAGATGTTTAAAATGCCTTTTCTTCAGGATTATGTGAATTCTTTCACTGGGGAAATCAACAGGGGTCCCAAATATCAACTTTACAAGTGCCTTAATTGGTTTCAACATAGCTAGTTCTTAAAGAATTCTAAGACAATTTTTCCTCTCAACGTTTTCCAATCTAGAGTTTGATGATTCTTGTGGGGGAGGGTGAAATAACAATGAGGATATTTTTAAATGTGTAATGGTTCTCTCTGGGTTTAGCATCATTTAATGGATTTATTTATTTATCATATTTGTATTCACTCTCACTGGAGCTGAACCCAGATTGATTACACTGTCACAGATGTTGTACCAAAATACTTCAATAAGGATAAGATATGGTAAAACGACCTTCTTTCTGAGGAAATTCCCACCTTCAAGGGTGTTAAATAAGGACAAGATATGGTAAAAACGACCTTCTTTCTGAGGAAATTCCCACCTTCAAGGGTGTTGAATAAGGTGGTAACAACAACCTTCTTTCTGAGGAAATTCCCACCTTCAAGGGTGTTAAATAAGGACAAGATATGGTAAAAACGACCTTCTTTCTGAGGAAATTCCCACCTTCAAGGGTGTTAAATAAGGACAAGATATGGTAAAACGACCTTCTTTCTGAGGAACTTCCCACCTTCAAGGGTGTTGAATAAGGTGGTAACAACGACCTTCTTTCTGAGGAAATTCCCACCTTCAAGGGTGTTAAATAAGGATAAGATATGGTAAAAACGACCTTCTTTCTGAGGAAATTCCCACCTTCAAGGGTGTTGAATAAGGTGGTTACAACAACATTCTTTCTGAGGAAATTCCCACCTTCAAGGGTGTTAAATAAGGATAAGATGTAGTAACAACCTTCTTTCTGAGGAAATACCCACCTTCAAGGGTGTTAAATAGGGCTGTTTATTGGTACCATATGATTTTCTGTGATTAGTGAAACATGGCCACCAGCTATCAGGAATTGGAAGGTAAATGTGCTGCTATATGCTGATGATATTGCTCTGCTGTCACTGACCCGGTGTGGTTTTAAAAAATAATCAACTGGATAACTTTCTCTTTGCTGCAAAAAGGATCATGTGCAGATTGATTATGGCGAAACTAGGATCATGGCCTTTCAGAGGAACTCTCGACCATTTTTGCTATTCTTCACAAAGTAGACCTTCACAGCAAGTTAAGTCCTTGCAGTCCCTGGTGGGACCCCAGCAATTCTATTTCTGCAAGAATCCATTGTTGCTCGCTGAGATTTCATAAAAAGATCCTAGCCCTTCCAGGCCAGTGGCTAGTAAAGGTGGCATATTCAAATATATGGCCAAAGGAAATATGAGTACAATTGGTTAACTCCCTGAAAACCCTTTGTAATGCAGGTGGGGGATGATATGAACTGGGTGAGCCAGAGAAATATCAGCCAAGGGATATTTGCTTCGGATGCTCTCCATGATATTAGGACAGCTCAGACCTTAAATATCATAAAACAACTCCCACAATTTAGAAGGGTCCATAGTAAAGCTAAGTAATTTGGATTCTCTGATTCTCTGCATGCAAAAGCACACATTTACTGAGTCACATTTCTATGTCATGCCTCCAGCCTCTGGTAGCAGGATGGTATAGCAAGGTGCTCTGAGTAAATGTGCCCAAAATGCCTGCATCAGATTGAGAACTTGGTGCATTAATTTCTGAAACGCCTCCTGTTTAGTGATGTCAGAAGTAAATTTATAAATGGTATCTTAGCAGCTCATGAATTTGCTTCAGATGTAGAAACAATCTGTTATTTGTTGGCAGACCTGGATACGGCAACTGCCTAGCAACAATCAGCAAAGAAAATAAGGTCAAATTTTGTTGGTATGTTGGAGGAACCTCTGACCTGGCGCTGATGGTATACTGTGTACATATTCTCTTTTGACATTTTATTCCCTAGCTAGATATACTTCTTGAAATGATATAGTTTTGACATGGTCTTTGACTTGTGCAATAAACGTGCAATATTTGTATTCCACACTTCTTCTAAGGGGTGTGTACATGGAAATTATCCCATTTGATCTTCATAATATGTCTGTGAGATGTGTTTGGTTGGGTGTAAAGGACCCCCAGTACCATCATGGATCTCAAGTGGCAAATAATAATGATGATCCAGGGAAGTAGCTCCAAAGCAGGCTTGTTTGAAGGGGGCAGGTTGAATGTTGTTTTTGGATGCTGTTTATTGGCAGGTTCTGGGATGTGGCATTTATTATTAGCCAAGCAAAGTGAGACTTTCGGTTTAATATCCCTATGTGGCATTCTGTTCATTTGCTTGTAGCATATCAGCTTAATGGGCTCCTTTATGATTGCAATAAAATGTTGTAAACATGTTCGGGATACAATTCTAGCCCTGAGCAGGTCTTCGAAGAATATTTGGAGAAAGGCATTCAGGGTCGTGTCCACTGACCCTTCCTTCCGTTCTCCCTGCATTCAAGAGTCCTGAGTGCACGGAGCCTATGGAGTATGCATGATCTCAAAGCCTTTGAAAAACAGAGGGTTGCATATATTTATTTATTTATTTATTTATTTATTTATTTATTTAGAATATATACCGCTCCCCATTGAAAAATTTTGGAGCGGTGTACAAGGTAAAATGAAAATAAAAACAGAATAAAACAGTTAAAACAAAATTTAAAAGAAGCAAAAACAGAAATCCAAGGCTGCATATGTTTAGGTATTCACATGTAGACTCTGGCTTGGAGCCAGAGGTAGTCATAATTTGAGCAGACTCATAGAAATCAATGGGACTTAGTCATGAGTAACAGAAGTCTCATTGGGTCTGCTGTATGTTCAAGTCTCTGTGATGTGATAACCTTGATTCCTGCAAAGCCCAAAGGTGGGAGGAAATGGCAAAATGTGTCGTAAATGTAACATGAAATCTCCATTGAAGATGGAAACATCTTAGGTTTGAAGTTATAACACCAGATCAAGCCCCATATCCATTTTGATGATCCCAGAAGAAAGATGCAAAATACATCATAGTGTGATATTTGAAGCGAGGACTTTCAAACGGTATGATTCAACATGTTAAACAAAACGTCTCAGAGTGGTTTACATATAGTTTAGGGCTGGCCCAAAATTTACAGCTGATATATTGTCAAAAATTCTCCTCTAGATTGGGGAGGAGTGGAAGAAATGTCTGGGAATCTTGGGTATGGTTTGGCTTACCTTACTTTAGAGATAAGATGACTGAGAGATCTTCCCTTTTTTCTTTTTTCTTTCCTCCTCCTCCTTTTTTTTTTTTTTTTTTTGGTACGCTTTAGCTGCCTATTAGTCATAGCTGGTGAAACTCTCTGCAGCCTTCTGAGTCCCAATGCACCTTTCTTCTTCTAGGTGAAACATCTGTGGAAACAGTGTTACGTTCCATGTATCTCTGGCACAGAAAGAGGAAATATGGCTTCCCAAAATTATCTACCCTAATTCTAGGTGGTGAAATGGAAGCATTTAGCTGAATATTCTGTGCAGTGGTGCAGAATTGCAAAGGGAGGGATGATGATGATGATGATGATGATGATGATGATGATGATGATGATGATATTTATTTATATTCTGCCTTCTGAGAAATTGCATCTTAGTTAATACTGAATTAAACTATATGGTTATTTGGTACTGGTAGACGATAGGAGCGATGGGCAAAGAGAAAACTGCAAGAAGCATGATCCAACCCCCATTGCTTCCTTCAATAATAATAATATCAGTTCTATACTGTCCCGCAGCTGAAGCTGGGCGGTTTACAACAATTCATAAAATATAAAATACAACGTAGTAAGATATAATCTAAAAAAATTAACATAAAAAATTAAAACATTGAAAACAGCTAAAAATAATTTAAAGGAACATCTATGTCTGCTGTTTTATGTCTAAAACAGCAGACATAGATGCCTCATAATATACCATTAAATGTCCTGGAGTAGAGGGTGTTCTTTACCTGACACCCAAAAGATAACATTGTCAATGCCAGGTGAGCTTCACTGGGGAACTCATTCCATAGTTAGCTCATTCCAGTTTAGCCTTTTAGATTGTGTAGTTTTTAATGTTCAAATAACTTGGCTTGGGATTGACTTTTATTACACCCTAGTAATAAAAGGGAGGACATTTTTTCTGAATATCCCCTGAGTTGGGGCTTAAATATCAGTTCTTGAAAATTCAAGAAAACCCTTACATAATCTCTCAGAACATAATTTTCTGACAAATTTCAGAGTAGCTCCAATAAGGGTTGACTTGCCTATGTGCATCTGCTGACTTCATGACTAAGGTAAGATTTGAACTGGGGGCTCCCATATTAAAGTTTTAGCCAGTGTACTGGCTCTCAACATGGCAGTTCCATCTGCAGCATGTCCATCCTTACTGATGATATGTGATGTGTATAGGCTTGTGGAAAACTCTAAATTGGGTAGGGATGGGCGATCTCACCTTTGCCAGGCTCAGGGGATACCTGCCCCATCACCGCTGCAGATCGTCAGTTGGTGTATATTAAACAATCCTGATAATAAAGCAAGTTCAAGAGTGAAGGTGTGAGAGAAAGGAAAGTGTGTATGAAAAGAGAGAAAGGATTGGATGAGAAGTTTTAACAAGGGTCTGAAAAGTTTTATTATGAAACAAAGTTTGTGAACATTGAAATAAATTTTTATTTAGTTTGTTTTACTACCACAAAAATCCCATGTGTCTCCTTGGCATTTATCACCTGCAGTTATATACATATAACACTTGTTCTGACATTAATTCACCATCAGCACATATAATTCATAGCACATTATTTTTTTCCTGAAATTATTCCTGTTTGACCCCTTTCTCCACATAGTTTGTAGAAAGGTGGTGTTTGTCCCTCACCTCAAGCTCATAAAGTGGTGGTGCTTAGGTTGAACGGGGAGTGTCCGTGGACAGGCCTGTTGTAAAAAGCCTGTGTCATGGCACAGGGGCACACACTGAGTCCCACCAGGCTCCTGGACCCAGACAGGCACTAATGAAAACTCTATAATCGAAGGAAGCTCGGAGGATGGCAACAAGAGAGAGGGCCTTCTCAGTGGTGGCCCCCCAATTATGGAATGATCTCCCCAAAGAGGCTCGCCTAGCACCAACATTGTTATCTTTTCAGCACCAGGTCAAGGCTTTTCTCTTCTCCCAGGCAGTTAACAACATGTGCTGAGTTGTTGTTTTTTTAAAATCCCCCCAGAATAGTTGTTTTAAAAATATATTGTTGTTTTTATGTTCTTGATGGTTTAAAATGTTGTATGCTTGTTTTTAATGTTCATTGTTTTAACTTCTGTAAACTGCCCAGAGGGTTTCGGCTATGGGGCAGTATATAAATTTAATAAAACAAATAAATATTTGGACACCAGATTTCAGATATTCCTTGGATCCATTTTCCTCCCACCCTTCCACCCTACTTCACATAAGTTACTAGACATGGCACATAATGGGGAGGGCTCTAGGCAATACTGTAGAAGGGGCTGTTACTCTTAGGCTCTTCTGTGTAGCTATTATACCATTGCTGCACAGCACAACCTAAGGACCCATACTGTAGCCTGGTTAGGTGAACCACTACTTTTCTTCTACTCCGAAGACACACCTGGGAGTTCCTTTCTCTTTGGGATTTGTATTCTGGCCTCTTTGACCTGCTCATTGAACAATGCTGTCTTCTGTACACCTTTTTATACTCAGTGTATGGAAGTATCCAAAAGCACCAGTTGCTGTGATATCTGTGAAGCAGATTCAATTTCTTAAATGTAATTGGCCCCAATGATGTAAGGCTTATTCACAGGAACAGTCCCACTGGCAAGAGCAATTTAGCTTATGTTCTCATTTTGATAGAAAGAACTTTGTGATATCAAAACCCCTCTTGGGTTTACAATGTGAGTAATTGTTTAAGAAAAGACATAGATATTAACCTTTCTGAGACTATTGAAATGCACACTAGAGCTGACAGCTATGTCCAAAAGCTGTGCTGTTACATATTCCACAGAGTGGCATAGCGTGGTCTCATTTAACTGCTGCCTTCTAATTATTTTTAGCAAAATGTGTAAGTCGGTTCCCAGTGTCTTCAAAATTTTGTGATATGAATTGCACCCCTACACCGAACTGACTTCTAGTACACAGAGTGCAGTTTGAATAAAAGCGTTGAATATATAATATCCCACAAAACAGGAATGAGCATCACTCAAGCCATGAGCTGCATGTGACCCCACAATCCTCACTGTGGACATCCCCTCCACCCCATTGACCCCTGTTATGCCCCCTATTTAAACAAAAAACAAAAATGGGAGGGGGGTCCTCTCCACCAAGAATAACTCAAAAAAGGATGCAACTTTCAATTAAAGAAGTTGGGTTCAGCTTTCCAGATCTTGCTAAATGTCATCAGGCGTCCTGCTGAACTGTACCAAACTTTGGCCTTTTCCACTTAGATTTGATTTTCCACCTTGGGCAGTTTTGGAAGCTTTCTGTCTGGATCTCCTCTCCAAATGGATGGCATTCGCCTGGCGCCTACACTGTACTGCTTTCGTCGCCAGCTGAAGACCGTTTTATTCACTCAGTATTTTAACACTTAATTTTAACTTAAATTTAAATTTTACTGTTTTAACTCTGTATTTTAATCTTATAATCAACTTTGCTGTGTGGTTTTATCCTGGTTGCGCTTTTTATACTGTATTTCGTAATTGTGTTTTTAACCTGTAAAAATGTAATAAATAAATTAGGTCCTCAGCATATTAAGGTTGCAGAGCTCCTCCCACAATCTTGGCAGTCAGAGATGTATGCATATTATGTCATGCTAATTACAGTTTGATTCATTTCCCCATGCTAAATTGACTTTATGGGGAAATCCAGATTAAAAATTGGAAAGAAAATATTTTTGTGTGTGTAGCAGGCCTGGACAGACATAATGACTTTTACGCTGGATCAATTATTGGGTGTTATTGGTGAGTTTTTGCTATTTTCAGCTTTGTGAGATAAAAATGAATTGGCTGCTATAGCTGAATGGCAGTACCTGCAATTGCAAGATTTGCTAGAATCTAGATTAGCCCTTGCCAAAAGAAGTAAGGCATGTGGCTTCCAGGAGGAGAACCTTCTCTGCTGTGGCACCCCGGCTGTGGAATGAGCTCCCTAAGGAGGTTCACCTGGCACCCACACTATATTCTTTCAGATGCCAGGTGAAGACCTTTTTATTCTCTCAGTATTTTAACAGTCTATAAATTGAGCTTTAACTTTGCTGTTTTAAATTTGTATTTTAAAATTGTATTTCTTCACTGCTGCTGATTTTATCCTGGTTGTGTTTTTATATTGTATTGTATGTCATGTTTTTATACTGTTTGTTTTATATTTTGAATAGTTTTTAATTGGTGTGAACAGCCCAGAGAGCTTCAGCTATTGGGCGGTATAAAAATGAAATAAATAACTACTGCCTTGGACTCTCCTTCGCCATTGGAAACACTTATTGCAGCTGACCAGGTATATTGACCCACAATTCATGTTTATAAAGACTTATTATCAGTGAATAAATAATATACATAGGGACTTCACCAGGAATGGAACAGGGAATTAGAATGTCCTATTTTGTTGGTTCACAATATCCGCAGGGCACAAGGTTTGGACCAGCTGATTTATATAATCAGAGGTTAGAGTTGCTGACAACAAAAATCAAACTTTAAGCAAATTTGTTTGTTCCTCTTCTACCAAAACCTGTGTCGAATTTCCAGAAGAAAACAAAAGAGTTTCAGTAAGATGAAGCATGGAGCCAAAACTATGTAGATAACAGCACAATGGTATGCATGGTTACAAAACATGGTTACAAAACAAATCCTATTGAATCCAGTGGGACGTATTCCTAATTAAGTGAATTAAGCCTTAGTCTGCAATCCCATGCATATCTAGATGGGAATATATACTATTGAACAGCTCAGTGGAGGTAGGTGCTTTGTTTTCAGTGGAGCTATGAATCCACTCTGGGTTTCAGTCAGAACAGCCAGAACTCTAAAGAAACTATCCAAGGTGCTGAACCCATTTTGGGGGATAAGGTTCAGCACAATGGATAGCTCTTTTAGCGTTATAGCTGGTTGTGACTAAAACCCAGAGTGGATTCACAGCCCCAGCAAAATCAGAGCCTCCATGTCCAGGAAAGCTGCCAAAGGCCGTCAATAAACCAACTAAGGAGCTGACAGAGGTAAGAACAGTGTCTGGGTAATCTGCCAACTTTATAGCAACAACCAAGAAATTAGGGCTAAGCAGATACACTCAAAGTTTACAGGCAGAATTCAGTCTCTTTGAAAGCAGCCAGAAACAGGCAAGGAGACACACGAAGAATAGTCCAGGTCACAGAGCTAATAGTCAAGGCTTACAGCAGGCAGGGTGGTCTAGAACAAGTCCGTGGTCAAAGAGGATTAGCAGGCAGCGTGGTCCAGAGCTGGTCCGTGGTCAAACAGGATTCTAGGCAACAAGGCTGAGAAGTCACAGGCAACAAACACTGGAGCTTTCGCCAGGGTAATCAGTTAACCTCTGACAAACTCTCCCCAGCTCCCTGAGGCATACATATACAAGTCACTGCTGCCCCCAGGTGCTCCTTGATTGCTTGGCGTTTCAGATAAAGCCTCTGGGAGCGGCGTCTGGCTTCCTTTTCTGCTCTCTGCTGGCTGAAAGACGGAACGGGTAAGTTTGGTTCTTCCCCCTCTTGGTTATCTAGATTGTCAGGATTCCCTGCTGACTTAGATGCTGACACACTTGTGCTCAGCTCTTCCTTCTCTTGGCTCCCTAGGTTGGCAGGACCCCCTGCTGACACAGGTTCCACCTCCCTTGAGCTGGACTCTTCAGCAATGGGTCTGGGATCCTCCATGTCCTCATCCCCTGACTCCATACCTACACAGGGTATGACACTCCACTTCTGCTTTACTTACTTCCAAACAAACATACGGAGGATTTGTGCTGCACAGCAAGTAAAATTTCTCAGGATATCTTCAATCCTTATCAGCGGCTTGGGGATTTCATTATGGCCACTGAAAGACCATGAAACAAGTCTCATTCAGTGTAGCTAAGTGTAATTTAAAACAAACAAACAAACAAAAAACAAATATGTCAGGGTGGAGGGGGGATAGAAAATCCCCAGTTGCTTTCCTGTGAAGACACTTGAACTTGAATTAAGAGATTTGACTTCTCAAAGAAGAAGCATCAGATGAAGCACACAAACAAAATGACTTGGGTGGTTTTATCAGGGGAATATATATTTGAAAAGATTAAAGGAGGTCGCACACTTTGCTGCTGCTCTAGTTCTACACACTATTGGCAGATCACTTTCTAAAATGTGCAAACTCGACTATCCCATTAATTTGACATCACGTAGCAGAACTTCACAGTGCTTCTTCACAGTTTATCAAAGGAGTTTCAAGGCCAGATTTTCAAATCATCATTTCAAAAAAAGAAGAAAAAAGCCCCAAACACACAAATATTCTTGGGTTAGAGAAGATCACAAGTTGTTTCGATAAGCAATGACATTCAACATCTCTTTAGCCCCCAGATCATGCTGATGCAGCTGTTCTCTGAACAAAGGATTGCAGCAAACCATGCTGTGTCCTTGTGAGACCTGCTTATTAAACAGCATTCAAATGAACAATATCACCAAGACTGTACTGTGCGGCAATCTATCGTCATAGAGCAAATTTACATTTTGATAAGATGTACCAAGCTCAGATTTGGAAAGGTAAAAGAAGCTGCATAAATGTATAACTTGCATTGGTGTTTTCTTTGATACACAAAATCTTAGAACAGCCTATTTAGATTTTAAGGAGTATAGATGGGAGTGAGTATGAGGAAAAAGGAGCACCGAGCTTATAAAAGTGTATCAAATCAAATTCCCTTTGCTTACTACACTGAAATGTCATAGCCATGCAACCACAATTTTCTAAATTGGGTAGAGGGCTTCTGGGATACAGAAAGAAAACTGTTCCTCTTCTGAGCCTTAATTACCTACTGTTATTACATCTGCCTGTCCTATGTCCAACTCTATGAATTACAGGTGAAGATCAGATGTATACATGAAAGGCATGTTGCCAAATTGCCATGCCGTGGCAGGTGTTCCCCATCCCAGCTGTAATGTTTGGAACTATTCACATGGATTGATAATGTCTTCAGCTTTTTCAAAGTGTTTGGGCAATTTGACTTAGGAGGGCCCCATATATCTCTACAGAGTTGGGAGAATGGAAGCATTGACAGGGCTCATTTACACCAAGTAGGATATTCCACTATGGAAGCAGTATGAAAGTGGTATATAAAAGGCAGGAGCCTCACGACTGCTTTATAGTGGTATTGAAGTGCACTGACAACTGTTGGGGCCCATTGACACATACCATATGCCGCTTTCATGCCACTTTCAGAGTGTTATATCCTGCTTGGTGTAGATGTGTCATGGGCCCCAACAATTGTCAGTGTACTTCAGTACCACTATAGAGCAGTAGTGTAGATCCTGCAGTGCGCTTCAATACTGCTATAAAACAGTAGTGTGGCTCCTGCCTTTTATATATCACTTTCATAGTGGAATATCCTGCTTGGTGTAGATGAGCCCACAGTGTAGGGCCACCTTCTCCAACCTGGTAACAAATGATATTTACACTGGAACTCCAATCATCCCTTACCATTGGGGACTGATGGGAGTTGTAGGCGAGGCTCACCTGGCACCAACGCTGCTATCTTTCTGGTGCCAGAAAGACTTTCCTCTGCCCAGGCATATGGCAACACATCTTAATCACCCACATGTTTAGTTTTTTAACGGTTTTTAATTATTTATGTGTGTACTGTGTTTTAAAATTTAAAATTTTGTATTCTTGTTTTTATCTCAATTTTAGAATTTCTGTAAACCTCTTCTGTAAAGAGAGCTCTGGCTATGTGGACAGTATATAAGTGTAATAAATAAATAAATAGTCCAAAACAAATGGAAAGCACCAGGCTGGGGATGCCTAGTAGAGGATTTATTAACATGCAAACTAAGAAACTCCACTCAGTGTAGAGTCTGGCCAATCCAAAGGATCCTGAAAAGTAAGAACAAAGGTGATTCTGCTTCCTTCTTGATGATGGGTTAACTATTGGAAGAGGAGCTTGGCATGATAGTACTCTTCGAATACTTAAAGGGTTGTCACACAGAGGAGGGCCAGGATCTCTTCTCGATCCTCCCAGAGTGCCGGACACGGAATAACGGGCTCAAGTTAAAGGAAGCCAGATTCCAGCTGGACATCAGGAAAAAACTTCCTGACTGTTAGAGCACTACGACAATGGAACCAGTTAGGGAGGTTGTGGGCTCTCCCACACTAGAGGCATTCAAGAGGCAGCTGGGCAACCATCTGTCAGGTACGCTTTAGGGTGGATTCCTGCATTGAGCAGGGGGTTGGACTCGATGGCCTTGTAGGCCCCTTCCAACTCTACTATTCTATGATTCTAACTGTTCAACTCCACTGATGTCTTGTGCTGGCCTTGATGTAGATTGACAACATCACATTGTGAAGCTTCACCCACTTTGGGCTAATGGCAGGTGAGGTTCCTTTAGATTAGATGGGAATTCCCTTGATATGTGTGAGCTTTTCTTGATGAGGATTGTTTAAAAGCTCATAATTTTCCATGTAGTCTCTCACTTTCATAATGTTGGGTAATGCGTGCATGTGCATTACTGAACTGCCACTGATGAATTGTGGTTTGGTTTGCACCTATCCCGTAGCACACACCCACCCATGGTGAAAAGCTGCTTGAAAATTCAAGCCCACACATGTGTACAGTGGGAGAAAGTACTGTCTAGGTGTACTGATGTACTCACAGAAATCTCCTCCCTCTGACATGGAGGAGTCCTGTGCACGTACATCAGTTTGGGTGAAGAGTCCTTTCCCATGCCATTCAAATGCACAGATAACAGGAAAGCATTTCTGCTTCTTGTGATGACTGTGTGTGTGGGGGTAGCCCACCTGGTATTGTGACCCCCCCACCCCCGGTCATTGGCATTCTTTCAATTCATTAAGATTTATGTGAACCATCCTGTGTGGCTCTTCTAATGTTATGTGCAAGTTTCCCAGGAATTTCTCCCCTCCTGGTGGGGTGGAAGGCCCAAATCTGCTGGGAATCCGGATGGGCTGGGCAAAGAATGCTCGTTGACTTTCTTATCCACAATCTCAGCAATGTGAAACTAGGAGCTGCAACAGACGGGGGGAATCATGCTTCCTTACCGTCACTTCTCCAACCTCGCTATTGTTGCTCAATACTTCCTCTTTCTCAGAGAGAGGAAAGCGGAAGTAAACAATGTGCATGTGGCCCATTCATTTATTTATTTATTGCATTTTTATACAGCCCAATAGCCGAAGCTCCCTGGGCAAGTCAGTGGGCCATTTTGATTAGGGGTGTGCACAGACCCCCCGATCCGCTTCTCTTCCAGATCCACAATTTATGGATTGGGCCACTTCGCTCTGTCCCACTCCACCTATAGTCCGCTCCGCTCCGCTACGGAGCTCTGGATCCGGATCGGAGCTCCGCTTTTCCCCCCCGTAGGCTTGCATTGAAATCCAAAAAAGTCTACAACTTTTTTTCTGTTAAAGTTAGAAACCTCAAGTTTGGCACCATGACACCTCATGGACGTATACACATGCATGCCAAGACTCAAGCCAATCCAAGCCTCCTCTGATTTTAGGGAATTTATGAAAATCGGACACCACATTTTCAGACATGAACTGTTCTCCAACATTTTGACAGATAAAAAAAATTGGAAGTGGACACCCCCACAGAAGCCATCTAGATCCACATTCATGCCAAGTTTCAAGCAAATCCCATCACCCCCTGATTTTTGGCGGGGCTTTAACCTCTAACGCACCACCCATAACCCCAATTCACAGCCCTTTCAATATCTCCGTCAATTTGCAAGTCAGAAACCTCACATTCGGTTGCATGACAGCTTATCCATGTGTCCATATGAACACCAAGTTTCAAGCAAATCCCATCATCCCCTGATTTTTGGGGAATATTTGAAAATCGGACATCCCATTTTCAGACATGGACTGTTCTCCGACATTTTGACAGATAAAAAAATTGGAAGTGGGCACCCTCACAGACACCATCTAGATCCATATTCATGCCAAGTTTCAAGCAAATCCCATCATCCCCTGATTTTTGGCGGGGCTTTAACCTTTTAACTCACCCCAAATCAAGTCCCATGCTAGAACTACGACAATTTTCATGTTAGAAACCTCAATTTAGGCACCATGACAACTCATGTATGTATACATATGCATGCCAAGACAAAAGCCAGTCCCATCATCCCCTGATTTTTGGGGAATTTTTGAAAATCGGACACCCCAGTATCCCAGGGATTTTAATGCTGCAGACAGGGGCCATTTCAAAGGAAATCCCAACATGCCATTAATTGGAGAGTAGAAAAACCTATATGAATCTTCTTCCACACTTGAGAAATTGATTTGAAACTTCCAAAAGTCTAAGTGAGCGCAGGAAGGACTTATCCCCTGAGTCAAAGCAAGACACACAAAAAACATCCCTGAGAGGTGGGCAGGGGAGGAGGGAGGGAAGGCAGGCAGGCAGCAGACATTTCTGGGGGCACAAGGAAGTGAGCCAAGGATAGTTTCAAAGCCAGTAATGCAAACCATCCCTGTGAGGTGGGAGCAGCACAGAGAGATGCCTTTTCTTTTGCATCCCATAACTAGGAGGCTAGGAGGATAAGAGTAAAGCTTTGTGATCCTTGCTTCAGAGTTGATTGACTGCACTGTGATCACAGCCATTATTAAACAACAGCAACAACAATAGTAATGTTAATAATAGCAGTACTAATTAATATTAATAGCAATAATAATAACAACAACAACAATAAGGAGTTGAACCACAATGAAAGCCTGCCTGACTTCACTGAAGAGGAAAAGCCAGGAGAGCTTGGGCTATGGGGTGTAAATATAAAATGGAATAAATGAATAAATAAATAAACAAACAAAGTAGGGGTAGAATTAAAAGCAGCAGTGTTGCTGAATAAACAACAGGAAGAATTTTTTTAAAAAGGCTATATCTGTCTTTTACCAGTAAGAGGGAAGTGGACGTGCCCAGGGCGAGGGGGAATTATGCCAATTTGACTGTCCCTGTCTAGGGACCACTCTTTAAGAAGCAAACTTTCACTTCAACTCATGATAGGCATTGGCAATAGCTTGCTTCTCCACTGGTTACTCTTTGGAGGGCTCTGATGACCCTCCAAGGGTGGGAGAGTGTGTGCACTGGGCACGTCCACATGCCGTAGGGGAGCTCATCCCCTTGCACCACATCTATTCAGTTGTTCCCCAAAGTTAGGGTGGGGAGCAGTGCTGTGTTTCCTATCTGTTATTTATTTGCTTAGTATATGATTTCAGGTTGTGTTTGTGCATTTGGTGGGGCTACTGTTTTAAAAAAACACTGGGAAAAGTCCGTTCAGACTAAGAAAGAGAAGTTCCCAGTATCCCAAGTATCCCATTTTGCCTATCCCCTCCTCCAACTTTGGGATCATGTGATCATGACCGGGAGTTGACTCTGCCCCTCAGCACTTCAAAAAGGTAAATCTCCCGCTTTTTTTACCCGATTTTTAAAAAATATATAGCAAGCGAACCGCACCACGCAGAGAGCTGAGAATAGGCTCAAAATGACCCCCAGCCATGACTCTCTAAGCACAATAAGTTTCAGAAAGATAGCTTAAAAAACAACACAGTTATCCCCTTTTCTTTTCCACAATGCAATCCTAGGGGCAAAATTTTTCAAACGGGCGATCGGAGCGCTCTGCGGAAAGAGAAGCGTGCCGCCTATGGGTGCTTCTCTTCGCGTTGCTTCTAAGGGTCCGCGGTTCACTTCTACTCCACCTGAGCAAGGCGGAGCAGGCCAATTCGCTTCTGATTCTCCTATTCTAATCGGAGCGGAGCACATCCCTAATTTTGATCATGCCGCTTCTCTTGCACACAGTGGGAGATAGCAGCAAGTTCCATCTCTAAAAATAATTAGGACTTACTGGGATCTTTTTTTATCACAGGAAGAAGCTAGAAGGGGCGGGAGACACATGGGAGCCAAACAATGTCATGAATAAGATATGCGAGAATCCTTGAATAGCCAATAATGGGTGTGCAATAAAATGGTCATCTGGTGATGTTCTGGTAACCTGTATTTGCCGTTTTTGAAGTTTGGTGAATATTTTTAGGTAGATTTGAGAAACCTACAAGCTCTTGAATCTTCATCATACTTGCTGTCACCTTCTTTCCCCTGCCCCTCCATAAAACTGTATCTTGGGATATTCATGGGCACAGAATGAGGGGAAAACATGGCTGCCTCTTCAAAAAAACAAAAAAATAGCCAGTCCAACCATCTTGTTCCTAGTCCCCTACTACATCCAGTCAAAAGATAGACAGAACATTTTTAAACTGGCTGGTCTGCATCTTGATTTTCCTTCTCCTAAGGGCTGCAAAATTGTTAAGACTTTGGGTACAGTTTGAAGGTGGGATAGTTACATTTTCCTTTTTACCAAGCAATGCAATGGCTTGTCTTTGCTTCTTCATTCTACCCACCCCCACCCCACTTTTTTTGTTCAACAGGAATTGGGGAGGAGGCTGGTGGGATACGTTAACATTTGCAAATTTTATGCAAATTTGTATCCTCATTTGTTCTCTTGTTTTGGTAATGCATACCCTCTTTTTTGGAAATTCACACGTGGCCACCCTAGGAAGATGTAATCTGTTAGCTCCTTCCCTGAGGCTGGGGTGGGCAGAGACTGCAGACTGATGGAAACATGTTTAATAGAATGGAAAAACACAGACAGGACCCTCACCTACCTCATAACAATAAATTTGAGAATGAGGAAAAAAGAAAAAGAAATAAGCAAGCCTCTTTCAAGGGGGAAGAAAATGCTCAGGCACTTAGAGCACAAGTTTCAGCAGAGCTCCACTTCCAGCAGTTCGTCAGAATGTGGGGTGAAAGAGGGGTTCTGCCCAGCTCCCTTTCCAATTCTAGGCAACAGCTTCAGTGCACTTGATTTGGTCACATTTCATGGGACTATAAAGCTCTCAGTCCAGGATGTAGAATTTCTCCTTTTAGGCCTTGATGACAACAACGGGATAATTTTTGCAGTTGTCAAAAATAGCCCAAAGTCATTTTCATTCTTTAGAAAACAGAAATTGTGCTTGCCTGCTTTTGTTCATTATTATTATTATTATTATTATTATTATTATTATTATTATTATTTTAAAAAAATACATACATTTTTATAAATGGTAGGTACTGTACATGATTAAATAACGCTGCCCACTCCCAATAAAATAAAATCCAAAACCAAAAAGAGAAGAGAATGAGGAGTGGAAAGGGATTACTTACATGAATAAGTATAATGCCTTTTCTGAATTGATCCTAAAAGTTTTGACTTCCAAGAAAAGCCTTTTTAGGGAGGGTACCTGTAAGGGTTGCCTCTGTTATTAATGTCTGCTGGTCAAAGCTGATATTTCACTGAAAAATACAGGGGCCATCTGCTTAACCTTTGTGCTGCCTATAGCAGCAACATATCTAATTGTTTCATCATACAAAATAGGCCATGAGTAACAATTTTAGGGATGGGGGTGACGGGAAATATGTCTCCATAGTTTAACAGCAAATGTAATATACAAGCCAACCCTGAGGTTTCTCTTTGCCGGATTTTATTCCCCTGTGCCTATTCCTTAACATTTATTTACATAGTGAATCTGCCTCTGGCTGCTAGCCAGTCTCTGCTATCATGAGGTAAACAAGTGTTTGTTCTAGGTGAGCAGCTGCACTTGTCTCTTTGAAGTGTCAAAGAGTAGGAAAAGTCAAAGACAGCATTTTCAGCTCATTTGCACAGAGATGTTGCTTTTACACAGGTTTATCCCCCCTCCCCTGTAGTGCCTGCAAGTGGGTGGAGAACACCACACTTCTTTTCTTTGATTAACCAGAACTATTCAAGTGTAGGTTGCTCAGACCTACTTCTCTGACATAAAAAGACCTTATGCTCCAATTATACAGATTCCTCACAAGCTGAGGAACATTCATACTTCCTGGTACTGCAATATCAGTCGAGACATTTTAGTACCTCAGATTGCTGCCTTTTGACCTGGCGAGTTATGGACACAGCCGTTCACCTCGTCAGTGAACAAAGGTCTATAAAATAAGGATGTATGAGAATTGCACTTTTGCTCACACTGTATGTGAGCATGCCCTACTCAAAGCTCTGAACACAGGCACAAGCATGTCTTCACCAAAAATATTTGCAAATTGTCAGACGTGTACCTGTGTTTGTCTTGTTCCCGATTCCTAGTTCAATTTGCACAAACTTCCCGAATAGTGTAAATTTCCTCAGTATGCCAGAAATTTGCAGAAATTTGGGGAGATTCGTGCAAATTTGGAGAGATTTGCAAAAATCTCCCATTTGATGGCTGTTCAGTTAGCACAAATTTTCCATTTGTGTAGCGTGTAGAGATGTACTCCCAAGAAATGGTGTTCTTATTATAGAATTTCTTGATTTCCCCCGATATTCTGCATTAGGAGAGACTAGCAAAATCGTTTTTCATTTCTGGTGAGAAACCAGCTGCCTTTACCCCTCCCTGAACTGTCAGCTAGCTGACAGCCATTGCATCAGACTGCAGAGCAGAGGAACAGAAGAGAAGCAGGGCTTTTTCATCACCTCAGCTGAGAAACCAGTCCCATCTGTCACTTTGGCAGCCATTTTATAAAGTTCCATGGACTGTTTCCTTCCCGCTGGTCATTATAAGACCTCTCACTTTAAGAATTGATATGTGATCTTGCTTTTTTCTCCTCCCTCCCAATCCCTTTTCCTTCTGAATCATGTAAGGACATAAGAAGAGCCATACTGGATCAGACCAAGAGTCCATCTAGTCCAGCATTCTGTTCACACAATGGCTGCCCAGCTGCCCATGGGAAACCCACAAGCAGGACTTAAATGTGACAGCAGCCTCTTTTAGACTGTCAGCTAAAAGAGCATGTACTTCTCTGAGATCTTCTTTTTCCAGAAAAGTGAGGAAAAATACTTCAAATAATAAATGAAATAAAATTCCTTTAGACAAAATAGAAGCCACACATTTCACTAGTCTAATCAAAACTAGGAATGCTGGAGAAATCTGCTGCAGACCTGAATGAGGTCAGATTCCTGGGAATCTCACCTGCACAATCCATAGCAAACTGACTTTCCCTACCTGTGTGTCCTACCAATGCAAAAAATATGCTAATTTCAGCTGCAATCTGTCTAAGCGACACCAATTAGTGTAGCTTGGCCTGTTTAAAGAAAAAAAAAAGAAGTCATGAAAAATCCAGAGGATGTGCAGGGGCTTCAGGGAAATCCACTGAGCCCAAGAGGGCCTAATGTCCCTATGAGGGACCCTCCCCAGGACTAGATGTTATGGGGTTCATATATCTCAAACCCAAACACTTTAAAGTTGCAATCCTACGCTTGTTACATGACAGTAAGGCCTACTAAAGGCAAGTGGACTTATTTCTACTTAGTTCTGTGTAAGATAATTTCTGAGATCATTGATTGAAGAGGAACCCCACATCCACTTTAAATTTCTGTGGTAGCTTCCAGTAGAAAAGAGTGTGGCTGCAGCAGCAAAGGAGGAGGAGGAGAAGGAAGAGGAAAAGCAGAAGAAGGGAATCAAGCCTGGAAATGGTACTGAAAAGTTTACTGAACTTTAATAAGGTAGTAAATGTTATGCATGTCATTGTTGTTTAATATGGTGTATCTGGCTATAATTAGTGGCTATGTATATTGCATGCAATTTGTATTATGAATAATTTTATGTTTTTGTTTGAATTGCAGTTTATTGTCATTCAACAGCACCTCTGAGGAAGATGTCAACTGAAACGTGTTGGATAATTTACTATTTTATTAACATTCCTTGCATTTTTCAGTGCCATTTGGGGTCATTTGTATTTTGGGGGGGGGTCATTTGTATTCTCCCCCTTTTGTTGTTCCAAATGGGACTTCAAGGATCTTATGACTGTCGTGAGCATCTTCTACCATTGTTTTATTTCAATGATTAAAGACAAAGCTATAAAATGGATCACAAATGCCTAATTGCACTATTATCTAATAACGCAATTTCAGAGTGCAGATGACAAACAATAACACTATGTATTAATTTCTACAATGCCATTTACCCTCATTAGCTCTTTTGCAGACAGCAAAGTATTAATTTAGGAAGTCAGGCAGAGGATGTAGAGAGAATTGCAAGCATCTGGGATCTTATTGTAGATTATTAACAGGCTGTAATCCTATCTACACTTACTTGGGCAACTCCCACTTAATTTAATGTGACTAACCTTTGAGTAGACAGGTATAGGATTTCACTGTCAGTTTTAATAAAATGGGTACTTAGCCTGTGAATGAACTAAGAGCTAAAGTGTACAGAAAGAGAGGACCAGAATGAGTTTCTGGAGTTGGGGACACAGTATTCTTGCAGGAAAATATTGTTTTGTCATTGGGAGAAGCCCAACGTATCTTTGATTATGCAAAGGAAATCCATAGACTGTGCTAATAATAGGGATAGGGGAGAGCAGGTGGGGACAGCACTCAGTGGGAGAAAAGGCTGAACTAACCAAAAACAAGCTCATTGAACTTTCTACTGGCTGCCTGTTAGCTACCGAGCCATGTACAAGGTTATGTTGTTATCCTACAAAACCCTAAATAACTTGGGACCAGGATACCTAGCAGACCGCCTTCCCTTATATACACCCAGACAAAAACTACAGTCCTCAGAAGAGGCCCTACTGGCCATTCCAAGAAGAACAGAATGCCACCATGAAGAACCTCAGTGGTGGGCCTTCTCTGTGGCAGCACCCTCCCTCTGGAGGACCCTCCCTCATGTGGTTTAGGAGGCGCAAAATATAATACCTTTTAAACATCTCCGGAAGACATACCTTTTAACACAGGCTTTCCCTGGTCTTTAATGTAGCTGGTTTTAATGTTTTAAACTTATACTTGTATTTTATGTATTTTAATTGTGCACTGCCCAGAGAGCTTTGGCTGATGGGCAGTATAAAAATGTAATAAATAAAAAAATAAAAAAATACCCGGACATCAACAGGAATCTAAACTAGCTCCTCTGCCGCTGCTCTCCCCAAATGGCTGAGTAGCAGAGTCTTACTTATTTTAAAGGATTCTCCATGTGTATCCTGAGAGCTGCACTCGTTCATTCCAGGAATGGGCAAATAGCTCCATTGGGTGTAACAGGGAGGGGGAATTTGACCGATGTGGGGGGGAAGGGTTACATCCTGCCAAGGATCCTGTTGTCCCAAGGGTCCTTCATGTGGGGGGTGGAATTCACTTCCCCCAGTCATTCTTTTTCAGCAAGGAGGACATCCCCACCCACACCAGTAAATGGAGAAATTGCTCCATTCACTTGCAGAGAAGGGAAAATAGCTTGGCAAATACCTCAGCTGGGTCCTGCAGGACAGTGGTGCCTGAAGTGCCACTTGGGAGATGCTGTAACCAATAAAGTTGTGGCCAGTTTCTAAACCAATGATATCTGTGTGTCCTTTGTGTTCTTCTCACCCCCAGGCTATAACTCTATGCTGCCTGCACAATCATTCTAACCATATAGGCAGAAGAAATACTAGATGAATACTAGGGATGTCTGTTGCTGGGGAAATTTGATTCTTTCCCTTTTTTTTTTGTTCCATGGAGTCTTGCTTTATGGCTTTGAACTAAGCTGCGGGCTGTTTCCTGAACTCCAGGAACAGATTCTGCAATTTGCCCACATTATAACCAAATATGTGTAAATTACACAAATTCAGTCATAATCCACACGATCTGTGCAAATTTGGCCATGATTTGTGCAAATTTATCTCAGCAATTTGTGCAAATGGCAAAACCTTTCTGAAAGATCTGCACACTGGCTCAGCTCTCTGCAGATTGAGTCTGGCACTACAACAGGAACATAAGCGAAGTAATCAAATTCCACCATTCAAACAGATTCATCCCTAATGAATGTACATTATCCTAGTTGCATGAGCCCAGCCATGGAGGTGTTGGCAACTAGGCCACTCAAAGAAATATCTTCAGGTAAGCCACTACTTCAGGGGTGAGCAAAATGTTGGTTGGGACTGCTGGTAAAATTCTGAGTGATTTGCAATAGATCAGCAAGGATGTCGCACTGTTTAACCAGAGCAGCAAGAAAATGACTCCTCCCACCCTGCCCCACCCAACCACCCCAAATACACTGTTGAAATGAAGAAAGCTTGGAATACCTAGGTCCAGATTTTTCTGTGTAAAATTGTGAATTCTGTTCATTTCTGGTACTGAAAACATATTCCTGGCTCAGAATTATTTAATTCTAAGATCATATGGGGCTCATCTACACCAAGCAAGATATTCCATGATGAAAGCAGTATGAAAGCGGTACATAAAAGGCAGGAGCCACACTACTGCTTTATAGAGGTATTGAAGCATACTGACAGCAGGTTGGGGCCCATTGACACATACCATATACTGCTTTCATACAGCATTCATTGTGCTATAGCATGCTTGGTGTATCATGGGCCCCAATAGTTGTTAGTGCACTTCAGTGCCACTATAAAGCAGTCATGTAGATCCTGCAGTGTACTTCAATGCTTCTATAAAGCAATAGTGTGGTTCCTGCTTTTTATATACCACTTTCATACCTCTTTCCTAATGGAATATCCTGCTTGGTGTAGATGAGCCCATGTCTTTTATGGTTAATAGCTCTTGGATTTTTAGTAAAAATAATGAAAAAAGCAATGTTGATCCCAGCCCTATATACGTTCTAACTTAAAGTTTGCCTAACCCTACATCCATTCTAACTTAAGTTAATGTAAAGTTTCAAATGTACATTAATTCATAGAGGTGGGGGTGGGAATGAGAATTGGAAATAATGTTAGATCTCTGCTCTTTGCCTGCAATTAGTGTTCAACTGAAGTCTCCAGTAACTTTCACTGTTAATCTCCATTGTGTGATGCGCCATTTTATCAGAGAGAGGAAAACACACACACGACTGCACCCTATTATATAAATCATAATTGTGGAATAATAAAAATGCTTTATAGTTCAGATGGAATGACTTTATCCAGCATTTGACATCATTGTGCAATAACAAGAATGGGGAAAAATAAGGAAGAGAAAAACCACAGCAACTATAAATTCTGTAAGTTATGCAAATGAATGTAAATCAGCAAAAAAAAAACCCCAAGTTTTTAAAAAAGATGTTCTCTAACTAGAGCACCCACGTTATTATAACACAATTAGGTTTCTATATAATCCTCTGTAAAAATGGGCCGCTAGATAATTAGAAATGCAAATGTTAAGAAAGTTTAGCCTTCACTCATAATTTTTAAACACTATCAGCTGCAATTAAAAATGAGGAATTCATTTTCATTTTCTTAACAAAGAGTTCAGTATTATAATGTCCTTTGAAGATGTTGTCTACCCCCCTTTGTAAATGATGCAGTGTTATAAGCTTATGTTCTGATGACTTTATTATAAATACTTTAAAAGACTGTGCTCATAATTGTTCTTCTACTTCAATAATAAGAACTAAGTCAATCAGTAACTTTTCCAAGACTGCTCTGTTGCAATAGCATTAAAACTGTGATCCCTAAACTGTGTGCTAGCTAACACATTAATGTTCCATGAGAAGGACTGGAGGAGTGATGTGAAAAATTAATGCACCATATTGGAAGCATTCTCCCCTCTACACCCATCAGAACTTGCAGACTCAGATGGCCTTGACTGCCCCCCCCCCCAAAAAATCATTTCAAAGGACAGACTGAGGATGATAGCTGCACCGCAGCACACAGGCACAACAGAGTTCTCGAAGCATCACCTTTGCCAGGAAGCACAGAATCAACTGAAGAGGGAAAGAGGGCAATGATCCCCCCCCAAAAAAAATAAGCAGGGTGCCCACCCTTTGTTCTGGAAGCTGACTGAGAAAATCTGAGGGTAAATGTGCCTCCAATTCTAAACCAGAGGAGTGGAAATCCCTTGCACTGGGTATCATAAATTTGGGACACACTGTGTTGAGCTGTATGGATTGGTTGCAAACTCTTTAGGGATTGGCAGCAAGCATCAATTAATTACATTGGCAAAGGTGACCTTTCATTGGTAAGTATGTATTTTAATTAGTGGCACTAAAAATGTTGGGAATATTGCAACCTTAACCGCATGCTACGGGAAGGGGGCAGTGTTGCAGTTAGCTATTTAATGCATGGGAATTTTGGGTATAGCTAGCCTTGGGATCTCTATAGTTTAGAGTGTGGTTTCCTGCTCCACCCTTTCCTTCCTCCCACCTGCTCCATTGCTGGGAGCCCACACATTTGCTCTCTGTCCTGTCAACCTTATAGAACACAAAGAATTAGACTGAATGAACTTTGTCTGAAACTATAAGCTGTACCAGTATTTTCATTCAATAAACAGAGTGAATTTTTTTTCCTTTTCTTAACTAAAGAAGAGTGTGTTCTCTTTTATTTAGCTTTGCATGCATGCAGGACTAGTAAATGCTCATTCTGTTCTGATTTTGGGTTTTTCTCTGCTAACTTCCTTTTTAATAGGAGGCAGCAATACCAAATAATTCCCATCAGAAAAGAAGCACAACAGAGGTTCTCTCTTAGGTATCTCCCTGATGTGTTAGCTTTCTGTATGCAGGATGATAGATATAGATTTATGTAGATCCATACATGTACACACAGACTTCCCTTTTTGCAAGCCAAGCAATCACTTTTGTGTACTTTTGCTAAATGTGTAGGCCAGGCCTTATTTGTAAGTAAATTACGTGATTGCTGGTATGGTTGTCAATTTATCATTCTAAAAAAATATGGTCAGTGGGCCGAGACCCATGGCTGATTCAGTGGTTGGATGTAAGAGTGGTTATTGACTAGGGTGACCATATGAAAAGGAGGACAGGGCTCCTATGTCTTTAACAGTTGTATAGAAAAGGGAATTTTAACAGGTGTCTGTTGTATGCATGCAGCACCTGGTGAAATTCCCTCTTCATCACAAGAGTTAAAACTGCAGGAGGCCTACCTAGCATGACCAGATACAAAAGAGGGCAGGCTCCTGCAGCTTTTACAGTTGTGATGAAGAAGGAATTTCACCAGGTGCTGCATGCATACAAAAGACACCTGCTGAAATTCATTTTTCAATACAACTGTTAAAAATACAAGAGCCCTGTCCTCCTTTCCATATGCTCATCATATTATTGACTGGTCAAGGGACAAAACCTCCCAATGCTGGGGGAAGGAAGGGGCTGGAGTCCAGTCAAGGAGTGCATAAGGTGAATCAGAGGTGGAGTTAACACACAGAGAGAAAATAACCTAACATCCATCACCCAGCAAAACAAAAAAAAAGAAAACCCCACACCTAGTTTATTAAATAAAATAGTTGGTATCAAACCTACATCAAAATACTGCATGAGTAGGTAAGCTACCTGACAATTGTCAAATGTAATTGCTCCAATGAAAGTATTAACATATGCTTCACTGGAGTATTTTGACAGGGTTCCCAGAAAGTGTGCAGAGCTAACCATGAGCAGATCCATGCTAAAATTGATCCATACTGCAATAACTGTGGACATAAAACCAAAAATTAGCAGTCTATAGGCTGCAATCCTCTACATACTTGCCTGGAAGTAAGTCTTGTTGAACTCAATGGGGTGAACGTCAATGGGGCTTACCTCTTACACTTTTAGAGACGGGAACATTTGTTAAACAAAACTACCATATTTCTTTGATTGTAAGACGCCATCGATTGTAAGACGCACACTAATTTCAGTACCACCAACAGAAAAAAAAACCTAAGACACACCCGCGATTCTGCGACGCACCCCATTTTTAGAGATGTTTATATGGGGGAAAAAGTGCATCTTAGAATCGAAGAAATAGGGTACTTCACATTGCAAACTTCAGACCTATCTTCTGCAAACATGAAAGGAACACAGCAAAGTATTGTTTGTTTTTGTGCTTGCTAGAGAGACCAGAACCTGGGAGCTTTGTATCACACTGATTCCCAGCTTGTCTATTTCACAGGATGATTTTGCTTAGTTTAGCACTTCAGTAATCAAGTCAGTGAAAGGACAGTTGCCACACGGGTGGACTTTAAAGCCAAAAGAGACATTAGCAGCTTCATCTTCTTTTCCTTTTTACTCTAGAGTAGGCACAAGGCCCCTGATCCAGATTGGGATCATAGCAGGGGGCAGGCTTTCAAGATCTCTCTTCTTTGCCAATTCTCTCTCCCCATTTTCCTTCCCTCTTTCCTAGGCTTCAGCCCTCCCATGGGTCTATAGACTTCTCTAACCCCTGCCTCTTTCTTTGCCAGTCTCCTGTCTATTCAACCTCTCCTTCCGTATCCCTTTCTGGCCTGCTCTTCTTTAAGATCCAACCTCTCGTTTGTATTACTCCAATGCATTATACGTCGGGCTGCCTTTGAAAATGGCCTGGAAACTTCAGCTGGTAAAAAACAGGGCAGCCTGCCTACTAACAAGGACTGGCCGGCGGGACCACATCATGCCAGTCCTTCTACAACTTCATTGGCTTCCAGTCCAGGTCCAGGCCTGATTCAAAGTGCTGGTACTAACATTCAAAGCCCTAAATGGTTTGGGGCCAGGTTATTTGAAGGAACACCTCCTCCCATTTGTGCCTGCCCAAACCTTAAGATCATCCACAGGGGTCCTTCTCCCTGAGCCCCTGCCAAAGGAAGTGAGGCAGGTGGCTACCAAGAGGAGGGCCTTCTCTGCTGTGGCACCCCGGCTGTGGAACGAGCTCCACAGAGAGGTTCGCTTGGTGCCTACAGTGTACTCTTTCCATCACCAGCTGAAGACCTTTTTTATTTTCTCAGTATTTTAACACCTAATTTAACTTAAATTTAAACTTTGCTGTTTTAATTCCATATTTTAACCTATATCAATTTTTGCTGTGTGGTTTTATCCTGGTTGTGCTTTTTATATTGTATTTTGTATTTGTGTTTTTAGATTGTTGGTTGTTTTTATGCTCTTCATGATTTTAATTTTTGTGAACCGCCCAGAGAGCTTCAGCTATTGGGCTGTATAAAAATGTATTAAATAAATAAATAAGACCTGAATACTTGTGACAATGACAACCACTGATCTATGATATACTGTCGAAGAGAAGGGGGGCACACGAAAGGCTCTTTTCCTGGTGGTCTCCAATAATTGAGATGTGGGACACAACCTCTATAACCTATTGTAGGGGACATTATGTAATGAGGCACTAACTTCAATACTGAGACTGCAATCCTATACACACTTACCTAGGAAATGATCCTATTGAACTCAATTAGGCTCACTTCTGAATATACATGTATAAGATTGTACTGTAAGAAACCTAGAGTCAGAGTACTAATTAGGGCAGGAGAGCAGATGACCTGTGACCTGTACAAATTACTCACAGTATTATCAATTTCTTTTTAATTTTTATTTAGGATATCCCCATATAGGTCTCAGGTCATTATATTTCCTTTCATTTACAACCTCTGGGATCTAAACAGAGGCTGCTAATTAACAGAGACTCTGACTGTATGAATCACAAATGCAGCTGCAGAGATTTGAGTAGGAGGCTGCCTTGGGTAAAGTTTTGTTAACACGCTAATTTATTTTTGATATATGAAATGAAGTGAAAGGTTTTCCTTAATGTACATATGTCTTTATACTTCAATTATTTATTGTCCCAGGCTCCTTTTCCATTTGGACCTGAAATAATTGTGAAAAATTCATGTCATTTAATTTAGGATGCTTAATAGCCATGGTTAGATTTAAGCTCGTCTGTGAATGCACTCTGAGGAAAACGGAACCATTATAGTTTCATTTCCAGACATGGTTCTACAGAGCATAAATTAAAGCACTCTCCCCAATCTCGTAACAATGATTGTTAAAAGAGTAGTTTTATATGCTTTCCAAACTAATTACTATTTTCTGAACATATTTCTGGGAGGGCACCAGCTCTATCACTGAACAAAAGGAGTTTCAGTAAAAAGAATAGCATTGATATCTGGGAAAGAACCCAAACTGCAAGTGATTAATTTTGACATGTTTTCTGTACATTAAATATAAATATGCAGATCTGAAGATAGGTTTCCCAATTCTAACATTCTGTCTTTACCCTGCCCTTTTTTCTTTTCTTTTCTTTTTTAAAGAAGAGAGAAGAAAATGATATAGAGCCAAAACACAACTGCTTATTTATGTATTAGTTTTAAATCAATAACTATGAAGCTGAAAATTAAGGACCATTTGCCAGACCAACATATTATGTTAGCCCCATCAGACATTACCATGGTGGCTGAGGAATTGCTTTTCCATGCCACTTCAATAGTGTTGGAAAGGCCAATAGCAATGGGGCAGAGCCAATTGTAGAATCATAGAACAGTAGAGTTGGAAGGGGTCTATAAGGTCATTGAGGAAGGCCAAAGGAAGTGAGGCAGGTGGCTACCAGGAGGAGGGCCTTCTCTGCTGTGGCACCACATCTGTGGAATGAGCTCCCTAAGGAGGTTCGCTTGGCACCTACAGTGTATTGTTTTAGATGATACGTGAAGGCCTTTTTATTCTCCCAGCATTTTAACTGTCTATAAAGAAATTTTAACTTGGTGTTTTAAATTTGTAATTTTGCATTGCTGCTGTTTTTATCTGGTTGAGCTTTTATATTGTATTTTATAGTATGGTTTTATACCGTTGTTTTATACTTTGACTGTTTCTAATTTTTGTGAACCGCCCAGAGAGCTCCGGCTATTGGGCGGTATAGAAATGTAATAAATAAATAAATTTGAGTCCAACCCCCTGCTCAATGCAGGAATCTACCTTAAAGCATCCCTGACAGATGGTTGTCCAGTGGCCTCTTGAATTTCTCTGGGGTGGGAGAGCCCACGACCTCCCTAGGCAATTGGTTCCATTGTTGTACTGCTCTAACTTTCAGGATTTTCCCTGATGTCCACCCGTCTTGGACTCCCACCTATCTTGGACTCCTTTTCTCATTAGAGCCACTTGCCATGGGACCTTACTTATTATAGTTCTGAGTTTATTAAAATCACCTTTCCTAAAATCAGGAGTACGTGTAAGACTACACTCAGTTTTGCTTCCTTTAAAATCAAGAATTCAAGTATGATGTGGTCACTTTCCTCCAGAGTTCCCATAACTGTCACATTATCCACTAAGTTGTCCCTATTGGTCAGTACCAAGTCAAGGATAGCCGATCCTCTAGTTCCTTCCTCCACTTTCTGTAGGTGGGTGCTTTCTACCTAGTTGTCACCAACCAGGAAAGGTGTCAGTCAGGTATGAGGGCCCCTTGCAATTAGCTCCAGCTTTTCCTAGTACTTGACACACTGCTTATTTCTGGTTCCAGACCCTGGTTTGCCAAACCCTTTTCCCCTGCATTGACCCTTCTGATACTAGCTTCAATGTTCCATCCAACTCCAGTTCCTATCCTGCTTAAAACTGTATTTTGGATCCTGTGAACTCAGCAGAGTGCTAGCTAGGTTTGTCCATCGCAAGGAAATCTGGTCCTTTTGTGACTGATACATCCCTGCAGCACCCTTGTCTTGGCTTGCATTTATGAGCTGAGGACCTTTATCACTTTTTAAAATAATAATAATTGCAAGTCATGATTTGTGCCGAATCACAGCTATAAATAGTGCAATTGACCATTAGTCCCCTTTGGATGGCATTGAGACATCATTGGCTGCAACTGGATAACCAAATCCTGCCTTAATTAACCCAGCCAAGTCGATTGTCGAAATGCAGCCCCTTTGCTGCCACCTTTCTCCTTCCATTGGACAAGCAGCAAAACCAATCAGAAAGCCATAGGTAAGGCTAGCATCCCATTACATCCAAATTAGGAACAAGACAAGAGGCAAAAGACAACTTCAAACTATGGTTTAAAGTTTGGAAGCCAAAGTACACATGAAGCTCATATATGCTTATTAAGCCAGATTTTTAATCATCTTAATTGGGACATTCTGTATAGGAGTTGAGGAGAAATTTGTTTGGTCTGGATTTTTATACAGACTTACTCAATTTGCTTCTCCCAAACCAAAAACATGATCCAGAATGCAAAAGTGTGTCAAAGTACATGCTTTCCAGAATTTTACAATGTGGTTTGCAACTCAAAGAAATACACACATAAATGTGTATATTGCACACACAAAATGTGCATATTGGTGGGGGGGTGGATGAGAAGCAGAGCGAAACTGAAATTGACAAATTCGCCCATCCTTCATTCTGTAATGCCTTGCTCTCCTACCTAACACTGATTTGGCTTCTAGAACATCATCATCATCATCATCATCATCATCAACAACAACAACAACGTTATTCTTCCCCCACCCCGTTATCATTCTGTAGAAATTACATTTCAAGCATAGTCCACAGTCATTTGCCATACTGTCCTGTTAGCTTAAGTTCTGAACACCCAAAGTCTTGCTAAAGTGCAGCCAATTAACATTCTGACATTAGTAATGTATTCCTTTTCTTCTTCAGAGATTATTGTCCTAGTTTCCATTTTTAAATCTCATGTGGATTTATACTTTCAAATAATCCAAATTTACTATCATCATGTCAGTTTTCTTTGCAGCCACAGGAGTACACAAAAACTGACTTCAAAGCCCTCTTTGTTCTTTACATGCATATCAAAGGAAAACACCTATTTTATTTTACTGCATCAAAGTCCATTAAGTGCTATTTTAACGTTTGGAGAATAACACAAGTTGACATCTCATGAACTTTACATACATCAGTGTGCCTTCATTAATTCTTTCACGAGGTTTTACTTTTTGAAGTCTCATTGCAAGTTCAAAAATTGCATTATTATTTTTTCTATTTTTTTATATGTATTTTTGCCTAATGAACTGAAAGGAGTAAAAGCATGTAATTATGATTGTCATTCTCTAAGAAATCTTTAGCAGGTGATAATTTGCTTAATTATAGGTTTATGGTTCTTTTAACTTACACAATCACCCCCTCAGCTTTACAAGAGCAGCTTAGACTTTTTCTTGAATCGTTTCAGGGGGAAATCTTAAAAGTTCCGTTGGAAAGAAATATAGTTTCAGAGCTCTTGTTAAGGTTAATCAAAGTCACTTAAAAGCATTCCCTTAAAAGCTTATTCCCCATCAGCCAATGAATCTTTCTGCACCCAAAAAAAGTAAAAAAAAAAGTTGTAGAATAATGATATGGGTTCTGATTTTGAAATAATGCATGACCCTGGTGCTCATTAGCAGAGACATAATTTGTACTTGTGAAGCCACCTGGGGTGTTCTGGGCAAGAAGTGTGTTGCAATGATAAACTTTATTACCAGCCCTCTCTCTTTAGGCAGCATCACCATCTGGTATTGAATCTCTTATTTCTTTTATTCTGACTTCCCAAAAATAAAAGTAAAGTTATGGGATGTAGAAAGATAAAATCAAGGATTAAACGTGGACATGAAGATTGTCTCCAGATCATGACAAAATGCAGAAACTTTCATGCATTTCTTGGACTCAAACTTCATGGGCTGAAGCTGGGCATTTCATTCAAGTGAAATGCCCAACCAGCACTATGTGTGTTCAATTCATGCCTTTACACTTGTGGAAATGGGGTCTTTACGTCCGCCATTTACACAGTGGGAGGAATTATTAATTTCTGAAGCCTCCATTGTCATGCATAATAGAGACTCTGGATGGGGGTTGATGGCTACCGGGTGTTCAGTGGATGCTTGCTGAGCCACCAAAGGAGCTCATGTGGTCCACAAGCATAGACTAGTGGCAGCAGGGTGAGCATCCCATGAGTCGGACCCAGGTGAGTTCGTGATTCACCACCCTATTTCAGCAGAAAAGGAGATGATTCAGGATGGGCCAGCTTGCAGATGAGAGAGATGGAGTCCAGGGGGCCAAGTTAGTTAAAACTGCCTAAATGGATCCCTCCAACATCCCTACCTCACACCCTCTTCACTAACTGTTTATGCACGCAATTTAAAACTCTGGCTGGTTAATTTTTATTGGTTATTTCACCTGCCTGACAGGCTTCAGGATCCTGGCTTCCATGGATACCGATGGTGAAACTGGCATACCAAAGACAAGGTGTGCACGTGCTAGCCCTCTTCCCAGGAACTTTCTTCAGGACTGTACCCTGCTCAATCCACAAGGTACTGCAGATGTCCACAATGAATGTGAGAGTCCAGGATATCAGCTACCTTATATTCTTCCTCGCCATCCACTAGTACAAGTGGTAATGGTGTTGTCTGAGGATGGAGAGGATCTCCAGGCACAACTGGAGCTAGGAGAGAGCAGTGGAAGACTGGATGGATGTGCAGGGATGGTGGGAGCTGTAAGTGGAAGGTCACAGGGTTGATCTGTGCTGATATATGGAAAGGTCCAATAATCGAGCATCTAATTTCTTGCTGGGTCATTGTAATGGGAGATGCCGAGTAGACAGCCATACTTGATCTCCCACTTTCAAAGTGGGTCCATGCTGTTATTTATTGTCTGCATATTGTAGGCTTGCTTGGCATGGCCCAACTGTTCTTGTAGAAATGAGTGAACCACCTGAAGTTCTTGTATTTGCTTATCTGCAGCAGGAACAGTGGAGGAGATTAATGGGGATGGAAAGAATTGAGGGTGGTATTCATAATTGGCAAAAAATGAGGTCTGTTGGGTGGAGGAGTGTGGGGAGTTATTATAAGTGAACTCAGCCTGGGGTACCAGTTCCCACCAGTTATCCTAATGAAAAAACATAGTGGTGAAGGTATTGCTGCAAAGTAGCATTAGTGCACTCTGTTCGGCCATCAGACTGCAGATGGTAGACTGACAGGAGATGCAAATTTACATCCAAAAGATGGAATTGGCACACGCCTTTCTTTCCACTCCTACTTATGATCATTAAGGAGTGGGGAAAAGATAATGGGTTGAATGCAGATTTGGTCAAACTTAGAACGGACCAATTGAAATAAATGGGGCTTAAGTTAGTTGCAACTATGTTATCTCCCATTACTTTCAATGGATCTACTTTCCACTCCTACTTATGTTCCTTCTGTGAGGTCTCCTCTCTCTGTTTCTTATTACCCCGTCTTAATGATGTCATCAATCATTACTTTCACCCATAGATGCCACTTATACAGGAGACAATAATTCCATTACTTCTAAACCCTTGCTGCAGGAAGTCCTTGTAGATTTAGAGAGTTTGTGATTGCCCGATAGAAGAGAGCAGCATTGCACTGGAAGCCCAGTTGACCAAGCGTGTGTGTGTGTGTGTGTGTGTGTGTGTGTGTGTGTGTGTGCATGATTCCATTTAAAGTCATTATTAAATATTGGTCAAAACCATTGTAAATGAAGCAGTGCAGTGGCACTCTTTTCATATATCATCCTTACAAATTTAAAGGAGTTTATAGTCAATAAATCAAACTAGAAAATTTATGGGCAGAGAATTAAACAAAGCTTGTTTACAATGATTCATTGGCTTTTCTTCTAAGGAAAAATACTCATGGTGGAACTAATTGTAATGCTAATTTCGATGTGCTAAAATGACAAATAAAAGCCTTACCACATGTTTATGCAAACAGTAAAATTGAACAAAACCAGGTTCCTTTGGAAACAAAGAAGTTAGATTCAATGTATACATTATGCAGAAGTAAAATATTTGTACTAGGGACGGAAACTAGCTGCAGCTTAAAGGAGGTGGGTAGGTCAACAGTAGAATCATGGGCTTAGAATGCAAGGGTGACAACTCAACTGAACCAAGTTTTTGGATAGGGATGTGCACACACACACACCCTCCAGCAACCATTGGTAGCCTTATTGAAACTCTTCTGACATCTCAAAATCCTTCAAACATCTCACCTGAGGAGGAACCTCAACCGTAGCATGGGATTTCTTCTTAGAAAAAAATCTGGTGATAACCTATAGGAGTGTGGGAACTCCCTGAGGAATTCCTATAGATAATGTAATATCTTATAGATACTACTCTTTCAACTTCCCTCTTTGAATACTTTAGGCTCTGCCTTTTCCCCCAGCAACAAACTGATCAGGTGCAAGAAAGCAGAATTCCCATTCATTTCTATTGCTCACTCCTTGATGCTGCAGATATGCACATGAGATCAAGAAAGCTTGCTCTGGAAAGCCCTCCCTCTATCTATTGGCTTCAGTAGTAGGTGCCACCCTAGAAGGGAGAAAGAGAGAAGCCCCCCCCCCCATGAGTTAATCACATCTAGGAGGGCCCATGTATTGGAAGGGGCAGTGGGGTCACATGTCTAGCCTTGCCCCAGGGTCAGGTGGCTCCCTGACTCCAACCCAATGCCCATGCATCAAGTATGCACAGGCATCCATACCTCACATGTCCACACAATGTGTGGATGTTGGGGGCAGACAAAGAGCTGCAAGATCATGAGATAGGACCTGTGGCAATGCATGATACCCATGTCCCCACCATGGAATTTTCAACTGCGCTAAAATTATGGGAGGATAGTGCAGTGGTGGTGGTCTGTAATCAAATCTCCTCCCCCAACTTTAGCCCAATCATACCTCTCCATAGCCCCCTAAAATGTTTGCTCAGGTGGCCATCACAAATGGTATGGCGGCTGAGACCTCCCTTCTGGAACTGGAGAGGGAGGCAGAGAAGGGGGAGCTACTTCACCAATTCATTGATTTGATTGATATTCTAAACCAAGGATGGAGAACATATGGCCCTCCAGCTGTTATTCGGTCTTTCACCATTGGCCATGCTAGAGGGCCACAATTCCTCACCCCCTCTGATGTGAACATTGTAGCCTAGTATAGGCAATGTTATTATTTTGTGGCTATTCCTTTGGTATACTTATTATAAATTCTGGCAAACATCTTCCATAGATACAGCTTGAAATTGAAGCTCTCTTCAGTCATTGGCATTCATTAGGAGTGATTTAATTTGGAACACTTGCAGAAAATGTACGATGTGAATTGATTTCCTATCTAAAGGTTATTAGACTAATAGTTAAAACCTCTGACGCTCTCCAATCAGGTGTTTTCCATGAATATCAATATAGTCGCTTACAAAGTCCCTTTCCTCATACATCATTCTTAAAGGCCAGCCTGACATAGCCTGACTTGTAACAGGAAGGATGTAGGAGAACAGAGGTTAGGATGTTGGCCATTGAAGTTGTTACACATTTGACAGAAGAAGAGGATTGTATAGTATAGTTGTCACTGAATTTAATTTCAAGCAAAATTTTAAAGAGAATGGGTGAGATGTCTGCAGCATTTCAAGAGAAGCAAAAAGAGTTTTCATTAGTTAAACAAGTTTTCTTGCACAGCACATGAGAGTGTTCACACCAATGTTACCATCTATTTAAGACAAACATTGAATTTGAAGGCAAATTCGTACATTTCTGCTTCAACAAGGGAAAGGGCTGGGGATATGGAAAATTGGCACAGAGACATCTCTAGGCTTAAGCTAGGTGGTTGCCTTGGACGGCAAATTCTGGGGTACCAAATTAGCTCTGGATGATGGCAACAGCAGTGACTCCCCAGTGGTAGTGGTGGTGGTGGTGTGCTCTAGCTCCTGCTCCTAGCCTATCCTCAGCAACTGCAACTGCACACCCCATCACTGCTGTTGGGAGGGCCATGCATCCTGCCACTCAATGGCTGGGTTCTGACAACACGATAATCAATGGGGCAATAAAGAGGCAATCATTTGTTGTGTTGATTATTGTGTCATCTGGGGGGCAACACACAATGGGCACACAACTCACAGTACATTATTTTTTGGAATTAAACAAGGGCTTATCCGGAGACCCCTTGATTAACATGTCATGTGGCCGGTTCCATTGTGTAACCTCACCCATCGAGTGCATAATTCCGGAAGGTCATAGAGTTCTCTGGCAAGAGCAGCTGAAAGCACCCCAGGCACTCCTCTATAGCCAGCAAAACTCACAAAGCATGATGGGATAGGTCTGGGAGGATTGAGGGAGGAGGGAGGGAGGAGCACCTGCCACCCAGAAGGACACTGGGACTTTCAGCCACGTGACAGGTGGAGGGGCAACATGTCATGTTGGGAGTACCTGTGAAATAAGGTACAGTGCATTGCCTCCTCCATTGTCTAAAGTGTCATCTGAATGTGGCCAATCCCTCCAGAGAGGTAGGCTGATGCATAGCTCAGTGGGGTCCTTAGGGGTGTGTCTGCTAGAGGGATTGAAGTTTGTAAAAAGTGGTTCTTCTAATCATGACAGTGTCCAAGAAGACTCAAAAATTGAGGCAGCTGCCTTGATCCATCTCAGCAGACCAGTCCTAGCAGTTTTATCTCCACCAGGATCAGGTTGTCCTTTCAAGACCAAAACCACCACCTAAGAGTTTGCAATATAACATGGAACAATAGATATTTGCTATGAAAATTCATTCTCTCTCAGCTACTGTGATAATTGCATCTACACTAAGGGCCTTCCTAGATGGGGCTTTAGCCCGGTGCGAGCCCCCGGCTCACCCCTGTGCATCCAGATGACGCACAGGGTATCCCGGGCTCAGGCAGGGGTGAACAATCCCTGGGCCCGGGGTAACCGGCACTGCTTCAGGCCCAGTTTTTCACAGGTGTGTAGCCAGGTCTGCTGCTTTTCCCAGCTACTGGATTTACTCCTGATTTACATTACGGGAAAAGCGGCGGACGGGCTGCAGTGCTCCTTAGGAGCACTGTGGCCATCAGGGCTATGGTGGGGACATGGGGGGGGGGTCGGGAAATGGAGGCCAGGGAGATTGGGGGAATCGTGGCCCAGGGGACATCCGGGGGGAATTGCGGGTGGGGGACATTGAGCAGGGGGTCGGACATCATGGGTGGGCAGGCGGGGGGCAGGTGGGGGATCGGACATCATGGGTGGGGGGCGGGCAGGGGATCGGACATTGTGGGTGGGGGTGGGCGGGGATCGGACATTGTGGGTGGAGGGGCGGGAGGGGGATTTGACATCATGAGTGGGGAGGCGGGCGGGGATCAGAAATCATGGGGGGCAGGTGGGGGATCAGACATCCTGGGTGGGGGATGGGGGAAGGAGAATGGGGCCAGGTGGGGAAATCGCAGGTGGGGGGGAAGGAGAATTTTTTTAAAAAAACCTACTTACCTTTCCTGGCTCCTGCACTACTACTGCCACTTTAAAAATAAGCTCCTCGCGGCTTGCGTGTGAGTAAGGGCGAGATCTCACATTATTCATAACGTGAGGTCTCCCCTCCTCTCCCCCAGATTTTCCACCAGGTCTAGCAAGGCCCTTAGAGGAAAAGGAGGATTCTGAGTGGGGTGACAGAATGTCAGTGTGGATGATGATGATGATGATGATGATGATGATGATGATGATAATGTGTCCCTACAAAATCCAGCTCCACTGCATCACTGGGGATACAGTGGGGGGGGGTTCATCCCATCCCCCCATAAAGAGATTTCCAGATCGCAATTCAAATGAAGAGCAAGAGTAGGAATATGTATGCTCTCTTCATGAATTTAATATTCATAAAAATAAGAATGTAGGGTATTTTATCGTTCCAAACTCTGATTTCTATCATATTCAGTCTGCCACTAAAATGCATATCAATTAAGATATGCATGACACAGCTTTACACTTTTTGTAATGTAGATCCATTAACAACAATGTAATTTAGTGCTATCTTAAAATTAAGATACCTGGAAATTACTTAAACTTTGACAGTTAATGGACATTCAGCAATGGCACCCTATTAAAATAATGGCCCTGGGATTGCCTTGAGGTATTCAGACATAATATGATGAGTGGAGCTTAAATTGTTGCAAACATTTTACATTAAAATCAAATCTGTCTTTGCTAGTAATTCACTGGGTCATTAACTTGGACTGCAAGCAACCGTTCTCAGTGCAGTACACATTCGATATAATTGATGCACAATTTCCCCATTTAAAGGAATTCTTCTCTCATTACACCTGGCATAATGGAAACTATTGGTAGGTGAATCTGTTTAAAGCACACTTCCCCCCAGCTTTATCTACTGATGCAGCCACAAATAGATGAAGCGAAGGAGGCACTGGATAGAATCTGGGCGTGGAGGAACTGTCATGTTCAGTTCTGTGGACTTCCACCATTTTTCATTGCTGAATCCATTCCATGCTGTTTTCTCTGTGGATTTGAGGGACAGAGTTAGATAAATCCCTTTTGACAATTTATGGGGGGGGGGGATAAAAAAAAAGAGTGCATATTTTTTCTATGCAATTTTTCCATCCCCCCCCCCCATTTTTGCATGCATCCACATATGGACTATAGGCTGCTTTGGTAGTGTCAGCTGTTTGGTGACAGGTCTGGAAAACATCTATACATTTTAGGAAGGGTGAGCAGCAAAAATCAAGGACTACCTCACCTTCAACCAACTAATAAAGAAGGCCATTTTGCCTTTATCAGGACCAGAACACAAATGACTATTCAGGAAGTGTTATTTTCTGCAACCTTATCAGTTATTGTCCTATTTAGGAAGTGTTGTTTTCTGCAACATTATTGCAAAATGTTATTAAACTTGTGAGATCTATAGGAATACCTGAGAAGACCTCATCTGATCGAAACTAGAGCTGTGCACAAGTGGCCTCTTGAAATTCTCTACCCTATTCATTGTAAGAGTAACTGTAAGACAGTTTCACCCAATTTCTCCAGAGGGAGGAGAAATTCTGCAACAATTTCTCACAGATAGGTGTCACCATCAGCAAGGGCTTTAGAACAGCATTTTTCCGACTGCACTGCTACTGCAAGAGGCAACAGCATCAACTGTGTTGTCAGCCTGCCCCCCATTTTGCATCCTCTACAATACCCCACATGCCTAGCATCATTCCAGGGCATGGGGTGGGGAAAGGAATGCAGCGCACCAAAAACAAAATTGGAGAAAATTCTGCAAAGTGTCCTTTTATTTCTAGGGGGTAAGAAAATGAAAATCTCAGGAATAATAATAATAATAATAATAATAATAATAATAATAATAATAATAATAATTTATTAAATTTCTATACTGCCCCATAGCCGAAGCTCAATGGGTGGTTTACATGGTTCAGCACCTTTTCTAGGAACTTCCAAATGCTACATTTCTGAGGGGAGATACATCTTGTCTCTAATGCAGATGCTGGCAACATCGCTCCTTCCCTGAAAATTCTGTAGCAGGTGTGAGGAAGGGAGCAGTGTTGAATCCAGCTCCAGGGAAAGGGTGGAGCTGACGCTATGCCAAAATCTGTCCTCCAATTTCCTGAAACCTTTCTTCCCCCATGAAAAAGGATTCCATTTCTCTGCCTCATTCTCAGGGCATTTTATAATTTATTTTGAATGTATTGATGGTGTCTTTGACCATACCTACTCACTGTGAGGTGGCTGAGTACTGGGAATACTGTCTGTATTTTTCTTTCTATTGTACATCTTACTATTGCTTTACAGTCTCCCCGGCTACCTGCACTTCCTGATCTGAAAAGGACCTATGGGAGGAATAAATACATGATTTCTTCCCCTGGGCAGAAAGTATGGGACGCCAAGGAGTCTACAGGCAGTTAGAGAGATGACTGTACAATGAAAGACAGGACATTCACACATACTCCACAGCCATCTCTTAAGTAACATAAGCTGAAGAACCGTGAACCAAACCTATGAGAATTCCTTCAAAATTTATTCTCCTTTGAATTTCTTTTCTAACACAATTTCTTTTCTACCAAAGTGAATGAGAATGGTCAAAATAGTCAAGGGGATAAATTTTTGGTGCAGCATTAGTCGAAATGGAGGTTTTATTATTATTATTATTATTTATTTATATAGCACCATCGATGTACATGGTGCTGTACAGATAACACAGTAAATAGCAAGACCCTGCCGCATAGGCTTACAAGCTAATAAAGTTGTAGTAAACAATAAGGAGGGAAAGAGAATGCAAACAGGCACAGGGCAGTGTGAACAGGCACCGGGAAGGGTGAAGCTAACAGTATAGAGTCAGAACAAACTCAAAGTTTAAAGGCTATAGGGAAAAGAAAAGTTTTTAGCTGAGTTTTAAAAGCTGTGATTGAGTTGGTAGTTCTCAAGTGTTCTGGAAGAGCATTCCAGGCATGAGGGGCAGCAGAGGAAAATGGACGAAGCCGAGCAAGGGAAGTAGAGACCCTTGGGCAGGCAAGAAGCATGGCATCAGAGGAGCGAAGAGCACGAGCGGGGCAATAGTGTGAGATGAGAGAGGAGAGATAGGCAGGAGCTAGACCGTGAAAAGCTTTGAAAGTCAACAGGAGAAGTTTATATTGGATTCTGGAGTGAATTGGAAGCCAATGAAGAGATTTCAGAAGCGGAGTGACATGGTCAGAGCGGCAGGCCAGGAAGATGATCTTAGCGGCAGAGTGGTGGACAGAGACCAGCGGACTGATGTGAGATGAGGGGAGGCCAGAGAGAAGGAGGTTGCAGTAGTCCAACCGAGAGATAACCAGTGCGTGAACGAGAGTCTTGGCAGAAGAGACAGACAAAAATGGTCGAATCCTGGCAATATTATACAGGAAGAAACGACAAGATTTAGCTACTGCCTCGATATGAGGAATAAAGGAGAGCGAAGAATCAAATATAAAGTTTTGTAGAACTACCTGTTATGGTTGCTGTTAGAGAGGTTAGATATAACTGTCAACATCGTTGTTAAATAGACCAGCATAACTGATACAGTTGTTTTGAAATTCTGATGGATTGGGGACATATGTAAATCAATTGGCACAATTGTACTTGTCAGTATCTGTATTATGAATTTTACAACTAATTGGCACAGTGCTATTTTATAAGTCTCTTACACTAGGAGGGTTTACATTGATGTCAATAATAAAAGTAAAAAAAGACATCAAAAGGTGGGCAGGGAAAGAAAAAAGATGTGTCAGTGCATCATAGGAAATTTACCCTCCCAAATGCAAACGTGAGCACAATCCATGGTCAAAGTCCATACAGGAAGTGCGAGTGGTGCGGGGATTTTAAAAAACCAGTGCATTAGAGAAATGCACATTAAAAAAAATGTGTTTGGGTGCCACAGTGGAAATTGAAATGAAGTCTGGGTGGCTGAGCCTAAGAAAACGTATTGAACTCCACTCCCCCAAACAGGTTTCTCCAACATTCCTAGTGTGTGGTTTTTTCAGCCCTGCCTACAGATGACAGAGGTCAAACCTGGGACCTTCTGCATGCAAAACATGTTTCGCATGCAGACCCGCTTTAATTCAGGTAGGTGTGGGGAGGGAAGCAGGAATGGTGAGCTCAAGCGATGCTTGCATGTCTTGGCCTGGGAACAAAGCACGAATTGGCAGGAGCACAGTCTGTGGCCATTTCTACACCAGTCCAAAAATCGGAGCTGGTTACGGCCAAGTCTCTTTGTGTCCAAATGACGCACAGGGACTCCCAGGGGCAGGGGGGACGAGCATGGGTTTTCCCAGGGATAAATAATCCCTGGGAAAATCTGATTCTTCAGACAATCCCGTGACCGAGGGAGGTGTGAGTCCCACAGAGGCAAGGTAATAAAGTCAGGCTTAGAGGCCAGGAGCTTTTCTGTTGGGAGGTGGTATCCCTGAGAGGAGTAATTTCATTTCTCCAGTTAAGACTCATTTCCTTAAAATCTGAACAGTACTCTATGTTTTGGGGGAAGAGTGAGAGAGCAAGAGCCAGGAAAGACCAGACCATTAAGGAAGGAGCAGAATGATGCAAATTGAAGAAGTCTAGGTTCAGCTTAGTTTAAAATAATTTGTGTTTATTTTCTTTTAATACTTTTTGTATCACTCAGCTCTATAGACTAAATAAACTGCTCCAAGCCTGACATCTCTGCACACTGAGGGCCTTGCTAGACCTACCTTAAAATCCGGGCATGTTGAGGGGCCAGCCCGCGCTAGAAGTAGCACTGGCTGTCGCTCCTATCCACACGTACGACGCGATGAGGTAAAGGAAAGCCCCGTCGCATTGGCCATTTTGTTTCATATGTTAGGGGCAGGGTGGGCAGGAGCGCACCAGCGACTAAGGTAGGGTTTTTTTAAATTAAAAACAGGGTTCCCCGCCCCCCTGCTCCTGATTTCCCCACCCTGGCCACGATCTCCAATTCCTCCCCTCCCCCGCGATCTCCGATTTCCCCCCTATCCCCCGTGATCTCCGATTCCTCCCCAACCCCCATGATCTCCTGTTTCCCCCATCCCCCATGGCCCCGATTCCCCCCATCCCTCGCAATCTCTGTTTCCCCCCATCCCCAGTGATCTCTGATTCCCCACTATCCCCCATGATCTCCGATTCCCCCCTATCCACCGCGATCCGTGATTCCTCCCCATCCCCGCAATCTCTGATTCCTCCCCAACCCCCACGATCTCCAATTTTCCCCCATGGCTCCGATTCCCTTCCCCCGATGGCCGCAGTGCTCCTGCGGAGTGCTGCACACCGTCTGCCGCTTTTCCCGGCTACTCACGAATAATTGCAGTAGCCAGGAAAAGTGGTGGACCGGTCTACACGCCCGGGAAATACTGGGCCACAAACAGTGCTGGTTACCTCGGGCCAGTGAGATTTGACTGCTGCCTGAGCCAGGGATCCCCTGTGCATCATCTGGATGCACAAGGATAAGCCGAGGCCTCACACCGGGCTAAACCCTGGTCTAGCAACGGCCTGAGTCTCCTCTTTAGACCTTGCCACATTCAGGACTTCTGTTCCTATTTCAAAGATGCTAAAAAGAATGGACAAAGCTCCCAAACCTCAAAAGAGTGTCAGGTATTAAATTCCTGATGCATATTTCTAACATACAGTACATTTTCCTGGGAGATCTCTCACACATAAATACTGCCCAAGGTTAAAGCATCTTAACTTGCAAGAACTGAGGAGTTAACAAGTGGAATGGTGTGCCTACAGGTTTGTTAACTTTTCTTTCAGTCCCTGGCTATTGTTGGGCCTAAAGACCATTATTAGCAGCAAAAAGTGGGACTAGGCTCTCCTTTTACTCCTTCTACTACTGTGGCCAGATATATTTAACCTCTTACCCTTAGCACATAATGGCAAATGATGGGTATAAGACTGCTCTGTCTACCTGGTCCCTGGTGCGGATGTGGAGAAATATGTTTGTGCAGTTACGGCAGCTGTTCAGAAGACAGGTTGAGATGTGAAGTTGGGTGATAACGCACCCATGAAACTGGACAAGGATGTAATTAAACTATTGTAAGCAGGGATATGAAGCTGGTGTGGAGAAAATGACTTTTTGACAAATGGAAAAATATAGTTTTGAATTCTTCCCTACAAAAACTAGCCAAAAAAGGGGAGTTAACGAGCACAACTAAGGCTGAACTTTACTGAACATTTACTATATCCATGGTGTATTTATCACCCCCACTAGCCACAGCTTGAATTCTAACACTTCTATCTACTACTTCATTATAACTAATTATACCTAGATCTTTATTTTTATTTGTTTGTTTTACTGAATTTATATGGTCACCCATCAGCATATGTTCTGAACAGCTCACAAAAGCAGAGAAAAATCTATTGCTAAAAAACAAACAAATCCAAAACGCAGGATTGATATTGAAGAATATGAATAGGAAGGAATCTCCTTATTAAATTATTCCTTCTGTTCTTATACTCAGGCATGAGTTGGGATAATGAAGAAATATCATTCATAATTTAATATGAACAGAACCAATTCATATTCTCTGAACTAATACATGAACTGGAATGCTATTAGCCTTCTGTTTTCACATTTCTCCAAAGTTTTGAGATGCAGTTTCCCAATAATAAAAAAGCATTTTTATTTTATTTATTTATTTATTGCATTTTTATACCACTCAATAACCGAAGCTCCCTGGGTGGTTCACAAAAATGTGCATACAAAAATGTACATTAGGGAAATTGCAGACAAATATTTGTATTTTATATTAGGGTGACCATATGAAAAGGAGGACAGGGCTCCTGTATCTTTAACAGTTGCATAGAAAAGGGAATTTCAGCAGGTGTCCTTTGTATATATGGAGAACCTGGTGGAATTCCCTCTTCATCACAACAGTTAAAGCTGCAGGAGCTATTCTAGAGTGACCAGATTTAAAAGAGGGCAGGGCACCTGCAGCTTTAACTGTTGTGATGAAAAGGAAATTTCCCCAGGTTCTCCGTATATACAAATGACACCTGCTGAAATTCCCTTTTCAATACAACTGTTAAAGATACAGGAGCCCTGTCCTCCTTTTCATATGGGCACCCTATCCAGTGGACTTCACCAAGCTTTCATCAATTCACTCCCCCTTGCTTTCCTGTGAGCTAGCCCAACTCAATCTGCATCAAGCTGGGTCAATTTATGGATTGGGGGGGTGTATTTGTGTAAATAGCTATTTGTGCAAAATTTGCAGAATTTGTACAAATTGCAGTCACAATTTACATGAACTACACAAATTACGGCCACAATTTGCTATTTACACATTTTTTTAAAAAAATGAAAAAGTTTCAGGGAGAAGCGTACAGCTTGGCTCACAAATGCTGTGTTGGGGACATTGTGAAATCCAGCAAGCCCCGAAATGGCCAATCTCTCAGCAATGGGCATCCAGAGATACATTTAACACTGTGGCTTCCATAGCGCAATGCTAGGCCTCAACCGCAACTTTGCCTATATTTGATCAGTAATGTTGATATGCTGAATATTCTGTAGTATATATTAAATATACTTGCCAAATCCTATATTTGATGGTGCTATTGTCCAAATGAGTTCTTATTACATGTAATGGAACAAAAGGATTGGGAGCCAGACCATTAATGCCCCCCTTAAATCAGAACTGTTCCATTAACACAGAGGTCATGGAATCATAAAAAGGACATTTCAAAGCACTTAGCACTGACTATTCCAAATGAAGTTAATAGGGGAAACTGGGAGACTGCAGAGCAGGGTTGTTGTTTTGCTAATAAAGAAGAACAATTATTAATGTACCATGAGAGCTTGAAATCTATCATGCTTTACAGGAATACACAAGATAAACGGTTGTTTATGAATGTATGGGCCTTGCTGACAAATAGTCTCCATCTGCTAGAGTTCTGTATAAGAACAACGCACATCTCACCTTGTTTTCTATTGGTAGCTGCTTCCTCGTAGGGGAAAAATATTTACCTAGGCCGGGTCTACACTACTGCTTTAAAGCGCTTTATAACAGTTATAAAGCGCTATAAAACTGTTATAAAGCGCTATAAAACTGTTATAAAGCGCTTCAAAGCATTAGTGTAGATCCGGCCCTAGCGTTCTTTGTCAATGGCTGATAGTCCATCTTCAAGTACACGTCGGCTGCAATCCTCTATATCAGGAGTGCAGAACCTCTTTTAGCCTGAGGGCTGAATACCATTTCAGACTTCTTGGGGGGGGGCACATTCCAGTGGTGGGTGGGGATAAAGGCCAAAGAGGCAGAGCCAAAGATACCAACATATTGTAACTTCCTGCCAGTAACAAACCCTTAGGAGAGAGATTTCAACCTATTAAAATGGGAGGGGGGGTTGGCACAAAACCTGCAAAACTAGCAAACTATTGCTGGTTGGGGGAAAGGCTTGTGGACTTATGGAAAACTCCATAAGGCTGGATTGAGACCACTAAAGGATTGGATTTGGCTACTGAGCCTGAGGTTCCACACCCTGGCTATACAGATCTACCTGGAAATAAGTCCCATTAAAGTCAATGGGGTTGACTTCTGAGTTGACTTGCATATGGTTCTGCTATGAGTGAACTGAGTGCATTCAAAGGAGGCAACAAATGTATCCACACAGTGTAACAAAGGTACATATTGCTCCTCAGACTGTGGATTCAATCCATTATAAGTAATGAATAAATTGGTGGGAGCAAAGAAATAAAATAAAATAAAGCTGTTTTTATTTGTTTACTGTTGGGCCCTGATTGTGTTTGCACTTTGTAAAGGAGGTCAAATATTTTTTAGAATGCCCAAGTTACAGAATGGCTTGTTGCCAAACTTAATGTATATTTCACTTTGAATTGCTTTCCAAGAATGTGTGACTTTTGGCTCCTGCTCAGTTTCCCACCTCCATTACCTTTCTAACTGGGTTCTGTTTTTCTTTTCTTTTTCCTTTTCTTTTTCAGGTACCAAGAACCCAAAGTGTACACGATTAAACTTCTCCGTTCAAACTAGTCTACTGTTCCAATTGCCGATCTGAAATTGTTTTTATACTCAAATTTTCAGAAATGCAAGCACAGCTTATCAACTTAACAGTCAAGTAGTACACGACATCTGTTGTGTGAATGAAACAAAGAAGCACTCTTTACCACTGTAATGGATTTTAATATGTTTAATGGATTTTAATTTACTGTTCTATGTTATAGTGTTTGACACTAACAACTGTAGTAGAATTTCTAAGATGGGACTTGTAGTGGAAGTTTCTGGGATGTTGCATAGAAAAGAGGCCTCTTACTTCAAGCTAGAGGAATGTGTGTTACGGTGGCATCTCTGTGCAGCAGTGCATTTTCAACACAGTACCCATCCCCCCTTGTGTTGCTATGTGTCTGCACTGGTGCACATTCTTTAGGAGTTATTAAAAAAAAGTGCCCCGTACCCATATGCCTAGTCCTGCCCAGTTCTACCAATACACATTCAGAACCACCATCGAGGGTCACACATTCTCCCACAATGGCTCTCCTTTTCTTGTGGGAAACATCACTCACATGTGCCCCATGAGTGCCAATAGCGGAAGCAGGGAACCATCGCCGTAATCCCTCCTCCGTTGCAGAAGGGCTGAAGGTGTAGATGAACCTTGAATATGTTTGGGATTGCACATTAAGTGTATTGAAGGAAATGCTATGGCAAGGAGAGGCCTGGTAAAGAAACTTGCTCAGACATTTCCATACTTGTGGGTGGCATCTCCTAGAGTCTCTTGCTTAGCAATTCTTTAAAATAATTGGCATTTAAATACTCAGTGAATTGATTCTCAGGAGTTTACTTAGTAGGATTTGTGTGCTGAGCCACCTACTGTAACTTTCATTAAAAATGCTAATGACAGAAGTCATATGTTAGTGGGGGGGGGAGTTTACTCTTCTTACAGAGTTGTGACAAATCCCATTACTCAAGCAACATCTGCCCTTGGTCCCTTAATCACAATCTCCTGTTTTCATTATCTTGCTGTTAAACCTTCAAAGCTTCACAGCTTGCAGCAGTTGTGAGGAAAACAACATTTCCCTAAAGTGAGGAAAAAGGAAAAGCTAGATTACTTCAAAATCAGTTAATTGACAAATAGAGCCCATAGATATAGGAATTCAATAGACAACTGCTTAGGGGTCTATAGGGCAGCCAGTCTACACACCCATGTACACCCCTGTATGTGGCCAAGCAACCACTGCCACAGTTGATTCCAGGATGAATCTGAAAGTTCCAGTTTGGGGAAAACATCTGAGAATTATATAGGAGATGAATCCTTTTTTCAAAAATAAATGTCTTGAGAAAAGGGTTGTTACATATCCTGAAATTGACACCAAAAGTCATCAAAAGTGAAACTGGGTCTGCATTTGCAACTAAAACATCCAGAGAATCTTGAGAAAGATAAAAAAAGAAAAAGTCTTAATGAGGTGGTTAAGAGGTGGAGATGATGATGATGATGATGATTTCATTACAAACAATACTACTTGACTTTGCCATAACCCACATCAGTGCCATTTAGGGTACAGCCCTATGGACTGTATCCTCACTTCTCGGTAGACCCCAAACTCAGAGGCTTCCGAGGTTCCTGTGTCATGCAGGCCTGATGCCAGGGCAGTGGGGGCAGCAACAGAGGGGACCTTTGTCTCCTTTCTTTCTGATCTCCTTTCTTTCGCTAGATGGGCTTTTCAGCCCTTCTAGCAAGAGCACTTTGAAGGGAGGAAGAGAGTGGAGGAGGATCAGGATAAATCATATTCTGGACTGTCTAGTCTCCTTCCTCCCCCCCCCCATTAGGATCGGATTTCTACTCCTACTTCCAAAGTTGTCTCTGGGCCTTTCTAGACGAGGCCTTAGCGCGCTTTATGGGCCGGTTTCCCTGCTGTGCCTCTAGCTGACGCACAGGGGAATCCGGCACCTCCCCTAATGCGCCATAAGCAAAGTCGCTTATGGCACGCCTTTTTCGCAGCCCCGGCCTGAGGCCGGGGCTGCGAAACGTCTAGCTACTTCCGTGGCTTTTTGCGGCTACTCGCTTACTCGCGAGTAGCTGCAGAAAGCCGCGGACTGGCCACTGCGCTGAGCGCTGTGCCCATCGGCCGGCGGAGATCCCAAGGGGGGGAGAGGGGCAGGGGGAAGGCCGGACCCACCAGGAGAGAGGGGGGAAGCCGGACATCGACGATTGCAAGGGAGGGGGCAAAGATCGTGGATGGAGCTGCCAAGGGAGGGGGGAGAAGATCGGGGATGGGGCTGCCGATGGAGGGAGCAAAGATCGTGGATGGGGCTGCCGAGGGAGGGGGGCAGAAGATCGGGGACGGGATCGGGGATGGCGGATGCGGGGAGGACGAGCGAGCAGGCAGGGGCCTATGGGGAGGGATCAGCAGCGGGTGGGGTGGCTACATTTTTTAAAAAACTTACCTTCTCCACAGTCTTCGGGCCGCACATCGCCCCTTTAAACTGAAAAAAATGGCAGACGCTGCAGGGATTGCGAGGTCCCTGCGCGTCCGGCGTCTGGAAGCCCCGGGTGCACGCCGTCGCCCCGCCTTCCTGCCGGCTTATACCGTCAGGTCTAGCAAAGCCCTCTGTCTCTGACCTCAGGAGGAATTTTCCAAGCCATCCTGTTGTCCCTGAGATGCTCAAGATTACTCTCTTAATAGGTTGATAATCACATTCATAGCAGCAGAATGTGGCTTATGTAGAAGTGAAATAGATGCCACGAAGAACCAAGAACTGGGGTTTTGTCAATGTTGTATTCTTTAACTGTGTTTTATTGCTTGTACCATTTCCTCGTAAAGAAACTTCTCTTTCATTACACAAGAGGTTGTATGTACGGGATGGGTTTGTGGCATATGGGGGAGGTCCATATTGCAAGTCTGTATTGCCCACCCACCCCTGCAAATGACATTTGGACCCTGTCTGTGAAATAACCTGACAACCTCTTACTGGGAATTTGATTTTGCAATCTGCTTATGAACCATTTATAAGTGTCTTTTAGCATTTACTTATGTATCAGTAAATCAAATTCCTTAGTTTTGAAGTGGTCGATTGGTTGAGGAATTTTTCAGTTGCCTTTTAACCAGTGAATCAGTTAATGAATCAGTGGCGTAGAAATTAATTTTGCATATTACCGAACTCAATATAGTTGCCTTGTTGAGGTATGAAAAAAGTTTGAAATCATTTACAATAACCTCATACACATTGTTAGAATGAAAGGCCCTGTTTAATAACTTTCTCATTTCCTGTTTCACTGACATACCACAGTTCCCCCTCCAAAGTCACAAAATAAATGTGTGCACCACCAGTAAAAAATTGCCTTCTGCTGATTCATTGGCTGAAGCTTTCACTATTTAATCTGCTGATTAAACTGATTAAAAATGTTACAACCCTTCTTACTACTACCAACACAACTATGTAGAGTCAGCTTCAATGTCTTAGGCTTTTAAAACTTTAATATGATAGATAGCCAGAAAGAACAATTCCGTCTTTAATATGTGGAAGAGGCAATGTAAGAATGAATCCGTGGTGACCATTTAGAATGAAATTCAGGGGGAAAAACAGTGCTTTATTTGCTTCATAAAAACCTGTGAAGCATTCAGATTGAATAACGTAAGCAGAATGCAGCAATATAAATCTTCTTAATTTACATCCAGGGTTTCATTATGCATATTGCATGGCACTCTGCAGAACTTTAATTTACAGATTTTTTTTGGAATTTCACCAATCCCAATAGAAGTGCTAAACATGCCCGTTGGAACATTTAACCAAAGTAAGTCTCTGGAGATTTACTTAATGAGTCTAGAATTATCAGTTATTTGCATTCCTAGTAGATTTAAAGCAGTAAGGGCTATTAACAAGATAATGGGCACATGTCGCTTCAGTGCTAGTCTTCAGCAAACTATTTATGGAAATGAATAACTCAAAGTACAAATTTCAAAGCGTGTCACTAAATGGAGGTAGCATTTGTTCATCTCATTTAGAGAGGTAATTTGACTCAGAATGGCCACTTATTTAGCGATGAGCTGCTGAGTAGTCTTGAGCAAATAACCCCAGTAAACTGAAACATTAAATCTTTCATCTGTGATGACCTTCACTGTGATATCCCTGTTTTGGATGACTATCAAAAGGAGGTTTTAATACAAAAAAGATTGGCAATACAATCCTAAACCTGTCTATTTAAGAGGAAGTCCAGCGAGTTCAAGTGAGGTTAAAAGCACATTCCTATGCGTGTCTGCTCAGAAGTAAGCCTTACTAAAGCCAAGGGTACTTACTCCAAGGTAAGTGTGCATAGGACTGCAGTCTCAAAAAATTGGGAATGGGATTTCTTTTACCAAGCTAATGTCCATCTATCAAATCGTAAATTACCTCTGAAATTGTAAACAGTTTTCCCTATTTGCGGGCAGTGAAATATTATTATTATTATTATTTGCATTTTTATACTGCCCAATAGCCGAAGCTCCCTGGGCGGCTCACAAAAACTAAAACAATTCAAAGTGTAAAACAAACAGTATAAGAACATGATATAAAATACAAATTAAAACATACCATACATGATTAAAACAACCTGAAAACATCCTGAAAACATTCTAAAATTTCACTGGATAGGCCTGCCGGAATAGATCTGTCTTTAAATAGGATGGATATTTTTCCAAACTTTTTTCAAGGGAGGTGGAATTCTCCAACAGTTTGTGGAGACTGAATAAGAAAATTCTCAGAAAATGTCTTCTGAGAAATTTAGGCTTGGTTAGTACTGAATGAAACTTTACTGTTAGTTCATAGTGGTGGATGAAGGAAGCAATGAAGGAAGAGAGGTGGACTGGAGGGAGTAGGGGCCAATCTTTTACTATTAGGGGTGCTATGCTAACAGCCCAATGCCTCATGTCATGGGCCCAGGCTGGTCCTGCCCCTTCTCATCTGTGCACAGAGCATGGGTGTCAGGGGCAGAGCTTTGTATGAGGCATGGCATGCCCCTGGTAGAAGAATCCTCCAAGGAGATGGATAATGTCAAAGAACCACCCATTTCAAGGGACCTAGGGGAGACTGGGCCCTCGGGGGAGATGATTGTAGGCTGATCCCCACAGGAAGAGGGAAGCTCCACCTCTGATGTGGAGGTTGGGTGACCCCCTAGCCTCCAAGGCCATTGTTATTTCAAGAAGCAGGCCAATAGTGTTCCTTTAAGGAATTACAAAGGAGGACTCCTCAAGAGGAAAGGACTGCTCAGGAACAAGGATCTCCTTATTAGAAGGATGTTGCCAGAGAGCTGGTAATGAACTGCAGGTGAACCCTCAGAAGGGCTTTGAAAGCTCTGTATATAAACCTTCAGTCAGACTTACTACTTGCTGGAAATAATAAGTTACTTTCAGGTCCAGTGTTGTTGTGCATCCTTGACTTTGTGACTGATTTCCTGCTTGACTCTGCTTTTTGGAGTGCATTCCTGTGTTGATTATTCCCCTGTGCTTGGACCTCAGCAAGGCTTCAGGCCTCACTTTTGGAAATTGCCTACTTGAATGGTAATACTGTGCTTTGACCACTGCCTATATCCGGACTACTCCTGTCTTAAACTGATCTCAGACTGGACTAATGTTTATCTGTTGTTCTTTTGTGTTTATCTATTTTTCTTAACTATTTTCTGTATCCCACTTTTCTGCCAAGTATCTCAAGGTTCCATAGTTCTCTCCCCCTCCTGTTTTATTTATTGTTTATTTATTTATTATATTTATATACTGCCCCATAGCCAAAGCTCTCTGGGCAGTTTTGTCTTCACAACCCCACTGTGAAGTAGGTTAGGCTGAGAGTTAGTCACTCACCAGGCAACTGAGAGTCAGTTGCCTGGTGAGGTTGTGGGCTCTCCCACACTAGAGGCCTTCAAGAGGCAGCTGGACAACCATCTCTCAGGGATGCTTTAGGGTGGATTCCTGCATTGATCAGGGGGTTGGACTCGATGGCCTTGTAGGCCCCTTCCAACTCTGCTATTCTATGACCCAAGGTCATTCAATGAGATTTATGATTGAGTGCACACTGGAACCTAAATCTCTCTGCATCTTAACCATTATGCACCTTTGGTATTAGAGAGTATTATAATATATAAATGCTTCTATTACAAGCACTGGGCTAAATCCATGGAATAGGCAAAAGTTAGTGTTAGCTGCTCATAGGGCTGGTGTTACTGGCAGACCAATGTTCCATGTCTTTAGACTAGATCTGGAAAACCTGTGACCCAATGTGCCAAATGGAGTCCACCAGCAGTATATTGGGGGCCACTAATTGTGCTTGGCTACCTTGTTATTTTTGCAGTTTCTGGCAGACAGCCCAAAGGGGAACCTTATCAACCCCTTCAAGGGGGCTCCTGTTCAGCTTAGTGATTTACAGACCTGCATGCACTCGGTATATCTAAATGTTACTCCCTACTGGAAAGGTGGTTGCATATGAAGCTATTTCACAGCAGGGAGCAATGTTTATATCTCGCTTTTAATCTTTAAGTTGAGGAACTGAACTTGTTTAGTTTTTTCAGTTCTATAGATATCTGCAATAGTCCAGTGGGGTAGCGGGGGGGGGGGGGGGAATTATTATCAGTGCAAGAGGCTATCATGTGTTGACAGAGCACCGTTTAGTTCTGTAATGTGGCTATACTTAAACAAACAAATCTACCTACCCATGCATATACTACAGCAACTACTTTATCTTAGACCACACATAATTGTGTAATTGATTTTCATTATGAGGCCTTTTACATATTGGCCATGCTAAGAGAGCAGCCACAGAGTAAACAGCTGAAATTAAAATGAATTGGGCATTATTATGTGCTGTAGAGAATTAAACAGGGATGTAAACCTTGTTAGGGAGAACATAGCACTTTGAACCCAAATACATTTTATTTTGTCTGCTGCACTTATAAATCTTTACTATAGAACTTTAGAGTCAATACAGGATCCTTTACATTAAAGAACAGATATACTGTTTCAAATATAATTGGAAGGGAATGGCACAACACTTTAGCTAGCTTGGCATTATCCTCAGGTTGCAGTCTTAAATATATTTATGTCAACGTTAATTGGTAAGAAAAGAGTGCCTCTGAACATATGCAGATGGATTTCCCCTCCATTGCTGAGTGGCTACAGCAGACCCTGTAGTTTTAGGACCAATAAAGAGAGCTTTCAGGTTTGTGGATGGTGTAATATATAGGGCTGTGCACGGTCCCCCTGATTTGCCTTGGAGGTGGTTTGGAGCCCCCGAAATAGCCCCAATTCAACTTGGGGTGCTTTGGGGGTTGCCCACCTAGGTGCTGAAGCAAGATTCAGGGGACCCCAAGGTGACTCAGCCTTGCAAGTTCCTGGGTACCAGCTGCGCAGCTGGCACCCAGGAAAGGTCGTAGAATGGCTGGCCATGAGTCCTTTGGACTCACCTCCCTCTCCCCGCTCACCTGCCACCTCCATCGCTGCCTCGCTCCTGCCACCATTACCATCGCTGCCACCTTGCTCCTGCTGCCACCACATCGCTCCTATCGCCATCACAGCTGCCTCGCTCCTGCCGCCATCGTCGGTATAGTACCTCTATGGCCACAAACTATGGTGTCCATAGAGGTACTAAACAGAGACACACACCCGTGATATCTTAAATTTATGGCCTGATTCTCAGATGTGGCAGGAGTGATGGTGGCAGGAATGATGCGGCGGCAATGGCAGCAGGAGTGATGCAGCAGCGATGGTGGCTGGAGTAATGTGGCAGCAGCGGCAGGTGAGCAGGGAGAGGGGCCCAGTGCTGCTCTGAAGTGGCCCGACACGCCCCGAAGCTTTGATGCCAATAGGCTTTGGGGCACCTCGGGCTGACCCAGAACCAACTCGGAACCAAGGTGAGGTGGGCTGAATCAGCCCGTCTCAGTTTCAGGGATTCGGCCCGAGGCGATGCACAGCCCTAGTAATATATATATATATATATATATATATATATATATATATATATATGTCAAGGATGCATTCTCTCTGGCCACCAGAGGGGGGGCAATAAAGAGCACTGCAAAGTGTGGTGATGAAAGTACTGGAAGGCTGAATAAAGAAGTTGTTGTTACAAAGACAAGATGGTATTGGCCTGTTTATAAGAGACCAGAGATAGATCAGATGGGACTGCCAATAAGACCAGAGTGTCTTTCTAAACCAAAGGATTAGAAATACACTTCCTGTTTCAGACAAAGGCCTTAGCTAGACCTAAGGTTTATCCCAGGATCATCCCTGTTCATGTAAATGACACATAGGATATCCCGGAAGCAGGCAGGGCCAACCCTGGGACGATCCTGGGATAAACCTTAGGTATAGCTAAGGCCAAAGTCATACTAGGGATGTATCAGCAATCTATTTCAGTTTGGATTTTTTTATCAAGATTTTTTCAAGATCCCAGCTTGCATCTTCTGGCGCAAACATGAATTCAAATGCAATCTGATTTCAAAATCCCTTTATTTCTGAGTTTGTGATTCACGGAGTAAAACAATGTGATTGACAACATACATACATTTGAAAAATGTGCATAAAAATGTATATCCACCAAAAATGTGCATGAGCATGCTTTATTCGAAGGAAGAATGAATGCATACATGTCAAAGATTCACACAACTGATGCAGACATTTCTGGAAAAATAGGAAAAAGTTTTCATACAAAAAGATCACAAATCTGATATGGAGATGTGAAGGAATGAATTTTGGGGTGGAATCTGGAGAACTTTTGAAAAACTCTAATTTTGCTTGTTATGCACATCCCTGATTCACACAAACTCCTTATCTTTTTGCCAGCAGGCCCAAATTTCCAGTTAACTGCTTGCATAGGCAATCATAAAATGAAAGCAATCCCAAATACAGTTTATTTATTTTTATTTATTTACAATATTTATATACAGCTAAATTATCTAACACAGATTCCAGAGCAGTGAACAAAGGTATAAACAGTAAAAGAAAGAAGATTTAAAAGGCAAATTAAAATCGTTAAATTTAAAAACAAAGGAACCCGAAAAATATATTTTGCAGCATCTTCTTAATCACAGCATTGTTTCCCCTGACCCTCATGCCACAAGTTGATCTTTCCATTTAGGGTGATTCGTGTATCACATTTTCTCAATGTGAGCTGACCCAACATTCCCTAAGAATGCAAAAGGAGAATTTAGTTCTCAAAAGGACCCAAAATGAAAATGCACTGCATCCCAATGCATCTTGGAAGAGTAGGCTCTTTTTTCAAGGGCAATCTACAGTGGATTACAAATTCAAATCAACTGAGTAACCAAATGTCTGTAAAAAGAATTTAAATAAAATCTCTAAAATGCTCCTGATGAGACTATCAATGGTCTGCGAGATTGTTGGGGCAGCCTCAGTGTTCCAACTCCATTGTGTAGCTCATCCCAACAAGCACTGTGACAAATGCTGAAATACCAATAATATTAAAACAGCAATCATGGAGTGAACTACCTATAGTGGAAGCTTCACTCGACAATTAACAGTATCACCATGTTTGAAGGACAGCCCTGTGGATTTATCATTAGCAGCATTCTGGATACTGAGGAAGAAAGAAAGGAGATTCAGATCAAGACATAATCTGACTTTGATGATAGAGGTTAGGAAATGGAAGTTAGGAGTAGGGGAGCAGCCTGGTACTCATCCCAAAATGAATCAGGCCATTTGAATGTTCCTGTCAACACTCAAAATTCCTCAAGAGCCCATAATTGACTTCTCAGTGACCCTGTTCAGAAGACATCTTAAACCATGGCTTTTACCACAGTGGTCAAGCCAGAAAGCCAGACTGTGTTCAGAAGACACCTTAAACCACGGCTTTAACCATGGTGAATAAAGCAAAAAGCTTTATTTGCTGTAGTTAAAGCCGTGGTTTAAGGTGTCTTATGAATACGGCCCAGCTTTTTGGCTTAACCACTGTGGTTAAAGCCATGGTTTAAGGTGACTTCTGAAACAGCCCAATGGCTGTAAATCCCGGGTGGGCAGCCTGTGGCTCTGGGGCCAAATGCAGCCCTCAGCCTAATTTCACTAGCTTTCCAAATATGATCAGTTCAGAGCAAGAGCAACCTGTCTCTCCCCTGACAGCCTATTGCATGGTGGTCAGGAAGAGGGAGGGAGTGTGGGAGGGGAAAAAGGTGTTTTGGCTCATAAGTGGGTTGGACCACTTATGGCGGTGGTCCAACCCAGCACCCACATGTGTCCCTCCCTGCCATAGAAGATGCTGGCTTCATCATTTACCACCTAGGATAATGGAATTTGCAGTTCAACTGTATGATCCCTGGTGGCCAAAGACACTGGTTAAGGAGCAGAGGCTCACTGGGAATCTCCCAGTGCCAGCCCAATACCTTTCTGTGCCTGAAATAGGGCATGGCTAGACAAGGGGATGGAGGGGGATGATCTCGCGATATGATGATTGCAAGATCCTCCCCCCTCAGTCTACATGTGGCGCGTGACATCCTGGGAGGAAGAGGACATTGCACCCACCATTTTTTAATTGAAAAAGAGTGCAGGAGCACTCCTGTGAAAAAGTGAGTTTTAAAAAACCAAAACCTCCCACCCACCCCCACCCCCAATGGGCACGGAGCTCACGTGGAGCCAGGACAAAACTGGGACAGCCGGCCACAAGACTGCACAAAGAGTCAGGATTAAAGGGTAGGGTGATATCCTGGGGAAAGGGAGGGATCATCCCTCCCGTCTCCCAGGATTCCCTGTGTGTCATGTGGATGCACAGGGACGATACTTGGGATACTGCCCCATCTAGACATGCCCACAGTGGCAAAACATTTTAAAAAGAATTACTGCACCATTCAGGCCAATTCATGGTTTCGTCTGCTCCAACCCCAACAGCCCACTGCTGCCCATGGTGTGGCCTGAAGCAGATCACTTCACCCTGCTGCATGGCAGGGCTGGCCCTGTCTTCTTCCCTCTTTTTTGAAGTATATTGCTCCTATGTAGCCCTTATGTAAGATTTACATAATCTTACGTAAATTGTGGGTGTTGTCCTTGGATGAGGGAAGCAGGCAGTGAAGTGTTGGAGGCCTGGTCAGAGTCAGTGGTCTGCTTGAGATGGGCTCTTCCTGCCTTGATTCTCTCCACAACAATTCAACCAATGGGTGATAACATATTCCAGCACCCCTATTTCAAATTCTTGCCTCATCTCTAGTGGCAATGCCCGTTGAGAATAAAGGAACTACACAACTGTCAAAACTAGCATCCCCATATCTTGTTTCTTTCAATCCTGTATGTTCTAGGGATACAAAACATTCAATGTCATCGTACTTCAACCCCAAGCTCTGCTGGCTACTGCTTGCAGGGGACGAGAGACCTCGAACTTGATGGCATCATATCACACATTTATACAGCGTTCTATATTATGGAGGAGACAGGGGAATGAGACATCTAGACCCTATTTTGGGTAGAAGCAGTGGTGTAGAGAAACCAGGATTCACAGGGATGCAATTCTGGCAACTTTTTATTAGTTGGGATGCTAATGTCATGTGCTACCTCCTTGCTCAGATCTCCTTGTTCCCTCTGAGCTCAGCTACAATTCTCAAAGCAGCTAGGGGAAAATGAATTTCAACAGCAACAATATATTGTTCCTGGTTGTAATGCAAAGTATTTGGGGGTGGCTTGGTCATGAACAGGCAAATAACACTCAGTATCCTCTTCAGGTGACACAGTAAGCCACGGTGGTTAAGCACTTTGAGCAAAATATTATGGTTTAGCATTTCATGTGAGCCATAACTTTGCATGTTGTGTGATCCATTCCTAATCATGGCAGCTACCTAACCTTTGCAAAAAGGTTAAAGTTCTAACCTTAGCTTACTGTGTTGTCTGAACAGGCCCATTAATTTTACAAAAGACCTGTTCCTGGTGAAGATGAAAACTGCTAGAACTGGTGTTTGGTCAACACAGCTGCCTGAATTTTTGGACTCTCTTTGAGGACGTGGCATTGGGGACTGTCATCAATATACTTAAAAAAAATTACTGCTACACCACTGGGCCACAACTGTGATGTCTACCATTACATCCAATTCTGGTTCAGGGAAGCCTCATAGGCAAGGAGTGGGCAAAAAGTATTGGGAGAAACTGAGTTTAAAATGACAGTGGGACCTGCAGGGTTATAACCGCATTGTTATTCCCAAATACTTATTTCCTCTCCATAAGCTGTGCTAGCATTGTTAGAGCCGTGAAATTTCCGCTACTTTGTCAGCTCAGAAGGCAGTTTGTTAAATGCACTGTTTCATTCCACAGGACACCCTTCAGCTCCTTACTGAATCTACAATGCTTAGCTCAGCACTTTAAATTACTCGGCAAAGCAATTACTGAGGGTTTTTCCCTCCCTTGCTGAGCATAGTTTTGGAAGGTAAGACATTTCGCTATAATCAGGGGTTTTGGTGACAAGTGCCTTTGTAAAATGTTTTCCATTCTTTTGCAACTTGTACGTTTTGAGCTTATCTTATGCTGCCATGGCAGGTAATAGGCAATACGTTTTATTCACCATTAAAACAATAATGATGGTTACTTTTCTCCTGGCATATTAATTCCAACTGGGGGAAAAAAACATTCTCCTAGCATATGATTCTCAAGAATAGCTGCCCCATTAAATAAATCCATGTTATTGATAAGTGCTGTATTTATTGTTGCTTTAGATAGATTCAAGCATATACACTAGTAAATACAGAATGAACAGGCTGGTTGTCACTGCCACACTTGCCTCCTAGGCAAAACAAGTTTGTATTTAAATACATACTAAATCTCCCTCTTCCCACCCCCCAAGTACCGTAAAGGTTCTTGCCTTGATTATGAAATCTTCAACCATTGCAGAGGTTGACTTCTTCTGCCATGGGCTCAGTATGCAGTCTTAAGTATGATACTTTCTCAATATAACAGGGATGATAATAACACTGATTTATTTTCTCTTAAGGAGTAGATCAAGATAATGTACATTAAGTGCTCTGAACACTCCAACATGCTAAATGTTAAGTAGGAGCGGTGATGTAACCCATACAGTCTATAATATTCCGCTTCCATCCAGTATATTATATACTGTATATGTTAGAGCCATCAGACAGTGAACATGTTAATCCATGCCACTAAAGAACATTGTTGGGAATATCAGATGGAAACTTCATTATATGGTGATTTGTTCTTGTGGTAATATGGACGTTTGCTATGGCAAATATAATATCTTAGATCAGCTTGTGTAACTTTTCTCAGGATTCCTGTTTAGAACATCAGTATAATGAAATGGATTTCTCATTCAGGGGTGGAAAGACTTCAAGGTGTGAGGTCAAATTTGGGTTCTGTTCTGTTTCTTTAAAAAATAATTATTGTGTGTTGTTGTTATTGTTGCTTTCCCTCAACTCTGAGATCCACCAACCAGAACCTGAGGCAAAAGACATACTTAGAAGGGGGGGAAAAAGAATTCCGAGCTCAGGATTTTGTTTTCAGTTCTAGAATTGATCTTCTACACAATAATCCACTCCTGCTTCCCCCCAAATTTCTCCATTTCCGCAGTATAATGGAGAGGAGGTCTTTCTCTTGTTGCTATTGTTTAACAATTGAGAGCCAGACATCCTTGTGGATGTATTTACTGCAAGTCACCCAGAGATCTACCAGTAGATCCACTGTACCTTCTGTCCACCCCTGAACTACCTCATTTCAAAGGCACATGTCAGGTGGCAAAATAAACAAACCAAGCAACAAAATAACCCCCACCCCGCCCCAGCAAAACAGAATAAAATCCCATGCCATTAAAAAAAAAAACCAACTTCTGCTGGCAGAATCCTGAATCATGAAAGCCAGAGCAATATCACTGCCGAAAAGTATTCTGAGTTGGCTTTCAATTGGTCTCCGTTGGAAGGAGTTGCATAATTGTATTGCAGCCCTTGATTAATCAACATAAACTGAAAGCATTTGTTTAACTTTGGTATTCATGTGTCTTGCAGAATGGAATAGCCTAAACTGCAGGACATACAAAATGTTGCACTGTACCCCAAGTGCTCAACAGGGATGCTCTATTTCAGGACTTGAGACAGCTAGGAACAAGGAGCCTTGTAGTGCAGTTTGGGATTCACAGAGGATACGTTTATTCTTTCCTACTGAACTCCACAATGTTAAAGGTTCTGATTCAGAACGGGCTGCCAGTCCTAAACCTGATTGCTTTACTGCTGTATAGAGGAAGGGAATGTAGCATGACTAGGGGACGTTTTTGTTTTTAACCCCATCATATGCATTCCCCATACCCTAGCGGTGCAATAGGTGTAGGCTGCAGGTAACCCCCAAGGTCTGTCTGGTGAACTGTCAGATCTGGAGGAGGAGGAGGAGGAGGAGGATAGAGGGGAAAAGCTTTAGGAATGAGCTCCAAGGTTCCTGCCGTAGAAGACTCATTGCTAGAGTGTCACCAGAGTATCCTAGGAAGAATTGCTTGAAGGCTCCCTGCCTGCTTCATAGGATGCTCTATGACTGGGGCTTCAATGGCAGGAACCACAGGACCTATTCCTAGAGCATTTTTCTCTCCACGCCCCCCCCCCCCCCAGTTGGCCTGTTTTTTCTTGAAAAAAATCCATGTAACCAAGTGTGGGAGTCATATAGACCTTTCTCATTATTGAATGTAGATTATAAGATTTTTACAAACATATGGGCTAAATGACTAAAAGAGGTAATTAATGACTATAGGTGCAGATCAGTATGGTTTTTTTAAAAAAGAGATTTATCGCAGACCCAAAACTGAAAATATTCGGCTTAATCAATATTTGTAAAAAAAGAAAAACTCCAACAATGATTATGACATTGCATTTATATAAGGCCTTTGGCACGGTTAATTCAAAATTTATAAGGAGAGAGAAGGGCTACAAGCCAGGATGGCTGGCTGGTTTGAGAACTGAGGTTTCTGGGAGGAGTGTTGGTTTTATCTGCAAAAGGAAGTGCCAGGCCTCTAAAATGCTCTTTGGCAGGGGTAGAATTTGAGGGATGGGTGGGTTGTAAGGTGTGTGTGTGTGTGTTTGTGTGTGTGTAGAGTCCCTGGCAAGCCAGCAGAGACCCAATGTGCCTTCTATATTCCATAGTTCTGGGAAGCTCACAGATCCTTGAAGGTCACAGGGCAATTCTGTTTCTATTTCTGGTTTTGTTTGTTTGTTTTTAATCCTTACAAAAAGTAATGGACTTACTTTGGCATATTTAAGTAATATCCCAAGTATGTAGTGAACATTCATTTATTCCTAGGTAGCCCCATTTTTGCTTACAAACTGTTAGTTACTCCACCACCCAAGTTCATAATTACAGGGAATGCATCTTCAAGTGAGTAGTGAAGAGTGTTAGTAGGGAAACCCCTTTGCAGTTTAAAGAAATTTTTGGAAGAGTGGAACTGGTCTGTGTGCCTGAGGGTGCACATTGTCTGAGCACAATTTTCTTCATTTTAAAACCCAGTCTACTGCCTCTTCTTTACCCTAACTCCCAATTCTGATTAGTAAGTATTCAAGCCTGCACAATGCTAATTCTTCTGCCAACATTTGCTGATAGCATGAGGGCAGAACATAACTACAGACAGCCCTCAATTTTTGCCAGTTTGGGGTGGAGTAGAAAGACCATCGGGTTGTGTTGTTGTTTTTTTGTTTTGTTTTAATGCTGGTTTTCTTGCATATCTGGAATCACGTCCCATGTCTATGGATTCCTTCTGTTATATTCCTTCTGGATAATTCTCCTCTTCCCTCATACCGGCACTCAGTATATTCATAGACAGGACACCCATTTTACTAATATGGGGTATGGTGAAAACTTTTAAGCCTCTAGTTGACGTATTTTTTTGTGAACCGCCCAGAGAGCTCCGGCTATTGGGCGGTATAGAAATGTAATAAATAAAATAAAATAATATTACTAAAGCATTCAGTTGCTCTAAATCTACTCTTGGAAGAATGACTTGGTTTTGTGCCTTTGATGGCTGCACCGTGCTCTGCTTTTTTTTTTTTAATCTGAACTGTGTAATGAGTAGTTTTCAGCATGTCAAGCTGTCTGTTTTCAATCCAACAAAGACCAGGAATTGCTTTAAACATCATATGCTTTAAAAAGAATAGTATGTGAAATTATAGCACGGAAATGCATTCAGTGCTTTTTCTACTCAATTCCAGATCAACACATGAAATTGGATTTTTTGTGTGAACCATCATCTTGGTACTGATGATTAGAGCCATATCTACTTGCACAAAGGTTTACTTACGTCAGTCCCCTATTTTCTTAAGCAGCATAATTGTGAAGGCATGAACTCATATGAAATTCAAGTTTTCTCTTCCATGAACTGGTTCGTAGAAGGAAAGGTGTGATATTGCTGTATTATTATTAATAATAATAATATTTATTTATTTATTTATTTATAAATATAAATAAATAAATAAATATTTTTTAAAAATCCCTCATTCTGTACATGTGATACCAACTAGACCCAAGAGTGTGCAGTGATTTTGTACAACTGGAAGTAGCTAGATCATAGCAAGGAAATCTGGCCCTTTTGGGAACTTTCTGAAGTTCTCCCCCTCTCGTAAAATTGCTATTTCTGCAAATTGCGGTTGCAATTTGTATAGTTTATGCAAATTTTGCCCATAATATGCTTAATTTGCACAAATTTGCAGCCATTATTTGTGCAAATTAAGCATATAATGCCACAATTCGTGAAAATTAAGCAAATTATGGCTGAAATGTGTGTAAATGGTGATTTTTTTTTTTACCAGAACTCTTCACCTCCAACAAAAGTATCTGTGAACTGGGTCAACTTGATACAGATTGAGTTGGGGGCAGTTTGTGGATGAGCAAGCCAGAGTCCAGAGTGTCAAGGTGCTGAAAGCTCAGCAAACTTCATCCCCCACAGTTGGAAACAATGACACTATTTTTTGCAGGTGCAGAATAGTGTCATCAGATCCCCCCACCCCATCCTAAGAATAGCTCCACAAATTGTGTATGTTGAATTGACCATTGACTATGCCTGTTACTTTATCAACCTTGGAAATATTTATTTGAATGGAAGCTTGATCTTCAGCTATTATCCAATTGCTACCAGAGCATTTAAAAGCACGTAGAGGTCCACAAATTCTCCAGTATTGCTCTGCATCTTGTGTTTGTAGATCCCTTGCCAGAAGTGATGTGCAACAAAAATAATAATCCTCACACACCATGAGTACAGGCTGGAAAGGAAAGGTTGAGTCAGTCAGAAGCGACAAGAAATAGCAAAGCAGTAAGGAGGGGAGAAGGCAAAAAAGCCATGTGTAAGAAACACACTGCGTGAGTGATCTGAAGACAAATGCTTCCCAAATGGATTATGGAAGGTGGGGCCAGGAAGTGGGTGGTGCTCAGTTCAAAGGGTGGGGAGATGGAGGGAAGGAAGAGGAGGACCATTAGCTGTGCCCATTTTCTGTCCCCACCTAAAAACACACACTCTGTTTTTCAAAATAGTTTTGTTTCTGGAAAAGGCTGAGTCTAAATACAAACAAAACATTTCAGAAAGCAGGAAAGATGGAGATGTAGCCTAATCTTGCCTTTTAAAATACTTTTTAAAATTAGTTTTCACTAGAGGTCATATAAGAATGGTCTGCCGGAGGAGACTCGTCAACTTAACAGTTTATTAGCATTCAAGAAAGTTATAAAGACTGATCTCTTCTGGCAGGCTGATCCAGTGGAATTTTAGGATGTTTTAACAATGTATATTAGGTTTTAATTCAGTTTTATGTATTTTATATTTACTGTTGTTCCCCGCCTCGATCAAAATGGAGAGGCGGGTAAGAAATAAAATTATTATTATTTATTATTATTAAATGATATTGATAGATTTACCATGGAAGTCCACAGATTTCTCCAAGAGTGGCATCATCTAGGGCCTAGTTCTTACTTATGTCATAATCCTGTGTCAGACTTGAAGACTCCTCGGTAGAGAAACGTTCCTGCATATAGAAGGTTGGATGTCTGGAAGAAGGTTTCTAATATTGACATGCTAGTCCTTTCTATGTGCAGGGATTTAAAACTTAATTTATTTTTAATATGGAGTAGAGTTCAGTCATGGGAACCCCCACCTAGATTTTAAAATGGTACAACCCAGATACAGATTGACCACCTTAGTGAGAAAGTAGGGCAAAGTGTCGCCCATGTGAAACTGATAAAGGAAATACATTTTTGCTCTGCCTTGAACTATGGTAGATATTTGTGCCAGTTTAAATTTTCTGGTTACTTCTTCTCCTTAGCTTTTAATAAATTCCCTTATCAAAGCTGAAAGTATTTGCACATCTTGTAGAATTCCTCGACACCAAATCTATCCCTGAGGTATTTCTGAATTAATTTTAATAGATTTTTGTGCTAGAGAAATCATTCTACATTTCAGCGGAGAGCATCAAATGACAACACCGCATACAGATATATTTTTTTAATATTCTCTCCAGGTACATCCCTGTCATTACTGTGACTCCTTGCTCTACAAGAGTTCCTGCTGGGGAAAAGGTGTTGCTATAGCTTCAGGCTAATAGTAACTGCCAAGCCTGATTTTATGCCTTTCCATTTGCATCTATCCCAGAGAAACCTCTTTCCCTCTCTCTCCTCAGTTATATCTTTGGGGGCCGCTAATCACTACCACTCATCAACAGCAAAATATATTTCTTAGCAAGACAGAGTTACAATGTAGCAAGTTGGAAAATCCAGAGGCAAATGCTGGTATTTAGTCACAGGCTCTCAATTGATTGCTAAGGATGGACAAAAGGTACAGAGACAGCTTGAGTAGGTTCTAAAATGCTTCCCTCTCCTTTCCCCTTCAAGACTTCCTAAATACATTTTGGGTTTGGGGGAAATTTTAAAGATTTTTTAGCGTAATAATATTTATAAATTACTATCTTCTTTGTTCAAATCGATACTTAATATTCAATCCAGAATACTCCCCCTCCCATGTCCCTGCCTTACAACCTCATAGTCTTCAAACTCCCTTGTTTATTCAACCAAACACATGTCACACTATCCCTAGACCCTACATGGGCTTTTTTCCCCTCTTCCATACCTTCTCTTTTTCCTTGGTTCCTCCTTTCCTGATCTCTGGCCATAGCTAGATGGGGCAAAATTCCGGGGCGATCCCCGGGATCATCCCTGTGTGTCCACATGATGCACAGGGGATCCCAGGATCAGGCCTGGGTTTTCCGCTATCTCGGGCTGTGCCTGAGCCCATGGAACTTGTGGCTGGGTGCTGCGGTTTGTCCCAGCTCCTCACGAGGAGCTGGGCCCCTGCATGGGATGCACAGCTCCTCAGGAGCACTGCGCCCATCGGGGTGGGGTGGGGGAGCAGGGGAAATAATAATTTTTTAAAAAGAAATCACCTACCTTTTGCTCACAAGCACTCATGCGCAGCTGCCTCTTTAAAAGTAAAATATGGCTCCCCCTCTGAGGTCATCATGCACCACGTGTGAACAGAGGGGGGATCTCACGATAAACACACTAAGACCCAGTGTCAGCATCTGACTTTAAATAATTTATAAATGTATGTAGCCAGATCTGTACCAAACAGGATATAACACTTCGAAAACAGTTTGAAAATGGCATATGGAGTGTGTCCTGAGCCCCAACAGTTGTCAATACTGTCATACACCATTATAAAGCAGTTGTGCAGATCCTGGTCCAAATAGAACCCCCAAGGTGATGAAAAATTAAAAATTACAAACGTTTTTTTTTTTAAATTAAAACCTCACAATATCAGTATTAAGAGCAAGGGAAAACCTTAAGGGCAGAATGTGAAGCTCATACACTTAAAATACTAAGAATCCATGTGAACGAAAAGGTTTGAACAGCCTGCTTAAAACTGAAGAAGGGGGCAGTCTTAGGGCCAAAATGGACACTAGTTTAGATGTGCAAGTGTAGCTATATATCTCCCCTCAATTTTACTCTGAAGTAGGCTCAGGCGGACTGGTCCAGATCGAGACCCTGGTGTGGGGAGTGTAGGGGGTCTTTAAACTACCCACCACTATGGTCAGATCCACACACACAAACACACCTGCAGTTTCTACTGCAAAATTGTGATCTATTTGTTTTATGGATTTACTTAAAACATCTTTACAACAAGAAATAATTTTGTAGCAAGTTGGATATTAAAATTAAGCTTTGTCCAACAATTGGTTAAAAGTTACTGAATCTTTAAAGAAATATATAATAGTATACTTATTTAACTGACACTAGTAGCCAATTTTCCTTATACCAAGTCCTCTGCAGTAAGCATTCACTTAGTCTGCCTTGTAGGAAGGTCCTATCTGGTGAAGATTCAGCACAGAAGAGGTCTTTTTAATTGAAGCACCCTAAAGACACAACTTCCTGAGCTTAAATCTGGTATCTAGGTCTGCTACAGAAACCTTCCTCTACCAGCAGGTCTTTTCAGCTTCTGCCTTCTGTGATTTCAGTTCACCTTTCCTTCTTCTGTCCTGTCTTTCTCTGGGCAGCCACTGCTTGCTCCTGCCAGGGACATACTAAAAGGAAAGACACCAAATTGCCATTGAAATGCATTGGTTCATTCTGAACTGCCACAGGACATCATTGGAGAATCTTAGGGATCATCTACAAATCAAAGTACCTAATGGGGATAAACATTTAGTTTTCATAGAAAACACAGAATCAAAATACCAACTAACACAGTGGTTTCTAGGGATCATCTCCAAACACAAAAAGAAAACAGAATACAGCAGTTTTATACAATGCTTTATAAGCACAAGCTTTAAAAGACCCATATATGTGGAGGCAGGGTTGCCAAAAACTGCCAAAGATTATTTCCACATTTATTAATGACTTGGATGAGAAGGTGCAGGGAATGCTTATCAAATCTGCAGGTGACACAAAATTGGGTGGGATAGCTAACACCCTGGAAAACAGAAGGAAACTTCAAAGCCATTGTGATAGGCTGGAGCACTGGGCAGAAAACAACAGAATGAAATTTAATAGGGATAAATGCTGAGTTCTATACCTAGGAAAAAGAAACCAAATGCACAGTTACAAGATGGGGAAAACTGGGCTCATCAATACTACAAATGAGAAGGATATTGGAATTGTTATAAATCACAAGCTGAATATTAGCCAACAGTGTGATGTGGCAGCCAAAGAGCAAATGCTATGTTGGGCTGCATTAATAGAAGTATAGCTTCTAAATAGGGATGTGCTCTGCTTCTAATCGGACCGGAGAAGCAGGAGCGGAGCGGGGGGCTTCGCCTGCCCTTAAGGCGGAGGCAAAGAGGATTGGGGGGCCGGCAGAGCGTGGCGGAGAGGATCGAGGTGAAGGCGGATCCTTCGCCTCGATCCGGAGCTCCGCCGGAAAGGTAAGTGGAGTTTATCGGGCCCTGCCGCTGTCGCTGTCGCCCATGTGGCGACAGCGGCAGGGCCCGGTAACCCCCCCGCCCTCCTCTCCCTTACCTGCCTCCATCCGCGGTCCGTCAGCGTCTTCAATTGAGCCCGTGGTTCCAGCAGGAAGTCTGGGCTGCTTGCGGCCCAGACTTCCTGGTGGAACCGCGGGCTCAATTGAAGACGGCGACGGACCACGGACGGAAGCAGGTAAGGTCCCCCCCTCCCTTGGTCCCTTACCGGGCTCTGCCGCTGTTGCCGCAGGGCCCGGTAACCCCCCCTATGGGGGGGGGAACGGAGCTCCGATCCGGATCCGGAGCTCCGAGCGGAGCGGAGTGGGCACAGGCGGAGTGGGGGCAGGGCGGAGCGGCCCGATCCGAAAATGGCGGATCTGAAAGTGAAGCGGAGTGGGGGGTCCGTGCACACCCCTACTTCTAAATTGCACGAGGTAATGGTTCCCCTCTGTTCAGCTGTGACAAGCACCCCACAGGAATCTCCAAACTGCTCATGGAGGTTAGAGATAGCACCCCAAGCATCCTAAGAGTCTATGCTTGATGCATGCTCCATTGGAATGCCCCCCTTGTGCATAGCCACAGCATAGGTGTCCTTTGGAATGGCCACAGGAAAGCATTAGGCTGCACAGAAAAGAGCAAGAGCCCCCACACTGCTCATGGATGTCCAAGTTAGCACCCCAGGAATTCTAAGACTTTCTGCCTGATGAATGCTCCTTTGGACTGGCTCCTGCTTGCACATGGCTATAATCTTAGGGGTCCTTTGGAATGGCCATAGGAAAAATTAGGCTTTGACAGGCAACCCAACAGAAAAGAATGGGATCCCTCAAACTGCTCATGGAGGTTATAGTTAGCACCCTTACCATCCTATGAGTGTCTGCTTGATGCAGGCTCCTTCGGGCTGGCCCCCTCTTTGTGCATGGCTATAATATCAGGTGTCCTTCAGAGTGGTCATAGGGATGCATTAAACTGTGACCAGGCACTGCACAAAAAAAGAGTAACCCCCCCCTTAAACTGCTGGCCATTTTGAAGGACACCTGATATTATGGCCATGCATAAGGAGCATGCATCAAGCAGACACTCACACAATGCTTAGGGTGCTAATTTGAACCTCCAGTGCTGTGTTGGGGGCTATGGGAGTTGTTCCCTAAAACCACTCTGTTGGGAAGTATTTTGAAACTGTGTTGTTTTCTCTGGGGGGGAAATGTTTACCCCCTTTAAGTATTTTGATTTGAAGATGATCTCAAAAATCCTCTAATGATTTCCTATGGCCATTCAGAATGAACCAATACATTTCAATGGCCATTCAATGTCCTTTTTAGTACATCCTCTTCTGCCACTCTGTTGCCCTCTCTGGTGAAGATTCATCTTTGAATTGAAGCTCTCTGAAGAAGCTTCAGCTTCTTCCTCTCCCACAGGCTCTTCTCAGCACCCACCATTTTATATTTTCCAGCTAGAACTATTCATCACACATTACATTCTAAAGGGCTGATATTTGATTTCTCTGTAAATAAGGGCCAATGAGTGAGTCAGAATGCTCCTGCATGGACCTATCAGTGCCAAGCTTTGCCCCTGCTTTTAAATACAATGCACAGAATAAAAGCAGTGTACTCCTAATATCATAATGATGTAATTGTAAACTTCTTAAGGCCATAGGTATCTCCTTTTATATAGCAACTATATCCACTCTGCTGTTTCTTGGCAAGCTGTCAACTGTAGGCCACAAATACATTGTATCTTTAACCTTTGATCTCAAACAGTTGCTTATTTGTATACAAACTAATTCTAAGTACCAGAATCATTCATGGTTACACCTTTTATATAACATTCGGGGATGTTTTACCTCAGTATGTATTGATTTTCAACATACCTTGTCTTCACTTTTTCCTTGTTGTCTCCCAACATCTCTAAGAAACACACAGAAAACCAATATATACAAATTGACCCAGTCAATGCACTGTGACCCCAATATCTCATAGAGACTTGCTATAGATTTGTCTGCTGTACAATTTAGCAGGGGAAATAGTTTGCAATGATCTGTAAAGGGATAGTGAATGCCTATTTAACACAGCTGCTATGTCTTTAATAACCCAAATTCAAAGAATTTAAATTGCACAACATCTTTTTAAAAGTGCAGTTTTTAGCAGCACCAAATGAACATTAAATCAGGTCAAGAAGTTCATGGTTGACATATAAAGTTAAAAGTCACAAGGGAAGATCATTTTTCTTCCAGGCTGATTAATGATGCCAAACGAAATGAGCTAAGTGTGAAATAAATTTCACATAATAGAAAACAAATTAAGACATTAACGCAATTTAAAGTGACGGATGTGTTTGATATTGTAAAATATAAAACCATCTGAATGTCATCTATGTTGTACAAATAATGAAAGGTTAAAAGCATAATAATATATTTGACACACCATACATTAACAAAAGATTACTACTTGTGAGTACTATTCACTTTACCTGAGTACTATTCACTACTACTTACAAGATTACTACTTATGAGTAATTTTAAAAATTCTCAAGAGAAATATTTAACAACTGAAATATATTGGTTATCAGAATGCTTGAGCTTGATTTTTAAAAGCTGCTTATGGTAAATATACAAATATGGAACATTTATTTTAAAAGTTTCTAAAAGCTCATTATATTTATGAGGCCAATGATGTGCATATTTCTTCTGATTAATAAATCCTGGAAAATCAATCAATATTTTTTGAAGTTTGTGTATGTGTCAGACTGCAAAAAAAATAAAAAATATTTGATTAACTCAATTATTATATTATTATCTTACCTTTGGGTTGGTTCGTCTTACTTGATGTATGTTTGCTTTGTTTGTTAATGAAATGTATGCTTGATGATAAATGGGATGTTAATTTTTAAAGTATCCAAAAGTGCTTTCTTCTTCTGTCAAAATAACCAAGATACTTTGGGTACAATTCGATCCTGAAGAACCACCAGATGAGGAGATGTAGTATTCATCACGAGCCCGGATATGCCAACTGAGCACTAGAAATGCTGCTGCCATGACAGATATGCCAGCACAATGCCACATTGGCCCTCATTGAGGCAGCCATATTCTACCCCCACCTCCACCCCAGAAATGCACTTTCCATGACTTAGTGGTGTTCCCAGAGCATCCAAGCCACAACTTGAAGCAACAATAAAGTGTTTTTGCTGCTACAGTTGTCTTACACTAAGGCCTGATCTACACCAAGAAGGATATAACACTTTAAAAACATTGTGAAAACAGTATATGTAATGTGTCCTGGGCCTGAACAGTTGTCATAGCCATTATAAACCATTATAAGTAGGGGTGTGCATGGACCCCCTGCTCCGCTTCACTTCCAGATCCGCGATTTGTGGATCGGGCCGCTCCGCCCCGCCCCCGCTCCACCTATGTCCACTCCGCTCGGAGCTCCGGATCCGGAACAGAGCTCCGTTTCCCCCCCCCAATAGGCTTGCATTAAGATAAAAAAGTATACAACTTTTTTTCTGTTAAAGTTATAAACCTCAAGTTTGGCACCATGACACCTCATGGAGGTATACACATGCACGCCAAGACTCAAGGCAATCCCATCATCCCCTGATTTTTGGGGAATTTATGAAAACTGGGCACCCCATTCACACCCCTTTCCATAGTTCCGTCAATTTGTACGTTAAAAATCTCAAACTCGCCACCATGATAGCTTGTCCAGGAATACATACGCACACCGAGACTCAAGACAGTCCCATCATCCCCTGATTTTTGGGAGGTAAGGGAGAGGAGGGCGGGGGGGTTACCGGGCCCTGCTGCCGTCGCCGCATGGGCGACAGCGACAGCGGCAGGGCCCGGTAAACCCCACTTACCTTTCCGGCGGAGCTCCGGATCGAGGCGAAGGATCCGCCTTCACCTCAATCCTCTTCGCCACGCTCCGCCGGCCCCCCAATCCTCTTCGCCTCCGCCTTAAGGGCAGGCGAAGCCCCCCGCTCCACTCCTGCTTCTCCGGTCCGATTAGAAGCGGAGCACATCCCTAATTATAAGCAGTAGTGTAGATCCTGCCTAAGTTGTCAATGGTTTCTCTCCTCCTCCTGTTGTTGTTGTTTACATTTCTATACTACCCCATAACCAAAGCTTTCTGGATGGTTAACAAAGATTAAAAACCATTAACAATACTGTATACAAGTTTTTTTTAAAAAAATAATTAATAAATACCTGAAAGCACACAAACAGACATTATACCCTGAGACAACATATATCTAAAAACAACTTTAAGCAATCAGCCATAACCATCAGATAAATCCAGTACCTGATTAAAACTCGTCCTATTCTGGCAAATGCCTGAGAAAAGAGAAAGATCTTAACTCAGCACTGGAAAGATAACAATGATGGCACTGGACAGGCCATGTCAGGGAGATGATTCCATAATTGGGGGCACCGCTGTGAAGGCCCTGTCACTTGTTGCTGCCTTCCAAGCCTCCCTCGGAGGAGGCACCCAGTGGAAGGCCTTAGATGCTGACTGTGTAGTGTCACTTAGGGGTGACCACATCACACCAGTCTTAAAATCTCTTCACTGCTGCCAATGAGTTTCCGGGCAAAGTATAAAGTATTGGTTATCATCTTTAAAGCCCTACATGGTTTGGGTCCAGGCTACCTGTGAGATCGCCTTCTCCCATACAATCCGCCCTGCACACTCAGGTCCTCTGGGAAGAATTTACTCCAGCCAACAAAAACAAGGCTGACAACTATTACCCAGAGGACCTTTTCTTCTGCCACTCCCAGTTTGTGGAATGGCCTGCTGGGAGAGATTCGTCAACAGTCTTCCAGAATTTAAGAAAGCCATAAAGAGTGATCTCTTCCAGCAGGCCTACCCAACTGAATTTTAAGATGCCTTTTTTTAATGGTGTGCTGCTTTTAATGATGCACTGGTTTTAAATGTTTGAATTAGTTTTATGTATTTTATGGTGTTTTTATTTGTGTTGTACTCTGCCTTGATCCAGAGGGAGAGGTGGGTAAAAAATAAATAAATAAATAAATTATTATTATTATTATTATTATTATTATTATTATTATCTGAGGCTGAGAGACTGTGGCTTGCTTAAGGGCTATCTAATGATTTCATGGCTAATGTGGGATTGGAACCAGGGACTTCTGAGTTTGCACTCATTGGGCCTGTTCAGACACTAAGCTATGGTTAGCCCGACAACCCTTTTTGCCACAACTGGTTAGTTAGCATGTTTAATCCATGGTTGTATAGCCACCATGGTTGGGAATGGTTCACATGACACACTAATCCATAATGTTTAGCTCAAAATGCTTAACCACTGTGGCTTAGTGTGTTGTCTGAACAGGGTCTTCATCTACTCCAATGCTTATATATTGGTTCTCATGATGACAAAGAAATTTTGCTTCCCTTTCTCTTGACATCTGCCAACAGCAGATTTTAATCATGCTCCTATTTGGCTCTGGACTTAAGAGCCGCCAATTCCTTCAGATGAATAGGACAGGTGGTAGCTTCAGGTTTGCAAATAAAGAGCTACCATCTCCCCCAACCTCTTCCTCATGTGTTTAACAGCTGAGCGACAGACAGACCTTTTCCCAGCATGCATCACTACGTTAGAGAAAACTGTACATTTGTTTAATTGTCCAGTGGACTGACTCCCTCCTACCCAAACTGGGTCTTTACCATGCAGAGTTTGTATGATGCTACTTCATGATACCTGGTTGTTGTACAGTGCCAGGGTTGTAGTGCTAATGATGAATCCCAAGATCAGATCAACTCCCCACTGATGGTAATATTTCACCAGTGCTTATGCCCTGCAGGGCCATTGAAGTCCATCTAAGGGCCATATGTAAACAGGAGCAGAATATCATGTACACATGTCCCTAGTTGGGGATACCAATTAACTGCTTAAGGAATGAAGAAATAGGAAGGCTGAATCTTGTCCCACAGCAAACAGCTGATCAGGACTATTTCAGATTATTATAGAGGGCTATGCATACACTACTCCAGTTTCTGTGTGATGGCTCTGTGCCAGCTGTTTGTGGGAACAGAGACTGGCTAGGTTTCATTGTCTATTAAATGACAACTATGATCCCTCTGATTGATGGATTGCTGAAATGTCACTGAAATCTAGTATGGTGACATCTGACACATTTTCAGTTGTTGGCACTTTTTTGTTCTGAAGCATTAAAAGTGGAAACAGGAGCAGCCTAACAAACTATACCCCTCAATATGCCATGAAAGGAATTAATCCTGACTAGCCATGAATGCCCGAGGAAACTGTGGAACTAGCCAAAACTGTCAAAATATTGCATTGTCTTATGCTGCTAAAACATAATAAATGAAGAACATGTAAATTACAGGAAGGCATGCTAATTTAAAACAGTGTAATGAACACTAAAGAAAAATAAGATTTTTCAGAGGGGTATGTGTTTGTCTGTTGCAGCAACAACAACAAAAGGGGGGAAGTCTTGTAGGACATTAAAGACTAGCACATTTATTATGGCAAAAATATTTCTGGATTACAGTCCATTTCACCAGATTCATGGCATGTTATGCTGAGTTACTGGTATATAGGGCCTGTTCAGACAATACGCTAAGCCATGGTTAGCCACTAACCCATTTGTAGCAAGTGGTTAGTGAGCGTGTTAAACTGTGGTTATGTAGCCAGCATGGTTAGGAATGGTCCACATAATATGCTTAGCCATCATGTTTAGCTCAACATTCTTTACCAGTGTGGCTTAGCGTGTTGTCTGAACTGGGTCATGCACACAGACAAGATTAGGCAGGGGGAGAAGAGAGAGAAGTTATAAAATGCAATGTAGAAAGGGTGGATGAACTCCCCTGCATCCTCTTCACGCTCTGCTCACTGGACTCTTGTCAGTTGCCTGGCCTCAGGGTGCATGCAGCGCCAGCCACCAGACAGTCCATGGGTTCACTTCAGAGCTCACATCTTTTTGTTTTTCTCCATGAGCTGTCATTTGTGCAAAATTGTGGCTGGGAATATTTACAGAGATCGGGAATTGCACAAAATTGTGATGTAAATAATGCAAATTGCATCAAAATGCAGGCGTAAAGGACCATTTGCAACTGTAAATTTGCACAATTTTCACTATTTATGGCCACAATTTTACATAAATAACATTTTCGGTAAATGTTCCCAGCCACAAATTTCCTTGAATTCCAATTTGCCCGAATTGTGATTTGCACACACGTACAAAAAGGAGAAAAATGTAAGCATACCTGACTCAGCACACTCTGAATCAAGCCAGCTCAAGGATCCAAGATCTGGAGTCCAGGGGACCAAGCTGGCACAAACTCACCAAGTTCCACCCCCAAAATAGATTCCTCTGACATCCCTTGCAGCAGCCATTCACAAACTAGTTGTTGGTGATGACACAAACTTCCTTGCATTGCTAAACAGATAAACACAGGGGAGTGTGATGTAAACAACAACAAAAGAAATGTTGTCCCTATTCAAGCCATCACAAATAAAAGTTCAACTTTTTAATAAATTGTAGGCTGTTTTGCATTGCAAGTTGTCTTTGAAGTACCTTTGTGCAAGAATGGTCACCTTAAAGTCAGTGACAGAGTATCCTGGGAAGTTGGATGTCCACCCACTGGTTTTTAAAATTGACATTTCTGATGTCAAATTTGTGTCCATTTATTTATTTATTTTTCTTTTTGCAGAGAGACTGGCCTATTTGTCCTATGTAGAGCATAGAATGGCATTGCTGGTGAATGATGGTACATATCAGATAAGTGTTTCTGTTATAGAATGACAATACGAAAAGCACAGGTGCTGTTGAATCTGGCTGTGAGCACCACTGCACTAGTTGCCTGTAAGCTTCCAGGCCGAAACCAAAGTTCTATTTATCACTGTCAACGTGTATCATAGCTCATAGCAGGGATAGAGGTTGTTGCACTGCAACACCCATTCAACTCCAGCCAACATTGCCAGTGGTGAATCATGATGGGGGTTGCAGTCCAGGAATCTAAGCCTTTGTCATCCATTCTTCATTTCTGAGGATCTCCTAATTTAGAGCAGGAAGCATGCAAATCAACCTTGATCTGGATCGATACCTTAGCATGGGGGTAGCAGGGCTTTAATCCCCCCCATTGCAATTTCAATCTGGATCAAGACCCCCACACCAGCAATTTATAGTGTAAAATACTGATCCATTAAAACAAGTGGGTCATTGTTTTGCATCATCAATCCACATTTTATTTATTTATGTATTGCATTTCTGTAGCGCACAATAGCCAAAGCTCTCTGGGCAGTTCACAAAAGTTAAAACCATCAAATACAAATGAAAGTATAAAACAAACAACAGTTTAAAAGTACAATATAAAAGCACAACAAGGGTAAAACGGAGCAGCAATGCACAGATTTATACAAATTTAAAATACAGATTTAAACAGCAAAGTTAAGACTAAGATGAGAAACTTAAAATACTGGGAAAATAAGAAGTTCTTCACCTGGCATCAAAAAGTGTATAACATAGGTGCCAGGCAAACCTTTCTAGAGAGCTGGGGTGCCACAGCGGAGAAGGCCCTTCTCCTGGTAGCCACCTGCCTCACTTCCTTTGCCAGGGGCTCACAGAGAAGGACTCCTGAAGATGATCTTAAGGTCCAGGCAGGTACATATGGGAGGAGACATTCTTTCAGATAACCTGTCCCCAACCCATTTAGGTCTTTGAATGTTAATGCCAGTACTTTGGCCCTCAGACTTCAGGCAAGGATCAGAAGACAGGGTGCTCCCTAATTTAAAACAACAGCCATCCCTGCATGAAGACAGTTATGTCAGGGAGAAGGCTGGACTAGAATACCTCTCCCTGACAATTAGTTTTCTATGTGAAAGTAGTTGTTTTATTTAAAAAAAAAAAAATGTAAACTCAGTCATGTGTGTCACACCTGCAGTCTGAAGTGACATAGTTCAGAAACAGGTTTACCATGTGACAAGTAGGCCTCAGTCAGTAGATGAGGGTGCATATTTAAAAATAGCTTTCCCCACAACCAAGCCTAATTAATAATAACAACAACAACAACAACAACAACAACAACAACAACCTGCCTCTCCCTCTGGATCAAGGTGGGATACAACACAAATGCAAAACACCATAAAATACATATAATTAATTAAAACATGTAAAACTTTGATCACTATACTATGCTTTCTGAGGAAATACGTGCTTAAAGTCATACACAGTCCTGACAACTTTTCATGTCTAAACAAAGAAAGCCTCTTAGAATCCAATTGGACCCTCAGGTTACTAACTGCTTGTTTTTGGGGGTGGGGAATGAACATTGTCACTGAGATAGGAAGGATGTTACGGGAAAAGGCGAGAAATATATAGCACAATATTTTCCCTGTCATCATTCAAGCCAAAGCCATACTGTTTTGGACCTAGCGCTTATATCAAGCAGGCATCATTGTAATGACACAAAAAGCAATGCCTAAATGAGACTTCAGGTTAATACAAGATGCCTCTGAGAAGTATACAAATATGACAGCCAATTTAACTGAAATAAAAATGCCATGATGGGTGCCCATGTAAAATAGCAGGATGTTATACTAATGCCCAACTGCGCAACCAGGAATATCAGTTGTTGTCCATCTTGTGGGACTTCCAACTCCTGCACTGCCATGAGGCTGTGAGCTGTAACCAGACTGAATTTTTCAATTAAATGATTGCTGGAAAGACAACTGAGAAGAGAACATAAGAACTCATTGGGGAGCGGAAGAGGCCATCCACTCCTTCCAAGTTCATCCATTCTTAGTACTCAGCTTCCCTGTGGAAGGCATCTCATTTTTCTCTTATGACCCCTGTGTTTTTGCCTCAGCAACTTTGCCTGACAGCCTGTTTCACACATTTATCACTCTTGGCATGAAAAAAAAAGTCGTCCCTGACACCTGTTTTGAATGCGTGAGAGAGCCGGAGCGTATTTTGATATGGGGTGACTGCATTTTTCCATCTCTTACCTTCTAGGCAGAGCCGAAAACACTCTCTGGATAGATTCTGTTTGTGCTATGTACTTACAAGGCATGCAGGCATTTTATTTTAACTTTATGTATTTACTTTAACCTTTACTGAGCTGCACAAGTTACATATATTAATATTTGACATATATGTTGTCAAATGCTGTACTGACGGGGCTTTTAGAGTGAGCCACAAATTGGGATATCCCTGGTTTGGATTTCATCAAACAAATCAGCAGATTGCCATAGGTTATCTTAGCCGACATCACCTCCATTCTGAAATTCAGAAATAATAATACTGGGCAACCTTGCAGAGTTTAAAGAAATGACTATTGCATTTGGAACACCCTAAAAGCACTGAATTAATGAGGTGTTTTTTTGTGTTTTTTTTAATTTCCAGACTGACTATCAATTATTATGTTACTGTGCTTATTTTCATCCAGTTGTTTGTTTTGTCTTTCTTTATTGAGCACTGCTGCATGTGTATTCTACAATGTGGCAGTCCATGGCACATGTCAAAGTAAACAGAGCAACACCTTGAAGTGCATGCAATGATACAATGTTTGTCCCACTGTTTCAGATTGATGTGAGACTAAGTGCCAGTCCACAAGTTTAGCATCTGGAAATGCACCAGGCCTGAAAATATATGCACTTGCTTCTGTTGGGAATACGGCAACTTCATCTGCAAGGTACTGGAAGTGGGCAGAGTGCAGTTAGTTAGTTCATGGAATTTTGACCACAGCTAGTCTTAGGATCTCTATACCCTACGCCCTACAGTGTGGTTTCTTCCTTTGCTTCTCCCCTTCCTTCTGCCTCTCTCTCTCTCTCTCTCTCTCTCTCTCTCTCTCTCTCTCTCTCTCTGATCTCCACCATTGCTAGGACCACATGTATTTGATCTTTTGCTCCTGCCGGTGTAATAGAACACAAATGAATTGAACAAAACTCTTTTAAAACTCTTCACTGTACCTGCATTACATATGCAAGAAGATTTCTGAGTAAAACTGTTTTCTTTCCTTCATTGAAGAAAGGTGTAGCTAAGATAGCCTGTGTGCATGTGGGACCAGTAAAAGTTGTTTTGCCTTTTGGTTTTTCTCTGCTAACTGATTTTCTAACAGGAGTCATCATTACTATATAATCCCATCAGCTTCGCATACAACATACTGCTGGACACGAAGTGTGTAGTTGTATATTTAGGGATGGATGGACTCACCCTCAGCGCTGCACGAGCTTCTTTGGGACTCGGTGTACATCCAATGACATAGTGAGCCAGTCCGTCCTTATCTGTAGCCTTCATTGGGCATTCCACATTGTGTAAATGGCAGCTCTAAAGGCCCCATTTATCCAAGATTAAAGGTGTGCATGGAACAGTGGAAATGCACAATTTCTGGACCCTCCATTGTTGCATACAGTGGAGGTTCTGGATAAGGGCAGATGATTGCCAATCAGTTATCTGACAACATGGGCATTCGAAGCCTGGGGCCTTAGAAAGACCAGGCGAAATCCTGGGGTGAACCCTGGGATCATCCCTGTGCATCCACATAATGCACAGGGGATCCTGGGATCAGGGAGGGATGATCCCTCCCTTGTCCCGGGATCCCGCCCTCCACTTTGGACCCGCTTTTTCCACAGTCCCGGGCTGAGCCTGAGACCATGGAATGTGTGGCTCGTTGCCGTGGCTTGACCCAGCTCTGCATGATTACTCATGCAGAGGCAGGAGCTGCACCCATTGGGAGGTAGGGTAGGGGGAGTGGGGAAATTAAGTTTTTTTTTTTAAAAAAAAACCACACCTTACCTTTGCACACAACCGTTCATGTGCCCCATATTCTTTTTTTAAAAATGGCGGGCGTAATGCCTCTCCTCCTAAGGTCATTGTGCCTAACATGTAAATGGAGGAGGGATCTTGTGTTAATCACAATGCGAGATCTTCCCTCCTTCATCATGGGATAGAAGGTAGGTCTAGCTAAGGCTGTTGCCTGTGAACGCTGTGTGTGTGGCTGGTTGTGTTCAGGGGCAGTCATGGGGGGAGTCCATCAGACTCCTGGACCCAGTTGGGTGCCTGCAACATCCCTGTGTATATCCACCATGCATGTGAAACTCTGTATTTCACGGGTGGGCAGCTTGTGGCTTCCTAGCCACCATAACCAAAATTTATGGAGTATGGCTAAAACTGGGAGTATGGGATATGGACCAAAACATTTGGAGGTCCACAAGTTGCTTATCTTTCATTGTACACAGAAATCTGACACTGTGTCCTGCCAACTGGAAGATGTCCATTGATGATCAACTACCAAATTATTTTACTTTATTTCTCTTCATAATTACTATCCCACTCTTCAGTACAAATTCTTAGAGAGGTTCCCAGTATAAAATGAAAGAAAACAATTGAAAAAACTAATCAATGATTACAAAACATCAAGATGACCAGATAAAAGCAGATACAACAAAAACAACAACAAGGCCTAAATCTGGAATCCTAAACACAGTTATTTGAGAATTTGTCCCATACTCTTGGCGGAGCTTATTTTAAAGTAAATATTTTAAAGTAGAACAATTTCACTGTTAAAGTCCTGGGGAAATAACCATATTTTACTTGGTACCAAAAGGGCAATCAGTGCCAGGTTAATGTCTCTGGTGAGAGAGTTCCAAATCTAGGATGCACCACAGAGGAGGCCCAATCTTTGGTCAACATCAACTTCCCCTCTAAGGGCAGTGGGACCCAGAGAAGGACCTCTAATGCACAGGGATTGTCAGGTTCATTTGGGAGGAGGTGGTCTGAGCTGAGATGCCCAGGCCCTAAGCTGTTTATCATGTACATTTTCACCACCATCCAAGGTTTTCCCTTCTTCAAATTAGAGCAAAGTACTAAATACTCTGCTTCTCTCTTAATCTGTTGTTAAACCTTCTACTCAGCTCATCATTTTGTTTCTTTCTCTCTTGCTTTCTTTCAAATGGGACATAGCTAATTTTCACCATTCCAGCATGGGGTCCACCCTGGGTATCTAACAAGAATCTTTTCCCTTTATTTGGGATTTATTTTAGAAATGTAAAGCAATTTTGCCTCTATAACAATTTGTTGACTTTTTAATGCTAAAACCTTTTGCAAAGCAGAGAGAGAGAGAGAGAGAGAGAGAGAGAGAGAGGGCAGGCTTCATCCCACCAGCCTTATATTGTGCTGTTGCAGCAAGATCTACACAAAAGACTTAAATGACGCCAACATTATAGTCTGCTTTCACTGCGAAGGACTCGGACAACATCGACTATGTCCTGCGCTGATTGTGGTTCTTCCCCCGCCCCATATAGTGAAATATTTTGGTGCAAGGAAAGTCCGGTTCTTCCGAGCATGCGAAAACACATCGCTCAAATTTCAACATGTGTTTTCATCCATCATTTTCAATGCCCTGTTTTGTGAGCTTGCTTTCAAGGGGTGGTATTGCTGATGAAGGAAAGGGGTGTGCAAATTCAAATCCTTTCCTCCCGCTGCTTCTGAACTCCCCCACTCCCTTCTGGCAGGGAAATAGGAGCGGCTAAATCCTCCAGTTGAACAAGCAAAAAGCAGCGGCAGCAACCATCACCCACATATATACAAATCAAGCAGACAGGACAGTGAGGGAGGAAAGGAAGGTGGTGGTGGGGAGAGACTCTTTAGATCTGTGTGTGTTTTTAACTAGGGGTGTGCACGGACCCCCCGATCCGCTTCTCTTCCAGATCAGCAATTTGCGGATCGGGCCACTTCGCTCCGCCCCGCTCCGCCTATAGTCTGCTCAGCTCTGCTGCGGAGCTCCAGATCTGGATCGGAGCTCCACTTCCCCCCCCCCATAGGCTTGCATTGAAATACAAAAAAGTATACAACATTTTTTCTGTTACAGTTAGAAACCTGATGTTTGGCACCATGACACCTAATGCACGTATACACAAGCATGCCAAGACTCAAGCCAATCCCATCATCCCCTGATTTTTGGGGAATTTATGAAAATCGGACACCCCAGTATCTCAGGGATTTAAAGCTGCAGACAGCTCAATGGGGCCATTTCAAAGGAAATCCCAACATGCCATGAATTGGGGAGTAGAGATAAACCTAAATATGAATCTTCTTCCACACTTGAAAAAATGATTTGGAACTTCCAAAACTCTAAGTGAGCGCAGGAAGGACTTCTCCCCTGAGTCAAAGCAAGACACAAACACCATCCCTGCGAGGCTGGCAGGGGAGGAGGGAGGGAAGGCAGGCAGGCAGGCAGCAGACATTTCTGGGGGCATAAGGAAGTGAGCCAAGGATAAGCCAGTAATGCATATAAAATGGAATAAATAAATAAATAAACAAACAAAGGAGGAGTGGAATTAAAAGCAGCAGTGTTGCTGAATAAACAACAATATTTTTTTTAAAAAAGGCTATATCTATCTTTTACAAGTAAGAGGGGAGTGGACGTGCCCAGGGGGAGGGGGAATAATTGGTGCCAAATTCACTGTCCCTGTCTAGGGAACAGTCTTTAAGAAGCAAACTTTCACTTCAACTCATGATACGCATTCTCTCGACGGGTTAACCTTTGGAGGGCTCTGATGGCCCTACAAGGACAGGAGAGTGCACTGGGCACGTCCACATGCCCTAGGGGAGCTCATCCCCTTGCACCACATCTATTCAGTTGTTCCCCAAAGTTAGGGTGGGTAGCAGTGCTGTGTTTCCTATCTGTTAGTATATGATTTCAGGTTGTGTTTGTGCATTTGGTGGAGCTACTGTTTTAAAAAACACTGGGAAAACTCCATTCAGAGTAGAAAGAGAAGTTTCCCAGAATCCCAAGTTACCCGTTTTGCCTATCCCCTCCTCCAACTTTGGGATCATGTGATCATGACTGGGAGTTGACTCTGCCCCTCAGCCCTTCGAAAAGGTACTTTTTCCTGCTGTTTTAAACCGATTTTTCAAAAAATTCTAGCAAGCGAACCGCAGCACGCAGAGAGCTGAGAGTAAGGCTCAAAATGACCCCCAGCCACGACTCTCTAAGCACAAGAAGTTTCAGAAAGATAGCTTAAAAAACAACACAGATCCCCTATTCTTTTCCACAATGCAATCCTATGGACAATTTTTTTTCAAAATGGCGATCGGATCGCGCCGTGAAAAGAGAAGTGCTCCGCGTATGGGCGTTTCTCTTCGCCGTGCTTCTACGGGTCCCCGGTCTGCTTCTACTCCGCCTCTGGGCAAGGCGGAGCAGGCCAATTCACTTCTGATTCTCCGCTTCTAATCGGAGCGGAGCACATCCCTGTTTTAAACCATTTTAACCATTTTCCACTGCTAAGGAACACCTTGTTCTGTAGGTCCTTAAGAGAACTCTTCAAAGCAAGACAAGGCTGGTTAGTTTCACCCAAATGTCTTGTCAGATTCAAGCCTTTGGCTGCTTTTGAATCTGAGTGTGTGTGTGTGTGTGTGTGTGTGTGTGTGTGTGTGTGTGTGTCCTTTTCCATCCTACTTTGCCCTATTCCCCTACCCTCTCCTTGCTCTCCATGGGGGTGGGGCTCCTCCCAACATCACAGACACAGGCTGTGTGTCTCTTCCCTTATTGATTCGTCTCCCTAAAAACATGTGTTGCTCTTGTTCTTATTTGAATGGGAGTTGTCGGGGGAAGGACACAGATTGTACTTCCATTCTTTTGAGCATGTGAAGCTGAGTGGGGGATGGCAGGAGACACAAACAGGTGAAAACAGAGATGGAAACGTTCTCCATGGGGGGGATCCTGCATCTCCCCAGCTTTTTTGCTTTTTTTAACAATGGGGGTCCAGTTTTTATTGGGAGCCCCCACATGGGAAAGGATGGCTTAATCCTCTCACTAACTGTGATTTCCCTCTCAATTTCTCTGTCGTTTGGAGGCCCTGGTGCTGCATTTGAAGACTCCTCCATACACTGGGAGTTGAGATGGCCACTTCCTACCTCACTCCGCTCCCCCACCCCAGCCACCCACCCCATTTTTTTTTCCTTTTTAAAGTTGCAAGAATTAAGACTGCAATCTGAGGGGCTCTAATTTGGAAAGGCATTCCATTGAACTCAATGGGAATTATTTACTGAGTAAGCCTGCAAAAGAGTTGACTTCAGTCTTATGTAACATTCTACTTTCGTGTTCAGTAACAAGAGAAGCAAATCCCAATCCCTGTTGTCAGAGGGGGAGTTGTGCCCGCTTCAAACAACCAATAAACGGTAGGAGGAGGTACAAAGAAGATCTGGGGGGTGGGGATAACAACGTGTGTAAGTGAACCTCAATGGATCTCCCCAATGCACTACAGCAGAGGTGTACGTTTACACATTTTCATATGCTATATAAACACTATATAACCGAAATGGGATAATTTGAGGGTAAACCAGAACAAAAGTGTACGTGGGAGAGATAGAGAAGCTTGTTGTTGTTGTTCTATTTATATCCTGACATATCCCAGTACTCAAGGTGGTTTACAAGATAAAAACATGTACAATTAAAACATATAAATATAAATTTACAAAAGTTAAAATAGAATTAAACCTACAGTAAAATTTAAAACATGGTAAAAAAATTAAATGGTTAAAAGGGGAGGGGGGAGATCCAATACATTAACACAGGTCCAGTATAGTTCCAAAAGCCTGCTGAAACAAAAATGGTTTTGCCTGCCTCTGAAAGTGTAGCACAGAGGGAGCCAGCCTAGCCTCCCTGGAAAGGGAGTTCCAGAGCCTTGGAGTAGCCGCGGGAGAAGGCCCTCTCCCGCGTACCCATCAGGCATGCCTGGGATGCTGGTGGGACTTAGAGAAAGGCCTCCCCAGAAGATCTCAGAGCATGGGCAGGTTCATATGGGAGAATACAGTCTTTCAGATAATCTGGATCCGAGCCATAGAGGGCTTTATAGGTGATAACCAGCACTTTGAATTGTGCCTGGAAACAGACCGGAAGCCAGTGAAGCTGTTTTAACAGGGGAGTTGTATGCTCCCTGTGTGATGCTTTGCAACACACACACACGAGTCATATTATCTATAATCCTATGTTGCTAACCTTGCCTGAATTCTTCTGAATTCCTTTAGCGTTGCTATAGACCAGCCTTCCTAAACCTCTAGATGTTTTGGTCCACAACTCCCAGTATTCCTGTCCATTAGTCATGCTGGCTGGGATTCATGGGAGTAGAAGTTCAGAACATTTGGAGGACACCCACCAGGTTGAGGAAGCCTTCTGTAGATGTTCTGCCAAAGCAGACCCCCTCCAAATTCCTCTTTCCTGGATCTTTGACCAGTTGTAGCAATACAAGCAACTTACCTCAAGGCACGTTTCTCTGTTTATCTCTGTGGCACTTTTACACAAGGTGCAAATAAAGAGTTATGGTATTGTTTCTTTGCAGGTTTATTCTTCAGGATCTTGAGGGAAAGATATTGAATAACTTCTACATTTTAACATTCTCCTCAAGTTTCTGCCAGAGCACTTTTAAGTGTTAACTTGGGGAAAACATTAGAAACCTTTTTGAAGAAGAGTCAGCTTCTTTCTCTCTCTCTCTTTTTCCTGAATGTTGAATCTTGTTAAAGAGAACTTCAGATTTACCCCAATGGACCTTTTAGAGGGTACAGAGTAAAACTTTATTTATTTTTATCCACTGCTGTTTATTCTTTATTTTTTAAAAAAATCCTCCACTTCAATAATTCCCATGGATGCTCATCTGTGTTCCCTCTAATAGTTCAGAACGGTTTTCAAGGGCAACTATTCATGGTTAAGGGATTCTCTGCTGCAACCACTGTTCTGACAGGTTGGTAGGTTAGACGGAGAGGCCGCTCATTTATTTTTTCCTCTCTTGAGCATTAATACTTCAGAAATTCTTCTCCGGGGCTAGCTGCACATCATCCAAAAGAATGATGGGAAATTCCAACAGTGGTTTGAACTCCACATTCTTGTAAAGTTTGCACGTCTTTCCACAATCACAGCCAAGTTAATTAATTAAATGCAGGGCAACATAATGTCATTAAAAGCCCTGCTACAAAAAAGGTCAGTCACATCAGAACTGTCGCGGCTGTAATGAAATCCCAGTTCGCATCCCTCTAATACCTCTTTGCATTACTCTGGTATTGAAATTGTTATAATGTACAGTAATTGCCTTTTGGAAAAACACTGCAGATGTATGATTTGATGACTGGAGTAGTTTGTCGTTATTTTTTCTTTTCTTTTCTTTTTTTCTTTTCTTGCAAGTTAAAGACAAAGTTAAGAATATAAGAAAAGCCATGCTGGATCAGAACCAGGGATTCTGTTCCAGCTTCCTTTGTGAAACCAACAAGTAGGACATGAGTACAAGAGCACCATCCCACTTGTGTTTCCCACAAAGTGCATTTCTGCCATGCCCGGTGCAGCCTGGGAGTGGGGAAGCCTTTACGGGCAAGGAGGACTAGAGACGTGCCTACCAGCCATTGGCTGAGCATGGTATGGCACCACCAGGCTGGGAGGGGTCTAAAACGTTATAAAGGAGATCTCTCCCCTCCCAGCCTCCTCTCTGTTCACGCAGCTCCCTCCCTCCAGGCAGTGTGAGCTTGCTGGTTGCCATTAGGGGACCGAGTAGGATTTGTTTTACTCATGTTCTGAATTGCTCAAGAGTTTTTTTGCCTACTCCACACTGCAAGACAGTTCAGGAAGTATTAAATAGGTTGATTGTTTGATTCACAATTTCGTCACATTTGTTATAGGCAGCTAGGAATGGGCATTCCAGAGCAGGATTTAGGATTGGTGAACATTCACAGGCACAGTTAGAGTGACTGGTAAGTTCTGAGGCTCTCAGCTGTTAGCCCATGGCCTAGCTGGGAGATAACTAGCTTTGAGGCCAACTCTTCTCACCCACTCAGAGCCCAGCGGCCTACATTGGGGGTGACACCGGAAGGTCTCCCTATCCCACAAAGGGCAGGCCCACGGGGAGGGTGAATGGTGCAGTGCCCACCCATTGGCCAGGAATGGCTTGCCCAACTTAGAAGGTCCTGTAAACAGGCCATACTGGATGCCCGATAGGATTTCCACCTTTGCAGATCTTAAATCGATGTGGCCTGATTTAAACCCAACTGTACACATCTTGTCTCATATTTATTGACCTACGCACCACAAATGGTATATATAGGCATACTGCCTTTGATACTGGAGGTAGCACATAGCCATTAGGACTTGTAACCATTGATAGCCTTCTCCTCCAGGAATTTATCCAACCCCCTTTGAAAGCCATCCAAATTCGTGGCCATTACCACATCTTCTGGTAGTGAATTCCATTGTTTAATTATGGGCTGTGTGAAAAATGACTTTCTTTTATCTGCCTTCATTTCCCACCCATGAGCTTCATGGGATGACTCCAGGTTCTAGTATTTTGAGAGAGAGAGAGAAACATCTCTCTATCCACTTCCTCTATGCCATACATTTTGTACATCTCATGTTCACTCTTATAATTTCTTTTTTTCTAAGCTAAACAGTCCAAAATGCTGTAACCTCTCCTTAGAGGGGAGTTGTTTCAGCCCCTTGATCATTTCAATTGCCCTTTCCTGCACCTTTTGCAGACACTGGCCCTGTTCAGACAACACGCTAAACCATGCTGCTTAACCACAACATGGTTAATGGAATACATTCAGGTTAATGCATTCTGTTAAACATTTTGGGGTTAAGCAGCATGGTTTAGCATGTTGTCTGAATGGGGCCAATATTGGACTAGATGGACAAAACATCTGTGGTATAAGCTAATTGCCAGTGCAAGTAATCCTCAGTCTGAAAGTGTAGGCCTCCCCAGTCTTACTGAGCACAACTCCTATTTATTTTGGGGAAGAATAAAAAAAAAACATCACCGCATCCACAAGAACAACAACAAACTTTTGTGAGTCATCCTTGTTAGGAACTGACATTGTGAAAAGCTATGGTTGTATCCATTCTTTTGCGTGAGCACTGATGTGAACGAAATTGGAGTTTACATCGCTTTCCTTAGAGGAGGTAGCCAGAGAGATGCAACTTTCCTTCAAAATATCATACAAAGATATACAGAGCTCCAGCAATTATTGTTGAATAAAATGTGCTTTCCTTCAGTTTTGTGTGCTGTGAAGATCTCAGAATGGAGACTGAATCCCCACAAAGTTTTTGCTAACAAGGATTCTTTCCTTGTCATCATGATCTGAAGGTGTGTTTTTTGTTTGTTTTTTGCCAAAGAATTAAAGCTACAGCACAAGAATGTAAACAATATTAGGAGCTCATTAGAATGGAATTGCCTTTCCTTGCAATGGCAGCTTTCGATGCAGCTTTAATTGGCTGAATGACGGAAGGGCTGATCTCAAAGGCAGTTCCACTTTGTATGGAGAAAGTGCAGCTATCATTTCTCAGTTGATGTGACAGGCAGCCAAACTCTTTGCAGCTAAGAATGTGATTTTAACCCATTTTGCTTGTAAATAATATCTGTTCCCCTTCACACCTCATCACTGTTAATCAGATGGTAGATAGATAGATAGATAGATAGATAGATAGATAGATAGATAGATAGATAGACAGATAGATTTAAAGATAGAATTGGACAATATACACACAAGATATTAAAGTGGGATCAATTTAATTGTACAATGTGTGAAGAAGCACTTCCTTTTATCAGCCCTTCTTGGGCTGAAGGACCACTTCTCTGCATATATGCCTGCCCATGAAATAAGATCTTCAACAAAGGCTGTTCCTTTGGGTGCCCACAATGTATGAGGTGCTACAGGGGAAAGGGCCTACTTGGTGGTGACAGACAACTGTGGAATGCTCTCCCCAGAGAGGCTCACCTAGTATCTACCTTGATGTCATTTCAGCATCAAGCCAGATTTTTTATTTTACTACTCTTTCTTTTGTTTTAATATGTGTAATTTTTCTCATAGAAACTTGAAAGACCCTGTGTTTTGAAAGCCACTCTATTTATTATTTATTTATTTATTAAAACATTTGTATCCCGCCCTATATCACGAGGATCTCGGGACAGCATACAGAACAATGTAAACACAATATACACAGCTTAAAAAGTATTAAATTGTTAACAAATTAAAACCAGTAGAAAAATTTAAAAGCAATAAAAACAATTAAAACTATGTGTGTCCATGGAGAATTTAGCCCTCAAAGCTTTGATAAAGAACCATGTTTTAACTTGGCACCAGTCGTGCCTCCAAGGGAAGGGTATTCCACAACTGGCGTGCCACAACAAAGAAAGCCCTCTCCCGCATCCCACCATAATGTATGTCTTGTATTGGTGGGAAACAGAGGAGGGCTCCTCCCACACCTCTCAAATCTCAGGCAGTCATATATAGGGAGAGGCACTCCCTCAAGTACCGAGGTCCCACACTGTTTAGGGCTTTAAATGTTATTGCCAACACCTTCAATTATGACCAGAAGCTTATAGGTAGCCAATACAATTCTTTTAAGACCAGTGTTATATAGTCTTTATAAGATGTTCCGGTGAGCAGTCTAGCTGCTGCATTTTCCACTAGCTGCAACTTCTGAGTCATTTTCAAGGGCAGCTCCATTGCAGTGGTCTACTTGGGAAGTTACCAGTGCATGGACTGTTGTGGCTAGGTTATTCCTATCCAGGAAAGGCTGTAGCTGGTGGATCAGCCAAAGCTGACCACAAGTACTCTGGGACTTGGAGTCCACTTGGGCCTCCAAGGACAAGGATGGATCTAGGAGTACTCTCAAGCTATGCACTTGCTCCTTCAGAGGGAGTGCAACCCCATCCAGAACAGGTTGATTACCCAGTTCCCAGACCCAGGAACCACCAATCCAGAGAGCTTCCATCTTATCTGGATTCAGCTTCAGTTTATTGGCCACATACAGCCTGTTGCAGCCTCCAGGCACTGGTCCAGCACCTTCACTGCCCCATCTGACAAGGAGAAGAAGATCTGAGTATCATCAGCATACTGATGGCACCCAACCCCCAAACCCCTAATGACTTCAGCCAATGGCTTCATATAGATGTTGAACACCATGGGGGATAGAATAGAGCCCTGTGGCACTCTGGAGCTTAATATCCATGGGGTGGAACAGGAATCCCCCAATACCACTCTCTGGAATCGGCCCTGCAAGTAGGAGTGGAACCACTGTCCTATCTCGCAGAGCTGGTCCAGTAAGATCAATGGTATCAAAAGCCACTGAGAGATCCAGGAAGGTCAACAGGGTAGCACTCCCCCTGTCTTTCACCCAGAGTAGGTTGTCGGTCAGAGCAGCCAAAGCTGTTTCAGTGCCGTGCCCTGGCCTGAAACCAGACTGAAAGGAGTCCAGATAATCCGTTTCTTCCAAGAACGTCTGAACCTGCCCAGCCACCACATGCTCAAGCACCTTGGTCAAAAACGGGATATTAGTGATAGGGTGGTAGTTCCCACATACCCCTAGGAACCCATTGAAGGGCGGGGTATAAATCAGATAAATTCGTCATTCAAACATCTGCCATTAAGATACATAGCAGTTGCCCAGCTATGGTGAACCTACTCAAGTAACTTTCCACATAGTTTCGCACATGCACAGAGTTCTTTGCTATGTTAGCGTGTCAGCCAAGGGCAGGATGAAAATAAAGGCTATCAAGAACAGGTCTAGTTGCTCAGAGTATCTCTTTATTGGAAGCATTGTAAGTTTCAAAGAGTATCATCTGACTCCCTCTGGCCTATTGGAGTAAACAAGGCATCTTTGCCTGGTCTCTCTGCATCCTTTCTTTTGGCCATAGTTAGATAGTTGTGGTATACACAGACTCCCTGCCTTCTTGACTTCCCCTAGGTCATCCATTCAAGATGTGCAGCAAGTTCAAGTCCTGCTTAACATTAATTCCTTTTCCCTTCATGCGTCTTTGCTGTGGCTATGAATTAATTTCTCAGCTGCACATTTAAGCACTTAAAAAAATCAATATACATTTAATCCAATTTTCAAATTTAGATAAAGAAAAACACCAGGCTGTTAGAAATCAAAGGATATCCTTGAGACAGAGTCTAGAAAATTACCTCGTCTCTAATTAAGCCCCACTGAATAGCTTCTGCTGTCCTTTAGAAAAATGAAAGCCAGCTAAATGTGAACTTGCATCTTTAAGGAACATATAAAAGTTTCTACAAGTAAAAAGAGAACATAATAATTATTCCAGTCAATTAAAGGGCAGGAATCAAATGCATTCCTGCATTATGCGCTAATGGAATTCTGTGCATTGTATTCATCATCAGATTCCTCTTTAATCCTGAATCAAATGTGCAGTTTCGTGTCTGTGCCTCTTTTCACAGAAGCGAAGCATTCCATGACTGTAAGGTCATAATGTTAATTGGCTGTGGAGTACTTAAAGTAGGTAGTTCTGTCTTACACATTATCTGATGTACAAATGCAAAGTTCTTTGGTCAAGGTTATGGAATAAACCTCTAACTCCCAAGCCAGGGAATTATTTACAGAGCTGGTGTTAAGTCACACCACTGAGGGGAAAGGTAGAGCTATTGTGATTGATTTAATTATACAGAGGAATGCTGATTCACACACCCAGAGTATTTAGTACATATACAGATTTTCCAGTGGTGGCGGCAGAGGAGGAGAGAGAGGGAGATTTGTTTATTTTAACAGAGACTCTGATTACTTGCTCTATAATTTCCCAGGCATATGGAGTTTTAGAGTTTTGCGCTACTAGTGTAAGATCAGATGCCTTGGATCCAAAGGCACTGTCAGGCTTGAGGGATCCCACACTACATCCCTTCTGGGGGGTGGGAACTATCTGGGGTGCTGCATTTTTTAATGTCCTGTTGGGCTGCAGGGCAATTCTTTGCCCTCTCTCCCTCCCTCCCTCCCTCCCTCCCACCATCCCATTTCTTTTCCTTCTTTTTAACCTTTAGAAGATGGCTTGGCTTGGCTCTCATGGGGGTGAGGAAGTGGTTCTGCTCCTCTCCTTGGCTGGCTGGCAGGCAAAATGAATGGAGAGGTAACCAGTGGATGCTGGTGCCTCCGATTTTGGTAGGTTTGCGAATCCATTCAGGGTTTCAGACAAAACGAGCCAGAACTCTAAGGTGCTGAACCCCATCCCCAAATAGGTTCAGAACCTGGGATAGCTCCTTTAAAGTTCTGGATGGTTCTGACTGAAACCCAGAATGGATTCCCAGCCACCAGTCTCCACTGGAGGTGGTTACGGCACACTGGAAAGCAAACTGCTATAGCCACCAACTCTGAGGCTGCAGCTGCATATTGCTTTAATTTAAATTCTTCCAGAATGAGAGTTGCAGCTTGTTTAGCCAATCAGATGCCTCCTTTGGGGGCCTTAGGGCAGTGATGGCCCCAGAGCTTCAAGGAGGCAGGTGAGGGGCTCTGTGGAATTGGATTGGCAGAGCTAGCTGCCATTCTCAGTCTGGGAAGAAATATGGTGCACAGCTGCAGTCTTGACTCCAGGTGCAACATTTTGCTTTCAAACCATGATTCGCTGCCACTATTGCCCACATTCCACCATTTTCTGCTGCTGTGCTGCCCCAGGGTGCAGGGCCCCAAATTTCTACCCAGTCGTCTGTGGCGAGTGGTACTCTTGCCTGGATTTTGGGAGAGGGCCCCCAAAGAGGGGCTTCCCCAGCCCACGCTAGAGCTGCCCCAGTCTGAGGAAAGAGTCCTGTTGGCATGTGGAGGAGACACAGTGTCTGCTTCTCCCCGGTGTCCCAGGGCTTCTGACATTCTGTTTGTCCATGGGAAGGACTGTGTGAATCAGCAAACCTAGAGCTTGCCTAAGTTCTCCAACTTCCATCTCATAGCTCAATGGAAACCTGTGGTGCTGGTAGATCATTCAGAGCAGAGCCCCAAGAGATCCATATCCAAAGGTTATTTTAGGAAATGAGAGGGCTCATTTCATGTTGATGATGGACAACTAACTGAACACTTCCATATTAGGAAGATGCTAGGGGTGAGGGTGAGCTAGTTTTGAGATTGACATCTGTGGCTAACCAATAGCCACAGTCTCCTCCCTGTTCAATCATGTTGCTTAGGAGGAGGGATTGCAAATGATATAAACAGAAACAGCCTATAGCACTCTATCACAATGCGGCTGAGGCTGTCTGAACATCACGGAAATGGAAAATTTCCATCAGTTTTCCCTAGCACCTTCCTATCTGGGGGCATTTTGAAGCCCCCTCTGCCCTTGCCCCACTGGTCCAGCGTGGCCTGCCTATGGGCAGGGTGGGTGGGAGCCATGCCCATAGTACTGCCGCTGCTGCTGCTCCCAGCCTGGGCTTGAAGGGGGCGCAGCCTCTTAAGGTGTAGCATACCTGGGTTCCTCTGCCACCAATGAAAAATAATCCCAGGGCTAGACTTGCATTTTGCAGGAGAGGGTGTGGGAGGAGCCTCAAAACGACCCACACCCAACTTCTTCTGCACTTCCGAAGGACCAGCAGCAGCAGAGAAAAGGGTGCACCTAATTTTGGGTGGGTGGGGGAACTAGAAGAAACACCTCTCCCTCTCCCAACATGGCCAGAGCCAGCTTTCTTTGCTGGGTTTTCTTTTCTCTCTATTTGCTTCTTTCTTGTAGTACCACCCCATGCTCTCATTTGTGTGTGTGTTCTTGTTCCACACCTGGAGATAGGGGAGTTTGTTTTTTGTAGGAGGCTTTATCTCTTTAGTAGCCTCGTGTGGCGCAGAGCGGTAAAGCAGCAGTTTCTGCAGCTGAAACTCTCCCCATGGCCTGAGTTCGATCCCAGTGGAAGCTGGTTTCAGGCAGCCGGCTCGGGTCGACTCAGCCTTCCATGTTCCTGAGGTTGGTAAAATGAGTACCCAGTTAGCTGGGGGAAAGGTAATAACGGCCGGGGAAGGCAACGGCAAACCACCCCGCTATAAGGCCTGCCAAGAAAACATCAGCGAAAGCTGGCATCCCTCCAACAGTCAGTAATGACTCAGTGCTTGCACGAGAGGTTCCTTTCCTTTATCTCTTTATCTTTAAAAATGACAGAGATTTAAGCAATTTTATTAATTAATTCCCACTGACGCTAACAGAGAGGGTTTCACCCAATGGTGCAGGGAGACAGACCCATTCCGAAAACCAGAGTGGAGCATCGCCTCAGCAGAGCTGCACCCCGAATTTCAGGGAGGAGCAGCAGACCCACTCTGCACACCCCTCCTAGTTTGCAGACAGTTTACTTCTTTAGTCATTCTATACAAGTGTTCTAAAGCATGAATCCCTTTGCTTTCAGGAGACAGAAGGCTAAAGGTTAGAAAATAAAATAAGTGCAACAAATTAGGACTGATATCTGTTTCAAGAATTTGAATTGACCGTTCATGTGAGTTATAGTCACTTAATCTATCTGTTAATTTTGCATATGTTTGCACATATGGGGAAAATAATATTTCATAACCTAGAAGCATATTTTTCTTTGTTTTAGATGAGTGATAGCAGGCATCACTTTAGATGAGACATCCCTCTTGTGCATGAGAGACAATGGTGATTTATTCTTATCTTCATCATCATCATCATCATCATCATCATCATCAAAAGCTTTTTTTACCCCACTCTTCAGCCAAAAAAGACTCCCAGCGTGGTTTACAAAAATCAATAAGACAGCCCTTGCCTCAGGCTTACAAACTAAAAACTGCTTACCATCTACAATTTTTATAAGTGCTTGTATTTTATCACATCTTTTATATAGGAGGCCGGATTCACTAAGATTTCTGAGAAAAACAGTATAGGAACAATGGCTCTGATCTACCTTGCAGGGCTGTTGTAAATATTCCTAAGGGAGTAGATATGAAGCATTTAGCATATGGTTAATTTGTTTTCGGGCTGCCCAACATACTGCTCTACCAGGATTTCCTTCATTAAGGAAAATATACTGTTATAAACCGAGACTTCTGATGGTAATGATAAACCAGTGACATTATTGAGATGACTCACTTCAAAGAATAGACATTAGTCACTCTTCCATGTTATAGTGCTGCTGTGGGAGCTACTTTTCTATGGGTTCATCCCACAGAGCAGCTGTAATGCTTAACAGCCCACAACTACATGTGTCCTTCTCACAGAACTGGCATACTGTTGGGAGGGCAGATGCCAGTTCTGGGAAGGAAGACCATATAACAGATTTGCCCACATGGCTATGGGCCATTAAACATTAGAGCCATTCCATGGTATGATCCTATGGAAAAGAGCGCCTTTATATATCTCAAATTGTCAATCAAATTCATTAACTCAAATTCGTCAATCAAATTCGTTAACTCAAATTCATCAATCAAATTCGTTAACTCAAATTCGTCAATCAAATTCACCTAGAGCAAATTCCTAGATACAAGATAATGATGAAGCTGGTTTTGGCTGATCTTAAATTAGCTGTTGCTTATATCAATCTAAGGTCATAGTAGCAATATATTCTGCATTGCAGCAATATATAACATCTGACAAGTAAATGCTAATTAATGTATGAGACTAGATAATCTTCATAATCCTATTACCAATCACCAATAAAATCACTCACCTTTCCCAATATGCCAGGTATGAGAAAGTCTTTGATCTTGGTCAGTACAGACCTTGCTATCCAGAGGAATGTTGCTTAACAGTGGCCTTCCTTCCAGTGCTCTCCAAATGCTTTAGACTTCAATTCCCATCAGCTACAGGCAGCTTTGCTAATGGTCATGAGTTCTGGTCTAAAACATCTGGTATCAGGGCCAGATCTACACAAAGCAGCATATGACACTTTGAAAACATTTTGAAAATTGTATATGCAGTGTGTCCTGGTCCCCAACAGTTGTCACTACTGTTATAAACCACTTTAAAGCAGTAGTGTAGATCCTGCCCAGGTTGGGAAAGGCAGCATTACAGCATCTTAACTAGGCTGCCAAAAAAACCTTGAAATAGATTTTTGGGAGAGGAGTTTTGCCAATTACTGGGGTACTTGGTTCAGCATCAGGGTAGGCTTGCGGTCTGGGGAGGAAAGGTTTGTGTGATCTATAGGAATTCCATCTCCCTTTGCGGGATCCCTATCCTTTTGACTATTGGTCTGGACTATTTGCACCTTGTGTTGGAGATTCTGTTGGTGTACCAGCACCACCACCACCACCACCACCACCACCCTGCTTCTTAGCAGACTTCCTATCTGAGCTGATGAATGTGGTCTCAGGTATGTTGTTGAGATCCCCCAGATTGTTGACTCTGAAGGATCTCCACATTCGCTGTGGGCATCTTGTCTGTGGCAGCTCAGGATTTCATGGTCTCCATGAAAACCATGGGACTGTCCCAACATGCCGTTACCCAACACATGTAGTGGGGCATACTCTAGACTTATTTTTCTCAAGTGGACATTGAATATGGTGATCTGAAGACAGGAGACATTGCTTCAGTCCATTTATCATGGTCAGAGCAATGCCTGCTGAGATTTTATCCTCCATGTTATTCAATATCTACACAAAGCCATTGAGTGAGGTCATCTGGAGTTTGGAGAGTATTGTCATCAGTATGCTGATGCCATGCAGCTCTATTTCTCCTCTTCATCTTCTTCAGGTGAGGCTGTAGATGTTGCACCTGTGTCCTGCTTGTGGGTTGGCCACTGTATGAACAGAATACTGGACCAGACGGACCCTCAGTGTGATTCAGTATAGCTCTTCATAGAATCATAGAATCATAGAATAGCAGAGCTGGAAGGGACCTACAAGGCCATCAAGTTCAAGCTCAGATACATTTTTTGTATATTCCAGTTGTTTAGTAAAAACAAAAAGAAAAAAGAAAACACCTATTGTTTGCTACCAAACACTTATTGTTTGCTACCATTTGCAAACCCCTGTTTATTACAATATTTTAATTACATACTCCAGGGTGAAAAAAGGGGTTGTTTTTTTTCAAGGTCAAACCATACATGATAATAGCCAAGCTTCCACTTCTTTTCCTCATCAGTTCATGTTCTTTCTACAGCTAAGAAAAAAAAGCTACCCATATTCATGTCATCTGCAATGTTTTATTGGGTAGGGACTATAACAATGTAGCTGGTGTGCCTCTTATTTTCAAAGGTGACTGAAGATGCAGGTGCTTTTGAATTTTACATCACTGGCTTTATTGCCTGGTATCTGGATTCTTAAATAATATTCAGCAATACATACTCTCCATTAAGTAAACGTTGCTATTTCATTTCCATTTTGCTGATCACACAGATTGTGGCTTTATTAAAGAAATATATCTGTAACTTGGTGTTAAACTGATCCTACTTCAGAGATTAAAAAATGTAGATTGTTTCATCAATGACTTCAGCATTTATGTATTTTTGTTATCTTTTCTACATGCCAGCCAATTGCATTAATCACAACATATTTACAGCTCAACCAAATGACATATTTCCTACAAAGATGAAAATCATTACAGGGCAGACATTTTGTGCAAGAATCTGTAACTAGAACTGAATGTTGGTGTAGTGTAATCCATAAGGGACTGATGCAGCACCCCTATGCACACCCACAACACACAACATCTCCTATCCAGGAGTTGTATCACTTTTTTCTACACACCCATAGGATTGCACCCTTAAGCTATCAATCAGAAAGTCATTAGTTTGAATCTGGCTTGCACCATGAATTCATGGCATGAAGTTAAGCCACAACTATTTGGTGGTCCTTTGTGAATGGATTACATTAGTCTGGAGGTATATTAAAAAGAAAGGAATGTCTCCATGAATATTATTATTATTATTATTATTATTATTATTATTATTATTATTATTATTTTATATAGCACCATCAGTGTACATGGTGCTGTACAGAGTAAAACAGTAAATAGCAAGACCCTGCCGCATAGGCTTACAATCTAGTGAGAGAGACTTGGAATGCAATGGCTTGCCAGCTCCAGTTTGATGAATTCCTACCATTTTCAATATTGCGGATTAATTATTATTTATCGTCTAGTACTAGTTTGCAGTATATTCAGTGTAAGCTTTTGTTGGAGTCTATACGTGTCCCATGAGCGATGAATGATTCAGAACTTCCTACACTGTTGCAGGAATTAATTGATCCCTTACATAAAGCTAAGCCCACAATAGTTGTCTATAAATGTCTTCTGGAATGCAGAAAAGTTGATGTTCAGGAGGTCAGAGAACGGAATAAGGGTTGGAATGCTCTCTTCACGTTAATCTCTGGAAGGTTGCCTTCACTTTGGCATGTACTATTTCTGCAGATTTAAAACTGAGATTGATTCAACAACAACAAAATATGTGTTGTATATATTGGACAACGCAGAGGCTTGCTAAGAAGAAGCTGGCTACCTCTGCCAGATGCTGGTGACGTAATGAGGAAAATGCCTCATTGAGGCATGTGATGCGGACATGCCCTGTAGAGGCTTTGTTTTGGTTGGAAGTCATTGCTCATATACATTTTGTTCTTTAAACATCTGTGATAATGGCAGATGTGCATTGCACTTTTAAACTACATCCCTGTGCTGTGAAGGGTAACAGATGGATTTAGAAGCGAATACTGAGAGCTTTTACAGTTGCAAAAATCTTCAAGTTTGGGAGGAAAAACACCCACCACCTATCAAAAGTCTGAAGAACATATTGCTCTTGCTGTGTTTGAGCATATCTCCTACAACCATCAAAGTTATATGGATGCTTACTCAGATATATGGACTGCTTAAATTAACTTGTATATTTGTCATGGGAATGTTAATCCTTTCCCCTTCTTGTGTTTCCCCACCCCTCTGCCATAGGTAATGATTGATATGTTTCATGATACGATTCTTTCCTCCCCCACCCACCCAGCTTCTGCAATATGAGAATATTGGCATACCTTATGGTATTTTTTATTTGCTTTATTTAGTATTAACGTTCTTAAACCACATCTGATAAAAAGTCAATGAAGCGGTGGACAGCAGTATAAAACAGTAAAACCTTAAACAAAACAAAAACAAACAAAAAATCATAAAACATTTTAAAAGTAAAACAATTACTTCATTTGAAGGGCTAGATTTAAAAAGATTACACCCTTTCTGAAGGCCAAGAGAGCAGGGAACAATAGTAGTGACAGAAGAGAAAGCCCTTTTACATGTGCCCAGTGAGAAGACCTAGGAATGTATGAGAATGGCCTGTTTGAAACACTGAATGCAAGCAGGGGTTCACCAAAAATGTTTGCTCTGCCGAAAATCTGCCCAGATTGATGGACATGGAATCACATTTGATTTGTGCGACTTTGCACGATTTTGTATAAATTTCCTAATTTGTGCAAGACAGAATCAGACTTGCTTTAGTCTATGGAGGAAAGCTGTAAGCCTTGCTGAGATAAGTCTGTGAAGCACTTTGAACCCTTTAAGGTGGTATATAAACGTTCTATTATTATTGAGAAGGAGAAAAATAGTAATCTGGGAAGGAAAGTAGTCCTGTTAGGAATCTGCAAACACCATATTGATTTCATTTCGACGCAAAGTAAAAACAAGGCTTTTTAACAAAGCTTTTAATGGTTAAATTCACTAAGATGGCACATTGTTTTAACTGTTTTAATTGTTTTAACTGCTTTTAAATTATATATTGTTTTAACTTGGTTCATGGTTTAATTTGTTTTCAGCTGTGTATATTTATTGTTTTCTACTGTATGCTTTTTATCTGTACGCTGCCCTGAGACCTTAAGATATAGGGCAGGATACAAATGTTTTAAATAAATAATAACTATTGAGAATAGAGATCTATAAAAGAGGCAGTCCACACAAATGTGCTACTTCACTAAATCGATGAACACATGATGGAATGAATCAGCATTTAATCGTAAAGGCCAAGGGTGCAATCCCAAGATATGTCCAGTTCATGCAATCAACAGAATCAAATCATGATGGGGGGGGGAGTTTACAGACTACAGGAAAGTGAATTTGTGTGCAGCTGTGCCAACAACAACTAAAATCCTTCACTGTGCTCAGAAAACTACTTTGTTAGGCAACAGGCCAAAGTGTTGTTAGGCAACATCCCACCTGCCGCATGAAAAGTATAGTCCAGGAGAAGTTTTCTTTCTTCTTATTGTATAAATTGGTCCCAAAATAGGAATGCATCAGGCACAGTGGGATTTACTGCCTGATCTTTAATTCATGTGTTCTCAGAAGTATGTCGTACTGAGTTCAAAGAAGCTTACTCCCAAGTAACTGTGCACAGGAATACAGACTTTAAAACTTCAAGTATGCCTGAGTTGTTTGGATCACATTCCAAAGACGTAATTACTTAGTCTTGGGACGTTTTTGTATGTGCCCTCACTTGCTGAGTAATTCTTTATTTTAATTGATTGTGACTTTGCCTTCATTGGAAGTAGAATACAAAACAGATATTTGCTCATATTTAAATATTACAATTATTAATACAATGCATGAGCCAATGGGGCACATAGATAAAGTGCTTTTATGCAATTACTACCCATTCATGGCTGCTTTATTCTTGTCTGGTAGCATTAACACTGCTACTAAGAAGGATCCCATCTAATCCATCTACTCAACAGTCCCAGGAGATCAACTTTTTGCTTTAGTGCCACATCAACCCTTAATAAAGCCTTAAGCTTCATGCTTTTGAACACACTGCTGAGGCAAGGAGGGTTTGTGTGTGTGTGTGTGTGTGTGTGTGTGTGTGTGTGTGTGTGTGAGAGAGAGAGAGAGAGAGAGAGAGAGAGAGAGAGAGATTCCAGAGCACCACTAAAGAACTGATTCACTTGATGATGCACACAAAAAACAAGGTTACCCATCTTCCCAGAAAAAGCCATGAAGCTAGAAACCAGAATTATGAAAAACCCTAAACCTGTGAGCCAGTAAGCTAAATGTAGATGCCCAGCACTGTAATGTGCCCTACAAGATACTTGAAAATTTTTAGTTTTTGCATTCCCAAAACAAGGAAATATATTAAGCCTATATATGGTTTTAGCCTTTAAGCAGCATGAATTAATTGTGCAGTGTCTTTTTAAGTACAACCCAGCCTCCCTTCACTTAGACTAGGAAAAACCCTGCTGCAGTCCTGTGTTCTAGAGCCCTGCCAGGATATACATAAACCTGTTTTTGAAAATCTATTGAGGGTGCAATCCTTATGCATGTTTAGCTTGGGGAAAAACTCCTTCAACTCCCAGCTGGCTGGAAAATGCTGGAAGTTGAAGAACTTTTTTCTGTCTAAACATAGAATCATAGAACAGAAGAGTTGGAAGGGCTTATAAGGACATCAAGTCCAACCCCCTGCTTGATGCAGGAATCCACCCTAAAGAATCCCTGACAAATGGCTGTTCAGCTGCCTCTTGAATGCCTCTAGGGTGTGGGAGCCCACGACCTCCCTAGGTAACTGGTGGCATTGTACTGCTCTAACAGTCAGGAAGTGACTGGGGAATGCTGGGAGTTGTAAGACCATGTTCTGTCTAAATGTTGCACCTTTAGGGTGACCATATGAAAAGAAGGACAGGGCTCCTGTATCTTTAACAGTTGCATAGAAAAGGGAATTTCAGAAGGTGTTGTTTGTATATATGGAGAACCTGGTGAAATTCCCTCTTCATCACAACAGTTAAACGTGCAGGAGCTATACTAGAGTGATCAGATTTAAAAGAGGGCAGGGCACCTGCAGCTTTAACTGTTGTGATGAAGAGGAAATTTCACCAGGTTCCCCATATATGCAAATGACACCTGCTTTAATTCCCTTTTCAATACAACTGTTAAAGATACAGGAGCCCTGTCCTCCTTTTCATATGGTCACGCTATGCACCTTTAAGCTGCAATATGCTGGTATTTTTTGTATGCTATGTTTCATTTTCTTGCATTTGCAGTTTGTGACTTTGTGAACTACCCAGACAATTTCTACTGTTGAGTGGTATAGAAATGACATGAACTAAATAAACAAAAATAATTACAGCAGACAGTCTTCAGATGGGATGTAGTACAGTATCAATAACTTTTACTGCAGCCTTTTAAAACTCTGTTAAACAACTCTGAGACTCAAACCACACATGGTTGATTCAGGGTGTTGTTGTTGTTGTTGTTGTTTAGGGACATGCAATTGGGAGGAGCTGTAAAACTGATTGAAGAAGTGGGATGACCAATTAACACTCCCTTCAGCCTGTTTTGGGGATCAGAAATCCCCCTCTTTGATCATCACTTCCCTCTCACTGCTGTTGCTGAGTGCTTTGAGGGTTAATTGGTTGATTTGGGGCAGGATCTGGGTGCATAATGGATTTGGGAGGAATTGATTTGGGGATGATAGGATGTTAATTTTGGGAAAGGTAAATAAAGCTGAGCGGAATTTAATATTGTAGTCAGAAATGGTTCCTTGTTGAGTTAAGTTTGAAATTTGAAACTCTGCACATGGCCAGAGTCTTCAGAATACACCACTTGTGTGTAATTGTGGATGTAGTGAATACCATTGCATGTTTTGTATTTTCAATAAGTGAAGTAATACACAGCACCATTGAAAAAGGATGCCCTGCGTGATCATTAAAATTATTCTGGAGGTGACAGACTTGACCTTGGGGGAGCTAGGGGTGGCGACAGCTGACAGAAAGCTCTGGCGTGGGCTGGTCCATGAAGTCACAAAAAGTCGGAAGCAACTGAACGAATAAACAACAACCCCTGAGTTAAGCATCCATGGTCGAATGCTCATGACATCCCTATATAAAAGTAATTGAATAGATAATATTCAAGGCGAGATCTAGAAAGAAACCCTTTCCCCATGGCAAAATTTCTTCCTAATTCCCAGAGTGATCGACCAAATAATGAAAGAGTAGAAGAGGAGCTGGATCAGTGCAAAATGGATCTCTTTTTGCTGAATGTACTGTGTCATCTAACTCACATATATTATTTTTGTCATCCTTGCAACAACTCTGTAAGTTAGGCTAGTGTTATTATCTCTGTATCACTGGTAAACTTTGCATTTTATTTCATTGCATTCCACAAATGAAAAATAGGACCCAGGTATCATAATTTATAGCCCTCCCTCCCACTCCCCTTCTAAATCTGCCAGTCTTCATCCACCTTCCAGAGTTGGGAATTCAATCCAAGTCAGGATTGTTGGAAAAACTGCTGGGAGAATGTATGAGGGCAGTGTAGGCTGGTGGCTCCTATGTCATGGGGTGGGGAATTTGCTTTGGTTTTCAGTCAGAACCAGTCAGAACTTTAAAGAAACTGTCCAAGAGGCTGACTCTATTTTGGGATAAGGTTCAGTGCCTTGAATAACTCCTTTAGGCAAGGTCCTTCAGCGGGTGGTGGCGGGCCAGCTCCAGACGCTCTTGGATGAGACTGATTATCTGGATCCATTTCAATCGGGTTTCAGGCCTGGTTTTGGCACGGAAACAGCCTTGGTCGCCCTGTATGATGACCTATGTCAGGAGAAAGACAGGGAGTGTGACTCTGTAGATTCTCCTTGATCTCTCAGCAGCTTTCGATACCATCGACCATGGTATCCTTCTTTGCAGTGGTTCCGCTCCTACTTGGCGGGTCAGCTCCAGAAGGTGGTGCTTGGGGAACATTGCTCAGCCCCGTGGACTCTCCAGTATGGGGTTCCGTCGGGGTCGGTCTTGTCCCCCATGCTGTTTAACATGTACATGAAACCGTTGGGTGCGGTCATCTGGAGTTTTGGAGTGCGCTGTCATCAGTACGCTGACGACACGCAGCTCTACTTCTCCTTTTCATCTTCATCAGGTGTGGCTGTGGATGTGCTGAACCAGTGCCTAGCTGCGACAATACACTGGATGAGGGCTAATAAACTGAAACTCAATCCAGACAAGACTGAGATGCTTCTGGTGGGTGGTTCTTCTGTTCAGATGGGCGGTGTTCAACCTGTTCTGGATGGGGTTGCACTCCCCCTGAAGGAGCAGGTTCGTAGCTTGGGGGTTCTCCTAGAACAATCTCTGTCACTTGAGGCTCAGGTGGCCTTGGTGGCACGGAGTACTTTCTACAAACTCTGGTTGGTGGCCCAGCTATGCCCTTAACCTAGCTTCAGTTGTCCATACTCTGGTAACTTCCAAATTAGATTACTACAATCCCCTCTACATGGGACAGCCTTTGAAGATGGTCCAGAAGCTGCAGCTTGTGCAAAATGCAGCAGCCAGATTGATAGCTGGAACAGGGAGGTTAGAGCATCTAACACCGATTCTGGCCCACTTGCATTGGCTGCCTATACATTTCTGAGCCTAATTCAAGGTGCTGGTTTTAACCTATAAAGCCCTACATGGCTTGGGACTGCAATACCTGATGGAACGCCTTTCCCGACATGAACCTACCCATACACTACGCTCAACATCTAAGGTCCTCCTCCGAGTGCCTACTCCGAGGGAAGCTCGGAGGATGGCAACAAGGGAGAGGGCCTTTTTGGTGTTGTCCCCCCGACTGTGGAATGATCTCCCTGATGAGGCTTGCCTGGCGCCAACATTGTTATCTTTTCGGCACCAGGTCAAGACTTTTCTCTTCTCCCAGGCATTTTAACAGCATTTAACAACGTTAAGTTTGTTTTTAATGGACCCCAGAATTGTTGTTTTTAAATGGATACTGTTGTTTTTATACTGTTGTTTTTATGTTTTTGATGGTTTTTAAATTTTGTATACTTTTTAATATTTACCATTTTTAACTGTTGTAAACCGCCCAGAGAGCTTCAGCTGTGGGGCGGTATATAAATGTAATAAATAAAATAAATAAATATAAATAATATATTTCTGACTGGTTTTGGTGGAAAGCCAGAGTGGATTCACCACCCCATGACATTGGAGCCACCAGCCTCCACTCTACAAGACTATGCATTGGACTTAGGAGCAGCCAGGAAGTCCTGTATCAACAAGATGAATCTGTGAAGTTTAATTAGCCCCAAATGAGCCTGGCAATGCAAAATCCACATTTGCATCAGCTGCACATGCAGGTCTCTCTTGCTGGTCTGGGGCAATGAGGTTCATTGATAAACAATATCCTTTTTGAATCTTCAAAATGATGCCGTTGCCAACCCCTGCATCCTACACAAATTAGAAATGGGTGAGGGGAAGAGAGCAGGATGGTCCTGTGTCAGCAGAACATTTCTTATAGTTAAAAATGAGCATTCACAGTCGCCTGACAGCCCATGTGCTGGGTCCTAGCTGTTTGGAGTTTTAAAAAATCCCACTTGGAGTGTGGCACCATTCGCTTTGCCAGAAAGCTGGCTGGCCATCTGCCTGCATCTGTCTGTATGCAAATGCACAGTTCCCAAAGGTAGGGACTTCAGCATCATTTCACTTCATTTTGTAGTTGGCGATGTTGACTGAAAAGATCCTTATTTGGCCGGTTTCAATATACAGTATCTCTGTGTGTGTGTGTGTGTGCCTTTGTATATACGTGTGCATGTGTGAAAGCTTTAAAATTGCTGATATTTATTATACATTCGTAAAGAGAACAGGCCTAACTTTAGGTTCGTGGAGGTGTTTACACGGCATCTTACAAACTAAAGCCCTTATTCTGAATTCAGATATTCCCAATTTGATGTTTGTGTGCTGCTGTTGTGTTAAAGAACTTGATGGGAGATTATTTTGATGCTGCTCTGAAACTGGGGGTTTCAGTGAAGGTTTCTCCTGCTCCATTTTTCCCTTGAACATTTCTTTATTTAAGGGACTGGCCTAAAGTGAGCTTTGTGCAGGATTTCTTATTCTACAGAGATTTCGATGCCCCTAAATGTTGAGTCCACAGATCAGGCATGGGGAACCTCCAGCCCATGAGCCAAATACAGCCCGTAGAGATTCCAGTCTGCCTCTCCCTAGGTCTCCTTTTGCTGCTGTTTTTCCATGCTCTTTGGTAAGAAAGGTACTCCCTTGTCACGACCCAGCAGGGAAAGGGAATAAACTAGGGGTGTGCACGGACCCCCCGCTCCGCTTCACTTGCAGATCCGCCATTTTCCGGATTGGGCCGCTCCGCCCCGCCCCCGCTCCGCCCACTTCCGCTCCGCTCCGCCCGGAGCTCCGGATCCGGATCCGGAGCTCCGTTTCCCCCCCCCATAGGCTTGCATTGAAAGCTAAAAAATTATACAACTTTTTTTCTGTTCAAGTTAGAAACCTCATGTTTGGCACCATGACACCTCATGGGGATATACACACGCATGCCAAGTTTCAAAGCAATCCCATCATCCCCTGATTTTTGGCGAATTTTTGAAAATCGGGCACCCCACACACAACATCCCTGCGAGGTGGGCAGGGGAGGAGGGAGGGAAGGCAGGCAGGCATGCAGCTGGCATTTCTGGGGGCATAAGGAAGTGAGCCAAGGATAAGCCAGTAATGCATATAAAATGGAATAAATCAATCAATAAACAAAGGAGGGGTGGAATTAAAAGCAGCAGTGTTGCTCAATAAACAGCAAGAAGAATTTTTTAAAAAAGGCTATATCTGTCTTTTACCAGCAATAGGGGGACGTGCCCGGGGGAGGGGGAAGTAGCTGCCAGTTCAAGACACTGACAGCCACCAACAGCTCCGAGAAGAAGTAAAACGCTCACTTCGACTCAGAACAGGCATTGCTCCACCACTGAAAAGTGACCATTCACTTCAACTCATGATAGGCATTGCTCCACCGTTTTACTCTCTTTGGAAGGCTCTATGGCCTTCCAGTGCAGGAGAGAGTGGGGGCACGTCCACGATGAGATGCCCTAGGGGAGCTCATCCCCTTGCACCACATCGATTCAGTTGTTCACCAAGGTTAGGATGGGGAGCAGTGCTGTGTTTCTATCTCTTATTCTTGGCTTAGTATATGATTTCAGGTTGTGTTTGTGCATTTGGTGGGGCTACTGTGTTAAAAAACACGGGGAAAAGCCCGTTCAGATGAAGAAAGAGAAGTTTCCCAGAATCCCAAGTTACCTGTTTTGCCTATGCCCTCCTCCAACTTTGGGATCATCATGACCGGGAGCTGACTCTGCCCCTCAGCCCTTTGAAAAAGGTATTTTTCCCGCCGATTTTTTAAAAACTTCTAGCCCGCGACCCGTACGATGCAGAAAGTTGAGAGTGGTCTCAAAATGACCCCCATCCACGACTCTCTGTGCACAAGAATTTTCAGAACGATAGCTTAAACCCCCCCCAGTTATCCCCGATTCTTTCCCTCAATGCAATCCTATGGGCGAAAAGCCGAAACGCAGTTTGAGCCGCGCGGTTGACCCGATTTTCACAAAAACATTGCACGTGAACCACAGCACGCAGAAAGTTGAGAGTAGTCTCAAAATGACCCCCATCCATGACTCTCTGTGCACAAGAATTTTCAGAACGATAGCTTAAACCCCCCCCAGTTATCTCCGATTCTTTCCCTCAATGCAATCCTATGGGCGAAAAGCCGAAACGCAGTTTGAGCCGCGCGGTTGACCCGATTTTCAAAAAAATATAGCACGCGACACGGACAACGCAGAGAGGTGAGAGTGGTCTCAAAATGACCCCCATCCACGACTCTCTGAGCACAAGAATTTCCAGAGCGATAGCTTCAAAAACAACGTAGTTATGCGCGATTATTTGCCGCAATGCAATCCTATGGTGAAATGTTTTCAAGATGGCGACCGGAGCGCTCCGCCTGAACTCGGAGCTCCGAAAAATGGTCGCTTCTCTTCGCCTTGCTTCTAGGGGGTCCACGGTCCGCTCCTACTCCGCCTCTGGGTAAGGCGGAGCAGGCCAATCCGCTACTGCTTCTACGCTCCTAATCGGAGCGGAGCACATCCCTAGAATAAACTGCCCACAAAGTTTGGTGCCTTGCCATTATGTAATTCATTTTATTTATTACATTTCTATACTGCCCAATAACCAACACTTGCAAAACTATATATATATATATATATATATATATATATATATATATATATACACAAATACAAAACAAACCCTTTTATAAAACATAATGTAAAAACCTGGAAGCCTTTCCTCATCAGGTCTTTCACATTCGCTCACACGTTCCTATAATTCTTCTATTTTGTTGGTGTTTCACCTTAGAATGCCTGACTGTGTGCAGAGCTGCTCTTGGGCGTGTGTAAGTTATGGCAAGCATCTTCGTCGAATTTCCTTTAGTATGTAACATTTAGGATATTGTTCCCAATTCCGTTCAACTTTTCCCCAAGTATATTTTTCAGAATGGCATATGTCTCAGCAGAAATGACCATATTTTCCTATGAATAAATGTCAATAAATTTCATAAAAGGAAAGAAGAAGAAGAGGAAGAAGAAGAAGAAGAAGAAGAAGAAGAAGAAGAAGAAGAAGAAGAATGCAAGTCCACAGACTATGCACAGCCTTACGAGGCCAGTGTGCAGTGGATTCCACAAGCCAGATAGTTAGAAATCTGAACTCATTTTAGTCTGTCTTAGATTTCTACAGCATCCTTAATTAAGGTTGTCGCAGAAGTCCAGGAACGACTTGAGTCTGTCAAACAGTGGTCTCCAAACAGCAAGGTCAAGTTCCAAAGAGAGAAGATAAAGATCCAAAGGGGGAGGGGAGTGTAAGCAGAGTCCTCACACTCAAGATGTTGCCCAAATAATGGGGACAGTGGCAAGCAGCTTCTAAAGTGAGCACTTCCACCAGCATTGATATGTCGGGCCCTACTGAGGCTGAACACATTTTCTTTCTTTCCCTTCTTCTTCTTCTTCTTCTTCTTCTTCTTCTTCTTCTTCTTCTTCTTCTTCGTCGTCATCGTCATATCATTTTATAATTGGGTACAGCTGGTCAGGCGTGGATATAATTACAGATGCTCATTATATTATTTTATCTTCAGAAAAATATTCCCCTTTTCTACAACAAAAATGATGTTTCTTCCTCAGTAAAAAATGTTTAGCATCCAGGTAGCAGAAGCAAAGTCCACTTTATTCCAGTAGTCATGCTGGTGCTATGGTTTAAGTGAGTTTAAAGTGCAAACCGCATGAATAGATGGCTATCTGAAGTCACGCACCTCTCCCTCATAAGACCATTAAGTTCAGGTCTAAATTACTTAGCTGCACCACTGGAGGCTGCAACATTATAGGGCTTGATAAACAAGGACTGGCCAGTAGGGATGTATGATAAATTAATTAATGGAAGTTCAAATTTACCCAGTTCATTCCTCCTGAACAAAACAAAGACTCAAATCTGAGCTGCCGTCAAAGTTGATGTATTTCTGAGCTTGCAATGTGATTTTCAGACTGCAAAAAATTCATCCAACAGCAACCATACATGTGAACAATGAGCATGAAAGAATGGGTGCCTTTGAAAAATCTGCACAAGCATGCTTTATTCAATGGGAGAAAAAAATTTCATTACGGATGGACAGACTCAACTGTGCCGAAATTTGCCAGTCACTCACCAAGCTGCAGCCTCCACCTGCTCTCACTCACCCCATCACGCTTGTGCTCCGCTTCTCCTCAGACCGGAGAAGCAGGATCGGATCGGGGGCTTTGCCTCCCCTTATGGCGAAGGCGAAGAGGATCGGGGGAGCCACGGAGCATTGCGGAGTGGATCAAGGTGAAGGTGGAATCTTTGCCTAGATCCGGAGCTCCGCAAAAAAGGTAAGGGGGGTTTACTTGGCCCTGCCGCCCATACGGCGACAGCGGCAGAGCCAGGTAAGGGGGAGGGGGGTCTGCGGCCTAGTCTTCCTGGTTGAGTCCTTGGGCTCAGTTGAAGCAGCCGCAGGACTGTGGACGGATGCAGGTAAGGGAGAGGAGAGAGGGGGGTTACCTGGCCCTGCCGCCACCGCCAGTGCGGTGATGGCGGCAGAGCCAGGTAAGGGGGCAAGGGGGAGGGGGGTCTTACCTGCATCTGTCCACAGTCCCGCAGCTGCTTCAACTGAGCCCGAGGACTCAAACAGGAAGACTAGGCCGCAACTGCGGCCTTGTCTTCCTGGTTGAGTCTTCGAACTCAGTTGAAGCAGCCGCGGGACCGTGGATGGATGCAGGTAAGGGAGAGGAGGGAGGAGGGTCTTACCTGCATCTGTCCCGGCCCATCCAGCTTCACTAGAGCCAGCGGCTCAACCAGGAAGTGTAGCAATCGGGGCCTACAGTTCCTGGTTGAGCCGCGGGCTCTAGTGAAGCTGGGATGGGCCGGGACGGACACAGGTAAGGGGGAGGAGGGAGGGGGCCTTACCTGGCGCCACTCCCCACCACTACGGAGCTCCGATTCAGAGCCGGAGCTCTGCAGTGGAGCGGAGCAGCCCCTAGGATTGGATTGCAGATCGGGCGCGAAGAGGATTGGGGGGTCCGTGCACACCCCTACTGCAAAATACCGGACAAGCCCTACACAGCCACCAAGGCCCATAGTGAGAACACACTAAGCCACGGTTAGGGCACTAAACCTTTTGCAGCAAATGGTGGCCATCATGGTTAGGCCATCATGATTAGGAATGGTTCACACAACATTCTGACCCTGTTCAGTTCACTAAACCATGGTGGTTAAGCATTTTGTGCTAAACGTTTTGGCTTAGCATGTCATGTGAACCATTCCTAATCATTGTGGCTAAATAACCACAATTTAAACATGTTCACTAATAATTTGCTGCAGAAGGATTAGCAGTCTAACCATGGTTTAGCATGTTGTCTGAACAGGCCCACTAAGTCATGGTTCACACAACATGCTAAGCTATAATGTTTAGCTTGAAATACTTAGCGTGTTTTCTGAACAGGGTCATAGAGCTGCCATTTTGCATTAAAATAGCAGCTCAGAGATTTCCAGAACTCTAATGTTGTGTAAATGGATAAATTGTGCTCTTACACACATTCCTACTGGCCTGTGGAATCAGCTGGCAGTATTCAGACAGGCTGAAATTCCAACCCTTGAACCACAGTCTGCCAAATAACCAGAGCACTGATGGTGGGGAGGATAAACTGTCCAACTGACTCTGGCTAGTGGATGCCCTGATTCATGGCCAGGCCACAGACATGTTTAGAGATCTGGGGCCCAAGGGTGGAGCCAAACTTGATAGAGACAGCAAAGAACTTACTGGGTCAGAACCAGAGTCAGGAGGAATGTGGTAAGTAGGGCACAGAATCTTGTTGGCAATGGATAAATCTGTCCAGAATTTGTTTTATACATGCTTTTCAGATGCAGATTACCTAACATAATGTGATTTTACTGGTTGCATTAGTAAAATATAGATGTTTGTCAATGTTATTTAAATGCATCTTCTTTGGCGGTGGCCGTGGGGGGGGGGAGTTATTAGTTTTTCTGTGGGTGCCATTATGTTAGGTGAAGAATCAAACAGAGTTCACTGGGAATAAAGCTTTAAATTGCATTCAGCAGTGTTCCCTTAAAGTTCACATGGTGTGAAGCACTTCTCACCATGCACAAACTGTGAAGTGTGTTCCAAAATAAGGATTTTAATTATTATGTTTGACATTTTGGTGGTGACAGCCATCTGGTAGGAGAAATGGTGGCAGTATCTGTGACTTCTGTAGGTTTTTGCAAGCAGTCCCCACCTTTGATTTCTAGTACTATCCTTTTAATAGGAATAAGGATGCTTCCACAATTGCCTTCTTCCATATTTCCTCCTGCAGTTTTGAATTACTTTCTCTTATTTCTGAAGTAGAAACGATGCACTGGGAATCTATCATCGTTCTATCCCCTGCCCTCAGCCCCCCAAACATTTTCTTTGGCTCTTACTTCCTTTCATTTATTTATTTTATTTATTTATTTATTACATTTTTATACTGCCCAATAGCCGAAGCTCTCTGGGCAGTTCACAAAAGTTAAAACTAGGGGTGTGCACGGACCCCCCGCTCCGCTTCACTTGCAGATCCGCCATTTTCCGGATCGGGCCGCTCCACCCCGCCCCCGCTCCGCCCACTTCCGCTCCGCTCCGCCCGGAGCTCCGGATCCGGATCCGGAGCTCCGTTTCCCCCCCCCCCCATAGGCTTGCATTGAAAGCTAAAAAATTATACAACTTTTTTTCTGTTCAAGTTAGAAACCTCATGTTTGGCACCATGACACCTCATGGGGATATACACACGCATGCCAAGTTTCAAAGCAATCCCATCATCCCCTGATTTTTGGCGAATTTTTGAAAATCGGGCACCCCACACACAACATCCCTGCGAGGTGGGCAGGGGAGGAGGGAGGGAAGGCAGGAAGGCATGCAGCTGGCATTTCTGGGGGCATAAGGAAGTGAGCCAAGGATAAGCCAGTAATGCATATAAAATGGAATAAATCAATCAATAAACAAAGGAGGGGTGGAATTAAAAGAAGCAGTGTTGCTCAATAAACAGCAAGAAGAATTTTTTTAAAAAGGCTATATCTGTCTTTTACCAGCAATAGGGGGACGTGCCCGGGGGAGGGGGAAGTAGCTGCCAGTTCAAGACAATGACAGCCACCAACAGCTCTGAGAAGAAGTAAAACGCTCACTTCAACTCATAACAGGCATTGCTCTACCACTGAAAAGTGACCATTCACTTCAACTCATGATAGGCATTGCTCCACCGTTTTACTCTCTTTGGAAGGCTCTATGGCCTTCCAGTGCAGGAGAGAGTGGGGGCACGTCCACGATGAGATGCCCTAGGGGAGCTCATCCCCTTGCACCACATCGATTCAGTTGTTCCCCAAGGTTAGGGTGGGGAGCAGTGCTGTGTTTCTATCTCTTATTCTTGGCTTAGTATATGATTTCAGGTTGTGTTTGTGCATTTGGTGGGGCTACTGTGTTAAAAAACACGGGGAAAAGCCCGTTCAGATGAAGAAAGAGAAGTTTCCCAGAATCCCAAGTTACCTGTTTTGCCTATGCCCTCCTCCAACTTTGGGATCATCATGACCGGGAGCTGACTCTGCCCCTCAGCCCTTTGAAAAAGGTATTTTTCCCGCCGATTTTTTAAAAACTTCTAGCCCGCGACCCGTACGATGCAGAAAGTTGAGAGTGGTCTCAAAATGACCCCCATCCACGACTCTCTGTGCACAAGAATTTTCAGAATGATAGCTTAAACCCCCCCCCCAGTTATCCCCGATTCTTTCCCTCAATGCAATCCTATGGGCGAAAAGCCGAAAACGCAGTTTGAGCCGTGCGGTTGACCCGATTTTCACAAAAACATTGCACGTGAACCACAGCACGCAGAAAGTTGAGAGTAGTCTCAAAATGACCCCCATCCACGACTCTCTGTGCACAAGAATTTTCAGAACGATAGCTTAAACCCCCCCCCCCCAGTTATCCCCGATTCTTTCCCTCAATGCAATCCTATGGGCGAAAAGCCGAAACACAGTTTGAGCCGCGCGGTTGACCCGATTTTCAAAAAAATATAGCACGCGACACGGACAACGCAGAGAGGTGAGAGTGGTCTCAAAATGACCCCCATCCACGACTCTCTGAGCACAAGAATTTCCAGAGCGATAGCTTCAAAAACAACGTAGTTATGCGCGATTATTTGCCGCAATGCAATCCTATGGCGAAATGTTTTCAAGATGGCGACCGGAGCGCTCCGCCTGAACTCGGAGCTCCGAAAAATGGTCGCTTCTCTTCGCCTTGCTTCTAGGGGGTCCACGGTCCGCTCCTACTCCGCCTCTGGGTAAGGCGGAGCAGGCCAATCCGCTACTGCTTCTACGCTCCTAATCGGAGCGGAGCACATCCCTAGTTAAAACCATAATAAAACAACCAACATGTTAAAAGCACAATTACAAAACACAGTATAAAAAGCACAACCAGGATAAAACCACGCAACAAAATTGATATAAGATTAAAATACAGAGTTAGAACAGTAAAATTTAAATTTAAGTTAAAATTAAGTGTTAAAATACTGAGAGAATAAAAAGGTATTCAGCTGGCGACGAAAGGAGTACAGTGTAGGCGCCAGGCGGACCTCTCTGGGGAGCTCATTCCACAACCGGGGTGCCACAATGGAGAAAGCCCTCCTCCTAGTAGCCACCTGCCTCACTTCCTTTGGCAGGGGCTCACGGAGAAGGGCCCCTGTAGATGATCTTAAGGTCCGGGCAGGTACATATGGGAGGAGGCGTTCCTTCAAATAACCTGGCCCCAAACCGTTTAGGGCTTTAAATGTCAATACCAGCACTTTGAATCGGGCCCAGACCTGGACTGGCAGCCAATGAAGCTGGAAAAGGACTGGCGTAATGTGGTCTCGCCGGCCAGTCCCTGTTAGTAAATGGGCTGCCCTGTTTTGTACCAGCTGAAGCTTCCGGACCATTTACAAAGGCAGCCCCACGTATAATGCATTGCAGTAATCCAAACGAGAGGTTATCAGAGCATGGATAACTGTAGCTAGGCTATCTCTGTCCAGATAAGGGCGCAGCTGGTATATCAGCCCAAGCTGATAAAAGGTGCTTTTTGCCACTAAGTTCACCTGTGCCTCAAGTGACAGTTCTGGATCCAAGAGCACCCCCAAACTACGGAACTTCCTTCAGTTGATTTGCATTTCCTTTCCCTACGTAAGTGACACACACAAGTTACATTAAAGCAAATGGATCACTACATGACAATATCAATTGCAGAGACAGGGGACCCAACCTGGATCAGGGTCACGATGGCAAGCAAAACTCCCCATCTCATGTGCTTACTTTGGGTCTAAGATTTCAGTAAGTAGAGTTATTGGTGTGGTACTCTGGAGTGAAGACCTGACAATAAACCTCTCAAAGACCTGACAGTAGACCATGGATGGGAGATATAATTCTGGTGATGAGTTTCAGTGGGTGCTAGGATGACTCAAGAAGGCATATGGGATGGATGGATATGACTCATTTTTGTGGGATGGGTGGGTGGGTGAGTGTACTTTTGCAGAAAATGGCAGCTAAGCTTTTTACGTAAATCCCCATTTTGCACAAAATGGTGGCTGCAAATAGGGCCATTTACTGAAAATTGTCGGTGGCCACAAAATGGGGATTTATGTAAAAGATTACCCACTGATTAGCCACCCTCCATCTTTATAAAAGGCACAATATGGCAATGGAGGGTGCCATTAGCCTATCATGGAAAAATTATAGCCATAATTGTTGTATTATACATCATTTGAGGCTGTAAAGCACTTCTATGGAAAGGATGATATATGTGGTCCATCCAATTTATTGTAAAACCCCTGTGAGATAGGTCAGGTTGAACTATTGTGAGTAGCCCAAGGTCACCCAGCGGGCTTCAGTTGAATATGGATTTCAACTTGGTTTCTCCAGTCTAAGTCCAACTCTCTGTTTATCACGTGCATGCACACACGCGCACACACACACACCAGCTGATATGTAGAATTTGTCACACTAGATCTGAATTAAACTTCCTTCCTTCAAGAACACAGATAAATAAGAAGGAAAGGAAACAAATCTCTCCCCACACCCAATAGTCTCAATATCCAGTAGACTGAAGGTGAAATCCATCAGTTTTCAATTAGAACCATGTAACCTTCCACTGTTTTTCTTGAGAGTGACATAGTAGGTATTGTTAGGAGGCAAAGAACTTAAAATGAACACAGATTGATTCACAAGGTTTCTTAGTCCTTAAGCAGGGCAGACTAGCTCCAGAAAGATTAACTCCACATAAGAAAGCCTTATCTTTCTACCCCAAATATCACTTCCTCCTGATGAAGACAGATGACAGCAATGACGACAACAACAACGAGTTTTAAAGGTAGGAAAAATCACTATCAAAATTTTTGCTAATCTGAAGTGGAGAGGTGTCTGTCACAAACATTTCCACCCCCATGAAACTTATCCTTCAGTTTAGGTGATTTTATTTCTGTCTGTAAAACTGTTCACAAAGGGGCAGGTGTCGGTAAGAGGGTTGCTGTGGCAATCAGGCAAAGTTTCCTTTGGTTTGGTCCAGTCCCACTATGTTGACTTGTTAGAGATGGACAGTGATCACACTTCCCATTCATAGCTGATATTTATATTTGCATAGGCAGACATTTTTGCATCCAAATGCAGATACAGGGCCTGTTCAGACAACACACTAAGCCATGGTTAGACCACTAATCCTTGTGCAGCAAATTGTTAGTGAGCGTGTTTAAACTGTGGTTATGTAGCCTTCATGGTTAGGAACGGTTCATGCAACACACTAAGACATTGGTTTTCATGACACACCAAGCCATAATCTTTAGCTCAAACTGCTTTAACTACTGTGACTTATATTGTCTGATGTTTAGATGTTTATTCGTTCAGTCGCTTCCGACTCTTCATGACTGAACAGAGTCACAATCTCGCCATACACCAGTATTTCCCAACCTTTCATAATCCCTGACTATTAACTGGAGCTGATGGGAGTTAGAGTCCAAACTATCCAGATGGCACCAGGTTTGGGAAGGCTGTTATATAACGTTACTTCCAGTGGGAACTGCAACCAAATGAATATTCTACCCCCAATGTCTATATATAACAATTAGGGATGGGTGAACCAGTGAGGCTCAAGCTCATCGAAGACTTCTGATTTCCTTTGCGAAGCTCATTTCACTTCGTTCCTGTTCCCAAACGCAATTATGATGATGATTATTTCATACATTTCTATACCGCCCATTACTCGAAGCTCTTTCATCCGTTCCCAACAATTCACAAAAATTACAAATCATAAATACAACATTATAATGAACATAGTATAACTTTTTTGACATACAAAAATTGAAACAATTTAAACAGCTAAAAATAATTTCAATAAACAAGGTTTTTTTTCGTACAGGAAAAGCTTGATTTTTCAAATGGAAAAAGTGTGCATTTTTAAAAGCACACAAATGTGCCCTTTCCCCCCTTGAATAAAGCATGAAAATGCAAGTGTGTGTATTTAAAATATGCATTTCAAAGTGTGGCGCAGAGCGGTAAAGCAGCAGTTTCTGCAGCTGAAACTCTCCCCACAGCCTGAGTTCGATCCCAGTGGAAGCTGGTTTCAGGCAGCCGGCTCCGGTCGACTCAGCCTTCCATCCTCTCGAGGTCAGTAAAATGAGTACCCAGTTAGCTGGGGGAATAGTAATAATGGCTGGGGAAGGCAACGGCAAACCACCCCGCTATAAGGCCTGCCAAGAAAATGTCAGCGAAAGCTGGCGTCACTCCAAAAGTCAGTAATGACTCAGTGCTTGAACGAGAGGTTCCTTTCCTTTTCCTTTAAAAGAACGCACATTTTCAAACATGAGCTGAAGCATTTTTGAACAAATGTGTGCCCTTTCGTGTTCATGTTCAGAGGTGCGAACGGAGCACATTCTACTGGGTTTGAATTGAAACAATATTCTCATATTCATTACAACAAATGTAAGTAATGCTGGATCAGGAGGAAATTTTTGCCATGAAGTGCTGGTGGGCACTAGCACCCACTAGTGCAGCGTGGCAAAATAGGATGACTTCCAGAGTGAGAGCCCCCAGAAGATTGCATTTGCCTTCTGAGACATGGTGACGTTGTCTGAACTGATTGACTATGTCACATAGTGGTGTGACATTAACATGTCCGCTACATGGTTCCTGATTGGTTGGGATCAAGCTGTAAAGAAGCTCTTTTATTTATTTATTTTACTTTTTAAAAGGCAGCTAGGCAGCGCAAGTTGAAGATCAATGGCTGCGAACGTACGTGAAATTACCCCAAAGAGTGGAAGGTAAGTTTTTTCATGAGCATTTTCACTTCACCTGAAACAGCCATGTTTATAGTGAAAAAATTCTAAGTATTATTACAGTTCTGGAGGAATAATTTGTAAAGTGCTGATGGCCATAACAGACATTACTTTAAATCATCCAGCAGCTCTCTCTTTTGTGAAAATTGTCTCTAAACTAAGCACAGGGGCCTCTATCAGGATCTTAAACCACTCTACCCGTTCATTCGAGGGTCTTGATTCAGATTATCCCCCCTGCACCTACTCTAGAGTAAAATATGGAAAGGAAGACATAGGCCGGTGCTAGACGAGGCGTTAGCACGGTGTGAGGCCCGGTCTCCCTCCTGTGCATCCAGATGACGCACAGGGGATTCCGGGGTCAGGCCGGGCTAAGACTTCCCTTAACCCGGGATAAGCTTATTCACTTATGGCCCGGCTTTTCCGCAGCCCCGGCCTGAGACCGGGTCTGTGGAAAGTCTAGCAACTTCCGTGGCTTTTCCTGGCTGCTTGCTTACTCGTGAGTAGCCAGGAGAAGCCACGGACCGGGCACAGCGAGCACTGTGCCCATTGGGCCGGGGGGGAGATGGGGGCCAGGAGAAAGGCTGGACCCGGCAGGAGAGGCGGGAGAAGAACGGGCACAGGCATCGGGGGCAGGGGGTGGGGGAAGAAGAACAGGCAAAGGCATGGCGGATGGGGGAGAAAGAAGGATGGGGGACAAGGCATGGCGGATGGGGGAGGATGGGCGAGTGAGCGGGCAGGGGGGGCATCAGGCATTGTGGGGGGGAAATGAGGGGCAGGGGGAGCAGGGGACCCTATATTTTTTTTTAAAAAAACTACCTTTTCCGGAGGTGTGCTCCTGCGCACATGGCCCTTTAAGATTTTTTAAAATGGCGGACGCAACGGTGTTAGCATAACCACCTCCATTTTCTAAAGGAAGGTGTATAGTATCCATTATACACCAGGCGAAATGTCACGTACCGAGGGCGTCTTCAAGGGTGTCTTCTGCGTAACTGTCTTATCTATCCAAAACATGAGCCCTGGCTCCAGTGCTCTGCTGTGTCAAAGTTAACTTTCTGTAACTTACTGTCAGGCCAAAGGTATTTTTGACAGAACAGAGAGAATTGTTTAGCATAATTAGCTATGCCCCAGTGTTATGTTCTGATTGGTTAATGCTGCAACAGGGCCCTGCCCCTTGAAAGCTCAAACACTGTACTGTATTCCCTATGTCTTTTGTCTGATTGCTCCCTTTGAAGAGACCAGGCCTTGATTACTAATCAATAAAGCACTTTTGAACCCTCTGTCGCTGGAATGGTGGAGTCGTGCTTAAGGGCTGTTTGGATTTCGTCCTTGGGTGAAAAGAACATTGATCTAACAACGGGGCTTTCCCTTGCCCCGTCGCTTGTTATGTCTGGAAAAGGGCGACGGCGTGTGCTAGCTGTAGCGTGCCGTCGCCCCGACTCCCGGCCGGATTATCCGGTAGGTCTAGCAAGGCCCATAGATGCTAAATTTGCATTTAAAGTCATGACTATTTGGGCTCATAGATATATTTATTCATTTCTTTTAGTCTATTTTTGCTTACCACAAACACATTTAACTAACCCTTGAGCATAACTTGATGAATAAGAAACTGGCCTGGCTCTTTTTATGTCCTGGATCATAGCTGAAACTAATGTGTGAGCAGCTGCATTGTCTGTTAGCCAACTCTGATGCATACACAGAAGGAAAATGTTCATCTGTGCACCATGGCTGAAGCACACTAAATGAAAGAGGGCTTTTTATCAATAGCTGAGCTTTTTATTCATTTTATGAGTTAATAGGGTTCAATTAATGTTGCTGAGTTGCATGCTTCTTGCATATGTCTCTGGGGCTTTGGTGAAGTTGAGAAGAAAGCTTAATGAATGGTTGAATGGTTATATTGGTACCCTAGTAATTAGAGAACGGGTAATTAATGTGCATCTGTGGTAAGCTCCTGGGTACTGTCAACGACCCTGTAATGTGCAAGAACAAAAAAGGAAATTATGAGCTCAGTTAGGGAATACAGCTTTTTCTGTTTCTTAAATTTTAGATCTGCATCGTGGTTTAATTACAAGGAAGAAAATGAATTCCCATTAAAAAACATTAAGCTACCACTGGCTAAGGCCAATGTGGACCGCAGAAGTGATCTAGGAATTTCAACAGACCTAATAATAATAATAATAATAATAATAATAATAATAATAATATAGGTGAAGGAGTCTTCAGAAAATTCAGAAAAGAATTACGAATATATTGGACCAAATCTGGTCAAAATGATGCCCTAAGGAGTCCCATTCATTTCAATGGAATAAATTGAAATATGTGCTTAATTCTCATTGAAATGAGGAAGGCTTAAAAGTGTTTAACTTTGGCTGGATTGTGTCCAGTGATTTCTATGGCATTTTCAGTATGGAAAGAGTTTTAAGGTACTTATCTAATTCATGCTCAAAGGAACCCTGTGAGGTAGTTTGTTCATATTTCAATTTTACCGATGAGATAATGAAGCCCATGATTTACATATTGAATAAGGAATGATACTCTAAAATCCCAGTTCCAAGTGTTACAGACTCTTTGGATATCTAAGATATAAAAATCATCATGTGAACTTTCTGGATGTTACAGCAAACAATTAACGTTTGCAGAATTTATGTCTGTGAGGGATTGATTTCTGTACTGCTACCTTGCTTTTGAATGGGGATTTTGAAATTCGATAATGACATCCATTGTTGTACAACAATTCTTTTGAACTGCTTTTTTGCTAATTGCATATCTGCTACTATGTGGAAGTGTCCCAAATATGTGCTGTGAGGCTCAAATATTCTTGGAAATAAAATAGTAGGTTAGGCACATCTTGAGCAATACTCGTAATTGTATAATTATTAGCACATTTCCCCCATAAATATTTATATGATTCATTATCCATCCCATTAAAGCTGCTGCAATGCATTGCTTATCAGTAGGGCCTGCTACAATACTCATGAGAGATTGCATCTTTTCAATCTTCATGCGTGTGCATGTGCACGCATGCACACACACACACATTTATGATCGTATTGTAGAGTTTGCTGAAAGATAATGCTCACAGATGTTACAGATGACTAGCTGAGCTGAAGCACTAGTTTCTAGAGGGATTCAAATTAAATTGCTTTAATCTCCCTGAGCAAAATAATATGCCATATGCAAATAAATTATTTGTACTTTTCCCAAACAAAACAAACTCCCAGCATGGGTGTGGGAGGGGAGCGAAAACACGATTGCATTTTCAGAGACAGAAAGCTTCCTGTGCAAGTAAGTTAAAATAGTTGCTACTGTTTTTCTCCTAAAACTTATCCACTCAAGACATTTGTTTATGTAATCAACACATGGAAAGGAGGAAATACCTGAAAAAGCTGCAAATGAAAGTCAGGGCAGAGCGAGATGTTAGGGTGCCACCAAAATCTGCAGCCATCTAGCACCACCCATCCCAGCCATAGACATTCTGTATGATCTAGTTCAACTTACCTGTTTTAAGAGCCAGTGTGGTGTAGTGGCTAAAGTGTTGGACTGGGAGTCGGGAGATCTGGATTCTAGTCCCCACCTGGCCATGGAAACCCACTGGGTGACTTTGGGCCAGTCACAGACTCTCAGCCCAACCTACCTCACAGGGCTATTGTTGTGAGGATAACATGGAGAGGAGGAGGATTATATACACCATCTTGGGTTCCTTGGAGTAAAAAGGCAGGATATAAATGCAGATAACAACAACAACAACGTAGACTGCCTTATACTGAGTCAGACCATTGGTTTCATACAGCCCACTATTATCAACCCAGACCTTCAGTGGTATCCCAGGCTTTTCCTTCCCTACCTGGAAATGACAAGGATTGAACTGGAGACCTTCTGCATTCAAGGCATGTGCTTTATCACTGAGCTATAGCCCCTCCCTCTACACCCCTCTTGTTGTGCATTCCCTCAACCTATGCCAACAAACCAGCAGCCCACGATACCAGGCCACATGTTTTTACCAATCTCTTACTACTCCACAAAGATCTTCCATATGGAGCAGACAGTCCCTAATGTAGTGAGGGATCAGTAAAAATACCACTCCTTTGCCTGATCAGAGCACTGTTGGTCATGCGCAGAGAGGCTGAACCATATGTACCAGGCCTATTTGTGTGTGGATGGGTTGAATTGCAGGAGCCATTCCAGCATCTGTGATCCATACCCATGTTTTGGTAAAGCAGAATAAAGTCATTCCACTTCTCAACAAAACCCCAGAGTGGAACACTTTGATTATTAGCTTCATCCCACGTACCTGTTTCCCTCGAATTATCCCCTACAGCGCTAAAGTGGCGTTGTTGTTGTTAGCTAAATCACACTCTGGGCGGCAGCGCTCCTAAGATCCTTTGCATACCAGGAAAAGGGTTTAAGGGAGGAAATGTAAAAAAATCATAAAAAAATCAACGGATGACCCATCCAATTCAAATTTGATATGCTTAAAGCTCTCCTTAATATCTATTACTGTGCCAATTTTGATGCCTTTAGCTTTAAAACTTACACAGATGTAAGCATTTGTTTAATTTGAAGCTTAATAAGTATCAAATCCTGCTCCTGCGCCCCCAGTGGCCGCTCGGAAAACAACAAATGATTCGCTCCAAAACTAGTAGCAAAATAGTTCGGGTCTTTTGCCTTTGAAGCACAATTAAAGCAGGATGCATGCGAGTACTTCACAGTCAGAGCAGATGATAAACTGGAAAACTTCAGAGCACTTCACAATAAAAGCAGATTATAAGCTGGAAAACTTCGGAGTCCTTTGCACGCAATTCACAGTGATTGTGCAGTATAACGCTGGTGTGATAAAGCTCTACATTTATTGCCCTTTTCTGCATCTTTTCCAGCTCTATAGTATCTTCCAGAACTGGTGACCAGAACTGAACACAATATTCCAAATGTGACTGCACCATAAATTAATATAAAGACATTCCAATAGTGGCCATTTTATTTTAAATGCCTTTCCTAATAATTCTTGGCATGGAACATGCCTTTCTCCACTATCACACATTCAGTTGAGATTTTCAATGAGCATGACCCTAAGATTTCTTATCTGGGTAGTCAGAGCCCATCAGTGTAAGTGTGAGATAAGTTTTTTTGCCCCAATCTGAATCACTTTACACGTCATTTCTATGAATATCACTTGCTATTTTGCTGACAGGTCCTTTGGATTTCTCCATCTGGAATATATTTCAACATTCAAGTATATAATGTGTGTATGGGATTGTCCCCATGTACTGTACAACTTTGTTAATCCTCTCAAAGCAATCTCAGGTTTGATGAACCAGGACCTCTTTGCAGAAATCATGCTGATTATTACTTAGCAAGGCTTTAAATATAGATTTAACCATGATTTCCACCAATTTACCTGGGGCAGATGTTAGAAAAGTAGGCCAGTAATTTCCTAGAACATTTCGATACTCCTTCCAATCCTCCAATTAAGACTTCTGCCAACACCAGCAAGGTTGCTGATTTTAGTCACAAGTTGCATATTTTTATTAGAAAGTCAACAATTTTCATTTGAACTAACAATACTCAGGAATATTCCAGATCAAGGAACTCCTTAATTTTTAAATTGTCAGTTTGCTCTAGAACTTCCTCTTGGATCTTAATCCATCCTTTTCCAAAGAAGGTCTCCCTCCTGATCTAAATAGCACCTCAGGGGAGTGGGGTAATTTTTTTATCATGGAAGGATCAAACCCTCTCTTCTTCTAGTTGTTCTGTTGCTGCTCCCCGATGGCTATTTCAGTTTTTTGTTTTGTTTTTTAAATTGACCCATTAGCTGCATACATGCAATTAATGTGCCATCTAATTTGGTCTTTGGCCTTTACCTTTCCTAATTTGTTATAAACAGATTGGGTTCGCACAACATGCTAACCAACACTCTGTGGTTGAGTGTGGGTTGTTGTTGAACCATGGGTTAGCAGCATGACTTGTTAACCACCCTGAACAACCTAGCAACAAACCATGAGTGCATGTTCTGGGGACAAAGGTGGGAGCAGGGGGGCAAACCACACAGTATGGTTAACAAGCAGAAAATGTCCTGGGTTCAAACAAGGTTGTGAACTTCTGATATTGTGACCTTAAATAACCTCCAAGTGTTCCAAAGAGATTTAATACTTCTGATGCTCTACTTTAATTTATTTTTCACCAATCCCTTTGTCTTTTTAAAGTAAGTGTGATTGTGTTGGATTTCCTAATGAAGCTGCTCTGCAACATTTTTTCTTGTTAAGCCCCAACCGTCTGGCTCCCTAGCAGTTTAAATGGATGAATCTCCCCCTCAAAAAAGAGGACAGATGCATCACCAAAACCAGAGGACAACGGAGAAGGCTGATGTAGATTAAATGTGCATATGCTAATTTATTTGTATAGATACAAATTTAGAAGTAATCATTATAATTTACATCGAAAAATTATTGTGTGGAAGACTGTGACCAGATGCCCTGTTGTGTGCTGGAGGAGGAAGCCATAAATAAGACACAGACACAGAGCATGGATACAACTTGGGCCTCTTTATTTATAATTAACCGGAGAAATCAACCCTCCCTGGATCTTCATGTGACTATGCGGGAATTCATCATAACTCAGGCAATACTGCCTGTCCATATGGGCAAGCCACACTCAAAGCGAGCAGCCGGTTCACCCGGCTCCTTGCTTATCAGTCACTTATGTAAGTGTGGGGATACCGTCCTGTTCCACCCCCACTCGCTGCCGTAATGACAGCGAGTAGATGATACAGGAGGGTCTCCAAAGGCACACCATATCCTGACACGTAAGCCACAGAGCCCCGCGGAGCAGGCCGTCTGGATATGCCAATCACCCAAAAGGTGCCAGTGTGCTTACCATCCTAGCTAAACTATGCAATTCCCGCACATCCCTGCCAATGAAGTGAACCAGGCCTCAGCTTAGGTTCACTTCCCACACCCCGGGAAATGGTCCCACAAACCCACATGAAGATCCTGCAGGAAAATATCATTTCCCACATCGGAGAGATGCACTCCATCGGCCCTGTATAACTTGTGCCTGTCAACAGTTATAGCAGGATGAGGGATAACCCATCCCTGCCTGCCTTGCAAATATATCCTTATTTCCCTGTTAACATTTTTGACCACCGTATTTAAGCCCTGGGCATCACATCCTTCATGCCACAGGTGTCTCGGTAACATGTTGGACCATACAATCCTTGTATCTGTCCAACGTCTCCATATTATCTCAAAGTCTGCTTGGGCCTGTAAAATCAGGGCCTTCCCTTTTAGAAGCCCAAGATCGTTGCCCCCCAGGTGTATAACCAGAACCTGCGGCGAGCAAAAAACAACCTTATCAAAAAACAGCAAACGAAGAAGGCCTCCCCATCTGAGCCCATGCCGCCCAATCCATTGGACCGTGGCTTCAGGGTATAATGCCAGTTGTGAGCCAACAGCCGCTCCAGAAGCTCTGCGACAAGCCCAGAACACCATGCTGTGCCCGCAAATCACCACTCTTATGGGGTCTGGCCTCCTCCATGGATCTGTTGAAACAACAATCAACTGTTAACATCTGACTAACTGAACTGACTACCTATGCACGTAGGTTTTAAATGCCTTGGATCGCCATCTGCCAATGGCTCTAACCTTGTCCTCGTCCATGCCGGCACGTGCGGCTGTAGAAGCTGCCCCAATCCTGAATGAATGGATTCCGAACTGAGCCTCACTCAATCCAATCTGCGATAACGCACATTTTGCTATCGCCCAAAATTAGTACTTAGTAAGAGGTTTCCCATCCATGTGACAAAAGAGAAAACCCTGGGAGTTACCCCTAAATTTGATGTAGGATGACAAAGCTCTACTGGGCATAATTCCTCCCGGGATGCGGGAGACAAGTCCACCCAAACCCCACGACCTTTTTGGTCAGTTTTGGATCACCTTAAATGAAGGCAAACCTCGTTACTGCCTACTTGGAGATCATCCCATTGAAGGGCTCGCAGAGAAGTGTCCTTTTTAGACCCAGCCAATATTTCGCTGATTCTAAAAGCCCCCCAAAATGCTGTAAGGGCTGTGGCATGGTACAAACATTGCTTGAAATTAGAAAAACACAATTTAGCCCATTGAGCGTGAAGCCCAAGGAGAATTTCGGGGGTAACAGGTCTACGCTGGTCAGCTATTGGTGGGTTAAGCCTTGTCCAACCTTCAAGAATTCTACGCACCCTAAAATCAGCTGTTGTATCTTCCAAACCATTAAACTTTGCTTTGAAAGTTAGGCCAGCTAACTTCCCTCTTATTGTCCTAGCAGAATTACCCTTGCGATGCAAAGCAACACAGTATTCTAAAAGATGGTCAATAGGTATGGGCCATAAGTCAGGCAGCTCACTTTTGAACCTATAGGCGCCGAATTCCCTACCTGATCTTTCATATAGGGCACGAGTTCTGGGGGCCACTGACATCTTCATTGCTTCGGAAGCTTCAGATCTCCAAGATCCCAAAGCACCTTGGTTACGAGACAAAGCATCCGCGATTCCATTATCCAGCCCAGGAATATGCCGTGCATAAAATATTACATTATACTGTAAGCAACGAGAAGTCATGGCCCTCACTAATCCCATAACCCTGCGATTCTTAGAGGTTAAAGAATTTATCACATGAACGGTAGCCATATTATCGCACCAAAAGTGTACTGAGGCTGACGAAAGCAGCTCAGCCCATAACCAAATTGCGACCACAATTGGAAAAAGTTCCCAGAAGGTCAGGTCACGGCATATGTCGGACTCTCTCCACTTTCTAGGCCACCGCTGGGCACACCAGCAGTCCTTGAAGATAACACTGAAGCTGAAAGCTCCGGAGGCATCAGACCTAACTTGAAACTGAGATTCCAACAATATTTCTTGTCTCCAGAAAGAAATTCCATTATAGCTCTGAAGGAAGTTCCTCCAGACCTCGAGGACTGCCCGCATATCCGCAGAAACCCTGATGCGATGAAGGGGCCGTTTAGCCCCTTTCATAGCATCACATAAGCGCCTAAGGAAGGCACACCCTGGAGCCACTACTCTACAGGCAAAATTGAGGTGCCCAACTAACTCTTGCAACTGGCGAAGAGTCACTTTCTTGGCAGCGTGTGCTGCCGCTACTAATGCCCTCAAGGACCCTAACTTCTCCTTGGGGAGACTACAGGATTGCTGGACGGAATCAATGTGGATTCCTATGAAGGACAAAGCAGTGGTGGGGCCCTCAGTCTTCTCCTGTGCAAATGGGACTCCCAGCTCTTCTGCTAAGGCCTCCTCGAAGTCGTCTGGATGTACAGGCAAAAGGCGGAAGGCAGATTTTATATCGCACTTCCCCGCTAGCGCTCCCTTTCCACCCTGCCCTACCATGTATATGGCACTGTCAAATGAGGCATAACGGACTGTACAAAACTCAGGAGGAATGGCATCGTTAACTGATTCCCCTGGGGGATATGATAGATTGTGGATCAACCAAAATTCACCGTGAGTTTTCTTGGGCACAATACCCTGAGGAGACACTCTGAATGTTGGCAAGGGGATCATTGCGAAAGGACCTAATACTCAGCCAGCCCTAACCTCTTTACCAATTTTCTCTCTTACCACCTCCTCCATGCCTTTTATGGAAGATTGATTTTTTGAGAAAATGGGCAACCTGGGTCCCTGAAAGGGGATCCTGAACCCGAACGCAAAACCATTAAACAAAAATGAGGCATCCTCCCGATGCGGATAGTCCTTTAACAAATTAGCTAGCACCTCCACCCTGATTGGGCTGGAGCCCTTTAAATGAAGCTCCTGAACTGGATTTTTAAACCAGGCAACAAGTTGCCTTTAGTTCCTCTAACTCGTGGACAGGCAGAGTAAGAGTGTGCTGCCCCGCACAGGGAGCACTCGTGTCTATACTTACATTGCGACCTCCCACAGGCCCCTTTGGAACTAAATTCCCAGCAAAATAGATGGGGTTGGACCGCCTGACTGGCGGGTCCCTGCCCACCTGCGGAGCCCACCGGCCTGGACAAAGTGTGGCCACTGTCTGCCCTTTCGCCAGAAATTGGTTTTGAAGGTGTCATGAACTGGAGCCATAATTCTGGCTCTTGTCATCCCACTTCAGCTCAGGCGTGAATACCGCTTTGAGCCTGAATGCCTCATCATACGCCAACCAAGGCGGACCTAGATACTCAGTATAGCACCGGTATATTATATCCAAGTACTTGAGCAAAACAGAAGCCTTCTCTGGGCGCTTCTGGATCACTACTCCTATGAAAATAATAAAACCTGCCAACCAATTTGACGACGTCCTCTCTATTTTCTTCTTCTTTTCTTGTTCCCTATCCTTATCTTTCTCTTTTTCACTCTGCTCCTCTTCCCTGCATAAGAGCGAGAAAATGTCAACATACTCGCCCTTCCATATCGTCTCCTTTGTAGCAGGGAGGAGATGGTAACCTAGGGGAGCTGATATAGTCCCACATGGGATTGCAGAGCCTTTGGCTGAAGAATAAGGATCATTGAGCCCTGGTGCTTTCTCAGATGTGGTTTCTGTTTGTGATTCCAAAGGAGAGCTAACAAGACTAGTACTGGTTCCTGCCTGACTCTGTGTACCTTGACTTGAGGATAGAGCCATTGTATTAGTACCAATACTGGATTTGGCCCACACTTGAGTACAGGCATCCATCACAGACTTAGGTGAGGCTACCGTTTCCTCTCTCTCCTCCAACTCGATAGGGCGTGAAAATGGCCAGGACTGGCCTAGGGTCCATGGAGGGAAACTCCAGGATCCCAGTGCTGGCCACGGTGGTGAACATTGTGTGGTGTGCGTACAACACTCACTGTGAAGCGTACTGCTGGCTGCAGGAACCGCTAATGCTGCATCCACTGAAGGCGAAGCTTTGGTGTCTTGTGCTAGAACGCTGTGCCCGGATTGCGCTGTCTGATCCGATGTTCGATCAGGCCCAGCCGGATTCTGCTTAGAAGGTTTCAAAGACCTATGCACATTTGTACTGGTAGTGCAAGCCTTTAACTGCTGACGTAAGCTTGCATTGTCCTGTTCTAGTGCAGCTATGCGCTTCAATACTTGAGTTAGAGTAGGCTCCTCATCTTCTGAAAAGGAAAGAGGTTGGGGTGGAGGCCGCTTGGCTGGAGTACGTGTGGCTCTACCCTTGCCCTTAGCACCACCCAAACCTTTTTTAGCTGGCATTTTGCAGAATCCCTTTTCCCGGTGAAAAGCCTAGAACAGTAACAGCAACAAAGCCCTATAGCCCCCAAGATTCAGGGGCCACCTTTAATCAGTGGTAATTCAGGCCATTCAAGGTTGGCTAAAAAACTGCAGTCCCTTAATCCCTTTCTTAGAACTTGACCAGACCCAACCCTGCTTAGCTTCAGCAAAGTGGCTGGCAAGAAGAGGGGGGGGGGAGAAGAGAGGGGGGGAATTTAATAAATTAAATTAAATTAATTAAATAACAGATATCAACTTTACAAACAAGGAGGTTGCAAATATACTTTACTGGCTATAGGCAAAATGAAAAGTAGGACATGGAAAAACCTTCCCCAAATGCCTGTGGCTGCCACCCAGCCCTGAAAAGCCCAGCTTAATAATAATAATGAAAATACTGCTGCCATGTGCTCCGCGCCCTACGCGGGAGTGCCCACACACATGCTGGCCTTAGCCCAAAGGCACGAGGTTAGCCATCCCTTTGAGGAGGCCGGAGTCCGGCCTCGTGGTTTAGCTTTCCTCTCCCACTCCAGGCGGACCGCGCCCAAGCGCTCCGCCCTTGGCCCGTAGGCCGATCAAACCGCCCTGTTGTGCTGCTGCTGCACCGCCAATTTTGCTGCAGAACGCCGCCTCCGTCGTCTCTGCAGCTGCCCTTAAAAGGCTCGCTGCCTCGTCCCTCAGTGGCTCTCCGGCTTCAGAAAACGGCCCACAGCCGCCCAAAACCGCTCCAGCTCAGCTGAGAACGCCTCCAAAGGACGCTGGTAAGCCAACGCCGTTGGCTTCCCCGATCTGCTGACTGCTCTAGCTAGGCAGTCAGCAAATCCTTAAAGAGGCCAAGAGGCTGGTGCAGGCTGCTTATATAGAGCAGCCCCACCCAACCCTTTGCACGTGACCCGGGAGCACTATGGAGCATTTATTAAGTCTCCTCCCCAGACACAACGGCCAGCTTCCCGCCCAAACTTTCAGCTGGGCGGAGCCGGTTTTTGCCTTGCTTTTCGCATGAAAATGTGTGCTTATTTTCATGCATATTTTTTTATAAATGTACATATCAGTTGAGGACATCTTCAAAATATACACATTCTTCTTCCATTGATTAAAGCCCGTTTGTTCGCATTTTTCAAAAGTACACATTTTTCATACACATTTTTCAAATGTATCCATGCTGTCAAACACATTTTTTTGGTCCACAAATCATATTGCAAGCTCAGAAATATAGACTTAAACTGACCACAGATTCCGATTAAGCCCATATTCAATTTGGGATGTGCAAACTGGGTAAATCCTAATAAAAACTAACTGAAGCTAATTTCTTATTTACTTACTAATTGATTGATTTATTAAAACATGTGTACCCTGCCCTATATTACCGGGATGTCAGGGCAGCATACAGATAAAATCATACAAACAGTATAAAACAATAAATATGCATGGCTAAAATGTTGGACTGGGAGTCAGGAGATCCAGGTTCTAGTCCCCACTCAGCCATGGAAACCCACTGGGTGACTTTGGGCCAGTCACAGGCTCTCAGTGCAACCCACCTCACAGGGTTGGTGTTATAAGGATGAAATGGAGAGGAGGAGGATTATGTACGCCGCCTTGGGTTCCTTAAGAGGAAATAGGGTGGGATATAAATGCAATAATAATACATAAAATAAAGCTAAAACCAGTATAGAATTTAAAAGCACTAGAAACAAGCTTGGTGAATTCAGACATCAAAAGTTTTGTTAAAATACCTGACGGAACACCTCTCCCAACATGAACCTACCCATACACTGTGCTCAACATCTAAGGTCCTCCTCCGAGTGCCTGTTCCGAGGGAAACTGGGAGGATGGCAACAAGGGAGAGGGCCTTTTCTGTGGTGGCCCCTGACTGTGGAATGATCTCCCCGATGAGGCTCGCCTGGCGCCAACACTGTTATCTTTCAGGTGCCAGGTCAAGACTTTTCTCTTCTCCCAGGCATTTAACAGAATTTAACAACGCTAAGTTTGTTTTTTAACGGACCCCAGAACTTTTGTTTTTAAATGGATGCTGTTGTTTTTATACAGTTGTCTTTATGTTTTTGATGGTTTTAAATTTTGTATACTTTTTAAATGTTTTTAACTTTTGTAAACCGCCCAGAGAGCTTCGGCTACGGGGCAATATATAAATGTAATAAATAAATAAATAAATAAATAAATAGTCACGTCTTAATGTGGCACCGAAATGAGGCCAGCACTGGTACCAGTCGGGCCTCCAAGGGGAGGGCATTCCACAGCCAGGGTGTGACAACAGAGAAAGCTCTCTCCCATGTCCCACCATACTGTATGACTTGCATTGGTGGTGCATAGAGGAAGGCTTGTACATCCCTAGCATTGCTCAGTCTGCTGTCCAGGTGCTGTTGATGGGCAACTTCAGCACAGCTTTTCCATCTTTATCTTTAGACCAGAGTTGTACTCTTCAAATACAGGATGCAATCAAAGAGGACTGTAAAATAGAGGACTGTAAATAGAGGGAATATGGCCACCCTAGTCAAGAATCTGGCCTGCCCTCCAGCCTGCTCCTTCCAGAATTCTCTGCTGACTGCTCCTTGGCTCGGTAGACTGGAAGAAAAAGCATAGTAGGGGCAAGAGGCTGTATGTACTATAGTATATAGTAGAATCAATGGCACTATCTACTACTATGTGCTTGACTTGCAGTGCACACTTGCCAAAACGTTTGGCAACCAATATGCATACAAGTACTTCTTAGCCTCTAGGGACCTCTGGCATCCGTGTACCTCATTCCCTTGTGCTCTTTGCTTGTGACATGTTATAATTGGCTGTTTCACAGTTGACCTTTTGGGTACATTGTAGCCCTACAGTTCTGTGATTATACCCTATAAAATGACTTTATTGTTATAATTATTTTAAGCAATTTTCAAAAGCTCAAATGGTAGCTAAGCACCCTACTTGTAACAACCACATGAGCCTTTGAATTTTTCTTTTCTTTTTCTAATGCTGTTAATTGAAGGTAGATCCTATACTGTTGCTTCTTGCATAACATTTTGATGTTTAATTAAACTGTGGTTTGGGATTAAAGCCTAGAGAGTACACTATTTCTTTGAGTTTATCACAACTTCATTTCACAATTATTAAATCTTTCCTCTGGGGAAATTAACTACAATTGATTTTTAAATACTCTTTTTTTATATATTCCAGGCATATAGCTTTTAGATCATAAACACTTAAAATAATTCCATCTGCTATGATAGATGCGGAAACATTGTATAAGAAATTATGTTCTATGGGCAAAGAGGGGGAAGCACACCATTTCAGTGGGTTTTCCCAGTGAAAATAGAAATGTTATGAAAACGTGTGTTTTTTAGTTTTTTCTACAAGGACTGGAGGATGGACTGTTATATTTTGTTATGACATTTCCCAGCCTAGCCATCAACCATAGCTAATGACCATACTGGCTAGGAATTATGGGAATTGCAGTCCAATACATCTGGAGAGTATCAGGTTGGCTGTTCTATTAGATTTGATCCAGTCTTGGATTTTGTTCCTGTGTCATTTTTAATTGGCATGTGCATGTTTGTCGCTTTTTGACTTCATCAGCCAAATATGGGAACTGTATCCATCGAAATGGATTGTATTTGAATTGACAATGGCTGGTACTTAGTTTTGCCTGTGAAGATTACTGTGTAATAGGTGATTCTCATAAACAAATCACCAGTTGATGATATAGTCAATAAGCAGTGTGTATTCATGTGTGTAGCCCTCAGTTCACTGAATATTTTTAAATTCCCTAATTGTAAAGAAGTCCAAAATAATATTATTTTTAAGTAGAAATATAGCTTCTTTTTTCATATATTCCCATAGTAACTATCAAGGAAAAAATATATCATCTCTGTATGTAAATTGTGGATATGGTCTACAGCTTAGGCTGCAGTTGGAGACCACAAGCCAATTTCGTTTAATTTCTGGTGACTTAATTTATCTCGGTGAATGAAAGCATGTGTGTTGAACAGCTGTAATTTCATACAGCTATAGTTAGATGTTTGCTAGTTCTGACAACCATGAAATAAACTGGGAATTACTCCACAAACCTATAATAAGTCAGTTTAAGCATTACAACTATGCATGTTTACTTAGAAGTAAGTTCCACTGAGTTCAGTGGGAGTTACTTTATAGTAAATGTTGCTGTATTTGCATATTTACATACATAGAGAACTCAAATGGGCCTATTCCACATTGGGCTCACATTTTTATTTTGTATTTATTTAAAACATTTCTGGGCCAGAAGCCCTCGCAAGTTGGCTTACAATAATAAAATACATAAAAACAGTTCAAATATTAAAGCAATAAAACATAAACACAATAAAATAGCAATTAAAAACAATAAAAGCAGTAAGAACAACGGCAATAGAAGAAACAAATGTACTAATATCATGAGAAGGCCATGGTAAAATAAAATGTTTTCAAGGCCTTCTTAAAAGCCTATAAGGATGGTGCATGGCAAACCTCTGATAGGAGTTTGTTTCAAAGGTGTGGAGCCACTGCAGAGAAGCACTCTTCCATGTCAACACCCACCTAATTGCTCTCATAGGTAGGCAAGTGAGAAGGTCCTTTCTTTCTGATCTTAAAGTATGGGCAGAAGTATGGGTGAAGGCAGTCCTTCAAGTAACTTGGTCTCAAACTGTTTAGGGCCTTAAAGGTCAACACCAGCACTTTAACTGGATTTGGAAACACAGTGCAGCTGGTGCAGTATAGGCAATGTGTCCATTCAGAAGACACCTTAAACCACGGCTTTAACCACAGTGAATAAGGCTTTTTTTGTTTTATTCACCATGGTTAAAGATGTGGTTTAAGATGTCTTCTGAACTCAGCCTAGCTTTATGGCTTAACCACTATGGTTAAAGCCATGGTTTAAGGTGTCTTCTGAATGGGGCCATTATGTGATCAAATCGCTAGGGGTGTGCACAGACCCCCCGCTCCGCTTCACTTGCAGATCCGCCATTTTCCGGATCGGGCCGCTCCGCCCCGCCCCCGCTCCGCCCACTTCCGCTCCGCTCCGCCCGGAGCTCCGGATCCGGATCCGGAGCTCCGTTTCCCCCCCCATAGGCTTGCATTGAAAGCTAAAAAATTATACAACTTTTTTTCTGTTCAAGTTAGAAACCTCATGTTTGGCACCATGACACTTCATGGGGATATACACACGCATGCCAAGTTTCAAAGCAATCCCATCATCCCCTGATTTTTGGCGAATTTTTGAAAATCGGGCACCCCACACACAACATCCCTGCGAGGTGGGCAGGGGAGGAGGGAGGGAAGGCAGGCAGGCATGCAGCTGGCATTTCTGGGGGCATAAGGAAGTGAGCCAAGGATAAGCCAGTAATGCATATAAAATGGAATAAATCAATCAATAAACAAAGGAGGGGTGGAATTAAAAGCAGCAGTGTTGCTCAATAAACAACAAGAAGAACTTTTTTTAAAAGGCTATATCTGTCTTTTACCAGCAATAGGGGGACGTGCCCGGGGGAGGGGGAAGTAGCTGCCAGTTCAAGACACTGACAGCCACAGCTCTGAGAAGAAGTAAAACGCTCACTTCGACTCAGAACAGGCATTGCTCCACCACTGAAAAGTGACCATTCACTTCAACTCATGATAGGCATTGCTCCACCGTTTTACTCTCTTTGGAAGGCTCTAATGGCCTTCCAGTGCAGGAGAGAGTGGGGGCACGTCCACGATGAGATGCCCTAGGGGAGCTCATCCCCTTGCACCACATCGATTCAGTTGTTCCCCAAGGTTAGGGTGAGGAGCAGTGCTGTGTTTCTATCTCTTATTCTTGACTTAGTATATGATTTCAGGTTGTGTTTGTGCATTTGGTGGGGCTACTGTGTTAAAAAACACGGGGAAAAGCCCGTTCAGATGAAGAAAGAGAAGTTTCCCAGAATCCCAAGTTACCTGTTTTGCCTATGCCCTCCTCCAACTTTGGGATCATCATGACCGGGAGCTGACTCTGCCCCTCAGCCCTTTGAAAAAGGTATTTTTCCCGCCGATTTTTTAAAAACGTCTAGCCCGCGACCCGTACGATGCAGAAAGTTGAGAGTGGTCTCAAAATGACCCCCATCCACGACTCTCTGTGCACAAGAATTTCCAGAACGATAGCTTAACCCCCCCCCCAGTTATCCCCGATTCTTTCCCTCAATGCAATCCTATGGGCGAAAAGCCAAAAACGCAGTTTGAGCCGCGCGGTTGACCCGATTTTCACAAAAATATAGCCCGCGACCCAGACAACGCAGAAAGTTGAGAGTGGTCTCAAAATGACCCCCATCCACGACTCTCTGTGCACAAGAATTTCCAGAATGATAGCTTAAAAAACAACGTAGTTATGCGCGATTATTTGCCGCAATGCAATCCTATGGCGAAATGTTTTCAAGATGGCGACCGGAGCGCTCCGCCTGAACTCGGAGCTCCGAAAAATGGGTGCTTCTCTTCGCCTTGCTTCTAGGGGGTCCGCGGTCCGCTCCTACTCCGCCTCTGGGTAAGGCGGAGCAGGCCAATCCGCTACTGCTTCTACGCTCCTAATCGGAGCGGAGCACATCCCTACAAATCGCCTTGCCCCTGCCAACACTTAGGTGGCCGCATTCTGCACCAGTTGAAGTTTCTGAACCATCTTCAATGGCAGCCCCACATACAGCACATTACAGTAGTCCAGCCTGGATGTGATTAGTATGTGGGTAAGGTCCATCCTCACCAGTCAGGACCACAGCAGGCATACCAACCTGAGTTGGTAGAACATACTCCTGGACACTGCAGTCACCTGGGCTTCATCTAACATGCACAGTAAGTAAATACCATGGTGCTGACATAAATTGAAACAATTGTGACTTTAACATAAAAACCTCAGAACCTTAGAACTTTTTTTAAAAAATGGACTGGGTTATTTGTATTTTCTCTCTGTCTTTCCACAAAACAGCGACTATTCAGTTCTACTATCAGGTGCCAGGTTATGTAAAACCTCACAACAATCAAGACAACAAAACTCATGACAAATATCCTTTCTAACTCTCTACATATTCTGTGGCAGTTCGGTGCATTTTTTTTTCTCCTGGAGTTCTGTTTCCTTTTAAAGAAAAGAAAAGAAAGAAAAGAATTGTCAATTGATTTACCAACAAATTCACTCTATATTGGCCTTTCTCCCAGGGTCTACTGTTGTCTATTAAAAGAAAGAGAAACCAAATAGTGTTGAGGCTATTTCAAAGAAACGTTGCGCTACCACAGAAAATTTGCTCTTATTACTTGCAAACTTATTTCATCCGCACAGTGGTGTCTCACATTTGAAGTAATAAGTGTCGTCTTTGGAGACCTCTGAGTGTAGTGAAGAGTAAAATAATCAGAATTATCTGATTCTCTGGAGTGCATCTTCAATATCAAGGAAAAGGGAAAGATTGAAAGTGTGAAAATAATTTTCATCCCACAATGCAAAACATCTCCCTGATGGTGTTAGAGTTTGATTTCAAAGCACGTCTGCACCCAGTTGGTTAAATGAAAATAAAGGAGCTCATCTTTTAAACTCCCCTTTTATGTTTTAGACAGAAGTGACTGCAAATTTTACAGGAAAAACTAGAAGCAAATCATATAGTTAGGGTTTTTTCTATGTGTATTACATATGCATAGATATATGAATATTTCTATATAACAGGATGCAGCAGATTCGCAGATAAATATACTAGACTTGAGTAAAGCCCACAGCATTTTAAAAAAATCCATTTTACTTGCTCAGAGCAATAGATTTGCATGGAAAATCTATTGGCTCTTTCAAATTCCAGTCAGTTCTGTTCGGATTGCCATTTTTCCTGTGTTATCAATTGTTTGCTTCATATCAGTATTGTCTGGAAAAGAAAATGCAACCACTTAATTTGGCTGGATTTAAAGAAATTGAATCAAATTATATTCATATGGGGGAAGGGAAGGAATCATTGCCCATATTCCTTAATCCTTTCGTTGGAGAAATACACCTCGGCTTTGGATGAGAGATAGTTTTGAACATTAGAAGTGATTTGCTTTACAGATGGGGCTTGCAGTGTGTGGTTTTGGCCTGTCACTAAAATCACTGAGTGTTAATTGTTTTCTCATACTCCTCTTTTTCTCTCTTTTTGCAGGGGTAGTTTTTGTTTATATTTAATTTTTATCTCAGCTTTGTGCAATTTGTGAACCAGCAATTTTTAGGGTTTTTTTAATATATATTCTAGATTTTTCTTTAAACTCTCCCATACATTAAGGCAGGGGTGGGCATCTTTAAGGGCCAATTTCAACCCCCTGGACAGGGGACTGCACTGCTGCTGCCATATGTTTAGCTGTGTCTGTGTACCCACCCAGACTCACTCAATCTCTCTCTGTCTTGCTCACACACACACACATACAAGCAAACATACATAGACATAGGGCCTTCCTAGACGAGGGTTTAGCCCGGTGCGAGGCCCGGGCTCCCTGCTGTGCGTGCAGACGATGCACAGGGGATCCTGGGATCAGGCCGGGCTAAACCCTCCCTTGACCTGGGATAACTGGATCTGCTTGTGGCCTGGTTTTTCCGCAACCCCGGGCTGAGCCCGGGGCTGCAAAAGGTCTAGCTAGTTCTGTGGCTTTTCTTGGCTGCTTGCTTACTCGTGAGTAGCCAGGAGAAGCCATGCCCATCAGGCTGGGGGGGGAGAGATCACGGATGGGGGGGGCAGAGGAGTAGAAGAGTCAGCACCAGAAACAGGCCAGCCTGTACGAGTGGGAGAGAAAGCTCTCACAGGCTATTCACCAGCTGGTGGTGAACTCTCTCAAGGGCAAATAATACACAGCCAGTGGGAAGCCAACATTCTTCCAAGGGAGAGAGCATGGGGGAGGGGGGTGTTAGCCGATCCTAGAGTATGCCACAAATAGGCGGAGCTAAAGGAAGGTGAGAGAAAGTCAGTCCAGCTGGCATTGCATCAGAAGCTGCCTCAGAACTAGTCTCCCTGAAGTTAACGCATTTGGGGGAAAGGCTCTCCATTCTCCTTGAAAGGACAATAGTCTGGCTTAGTTTGCATTATTTTGCCTAGGAGAGAGTTCCTAGAGATTAGACTCTTTGCAGGTGGGTAGTGATGTTTATTGATTGACTAAAGCTTTGTGGATTACTTAGCAGATGTGGTTATTGCCTCCCAAGAAGACAGGAGGTTTTGAGAAACACAACACACACACATTTCCCAGAAGAATTGGACTCCTGCCATCCCGCCAAACCACTGATGTCAGGGTGGCAGGAGCCCAATGCTGCTGATACGCCGGGCACATTGGAAAGATTTTCCTAGCAGGCTTAAGGTGGAAGTGGGGTGGCAGGACATGCAGTAGGCTGCATGGGTGGCCTCCAAGGGAAACATGCAGCCTATGGCTAACGGGATGCCCATCTCTAAGTTAAGGTGCAACTCTCTTAGCTAATTATAAGTCCTTAACTGCTGTAGCACAACTAGTGAAAAGCACTAGAGGGAAGCCAAATAATTCTCATTCCTTATTATAAAACACAATCCATGCTCATAATATACAAGGAGTCCGTGCACAGCACAGGATTGTTAAAGAAATGAAAGACAGTTACAAAGTCACAGAATATGAAAATCCTGGTTAATAGGATCCGCTGCCCAATAACTGATAGATCTGAAAGTCCAAAAAAATAATAATGATGATGATGATGACGACGACGACGACTAATGTTAGTGGTGATTGACAATGGCACCAGCCCATTTCCTCAAATTCTTCATCAAGAGGAAATTAAGGTGAAGTCTACAGAAAACTGGTATGATAAAGTATGTGCCATATATAAAACAAATACCCTAACAATTGCAAGAACAAGCTTGTGTTTCCCCCCCAGCACCGGTAAACATAGCATGCTCTTCAAGTATTGAAGACCTGTCCACTTAAGAATGCTTATAGGCAAGGAGGGATACTCAAGGATTTAATTCAGTCTGCATTTTTAAGTGACCTGACATTAATCACACTTCCCAGACTAGAGCACAGAATGGAATATAGTTCTCCTGTGAGTTTGCACTTCTCCAAATTTTGCAACACAGTTCCTAGTTCAATATATATATATAAATCATAGTAAAATATGTATTTTAAGTTAACCTGCATACCAAAATGTATATTTTGTGGGGGGAAATACCCTAAAAAGCTGTCAAAGGGCCACCCCCAGCTGTGCACCCACAAACATTATAAAATGAATTGACACAACTAGAATAAAAAGTCTGCTTCTCAAAATTTTTGTGGGAGCTCATATATCAGATCCTCAAGATAGGTGGCAATTGTGGTAGATTTGTTTAATGTTAATACTCAGTGCTTGAGACGTGGTTGTTAGCTTTAGTTTTGTGCTGTTGTTTTTGTTAAGCTTGTGTAATAGATAGCTGAGGTTGACAGGTAGTCTTCAAAAAGCACATCTTTTTATGGTTGGCTCCCAAATCACTTAAGTTACCTAATGAAATTCTCATCAAGTGGGGTTGACCTGACAGAGATTCCTAAATTCAGTTCCTGATGCCCCTTTGGAAGAATGCCACATCATAACATTGCCTCATTCCATAGGCAGCTGCCATTTTCCCTCCACAGTGCCCATGAAATAACACTCCCTCATGATCCGTAGCATAGTTCCAAGAGAGGGAAATGGTGTGTGTAAGAGGCAGCCACAAAGTGGGACTCCGCTGCTCCTGTTTGTGGCAAATGGAAAGAAAAAAGGTAATAAAAAAAAAAAACATTGTCATTGCTACCCAGTATGACCCTATAACTTGTGGATAATTTTGTCTCCCCTAATTTTGAGTTGAAAGTTCTCACCTGACAACTTTCAGTTTAGCCTTAAAAGGAGCAATGTAATCAAGACAAATGCATATGATCAGTGTTTCCACACATTAATGAGGCACTGTGGGAATAGACTACAGGAAACCACCCTTCCTTTTTTTTAACTTTATATTTATAAAACATTTTATGTGAGTTGCTTCTAATAAAGAAAAGGCTACCAGGCTGTCTCAATATAATGTGTCAATTAAGCCTTAGAGGAGATGACTGGAAGGACATCCAGCAAGAAATAAATATCAAAGTTCTGACTTTGCTGGAAGCAATCTCAGATTTGCTATGACTTCACTCAAAACTAGGTATGTACCCTTTTTTATGGTGGATTCGTTTATATCCTCAAAAAATGTCCTTGTATGTTCAGGACATTTATGTGTAAAAGCAGATATATAATTTCCCAGAGAAAAAAATTTCCAACTAGCATGTTAGTTCAGATCTTTTACTGTTTTTACAATTTAGGTGCATGTGCACAAATTTTCACACAAGTTCAGAAACAAAATAATTGAAGGACATTCTGGGGATGAGGGAGAAAGGAGTTGGTTGAGTTCATTTTCGTTTCTTCCCGAAGTCCTTCTATTGGCCTGTTTTTATTAGGGATGTTGCGAGAGACTGACTGGGTCTTGGAGACCGGTAGACTTTCCCTCACACACCCCCAGGACCCACTCACCTGCTGGCCGAGCTGCCATGCTCCCAATGAGGGTTTCCAGCAGCTGCCCATTCCCATAGTGAGCCACCATTTGCATAGAAATGGGGATTTCCATAAAGTAATGTTTTGCAAATGGCAGCCATAAAGGAACCATTTGTGCAACATTGCAGGCAAGCAGCAGCAGAGGTTCAGTGAGTGCCTGCAGGGACTGAATGGAGATGAGTCTATCTATCCCTAGTTTATATTTGTCATGGTTCATGCCCACTCATTCAAAGCATGTCCTCTGACTGACAAAGCAATCCTAGTCCCCAGATCTACTACTGGAGGGAATTAAATGGGGCAGAGATGGCCCATCACCAGCAAAGAGGAATTTGTGGGGGGAGGCAAAGGTCACATCCAAAAGCCTTAAGAACATAAAAAGAGCCCTGCTGGTTCAGACCAAGGGTCCATCTAGTGAAGCACTCTGTTCACACAGTGGCCAACCAGCCACCAGCCAGGGATGAACAAGCAAGACATGGTGCAACAGCACCCTCCCACCCATGTTCCCCAGCAACTGGTGCCCAGCCTTGGTTATACACATGGAAAGTTCCTTGAATGTATATCTACTGCCAGTGGTGTTTGTGGGTAGTAGGTTTTAATGGAAGTAGAGCTGGACAAACAAGAAATGTTTGTGATTGCCCAGATTTTTCAAACACCACCTTAAGGCTCAGCTACCCTTGTCTGTGCTCTTTTTCTTTCATTCATTCAAACAGGAATAGTGTACATTTCAAATGGGGAAATGGACATTCTTTTAAAAGCACACTCACTCTCACACACACACTAGGGTGACCATATGAAAAGGAGGACAGGGCTCCTGTATCTTTAACAGTTGCAAAGAAAAGGGAATTTCAGCAGGAGTCATTTCTATATTTGGAGAACCTGGTGAAATTCCCTCTTCATCACAACAGTTAAAGGTGCAGGAGCTATACTAGAGTGACCAGATACAAAAGAGGGCAGGGCATCTGCACCTTTAACTGTTGTGATGAAGAGGGAATTTCACCAGGTTCTCTATATATACAAATGACACCTGCTGAAATTTCCTTTTCAATGCAACTGTTAAAGTTACAGGAGCCCTGTCCTCCTTTTCATATGGTCACCCTAACACACACACACACACCCCAGACACACAAACTAGAGTCAAGCAAAAGCATGAAAACATGGACTATGAAAAGTGCACATTTTCTTCAAGTGTGAATGTAAGTTTGGGAATTTTCAGAGAACTTGTTATAATGCTCAAATTTGGGTTCATGAACAGGAAATGTTCACATGATTTGTGAATATATGCATATTCCCAGGGTGGTGTAGTGCCTAGAGTGTCGGGCTGGGAGTTGGGAGATCTGGGTTCTAGTCCCCACTCAACCATGGAAACCCACTGGGTGAATTTGGGTCAGTCACAGACTCTCAGCCCAACCCACGTCACAGGGTTGTTGTTGTGAGGATAAAAGTGGAGAGGAGGAGGATTATGTATGCCACCTTGGGTTCCTTGCAGGAAAAAAGCTGGGATATAAATGCAATAATAAATAAATAAATAAATATTGTTAAGTAGAAGAGGGGAATTGTGAAAACTAAAGAACTGCAGTTTGAGGATAACTATTTGAAAATGTTCTGTTATTTCCAGGACACATTTCAATGTTGTGTATAGTTGGATTTTTGCTTCCAATGGCAAAACTTATTCATGTTTTGCCAACCTTGTCAAAACACGCCTGTCACCCAAGGTGTTGCTCAAGCAACAGATATCCTAGTACTGTTGATGACTGACTGCAATACAGACATTTTAGATGGACACCAAAATGTTGCCTAAATGGAAATTCCAGACACATTTGGGTTCCTATTCAGAGAAACTTTACAGGAAGCTGAAATATGTTGAGCAAGGTTATCAAATGATCAGGCATCTCTAGGTTACCAGAGGATGTTGTACAAAGCAATATTAAGAGGGTGATTCCTTGTTGTTCAAACCATTCACAGAATTCTGAAGGGAAAATGTATTTGTCCTTAAGCTCTGACAAAACTCTTTGTTGTTTTTTATGGGGAAGTGTTTCCTATGGTCCTTGTGAGGAGAACCTAGGGGGTCTCAAAGTTATTTGGATCTCTTCTTCTGAGAGATACAGTCTGGGGCCATAGCTAGACAGGGCTTTATCCCGGGGCAATCCCCAGGATCGTCCTTGTGCATCCACATGATGCACAGGGGTTCCCGGGATCAGGGAGGGATGATCCCTTCCTTGCTCCGGGATATGGCCCTACACTTTAGGCCCATTTTTTCCATGGTCTAGGGATGATCTTGAGACCATGGAAAGTGTGGCCCACCATCAAGGTTTGTCCCGGCTCCTAGCGGTTATTCGCAAGGAGTTGGGATCCCCATCAGGGAGGGGGAGGGGGGAAGTTTTTTTTAAAAAAAACTTACCTTTTACGCATGAGCACTCGTTTGCGCCTTCCTCTTTAAAAAACAAAACAAAATGGCTGGCGTGATGTCCTCTCCCTCTGAGGTTGTCGTGCGCCACGTCCGCTAGACCCATAGGTCTAGCTGAGGCCTTGGAGAGGGTGTGGTGACCTTGCAAGCCACCTCCAAGAGGCTGTAGAAATGTTTGCAAACAGTGATACTCTGATGCTCAAACTTTGGCATCAGAGAGTACAAAAAGGCATTGGATCTATAGCCCTCCCAACATGTCCCATAATGACAGGAGAAATACTCCAGCCTGAAATGCCAGGAATCACATACTCAATTTCCTCAGTGGGAGGGAAAGTTTAAAGAAAGGGGGTGGGGAAACTGAACAAGAAGAAAAATATGGCACACCTCCCTCCCTTTTGCACTGCCGGCAAGTATCCAAAAGTATCGAATGCACTTTGGTTCCAAGTACCCAAACATACTTTGGATTTTGGGAGCTCTCTACTTCCCCTGGTAGGATTGCTCTGCTGACATTATGATCCCTAGGAATGGGAGAAGCGCTCACAAATCTCTACTTCCCCTGGTAGGATTGCTCTGCTGACATTATGATCCCTAGGAATGGGAGAAGAGCTCACAAATCTCTAGTCCATTCCACATTTATGTAGATTGATGAAAGGGCACTCTGGTTGATACCTTCAGAACAATCATTAAAGGATGTGTGTTTACTATGGAAATACGATGGAGGCAGTTACAGATTATATGGTCTTAGAATGGACTAGCTGTGCTGGCAATAGAGCGTATTTGAAATACATGATTAAGTCATAAAAATCAATTTCAAATAAATTAATCCCTCCATTCTCCTGACAGAGAAACAAACTGGGATTTACTTTAATCATGTATAAATATATTCCATTTACGTTGGTTGAGGTGCCCTGTCAGATCTATTTTGTTCTCCTTTGCTACCAAACTGAAAGAAGCCAGATGTCGTAGCGAACAGACTGATGAGAGGGAATGGAGTCCTTCAAAGATCCAATCAACCAGGGCAATGGTTCCTTACAATTATAGTCATATTTGAAATATGTTAAATGAAAATGTGCCTGACATACTATCGAATGCAGTCTACAGGCAGCCAATATACAAAAGTGACATTATCAGCTTTCTTCTTCATAAATTACCCAGAATGTCCATATAAGGGAAATGTTCTAAATGTCAAAAGACACCATTTCATATGTTAGGACAGGGAGGTAGGAATTTCACTAAGTTCCAGTGTAAGTCGGTAAGGCTCTTAGAATATAGTAAACTTTTAGGGCTGGGCAGAAATACCCCCCTCCAATTATACAGCCCATTTTCTCCATTGGTAATGGTAGCTGCCATATTTTTCTAGAATGCTCCTGGGCAGGCCCGGTGCTGCCATAGAGGCAACTCAGGCAGCGGCCTAGAGCACCAAGCAAACAAGGGCGCCGTACAGCGTACCCGGAAGCTGCTCTCCTAGAGCGGCTTCCGAGCGCGCTGTTCCGAAGCCGCCGCCCCAGCCTCCACCCAACCCCAGCGTCCTGGCTCCTTCGAAGCCAGGATGCTGGGGTTGGAGGCGGAGGCTTCAGTATGGTGCGCCAGGAAGCCACTTCCAGGTGCACCACTTCAAAGCCTCTGCTCCGCCCCCAACCCCAGCATCCTGGCTTCAAAGCCAGGAGCGGGCGTGGGGCGGAGGCTTCAGTACGGCACACCCAGAAACCAATTCCGGGCCCGCCACTTCAAAGCCTCTGCCCTGCTCCGCAATCCCAGCGTCCTGGCTTCAAAGCCGGGAGCGGGAGGGAGCAGGCAGTGAGCAGGCGAGCAAAGAGGGAGCCAGAGCGGTGAGGGAGGGAGTGAGCGGGGGTGGCAGGCAAGCGAGGGGGGAGCCGTAGTGGTGAGTGAGTGGGCAGGGGCGGCGAGCGGGCGGGCGAACAAGGGGAGCAGTGAACGTGTGGGAGCAGTGGGCAGGGGCGGCGAGCGAGCAAGCGGGCAGGTGGGGGTGGGGGGAGCGGTGAGCGAGTGGGCGGGCGGGCAGGCAGAGCGGTGAGTGAGCGGGTGGGCGGGCGGTGAGTGAGCGAGTGGCGGATGGGGCAGAGGCTTCAGAACGCACCTGCCTAGGGCACAATATTGTCTGGCGCCAACCCTGCTCCTGGGGAAACCAAAATGTTAGACACCAGCTGATCAAAGCTGTACAGGTTTCAAAAATCATGTGCCCTGCCCCAATGTCAAAAGAGGGGAAGTGATTTCACCCCAACTCCCCCACACACACTTCACACCAAACATTTGAACTAACAAAACCTTGGCCCAGCACTACTAAAAACTGTTGTATTTCAAGAACATTTGTTTACTATTAATCTGTTTTATACTTCCTTATAAGTATAGCAACTTACGAATAGGTCAGTCACACATGAATTTTGTTGATGTTAAGCAAACAAGATGTATGCCTTTGGCATTCATGCCTAGTACACAAGAGCATTTACTGTGGAAGCTGAATGTGTGGATTGATTCCATCAAAAAACATTGTATTTGAGAGGATATGGATGTTATTCCTGTGGTGTTAGATCCATGATGACTGATTTACACAGGGAAGTCTTCACTTGGTATTACTGCCATCAAGTGATAAGCATGCAAACATGGCACAAGTGTGCAGGTGGTTCACACAGACTTAAGCATAGGTGTGTGTGAACCATCTCCAAGTCACTTTTATCCATTTCCTTGTTTTTCCTAAGATCTGAAGACACCAACATATTCTTTCAGGTAACATTTGTTCAGTGTCTATAACCTTTAAGGTTTTGTCCCCATCTTTTGTGTTATTCTGAGATCTGTTGTTCTCAGTTACTGTCTGAGGGAAATGAATGTCAGACGTTTGGCCCACACAAATGTCCATAGCTTGTCAGCATCTTTACAGGATTGTTTGGCAGAAAAGAAGAAAAAGAATACTTATCCTCTTTGACCAAATGTGGGCTGCTAATTCAAAGGAAATGGCAGCCTGGTCGGTTTGCTTCTATCCCGGTTTGCGATTTGGAGACCGCAAAGGGAAACAATTGTTGTCTGCCATTTAGTTAAGTCTCCAAGGTGTGCTTGCTGCTGAGCTATCCTTCAAACTGCACAATACACATAAATATGTAAATAGCTTTTAAATGTATTTTTATGGCATGTATTGTTACATACAGCTTGAAGCTATGCCTGTTGGAGGACTTCTTTTAAACAAAAGTGAAGAAGGGGCTATGAAAGTCAGACTGGACTATTTTGAAAAGCTGTTTTTATTTTTTCAAAAGCTTGAACACAATCTTTCTTTCTTTCTTTACTTCCTTCCTTCCTTTTTCTCTCCCTCCCTTTCAAATTAAAGACTGGCACATGTCGAAATGTATTATTTACTTCACTCCAGATATTTCACTTCATAATGAATTATGAATAATGGATCCTAGCTGGATGAGATACAAGACTGCTTGGTGAAATCCATCTTTGCAGTTAGATTTTCAGTTCTATTAGTAAATGTATAACTACTAAGTTGTTGTCTATTGACATAAAAATAACTACAATGTGGCCAAGGAATGGAGCCAAGTGTGGGGCTGTGCAGATAGGGACTGGCTTGGTTATTACTGGCTCCCATTCAATTCTGTGGAACAAAACAAACATATGGCACACAGAGTTGAGAAAGGTCAAAAACATGCCACTTTCCCCAGTCGCTAAGGTAACCAGAGGTAGAAGCGTAGAATTCACAGAGATTAATTGCAACCTCCAAAGAATGCCTGCAATACAGGTACTCAAGCTCTACACACAGCCTGCTTTTTATCATTTTGGAATTGTCTCAGTATATATAAAACTCCAGTGTGTCTTGGTGACACTTCTGCATGACCAAAGTATGGCTCTGGTTAAGTAGGTGGACAGGGCAAGCATGTTTTCCAGGCATTTTGTTTGAATCCATCAAACTTCTCCCAAAGCACAAATAGTTCTTTCTGGAGGCTGCTGTTGCCGTGACTGAGGAAAAGAGCTGAGGAGAAACTGGGGTTTGCTTGAGTGTCCTCCACACCAGTGTATTCCCAATGTCCATCCTGCCTGTCTGAATCGCATCATTGACTGCATAAGAATTGTTCTATTACTGAGGTAAAGAGAGGTAGCAGTAAGAGTACCCCCAGAGCAAGCACTAAAGCAGGATATGCCATTGTTCAGACCCCAACTATACCTTTCTGTTATGGAAACGAAATGAGACGGTTCCTGTACCCCACCCCACCCCATGTCCATCCTACCTGTCTGAATCTCATTACTGACTGACTGCTCACAGAGGTCCCAGGCATACTGGACATCAGCAGCTGTCTCCAGCCTCACAAGTGTCAGGCTCCTAGGAGGCTGCTGGGCAGCTGACCTCATTACCACACAGCTACTGCTGGTAATGGTGGCCGCTACTCAAGGCTTGCAGGGAGAGAGGTTCAACAGAGTGAAGATTCCAAGTCTGTAGAGACAACAAGGCCCTTCTATTTGCAGGATTGGCTGGCCGAAGGTACAAGAGAAAACTGAGACAGAAAGGAGGCATCCATACACCTGAGACTACAGAAGAAGAGTGACAGACACATGCCCAGGTCAGCTTCACCAAAGCTCCCTCTTTGGTAAATCTCTTTTCCATTAGACAGCTTTTCCCCAGCCTCTGCGTTGGTTCTGATATTCCAGTACTGCAGGTCTAGAGCAGAGCTTGGAAGACATCTGGACTCTTCTTTTCCTCTTCTGTTTCCCTGAGGCATGAACTGCTAGGATTTTGCCTCAGAAGTTTGAGTTTAACTGATTATCCCTTATGTTTACCTCACTTACCTATAAGGAGAGATCTGACTCTGTGTGGACGAGCCTTGACCCTCATCACCCGAGATGGTGAGATGCTGTCAGACTGTGTTCTATACCAAGGAGTCCTTCCCTGCATTCTCCCCTCTCTGTATGATCAATGGATAGAACTCCTGGTACAGTCCCTGCAATAGCGATGGGGCGAAAATCCACCTGGGCCCATGAGGGCAGTGGACACCTCCGCGTCCAGCGCTCATGGGCCCCGACAGATGTGCCCAGCAGATTTCTGCCTCAAATCTGCCAAAGGGCAAAGTGGGTGCAGGACTGGAGGGAACTCAGTTCTGATGAGACCTGTGTGCATCCTTTGTCCTTTTCCCCTGCTGCATTAATGGTATCTTTTCTCCCTCCACTGGCATTTCTCTCCTGGCCACCATTAGAGTGGAGCGGAAAATACACATTTTCCCCAGACTTAGGGAAATTGCATTCGTCCCCAGCCTTGGGGAAATTGCATTCGTCCCCCTCCATGCTGATTGCGGCCTTAAAGTCCCTCTTAAAACCTCAGATTAAGAGGCCCTTTAAGGCCACGATTGGCGCAGGGGGAATGGCAAAGGAAGGCACGCCATTAGCACGTCCAGGGGAATTTTGCATGTTCCAGAGGCTCAGAAAGTGCACTTTGCCTCCTGTTGCACCAATCATGGCCTTAAACACCTTCTTAATCCAAGGTTGGTGTGGGGGAAGTGCAAACAGTGCCCAGACAGTGCACTTCTCCAAGTGCTCCCAGAGCAGGGCCAGACAAGCAGCACTCAACAAACTCTATCCCCTACCCTGTGACACATCCATTATAGGATAAAAACAGCAAGCCACTGCTTTTGAGATCATCACTGGGAAAATTCTCCCACTGTACAATTGTTGTAGGGGGCATTACCCCCACCTGAAAATGTCCGTAAGACAAGTGATTCTCTCCTGTGGCCAAAACTGAAGACTGTTATTGGGGAGACCATTGTCCTTGTGGCAAAAGGCCCTGATTTGAATCGGGACCATGGGCTTTGGGAGAGGAAGATTTACACTTCCCCCTCATTTGTTTCCCCCCTGAATTTCCACTACCCAATGAAAAAAATCCACCCACAAAAACGAAAAACCAACCAACCAACCCCCAAAAAAGTCTCCATTAGAAACAGTGGAGACTGAGGGCATGGTTAGATGGGGCGATATCACAGGGATTGCCCTGGGATCATCCCCATGTGCCCATATAAAGCACAGGGGATCCTGTGGGCATGGAGGGATGATCCCTCCCTTGCCTTGGGATAGCCAGGATGGCTTTAATCTGGACTTTTCCTATGGTCCCAGGATCATCCTGAGACCTTGAGATGTGTGGGCGGCCAGCCCAGTTTGTCCCAGCTCCACACATGTAAATGCAAGGAGCCGGGAACTGAGCATGGAGCTCTTCAGGGGCTCCATGACCATCGGGAGTGGGAGTGGGGAGTGGGATTTTTTTTTTTTTAAAAAAAAAGGCTGACCTTAGCAATGGAGCACTCCTGTGCTAGTTTCTGATTTTAAAAGTCCCAAAATGGCTGGCGCAACGCCCTCTTCCTCCTGGGACATTGCACGCCTTGTGTAGAATGATGGGGAGGATCTCATGATCACCATATCGCAAGATCCTCCCCCTCCAACCCCCTGGTGTAGTCATGCCCACACATGCCCTAATTTGCATTTCCCTCATTAGGGTGGAATTTCAGGACTGGGAGGAGAGGCAAAATTAAACCCACCTCTCCCAAAGTGCCACAGTTCCAATCCAAACTGGTGCGTGATTTGGAGAACATTTAGTAATAGTGTGGTATGACATCTAATATTGTGGTATAACATCTTCTGATATGCACATTGATACATTGCACTTTCCCAACAGCCTCTACAATATACTTGACTCCATTGACTAATATTTCTGCAGACTGCTGCTATTGCAGTAATCCATTTGGTGTATTTCAGGAATATTCCTTTTCCTCCGCAGCATCTAATTTGGGCCACTGCCAAAAGGAAAGAGGAATATTAATTTGATGGTGTTTCCATGTTCGGAAAATAGGTTCATAGCTGCAAACTCATTAGACAAATGTGTAAACTACACATTAAGAAGGAAATATATAGGATAATACCTCTTTTTGTTGCCTTTTGTTTTGCACCTCAGTTGTTATAAAGGAGATTATAAATAGATCTGGATTGATTAATACTGTGGATCTATGCAACAGAAGTAGCAATCCAGACAAAGGTAAGAGCTTTCATGTCCTTGATTTGTAGGGATGACTTATGCATGCACTCAAAGCTGATTTATGCTCTAATCGGTGGAATGTGAAAAAAATAATTTTGCCCAGAAGTCGCTAGCACATATAAAATACACATTTATATATTTATGGCTATTTTAATGAGATTGGCACTGAATTGTCAGCCATTTTGATTTTAGAGGCAAAACTAGTGATTTGATGAGATGGGCCAGATCTACACCAAACAGGATATAACATGTTGAAAATGGTTTGAAAATGGTATATGTAATGTGTCTTGGGCCAAAACAGTTGTGAAAACCATTATAAACCATTAGTGTAGATCCTGCTGTGGACATTTTTGCTACAAGTCCTGATGACTATATGCTACTTTTAGTATCAGAGGCAATATGTTGGACTGGATGGACCCTTGATCTGATCCAGTATGGCTCTTTTCATGTTTTTATGTTATACTTATATACTTAGTTTGTGCAAATAAACTTTTTTTTATTTCAGTCTTATTCAGCAACATTGTTCCCACTAGCTACTGCTAAAAACTAGGGCTGTGCACCAAAGTAGCAACAACAACAATGATGATTGTTAAATTTTGTATAGTTCTTTAATGTTTACTGTTTTAACTTTTGTAAACCGCCCAGAGAGCTTCGGCTATGGGGCAGTATATAAATGTAATAAATAAATTAAATAAATAAATAAAAGCAAAAGTGATACAAATTGTACAGGGTGAATGTACAGGGATAACGAGTTTTGTTTAGTGCAAGGAGCCCCTGAGGAAAGAAATATTTTCTGAAATATTGGGCACGTTGGCACAAAATAAACTGGCACCTGTGTGATCTGGTATCACTTCTGTTGTTTTTTGCTCCTCCTCCTCCTCCTCCTCCTCCTCCTCCTCTTCTTCTTCTTCTTCTTCTTCTTTTCTTCTTCTTTTTTTCATCCTCCTCCTCCTCCTCCTCTTCTTTTCTTCACTGGCTGTTACGGCCACTTCCTCCTTTCTCAATTAATCATATGGGTAATTCCACCCAATCAACAGTCAAGTAGTGAATGGGATGATACCACAATGTCATGTCTGAAAAGACAATGTCACCAGATAGTAGCAAACAAAATTACAATGTAACTCTGTCTTTGAGAGCAAATACGAATAATTGAGGTTGATGGCAATGGAAGGCAGTAGAAAACCCTATGTGGACTTTTTCACAAGGAGGAACCAAGCGATGTCTAAAGGGAGAGTTATTTTAGACTCTGCTGAAATTGTTTGTTTACACAAACAAGAAACAAGTTGGCTGAAGTCTAATTTAAACAGAAATACAAGAGCCTTGATCCTTAAACCTGGTTTTATGGAAATAACCCTGAATGATTCCAGTAGATCTTACTGTGCAATGTCTATTGCATTGACATTAGTCTGATGCATTGACTCAAGAATCCATTTTTGATCCAGAAGCAGCAGCATGGAAATACACCAAGAACATTGATGGCTGCAAAGAAGGAGGAGCCAGTGTTTATGCACTTCCTCTATCAGTTAGACTAAAGGTTTGCTCCTGATAACTACGGAAATATGCAAATTCCTGCCTGATTGTCATTCCACCGCCCAGCTTACAAAACTCACAAGGGTACCTTTAAAATTGACCAATCCAGAACCTTGGAAAGAAATTTGGCCCAGTCCTGAAGTATCCTCACTTCTTAGACAGATCAACAGGTTCAGATACCAGATGGATACCTCTATTATATCTTATCTATATTGTGCTGCCATGTAAAACCATCTAGATGTGAATTAATGGTAATTTATGCCAACAGCATTTTTCCAACTATTTGCAATCAACCAGGAAGTGAAGAATTTTGGGTTCCCCTTATTCTGTAGCCAAATAAATATAATTGCTTATGCACTATTTTACTTCCTTTCCTCCTAAATCTATACATTTCTGCTCTGTGGCCTACCATTGTCACCAGCACCTGAGCTCCCCTGGAGGTTTCATAGGCCTTAGCAAGACTGACCGAAATCCCAGGGCAAACCCCGAGATCATCCCTGTACATCCACATCACACACAGGGGATCCCAGGATCAGGGAGGGATGATCCCTCCCTTGTCCCGGGATCTTGCCCTCTACTCTGGGCCCACTTTTTCCATGGTCCCGGGCTGAACCAGAGACCACGGAACGTGTGGCCCATTGCCGCGGCTTGACCCAGCTCCATGCAATTCCTCACGCGGAGCCGGGAGCCACTGTGCCTATTGGAGGTAGGGTGGGGGGAGTGGGGAAATGAAAATATTTTCCAAAAAGCACCTACCTTTAGCGCACGAGCGTTCGTGTGCTCCTCTTCCTTTAATTTTTTTTTAAATGGTGGACACGACGCCTCTCTTCTTGAGGTCATCGCGCCTTGCATGTAAGCAGAGGAGGGATCTCGCGTTAATCGCAACATGAGATCGTCCCTCCTCTGTCACGGACTATCAGGTAGGTCTAGCTAAGGCCATAGTCTCTGAATCCACTGCCAATCCATTTCACTAGCACCCCATCCACTTATTTATCAAACATTAATTCTCCAACCTCCATCATTTTCTACCTTTACATTAGACCTATTAGAACCAGTAAACTAGTCCATGTTCTGTGAGGCTGGCATTACTAACCAAAGCCATTCCTTTCCATAACTCATGTGGATAGTACCTGTAAGATCAAAAGGCTAAAAAAGAAAAGAGAGAGCCTGCTCTTTTCATTAGTGAAGAAAGAAATCAGCTTTACTCACAAGTAGTCTTGCACATACAAATGCAGGCACAGCGTAGGGTTTCAAAAGGGTTTGTTCAGTCCATTTCTTTGTGTTCCATTACACAGGCAGGTGCAAGATAGCAAGCCATGTGCTCCCAGCAATGGAGGAAAGTTGGAGAGAGAGGTGGCAGAGGAGGAGGGAAAGAGGAGGGAACCACACTGTCAACTGTAGAGATCCTAAGTCTAGCTTTGCCCAAAGTCCCTTGAACTAACTGCAACATTGTCCCCTTCCTGTAATTTGAAGATGAGGTTGTATTATTCCCAACATAATTAACAATTGGGGGTTCTTGCTAAATGTGGGAATTGTCTCCATTGGAAAGTGTATTGCATTTGAATTGACACTAGGTAATTGAAAGTTCCATTGTGACAATTCATCTACGATGGGCCATGTGAGTCATCACTTGATGTCACAGTCAGTGAATGATGAACATGTATAGTGAGCCCAATTCAGACCTGATTTGGGGAGTATGGTGTTTTCTGAATCACTGCCCCCTGCCCCCCCCTCCATAAATTCCTAACCCTGTCAATGGGGGAGCAGAGGGCGGCAAGAGCTGTTTGAGGCCCACCTGGCCACATGTTCCCCACCTGTGGTCTTCTTCTTCTTCTTCTTCTTCTTCTTCTTCTTCTTCTTCTTCTTCTTCTTCTTCTTCTTCTTCTTCTTCTTCTTCTCTGGCTGCTATGGCCACTTCCTCCTTTCTAAATTAATCATATGGGTAATTCCACCCAATCAATAGTCAAGTAGTGAATGGGATGATACCACAATGTCATGTCTGACAAGACATGTGAGCCCAACCTTTCTCTAAAATAAATAAACAAATAGGGGAATTAGTTTATCAGTGGTACCATAAGAGATCCTGTAAATATTATTTTGTTTTCTTGTTCTAAAAGTTTTTTGTTTTTTTTTGCCTTTCCTCTTTTCGATTCTTTGAACTCAGACCTTACTTTATGTTTTTGATCCCTTTAAATTTATGGCTTTCCCCCTCTATGTTGCGTTTTTGAATTGGAGTTCAAAAGATAGACACATTAGAGCCCATTAGTCTGTAGTTCAGATGATAATGATATGATTAGAAAAGCACATTTAGAACTAAATTATTGTACTTTCTGATTCAGTAGCTATTATAACCTTCATTAATAATGTTAGCCCTTTATTTTCTCTTGCTTTTACTTCACTCCAAATCAGTTCTGACTTCCATTGCAAAATGTGTTTTTGTTTCATTAAGGATATAATTTTGTTCTGCTTCCAGTGTTTTCAAAAATTGCATGCTAGGTGGCTCAGAGGTAGGGATGGGAGGGTCCATCATGCTCAGTCCTGTTGAGGGTCTTGTTTTTCCAAGTTCATTCTGTCATAGGTCCATACAGGAATTTCCCCTCTTCTTCCATACAGTCGTGTGTGTGTGTGTGTGTGTGTGTGTGTGTGTGTGTGTATGTATGTATATATATATATATATATATATATATATATATATATATATATATATTTGTGCACATTGTAGTTTTGTATGCAGATTTTTCAAATGTATGCATTTTTGTTTGGATGCACCCATTGACTGAAACATATTTTAGAAATGTATGCACTTTCCTTTGTGTCTGGTTCAAATATACACATGTTAATGGCTACATTTCAGTGGTGTTTTTGCAGACTGCATCACAACCTTGGAAATGTTTGGATGCCTTACATCAAATTGCATTTGGGTTTGCATTCCGTTCCAGAAGTCTCAAATTAGGGACAAATTAGGTAACACTGTGCAAAACAAAACAAACAAACCAAAAACCAAAAAACCCTCAACAAAGTACATTTCTCAACCACCATAGGAAGTACCAGGAAGGAGGAGAGACTAGTTTCTGGCTTCCGATACTGTGTGGCCTGAAATATTCAATAGGATGGGTCCTTCGAAGATTGTAATGTGCGTTTTTGATAGTTTCCAAGCCATTACTGAAACACTGGCATTGTGAAACCCTCGGCATATTCCCAGGTATTATACCATTGCTTATTGTATAGGTCTTGAGTCCTGCATAAAGGAGGAAGTAGAATAATTCTATGTCCAACTATTTCCACATATATGTAGTTCTAAGTGGGCCTACAAGACTGTGATTTATCAAGCCAAATAAGCCCATTGGCCATGTTGAAGCACTCACCAGAGGCTCAAACCTTTGTCTTTACTGCTTGTGGAGTCGTCAGACATCTGGGAGGCCACAAATATACCTTGTGGGGTCAATTTGTGTTGATGTATCTCAAGTTATACAGGCCAGTTCTAAAGGATAATGGAGACAATATGTTTTTAGATGTTTCAGTTAGATAAATGGCTTTCAAAATAATACATTCAATGAGGATAGTTTATGCCAATAGTTCTTAGGTATAAGCCATGAGTGTGAAATGGAATATCTATATCCAGAAGCAGTATAACTCTGAACCCCAGATGTTGTGGACAAACAGTTAAAGTTCATTGACACTTTTGAAAATAGGATGAGGAAATAAATGGATCATTGGTATGGTCCAGCACAACCTAGCCTGGCTGGCTGGGAATGATGGGAGCTGTAGTCAAAATTTCTAGAGATCTCTAGGTTGGGGAAGGTTGGTCTTTGTATTCTTAGCCACATATCCAGCAATATGTAGTCTTTGCTTTAAATTAGATACGTTGCTAATTAAAAAAGAAGAAGACTTAAACATGTGATTTCTGCTACCTGAAGTTTAAACTGATACAGCCCAGCACATTCCATACCATGTGATTCGCTTAACTGTGTAGCTTGATCCCACATGGAACAATGCAATTGTAATTTCAAAGCCAGAAAATGGAGGCTCGGTGACAGCAAATAGTTCATTTCCTTTGCTCTGTGATGACATTGGATCAAGAAGGGCCATTCTGCCACGCCCAACAAGGCCTGGGCATGGGGAGGGTTTTGCGAGCAGGGTTAGGACAAGAGACATGCTCTATTGGAATAAACAGGGCACCACAGGGCAGGGAGGGGAAGAATGTGCACCTATAAGTAGGCTCTTACCCCTCCCTGATTCCTTCTTGTTTGTGTCCCTCCCTCCCTCCCTCCCTCCCTGTAGACAGTGTGAGTTCTCTGGTTGCCATTCAGGGCTGAGTAGGAATTTTTTACTCATGTTCTAAATTGAGCATGAGTTTTTTCACCTACTCCACACTGTAAGACAGCCTGGGAGCTTAAATAGGTTGATTTGGTGATGTTTTCTAATTCGGTCACATTTTCTTATGCAGGTAGGAATGGGCATTCAGAGGGATTTTGAATGGTGAGCATTCACAGGCACTGTTGCAGTGACTGGTAATTTCTGAGGGCTCCCAGTGTTAAGCCCCAAGGCCGTGCTTGGAGATAAGGGTTACCTCTGAGACCAACCTTTCTCACCCACCTTGAGCCTTGGTTTGGAGGTAATACTGGAAGGTCTTCCTACCTTGAAAGGGGTCGGCCAGTGGGAGGGCAAATTTGACAGCACCAACCCACAAATGGCTTGCCCTACTCAGAAAGGTCTGTAAACAGGCCAGACTAGATGCGTTTTAGGATCACTTTTGCAGATCTTTAATAAATGTGGCCCAGTTTAAACCCAATGTTCTGTGTGTTATCTCTTTATTTACTGACCTCTGTCTTGCAAATGACTTCTTGCAGAATAACTGCACAGAATGGCATGCACAGAATGACACACAGCAGCATGGTTTGTTGTGTTACAATCTAAGAATAGATCACAGGTGTTATGACTGAGGCCTTACCTAGACCAGCCTTTATCCCGGGGTGAACCCTGGGATTGTCCCTGTGCATCCAGATGATGCACAGGGGATCCCAGGATCAGGGAGGGATCATCCCTCCCTGGCCCCAGGATACAGCCCTACACTTTGGGCCTGCTTTTTCCACAGTCCCGGGCTGAGCCCGGGACTGTGAAAGGTGTGGCCCATTGCCGCATATCTGGGAGCCGTGCATGAGGAGCGCTGCACCCATCGGGGGTAGGGTGGGGGGAGTGGGGAAATGACATTTTTTTAAAAAAAAAAAAAAACTACCTCTGCGCACAAGCATTCATGCACTCCTCTTCATTTAAAAATAAAAAATGGCAGGTGCAATGACTCTCCTCCTGAGGTCGTCACTCCTTACGTTTAAATGGGGGCGAGATCTCACATTATTCACAATGTGAGGTTTCCCCTCCTCTCCCTTGGACTTTACAGAAGGTCTAGCTAAGGCCTGAAACTCATCAGAAGCAGAAGGTCAACAATGAGGTTCTTCTTGGCCTTTTTCAAGACAACTACGATTAAATTGCTGAGGAGTTAGCTAAAACCTTTGAACAGTCTCTTGGTCAGGGAAATGCCAGCATTTGGACAAACTCTCTGAGGGTCCCTTTACATGGATTACCCTGAACAATGGCTTCTCTAAAATCCATTCAACTTCTGATTTGTTTGCATGTTGAAGAGGTCAATCAAAAATTGAAGTTATCTGAAAAAATAGAGTCCCCCTTTTTGCAAGCTCAAGACATCGTGATTCATCTGTCTTTCAACCCCAAGTGATTCTTTCAGGCCACATGGGGTTGCTCTTTGGTTTGGGTTGCCATTTCAAGTTTCAGATGGGACACAAAGGCTGGGCAGGAGGCAAGATTCACAGCGTGGTTCAAAGAGCATTTGTAGGTTTTACTGAAGGGCAAATAACAACAAAAAGTAGTGTTATTTTAAGAAGATTTCTTGTGTTCATCTTTTTCTAGATCATAGCAGGAATTATAGGTGCTTCTGAGGAGTAATCACAGGTGGATACTTACTGCCCCTCTTTGATCGATGGATTTTGCCATGCTGTGGGGAAATAGAGGTCCAGTTGTGTCCTCCCTGTGGAGGGAAAGCAGAACTGTGCCTGCTGGCCCTGCCTCAATATTTCAACTTTCTGATGGCCCCACTCCAAAACCCATACATTCCTAGGGATGACTGCAAAAGAATATCCATGTGTGTACTGCTCCCCCTCCATAAGTTAATCCTGTGTGTGGAAGGAACACAGGGCTGAAGTAATATATGGATGACCCACAGTAGTTAATGAAATGCTATGGAATTTTTTGTTTGTATACACACAGAGTGTTATCTCATGGGTTCGAAACCCCTGAACATAGATTGGGCTATGAAATGTCCATTGCATTAAGAAAGATGAGCTTCAGATTTGTAAAATACCATTTCCCATTATCATTAAGAAAGTAACATTACAGCTCTGAAATGCAAACAATCTTGGCTCTAAACTACAAACCAGGGTTACCCGGAGTAACTGACCACCTGGAGCCCTCTTTTTGTAGTTTAAAAATTCCAGATTTTTTTCCCCCTGCTTGCAAATCTAATTAACAATATTCCTTTAAAAAGAAGATTACTTTCCATGTGCAATTAAGTGAAATTCAGTCTGCTTTAAGCGTTTTGATATAGCAATGAATATTTATAAACTTAATAGAACTCACCCACACGGGGAGCCCCTTTAATCTTATTTGAAGCAGCATGGGGTCCAACTCTCAGTGGATTAACATCATATTTCCTTTCAGACAGGGGGGGGGGGAATCATAAAATGGTACATATGACCGGATGATTTTCCAGTCCTATTCCAAAGTGATATGTGAATGTAAATGACAGTTCAAACTCTGCTTTGTTCATACTGGAGTGTGTAGCGATATTGTCTACCATTTCATATTAGGATATGAAAGTGATTTCTCATACTCCAGTACTTTATTTCTGCCCCATTAGCATATCTTCTTGTGCACTTGTAAGCACTAATAGCTTTGGTAGTGTCAAGAAAATAAAATAAAGCTCTGCTACAAGAGAATTATATAAACTAAAAGGAAATAAAGAAGTGGAATCAAGACTGATCTGAGGATACGCTTTTCTAAGAAAGAAAGAAAGAAAGAAAGAAAGAAAGAAAGAAAGAAAGAAGGAAGGAAGGAAGGAAGGAAGGAAGGAAGGAAGGAAAGAAAGAAAGAAAGAAAGAAAGAAAGAAAGAAAGAAGGAAGGAAGGAAGGAAGGAAGGAAGGAAGGAAGGAAGGAAAGAAGGAAGGAAGGAAGGAAGGAAGGAAGGAAGGAAGGAAGGAAAGAAAGAAAGAAAGAAAGAAAGAAGGAAGGAAGGAAGGAAGGAAGGAAGGAAGGAAGGAAGGAAGGAAGGAAGGAAAGAAGGAAGGAAGGAAGGAAGGAAGGAAGGAAGGAAGGAAGGAAGGAAGGAAGGAAAGAAAGAAAGAAAGAAGGAAGGAAGGAAGGAAGGAAGGAAGGAAGGAAGGAAGGAAGGAAGGAAAGAAAGAAAGAAGGAAGGAAGGAAGGAAGGAAGGAAGGAAGGAAGGAAGGAAGGAAGGAAGGAAGGAAGGAAGGAAAGAAAGAAAGAAAGAAAGAAAGAAGGAAGGAAGGAAGGAAGGAAGGAAGGAAGGAAGGAAGGAAGGAAGGAAGGAAGGAAAGAAGGAAGGAAGGAAGGAAGGAAGGAAGGAAGGAAGGAAGGAAGGAAAGAAAGAAGGAAGGAAGGAAGGAAGGAAGGAAGGAAGGAAGGAAGGAAGGAAGGAAGGAAGGAAAGAAAGAAAGAAAGAAAGAAAGAAAGAAAGAAAGACAGGGACCCTATGTGTTATATTTGCTGTGATGTCTCAATGGATAGTTCAATATCAACACCAGATGACTGCTGTAGAAATAATATATAGTTCAAAGACCCCAAAGAAATGGGATGGCATAAACTGTTTTCCATTAATCTGTAAAACACACTGCTGCTCAAATACTACCCACCAATCCTATGATCCTTCAACTGATGATGTTATTTAGATACTAGGGCTGTGCTCCTCTCCATTTCGGGTTGTAGAAGAGGGAGTGGAGCGACCTGATCCGCCTCTGCCAAAGGTGGATCTGAATCAGGTCGGCTGGTCAGCAGAGCGATGCAGAGTGGTTCTTTCATTTGCAGAGCGCTTCATGTGGTTTTGGGGCTCCGCCCACCATTTTGGATTCCCCCCATAGGATTGCATTGGGTGAAAAATCACCTATAACTTCTTTATTTTTAATGCTAGATCACTGAAAATTACTGTGCTTAGACATTGATGATTGGGGGTAATTTGTGTTGATTTTCAGAAATTTTCATTGTGCAGTTTGCTTGCAATTATTTTTTATTGAATGGGTAAAGCAGGAGGGGGGAACAATTTTTTTTAACGTTAATTGACAGATTCATCTCCCAATCGTGATAAGTGATCAGCATATGCAAAGCATCCTCCAATCCCAATGTTGGTGAGGGGGGAATAAGCAAAATGGGATACCTAGTAACTTTTCTTTCTTTGTCTTTGGATTGGACTTTTTTCAGTTTGTAGTGGATTGGTGAAGCAGTAGCCCCAGCAAACTCACACACACAACCTTAAATGATATACAAACTAAAATAACAGATAGGCAACACAGCACTGCAAGGTACCCACCATAACCTTGGTGAACAACTGAATAGATGTGGTGAAAGTGGATGATGTGCTGTACGGCATGTGGACGTGCCCAGGGCCCACTGCCCTTGAGGGTCATCAGAACCCTCCAAAGGGGAACCAGTAGAAGGAAGCCAATTATATGCACGAGTTGATGTTAGATGTGGCTACTCAAAGACAGGTTCCTAGACAGGACTGGCCGAATGACTGGTGGCACAGTCCACTGTCCCACTGGGCACGTCCACTTTCCCCTTATTAGTAATAAAGTCAGACAGCGTTTTTGTTCAAATTCTTCTTGTTGTTGTGATTATTAGTATTTTTATTGTTATTGCTATTACAATTATTGGCTGGGCACACCCTGGAGTGTGTGAACTGTGATGGAGGTGTGGGTGGGTGGGTGCATCTTGAAAAACCAACACGTTATAGCACTTTGAAATGAGTGGACGGCATGAAAGAAATTAAGTTTATAGAAGTATTGTGACCCAAGCATGGCAACGCAAGGTCTGAGTTGTTTATCCCATGAACAGCTATGTGCTGTATACTCACTCAGTTTAATAATTTTCTATCGTGAAGTTCCCTGTGTTCATTTTTGACATGATTACCTGAGAGGAAGATTCTGATTTAGGTTTAACTTTAAAAATTCCCCCAAAATCAGGGCATGATCAGATTTCCTTCAAAATGGGAATGAATAAAGATCTATGTCTAAGGTCTCCTGGTGCCTTGGTGCATGTGTGTATCTGGAAAAATGATGGAGATACACACATTTCTGTAAATGGGGGGGGGATCTTTTAAAAATTCACCAAAAAGCAGGGCATGATCTCATTTCCTTCAACGTGGCCATGCTTAAGGATGTATTTAGAAGCTCTCCTGGTGCCCATTTTCATGTTTCTAACTTGAACACTAAAAAAGTTATAGGCATTTGACATTTTCAATGCAAGTCTATGGGGGCAACACGGAGCTCTGGATCCGCCGCGGAGTGGAGCAGAGGTGGATTGCCCCAAAGCGGAGCAGCCCTGATCTGAAAGTTGTGGATCGGGATCCAGAGTGGATCGGGGGATCCGTGCACAACCCTATTAGATACTGGTGCTTTTCAGATGTAATGCTAAAATATGGTTCAGCTGCTATACTTCAGCATTTCATGCATTAGGAGCAGTGAGCCTCAGGCTGTGGGTGGTGTGGTTTTAATTCTAGTGCCATGGACACAGGGAGGATTGAACTGAAATGAGTATATATTAATTTTTATTATTACTTAAATTATATATGATGAGGATTGTCATATCACAGATGAAGCAGGGAGGACGCTGCAGCTCAGAATCACTGGCTTGCAAAGGTCATTCAGTAAGTTTACAGGAGAAGTGAAATCTGGACTAAGGATGATAGATCATTTGGCAAGTTCACTTGGTATCAAGAGCAGTAAGCCTATATACATCAGTTGCTTGGGAACATGGGTTGAGGGTGCTATTGCACCTGTGTCCTGCTTTTGGGTTCCTGATTGACAGCTGGTTAGCCACTGTGTGAATAGAGTGCTAGACTAGATGGACCTTTGGTCTGATATTGCATGGCTCTTCTTATATTATCTTAACCATAACACAACCCTTTATGAAAAAGTCAACTATGTGGACAGCTATATATATTCTGAGCACAGGGAGATGATTTTTTGTTTGTTTGTTTGTTTCAACCAAATAAGGCTCAAAGATCAAGCTATTGCAAAAGATACCAGTATGTTTATCAGACACCGAGGCAGAGCATACAACATAATTACAGAATCCAGTCAAATGAATAAGCTTGGGTGTGACCCCCTCTCCCACCTAGCAGCTCCTAGGATGCTTATTTATCAACATTTCTTGGCAATATATGTGGGCAGATCCATCCACAATAAAAACATGGATCACAGACTGATTTCTAAAACCAAGCTTACATTAAGCAGCAGTACTAAGTCCAGGTTGAAGGTGTCTCCAGTCCATATCTTGATAACAGATTACTGGCGGTTGTCAGTTTGGTTTCATCAAAGCTTTTAGGCTTATATTTCCTACACCATCTTTGTTCTCCTAGCTCTGTGTCTATACAGATCAACAGGGAATTGGGAGCAAACGTTGGGAACCAGACTATGTAACATATGCTGGATATGTGCTGATTCCAAAAATGTCACTACTGAAGTGCAAATTGTAATTGTTGACCTTCTAAATCAACACACACAGAGAGACCAGCTTCTAAAGGTTTTTATTAGGGATGTGCTCCGCTCAGATTAGAAGCGGAGAATCAGAAGTGAATTGGCCTGCTCCGCCTTGTCCAGAGGAGTAGTAGAAGTGGACCGGGGACCCGTAGAAGCACAGCAAAGAGAAGCGCTCATAGGCGGAGCGCTTCTCTTTTCGCGGCGCGATCTGATCGCCATTTTGAAAAATTTCGCCCATAGGATTGCATTGAGGAAAAGAATAGGGGAAAACTGTGTTGTTTGTTAAGCTATCTTTCTGAAACTTCTTGTGCTTAGAGAGTCATGGCTGGGGGTCATTTTGAGCCTACTCTCAGGTTGCTTGCTAGAAGTTTTTTAAAAACCGGTTAAAACAGCGGGAAAATGTACCTTTTCGAAGTGCTGAGGGGCAGAGTCAACTCCCGGTCATGATCACATGATCCCAAAGTTGGAGGAGGGGATAGGCAAAATGGGTAACTTGGGATTCTGGGAAACTTCTCTTTCTACTCTGAATGGAGTTTTCCCAGTGTTTTTTTTAAAACAGTAGCTCCACCAAATGCACAAACACAACCTGAAATCACATACTAACAGATAGGAAACACAGCACTGCTACCCACCCTAACTTTGGGGAACAACTGAATAGATGTGGTGCAAGGGGATGAGCTCCCCAAGGGCATGTGGACATGCCCAGTGCACTCTCCTGTCCTTGGAGGGCCATCAGAGCCCTCCAAAGGTTAACCTGTGGAGAGAATGCCTATCATGAGTTGAAGTGAAAGTTTGATTCTTAAAGACTGTTCCCTAGACAGGGACAGTCAAATTGGCAATGATGATTCCCCCTCCCCCTGGGCACGTCCACTCCCCTCTTACTTGTAAAAGACAGATATAGCCTTTTTTTTAAAGTTCTTCTTGTTGTTTATTCAGCAACACTGCTGCTTTTAATTCCACCCCGCCTTTGTTTATTTATTTATTTATTTATTTATTCTATTTTATATGCATTCCTGGCTTTGAAACTATCCTTGGCTCACTTCCTTATGCCCCCAGAAATGTCTGCTGCCTGCCTGCCATCCCTCCCTCCTCCCCTACCCGCCTCGCAGGGATGATTTGTGTGTGTCTTGCTTTGACTCAGGGGAGAAGTCCTTCCTGCGCTCACTTAGAGTTTTGGAAGTTCCGAATCAATTTTTCAAGTGTGGAAGAAGATTCATATTTTAGGTTTATCTCTACTCCCCAATTCATGGCATGTTGGTATTTCCTTTGAAATGGCCCCATTGAGCTGTCTGTAGCTTTAAATCCCTGAGATACTGGGGTGTCCGATTTTCATAAATTTCCCAAAAATCAGGGGATGATGGGATTGGCTTGAAACTTGGCATCCATGTGGACACATGGATAAGCTGTCATGGGACCAAACATGAGGTTTCTGACGTGCAAATTGATGGAGATATCGAAAGGGGTGTGAATTGGGGTTATGGGTGGTGCGTTAGAGGTTAGAGCCCTGCCAAAAATCAGGGGATGATGGGATTGGCTTGAGTCTTGCCATGAATGTGGCTCTAGATGGCATCTGTGAGGGTGACCACTTCAATTTTTTTTATCTGTCAAAACGTCGGAGAACAGCCCATGTCTGCAAATGGGGTGTCCGATTTTCATAAATTCCCCAAAAATCAGGAGATGATGGGATTGGCTTGAGTCTTGACATGCATGTGTATACGTCCATGAGGTGTCATGGTGCCAAACTTGAGGTTTCTAACTTTAACAGAAAAAAAGTTGTATACTTTTTTGTATTTCAATGCAAGCCTATGGGGGGAAAGCGAAGCTCCGATCCGGATCCGGAGCAGACCGGAGCGGACTATAGGCATAGCGGGGCAGAGCGAAGCGGCCCAATCCGCAAATTGCAGATCTGGAAGAGAAGTGGATCGGGGGGTCCGTGCACACCCCTAGTTTTTATTTCAAATATATATATATATATATATATATATATATATATATATATATATATTAATATATATATATATATTATGAGATGCATACTGTCCACACATCTTTGGATCAAATGTTTAGTTGTATAATTTCTTGATCATTTGTCACTAAAAAAATAATGTTAGATGAACGTGGTAATTGTATATAGTGAATGATATGTGAATTTAAAAATGTGTTATTATTATTCTGATCTGGCTGAAATTTTCTAAGTGCTGTACAGAGGTTGAAAGATAAGTCATCCCCTATTCATTGCCTCACAATCTAAGAACATAAGAAGTGCCGTGCTGGATCAGACCAAGGGTCCATCTAGTCCAGCACTCTGTTCACACAGTGGCCAACCATCTGTTGACCAGGGGCCAACAAAGCAGGACATGGTGCAGCAGCACCCTCCCACCCATGTTCCCCAGCAATTGGTGCACACAGGCTTACTGCCTTGAATACTGGAGATCTAATGGACATGTTATAAATGGGGGGGGAGGGAACGAGGAGGGAAGAAGAGGGACAGCTTAGAGGGTAGGCATCGTTGAACACCTGCTGATGGCCCACATTCCAACAGGGACTCCCTGACATAACCACCTGGAGTAGCTACTCCTCCTCACCATGGCAACCTGCTTGTTCACCTGCCTCTCACTCTGTCCCAGGCAGTGGTGGTGGTGGTGGCAGTGAGAAGGAGGAGCAGTTGAAGCCACTGCCTATCCTCTCACTGGCTTTATGCTTGTCCAGTAAGCAAGTAGAATCAATGTTGAGAAAGAGGATGCGGAGTGAGAGCAGTTGGGGACAATGGTGGAGATAAGGGCCGATTGAGAGAGTCCCAAGGGCCCTCAAAAATCTGGCACTGACACTGGGGGAAAGGACAGGTAGGTACCAATTTTTGAAGCTACAATTAGTTTATAATAGCTTTATGCAAACATTCTAAATGGATGCAGTGTAGGTGTCCAAAGACAATAAAAAGGGGAAATCCAACAGGAACTGCCAAAACAAACAAACAAAGGACAAAGGGATAGAAATAGATATCATGTACTCTACATTCCCCATAGCATAGGTGTTCATCTACACCAAGCAGGATATTCCACTATGAAAGTGGTATGAAAGCAGTATATAAAAGGCAGGAGCCACACTACTGCTTTATAGTGGTACTGAAGTGCACTAACAACTGTTGGGACCCAGGACACATCTACATGAAGCAGGATATAACACTATGAAAGTGTTATGAAAACAGTATATGGTATGTGTCAATGGGCCCCAATAGTTGTCAGTGTACTTCAATACCACTGTAAAGCAGTAGTGTGGCTCCTGCCTTTTATATATCGCTTTCATAGTGGAATATCGTCCATGGTGTAGATGAGCCCTAAGAGACTGAGGATGTAGAGTAAATGACACCCATTGTATTCAAACAAAGTACCCTGAAGAAGGACATGAGGGTCTGAAATGTGTTGGAGCTCTTTTATATTAAACATCCCTTTTCCTACCCCTTTGCTCTTGGCTTTTTTGGCAGTACAGTGTGGGGCAGGATCTACACTACTGCTTACTTTAACTGCTTTAAAGCGCTATAAAACTGTTATAAAGCACTTTAAAGCAGTAGTGTAGATCCGGCCTAGGTGTGGCAGTGTGTGTATTTTTGCTGGGGACAGGATCACACCTGCTGACAATGCCCAAATTATATGCATGCACATGTAAGCTCCATTCATGTGCTCTGTAGCTTCCCTTTCTGCCGCACAGTTTGTGCAGCTAAAACCTTTGCCCATTAAGGTGGGGGGGGGGTGCACATACACCACTGTGCAGATGAGACTGCAGAATGCATGGAGGCCTGGCAGGGCAACAGGGTTTACATTCAATCTGACAAGGATGTATCTGTGATTGATGTTTAATTTTTTTGATGGCAAACCAGGCTGTCATTCCGTTAGCAAAAATTTGCACACATTTGCTTTCTTCTCATTTCCTCGGTGACATTTGCAAAATTTATTTCGGATGTCACAATGTTTTCAGATTGCCCAAAGGGATAACTGTCCTTATTGTCAACTATCTTCTGAAAGACAGAAAGAATTCAACATGGATTGACTATGTCAGCTGCATTTTTAAAATGCAGCCAAACAACTAAATCTATCATTCCTACGATGGTTCTGAGAATCTCATAATTGCAGCCGTTAGATTTTAGAGACATAATTTATCATCATTTTGTTTGGAGTTGCTGAAGTGTTTCATGCAAACCCCAAAGTATTTTGTATCACTTTCTCTCTCAAGGTTATTGTAACTTTCCTTTTTATATTAATGTTATATTAATGATAAGCTGTAAATAGGGAGAGGGGGTACCTTTCTCTGTATTTATCCTTTTGCAATTTTATACAATAGAGATCATTGGGACCGGGGGAGGGGGGGCAGGGGCAAAAGATATTTTAGACTGTTATCCACCCTAAGTTAAGTACCATTAATTTTAATGGAAGACAGTTAAACATGAGCTGAACCCCGCCCCCCCCCCCCAGTTGAAATCAGTGGAACTTAAAAGTATTTAACTTTGACTTGATAATTCTCTTCACTCTTACATTTGTCATGGGCTGTTTCTACACCTGCCTTTTTTTCCAGGGATTGTCCCAGGATCATCCCTGTGCATCCAAATGACACACAGGGGATCCCGGGAGCAGGCAGGGATGATCCCTCCGTTTTCATGGAATAATCCTTAGGTCTAGAAAGAGCCATGGATTCTTGGACACGCAACCCCTGTGGCTGGGATCCAGTTTAGCCAGCTAATGTTTGCATAACTCCTATAATCCTTTTCAGGCACAAGAGGCTTGGGGTGTACAGCATTGGCAGACAGTATAAAGCCTTTTGAATGGCTCAGCCTGGTATATACGATAGGCCCTGGCCTTTTGCCTTTTTGTGGTCCACAAAAGTAATAGGTAATTCCAAGCCTTTGTGGTAATTGTCTTTTGAAAACAAGACTTCATTCAAACACTTTCATAAAGATTCATTCAGAAAGTTACACTGTTGCTGCATTGAGTGAAAGGTCTCTATTCTAGACTATAATACGTGGTCTCTTCTTCAATTTGGTGAATTAAATTTCAGCAGGATGCTAAAAGACTGTTCCTCTTCCTTGCTTTGGTGTGATTTCTACAATTGGGTTTTACTACTCTTTGTGTAAATGAGATATTGTAGCCACTTTTCCCATAGGCCTTACCAATCCATTTATTTTATTTATTTATTGCATTTTTATACTGCCCAATAGCCGAAGCTCTCTGGGCAGTTCACAAAAATGTAGACCTTCCAGCTTTTCCAACTATAGCCTAACTGCACTAAATTAGCCAATGTTGAAAATTTTGGAGGGGCTCTTTACGTTTCAGACCACATGAGATTATTATGTCTCAGGAGTACCTACAACCTAGAAAATCTGTGGTTCTATATGTTGAAAACCTTCCCTATGAAAAGTAAAATGGTTCTGTATACTATTATGGCCAAAGTCACACAACCTTTTCATATTTATATTGATTACTTTCTGTTAATTACTTTGCTATAGGAATGCCAACCCCTACTGCGAGTTAAATAACCACAATAGGTAGACTGGATTAAAACACTAACCCAGACTCAGTGACTAGTTTGCATGTCATGCCAATCAACAATGGCTTGGTTTTTTTTCCCAAATAAACTACCATTGGTTAGTGTGTTTGTGAACCCTGAGAACTCACGATCTGCAGAATGTGTTATTTTACCCAGAATGTATTGGTGTATCAACTGCTGGCCAGTCAGCATTGGTCAGAGTGGCCAGAAATCCATGCCACTCTTGCCCAGCAGGGCCACAATTGCCATTCACAATCACTGCCAGGTCATTGCTCATGCCCTTTCCCTTTGCTATGACAGCCCCTCCAATGGTGCTCACACTGACAATCCCCCCTTCCCACTTCTGAATGCCATTATCATCATAGTTGGACCCCCTTTTTCCCCCCAGCCCAGTTTTATACAAAAAGATGGGGCTGGGAAAATAAAAAGTGTTCCTTCTGAAAATTGGATAGGTGGAATCCCATTGGGTCCTTGGGGCAGCAGGACTGATGGCAGGGGTAGGATTTCCCTCCCCAACTAATTTTCAGGAGGGGCATCTTTAAAATCCAATGCAAGCCTATGCGGAGATCAAAAATTGGATGGGGGGGGAATCCCACCCTAGCCATGGGTCCTGTTGCCCAAGGACCCATAGCAGGGAGGTGGGATCCCCTGACCCAATTTTCAGGATTCCAATGTATTCCAATGGGCACCTTTAAATCCTTTTGGATTGCATAGTAAACTGAAGGTGCCTCCATGCTGAAAATTGGGGGTGGGGGCAAAATCCAAGCCCCCTCAAGGGCTGTCCTTGGAAAGGCTTAGATTTCACCCCACTCCCAATTTTCAGCTGTTTTTATTTTGTTTTCACAGCCTCTTTTGCATGTTGCATCAATACCCCCGGTCAACTAAAATACATCTACTTATCACAATGTAGTCTTGGGCATCTCTACACCAGTTGATATCCATAGGATTGTCCCGGTATCATCCTTGTGTGTCCACATGACACACAGAGGATCCCGCAAGCAGGGAGGGATGGTCCTTCCATTTCTCCAGGATATCTGCAGGCCCTTTCCCCATGGCTTTTTCCATAGTCCTGGGATGTTCCCAAGGACCGTGGGTGGTGTGGCCACCCATCCCGGCTACTTCCCTCATCCCTGCAAGTAGCGGAGGTCATCAGCGGGAAGGATCAAGGATGGGAAGAGTCCAGGGCCATCGGGGGTGGGGTGAGGAGCAGGAGTGGGGCTTTTTTTTTTTACCCTAATTTTTTTCTGGAGCGCAAGTGCACTCCAGCTCTTCTCTCTTTTTTAAAAAAATGGCTGCCGCAGCCCATGTAGACTTAGGGGGAGGATCTCATGATCAGCATATCACGAGATCCTGCCCGCTCCCTCCCATAGTGTAGACAATGCTCCTTGAATGTAAGGTGAAGTCCAATGGGCATGCTAGGTCAAAGTAAAGAACACAGTTTTTGAAGCCAAGCAGAAAACGGCATTCTTCCTTGATTCTGTCCCCTTATCCTGAGATTGTTTTCCTTTCCCTGAAGACAGTGAGAAGAAAGCAAAGACCTGGCAAACTGACCCTTCCCACCACTTCAAAATCATTGTCACACCTTTTTTTTCGGGGGTAGATGAATTCTGGGAAGAGAATTGCTATTACTTTAGCCATTTGCCCTAACATTAGGGTGGCCATATGGAAAGGAGAACCTGGTGAAATTCCTTCTTCATCACAACAGTTAAAGCTGCAGAAGCTATACTAGAGTGACCAGATTTAAAAGAGGGCAGGGCACCTGCAGTTTTAACTGGTGTGATGAAGAGGAAATTTCACCAGGTTCTCCATATATACAAATGACACCTGCAGAAATTCCCTTTTCAATACAACTGTTAAAGATACAGGAGCCTGTCCTCCTTTTCATATGGTCACCCTACTTAACATACCTCATTGATTATCAAACATGACACATGCACCCAATTCCACAGAGAGTTACAGGGTTTGTCTACACCAAGCAGGATATTGCACTATGAAAGCGGTATATAAAAGGCAGGCGCCATACCAAGCAGGATATAGCAGTATGAAAGTGGTATATGGTATGTGTCAATAGGCTCCAACAGTTGTCAGTGCACTTCAATACCTCTATACAGCAGTAGTGTGGCTCCTGCCTTTTATATACCGCTTTCATAGTGCAATATCCTACTTGGTGTAGATGCTCCCTAAGTCAGCCTTTCTGAAACTGTTGTCTGGATGTCTTGGACTACAACTCCTGTCATCCCCAACCAGCATTGCCATTGAACATGCTGGGAGTGATGGGCGTTGTTTTCCAACTGGAGGGTACCAGGTTGGAGGAGGCTGCTTTGAGTGGTTAATCTAGCATACTGGCCTTTGTTCCTCATAACAACATGTTCTTAAATCAGGTTTGCTGCCTTGATCCCATGGGAAGTTCTATCAGCAGAATTAGATAGGAACACCAGGGGCACGATGGATGCCTTTATGCTCATTTGTAACATGCATTCTTTGCATTTTTATTCTCCTGGTGAATATTTTTAATTGCTCAAAAATATAATCTGTATTATATACCTCCTGCTGGGATTCCAGTTGCCCAGATAACAAATAAGCTGTTTGAATTAATAATATTTCCTCTGCTTTTTAATTAAACTGTGTAATCCTTCTCTGTCAATATATTTTGTAATTCCTGATACTTTCCTTGAATATGTTTCACTTTATTTAGCAAATTCCTCCTTTCTGCTGCTTGTGCATTTCTGCATCTGTACATTACTATGACTCCCTTAGGTGTTCACTTCAGTGTCTCCTGCCTAGAAATGAAAATATTAAAAACTTGGCAGAGTTCATGGAAGTTCACTGCCTGGTGATATCTGCCAGGTTCAAAGAAAACCAGCATCTTCCATTGCATTTCTCCCAACATTAGTTTCCGGGCAAAGTACAAAGTGTTGGTCATTACCTTTAAAGCCCTAAATGGTTTGGGTCCAGGTTACCTATGGGATTGCCTTCTCCCATACAGTCCGTCCCGCACACTCAGGTCCTCTGGGGAGAACTTACTTCAGTCAGCCAAAACTAGGCTGACATCAGTTTCCCAGAGAACCTTTTCTTCTGTCGCCCCTGGATTGTGGAATGGCCTTCCGGACAAGATTCATAAAATTAACTCTCTATGAGATTTTAAGGCAGTTTTGAAGACTAGCCTTTTCCAGCAGGCCTACCCAGACAACGTAAAATCAAGAGTTTTTTAAGATGTGTTGATTCCTGTACTAATGTTGTTCCCCGCCTCGATCCAAAGGGAGAAGCAGGTAAGAAATTATTATTATTATTATTATTATTATTATTATTATTATTATTATTATTATTACATTACAATTATGTAGTCACAGCATTAACCATATGTAAAAGAAAACTGAGGGAGTGCCTCTGCGCACATGCAGAGTTCTTTGTTATCCCACTGAGACCTATCCTTGTAGAAAAATAATTTTAGGGCTTCTTCCTGCTCTGTCATGCAAGATTTAAAACCTCACAGGCTAGTTAATTAATTCAATTTATATTACCTCTGCCTTTCTTCTTTCTCTCTCTCTCTCTCTCCCTCATTTACCTCCCCCCCATCCCTTAGAACTTGGGAAATCTTGTTCTGAGGGCCATATTATAGAAACTCCAAAGGTACAAGCTTTTAAACATTAAAAAACGCACTACTAAGGTCCAACTAGTCTGTGCCGAAAGTTCTGAATGGCACTTTTTCGGCACATTTGTAGAGTGAGGATAAAAGTAGGGGATATTTTTTTCAACTTCTATAGACTTCACTTTAAAACAAAGAAACAAAACAGTTTTGCTGCTGTACAAAATGACAGTAGTGCTCCTAGGCTAACCCAGGATTATTTGTCACCACAATGCTTCTAAGGATGCTGATGGAGCATCCTTGCAGGGTCCTTACGCATCCTTTCAGGATCTTTTCTGCTACCCCTGCTGCCCAACTGAGAGCTTTTACATCCCCAAGATGTGAAGTGAAGGCAGGGAAGTGCTTTTGGGCCAGCACTAGATTCAGCATCCGTCTTTACACATTGCATGAGAAACATGGTTGCCCACATGATTAGGGTGCATTAGGTTGTTATGCCCCATGCCTATAGAACATGATATTACCTGTAGGAAATTGATCTTTGTGAATTCCAGTATGACTATGATCTGAACTGCCTGAGCTAATGTGCAGGTTGAAACTCTGGCCCTTTCTACACCTAAGGATTATCCCAGGAAAATGGAGGGATTGTCCCTGCCTGCTCCCAAGATCCCCTGTGTGTCATTTGGATGCACAGGGATGATCCCGGGATGATCCTGGGATAAATGGCTGTTGTAGACATGCCCTCAGTTATCCACCAACTTTTACGCTCTGAGAACGTTCCAGGGTTTGGCTCAAAAAACAACAAAATACATTTAGAAAATGTATCTAGGAATGTGAATTTAAAGGTGAATGTTCATGAGGATTTTTTTAAAAAAAACAACTCTGCAGATTAAAGCACAAATGGGACAGGGTCTGGAAATAGATTGGCTGTTCCATCCCTGATTAGCAGAGTTTTGCAGAAGCACCATGAGGGAGGAGGGTATCATGGCATAGGTTGCATTGTCAACTAGCAAGTCTCATTGAAGATGTACTATGAGTGAAATCGTAGTTACTGCTGAGCAGTAACTTACTCGTTCCTTGAGCTAGTCCTCTCCTGTGCTGAATGACACAACAGTTAAACCAGCATGGATGAGAAATGGAATAATTTCTCATTCAGTTCAGACGAAAGTTTAAAGAGCTCTTGTCATGGTAGGATGTGGGAAATGAGGTTACTGAAGTGGTAATTAGCAGGGACTTGTTTCCTTTTTTTGTCTTTGTGCCCTGTTGCTAAGACAATAAAAAGAGGGGAGGGGAGGCCCCAACTAGGGATGCCCATAGAAGATTGAAATTTTATAAATAAAATTTAAAAATCACACATAATGAAATGTAAATGACTGCTGAATGCCACCTCTAGCCAACAGGACTTTCAACTAACTCAATTATTGTTGTAAATCTATAGAGAAGCAACTCACAGCCATTACAAAATGGCTGTCTCGCTTAGAAAATGCACATGCTTCATATACTTCGTCCTGCCAGAACCTATATTATCCCTATAATGCAAGACTGTCTAATTAAAATGAATTTGATAAGCAGTCGGTTATCGGCATTAAACATATGTGTCACTATTCTTTGTGCGCATAAACCTATTATTTCTAAATGAAATCAGAGGCATTAGATCAGAGAAGCTTACTGAAATAGAACTTTCTTCATTACTAAGCAAAATTGGGGATTTCTGTTTCTGAAGGGGAACATACATATCGTTTCAAAGCAAATGACACAGTAATAGATGTAATTAGCACTATAAAGTGCTCAAGAGTCTTGAGAAAATTAATATGAGAGACTTGAGTTTGAATGCATTAGATTACTTCTTAGGCCATCTACATATTCCATTACAAACAGGTTTTTAAGTATATTACCACTTTAAACAGGCTTATAGAGAAATAGATACTCCATGATGCAAAACACTAGGATCATTCACACAGTGAAGAATGGAACAGCTACCATTATTAGAGATGGCTTATAGGCTAGCTTTCCCTCATTACTGTTGGCCTTCAAAGGAGAATCTGTGTATGCATAACATTGGAAGACATCAAGTAATTTGATGATATTAATAGCAATTATTTACAAAGGGACATAAATATAGCAAAAGGGGGGTAAAGGCATTTGGGGGGGGTAAAGGCATTTTGGAAGCTGGTAGAAAATATCCAGGGATATGACAAACCTGTTTGAACCATAATTAATCTGTAATCTGGATAATAGTAGACCTGTTCAGAAAACACACTAAGCCATGGTTAGACCACTAACCCTTTTGTAGCAAAAGGTTAGTGAGCTTGTTTTAACAGTGATAATGTAGCCACCATGGTTAGGAATGGTTCACATGACACGCTAAACCATAATGTTTAGCTCAAAGTGCTTAACCACCATGGCTTAGTGTGTCTTCTGAACAGGGCCATTGTCTAATCTGTCTAGTATAGTGCAGGGATGATCTATCTCTCTATTGTCAGGGGGCACTGTATTCTCCTAGATGACTTAGGCCATAGCTAGTTCTAAGGTTTATCCCTGGATCGTCCAGGGGTCAAACCTGTTCCTCTAGGTGACACACAGGGGATCCAGTGCTCAGGCAGGGGTGAACCCTGGAAGATCCCAGGATAAACCTTAGGTCTAGCTGTAGCCTCAGCCAAGACTTCCACCCTTAGGGCTTCTCTGTCCTGCAGCCTACTGAGTGCCTGAAAGACACACATTTTTGGTTTTGCTTTGTTGTTATTTAATGTCCTTTAAACAACAACAAGAAGAATAACGACAGCTCCTCTCTCAGCTTTCAGGCACTGAGCAGGCAGCAGCACAAGGAAGCCCCAAGGGATGGAGTCCTGGCTAAGTCGGAGAGGCTGCAAGGACAGAATTGGGAGAAATGGTAAAAGACAGAGTATGCACACCCCTCAGCCACCTCCTTATAGTAAAGTAAGCCTTGAAGCCCTGCACCCAAAGAAATATCTCCAACATTCTTAACATACCAATGAAAGAGGCAGAGAAACAGCTTCCTCTTCTGCAGGGAAATTAAGAGGTTGTGAAAGGGCAGGTGGGGTTTCGCAAAGCACTAATTTAATGTAATGTCTAGTTTTGGCCCTTAGGTGGCATACTCTCAGCTAGGGATGGATGGACCTACCCATGGATGGACCTACTTCTTTACAGCCGCCATTTTCTGCAACTTTGAAAATACACAATTTCCGGACCACCCATTGTTACATACAATAGCTGCTCCGGATGACGTTCGGTGCTTGTCAGGCCACAAAGAAGCTCATGAGGTACCATGAGTAGGTACCATGAGCAGGGTCTGGAGGCAGCTTGGTGAGCTGAATGGCTGGCAAGGGGGAGTCCACCATATGACTGGACCAGTTGAATGCCCGCAACATCCCTACTTAGAATACAAGGTCCCACAAATCTGTTTAATGTATTTGACTTTAATATTCAGAACAATAACCAGTAGAACGTCTGAGTGACTGCATCTGACTAGATTTTGTTTAAATGATCCCATACTCTATTTAAGTGTAGGTTGGTTTTTTTTCATTAAACGTATTACGTCTCTATTTTTTTTTATTTGTTTAACCAGCTTTGGGTTATTTGTGTTGAAAATGATGCTTCTTGTATGCTGAAACTAAGTGGTGTTTCCCATAAGCAGCCCAGCTATGTGAGAAACTTCTTTCTGTTAATTAAATCGTTAATATGTCAGTATCAAACGTCCAGTTTGCACATGTACATTTTAATGAAGCAAATTTGTTTCCCTTGACCTTGTGTTTGGAGGGGAGGGGGGGAGGAACACCTGACATAATACTTTTAATTGATCCTAATTATGGTAATCAAGTCTTTCTCAATAAAAATGAACATCTCAACTAATGAATGACACATAATGAATAAAAATCTGTCTCTGAGTATTAATAGATAGATCAGCATGAATGTTGGTCTTGACTACAGTATTGACGGGCCTACCATCAGGTGTCCTCCAGCAGAAGACAGATACTTTCTGATTCATATCTAAAGTGAATGTGCAGCATTGATTATGGATTTGCTGTGTCTCAAAGTTTGAAGACTTATCCCATTATCTATTAGAACACCCTTTGTATGAGGCCAACAAGGGAAAAGTTCTTGTCCTTTTTTTTTTACAGAGGAATAACAACTGAAGAACAATGTTTCAAACAATTTCTTGTCTGAAATGAAACCCGGTACCTGCCCAGCCGGGATGGCTTGGGGGGACGAGGACGGCTGTTGTGGGTAGGAAGGAGCAGAATAAGGCACCTTGTGTGTCTGTACATGTGTGCCATGTGAGGCAAGGGAGGGGTAGAGCCTATAAAAGCCCCAACAAGCATTGCCCTTTTTTGCTTTCCAGCTCACACACACACACACCGCCCTCTATTCATCTAGTATGGGATTAGCCAGTCTCTCCCTTTGGAGGGAGGGCTGAGTAGGAATTTTTCCTCCCACTAAATGGGATAGGTTTTTGATTACTCTTTACTGGAAGTTCCATTAGAGGAGGGTGGATAAATAGATTGATTGGTGGTAGGGATGTGCAAGAATTTGCTATATTAGGGATGGTGAGCACTCTGGCACCTTTTGGTGATTGGCATATCTGGAGGACCTGCTCCTAGGGGGCTATGCAGCTCCAATGTCAGGATATGGTATGCCTTTGGAGACCCTCCTTTCTCATCTACTTGGAGTCTTTGTGCCACTGGGCGGGGTGGTCTCCCCACACTTACAAAATGTCACATAAGAAAGGGGCCGGGTTTGCCCGACTCCTGGCTTTGGAGAGTGGCACACCCATAAAGCCAGGCAAGTTGCCTGAGGTAAGGACACATAGATTCCTGCACTTTCATATGCAGATCCAGGGAGGGGTTGAATCTCCCTTATTGTTTAAATAAAGAGGCCCTAGTTTATCCCAAGCTCTGGTGTCTGTGTCTTTATTCTATGCTTCCTTCTCCACTTGCAACTGACTACCAGGACTGCTGTGCATTAGAACAGTTATTGGCAGAGTAAATAGTTATTCCAACCTAATATGATGACTGCATGGGCATATCCTAGACTTGAGAAGTACATCTCTGGAAAGGAACTTTCCATATACACCTGTCCTCCAGATGTTTTGAACCGCAACTCCCATCACTCCCAGCAATCTTAAAGCCTCCACAATTGGTAACCAAAAAGAAACATTCCAGAGGACCAAGAATGTTTACCTACAACCCAAGTTCTCCCCTCTCCCATTAAAAAAAATCACCTTAGCTTATATTTTAATAGACAACTGGAGTTGGGACCAGAGCACGCACGCTCTTATATGATTGGCCAAACCTGATAACTGTATTCTTGTCTGCAACTGTTAGGGAATAATTTCAAATATTCCCTATGACAAGGGTGTGGAATCTCTTTTCGTTTCTGTTGAGGATTGCTTTTCCCTTGGGGATAATCTCGGGGGGGGTGTGTCTCTTTCTCCCTCTCTGGGCTCATCTACACCAAGCACAATATTCCACTATGAAAGTGGTATGAAAGCGGTATACAAAAGGCTGGAGCCACACTACTGCTTTATATTGATATTGAAGTGCACTGACAACTGATGGGGCCCATGACACAACTACACCAAGCAGGATATAACACTATGAAAGGGGTATGAAAGCATTATATGGTATGTGTCCATGGGCCCCAACAGTTGTCAGGGCACTTCAATACCACTATAAAGCAGTTGTGTGGCTCCTGTCTTTTATACACCACTTTCATACCACTTCCACAGTGGAATATCTGCTTGGTGTAGATGAGCCCTCTGCCACCTTCTTTTCTCTCTTTCTCTCCCTTTCTGCTCCATTATTCTCATTCTACCTTTTTGCCACCCTATTTTTTCTCTCCCTCTTCTCTGTCCTCTTTCTCTCTCTCCCTTTCTTCCACTCTCTTCTCTCTCTCTGATGCCTCCTTCTCTTTCTTATCCCCCCCTTCTCTCTCTTCGATGCCCTATGTGTGGCTGATAGCAGACAGATCTCATTTGCCAGAGTTTTGAACTGATCTCTTGCAGAAGGCATTTGAAATTAACCCAAGGGAACACAGTTTGCTCACCCTGGCTCTGTGCCTTCGATCTTCTAAAGCCTCATACTTAAACTGCATTGTTATGTTTATGATTATATTGAAAGTATATTTAAATTATATTTCTTCCTAATGGATATCAAGGTGATATACAGTACAAGATAACAATGATAAGGCTTTTGTGACATAACGTTACAATATTCTTTGACATCCTTGGAAGAAGTCTTACTTTCTGAAAGAGGCATCAGTGATGCTTAGTGATGCTGCCAAATTTCATTATTAGTTGACTCTTTGGTTTAAAATCATGCATTCATAGTGAGCCTGGATGGCCATCTTACAAGTTCATTCTTAATTTCAGAATTGATTGCAAGCTTCAGAGCATGTGCAGTCTGTAACTAAACTATGGCATTTCCATGCATGCACTGAGTTGGTTGGTTTTCTTTCTTCTGGAAATGGGGTGCTGTCACTTTAACCCTTTAGTGAAATGAATTTTTTTCCCCTTTGGTGAGTAAAAGTTAGTTTGGTGGGTGCTGGTGGGTGGCACTGGAGTCTGTGGGTACTGGAAAGGGAATCTAAAGAGAAGGAGTGGAGGGCTTTGGTGGATGTAGTTTGTTGCTTATTTGGACATTTACTAAACCTTACAGAACAAAATATGATCCTCGAGGGCAACGGTGGCAATGATAACAGATTCCTAGAGGATGCAGCAACAACTGAGCTGGCAACCGACCCCCTCCATTCCAATTAACAAAAGAATTAGACTTGATTGTCATGTGAAATGTGAAAACCATGTAAAAATAACCAATCATGAAGGGGTACATAATGTGGTGACACATGATGTAATGATGCATTATGTGATTCCAAACAACAGCTTCCAAGATGCATGTTGATATTGCTTACGTGCAAAAATACTCTGCACACGTGCAAAAACTTGGATACACAGAATGAGATCTCAAATTAAAGGAGAACTTTTGCCTGAGATTGCGTAGATGAATTTGTTACTTTCCAAGGAAATAATGGATTTACTTGGGGTAAGCTCAGACATCATGACTTATGATTCATTCATTAAAATGTGTATGATTTCCATGTAGTTACACATTTATTGACCCTTCATGTTTTCTTTTTATATGTTTCAAATGATGAAGCATGAGGACACTTGATCTATTCTGAATGAAACGGTGTGAATCCAACTTTGCCAAGCACATGATGCATGCATGGCAACTTCTTTTGGACCTCTGGTAACATTTTCTAAACCAACCACGTAGGGACTTCCAGAACATCTGTGGGAAATTTAATGTTATATCTACTCAAAGGACGTTGAGCTAGATGTTAGAGTTTGTTCTGAAGATAGAACATAGCAATCCACCTACCCAGAGGCAATTGCACTGTATTATTTATTTAGTGAGCTGTAGAGCTGGAAAATATTGTTTAAAAATTTACAATCACCAATCTGACTTAACCTGGCAATAAAAATTGAAGCTCCTTGTCTACAATAGCAAACTTATATCGACAAAGGCATTTTCACTCTTTTGAAGATATTGAAGTCAAACAATGGCAGTCCTTCAATCAGCTGAAACATCTTTGTGCGTGATGTACAGTATGTGTCTTCTCTGAGATGCCTACATTGGCTAATTTCTTGGAAGTATTATTAGTTTTCTTCAAGACAACAACTCCACTATAATGCCAAATGGAGAATACTGTACCTGATTTGGATTCTGTACATCCAATTCACAGAGTCTGTCACATTCCTAAAACAGTGGAAACGGACTCTTAAAAATTTCCTCCATGGTTGAACTCAGGGTTAGACAAATCCAGCAAAATTGCTACTGTGAATTTATTGTTCCATTTTGTCCTGGTCAAAATTATTCTTATAGTTCTGCTTGTCCTGGCGAAAATTATTCTTATAGTTCTGCTTGTTACAGGTGTAGAGAGTTAATGTCTATGCCTCAACCTATGTATTGGAGTTGCAAGATAATTTATGGTTTTTGGAAAGATGTCTAGCAAAGAATCAGCCCTATGCTATGAACTGTTGGTGAACGTTCATTTCATCATTTTTGGTGCTTGGATATATCGTGGCCCAAGGAGCCCTAAAGAAAATGAATATTGATTAGATTTGATGTGCTGCCTTAGCAACTAAGAACAACCAGAAGAGAAGCAATATCTCTATGAGATATTGATGACTGTGTAACAGAAACCTAGGATTGCCATTTTGATATGAAGTAATATCTTTACCAAATTTAATGGTATATGGAATGCCTTTCTGGACTACTTTGACTACAACGATATCAGCTTGAAACCAGCACTAGTTGTGAACTAATAATCTGTCTCTTTTCCCAGCTGACATACAAAACCATACCCCTATCCCATCCTCCCAAATTCTATTTTGCTTTTATTTCTTCTGTCATGTTCTGCTCTTCCTACTTATCTCATTGAAAAGGGAGACTGGATTTTTAAGAATTCTGCAAAGATGCAAAATGGTAATGGCAAAGACATAATTTAATAATTATAAGTCTCCTTTGTTCCTGGAAGCTTTGTACTACCCCAAAGAATGATATATTTGTTTTAAGAAAGAAAAAAATCTTAATATTTTAATTCTAATTCTAGTGATAACATTCTCTTTCCTTTCTGTTATTATTACTATTGTTTAAAATAATGAAAATATTGATTAATGAAAAAAATGAGAAAATTACAAGTACGCTCATTAATGGGGTAGCATTATGAGGAATTTTACCCAAAAAAACCCCAAAACCCAGATAAAATCCTTTTATAAAATATTGCAGATTCTAGAGTTTTGCATACTGAATTCTGGAAAGAATACTTGGTTTTAAACCTCAAGTGTATTAAGGCAAATCATGAATGGACTTGCGTGACATATCTGTTAGTGTAACAAAGCTCTTTTTTTGTTTTGTTTTCTGTAGATTTTTGGAGGATTATGTACAAAAACAATTTTCCATAATCTGCTATATTCACTATCAATTAGTTTGGCTCTAATTGGGATCACTTTCCCTGATGTACTGTCTTGCTCACTTGCTCTTGTGCCAGTCGTTAGATGGTTGGCATGCTCAAAAGTAAGCACTGATCTCTTTTGTGAGAGATGACCCTGTCGATAACTATGGAATTGGGGTGGGTGGGTTGCTTTGTATTCAGTCCCCACCTATCCAACAGATCGGGACTCAGCTCTAACAAAGCTGATGGTGTCAACTGATTTGATCCAAGAACTGTCACACCCATAATATATATCAATTTTAGTTGATTCTTAATAGGTATCAGAATTGGGCACAAGCTCCGTGTTTGGTTTCTGATTCTGAGGGGTTAGCTAGACCTAAGGTTTATCCCGGAATCGTCCCAGGGTCATCCTTGTGCATCTAAATGACACACAGGGGATCCCAGGAACAGGCAGGGACAACCCCTGGACAATCCCGGGATAAACCTTAGGTCTAGCTAAGGCCTGATTCAGCGATGGAGCTAAAAGAAGCCCAGCTGAGAAAGGGAGTAGGGGAGGAAATTCCCCAAGACTCTCCAGGAGTCACCAAAGAACCTTTCCAGGGGCTTACTGAGAAGGAGGGCTTACAAAAATGGTGGGAACCCAGCCTTTGTCAGAAGGGGAGGAAACACTGGAATTGACAGATACCGGAGCCCGCTGCAAAGCTAAGCAGGCAGAGCCAAGAGGAAGTGGAAGCCTCCTGCCAGATTGGCTGTCCATCAGAAGTTGGGTCAGGAGGATCCTTTGTAAAAGGAGGAACCCTGAAAAAGCCTTCGGAGTGTGGCAGACAAACCCATCTATTAGTTGAAAGACAACTGCCCTGCTTTCTGTAGCTCTCTTAACAAAAGGTTTAATTAGCTAATTAGACCTACAGGGCAGCTCTTAGCTTTCGTAGACACTTCAGATGTGAAGAGGTGCTATTAACTGCATAAAAAAGTTTTTGGATCGCATAGCCAGTCTCTGTTGCCTCATTACTCAGCGGGAGGGCTTGGAAACACTGACAATAAGACCGCTCTCTACTTTTTAAAATTGTTCATGATCACTCCTTGGCCATGCAACAGACCCCTGTCTTCTCTTTAGCCGTAGTCTCCAAAGCCCACTGTCATCTAGGTTTCTTTCCCCCCTTGAAGCCACAAGAAGCATGACATGGGGAAAATGCATGACTTTAAACAGTGTTCAAAGGAATGGCATGTGCCAATGTTGTCACTGGAAATGACCGTGTCTTACATCAATATTTTGCGTAGGCAAGGGACTATGCCATAATTAATCACATTTTCCTTTTCTGTTGGCAGTGGTTCTCCCCTGTTTGCTACTTATCTTTTAAGCTCCCCAATTAATTGCAGAACTACTCCAGATATTGTGCAGTTTGGTCAGAGGTTAAAAATGCAAACTAATTCATTGGCTCTTTTGATCTGCTGCTAACACACTTGTTCTTAGCTTATTGTGCCCTTGAGGTTGAGTTGTACCATAGCGCACCCAGCAATCATTCTCAGATCCTTTTTTTATTTTTCTGGGATGATTTTATGAGTGGAGAGCATGATAGATGTCAAAGGTTTATGCTCCTCGTTTCTGCCCATCCCTTGCTCCAGGCTTGGCATCCTCTCTCACTAACAAAACATTGAAAAAGGTAAACGTGCATTGTTTTGATAAAAGTGATTTTGTTAAACATTAGCCCCACAAACAGTGGATGGTCTGCAGACAGTTCCCAGGGACAGCTGACTCCAGCCAGATTCATCAGTCAGGCAACCAAGCACAATGGGGAAGCTCCACGCCCCGCCTCCCAGGAAAAACTTAGAATCATAGAACAGTAGACTTGGAAGGGGCCTATAAGGCCATCAAGTCCAACCCCCTGCTCATTGCAGGAAGCTACCTTAAAGAATACCTGACAGATGGCTGTCCATCAGGGCAACCGGGAGACTGACCTGGCCCCATTCATCAGCCAGAGAAGGAACAGCTGCAGGGAGCTTGTTTCACCCTTCCTTGACAGAAAAAACACTGATTAGAACTTTGAAACTAAAAACTGGTGCCCGGGATATACATTTTTCCTCCTCCCTCCCAATCCTTTTTCCTTGTGTGTTGAGTCTATATGATTGTAAGCATGAACTCTAGTTTGTTGTTGTTTATTCGTTCAGTTGTTTCCGACTCTTCGTGACTTCATGGACCAGCCCACGCCAGAGCTTTCTGTCGGCCGTAGCCACCCCTAGATCCCCCAAGGTCAAGTCTGTCACCTCCAGAATATCATCCATCCATCTTGCCCTTGGTCGGCCCCTCTTCCTTTTGCCTTCCACTTTCCCTAGCATCAGCCTCTTCTCCAGGGTATCCTGTCTTCTCATTATGTGGCCAAAGTACTTCAGTTTTGCCTTTAATACCATTCCCTCAAGTGAGCAGTCTTGCTTTGTTTCCTGGAGTATGGACTGGTTTGATCGTCTTGCAGTCGAAGGCACTCTCAGAATTTTCCTCCAACACCACAGTTCAAAAGCATCTATCTTCCTTCGCTCAGCTTTCCTTATGGTCCAGCTCTCGCAGCCATAGGTTACTACGGGGAATACCATTGCTTTAACTATGTGGGCCTTTGTTGTCAGTGTGGTGTCTCTGCTCTTAACTATTTTATCAAGATTTGTCATTGCTCTCCTCCCAAGAAGTAAACGTCTTCTGATTTCCTGGCTGCAGTCAGCGTCTGCAGTAATCTTTGCGCCCAGAAATACAAAGTCTGTCACTGCCTCCACGTTTTCTCCCTCTATTTGCCAATTATCAATCAAGCTGGTTGCCATAATCTTAGTTTTTTTGAAGTTTAACTGCAACCCAGCTTTTGTACTTTCTTCTTTCACCTTTGTCATAAGGCTCCTCAGCTCCTCCTCGCTTTCAGCCATCAAAGTGGTGTCATCTGCATATCTGAGATTGTTAATGTTTCTTCCTGTGATTTTAACTCCAGCCTTGGAGTCCTAGTGATTTCAATTAGGGGTGTGCTTCGCTCCATTATGGATCCCCAGATCCGAAGTGGAGCAGGCCTATCCAGACCTCCAAAGCCCAGTTCTGGAGTGGATCGGGGGAGGTCCAGATCATCCCAAAGTGGTTCGGAACAGGCCAAAGCGATTCGGACCGTTCCAAAGCTTCGGAACCAGGTAAGTGGGGAGGGGAGCTTACCTGGCTCATCCGCCTGCTACTGCAGTCCATGCGGCAACGGCGGCAGAGCCAGGTAAGTGGGGAAGGGGGAGGGGGCTTACCTGCCTCCACCACCACCACAGTCCGTGCAATGACAGCGGTAGAGCCAGGTAAGTGGGGAGCGGGAGGGGGGCTTATCTGGCTTTGTCATCTGCCACAGTCTGTGCAGTGGCTTCAACTGCCACCCAGTCCTAAGGCCATCTGGATCGACAAAGGGAACAACAATAAGTATAAAATACATAAAATATTGATTAAAAACATGGTATACATTGTTAAAACTTCCTAAAAAAACATACTAAAACATACTAAAATCATCCTAAAATTCCACTGGATAGGCCTGCTGAAAGAGATCAGTCTTTATAGCTTTCTTAAATACTAAAAGACTGTTAAGTTTGATAAATCTGCTCCGGCAGGCCATTCCACAGAAGGCCCTCTGGGTAATACCTGTCAGCCTACTTTTGGCTGGCTTTAGGAAGTTCTTCCTAAAGGACTTGAGTGTGTGGGGCAGATTGTACGGGAGAAGGCAATCCCGCAGGTAGCCTGGACCCAAACCATGTAGGGCTTTAAAGGTGATAACCAACACTTTATACTTCACCCGGAAACTAATCGGCAGCCAGTAAAGAGATTTTAAAACTGGTGTAATGTGGTCACCCCTAGGTGTATCAGTAACCAGCCTGGCTGCCATATTTTGCACTAGCTGAAGTTTCTGGACTAGGCACAAATGTAGCCCTATGTAGAGCGCATTGCAGAAGTCGAGCTTCGAAGTTACCAGCGTGTGCACTACCATCTTTAGCTCTTCCGACTTCAGGAAGGGGCGCAGCTGGCATATAGTTCTACTACTGTATGCATTTTGGGCATATCTGGAGAAGCAGAAGACATTCTTTCAAACATCACAAATAAGAATTACCAGATTGGCCCAGACAGGATATTTTATGACTAGTAAAGCTAATGATCAATGGAGGCTGGTGGCGCCAATGTCGGTGTGGCAGTGAATCTACTCCGGGTTTCAGTCAGAACTCTAAGGAGCTCTCCAAGGTGCTTCTGCATCTTGGATAGCTCCTCTAGAGTTCTGATTGGTTCTGCCTGAATCCCGGAGAAGATTCATCACTCCATTGACATCAGAGCCACCAGCCTTCACTGCTAATGATTGGTTTGTATGTATATGATTAACAAATCTGGAGCATTTTGCTCCATTCCTCAGCTTTCTGAGCTGCCGTTAATTTAACATGGGCAGTATTCAAAGAAAAACAGCAGATAATTTGAGATAAACCACAGAAAACACAGTTATGTAGAAACAGGGCTATTTTTTTAGAGGAGACAATGGAATAGATTACTGTCATTAAAAAAAAAAGAGCTTTGTGATTTGGAAAGTTTCAATTTTGGATTGCCCAGTTCAAGACTCCTTCTGTTCTGATTTTGCTAGCTAATTGTTCTGCTTCTTTCTCTCTCCACAGACGCTCATTATCAAGAATAGCTCTCTAACAATCATCTATTGAAGTGACTGGTAACTAAGAGTGTTCAGCACCTTTAAATGCTTCTGCCTTTTAGTGAGCATAGGAAAAATAAAATTATTGTTACACTTTTTCCTCAGTCAAACTAATGAAAGGCAGAGTTGAAAGCCAGCAAGAAAACATTACGAATTATTGCTCTGTGTGGCCCCTGGTATTTTCAATATCACACAGGAATGAGGTGCACCACTGGCTCTTTTGGTTTGACATGGCATAAAAATGACTGCTACTAGAATAGCTGTCAGGTTTGTCATCCAGTTTAAAAGGCTAGGGTTGCTGGGAGTAAGTCCCATTGAAGCTCATTGGTAGACCAACATGGTTTGCATGCAGAAGACCCCCAGTATGTCCAAACAGTTGGAAAACTCATGCCTGAAACCCTGGAGAGATCCAAACAGTCGATAGCAGTGGGGAGGAAGATGAATAATCTGACTCAATATAAGGTAGCTTCCTATGTCCCTGTGAAACCATGAGACTTAGGGCATGTCTACACCTGCCAGATATCCCAGGGTCATCTCGAGGTCATCCCTGTGTATCCATGTCCATTTCTATACTTGTCTTTTTTCCTGGGATCGTCCCAGGATCATCCCTGTGCATCCAAATGACACACAGGGGATCCCGGGAGCAGGCAGGGACGATCCCTCCATTTTCTTGGGATAATCCTTAGGTGTAGAAAGGGCCCGTATGACACACAGGGGATCCCGGGGGCAATCCGGGATGATCAGGGAATTTCCCCAGGATATCTGGGACCGTGCATTTCCCAATATTTCTGTGGTTTCAGGACCATCCCGAGGAGTGCAAGCGGTGTGGCTGCCACTCCTGGGTTTCCCTTCTTCCCCATGAGTAGTGGAGCTGGGCACAGAGCTGCATGGGTAGACTCCGTGCCAATGGCAGGGGGAACAATTTCACCATCCCTGGGATGGCAGGGGGTTGGGCGAATAGTTTGTTTGTTTACCTTTTTCCAAGCGACCGGCTCCTCTTTAAAAAAACCAGTGGTGGATGCAATGTCCCTTGCTGAGCACCTAGAGAAACCGGATGGAGGTGGGTCTGGCCACCCACTTTTGGGAACATTTAGCTGCCTGTTTACCAACTAGAGCAGCCTTCCTCAACCTGGGGCGCTCCAGATGTGTTGGACTGCATCTCCCAGAATGCCCCTGCCAGCTGGCTGGGGCATTCTGGGAGTTGTAGTCCAACACATCTGGAGCGCCCCAGGTTGAGGAAGGCTGACCTAGAGCATATTATTTATTTATTTATTTATTTATTTATTTATTTATTTATTTATTACATTTCTATACCGCCCAATAGCCGGAGCTCTCTGGGCAGTTCACAAAAAATATTAAACACATCTAAACAAAATGTATACCTAAGATTGTTTGGTGGGCTACAATCTAGGTTTCTTACCAACAAGAATGAATACAAGAAAAACATTTTTGATCCATTCATTATTTTTATTATAAATATGCTGGTAACATAACATTAGAATATATTGTGCTTTGTTGTTAAACAAATTTTTGCTAAAGATCTTTAGATCTTAATAGCTTAATAAGTACTAGATTCCCCACCCCCAACATTTTCTGTTCTTAGAGTTTTAGACATCTGTATTTCAAGCTTTTTGGTGTGTATACCTTACGCAACATTTTTTGGTCATTAATTAATATGTAAAAACTTTTAAGTACCCTTGTGACCTGGAATAATGCAGTCTCACATCCAAGTGATAGGCCTTTTTGGTCCAAGTGTTAGGCCTTTATCTTGACCATTATTTTTATGCCAAATATTCAGATTTCATTGTGAATTTGCTTGTGAATCTGTGTTGTCTTCTCTTTGATGCAATTGTTACATTATACATATTCCCTTTTTTAAATTCTTAACCATTCAAATTTAAATATTAATATCTACCATTTGCATTTCATTTTAAGAGGGTGGGTTAGCATTTATCAACAGTCTTCCCAGCAAATAAAACAAAATCAGCCATTACCTAAATTCCAGAATATTCCCATTAGATGTTACATAGGATTGCACTGAAAAGTAATTAATTTTAAATAGTTAATCTAATTGCAATTTCCAGAAATAACTTTTAGGTCTTTGTCGCAGAGCCTGACCACCTGTCCTGCAATGAAAGGTGGGGCTGGTATGTGGTATCTTAATTTACTCATGAGTAATTCTCACTTTCTCCAGTAACCAAGGTCTGGATGAGGAAGAAATGCAGACTTCGGGGTGGGTTAGATTAGTTACCTGGGTGTGGGGGAGCCACTTCTAACAAACTTCTATTTGGCTACAGTCAGAGTCTAATCTTTACTTCCTCACTCATCTCATGTTAAACTTGCAATGTAAATCAAAATGATTAGGCACATGGGCGAGAGTAATACATGAGTTAGGGGAAACATTCAGTCAAACCCTGGGTTCCAATTAAAGAAAGGGGTTTATTAAAATTCAGTAAAAGAGAGTGGAAGAAATAGGAAGCAACAAAAAAGGCAAATTAAACAGTTCTAAATAAAGTTTTATTATTTGAGCTTGATCTTCACTCTTTAAACTTGAGAGATGGCATATCACAGCAAGACCTCATATTTATCCCAGTAATCAGGGTATGGGGCTGACAGGGGGAAATGGGAACCAACCATTCAGGTGTAGCCATTATACCAGTGGGGGAATTTAGCATATACCTGAGACACAAGAAGTTAGGGTGACCATATGAAAAGGAGGACAGGGCTCCTGTATCTTTAATAGTTTTATTGAAAGGGGAATTTCAGCAGGTGTCATTTGTATATATGGAGAACCTGGTGAAATTTCCTCTTCATGACAACAGTTAAAGCTGCAGGTGCCCTGCCCTCTTTTAAATCTGGTCACTCTAGTATAGCTAGAGTGGACAAAAAGTCCATCATTTACAGCGAGCCAGGTGATACAAGAGGCGTGAACGGCAATGATATTCTCTTAGATTCCTATCAGCCAGGATTAACGAAAGGAAAAACTCCTTCTTGTGGTTTTGGGAGGGGGGGGATGCTTGACACATACCTACCTGGTACTTGAAGAATGGCCTACTTGGTTGAGGGATTTTTACAGTGACTGGCAGTTCGATGGTTCATCAGGAAAGTCTTGAATTCAGTCTCCCCTCTTCTTCTAAACAGTTAAGTAAGGCTGCCAGATGGAATTAAAATATGACATCAAAATAGTGTTGCAGTTTATTTGCACAAATCTAATGTTAATTTGCAGGTAACGATATTTATATTGCTGTATCAAGAACCAATAAAATGTCAAAACCCATAGAATGTAAAAGCTGACTGTGGAGCTGTCTAAACGCGTGGACACAGCAGCCACTGCACATCCACCACAGGGCTTTCCAGCAAAGTAGTAGAGAAAAGAAGTCAGGGACTTTTCCCAACTTTTCTTCTGGAGCAAGGCAAGTCTGACTCATCCACCATCTATCCTCACTCCAGAGCTGTGGCTGGCTGGGTGGTGACCCCTGATTGGTCGCTGTCTGCCTGGGCAGGGGGTGGGCCAGTGAGCCGAAAGGCTGCTGGAAAGCCTGCATTGCCTCCCTTCATTTAGATTACTTGCACCAACCGCAGCAGTGATACCATGGGGTTGGGCAGCAGAATGGTGCCTACCCTTTGTTTCAACTGTTGACCTTCATCACAAGCTTTAAAAATATGTATGTGCACATATGCATCTGCCTGGACCTTAAGGTCATCCTAAGGGGTTCTTCTCTGTAAGTCTCTGCCAAAAGAAGTTAGGCAGATGGCTACCAGGATGCCTTTTCTTCTGTAGCACCTTGGCTTTGAAATGAGCTCCCTGGAGAGGTCCACCTGGTACCTACCTTGTACTCCTTCTGGCACCAGGTGAAGACCTCCAGCCACCCACCCCATTATTTTAGTAATTTACTATCCTAGTCTTTTAATCCTGCTGCTTTAAATCTGTATTTTAAATCTCGGCATTGCTGCTCAGTTTTATTCCGGTTTTACTTTTATATTGTGGTTTTAAGCTTTTATATTTAATGCTGTACTTATGCTTTTAACTTTTGTAAGTGCCCAGAGAGCTTCAGCTATTAGGCAGTATAGAAATGTAATAAATAAATCAGCAGATCACACGTCCACTCTTTCAAGCAAGATTCACGTCATTTCTCCTGTCCCAGTTTGTGACTATAATGTAAAATAGTACATGGTTACCTTGCAATTCAAAGCCTAATGGCCATAGCTTCTTTTTATACATACAATTATTCTTCAAGGATTAAAAAGAGAGGCGGATCCACCTTCTGTACAATTGTAACCCACTTCCACAGCTCTCATTTCATATGAGTAGCTGAAAAGAATTCCTGCCTGCTAAATAACACAGTTATTACCATGAATTCCCCCTTTGCTTGATTTAAAAAAAAATACAAATGCTGAAGTGTTATCGGTATAGTTCCAGGCCTGTCAGTGGAGGAATGGGATGCAACAGAACCCGGAGTGAGAGTTTTGACACAGAGTGCAATCAGGTGAAGGACCATCATCGGATCTCAGCTTCTGCTATTTCTAAGTAAGGACAATTGAAAGGGATACAGAGAGCAGAAAAGATTTCTCCCTAAAAGGGTTCAATTGCCTTAAGGGGAAGGCTTATGAGGAAATGGGGAATTGGTATAGCAAGAAAGGATTGATAGCCATTGCAACTCTGCTCAGAAACAGTTTCAAAGCAGATAGTGGCATTTGGACATAACACAATGGAACATATTGGCATGAGGACAGAATGAAAGAATTAATTAACCAAGGCAAAGAATGAATACTGAGATCATGGCTGTCCAGTTACTATTAGGAAAGAAAGATAAGTTCGGAGGATGGCAACAAGGGCCTTTTCGGTGGTAGCCCCCCGACTGTGGAATGAACTCCCCAATGAGGTTCACCTGGCACCAACACTGTAATCTTTTAGGCGCCAGGTCAAGACTTTTCTCTTCTCCCAGGCATTTAACGTCATTTAACAACACTAAGTTTGTTTTTTAACAGACCCCCAGAACGGTTGTTTTTAAATGGATACTGTTGTTTTTATACTGTTGTTTTTATGTTTTTAAATTTTGTATACTTTTAATGTTTGCTGTTTTTAACTTTTGTAAACTGCTCAGAGAGCTTCAGCTATGGGGCGGTATATAAATGCAACAAATAAATAAATAAAATAAAGATTGAAGTCAGAATAGTGAATTCATACACCATAAGAATGGCTGTTACCCAGCCTTTACTCCCCACATTTTAAAAACATTTTTAAAAGCTATGTAATAAGATTTTTATAGAAAGACTAGTGATATAAAATGTCTGAAAATAATGAAGCCACAGGATGGGGGATGTTTCTTTTCTTTTAATTCCCACTGTAAGATGCCTAGCGTAGTTGTTTATTTCTATTCCTTATTAAAATTACTGATCTAATGTATCTTTTAATGAAAGACGTTTTCCAATGCTCCAAGTCATGTTCAGTTTCCCACCATGTGATTAGAATCACCTTCCTTCATAATATGGAAGAAAATTTGCATTCTTGAAAGTTTGGCTTTTTTCCTACGGGGTGCTGGCTTTCTGGGCTTGCTCAGATTAGAAGCTGTGTCAGACAATTAATGTAGTTCTAATCTAAAACCCACATATGAAAAATAAACAAGCACTACTATAGGTTACCCCACCACTGTCACCAGATGTGATGGAATGGCACATGAATCATCCCACTCATGTTTCTATCATTGTCGTCGTCATCAGAGGCTTGGGTCTGTGAAACTCACTGCCACAGTTTTTAATACAATGGTGAATTAGACCTCACTGCTAGGAAATGCTGCCTCAACTATAAAGCATTTTAAGTGCTGCCATTAGAATACACCCTCTCTACCTAAAAGAAACTCAGTAACCTGCTTCCTATGGGAAAGGCATGGAATAGAAGCCAACAGTAAGAGAGTGCCTTCACAATGTGCTCGGCTTGCCTGTGCGCGTGGAGGCCATTGGGGGTGGGGGCAGGGGGACGAGGCAGCATGGAGGACAGCCATTGGCTGCTCCCAATGGTGCCACCATGACAGGGAGAGGGTTTGAGAGCATAAATTCTGGCTCACCCCTCCCTGCCACCTCTTCGTTCAGTGGCTCCCTCCCGCCTGCCCTGTAGGTCGTGTGGGTTCACTGGTCACTCTTTATGGGATCCAAGTAGGAATTTTTTGCTCATAATCATTTTCAGGTTGTGAGGTTTTTTGTGTTTTTTTTTTTTTTTTTTGCCTACTTCACACTGCAATACAGGCAGGGAGTATTAAATAGGTTAATCTGTTTCATTATGTTTCGGTCACAATTTTTTGGTAGGCAAGTAGTCTGGGCATCTGGAGAGTGATAGGGAAGGTGAGCATTCACTGGCATTGATATTTATTATTTATTTATTGCATTTATATCCCGCCTTTTTTGCTCAAGGATCCAGTGTACACAATCCTCCTCCTCTCCAGTTTATCCTCACAACAACAACCCTGTGATGTAGGTTGGGCTGAGAGTCTGTGACTGACCCAAAGTCACCCAGTGGGTTTCCATGGCTGAGTGGGGACTAGAACCCAGATCTCCCGACTCCCAGTCCAACACCTTAGCCACTACACCACACTGTTATGGTGATGGGTAATGCCTGAGGGGCCCCAGCTGTGCTTTTTACAGCCTCAGCTGGTAGGATAAGGGTTACCTTTGAGGCCAACTTCCCTCACCCACTCGGAGCTGAATGGTACGAAGGGGGGGTTGACACTGGAAGGCCTCCCTACCCCATAAGGGGCAGCCTGTGGTGTGGCGAATGGGGAAGCGTCTCTTCATAGGTGGTGAATGTCTCACCCGAGAAAATAGATGAATGCCCGACTAGGTTACTCACTCTGCAGGTCTTTAATAAAGTGGCCTTATTTAAATTCCAGTTTCTGTGTGTCTCCTTGTTATTTCTCCACCCCTCTACCCACAAAGGAATAAAAAAATAAGACATTAATTACCAGAAATTATTTTCAAAAGTGAATAACATGCCACTCTTCAAATAATAAGTTGAGATTGCTTAAAGGTTCTTAAATTAAAATTACCATTCCTAAACTGAGTCTTTCCCAGATTTTTTTTTAAAAAAAAGCACAGTAGCTTTTCCTTCAGATCAGGAAGGAAGCTTCACCCCACAAATGGGAACAAGCTTCACCCCATAAATGGGAAGCTTCACCCCACAAATGGGAACAAGTTTAGGAATTATCCTAAACTTCTTTATAAACAGGAACAGATGCTGTAGACCAGTCTTCCTCTGCTTCCTGTTCTTCCTGCTTTTTCTGTTTTTTTAGAATGATTCAGACATTTCAAGGCCTACTTGATGAAGTTCCGTCTGGTCAGACATAAAGTAGGAACCTAAAATATGTTATTTATAACTTGGTTTGCTCATAAAATTATCATGCTTGGTATATTAATTTTTTTAAAAAAAATATTCTGACAATAGTTACAAATTTACAATAGTTTATTCAGACAATAATTACAAATCTGCCAATTGTCTTTATTGTTCAAAGTTCTTAAATATAATTATAATTTTATGATCAACTTACACATAATATATTTTTGGAGCATAAAGCCTCCAAAAGCAGCCTTCCCCATCCTTGTGCCCTCCAGATGTTTTGGACTACAATGCCCAGCTGCCCTGGCCATTGGTCATTTTTCCCTGAGGCTAATGGGAGCTGAAGTCCAAAATACCTGGAAAACATCAGATTGGGGAAAACTGTCCTAAAGCAACAAAGTGACTTTAAATCTGTAAAGGAGATTTTAAAAATGCTTAAATTTCCACCACCACCACCCCATTTCTATTTTGTTTCTTTCCCTGAACAAAACCAGGCTTTAAAATTTCAGTCATTTTCCATCTCTAGTCATGATGATCTCGTAAGTACCAGAGCACTTTTTGCAGAAGGATCTGGTTAGGGTGACCATATGAAAAGGAGGACAGGGCTCCTGTATCTTTAACAGTTGTATTGAAAAGGGAATTTCTGCAGGTGTCATTTGTATATATGGGGAACCTGATGAAATTCCCTCTTCATCACAACATTTAAAGTGCAGGAGCTATACTAGAGTGACCAGATTTAAAAGAGGGCAGGGCACCTGCAGCTTTAACTGGTGTGATGAAGAGGGAATTTCACCAGGTTCTCCATATAAACAAATGACACCTGCAGAAATTCCCTTTTCAATACAACTGTTAAAGATACAGGAGCCCTGTCCTCCTTTTCAGATGGTCACCCTAGATCTGGTGATCTGTTTCTAACATAATCTTGACCATAATCTATAGAAAATCCATAGGGCGGTATCCAACGGGGACAACCGCGATTGTATTGCATTGCACTTGTGTAAACTTCACTAGCAGAACTCCGATCATATTAGCTGGCATTCTGCTTTCCCAGTTGCATCCCAGCGAATATTGTCCATAGTGTCTGTTTCACTTAATTGTAAGGATTTTGTTTTAAAGTGTTCTAATACATACCTGAACTTTGAGCTCTGAGTCGAACATTTCCAATTCCCTGAAGTCCTTATTGCTTTGCAATCACTCAATAGCACTCTGATCTCTGCTACATCAGGGAAATGGGGTTTTTTTTGTTGTTGTTTTACCAATTGCAGTTTTGCAATCCCTTGGATAAAGTATTCATTTATAATTCATTTACACTTGAGCTTTATATACACACGTGGGGCCAGCAAATGAGGTCCAGGCATTTCTGTGTATCAGAGTGAAACTCAAACTTGAATCAGACTGACTCCCATCCATAGATAACTAAAGAGAAACCTCTACAAATATTTCTAAGGCCATCTTATACTAAGAACACAAACCACTTTGCGCACCTTGCTAAGTACATCAGACTCACTAGACATACATATCTTTCTTAGGCTTAATTTCAAATGTTTAAAATGATGTTTGGTGTAACTATGATCATTGGTGTCTTCTCTGCACTTAAAAATCAAACTTTGTAGCAAGAGAATCCAGATTCTGCACCAAGAAAAGCGGGATTCTGTAATTGGTATAACTCAAGCACGTGATTATCACACTTAGCATATTCATATTTATTTATTTATTTATTTATTGCATTTATATACTGCCCCATAGCTGAAGCTCTCTGGTCGGTTAACAAAAGTTAAAAACAGTAAACGTTGAAACAAATATACAAAATTTAGAAACATAAAAAGCATAAAAACACAGTATTCTTATATAATTCATATATCCATAGTTTACTGCTAGTCATGAAGAAGAGGCAGGACACTGACTCCTGTTCCATTGCCAAGAACTGTAGGATTTGAATGCACGAAGGTTCGAAAACTGGAGGCTAAGGTGCTATCTAGCAGAGCCGTGCTTCACCTCAGTCCTGAAACCAAGTTGGCCCACTTCAGCCCAAATCCAGTTCAGACCAGATTTGCCCAAAGCAGATGGACGAACTTAGGGCTGATTCTACCCAGTGGCCAACCGCTGCCCTGATCCCTCCCTGCCTGCCCACGGGACTGAGCTAAAGCCAGCCACTGTAGTTTACTACAGTAGATCTATGGCAGGTCAGAGCAGCTCTCATAGAGGTTGGGGGCAGCTCATTGGTGCATGCAGATGCTTTAAGTAAGCCCCACAGGTGGGAGGGGAGTCCAGTGGAACCCGGAATACCTGTCCTGCTTCAGATTTGGAACTGAATCAGAAGTGGGCCAGGGTAGTGCCAAGGTACCCCGAGTTGAATCAGGACCAATTTGGAAGCTCCAAATTGGCCTCTAAGTCAGATTGGGAAGGGGGACAACTGTGCACAGCCCTAACTAGGAATATGTGAGCCCATACTTCAGAGTCCTCTTCAGATGCAGAAGGGAAGAGAGGTATGTAGTATCAGTCCCAATGACTGGCAGGCAGTATGGAGCTTCTGGATTGGCCAGATTTTGTACACACACACCCAAATATTAGAACCCAGGCCTTCTGCCCTCACCTGGTTAACAAGGTAGCACCTTCTACTGGCTACTACTACTAACTGAAGTCTCCAGCTCCAGTAACTTATCTGAAGGAACTTTGACTGAATTATATACTCCATTGAGTTTTAGATACAGATAATGGCTTCCTGTAACTCCAGCCTAGTTTTGCCAACTCCTGATGGTGCCTAGGTGGGGGCAGGAGGTTGGAATTTTGGAGAGGCCCAGCAATGAAGATTGGTGGATTTTAGTAAGAGCAAAGCCAGTAGTAAAAGCTTTCTGTCCACTTTTAGAACTAGTTATGTCAGATTTAGTGGGCTAAGCATATACATTGGTTCTGGCTTTACTGTATAAAAGAAAAGTCTGGTAACCAGGCTAAATTCTGGCTAAATACAATCTAAATTCAACGTACACACTCACACACTCTCTCTCACACACAGCCCTGATAACTACACTGGGCTGGCCTGACCCCTGACCATTGGGGAGAAAAATCAGCCCCATTTATTCCTGTTCTTTCTTGAGATTGCCACATGCACTTCCCATACATTCCTGGGCCTATCTTTAGAGACTTCATAAGTTAAGAAACATGATGGCAGTATTCAATGCTGCCACAGCAGCGTGCCACCAGCATAACCAAATCTTAATGAAATTTCACTAGCACTTCCTAGGAAAAATATTTGCGAACTACAAGTTCAATCGCAGTTTTTAAAGCTCAGCTAAAAACTTTTCTTTTTTCTAAAGCTTTTAAAACTTGATTTTGTTCGGACTTTTATACTGTTAGTTTTACTCTACCCTGTGCCTGTTTGGTGCATTATCTTCCCCTTCTTATTGTTTTATTATGATTTTATTAGAATGTAATCCTATGCGGCAGGGTGTTGCTATTTTATTGTTTTACTCTGTACAGCACCATGTACACTGATGGTGCTATATAAATAAATAAATAAATAATAATAATAATAATAATAATAATAATAATAATAATAGGAAAAAGCAGCGCTTTGCCACCAAAAGCTGGCAGTAAACCACACTGCAGAAATTTGGGGGAATTTCACTGTTTTTTCCTTTCCCTAGAAAGCGCTAATGATGTTGCACTAGTGCTAGTTTATGTTAGTGCATTGTCATTATGCTAGCACCCAATTTCGCTTAAAGAAAGCTGAGACAATACCAAATTCTGCCTTTGTGCATTCTGACCAATGAAATAATGGGGCCACAGGCCATTGCTAGACAGGGCTTTGTCCCTGGAATGATCCCTGTGCGTCCACATGATGCACTGGGGATCCCGTGATCAGGGAGAGATGATCCCTCCCTTGCCCCCGGATCTCACCCTCCCCATTAGTCCCAGCTGAGCCCGAGACCACGGAACATGTGGCCAGGTGCCACGGTTTGTCCTGGCTCCTCGTGAGGAGCCAGGACCCGTGCACGGGGTGCAGAGCTCCTCAGGAGCTCTTTTGCGCATGAGCGCTCGTGCGCTGCTGCCTCTTTAAGAAAACAAAAAATGGTGGGTGCGACGCCTCTCCATCTGAGGTTGTTGCATGCCACAGGTGAATTGAGGGGGAGATCTCACGATGAAAAAATCATGAGATCTTCACCTTTCCATCCCACTAGACTGCTAGGTCTAGCTAAGGCCTAAGTGTATATTACTCTTTGTTTGGTGGTGGTCCATGGTTATAGAGCTCCAGCATATAAAAATCAAGTATTATACAGCAGAAGTCCTCCAAATCAAAATACCATACTGTTGTTCTGAACATCTTAGCCTTCAAATCTATCTCTGAAGTTACAGACCACCTACAGACTCTTATTCCCTAATTGTTTAGTTGATCAGATTTCATTTGTGACTCAGGAATAAATTAATCAGCTTTTAGGTCCTGTCCTTCACTCTTGAAAATGGGGTATTAATCAACCTACTGCTGCGTGAAACTCTGTTTGGAAGAGGAAAACAATCTCTATCTTAGCTAGCATGTATTGATAAATGACTGCTAGAGATAAACAGAGTGGATGAAGCAATAGATTAGGTTCCTGCTTGGTTATATATATAAAGGAGAATTTTGGCAGAAGCAACTTTTCTAGCCTCTGCAACCATATGGTATATAAATGACACCTTTTAAAATTCTATTCATTTTAGGGGGCTTGCTTGGCTTTCATGCTGATTACTGCAAAGTTAAACTCTTCGCTTTCAGAAACCAATTCCTGCTGTCCATCCAGGTAGATGTGCTTAAACTGTTGCATTCATTTTAATTTGTTTTTTGTATCATGGGTTGGATCCGGATTTATGGTGGATTGACTGCACTGATGGAATTGGACTTCCCTGTCCCCTCCTTCCCATGGTGACCCCTCCAATCCCCTGAAAATGCTACACAGAGAATCAGGAAATCCTGCTAAATCGGATTAAATGTGATGTGAGAGGGATTTCCAAAAATCTGCAAGAGCAGCCCTTTCTCATGGAAGGCCTCTTTCTCTCACAGAAGGCAGATCCTGGATCCAATTCCTAATGTTTTCTCTGTGGAACAATTCAAAATTCCTAGGAATCTCAGCAGACCATTTAGTAAACTTTTTTTTTTTAATGTTCTTTTACAAATCAAAGCATATACATAACTCATACTTTAAAACCATATGCTTGCCTTTCTAATGCAATGGATGTGCCTTCTGTGAAGTCAGGGGTTTCATCTGTCTCAACATTCATCCTTCCATATTTGCACTTCAGTGTGTGAAGTGATGAAAAGCCTGTTTTACACAGGTACATGTCCTGGAGGGGATCTACACTAGTCAAGTTAGAATGTGTCTTACCATTTTTAAGTATGTGTTTGGTAGTATTTCACCACATGACGTTCAGTTTGAGACGTTTTATTGTTGTTTGTTCTCCGGTTTTTATTTTGAACTTCTCTGAAATAAGTCATTCTATTTGGTATGATGTGGCCGACTTAATCGTATTAAATGGGTTTCCTGTAGTTCTTAGTAGGGGTGTGCACGGACCCCCCACTCCGCTTCTCTTCCAGATCTGTGATTTGCAGATCGGGCCACTTCGCTCCACCCCCGTTCCACCTATGTTCGCTCTGCTCCACTGCGGAGCTCTGGATCCGGATCAGAGCTCCGTTTCTCCCCCCCATAGGCTTGCATTATACAACTTTTTTTCTGTTAAAGTTAGAAACCTACAGTTTGGCACCATGACACGTCATGGATGTATACACACGCACACCAAGACTCAAGGCAATCCCATCATCCCCTGATTTTTCAGGAATTTATGAAAATCGGGCACCCCATTCACACCCCTTTCGATAGCTGCGTCAATTTGCACGTTAGAAACTTCAAACTCACCACCATGACAGCTTATCCAGGGATACACATGCACACCAAGACTCAAGGTACTCCCATCATCCCCTGATTTTTGGGGAATTTATGAAAATTGGGCACTCCATTCACACCCCTTTCGATAGCTCCGTCAATTTGCACGTTAGAAACCTCAAACTCACCACCATGACAGCTTATCCAGGGATATACATGCATGCCCAGACTCAAGGCAGTCCCATCATCTCCTGATTTTTGGGGAAATTATGAAAATCGGACACCCCATTTGCAGACATGGGCTGTTCTCTGACGGTTTGACAGATAAAAAAAATTGAAGCGGGCACCCTCCCAGATGCCACCCTAATACTAATTATAATATGTATAAGAATATAATACTAATACTAATAATAATATGTATAAGAATATTACTAATACTGTATGTAGGGAAATGGGACAAGAAGTGTGTATGCTTTGCCCAAACAGGATTTGAAATGCTCAATCTATGGCTGTTGCACTTCACAAACAGTGCACTGCACACACAGCACACTCACACAATAACACAGTCACACACACAGTCCAAGTAACAGAGAGAAGAAATAGAGATTATTATTTTTTTGGTATTTTTTTGTATTTAGAAGAAAGAAGGAAGATGAAACACAGTCAGGCTTTAAGAGGGGGAAGGGGGGGGGGAACCAACCAAACAAACAAACACTCCAAAAAAATTTTTAAAAGTTTATATTAAATCAAAGTAAGGGAAAAACACAGAGCAAACTAAGCAAAAAGTCAGAAAGAAGCAAACAAACACACACACATGCCAAGCTAAATCTAATCTATCTCCAAACACAGCAGCAGCACCTAACTAACTCCTCTCCCCACGAACGCAAAACCCACAAGACGCTGAGAGCTCAAAGCTCTGAGGGTGCCTCTGCCTTAGTCCCCCCCCTTCAACACTGGGATTGGAGGATGCTTCATGAGGTGATAAATTCTCATCAGGATTGGGAGTTGAATGTGCCTGTCATCGCTTCAAAAAAAAAAAAAAACCCCGCTGGTTTACCCGCTGTCCCTGTTTGTTTACCCGACTTTTCCAAAAATTCTAGCAAGCGAACCACAGCACACAGAGAGCTGAGAGTAGGCTCAGAATGACCCCCATCCATGACTCTCTAAGCACAATAAGTTTCAGAAAGATAGCTTAAAAAACAACACAGTTATCCCCGATTCTTTTCTGCAATGCAATCCTATGGGCAAAATTTTTCAAAATGGTGATCAGATCGCTCCGCGTGAAGAGAAGCGCTCCGCCAATGGCTGCTTCTCTTCACCTTGCTTCTACGGGTCCCCAGTCCACTTCTACTCCGCCTCTGGGCAAGGCGGAGCAGGCCAATTCACTTCTGATTCGCCGCTTCTAATCGGAGCGGAGCACATCCCTAGTTCTTAGTTAGCCAATTGCATTCCTGGGGGCATGTTTATGTAATTTCCATGCCCAAACTTGGAGCCGTTTTTTTCTTTCAAGCCTCTTTTTTGCAGACATTTTTTAGTTTGAGTTTTGGGAAGCTGCTTGCTGGATTGTTTGCCAGTGGAGAGAAGAGGAAGTGGGAGGGGAAACTGGCAGACAGGGGAAAAAGAACAAATGGATTTGTTTTCTTAGTGTGGCCAAAATGAATGCATTCCCATGAAAAGAGAAAAGTAAGTAAATATTTTAAAAACTGCTATATTTTAAATCATTCAAAAACAAAACGCTCAATGACTGTAAAAACAACGTTTCATATACTAGTGTAGATCCCCTCCTGGTCAAAATGTCCTCAATTTCCAGCAGTGGAGTTGGGTGAGGATGGAACAATTGTTCTGAGTTGTTTCTGTGGTCCACAGAACACAGCTTGAGAACTTCACATGGTTTTGGTGAATAGTGGAGGCTAGTGGTTCGATTTCAGTGGGGCTATGATTCCATTCTGGGTTTCAGTCAGAACCAGCTTGGACTCTAAAGGAGCTATCCAAACGGCTGAGCCCTACTCCCAAATTGGGTTCAGTACCCGGGACAGTCTTTCTTGTTGGCACTAAGCTTTTAAAGCTTTTAAAGCTCAACTAAAAACTTTTCTTTTTCCTAAAGCTTTTAAAACTTGATGTTGTGCAGACTTCTACTGTTACTTTCTACTGTTAGTTTTACCCTACCCTGTGCCTGCTTACCCTACCCTGTACCTGTTTGAATTCTCTTCCCCTCCTTATTGTTTTACTATGTTTTTATTAGATTGTAAGCCTATGCGGCAGGGTCTTGCTATTTACTGTTTTACTCTGTACAGCACCATGTACACTGATGGTGCTATATAAATAATTAATAATAATAATAATAATAATAATAATAATAATAAATCAGTCAGGTGTCATGTCTGTTGTCAATGCAATGAAAGCAAATCACAAGAATGATGTGCTTTATGTAGCCTTTCTTCTCCTCTTGTCCTGCGTGTAGCTCCCCAGAATTGCTCTGGACTCTCCAAACTCTCCAGAACAGGCTTTGAAAGCATGCAGGAAGCTGCAGGAAAGAGGAGAACTTGTCTGTTCAATGACTTTTAATGGAATGCTAGGAACCAGAGGGTGAAATCTAAGCCCTACATCTAGTGGATCCAAGTTCCATTCATTTCAGTGGGTCTACTCTAAGTAGAACTTACATTGGATCTTACAAAGATATGGTAACTATCAGATCTCATTACATAGTAGCACAATGCCTTCTTAATTATAATTCTTAAGTAAAGGAAAGCAGTCCATCCCACCAGTTCCTTTCCCAGTCCTTCATTACAGTATATGCTATGCTACTAAAGGTGGGATCATGGCGAATCACTCAGGTGGATGACCTGACAGAGCATCAACAAGAGAAACAAGTTGCCTTTAACTGGGAGATTTAGGGATATGTGCCAAATGTCTTGAGTTGCAGAGGGGCAACATTATTCCCAAGTATATAATACACGCTATCATAAGTTCTAATAATTTGGCCTGTAAATAGCTGCTGATGGCAAGTAGGAGTATCCTCCCAATAAATAGGCAGGAAGCTTTTATAAAATGAAAGGAATTTGGTTCTTCTTTTTCTGGTCATCAATGTGACACAAAATAACAAAGATAGATTAGCTGTGGAGGGACTATTAAAAATGTTGCAGTCTAGTAACTTGCAGATTTACTTATAACGTTGATATAAAAATGCCATGTTTTATAATTATACATTTATTAGTAAATCCAGCTTGTGTTCTGCAGGAACAGTACCTACTGGATGGAAATGCCATCCTTTTGAATTGATTCTGTTTTTCACTTTTTAAAACTTGAACAATAATGAGCCACAAGTAATTTATCATATTAAAAGTCAAACAAATGAAGACTTCTGTCATACTTCCTACCAGCAGTACATTATTTTCTCCCCTTATTTTCTCCCTTTGCCCTTTGATTTAACATTGAGACTGTGGAAAAGTTCTATGAGACTTGAAAATTAGCTCACTGCTCTGTGATTATTTTTGAGTTGGTCCTAATAGAAGTATTATATTACTGTTCTTGTTCAGATTCTTTTTTCTTTAATGTATCAGTACAACCACCTGGATTTCATTGTCTTACACATTCACAATATAACTGCTATCCAAGTAAATGGCAGAGTCTCTAGGTTAGATTCTGCTAAATTGTACTAGACCTCATTAAAATTCTTTAAAAATTCTCACGCATTGCTGATAATAAGCAGATCTGTTAAAAGGCCAAACACTGAAAAATTATCCTTTGGAGAAGAAAATGAGAAATAAAGTGCACATTTAAAAAGATCACAAATTTGGGCCTTTAGATGTTTGAAAGACATTTTCTCTTGGAACTGAAGTGCTTTTAGAGTTCAGAGTTTCATTAAAGGCAATAGGCAAAAATCAATGTCCTTGCAAGATAAAAGATGTAACAGTGGGACTTGCAGAGATCAGAGCAGTTTAAAAGAATGATTTCCTCAACTCCCTAACCCCTGTACAAGTCACAGAAGTCTTTAAAATAATATAGCTTATTTTCTGGTTACAGCTGGTTAAACATAGCTCAAAACAGGAAAGTAGCACCTCTAGCTAGTTACAAGTGACACTGGCATTCAAACTTTCAAATCCACATGTATAGAGAATATTATATCTTATCTTTGTATTAGAATATTTGATACAGCATGCATGTATCTTGTTTGGTTGGAAATGAGGCCATCGCTATGGCTTGTGGCACTAACTTCAACGAAAAGTTAGAGAAACCAGATCAATATTCATTTTCTCTTTTAAAAAATGTTATCATTTAAAACGTGAGAAACCAATACACAAAGCAGCCAAATATATCTAGTAATGAAAGTCAAATTAAAGCTACATGAAAACAATAAAATGTCAATAGGAACGTTGTTAAAACTCACATTCTGATGTGGAACAAGCAGGTTCCAGCTATGTACAGCAAATTGTCAATACTTGCTGATTTTTCATGAATGCATCTTAAATTGTTTTGTTCTTCAGCCTTTAACTAGCATATGTCCATTACTGTGACACTAGCACAGGATAAGAAAAAAATTCTGAAATTACTAGTGTATTACAATCACTGCTTTTGTTTAGCAGAAACTGAAACAAAAACAAAAAGACAGTAAAATTAACAATTTTACTAACTTCAGGGTGTTTCCCAGATCTCAGTATTGGCCTTGTCTAGGAATGGGGAAAGAAAATTTCACACTTTCAAACCAAAGCATGAACCAAAACCCAAGCTATCCTTTGAAATTCGCAGTCCTCTGAATTTTGCAATTGAGTTCAAAAAATGCCTACCAAAATGTGTAGAGCAGGTAATAGTGCACACAAAATGCATGCATTAATGAAAGTAATGTTAAAAATGCATTATATTAAGAAAATTACAAAAATGGCACCTGCTGAAATTCCCTTTTCTATACAACTGTTAAAGATACAGGAACCCTGTCCTCCTTTCCATATAGCAGAGCGGCTTAACGACAATTTCTGGCTAAATTGTGCACATTGTGATACAAGTGTGAAATTTGGTATGGTGGCATTCATGACCATGTAGATTAAAAGAGATATAGGGGCATCTTGGGAAATCATCGTAATGGCCACCATCTTGGAAAATGGTGGCCAAAATCCAGTTTTTGCACAATAACTCTATTATTTGTATAGAGTTTTCTTATCACAGAAAAGATGTGTCAATTATTTCCCTCAATAATTGGATTATTTAACCCAAGTGAATTTAATGCACCCTGAAGCCTCCATGTAGTGCTGCCCTCCTGCTTTTTCCTTTGCTGGGGCATGTGCTGTAAGGGAGAGCTTGCTGATGAAAGGGCAGGGTGGGGCAGTTCTCCCCTTCCACACCTTTCAAACCAAGGGGCTGAGCCAGTGTAACATACTTTTGCTGCTCCAACCCTATCCCCTCCTTGCCCAGAGCTCCCTTATTTTTAAAGATAAACAGATGAAACTTGGGACCCTGAGAGCTTTTAAGTAGGGCTTTGGGAATGCCAAGCTTGAATCAGATCGGTTCATCCCTTGTTTTTTTTTTAGGTTTTTTTGTTTAAAAAAATCCTGTTAAGCCATTGCTCTGATAGTCCACCAATGCAAAATTCCACCTGTTTGCATCTGTGGAGGATCGGTTTTCCTTTACTTTGTTAATATTGAAAAATGTGTAAAATGTAACCTCTGAAAGTTTCAGGCTTGCAACACAACATGCAAGATTGCAATGAGGGTGAGATAGTGCATCTTGTTGACTTCTCAGAAAAATGGGTAGGAATAAAACCTTTATATCTCGACGAGGGTTGCTCCTATGAAAAGATTGTTAATGACTTTTTTGTAGCAAATTTTATGCTCTTTAATTTTGTATTGAGACATCTTTTCTGTGAGATTACAAATAATAGAGTTATTGTGCAAAAACTGGATTTTGGCCACCATTTTCCAAGATGGCGGCTGTTACGATGATTTCCCAAGATGCCCCTATATCTCATTTTAATCTACATGGTCATAAATGGCACCATACCAAATTTCACACTTGTATCACAACATGCACGATTTTTTTGCTAAGCCGCTCTACTAATATGGCCACCTTACACATTATTCTTTTGGGAGAAAAGGGGAGAAAGCGATAGGTTGCCTCGGATGGAAGGGTGCATCTTCCTTCTGACACTGAAAGAAATAAAAATGGTCCATCCCTGGCAATGCCATAACCTTTAACCCTTGAGCTTTATGTCATAGATTTATCAGGGGAGAGACCCGTTCTTTTGCCTACATTACTGCATAGAGCATCATAGGCTTTAGCTAGACCTACCTGATAGTCCTCAACAGAGGAGGGAAGATCTTGTGTTATGTTTAATGCGAGATCCCTCCTTTGTTTACACATGAGGCACAATGATTTCAGAAGGAGAGGTGTCGCGCCCACCATTTTTTATTTCTTAAAGGAGAAGCAGAGCACTAACACTCATGCTCTAAAGGTAAGTTGTTGTTGTTAAAAAAATTAAATTATTTTCCCCACTCCCCCCCACCCTACCCCTGATGGGCACAGTGCTCCTGAGGAGCACTGCACCCTATGTGTGGCTCCTGGCTCCTCGTGAGGAATTGCGTGGAGCCGGGTCAACCCGCGGCACCCAGCCACATGTTCCGCGGTCTCGGGCTCAGCCCAGGACCATGGAAAAACTGGGGCCAAAGGGGAGGGTGAGATCCCGGGGCGAAGGAGGGATCATCCCTCCCTGATCCCAGGATCCCCTGTGCATCATGTGGACACACAGGGATGATCCCGGGATTCGCCCTGGGATTTCACCCAGTCTAGCTAAGGCCATAGTCTCCAAAGGTGCTAAATGATATAATTATAATTTATATAACATAAATAATATGATCAGTGAAAACCAATGTGAAATTACAGTAGTGTAATTTTGGGCTGCAATCCTATACACTTACCAGGGATCGAGTCAGTGGGACTTACTTCTCAGTATACATGAATAGGATTGGACTGAAAATGGGCAAATCTAGTTAGAATTTTTTTTTATTATTATTTAAAACATTTCTTTGCTGCCTTTCAGGGCGGAAGCCCTCCCAAGGTGGCTCACAACAATAAAATTTTGTTGTTTATTCATTCAGTCGCTTCCAGCTCTTCGTGACTTCATGTACCAGCCCATGCAAGAGCTTTCTGTCGGCTGTCGCCACCCCCAGCTCCCCCAAAGTCAAGTCTGTCATCTCCAGAATATCATCCATCCATCTTGCCCTTGGTCGGACCCTCTTCCTTTTGCCTTCCACTTTCCCTAGCATCAGCCTCTTCTCCAGGGTATCCTGTCTTCTCATTATGTGGCCAAAGTACCAGTTTTGCCTTTAATACCATTCCCTCAAGTGAGCAGTCTGGCTTTATTTCCTGGAGTATGGACTGGTTTGATCTTCTTGCAGTCCAAGGTACTCTCAGAATTTTCCTCCAACACCACAGTTCAAAAGCATTTCTCTTCCTTCGCTCAGCTTTCCTTATGGTCCAGCTCTCGCAGCCATAGGTTACTACGGGGAATACCATTGCTTTAACTATGCGGACCTTTGTTGTCAGTGTGGTGTCTCTGCTCTTAACTATTTTATCAAGATTTGTCATTGCTCTCCTCCCAAGAAGTAAACGTCTTCTGATTCCCTGTCTGCAGTCAGCGTCTGCAGTAATCTTTGCGCCCAGAAATACAAAGTCTGTCACTGCCTCCACATTTTCCCCCTCTATTTGCCAGTTATCAATCAAGCTGGTTGCCATAATACATTAAAGCAATTTAAAATATTGAAAGCAATAAAAACATACACAGTAAAATAGCAGTTAAAACAATAAAAACTAACAATAAAAATCATCAAGAACAATGAGGAAAATAGCAAAGAAACAGTACTCATTATGAGAAGGCCATGGCAAAATAAAATGTTTTTAAGGCCTTCTTAAAAGCTTGCAAGGATGTTGCATGGTGGACCTCCAATAAGACAATTTTTGGTTCTCGGGGGCATCTATAACAAACTACCGAGAGTCACAGAAGTGTGTTTGTTTATTTCTTTTTAATTAACAGAAGAGGGCAAAAAGATCTACAGTAGATGCATTAGTGAATATTCTGGGAAATCTCAGGCATCGGTTGCAATTGCAGGATCTTATGTGTCATTGGAAAACTTTGCTATCTTCTAAGAGGGATGAATCTACTTTGGAAAATATATGGTTCCACCAGACATTGTGATTTTCCCTGCAGATTATTTGCCATTCTCTTTCTGTTGAAGTACAAGGCAAACTGAAAGGAATTCCCATTGAGCCTAAAACAGTTTTTTTGTTTGCTTTTGTTCTTTCGGGGTGTAGAAAGCTGAGAAAAACACCTGTTTCTGTTACCTCCACAGTTTCCAGAGTAAGTGAAGGGAAGAGTGTAGGGTGACCATATGAAAAGGAGGAGTGGGCTCCTGTATTTTTAACAGTTGCATAGAAAAGAGAATTTCAGGAGGTGTCATTTGTGTATCTTCAGCACCAGGTGAAATTCCCTCTTCATCACAAGAGTTAAATCTGCAGGAGCCCTGCCCTCTTTAGCTAGTGTGACCAGATACAAAAGAGGGCAGGGCTCCTGCAGCTTTAACTGTTGTGATGAAGAGGGAATTTCACCAGGTGCTACAGGCATACAAATGACACCTGCTGAATTTCCCTTTTCTAGACAACTGTTAAAGATAAAGGAGCCCTGTCCTCCTTTTCATATGGTCACCATAGAAGAGCGGGAACTGTTTTCTGGGTTGGTCTTGCTCTGGCTTAGGGTTTTTTTGTTCCAAGCCATAGAAGAATTTAGAAGCTTTATGAACATGTCTCTCATTTGAGGCAGTCTTTTACAAGTCCCCAAAGAGTAGTGCCAGCATGACCAGCTATAGGCCTAGGTACATATTACACTTATTTATTTATTTTATTTAAAACATTTTTATAGCGCCACCTCACCATTTCTGGTATCGTGGCACTTACAACCACATATAAAACAATTCCATTAAAAACCCTCTACCCACATTAAGAAAATTCCATTAAAAACCCTCATCCTCAATCCATTAAAAGCCCTCAACCCAGTTTAAACCACCCGTCCCCAAACTCTTGTGAAAATAAAAACGCCTTACAAAGGCATTTGAAAGAATAGAGGGTGGGAGCCTGTCTAATCTCCAGTGGCACATTGTTCCATAAACGGGGGCCAGCCACTGAAAAAGCCCTGCACCCCCCTCCACATTCCAATTTGTAGCGGGGGACCACCAGGGCGCTCTGCTCCTGAGAGTGAGTCTGCCAATAGTGAGACACAGGAGAGAGGCGAGTGCTCAGGTATCCAGGACCCAAGCAATGCAGGGCTTTATACATGGTCAACAAGACCTTGTAGCGCACCCTAGCAGCCACCGGCAGCCAATGGAGCTCTTGAAGCACCAAAGTGATAGAAGACCACTTTGGGAGCCCCTTGACCAACCTGGCTGCTGCATCTTGTATAGCCTGTAGGCGTTGGATTTGCTTCAAGGGAAGCCCTGCAATAGTCCAGGCTGGAGGTAACCAGGACGTGGACTGCGATAGTAAAGTCAGCCTCTGACAGAAAGGGACGAACTTGGCAGAGCATATGTAGTTGATAAAAGCAGCAATTCACTAGCAACTCCTTGGTTTTTTGATACATTTCTTAGAGGCATGGGAGGATTCTTACTTTGAATGCACTGTGTGGGGAGGCTTATCTCTTCATTCTGCAATGGCACTGAAGTGGATCATGAGGAGGATTTATCCGTTTCCAGATAAGACAAGCTAATCTTGTATATACAGTACTGTCCCCATCTCTGTGGAGAAAGGATGGAATGCAAATGCATTATTCTGATAGAATTATCAATATGCACGACACTTTGTATATTGTCCCAGCTAGAATGTCACAATCCAAAACTCAATGGTGAGCAATAGGGATGTGCAACTCAGCAAAACAGAAGTTTCTCAAGGTTCTCCGATTTCCACCTCAAAGTTCATTCTGACCTGTGTATGTATCATACTGTGAGCTTGGTTTTGTTTTTTTCATTTCACATAAAAATCCATGTGTATTTTCATGTGCGTTTTCTCAAATGTATACATTCATTGCATGCATTTTTGAAAGGTATGCATTGTTTTCCCATTTAGGAAAGCATGTCAGTGTGCATTTTTCAAATGTAGCCATTTTGGATGCATTTTTGTTGTTGTTGTTGTTGTTGCTCAAACCACATCACAAGTTCCTAAATGTTCAGATATCAGGCCGCAGATAGCCTTGGAGATCATGTTTGATTTGGGGAAGAGTAAATTGTATAATTCCAGTCAAAAGTGAACCAAAATGAATTTCTCACCCATTCCCAGTGAGGAAGACAACTCTCAGGATTGGACCATGAGCAGCAGTCTGAGATGAGAACCAGGAGCCGTGGGACAAGCTATACCTCAGGACCAAAGAATAAGTCAGAAACAAAGGACAAAGCAGGAGGGAAGGTCTAGGAGCAGGCCATAAGTCAGGACCAAAGAATACTTAATGATACAGGAACACACCAGAGGTCAGGAGAATCTTGTTGTTCAAACAGGATTAAGAAGGCCCCTTTCACTGTTGTTGTTGGGTTTTTTTGCCCAGAAGGATCCAACTGCAAGCCTGGGAGGGTGGAGTGAGTCCATAGCCTGAAGTAGGGTGACAATATGAAAAGGAGGACAGGGCTCCTGTGTCTTTAACAGTTGCATAGAAAAGGGAATTTCAGCAGGTGTCATTTGTATATATGGGGAACCTGGTGAAATTTCCTCTTCATCATAACAGTTAAAGCTGCAGGAGCTATACTGCAGCTATACTGTGACCAGATTTAAAAGAGGGCAGGGCAACTGCAGCTTTAACTGTTGTGATGAAGAGGGAATTTCACTAGGTTCTCCATATATACAAATGACACCTGCTGAAATTCCTTTTCTATGCAACTGTTAAAGATACAGGAGCCCTGTCCTCCTTTTCATATGGTCACCCTAGCCTGAAGGTACTTCATGGAGCAGGTGCAAACTACAGTTCTGTGGTCTGCCACAAGGGGCAGCAGCACTCAGATCTAGCAGCTCCCTATAAGAAGGAAATGAAGAGAGGGGAAGGTAACAAAAATGTAATGGTGGGGATGAATGGCAGAAGCAAGGATAACAAGGGATGAATGTGAGCAAAGGCAGATTTCATTTCAGTTCTCCAAAAAGGCCTGGAGGGTTTATTCCAAGGCTTTATTGTAAGAGGGGTGACTAACAAGTTATTTGTTGGAAGAAAAAGAGAGAGATGCACCATGTAGGTATTCTGTGAAGGAATTCCAGGCACAAGGGACAGCAAATCTAAATATATTCATCACAAATGCACCTGATTCTAAATAATAATGAAATCTTCATGGGACGGATCTGACTGTGGATCAACAGCTATATATGGATTTTTATCTTAACTATTTCAACATTAGTGCTGCAACCCACATGTGAGGATTGCTAATCATATCTGGAGTTAAAAATGACTTAGTTTAATTTTTGTATTATTATTCAGCCCTGGGGCCTTTTTAACTGCATGCAATTTCTTCAGCCTCCAGAGAAAGATGAATCTTTACCTTTTTGATTTGTTTCTATTAGCCCCGAGAAAGGCTCTTTCAGATTTATTACTTCATCCTATTAATTAATGTAATTAATATATTTACTTCCATCCTGAGAAATGTATAAAGGGTTTTTAATTATACTGTGCTTCACACACACACACACACACACACACATATATATATATATAATGTCTTGGGAGGCACAGGACTTATTTGAATAATGAAACTTCATCAATCTTCAAAGGATTATTTTTTAGCAGCCTCAACTGATACTGTCAACTAGGGGTGTGCTCCGCTCCGATTAGAATCAGAGAATCAGAAGCGAATTGGCCTGCTCCACCTTGCCCAGAGGCGGAGTAGAAGCAGACCACGGACCCTTAGAAACAAGGCGAAGAGAAGCGGCCATAGGCGGAGTTCTTATCTTTTTGTGGAGCGATCCGCCCGCCATTTTGGATCATTTTGCCCATAGGATTGCATTGCGGAAAAGAATAGGGGATAACTGTGTTGTTTTTAAAGCTATCTTTCTGAAATTTCTTGTGCTTAGACAGTCATGGGTGGGGGTCATTTTGAGCCTACTCTCAGCACTCTGCATGGTGCGGTTCGCTTGCTATAATTTTTTTAAAAATTGGGTTTAAAAAAGCGGGAGAGGTACCTTTTTGAAGTGCTTAGAGGCAGAGTCAACACCCACTCATGATCATATGATCACAAAGTTGGAGGAGGGGATAGGCAAAATGGGATACTAGTAACTTGGGATACTGGGAAACTACTCTTTCTTAGTCTGTGAACGGACTTTTCTAAGTGTTTTTTAAAACAGTAGCCCCACCAAAAACACAAACACAACCTGAAATCATATACTAAGCAAATAAATAACAGATAGGAAACACAGCACTGCTACCCACCCTAACCTTGGTGAACAACTGAATATATGTGGTGCAAGGGAATGCGGTCCCATAGGGCATGTGGACGTGCCCAGTGCACACACTCTCCCACCCTTGGAGGGTCATTAGAGCCCTCCAAAGAGTAACCAGTGGAGACTAATGCCTATCATGAGTTGAAGTGGCAGGTCGCTTCTTAACACTGGTACTTACTTAGGGCCAGTCAAAAATTGGCATATTATCCCCCTCCCCCTGGGCACGTCCACTTTCCTCTTACTGGTAAAAGATAGACATAACCTTTTAAAAAAAATTCTTCTTGTTGTTAATTCAGCAGCACTGCTGCTTTTAATTCCACCCCTCCTTTGTTTATTTATTTATTTATTCCATTTTATATTTACATCCCATAGCCCAAGCTCTCCTGGCTTTTCCTCTTCAGTGAAGTCAGGCAGGCTTTCATTGTGGTTCAAATCCTTATTGTTGTTGTTGTTGTTATTGCTATTGCTATTAATATTAATTAGTATTGCTATTATTAACATTACTATTGTTATTGTTGTTGTTTAATAATGGCTGTGATCACAGTGCAGTCAATCAACTCTGAAGCAAGGATCATAAAGCTTTACTCTTATCCTCCTAGCCTCCTAGTTATGGGATGCAAAAGAAAAGGCATCTCTCTGTGCTGCTCCCACCTCACAGGGATGGTTTGCATTACTGGCTTTGAAACTATCCTTGGCTCACTTCCTTGTGCCCCCAGAATGTCTGCTGCCTGCCTGCCTTCCCTCCCTCCTCCCCTGCCCACCTCGCAGGGATGGTTTGTGTGTGTCTTGCTTTGACTCAGGGGATAAGTCCTTCCTGCGCTCATTTAGACTTTTTGAAGTTCCAAATCAATTTTTCAAGTGTGGAAGAAGATTCATATTTAGGGTTATCTACTCCCCAATTTATGGCATGTTGGGATTTCCTTTGAAATGGCCCCATTGAGCTGTCTGCAGCTTTAAATCCCTGAGATACTGGGGTGTCCAGTTTTCAAAAAATCCCCCCAAAATCAGGGGAGGCTTGGATTGGCTTGTATACGTCCATGAGGTGGCATGGTGCTGAACTTGAGGTTTCTAATGTGAGAATTGACGTAGTTCTAGCATGGGACTTGATTTGGGGTAAGTTAGAAGGTAAAGCCCTGCCAAAAATCAGGGGATGATGGGATTTGCTTGAAACTTGCCATGAATGTGGATCTAGATGGCAGCTGTGAGGGTGCCCACTTCAAAGTTTTTTATCTGTCAAAATGTCAAAGCAAATCCCATGTCTGAAAATGGGGTGTCCAATTTTCAAAAATTCCCCAAAAATCAGGGGAGGCTTAGATTAGATTGAGTCTTCGCATGCGTATGTATACATCCATGAGGTGTCATGGTGCCAAACTTGAGGTTTCTAACATGAAAATTGACGGAGATATCAAAAGGGGTTTGAATTGGGGTTATGAGTGCTGCGTTAGAGGTTAAAGCCCCGTCAAAAATCAGGGGATGATGGGATTTGCTTGAAACTTGCCATAAATGTGGATCTAGATGGCATCTGCGAGGGTGCCCACTTCAATTTATTTTATCTGTAAAAATGTCATAGCAAATCCTATGTTTAAAAATGGGGTGTTCGATTTTCAAAAATTCTCCAAAAATCAGGGAAGGCTTGGATTTGCTTGAGGCTTGGCATGCATGTGTATACATGGATAAGCTATCATGGTTCCAGGTTTGCAGTTTCTAACATGAAAATTGACAGATATTGAAAGGGGTGTGAATTGGGGTTATGGGTGCTGCATTAGAGGTTAAAGCCCCGCCAAAAATCAGGGGATGATGGGATTTGCTTGAAACTTCCCATAAATGTGGATCTAGATGGCAGCTGTGAGGGTGCCTGCTTCCAAGTTTTTATCTGTCAAAATGTCGGAGAACAGTCCATGTCTGAAAATGGGGTGTCCGATTTTCAAAAATTCCCCGAAAATCAGGGGATGTTTGGATTTGCTTGAGTCTTGGCATGCATGTGTATATGTCCATGAGGTGTCATGGTGCCAAACTTGAGGTTTCTAACTTTTAACAGAAAAAAGTTGTAGACTTTTTTGGATTTCAATGCAAGCCTATGGGGGGAGAAAGCAGAGCTCTGATCCAGAGCTGGAGCTCCGCAGCGGAGCGGAGCGGACTATAGGCAGAGCGGGGCGGAGCGAAGCGGCCCGATCCGCAAATTGCAGATCTGGAAGAGAAGCAGATCGGGGGGTCCGTGCACACCCCTACTGTCAACACCTCAGATCATAGAAGTGGATTTGCTTTCAAACTTTGCTAGTGTCATCACCATTTGTCAGTCCCTAGGGTCCTGATCCAGATGCACTTTGGAAACTAAGTTTCCATGCAAGTCGGGTATGTCCTAGAAATTAATTTGTGTATTGTAGATTATGTCTGAAGTAGATTTCAGTGTGAGGCTCTGCACTTGCGAGTGTATACGGGGAAATAAAGAGACAGGACACGTAAGTATGGTATAAAATTGGGCAACATTTATTCAAATTTAATCCACAAAGGACTGACTGGGTGGGCAACTGAACTCAGCCAGCAACTAGCTAGGCTGTTATTAGGTGAAAACATTCCATACCTATTGAGTGCCGTCAGCCGATCACCAGCAACAGGACTGTCCCTTTTGGGGAGGTGAGGCCTTCCGGTGTCACCCCCTCTCAGGCCGTAAAACACTGGGTGGGTGAGGTGAGTTGGCCTCACAGGTAACCCTTATCCCCCCACTGGGGCCATAAAACCCTCAGCAGGAGGACCTCAGGGATCACCTGTCACCATGCCTCAGAATGCACCCCATCCCTGAAGTCCCTCATTCTGCCTGCCCCTACCAGCCTAACTGAAAATTGTGACTAATCGACCTAGCAATCCAAATCAACCTCCCTGTTAGCCTAAGACACTCCTGGACCACTTCCATTGTAAAGTAGGCAAAAAGACTCCCATACCAATTCAACTAAGAATCGAAAATTCCTACTTGGCCCCCAAAAGGATAACCAGCGAAAGCCCATACTGCATCCTGGGAGAGAGGGAGGGAGTCGCAATCCCAAGAGGCTGAGAGTGGGCCACAAGGCCTAATAATGCTCCTTTGATCCCCAGACTTGGCCTAACCCAAGAATTTTGCTTGCTGAATGGGAGCAGTCAATGGCCGCCTCCCTGCACTCTAAGAAGTCAAGGTGCATAATACACAAGCTTGGCCAAGTTATTTTGAAAATCCCAGAAGCATATGTGTCCCACCCTGGCAGTAACATTAACATGCAGTAATAATAAATTTAGGGTGGAATACTCTGGAAATGATGCCCAAAGGATGGAGGGTTCCACAAATAACAAATTGCTGAGGCAGCTCTCTCACTATGATCTTAGCTAGATGAGCGTTTATCCAGGGGTGAACCCCAGGATCATCCCTGTGTGTCCAGATGACACACAGGGAATCCTGGGATCAGGGAGGGATCCTCCCTCCCTGGCCCTGGGATACAGCCCTACCCTTTGGCCCTGGTTTTTCCTGTGGTCTCGGGCTGAGCCGAGTGTGTGGCCCGGTTCCGTGGCTTTACTCACGCAGAGCCGGGAGCCATGCACAGGGTGCAGCTAGGGTGAGGGGAGCAGGGAAATCTTTTTTTTAAAAAAAACAACACCTACCTTCAGTCACTCGAGCGCTCATGTGCAGCCGGCTCTTTAAAAAAAAAAAATTTAAATGGCGGGGCGATACCTCTCTTCTTGAGGTCGTCGCACCTTACATGTAAATGAGGGCGAGATCTCACGTTATTCACAATGCGAGGTCTCCCCTCTCCACTGCAACAAAAAGTAGGTCTAGCTAAGGCCTTTGCTTGCTCAATGAACTCTGTAGACATCCTTAAGTAAAATGTGATGCAAGTTTGGAAGGCTTTGCTGAGGTAACTGCAAGCATTACAAGGAAAGCCCCCCAAAATCGTGAGGAGTAGCTAAATCTTTGGGTATGTGCACACCTCATACATTTTCATTCATTTATAAAGTATGAATGTGGAGTTCCATTTTGATTTACCAGTTCTTAACTTACCACTTCATATTTCTAAATCTGAAAATTCACTGTTGGGTGCTCATCGTATGTCATGAAATAGAAATATGTCTCCACAGACATGCTGAGAATTTATGCCATATTACCTTTCAATTATCTGGATAGCTAAACTCTCTCCCTCCTGCCATTAGTACCAATTCATTGCAATATTTTATAAATTATTTTCTTATGAAATGCTTCATTTACATGTACATTATGATTTGTTGGTAGACATATATTTTCCTCTATGCTATCGTTGCTTATATAGATTATGTCATGAACCTCTGAAAAAGTATACTCAGCTTTTAAGAATATGTATAGCTATCTCTTCTTTTACATTTTCTTCTGTAATATGCAGTAGCACTGGGTAACTAATCACTTACCAAATGATGGCCAATCGCTAGCAACATGAAGGTCATGTGGTCAGCCATTTTACTGCATCTTTTACCACACATCTTAATGTATTTATTTATTTATTTATTTATTTATTATTAATTACATTTCTATACTGCCCAATAGCCGGAGCATTCTGGGCGGTTCACAAAAATTAAAAACATTCAAAGTATGAAACAACAGTATAAAACAATAATATAAAATACAATATAAAAGCTCAACCAGATAAAAACAGCAGCAATGCAAAATTACGAATTTAAAACACCAAGTTAAAAATTATTTATAGACTGTTAAAATGCTTGGAGAATAAAAAGGTCTTCACCTGGCGTCTAAAAGCATATAATGAAGGTGCCAAGCGAACCTCCTTAGGGAGCTCATTCCACAGCCGGGGTGCCACAGCAGAGAAGGCCCTCCTCCTGGTAGCCACCTGCCTCACTTCCTTTGGCAGGGGCTCGCAGAGAAGGACCCCTGAGGATGACTTTAGGGTCCGGGCAGGTACATATGGGAGGAGGTGTTTCTTCAGATAGCCTGGCCCCAAGCCGTTTAGGGCTTTAAATGTTAATACCAGCACTTTGAATTGGGCCCGGACCTGGACTGGCAGCCAATGAAGCTGGAAAAGGACTGGCGTGATGTGGTCTCGTCGGCCAGTCCCTGTTAGTAACCGTGCTGCCCTGTTTTGTACCAGTTGAAGTTTCCAGACCATTTTCAAAGGCAGCCCCACATATAACGCATTGCAATAATCCAAACGAGAAATTATCAGAGCATGGATAACTGTAGCTAGGCTATCTCTGTCTAGATAAGGGCACAGTTGGTCTATCAGACTAAGCTGATAAAAGGTGCTCTTTGACACTGAGTTCACCTGTGCGTCAAGTGACAGTTCTGGATCCAAGAGCACCCCCAAACTACAGACCCGATCCTTTAGGGGGAGTGCAATCCCGTCCAGGACAGGGCAAACATCACCTTGCCAGACAGATGAACCACCCACTAACAGTACCTCCGTCTTGTCTGGATTGAGTTTCAGTTTATTAGCCCTCATCCAGTTCATTACCGTGCCCAGGCACTGGTTCAGAACAGCCACTGTCTGTGGTAAGATAATCCTTACCAGTAGGCAGGCTGATAGAAGTGATGTCCAAGGTATTCCAGCATTAGGAAGATGACTCCAGAGCAGCTTGAACATCTATTCATCCTATCAAATGGTTCCAGTCATTTTACCACATCTCTGTATCCTATCATAGGTCCATGGAAACAGAAAAAAAAGTATGCTTCTACTTGGCAGTAGTTTAAAATACTTGTACATTTTCCCCTTGGTAAATTGTTGCCGGTATTTATTCATCTAAAATTGATCTCCCAGTCAGGACAGTTATCCTACCAGGCCTTAAGTAATATCGACTAAGGAGGTATTAGTTACCTTTCTTTAGGACATATTCTAGCTTATTCTACATGCTTCCATTATCTTTGCCTGGGAATATATGACATATTTCAGGTTACATCCAATGTATTATGGGTGGACTTCCATTCATGTAATGGGAATTTTCTTTCCCTGCCTTTACCCATGGGTACCCCAAATTGTCCCGGAAAGTCCCCCAATGCCCTAGTGCAGATTTGGGGGGCACAAAGGTGGAATCCATTCCACCAGTGATACAGTTGGATGCAACCCTTTAAGTTTGTGTTTAGCCTGGATATTATATTCATAATTTCTGTATGTGAAGGCAAAGTATTAGCATGTACATAAATGAATGATTTTTTTAAATTAATTTGCTTTACACATGCCTCCGGACTGCAAGAAAAAGCAGCTTTGTTCTGAATAAGTTCTTCATATGTCCATTCATTACTGCTCCAAGGAAATGTAGGTTAGATTATTCTGCATACACAGATTCTAAGAATTTGAAGTAAGATTAGTGCAATTTTCACTGCAGTGCCAATGAAAATGGCCTCATTTTAAAAAATAAATACTTAATATACAGTTTCTTGTGCAGATCATGAATGTAATTTGAATAAAATTTGACTTGCGAAGGACAGTTCTTGGCACTGAAATGTTAATCACTATGAATGATATGTAATCTGTAACTGTACGGACTTTTTATCCTTTTAATTTAAGCTAGATGCATAACCAGAATCATAAAACGAGCAGAAAGACTGATGAGCTGATGTCATGAAACTTGGGATTCTGGTATGCTCTTTTGAAGTTCTCCTGATTAATACATTTATTTATTGCAAGCATTTATTTTGTTTATGAGAGATAGAATTCTCTCCACTTAAATTGCACTAGGTTCTATAAATAGGCAGCATACAAAGTATATTTCCCCATAAACCTATGTCTAAACCTTATGAGTGCAGAACTATACATTGCAAAATAATAATAAATTAAAAGAAAATGGCAACCTGTGGTGCCCCCTTCATCCTCTCCATAATACCCAATTCAGTTTACTCTGGCCCTGATGTAGTGGGGATTGTATGTTCTACTGTCCCACCATTAGCAGCTTATGATGGCTGTTGCTCAAAAATTCCCCAGAACCACACTGCCAATGGCAGTGACTCAGAAACGGGGAAGCACCAGTTAGGATGCAATCCTGTGCATGCTTTGCAGGGGGTCATTGAGGACATTGGAATTTAATTCAGAGCAAACATACATAGGATTGTTCTGTTAAGATCTGTCTCTTTTAGCGTGTAATCCCAAGCACGTTTAGACAGAAAAAAGTCCAGCATACGCCATTCATCCATGCATAGGATTGTTCTTTGAAGAGTTTCATTGTTCTTGATTCACCAGAATCAAGGCAGTTTTCCCCTTCTATGTCTTGGCTGGCAAAGGGTGAAGCCTAATTTGAGAAGACAAGCTAATACTATGTGTGTCCCTATTTCAAACATCCTGTATAAGTGTGTCGGAGAAATCCACAATGGAAACAAATGAATCTAGTGTTGGGATGAATTTTCTCCACAGAGGAGAAAAAGGACTTTATAGAGTTAAAGTGCCTGGCAGAATTGTCTCTGGACTGCAGTAGGTGTACATACCGGAGCCTGGCAGTTTGGCCTACGTGCAAGACCTGGAATAGAGACAATTGGTTAATTGAGCCAAGGGGAAAATGTATTTAAGATGTCCCTGTTTAAAGGCATCTTGTTGTCAACGTTGTCAAGTTGTTGTCAAGTTATCATTATCAGGGTGCTGTTGTCATTGTCGTTGTTGGTGAAGTATGCTGTAATTATCTATGACCATATGTAAAAGAAAATTTTGTTTCAGTAAAGTTTCTTACTGACAAAGCGAAGTATTTGATTTCTTCCTCAAGTAAGACTTTCTTGCTAGTAACTGTGTTGCTACGCACTCTGCAAATTATTCAAATACCACGACATCTAGATTCCTATTTCTATGTAGCAGACCAGGTTTTCCTGAATCACATGGATTCCATGTACATGCAGACCATTTTTTATACATTTCCCCCCCCAGAAAATTATGAAAATTTAGTTATATAAAAATACATAAAATAAAGTAAAACAATACCAGGTGAAAAATGTGCATTTCCCCTATAGGCTAAAGCATGACAGTGTGCAGTTTGGGGGATTTGCACATTTGCAGAAGAGCGAATTTGCTTATATACCGCCCCCACAGCCAGAGCTCTCTGGGCGGTTTACAGAAATTCTAAAATTGAGATAAAAACAAGTATACATTTTTATTTTTAAAAAAAACACAGAACACACACACACAAAGCATTAAAAACAGTTAAAAAAACTAAACATGTGGGTGATTAAGATGTGCTGCCATATGCCTGGGCAAAGAGGAAAGTCTTAACCTGGTGCCAGAAAGATAGCAGCGTTGGTGCCATGCGAGCCTCGTCAGGGAAATCGTTCCATAGTCTGGGGGGCCCCACTGAAAAGGCCCTGTCCCTCATTGCCACACTCCGAGCCTCTCTCGGAGTAGGCACCCAGAGGAGGACCTTATATGTTGAACATAGTGACCCGGTATATTCACGTCGGGAGAGGCGTTCCGACAGGTATTGTGGTCCCAAGCCACAATTTGGGGAATGGGGGGGGGATCCAATTTTGTTAATGAGTGGACAGTGGAACAAATGGTATCTGGCAAACCATGAAATGCAGATGCAACCGGATTTTACAAAACTCATACATCCCTAATTCTGATGCATGTCCAGCCTCTTAATGTGGCGTGGCCCTAATCCACAACCTATTTGGATTATTTCTCTTTTATTGCATTCTTCAACATAGGCCATAGCTAGACCTAAGGTTTATCCCTGGATCGTCCAGGGGTCAAACCTGTTCACCTAGGTGACACACAGGGGATCCAGTGCTCAGGCAGGGGCGAACCCTGGATGAACCCAGGATAAGCCTTACGTCTAGCTGTGGCCATAGAAGTGGGTTTTCTGTTGTTTTGCACTTTGAAACTAAGAACTTTTTTTTCTACTGAAGTATCCTTACTACTTCCATGCCCCCCCCCCCCCCCGGCCTCTCCTTAGGAAACATGGCCCATGAGATATCCTCTGAAGATGCTACTGTAGTCAAAAAGGAAATTCATAATGCAATGAATGCTGATTAAGGGGTTTTATCAGTTCATTAAAAATGCTCATATAACAAGTTTATGAACATCTTTGATAAACATTTGGATTTGTTGTGCATGAACTGCTGTTGAATAGTCATTAAACTGTCCCTAAGTTTATTCATTATGAATGCTTATTAATTTCTCATGAATTATTATAAAAGTCAGGCTGCTGTGGCAAACATACAGATACAGAGCATAATCTTCTATGGCATGGTGTTGGTTATTACCTTTAAAGCCCTACATGGTTTGGGTCCAGGCTACCTGCGGGATCGCCTTCTCCCATACAATCCGCCCCACACACTCAGGTCCTCTGGGAAAAATCTACTTCAGCCAGCAAAAACTAGATTAACAACTGTTACCCAGAGGACCTTTTCTTCTGCTGCTCCCAGACTGTGGAATGGCCTGCCAGAGGAGACTCGTCAACTTAACAGTCTACTAGTATTCAAGAAAGCTGTAAAGACTGATCTCTTCTGGCAGGCCTATCCAATGGAATTTTAGGATGTTTTTAGAATGTTTTTAGGATGTTTTAACTATGTATATTATGTTTTAATTCAGTTTTCTGTATTTTACTGTTTACTGTTGTTCCCCACCTCGATCAGAATGGAGAGGCGGGTAAGAAATAAATTTATTATTATTATCATTATTATTATTATTATTATTATTATTAATAATAATAATAATAATGGTTCAATTGCCATTAATACTAAAACAATATTGAGGTACAGATCATTTATGTGATTTGATTAATTGAAATATATCATTAATGGGTTAACATTCCTTGAGTAAGCGTTAATTTCATCAGATCTAATCTAAACAGAAATAACAAGCATGGATTTTGGAGCCTTGAAATAGAAATTGTGTCAGAATTATAACTGATGACCAGGAATCAACATCTTCATCCACAAGAAAATGTCCCTTAAGTATTACATTTTGTTGATGGACATACTCATTAGAAAGGCACAGATACAATTCGTGTTCTCTGGAGTTGTCCGCTTATTTCTATAAGCAATCCAGTGACATAGAAGCCTGAGTGAAATGTTCTGTTGGTTTAGAATAAAGACACAGGTCAACTGATGGTGCAATTCCATGAAGTTCAAATACAGAATGTAGTATTCAGTAGGGTATAAAGGGTTACATTTGTTGATGACAGGTATACATCTTAACATGTTGTGGAAGGTACCTGCTTTCAGGGCAGAGAAATAAGGCATGAGCCTTAGCTTCCAATTTCCTGGCTTTGTAGAGTTTCTGGTCTTTTTAAACCAGCAGGGTTTTTTGATAATTGTATTACATAATTATAATTCCATTTATATCCCGTGTTTTTTCCTTCTCACAAGGAACTCAAGGCAGTTGACAGAGGGCACATCTATACCAAGCAGGATATTCCACTATAAAAGAGGCATATAAAAGGCAGGAGCCACATTACTGCTTTACAGCGGTATTGAAGTGTACTGACAACTGTTGGGGCCCATTGATACATACCATATACTGCTTTCATACCACTATATCCTGCTTGGAGTGTGGCTCCTGCCTTTTATATACCACTTTCATAGTGCAATATCCTGCTTGGTGTAGATGAGCCCATGGTCCTGCTCCTCTTTATTTTATCCTCACAATAGGCAGGTTAGGTTGAGAGTCAGTGAGTGGCCAAAAGTCACCCAGTGAGCTTCATGGCAAAGTGTGGACTAGAATCCTGATTTTCCGGGTCCTAGTTCAACACTCTAAAGACTTATTTATTACTGGTTGTTGCTTTTCTAGATAAGTTCTATGATTCCATTTATTTTACTGGTATTTTTATGGTCTTATAAGTCTACTTATTTCAAATGATTTTATGCTGGTTGTTATTTTTATTACAGTTTGACATGGTCTTGTTATTTTTATGACATTTTATGATTGGAAATTGGTATATTTCTATGATTGTATACTGTTGTTTTAATGACAGCTTTTGTACTCATTCCTTTATTTTGATGGTTCTTTTATTTTTAACTCTTGTATGGGAACAGCCTTGGGAAGGCATCTTATAAATATTTTAAATAAACCAATCAATCTATCATCTGATTCATAGCGCTGACTGGGTTCATTCTCTCAGTCTGACTCTCCTTTACAGTTTTCATTGTTTTAATGTACAAAACAAATCACTGGCTTTTCTCTAAGGTTATCAGGTTGTCGTTAAATTTGGGGTGCATTGCTTTATCTCTTGATCTAAATCTGGTAAAAGAGAGAGAAAGAAGTCATGAATCACTGCTACTGCTTGATGGCCATTTAATAGTGTTTGCCAGACTGTATCATCGTTATGACTTCTAAAATGACATTTTCAAATGTTGTGCCCCTTCCGGTATGTAAATAAGAAATGGGTACTTTCTTTAGCAATGCTTTTAAGTACACTGTGATCAACTTCTTAAGTAATTGTTTAGAGGCTGTGTCTGCCTGTGTGAAATGGCCCCATAAAATCATAGAATCATATAATAGTAGAGTTGGAAAGCCATTGAGTCCAACTCCCTGCTCAATGCATACCTGACAAATGGTTGTCCAGCCTCTTGAATGCCTCTAGTGTGGGAGAGCCCACAACCTCCCTAGATAACTGGTTCCATTGTCATACTGCTCTAACAGTCAGGAAGTTTTTCCTGATGTTCAGCCGGAATCTGACTTCCTGTAACTTGAGCCTGTTATTCCGTGTCCTGCACTCTGGGAGGATTGAGAAGAGATCCTGGCCCTCCTCTGTGTGACAACCATTTAAGTATTTGAAGAGTGTTATCATGTCTCCCCTCAATATTCTCTTCTCCTGGCTAAACATGCCCAGTTCTTTCAGTCTCTCTTCATAGGGCTTTGTTTCCAGACCCAATCATCCTGGTTGCCCTCCTCTGAACATCTTGTGCACATGTTAAAGTGAGTAAATGGTAACGTTTACCTGGCTTAGTATTGCAAAGCTGTATCTTGGACATTTGCCAAGGCTCAATGACTGCCTAGGATTCTGTTGGCCCCTCTTGGTCCCCCCTCTGATAATTGCCAGAAAGCTGATATTGTAATTAATTAACCATAATGTCATTTCACTTTGGGGAACTGTGGGCCATTTTAATGGTAGTCATCCTGCACTCAGCACATTAGGAATGGGTAAATCTGTCAGTTTCTGGTTGTCATTTCTCATTTTTCCATTATTAAGTTTGGTCCATCCCAATCCATAAGGGAGAAGTTTGCATGAAATTTATATGCATGTTCTTGTGCACATTTCTCTGAATATATGCATTTTTGCCTAACATACAAATTTTTGCAAGCCGTTCTCCTAATGTAAAGCATCTTTGAATTCTATTTCCCCATATATGCATTTTTGTATGCACCTTCACCTAATGTATTAATTTTTGTCAGCATTTTTGATTGGAGAACTCCATTTCAAAATTTCAGAGACATATGAATTTTGAAGAATAACAATGTGTTGGTTTGAAAATGTGAAATCGGCTAAAGTTGCATTAAAATGCCACTGCTGTGTCTGCTACCCTTCAGTAAGCTGACCCACCCAGCCTCCTGACTAAAGGAAATAAATAGGAAGAGGAAAAATCATTCCCCATCATTGGGGTTGGGATATTGAGAAAACGGCCAATGTTGACTGTCTTCTCAAAGCAGTAGCCATACCTGATGTTTGCTATCTGTCATTTAGCCACTACATCACACCAGTTCTCAGTCTGTATGAACAGAATATTATATATATATATATATATATATATATATATATATATATATATTCCAAATAGACAGAAATGGCAAAGCATGCTCTTGTAAAGCCCCAATTAAGCCTATATCTCATAAATATGCTGATTGCAAAGATTCTCTCTGAAGAAAATGATCACCTGAAATAGCTAGTGATGTCGTTGCATAAATACTGAATTGAAAGGAATATGTCCTCCCTTAATGTTTGAGCTAAACATCCATTAATGTTAATGAGAGTTATGCAAGCACATCGAGGGAACGATATAACCCAGGGTGGCTTAATTCATGAAATCAGGATCTTGTCTTATTATCTAATTATCTGTGTCTTATCAGAAATTATCATTGCACTTTGTCAAATGAGACGATAACTGACGCCTAAGAACAGGATTCAACGCTGTTGCCAGAAATGCATTGTGCTTGCCGAGGAAGGACACAAACAGTCCAGATTCAAAAACGTAAGTGAGTAAAAAATGTGCTGGATGGACTCAGTAGGAAGAAGGGAAGATCAAAAGTGAAGGATTGGCTTTGTTTGCGATGTCAGGACTGAGGTCCACACCTTAGCTAGCTCCTTCAGAGTTCTGAGTGATTCTGGATGAAACCCGGAATGGATTCACTGCCCCACTGACATCAGAGCCACCAGCCTCCACTGAAGTTTCCACGCAGAAGATCCTGAAGTGGAAAACTGCAGTATATCACTCAGGTGGGGAATCTGCCTAAGCACTAGGGGTGTGCACGGACCCCCCGCTCCGCTTCACTTGCAGATCCACCATTTTCCGGAGCGGGTCGCTCCGCTCCGCCCCCGCTCCGCCCACTTCCGCTCCGCTCCGCTCGGAGCTCCGGATCCGGATCCGGAGCTCCGTTTTTGCCCCCCATAGGGTTGCATTGAAAGCTAAAAAAGTAAACAACTTTTTTTCCGTTGAAGTTAGAAACCTCACGTTTGGCACCATGACACCTCATGGGCGTATACACACACACGCCAAGTTTCAAGGCAATCCCATCATCCCCTGATTTTTGGCGAATTTTTGAAAATCGGGCACCCCATTCACACCCCTTGGGATAGCTCCGTCAATTTGCATGTTAGAAACCTCAAACTCGGCACCAGGGCAGCTTATCCATGTGTCCACATGCACGCCAAGTTGCAAGCAAATCCCATCATCCCCTGATTTTTGGTGCGGCTCTACCCTCTAACGCACCACCCATAACCCTAATTCACACCCCTTTAGATAGCTCCGTCAATTTGCACGTTAGAAACCTCAAACTCAGCACCATGATAGCTTATCCACGTGTCCACATGCACGCCAAGTTTCAAGGCAATCCCATCATCCCCTGATTTTTGGGGAATTTTTGAAAATCGGGCACCCCATTCACCCCCCTTGGGATAGCTCCGTCAATTTGCATGTTAGAAACCTCAAACTCGGCACCATGAGAGCTTATCCATGTGTCCACATGCACGCCAAGTTGCAAGCAAATCCCATCATCCCCTGATTTTTGGCATGGCTTAACTCACCCCAAATTGTCCCATTCTACAACTACGTCAATTTGCATGTTTGAAACCCCAAAGTCGGCACCATGATAGCTTATCCACGTGTCCACATGGACGCCAAGTTTCAAGGCAATCCCATCATCCCCTGATTTTTGGGGAATTTATGAAAATCGGGCACCCCATTCACACCCCTTGGGATAGCTCCGTCAATTTGCATGTTAGAAACCTCAAACTCGGCACCATGAGAGCTTATCCATGTGTCCACATGCATGCCAAGTTGCAAGCAAATCCCATCATCCCCTGATTTTTGGCGCGGCTTAAACTTTTTAACTCACCCCAAATCAAGTCCCATTCTACAACTACGTCAATTTGCACGTTAGAAACCTATCCTTTGGTCCCATGACAGCTTACCCATGTGTCCCCATGGACACCAAGTTTCAAGGCAATCCCATCATCCCCTGATGTTAGGGGAACTTTTGAAATTTGAACACTCCAGTATGTCAGGGATTTAAAGTTGCAATTGCAGACAGCTCAATGGGGCCAGTTCCAAGGCAATCCCAACATGCCACGAGATAACCCTAAATCTTCTGGCACATTTGAAAAAGGGATTATTGAACTTGATAAAGTCTAAGTGAGCGCAGGAAGGACTTCTCCCCTGAGTCAAAGCAAGACACATACACCATCGCTGCAAGGCGGGAAGGGGAGAAGGGAGGGAAAGCAGGCAGGCAGCATGCATTGTAGTGCCGCAAGGATGGCTTGAGCACTAACGCATAGCAAACCAACCCATAAGTGGGCGCAAAGTGAGGCAAAGATGGCTGGTTATTTCTTTCTAAGCCAGCAGTTACGCCTTGAGGGGCACAGAGGAGGACGATTGGGAGCAAACCAGGCACCAGGCGGGCAGAGAGGCAGGCAGAGTAGGCGAGGAGTCAGTCCTGGCAGATGCCCCACCACAGCAGCACCCCGGGGGAGGCGGGCAGGCGGGCAGGCAGGCAGGCAGGCTGCGGGCATTTCTGGGGGCACAAGGAAGTGATGGCTGGTTTCTAAGCCAGCATTGCAGTTAGTCACGCATTGCAAACGCAAACCATCCCAGCGAGTCGGTCACCGAGGAGGACAGGCTAGCAGAGGGGCAGGCAGAGTGACATGTCATAGATCTAGTATTGGGGAGGAGTCAGTCCCGGCAGATGCCCCAACACAGTAGCACCCTGGGTGGGCATTGGAAAACGCCATCTTGTGGGTCAATACTTCCCCCACCCCATGTCCTGCAGGGTTGCCTGCCTAACCCTTGTGGGGATGGGAGATGGAGAGCTTAGAGTGGCAGTGCCAGCAGCAGCCTTCGGCTTTCCCCTGGAACCAGTCGCCTTGCCCGCCTCTTTCCCCAGCAAGATCGCCTGGTGCTGCCTATGAAGATGCATCTTCATGCTGCTGGTTCCATAATGCCCTGTCGATGAACCCCTGCTTAGGCTGAGTTTGCAGTGGCGACAGACAGCAAAGCGGGGATCCGCTCCCAACTCAAAGTGGTCCCACACGATGCTTGTCTTTCGTTTCCGTGGTGACACCACCAATTGCCCGCCTGAGCTCTCTGGTGTTGCCACAGAAACAGGGGTGTGGGATGAGACTGGGGAGAGAGCCTCGGCCTGCTGCTGCTCCTCCTCAGCCCCCACATCCTGGAGGCCCACCGCCTCCTCCTCCTCCCCCCCCTCCACTGTGCTGAGGACCTCGTCTAGGTCCATCAGCGGGCTCGTGGGCTGAAAGGAGAATGAAGGAGTTGGGGATACTCCTCCTCCTCTAATGGCACTGCTGCCACGTGCCTCTTGCAAACGGGCACTTTTCCCATTCCCACCCTCAAAAAGAGAACGCCGGGCACAAGTTGCAGAAGAGAGTGGCTCTGCCTGCTGCTTGTCCTGCTTCTGTTTTGGAGCAGTCAGCCAAGGAGTTGCCCGTTTGAGTTTCACAGGAGGAGAGGAAGCCTGCTTACTGCTGGCAGACTGAGCCTTGCTGCTTTCAGCACGCCTGCTTCCTCTTTTCATGATGACTAACAAAATATTAATACTACTAATACTATGTATAAGGTACTACTAAGAATATGTATAAGAAGAATATAATATGTTTAAATGTAGGGAAATGGGACAAGAACAATAAAATATACTACTACTAATATGTATGAGAATATACTAATATATATATATATATATATATATATATATATACTACTAAGAATATCTACAAGAATATAATAATATGTTTAAGAATATTACTAATAAATGTAGGGAAATGGGACAAGAAATGGGACAACCACTACTATAACAAGAACAAAATATGAATACTACTACTAATATGTATGAGAATGTATACTAATAGACTACTAAGACTATGTCAAAGAATATAATATAATATGTTTAAGAATAGGGAAATGGTGTGCGTATGCTTTCCCCAAAATGCTCAATCTGTGGCTGCCTGTTGAACTTGACAAAAGCAGCCCACTCTGTCCAAGTTACACAGAGAAGAAAAAGAGAATCCAATTTTTTTGGTATATTTGGTATATAGAAGATAGAAGGAAACACAATCAGGATTTAAGAGAGGGGAGGGGGGAAAAGAACCAACCACTACTATAAGAAGAACAAAATATGAATACTAATATAATATGTATGAGAATATATACTAATGGACTATGTGAAAGAATATAATAAAATATGTTTAAGAATATAAATGTAGGGAAATGGGACAAAAAGTGTGTGTATGCTTTCAAAAGAAAGCTTTCACAAAAGCAGAACAGTCAGGCTTTAATACAGGGAAGGGGGGGGCAACCAACCCAACCACACACTCCAAAATTCAAAAATAAAGTTTATATTAAATCAAAGTAAGGGGAAAACACAGGGCAAACTAAGCTACAAGTCAGAAAGAAGCAAACAAACACACACACGCGCCAAACTAAACCTATCCTAATCTATCTCCAAAGTCCAAAGCAGGAGCACTAACTAACTAAGTGTTCCCTCCACGAACGCCAACCCACAAAGAGACACAAAACAGAAAGTTCTCAGGGTGGGTCTGCCTTAGTCCCCCCTCCAACGCTGGGATTGGAGGAGGATGCTTTCTGAGGAGATCAATTCTCATCAGGATTGGGAGTTGAATGTGCCTGTCATCGCTTCCAAAAAAATAAAAAAATAAATAAAAAAAACCCAAACCCCGATTTTTAAAAAAATATTGCACGTGAACCACAGCACGCAGAAAGTTGAGAGTGGTCTCAAAATGACCCCCATCCACGACTCTCTGTGCACAAGAATTTTCAGAACGATAGCTTAAACCCCCCCCCAGTTATCCCCGATTCTTTCCCTCAATGCAATCCTATGGGCGAAAAGCCGAAACGCAGTTTGAGCCGCGCGGTTGACCCGATTTTTAAAAAAATATTGCACGTGAACCACAGCACGCAGAAAGTTGAGAGTGGTCTCAAAATGACCCCCATCCACGACTCTCTGTGCACAAGAATTTTCAGAACGATAGCTTAAACCCCCCCCCCAGTTATCCCCGATTCTTTCCCTCAATGCAATCCTATGGGCGAAAAGCCGAAACGCAGTTTGAGCCGCGCGGTTGACCCGATTTTTAAAAAAATATTGCACGTGAACCACAGCACGCAGAGAGGTGAGAGTGGTCTCAAAATGACCCCCATCCACGACTCTCTGTGCACAAGAATTTCCAGAACGATAGCTTCAAAAACAACGTAGTTATGCGCGATTATTTGCCGCAATGCAATCCTATGGCGAAATGTTTTCAAGATGGCGACCGGAGCGCTCCGCCTGAACTCGGAGCTCCGAAAAATGGTCGCTTCTCTTCGCCTTGCTTCTAGGGGGTCCGCGGTCCGCTCCTACTCCGCCTCTGGGTAAGGCGGAGCAGGCCAATCCGCTACTGCTTCTACGCTCCTAATCGGAGCGGAGCACATCCCTACTAAGCACTACTAACCGACTCTGGCTGAAACTTTTGGGGGGAATCAGTATTACTAACAAGGAAGTCCATTAAAAAAATGGGCTACAATAGACCAGTTAATGCTGTTGCTACTTCTCCCTTTAGAGCAGGGGTGGAAAATGCCATCACTTAAATGACTGCAAATGAAATTGCTCTTGGGGTGACAACCCTTCCACCACCACAACTTTGGAGGGAAACAGTGAGAGCCGGTGTGGTGTGGTGGCTAAAGCGTTTGACTGGGAGTCGGGAGATCTGGGTTCTAGTCCCCACTCAGTCATGGAAGCTCAGTGGGTGACTTTGGGCCAGTCACAGACTCTCAGCCCAACCTGCCTCACAGAGCTGTTGTTGTGAGGATAAAATGGAGAGGAGGAGGATTATGTACACTGCCTTGGGTTCCTTGGAGGAAAACAGGCAGGATATAAATGCAATAATTAAATAAATAAACAAACAAACAAGTTGCCCAGGAAGCATGAGCCATGTTGACCTCCAGTTTCGCTTCTGTTTCTTAAGAGCATATTCCTGTTTTGTTTTTGTGTTTTTTTACAATGGGGAAAATGAGGTATTATTTCTTTCCTTTTTTTCCTTTTTTTTCTACAATACTTAAACATACACCAATACAATTAAAGAAACAACATACTACATAAATGTTGAATAAATGTTGAATAACAATAATATAATGTCTATATAACATAATCAAACATAACATATAAGTGCTCCCCCCACCTCGGGATCTCATTCCTGATTCCAAAATCTCATACTTTCTTCTGTTGGTGGCTTCCCACTTCCCTTAAAAAACACAAATATTAGGAACTGTTTCCAAATTCCTTCAAAATCATTTGTTTTAGCTATACCTCTTCTCAATTTAATATTACAAGTCAGTTTATCATTAATAGCTAAATCCCAAACTTCTTTATACCATTCTTCAATACAATATTCTCCTTGAATCTTCCAGTTCCTTGCTACAATCAATCTTGCCACCGTCAGCAAATTCGTTATTAATTCCTTAATTTCTTTTTTACATTTTACATCTTCCAATAGTGACAGTAATGCAACTTTTGGTGTGTGTTCTATCTTCATTCCCACAATTTCTTCAATCTCCAGAAACACCATCTTCCACAATTTTTGTACATATTTGCATTCCCACCACATGTGTAAATACGTTCCTTTTCCCCCACATCCTCTCCAACAATTTGCTGAATGCTGATTATTTATCTTGTTTAATCTAACCGGGGTTAGGTACCACCTCCATATAATTTTATAATAATTCTCTTTTATTCTCACTGACATATTTCTCAACGCTCTTTATTTCCAAAGTCCCTCCCAGCTCTGTTGTCCTATTTGTACATTCAAATCCGTCTCCCACACTATTTTCCCTGAACTATTCATCGACCCTTTCTCCAACAATATTTTATATATCTCACTCATTAACCCTTTTGACACTGTTCTTTTTCCCTTATCATTTTCTCTTTTAACTATTAATTCCTCAAACTTCGTCATTTCTCTGCAATCTCTATTTTCTCTTACCCACTTTTTGGTCCACTGTTCTAATTGCCAATAATTTAACCAAGTTATTTTTTTATCTTTTAAAACATCTTCCATATCCTCTCTTGTATTCATTTCTCTCAACCATTCCCTTAATTTCATTTTATTTTTTTCTATTAAAAGTTTACTTAATCTGCCCTTCAGTTCCTCCGGGAAATTCTTTAACATTATTACCGGTGACAAAGGGGAGCTGCTTGGGAGCAACTCCCCTCCAAATTCCCCAGTGAAACCTCAAGAGCGGATTACCTATACTTTCAGCCCATTTTTTCCTTCCTTCCCTAAAAAATACATGTTCAAACTTCACCTCTATATTACTTGTAGTGTTGTCCTCCATCCATTCTAAATTTCCTACTCCTATAATTGCTTCCACAATATGTCTTAACCTATTAGCTACATAATATAGGTTAATATTTGGGAGACCCAACCCTCCCTTCTTTTGGCTTACGTACCATTTATTCTTATTTACCCTCGCTTTCTTATCCCCATTACAATAGTTGTTTATGATATTTTGCCAACTTTTTATCTCTAATTCTGAATTTTTTATTGGTAACATCCTAAACACAAAGTTAATCTTTGCTAAAATCTTTATTTTTATTAATGCTATTCTTCCAAACCAGGATAAGTTTAATCTTTTATATTTTTCCAATTTTACTAAAATCTCTTTTTTTAAGCTATTTAAATTCTCCTTCTCTAAACTCTCTAAATTTTTTGTAATTTTAATTCCCAAATATCTAATCTGCTCCTTAACTCTCATTTCTATTCCCTTTCCTTCCCATTCCTTTTCTTCCTTTTTAGTGTAATTAAATAACATCATCTCTGATTTGGACCAATTTATTCTTAACCCAGTAATTTCCTCAAACTCTCTCAATTGCTGTTTAATTCTATCCATCTTCCTTATTGGGTTCTTTATAGTTAGCAAAGTATCATCCGCAAACATATTCACTTTTATTTTTTTTTATATCGCCAATTCCTTCTATCTTATTGCGTTCGCCAATACTTCCATAACCATTACAAACAGGACCAGCGAGAGAGGACATCCTTGTCTTGTCCCTCTGGCTAGTCGTATCTTATCAGTAACTCCGTCATTCACTACCACTACGGCTGTGTTTTGAGAGTATAACTGTTCTATTATAGCTTTAAATTTATTTCCAAATCCCATTTTATTTATAACCATCTTTAATGCCTGCCAGCTCACACAGTCGAAAGCCTTAAAAATATCCAATGTCAAAATTCCAGCCTTAATCTTAGACTTTTTTATCACCTGCATTGCATTTAAAACTCTTCCCACTAAATTGTGCATCTCTCTACCTGCTACAAATCCACATTTCTCTTCCCCTATATATTCAGCTATAAATTTGTTTAACCGTTTTGCTAAAATAGTTGAAAATTTTTTAGCATCTTGATTTATTAATGAAATATGTCTATATGAATCAGGGACATTCAAATCTTTATCTGGTTTTGGAATTAAAATTATCAATGAATGTTCCCAAGATTCAGGTGTCCTCTCCCCTTTCAATATGGCATTGTATAGCTTCAATAATTTTGGTACCAATTTTTTTAAAAAAACTTCATAATATTCCGCTCCTAAACCATCTACCCCAGGTGATTTACCCCCTTTCAAATTCTCAATTACCTCTTCAACTTCTTTTTGAGTTATTACCTTCTCCATTAACTCTTTATGTTCTGTTTTTATTCCCTTCTTTATATACTTATCTATATAAACTTCCAACCTTTTTTGCGTATCTTTCCCATTATATAACTCCTGATAAAATTCTTGAAATTTTTTTATTTCACCCTTCATTATATGACAATAATTCCCCTGCTTATCTTTCAATATTCCTATCCCATTCCTAGCTTTTTCCTTCTGTGTGAGTCTGGCAAGAATCTAGAATTTTTATTACTATATTCAAAATACTCTCTTTTCATATATATCAGATTTTTCTGAACTTCCTCTAAATTTATATTCTCTAACTCCTTTTTCTTTGCTTGTATTTCTATTAATTTACGCTTATTTTTAAATTGCCAATAATCTTTCTCCAAAATCTTAATCTCTTCCTCCAACTTTTCCTGCGCTGCAAGTTGTAGCCTCCTTAAATTACACATTTCTCTAATACATATCCTTTTGTTACTGCCTTCATGGTATCCTAAACAATTGCCCTTGCCATTCCTCCTTTTTCATTAATTTCCCAAGTCTCTGACAGTTCCCTCTGCATTTTTTCTACCACTTTATTATATTTCAATATTTTTGTATTAATTTTCCACCTAATTGCTTCCTTACTGTAAACTCTAGACTTAGCAATGCGTGATCTGTTACTTTAATTACCCCCGTTTCCATTTTACACACCTTAGTTGCAAACTCTTTTGAAACAAATATATGATCTATCCTAGAATATGTATGATGAACTGGGGAGTAGTAAGAAAAGCCAGGTTTCACCCCACTAAGTAAACGCCAACAATCCACATAATCTTTTTCTGTTACCAATTTATTCAATATAGTAACATTATTTCTCTTTTCAACTCTAGTGGGGTTAGACCTGTCCAATCTATTATCCATAACCATATTAAAATCCCCAACTAAAATAACATGCCCCTCCTTAAAATCTTCTATTTCTTTAAATAATTCTATAAAAAAACTCTTTATGTCTCTCATTAGGGGCATAAACATTAACTATTGTATACACTTTGCCTTCAATTTGGCCCTTTATCATAAGATATCTACCCTTATCATCTTTTTTATAATATCTAATATAAATCCACTTTTTTTGAGATCAAAATAGCCACTCCATTTTTTTTTTCTGAAGTCCCCAAAGACTTTTCATAATAAACTGACCATTTTATGCGTATTTCCTTTTCGGCCTCCTTTCCCTGATGTGTTTCTTGCAGCAGAATTATGTCAGATCCTTCTTTATTTAACAATTGTTCTATTCTCCTCCTTTTCACGACTGTCCCCAGACCTTTTACATTAAGCGTTGATATTTTAATTTTCTTATCCATAATCAGCCTTATGATATTCCTTCTGATCCCATGTGTTCTGCATCTTAAATTCACACACATAAAAAGACAAAAACCATAAAAACCCTTGAAATCCCACCCTCCCACCCATTCATACCTCCCCGCCCCCCACCCCACCCCCCACCTCTTTCCCCACCCCAAATCCCCGTGAGTCTATTACTCCAGCCATATCTACCCTTAGGGGAGTGGGGAGAGGCAGTGCTCCGCCTGACCGGCAAGATCTCTATGCTTTTACAAAATTTATGTACTATTATCTCATTATCAGTTATCAAAGTTATTACATCCCAGACGCCCCAGCTTCACTTCCGTTCCCACCTGCTTCTTCCAAACTTGCACAATTACACAAACCCAAACTCTTCAGCAACTCCTTGCCCTGATCCAAAGAGGTTACTTTGTATTGCCTCCCACCATATGTAAACCTTAAAAAAACAGGGTAACCCCAGGCATACTTTATTACATTTTTTGTTAATATTTCAGTTATTGGTTTGACACTACGTCTCCATTTCAGTGTTTGCTGACAAAGATCATTGTAAATTTTCACAGAGGTGCCTTTATATTGAATCAGAGCCAAAGACCTCAATTTCTTCATAACTTGCTCCTTTTTGTAGTAACTGCCAAACTTCAACAGAATGTCCTTGGTTACTCCTCTGTAATTTGATCCTGCCACTCTATGAATTCTATTCACCTCACAGTCCTTTATTTCCAAACCAGGCATCATTTCTTTAAACCACTTCACAACTATTTTTCTCAAATCCTCTCCTACTGTTTGAACACAGTTCTTAATTCGTAGTGAAGAACGTTGATTCTGGTCTTCTAATTGGATCAACCTTTTCTCCTGGTCCTGAAACTGTACATTACAACTCTTTTCAAAAACTTCTTGCCGTTTCTCCAATATTTTTACTCCTCCTTCTAAATTCTTTCTACTCTTATCATTCTGAGCAATCCTGTCAGCTAACACATCCATTCTCTTATCAGCCTTTTCAGCATGTTCATCCATCTTTTTAATAAGAATTGTGTTGTTTTCTAATATGAAGCTCTTAATTTCAGCCATAGTAACTGGCGCCTTGCCAGCTTTCACCAGCTTTTCTCCCTCGCAGCTGCTGTTGTTACTGCTACTACTGCTATTTACCTCTTCTTCCGAGGACAGCTTTTCAAGACGGGGGAGATTATGATTAGAGGGGCGTTTCCAGTGTTGCCAAATTACTTTTTCAACTTTTTTTCTTGATTTTCTAATGTTCGGCATAGGGCATAAATCAATTGCTTAATGTCCTGAATAACAATCAAAACAGTCTCTCATTCCATGCACATAAACAGCTTTTCTCTCTCAGTACTTTCCGATAGTTAAATTTATTGCCGATTTCTCACCCTAACCAGATAAGGAGTGATATATCACAATAATTCAATTCAGCAGTCGCTGGAAGAGATCCAACAATAACAAATCTTTGCTTTCGGTTTTGACCTCTCCACTCCAAACTGACTGATTTGCAAGCCCAGAGACCAGGCTGATTTTCCCACTCCTTATACCGATTATACTTTCAAAAAAGTCATCATCAGCATCAGTTAAAGGTCATAAGCATTTTCAATTAATGTTCATTAGAGATTCATGCCTTTTTAAATGAGATAATTGGATTCTCGGCTGTCCCGTCCGGGAGCCTCACAAGAAATCTTACCAGTTCATGGCTAACAAGCTCCGCCCCCCTGAGGTATTATTTCTGTAGGTGAAAGAAAAGGCATTTTTCTACTTGTATAATTATAAAATACTGCTATAGCACAGTGCCGTTTAGCAGTTATGTAGTAGAACAGGAAAAGCTCTTTGTGTAGAGCTCGTATCTCAGTTCTGTGATGAAACCGAACGGATATAGTGAGTAACAGCCATGTGTAGAAAAGCCCTTGGTGGCAATTGAATCTGGTGATGGGACAGTGTCCTCCAATGCACCTGAAAGCAGACTCCATCATGCTCAACTCTTTCCTCTAACACCTTGCCAATGCCTCTCAGCATCTGCCACCTGAGGCCACTGCCTCGCCCTGCCTAATATTAGGGCTGAGCCTCACCCCGTACAACACCCCTTCATAAATGTCTCATGTGAAGGAGGAATGTGTAGAACAGGGCTGCAGGGCCACATTCCCAGCACTGCTCCCACTATCCACATAAGGTGATTTGAAGTGGTCTGAAGTAGGGAAGCATCAGCTGCCTATGGGCAGGGCACTGCAAAATACTTTGGTATCGTGATATGAAGCAAGTTCTACTAGATGTAACAGATGGGGGAGGTGAGGAGCAAGTCTATGGCTGACTTGATGCCTGTGTATATTTACCACAATGGGTTGGATCTAGGATCTGCCTTCCATTAGAGGAAGGACTCTATTCACAGTAGGGCCTACTGCCCAGTTTTTGAGGACCCCTCTCATCATAAACCACAGCTCACCGCATTCAGAAGGGTTTCCAGTCTCTATGTAGCATTTTCAGGGGGCTGAACAGGCTGCCGTGAGAAGGAGTGGATGGTCACATCCACTTGAGCAGCACAGTTGATCCACCTTCAATCTGGATCAAACCCAACATCTAGTTTGGCTCTCACTCAGGGAACATGACGCCCAAAGCTTCCATACTTCCATACATCACAACCCCCAAACTGCACAGATCTTTAGTCTGCTGGTGGACTATTTATTATCTATTTCAGAGCGTCTCTGAGGTTGGAATATAATAATGTAGATTTTGAAAACTCCACAGGGTGAGGTGCCAGAGAAACCTTTAAAAATAATAATCCAGCATCTGCAAAGTTCCTCTGTGTTCTTTCTAATAGCACAGATTAATATACGCCGTGCCCATTTCAGCAATCCAACAGAAGAGAATATATTTACATTCACACTGTTTGTTTCTTCAACCTATTTATTGGATAGCTTAGCCTCAAGTTGTTTTTAATTAGTTGATAAGGGAAGCAATGAGTCTAAACTACATGAACATTTTATTACAGAGCGTTTGAGTATTAATTGCTGCCAATTTATCTGCCCCAGAGCTCTCCAGTGCTGTGGGGGAAAGAATGGATTTATTATTGTTTGCTCTATATTTATGAGTGCAATCTCGACATCAAAATATTAGTAAACAAAAAATATCATTTGAATATGCATTTTCACCCTCTTTTATGCACTGCTTGAAGAATAGGCGCTTGTTATCTTGTGCATTTAGTGCCCAGAAACTGAATTTAATTAAGATCCCTTGATTCAATTCGCTTTGTGCCTTTGTGGAACTTAGCATGATGGTTTATTTCTTTTCCTCTTCATATTACAGACAGTGCGTGCATCTGTTACATAGGCCACCATCAAGGCCCTTTACAAATGGAAAACATGGATGTCCATCATGCTGGAATCCAGCCCTTTTTGGACACAACAGAGTCCAGCCAAGCATTTGGGACCTTTTTACTAGGGATGTGCTCCGCTTCTACTTGGACCAGAGAAACAGAAGCGGATCGGGGGGCTTTGCCTCCCCTTAAGGCGAAGGCGAAGAGTATCGGGGGAGCAGCATAGTGTTGCGGAGCAGATCGAGGTGAAGGCGGATCCTTCGCCTCGATCTGGAGCTCCGCAAAAAAGGTAAGGGGGGTTTACTTGGCCCTGCCGCTGTTGCTGCCGCCCATGCAGCGACGGCGGCAGAGCCAGGTAAGGGGGAGGGGGTCTTACCTGCATCCATCCACGGTCCTGCGGCTGCTTCAACTGAGCCCGAGGACTCAAACAGGAAGACTAGGCCGAAGACTAGGTTTGAATTATGCCAATTTCAGCCAAACTTTGCATAAATCATGCTAATTGCACTCCACAATTTGTTCACAGTTCTATTTATGTATATTTTAAAAAATTGGGGGGGAAATTAGCTGACACAACTCCAGACAGATCAAATTGGGCCAGCTCATAGGGAAATGAGCTTAAGTTTGGAGGACCACACTGATGAAAGCTCAGAGAGCTACATACACACACAGAGAGAGATGGATTCTTCTGACTTTCCTAGTGGAAGACATGACACAGAGGCAATTGCTTCCTGATAGTACTCAGTGACTCATGTCTCAGACACCCGAACCATATCTTACTTTAAAGATAGTGGTAGCAGCTATGTCCTTTTTTCTTTTACTCCAGAATAAGTGCAGGGCTCCAGATCGAGATAATAAGAACATAAGAAGTGTTATGCTGGATCAGAACAAGGGTGTATCTAGTCCAGCACTATGTGCACGCATTTGCCAACTAGCTGTCGACCAGGAACCAACAAGCAGGACACGAGTGCAACAGAACCCTCCCACCCATGTTCCCCAGCAACTGATGTTACTGCCTGATACTGGAGGTGGCAAATAGCCATCAGGACTAATGACTATAGCTTGGTGATACGGACCTTTAACCCTTCCCCTCACTGCAGTATCAACCCAGATCGTCCCCCCCTCCCACACCTGCAATTTATATGGACAAACAGTGGTCCATCGAAGCAAATAGATCTCTACTTGGCAAAATATATCACAGACACAACAGCCCAATCAGGATCCCACAGAGGGAGAGGGAACATTAAAGCACAGATAGGGAACCTCTGATCCATGAGCTGGGTTTTCCTTCTAGCCTGCAAGCTTCTTTTAAATGCACTGGGAGGTAAGAGGCAAGTAACCTTCAAATACCCTTGAAAGAATCAAGTGATGCTTATGTATCAGGCTTGAGAGCTGTTCCAAAGAACTGTGGTGTGACTTTTTTTTTTATGCAAGCGGACATATGCATTTTGCAATCAAGAGAGCTCTTGAAAAGAATAGAGATGTGCATTTTGCAGGCATGAGAGCGATTTCACTGGGTACCCCTGAGTAGACTTGGTTGGAATTGAGCTTTGTTTGTATGCTTGGTGGGAAAAAGTCCATATTGGTAAGAATTATATCTGGCCCTGTTCACTTTGCTTTCTCTGACCTTGGCCCTGTCTCATATTCTTAGCCCCACCCACTGCTGGAGTGAGGCCCCCAAGACCTTTGCCAAATTTGAATTGAGCCCCCAAGACAGGAAAAAGGTTACCCTGGTGAACCCCCTCTTCCAGGTCCTAATCCAGATTAGAAGCACCCTGTTTATTCTTTAGTTAAAAAGAGAAGAAAGAACAGATGTAGTTTCTACCTCTGTCTTTTAAAGCAATGTGTTCTTTGGCCCTGAGTTTATCTTTCCATTTCAGCAACATTCAATGGCTGAATGAGATGTACAGTGTTGGGCTGCAAGCATACAGCCAGTGAACGCCACTCTGCCAGGCTTACTACCGTCACTAAACTTTTGAGTTTAGTGAGGAACTTTTGCCGACCACTTTGAGGGGAAAATGCTTACACATCCCATATTGAAAATACAAAAGAAATTCAACACTTTAAGTACTATCAATGTAGCGCATGATAGGTAATGCTTGTTTTGTGGATCAAATTGCATCCATGGCCAAGGTATATGATCCAAAGCTCCATTGGGCACAAGGAACTGGTCAGATGGTTCTTTGGATCAAGGCTTTCATTTACCAGTCAGGAGGGATAAATCTGTCTAATTTATTTTGTGATTTTCCTCATAATAAGTCCATTCTGTCATGTTTCCATATCAGTTTGTGGTTTTGTTTTGTTTGTATTTTTTAAAAAAACAAAAAAACATCTGCATGAAAATGTTTATGTATTGTGAGCGTTTCCCCCAAGACTCCCATTTTTGTATGCATTTTTGCCTCACGCACACATTATGGCAAACTATTTTCCCGTATGTCCTTGTATATTCTTTTCAACAATATGCTCATTTTGCAATTGTGCATACATATTTTGATCAGAGAACAGCACTACAAAGTTCAGAGAACTGTATCACCAGTCCAATCCTGCTTTTTTCTCACATTTCCATCATATGCAGAGGACTATCCTGCTACCTCTGGGACTGTTCCACTCCTGTCTAGGTCCTTCCCAGCAAAGGAGTGAAAACCTTCCAACAACTTGCTGGAACTATAAAATTGGTTTTTATTTTCTTGCAACTGATACCATCACCCAGAAAATTGTGCAGGCTCCACTTTCACAAATTGTAACTGTGAAGAATCCCATTAGAGAAGACGGTGTGCATTCTCTGCAAATCTTAGACAGGGCTTTTCAACTTTTTGTTATATCAGGAAAAAGAAGTTTGCCCCCCTCCACCCAAAAAAAACCCAGAGAGAGATAGCGAGAAAGAACATCAAAGCATGGCAAACAACAGTGAGCTATACAATGAATACATGAAAGAGAGCAATTCCAGACAGCTGCGAAAATATTACTCCTTATAGCTGACCTTGAGTGAATGTTATTTTCTGTTTAGAAACAGTTTGTTTTGCAATCTCATTATGGCATGCAAAGCATTATACTCTCTTTCCCCTAAGAATGTGATGAGTTCAGAGAAGAAAGAGAAACACGTGCTCAGTGTTTCTGGCCATGTAAGACTGCCAAGTTAGACCAGTGGCAAAGCTGAGGGATTCTGATAGTTACAAACAAAACGTGATGTGTGGTGTTTTCATTTACTAGTTCTAATGAGTTAATGATTTCCTGTAGTATGGAAAACAATAGGATACTAGGGTGACCATATTTTGGAAACCAAAAAGGAGGACAACATGGCCAGCCCCCTTGGTCCAGCACCAAGGGGGCGTGCCCACCCAAACATAGCCTTGGTCACATGTCTGATTTTACAGCACACATTTAAGACAAATCTGTTCTACATAACATCTTAAAGTTAAAATCACTGAAATAAAGAACAAGTGAGAGATTCAATGTCATTTTGATTTGTGGATGCCTTGCCTCTGCTGAGCTCCAGGTACCTGACTGCCCACCAAATCTGCAACAGGAAAGGTGCCCTGCTTGCCTAAGTCTTCTTACCTAAATACTGGAGATCCCCTTAATGCCTAGGGCTGAAACTGCTCAATGTGCAACACCCCAAAGAGGAGGTTTGACAACCTGAGTTTGAAGGATATGGCTCCAGCAGTTTTAAAACACAATAGTTTTAAAACTTTGAACTTTTAAAAAAATCCTAAAAAAACCAATGGATGAACAGATCTGATTCAAACTTGGCATGGCTAAATCTCTCCTTAAGAGCTATCATGGTGCCAACTTTCTGCCCTTTATCTTTAAAAATGTCATTTTTAAAAAATAATTTTAAAACCTCAAACTTTTTTTAAAAAATCTAAAACTCAATGGATGGACAGATCTGTTTCAAACTTGGCATAGCTAAAGTCCTTGTTAAGAGCAATCATGGTGCCAAGTTTCATCTCTTTATCTTTAAAAATAACATTTTTTAAAAAATTAAATCCTCAAATTTTAAAAAATTCCTAAAAATCAATGGATGAACAGATCTATTTCAAATTTGGTATGGCTAAAGCTCTACCTAAATCCTATCATGGTGCGAAGTTTCATCTCTTTATCTTTAAAAATGAAGATTTTAAAAATAATAATTTTAAAACCTCAATTTAAAAAAAAAATCCTAAAAAAATCAATGGATGGACAAATCTGTTTCAAATTTGGTATGACTAAAGCCCTTCCTAAGAGCTACCATTGTGCCAAGTTTTATGTCTTTATCTTAAAAAATGACAGAGTTATAAGCATTTTTGTCCCATTAGAGCTGCTCTTTGCAAAATCCGGATTTCCCCTCCCCCTCCCGGATTTGTCATCAAAACCCCGGACAAATTCTGGCAAATCCGGTCATATGGTCACCCTATAGGATACCCCAACACCGAAAGGGTTGCAGATCATAATTTTGGATATAGATGATGATGATGATGACGATGACGACGACGACGACGACAGCAGCAGCAGCAGCAACAACAACAATAAATAGTGTGGCAGAAGTCATATTAATGTCCCCACTCCATCATTCTATATTGAATGTGATAAAAACTCCCTATCATAAAAAATAGCTTAAAAAATTAAAAAAGGAACACCCAAAATTAATCCCCTATAGTCCAGATTGACTTCTGAATAACCCTTTCAAAACAATGTATATGAAAAACATTAGTTGTGTGTTCTTGTTTATACCATACAATAATTACAACTAATTCTATCTGTCTTTCTATGGATGGATGCATGGATGGATAGATAGATAGATAGATAGATAGATAGATAGATAGATAGATCCCTTTAGAATAGCCAAAAATATCAAGACATTGGTTTCTTTGGCACAACGAATCTGCTTATCTCTGTATTTTAAAGCTCTATTGTTTTATTCTGTAAACCACACTGGGCCTGTTCAGACAGCACACTAAGCCTTTTACATAGGGATGGGTCAAAATCCACAAGGGCCTGCATGCTCACTAGATGCCCCAGGCTTGGTCCTCTTGAGCCCTGGAGAGTGTGCCCAGCAGATTTTTGCCCCATGGTCCCTGGGCTGACCAAGTGGGTGCAGGTTGGACTTCCGCCCTAACATGTGCACACCCTTTTCCCACCACTGTGGTAATGGCAGCTACAGTGGGGGGAAATACACAGTGGGAGGAAATACACATTAACAGGGCATTTAAGCCCCCTTTCGGTGGGGTGGGAGGTGGAGAAGGGTTTTTCCCTTCTACTCTAATTGCTGCCACCATTAGAATAGAAGGGAAAAACCTTTCTACTCCTCCCCACCCCAATGCCCATTAGGGCCTGATAGGGCCTCTTAATGCAAGCAGAGGGGTGTAGAGGATGGGAAATTGCACTTTCTGGGCCTCTGAAAAATTCAGATTCCTCTGGCCATGCCATTACTGTGGCCTGGGGAATTTGCAAACTTTCCAGAGGCCCAGACAGTGTGCTTTCCCACACCTCTCCCACCTCCCTCTCCCATTGGGGTTGAAAGGGCCTCTTAATGCAAGTGTGAGGGAGGGGAAGTGCACATTTGAGGACTTCAGAAATGCTAATGGCCTCAGATGCACATTAACACTGGAAGAGGGATGGCCGGGCAGCACTCAGCAAGCCCGCGAGGTGAGATCTCAAGGACCTTGCATTCACTACTTTTGCATCAAATGGTTAGTGTGTGTGTTTAAATTGTGGTTATGTAGTTAGAAATGGTTCACATGACATGTTAAGTTATAGTTCACATGACGCACTAAGCCATAATGTTTAGTTCAAAATGCTTAACCACCGAGGCTTAGCATGTCATTTGAAGAGGGTCAGTATGTATTATGATACAAGAGCAAGGCATAAATTATTTTGCACTACTCCGCTCTGAGATCTTAATGATATAGGGCGGGATATAAATGTTTTAAATAAATAAATATACAGGTCTATTCAGAATATGCCTCATTGACCTCCATGGGATTTTGTCCCAAGTAATTGTGTATAGGATTGCAGCCTCAATAAAATAAATAAATAAATAATATCATGCAGATGTTTTTAAAATGTTTTAGGATGTTTTTTTAGGATGTTTTTAACAATGGGTATTATATTTTAATTGAGTATTATGTGTTTTATTGTTTATTGTTGTTCCCTTGCCTCAATCAAAATGGAGAGGCAGGTAAGAAATAAAAATTTTTATGATGATGATGATGATGATGATGATGATGATGATGATGATGATGAGAAATGTGGCCAGAAATGTTCATTCTCCTTGAGGTGTAATCACATGTAGTTGGAGACATAAAAGGGATCATATAATCATAGAATAATAGAGTTGGAAGGGTCTATAAGTTCGAGTCCAAGCCCCTGCTCAATGCAGGAATCCACCTTAAAGCATCCCTGACAGATGGCTGTCCAGCTGCCTCTTGATGGCCTCTAGTGTGGGAGAGCCCACAACCTCCCTAGGTAACTGGTTCCACAGTCATACTGTGCTAACAGTCAGGAAGTTTTTCCTGATGTCCAGCCGGAATCTGGCTTCCTGTAATTTCAGCTCATTTTTCCATGTCCTGCACTCTGGGATGACCGAGAAGAGATCCTGACCATCCTCTTTGTGACAACCTTTCACGTACTTGAAGAGTGCTATCATGTCTCCCTTCAGTGATGTTTCCCAATTCTTCATAAAGGTCCTTCTGTTACCACTGAGAGTTGAAACAATATTGACAATATAAGAATTCAATGATGAATGTCATGGACAAGTGAGGCAAGTCAGCAGAACCGTGTTGATTAAACCATTACAGTCATTTCTGTAAGAGAGATAAATCTACAAATGAGTCAGCAGTGCTGTTTAATTGGCTTTGACCATTTCTGCCTACGGAGGACGATTTAGATCCTTATCCACTAAGATCTCTAGCAAAGTACATCTAACTCTATGTATTATGCTTACACAACTATGTTTTGGAGTGATGTTTCAGCACTCTGAGCAAAGCTAGACTGTGAACAATCCCATCAAAGGTGAAATATCTGTTATACTCTTTTCAAAGAGTGTCTAATGATCCTTATAGTTCTAATGATCCTCTTATCAATATTTTGTTTCCTTAACTTTTGTGTGTGAAAACAAAAGTGTATCAATTCACACTTACTGGGAAAAAAAACAAAAAGCTATACTCTTGAAAAATTGGCTATCAATCTTGTTTAGATGGTAAATGAAAGGTGAGTTGTATGTGCACACTTACAGGTTTCCCAGGGTTAGTATGATCCAGTGGATTCCATGATAGATTTTGATTTTTAAGAAAATTAAGCCCTTAATCCTTTTCCCTACAGAACTTTAAATACATGTAACTGCATTTTCCTACCATTTGCTAACAAGGATTTACTATCCTGGTCTCAATAATAATAATAATAATAATAATAATAATAATAATAATAATAATAATATATTTCTTACCCGCCTCTCCGATTGGATCGAGGTGGGGAACAACATCTCTTCCCTATGCTGTTTTCTTCATTCTCTATAGGTTATAAGCTCTGCATTTGACTAAATTCTGGACTTTTTCTTTTCTTTCTTTCTTTTTTTGCATGTGGCCCAACTGAAGTCAACCAGGAGAAGGGCCTTCAGTGTGGTGGCTCCCTTCTTATGGAATTCCCTGCCTCCTGAAAACAGCTGTTTCAGGCAAGTGTTTTTCTCAGTGCTTCCTGAAAACAGCGCTTTTCCAAGATGCCTTCCTTGGTTGATCACACTCACACTCTGTCTTTTAAAGAATAATTTTAATATCATAATTTTATTCTTCTCATCTTTTCATTTTATCTCTTGTTGTCCTCCACTCTGTAATCTGTCTAGATGTGGAGTGGTATACAAACGTAATAAATAAATAAATAAATAAATAAATAAATAAATCCCCTGGATGATTGGGATTTCTGTAAGGTTGTTAGAATGCTATAAATTTGTTGTTGTTATTTGTGGTGGTGGTGATGATGGTGATGAAGGTGATGATGATGTGTCCACCATTGACCATACACTCATTTCTTTGATCAAACAGTTTCATAGAGTTTTGAACAAACAAACCTAGGAATAAAAGGCTTGGAGTTTGTACCACTAGGAGCAATGAAGGTGTCATTGTATCATACCATTTTGTAACAGAGATAACTCTACAAACACATCAGCAGTGCTGGACCAATTCTGCCTACCTCAGCAGGCTTAGCTCCTTAGCAATCCATCCATCCAATAAATAAATAAATAAATAAATAAATAAATACTACCTTTAACTCTCAAGGGCTGAGGTGGACCACCTGTGGATATATGAAAACCACACATACATTTTACTAGACTTATCAAAACTCTTGTCTTTCCTGAAAATTCCTTACGTTTCACCTGAAGAAGAATAACCAAATTTGCATCACATTCCACTTTAATCAAAGACAGTTGGCAACCTAGGGAAGAAGTCTTATAATACCTTTTGGGCTTCCCTTGAAATCCTTCAGATGTTTTGCCTGACAAGGAAATCCCATACTCACTTAGAATTTTGCTTTCAGTAAAATTTTGGAGGCAACACGAGAAAATAAATCAATACATCTGTCCAATACATCTGTGTCTTGAAGAAGAATACTCAAATCCCAGCTCTACCACAATCATACTAGGTGGCTTTGGGTTGCATTTTTATTATTCACCAAGTTCAGGCTGTTCTTATTCCCTCGTTTAAGTGCAATGAGATGGCAGCACACAGTGATACATATTCAATATGAATAACATCAGGTCCCACTGGTTCTGAAAGAATATAGCTTGATGTTCCTAGCTGAAACCAGAAGGTGATGTTCTCCAAGTGATAACTTAGGAAATGTACACATTTCTCCTGCAAGAGATTTTTAAGCACTGTTTTCCCCAAAGTTATCCATTCCTGAAAAATATTGTAGTTCAAGATCGTAAAAGAGGCTGTTGTGGTGGTTTCTAACCCTTATAGAAGTCTGGATAGCCACAACATCCATATGGAGCTCAAAACAGATCAAATGCACAATGTCTTAAATATCCCCATTTGAATATTTGCCCAGGAAGCTAGCTTCACAATTCCCACAGAGCAGAATAGAAGTCATGCTTCAAATAATCCTCTGAAGGATTGCACACCCGTGACTGCATTTACAGCATAAACCAATAGGAGACAGAAAATAGTGTATGGTTTTGCTTTGGTAGCTACTAGCGCTGTGCTGAAAATTTCAGTTGTTCTGTTTTCTGCTTTTCATGGGGTGTAGATATGACCTCAGTACCTCATACTATGGCTTTCAGATAGGCGAGTGCCCCTGCCCCATGGCTCACTTCAGATTGGCTTGGGAATGAACTGAGCTGTTTTCCCCTAAATCAGGAAATGGCTCTGCCAGTTTCCAAATCAATCTGAACCCACTACTTTCCCCCCCCCACACACACACCAAAGTTCAAGGGATTCCCCTGTAGTGGTTAGACAATTGATCACAAGCACTAGTTGTTCTGCACATAAAATCTTGTCCGTATGTGAGTGACAGCATGTATGGCCTTGCCCCACAGGACAGTTTAAAGGTAGGGATGGACAAACAGGTGACGTTCAAGATTGCTATGACACTGAAAATTGTCTCGCCACTCAGTTGTTAGTGATCTTTGCATGTTTCGCATGAATGAGAGCTTTGAGCAAATTGGACACCAATCTAAGGGGAGATTTCCATGATTTCCAAGATTTCCTAACTTGGGCAAATTTCCTCCATAGACTAAAGCAGGGCTGATTTAGCCAACTGGGGAAATAGGCACAAATTAGGACATTTGTACAGATTAGGACATTCACACAAATTGAAGTTGGAATTGGGAACAAGATGAACACAAGCATGTGTTTGACTATTTGCTAAGATTTTTGATGGACACATGCTCACACTCATGTTCGGTACTTAACCCCAGCATGTTTTGTGAGCAAAACCAAAATTCTCATAAATCCCTTTCTAAAAGGTACTGGCTAGGAATGCCGTGAATGCCTGACTGGGTCCAGAAGTCCAATGCTCCCCCCCCCCACAGCATTCTGACACATGTGTGGGCCCACACACACACCTGGGCCTTGCAAGCCCTGGGGAGTCGCCCACCTGCTGCACCAAAATTGTGCACTTCCCCTTCCATTTGCACCTTTACCCTTGTGTCAATGGGGTCTTTAAGGCTGCCATTGATGCGGGGGTTAAGTGCACAATTGATGGAGTCTCCAGAAATAGTGCATCTCCCCCCCATTCTATAAATGGTGGGTGCCATTGATGCAGAAAGGAGACATGCACAATTTTGACGTGAGGGCTGGTGGTGGCTGAGTGCTCAACAGGCCAAGACAAACCCTAGAAGAGGCTCATGCAGCCAGGTGAGTAGAGGTAGGCATTTGTGAAGGCAGGGTGAGTGCTCACCAAGGCAAGCACAAGTGAGTTCACCCTCCCCTAGTCCTGAGACATGCTTCATAGGGGAAACATCCCTCCTTCCTCTTTGAACCCAGCAACCAAGCTGAACAGATGGAAGAAAGTGAGATAATTTCATTGAAAGTGAACAGGGTGTGGTGTGGTTCTCCAAGGTCTCAAGCACAAGCCTTTTCCATAACTGGACAGCTGAGAGGATTGAATGTGGGGCCCTTATGCATGTGAAGAATAGTTCTACCTCTGAGTTATGGCCTCTTCCTATAGCAAGTCTCCATGAAAGAACTGCAAGGGGGAGAAGGAACTGGTGGAAAACATGATTGAAAAGCCCCCAACGTCTGTAATTTGTAATATTACTAAGGTATAGTGTAGGAAATTTAGCCCTGAGCACTGCCAGTAACACATTGCTCCCACAAAGGCCTGAAGGTTTTTTGCTTTCCCCCTCCTCATTTTGATAAAAAGAGCTCTGCTATTAAAAGGGATCATTATTTTTGCAATGACAATACATTTTCAAAGATTCCCCTCCCCCAAAAAACCAAATAGGTTCCTCAAAGTTGCCACCTAGAAATGAAGCAGCAAATTTGAGGTGGCATTTTTTTTTTATTATTTATTTTTTGCTCAGCCCGCCATACCTCCAAATGCACAAAAAATAAAGGCATCTTTGTTGGTCTCAGAATTGTGGTCTTTTCCATCATGTAAAGTATTTTCCCTCTCCCCCTCTCCCTTTCTTATTAACATCCAGCCTGTTGAAAAGTTCTGGATAACTCAGAAGCTTGCTCATTACTTCATAACATTCTAGTTGGTTCTAATAAAGGCATCACCATAGTCTTGCTCTTAGGTATGTATATTTTTGTTTCACGTAGACCAACATTTTCCCACATTCCCCCCTTCATGTATTAAGTTTTGTTCTGTAAAACATGTTTTCCTAGTATTTTGTTGATGTTGGCAAACGCCCTTCAGCCTCTCCCTTTATGACAGCCACATTAAATAGTATCTGTCTGCCAGCCCCCAAAGGACTGTTGTTGAATAACATTAAAAAAAAACTTCCTGTTGTAGCATATGTTATTGTTACGACTAAAGCTACACACTTTGCCCACAAGTCAGCCTCCCTGCTCCAGGACACCAAGCAAACTCTACTGTCGCAAAGGATGGCCTCTCTCCTATTAGATGATTTCCCTGCTTGTCAGGAATCATACTTGTCACTGTGCTAAGATGCAGTTTATAATGAAAGTGATAATGTACCATATGGCACTTGCTGTAGGACAGCGGGAACACATTCAGCTACTCACAGGCTATTAATCAAATCCTGGCGCACGGCTCTCTGAAAAGACGCAATCTCGCTCCTGTGTTCTGCGGTAGAAAAATCACTCATCCAAATTCCTTCAAGCATCTTTCAGTTAGTGATTGTACAATTCTGCTGAAGCAGCCATGTATTGTCACGAATCTGGTTTAGTTCTCCTAAAGCTAGCAATTTATGCTCTCAATGACCATAATATCTTGGTTCAATAATTTTTTACAGTGATTAACTTTGTTTGATCATTCAAGTTAAAATCCCACATTCTTCCTGTTAGTGATTCAACGGTTTAGTCTTTCTCCCTGTTATGCAGGCTCCTTTAAGGGGAGGCACATAAACCCTTCCACATGTTCACTGCATGTGTGGAGGTGTGTCTGGGACTCAGGGCCACGCAGACTACCCCACCCATGGCCAGAACTCCATGCACCTCCCATCTACCCTGACCAAAATCCAACAGACCTTTGTAAGAATGAGTTCTCAGTGCCAATTCACTTCAGAATCCAATATAAACTTCTCCTGTTGACCTACTGTCTAGCTTTCACTGTCTAGCTCCTTCCTATCTCTCCTCTCTCATCTCACACTATTGCCCCGCTCGTGCTCTTCGCTCCTCCGATGCCATGTTTCTCGCCTGCCCAAGGGTCTCTACTTCCCTTGCTCGGCTTCGTCCATTTTCTTCTGCTGCCCCTTATGCCTGAAACGCTCTTCCAGAACATTTGAGAACTACAAGTTCAACCACAACTTTTAAAGCTCAGCTAAAAACTTTTCTTTTTCCTAAAGCTTTTAAAACTTGATTTTGTTCTGACTTTATACTGTTAGTTTTACCCTACCCAGTGCCTGTTTACCCTACCCTGTGCCTGTTTGCTTTCTTTTCCCCTCCTTATTGTTTTATTATGGTTTTATTAGAATGTAAGCCTATGCGGCAGGGTCTCACTATTTACTGTTTTACTCTGTACAGCACCATGTACATTGATGGTGCTATATAAATAAATAAATAAATAAATAAATAAATAATAATACAGATGTATGCGCCAAAGATGCTCTAGGAGGTACGCTGATTGAGTGGGGTGCCTCATCAAACATAGGAACTCTTCATGTGCACATGCGTATGTGCAGACAACTCATTCTCACAAGTTTCAACCACACATTCATCTGAAGAGAGGCAGCATGTGGCTCTGGTGGTGGGTGAGGCTAACCTGCATGGCCCCCTCAATGTGTTACTTTAATTAAAAAGAGGGGCGTCTTGTTCAACCTTATTTTTTTCCAATCAATGACTTGGTTCAACCCTGTATCCAGGGTGTAGCAAATGAGTGCACTGCCCCCCTGAAAAAACTGTGCTTCTCTCCCCCCCCCAGGTTTTGTGGGGGAATCTTTTTTAATTTGTGACGTGACAAACAATGACAACTTCCATTTAAAGATTGACTGCTTTTTTAAGAACAGGAGCAATTTAAGAATAGGAAAAATTCAGCGAATAAAGCAGAGCGAGTTTGCACAACAAAAACCTCATCTGGAAGGGTCCCCAAAAGTCCCTCATTAAAGAGTTTCCCTGACTGATGGTGGATCTTTCATGATCCTGAAGGAAACCACCCTGTATAGTAACATGACCCTTGAAGAGTTAAATATTAGAGCAAGGGCATGGCTAGACAGGGCGATATCCCAGGGATCGCCCCGTGATCATCCCAGTGCATCCACATTATCACTTTCCTTGGGATATCGCCCTACCCTTTAATCCCAGTATTTCCTACAGTCCTGGAATGATCCCGAGAACATGGGAGGTGTGGCCAGGAATCCTGTTTTCATCCTGGCTCCTTGCGAGTAACTGCAAGGAGCTGGGAGCCAGGCACTGGGTGTGGAGCTCTTCAGGAGCTCCGTGCCCATTGAGGGTGGGGTGGAGGGAGCGTAAATAAAAAAAATTGTAAAAAAAGAAAACATTAACCTTTGTGATGGACTACTCCTGCACTCATCTTCAATTAAAAATATCCAAAATGGAGGGTGCAATGTCCTCTGGTCTCCCAGGATGTCATGAGCTGCATGTGGGCTCCTGGTCTAGCCATGCCCCTGGACTCCATTCCTTGAACTTTCATTTGCTCTACTTTTCAGTTCCAGATTCCATTCCAGTTGTGTTCTCCATCCAGCCAATAAAGAAGCATGTTTAATTTTCTGGTATAAGAAGTAAGAGTTTGTTTATTCTGCAGTTATTACAATGAGGAGAGCAAGATTGGGTGCTTATTACTAAAGGATGAAATAAAGTGATTTGGAAAAAAAAAATCTACCGTAAGTTACCCTTTAATATTTTAAAGCACGCACTATGCGCACAATCACAGGGGTTTTTTCTTCGTTTTCTTGAGTACTTGATGGCAAAGGATGAAACCAGCCCTAGAGGAATGGAAACAATGCTGTGCCTACTACAGTTAGCTGGCTGTCTGGCCACCGAAGCTGTCACTCAGGCCTAATTTCTGATTTTCCCAATGTGTGCTCAGCATGAGGTCTTTTCAGGGTTTCTGGACAGAAAAAAAAAAGTCAGCAACCACTTTTAAAAAAAATCCCAATTGCTTTCCGCAATTAGTTTCCCATCACTTAATTATTTCTTTATATAGGAACCAGTTAAAAAGTTTTCCCTTGACTATTCAACAGGAAGGAAACTAGAAGCAGGGACTCTCAAGGAGGAGTTAACAAACACACCCTACAGTGTTTATTTTCTCTCTGCCCTTTCCTAAAGTTGTAGCATAGATAAGGTTGTTTTAACCCTCACCAATGGCTAGGCTTTGGATCTTCTTGTTGCTTCTTTGCAGAGGGTAAGTCAGACACAGACATTTCCACCCTCCCGTATTGGCTGAGGTAGGCTTCTTGAGCCCAGAATCTCACATTATTGAGTGGCTAGATTTATGGGTAATGGGATTTTTTTTAGGGATGTGTGAGAAATCTACTCCTTCAAATTTGGGGTGCAGCAATTTCTCCAAGCCACATGACCTGGAAAAGGACCAGATGCATTTTGAATCTATACATTTCTGGACTTGAAATGCATTCTGTGGAACAAGGAAATGCATCTGATAGAATGTGTGCACCTGAAAAGCTCACAAGACAGGTGCATACATTTTAAAATGCATAGGAACATGCCTTAGTCAAAAGTTAGATGCATATAAAATGTATATAGTTTTAAAAATGCACACACAAATGCACATTGAAAAATACACTAAAAATCCATGGAGATTTTTTTCTGTTAAAAAAGAGGAAAAAATCAGCACAGAACAGACTTGGAGGTGCAAAACATGGGTATTCTGCAGAAAGAGACCTGGCAGATCCACCCAGCACTAATTTTCCCTGAAGTAATTTTACTGTGCTATTGTTTCTATGTATATATGATGAATTCTGCAATTTAGAAATGCTCTCGTGTAGAATATGCAGAGGCAGGAACACCTGCCTTCCTAGAAACTATTAATTCTGGTAGATAATGCTTTGGTTTTAACAAGGATATTAGCTTTATGCCTCATTGTCTGTTGTATTATCTTTTCTTAGTCTCACAGCTCATTTAACCATATTTACCTGGAGTGTCTGTATGACCCACATCTAATGGGCCACTTCATTACAAATGACCATTGTCAGGATTGTTTCTAATGACCCCATTCACTTAAAAGTTTCTAAGTGCTCTAGTGTGCTATCAGCTTAGGGGCAAATTGAGCTCTGAGGGTTTATTGTTTAATGAAAAGCTGTTCGGGGGGTTGTTTAATAGGGCTGTGTGCAGACTTCCCCCCCCCCCGAACCGCTTTGTGGCCTGATCCGGAACTTTCAGATTGGGCTCGAACTGCTTCGGGTCGATCCGACCCTCCCCTGCTCCACTCTGCGGAGCGAGATCTGGAATGCCAGATCATGATTTTGCCCCCTTTCGCTACTTATTTGCCTCTGTGGCGGACAGCGGAGGGAGGTAAGTGGGGCAGGGGGGACAAAATGGGGGCCAAATAAGCCACCCTCCCCCCCTGCCCCCTTACCTGGCTCCGCCACTGTCACCGCACTGACTGTGGTGGCAGAGTCAGGTAAGCCCCCCACTTACCTGCCTCCGTCGTGGTCCAGCGCAGGCTTCAACTGAGGCCAAGGCCTCAAAGCAGAAGCCTGCTTCTACTTTGAGGCCTGGACCTCAGTTGAAACCTGCGATGGACCATAATGGACACAGGTAACCCCCCTGCCCCCTCACCTGGCTTTGCTGCCGTCGCCGCATGGACTGCGGTGGCAGTGCCAGTGCCAGGTGAGCCCCCCTACCCCCATGTACCTGCATTCGGAGCTCCAGATGGAGGCAAACCGCTTCACCTCGATCTGCAGCTCCCCTGACACGATTCGGATCTGCCTTTGGCGGAGGTGGATCGGGTCGCTCCACTCTGGATTCGCAATCCAAATCAGAGCAGAGCACAGCCCTATTGTTTAACCCCTTTTCTTGCTAGCTTTCCCCCCTCAAAACCCTCTCTTCCAGTTCTTTTTTATTTCCTTTAGGTCCAAGGTGGATGTTATTATGTTATTACCAAATAAACAACCTTGGGGACCCATTTTAGATTGAAATGGTATTTGTGTGGGTGTTCATCACACCTCAGGGATGTATACACACGCATGCCAAGACTCAAGCCAATCCAAGCCTCCCCTGATTTTTGGGGAATTTTTGAAAATCGGACACCCCATTTTCAGACATGGGATTTGCTCTGACATTTTGACAGATAATAAACTTTGAAGTGGGCACCCTCACAGCTGCCATCTAGATCCACATTCATGGCAAGTTTCAAGCAAATCCCATCATCCCCTGATTTTTGGCGGGGCTTTAACATTTTAACTCACCCCAAATCAAGTCCCATGCTATAACTACGTCAATTTTCATGTTAGAAACCTCAAACTCGGCACCATGACAGCTTATCCATGTATACACATGCATGCCAAGACTCAAGCCAATCCAAGCCTCCCCTGATTTTTGGGGAAATTTTGAAAATTGGACACCCCAGTATCTCAGGGATTTAAAGCTGCAGACAGCTCAATGTGGCCATTTCAAAGGAAATACTTGACCCTCCACCTGCCCATGGTCGCACCAGACAAAGAGTCGTTTGACTCGGCTAAGTAAGGATTGTGTCACCCTACTATTTAAAAGTATGACCAAAATAGTGTGCAATGGATTGTGTCCTGAAGACGGGTGTGGCTTCTTAATGAGCCAGTGTGGTAAAGTGGATAACGTGTTGGACTGGGAGTTGGGAGTTCCAGTCCCCACTCAGCCATGGAAACCCATTGGGTGACTTTGGGCCAATCACAGACTCTCAGCCCAACCTACCTCACAGGGTTGTTGTTGTGAGGATAAAATGGACAGGAGGAGGATTATGTACACCACCTTGGGTTCCTTGGAGAAAGAAAGGTGGGATATAAATGAAATAAATAAATAAATAAATAAATAAATAGAAGAGATTTTGGCGCTACTACTTCTCTACAGCTTTCTCTGTTGTGGCACCCTGCTTGTGGAATACCCTCCCCTTGGAGGCCCACCTGGCATCAACACTGGCTTCATTTCAGCGCCAAGTTAAAACATGGCTTTTTATCAAAGCCTTCAAGGGCTAAATTCTCCATTGTTACACATAATTTAAATTGTTTTCAATTGTTTTATTGCTTTTTTAAAAAATACCCGTTTTAATTTGTTAACGATTTAGTACATTTTTAGCTGTGTAAATGATTTATTTTTATATTGTTTGATTTTATCTGTATGCCACCCTGAGATCCCAGTGATAATAGGGTGGGATACAAATGTTTTAATAAATAAATAAATAAAGAGTAGCATGATGAGTCTTCCCAGGATCAATAAGTCTGCTGCGATCCAGACTGATGATGACTATGAAACTGGCTTGGTTGAGACATACAGAATCAATGGAAGTGGTAAGGGACATACTGTGAAAAGTGTGGAGAAAGAATTTGGAATCAAAGGAGACCCAATCTCTCTCTCTCTCTCTCTCTCTCTCTCTCTCTCTCTCTCTCTCTCTCTCTCTCTCTGTGCGTGTGTGTGTAAGCTTGTGTCCTTTTTTGTTATCCTTGTTTGAGCTAGAAAACCATTTTCTGAAGAAAGTCTTCTTTCCTCTTATAAGTTCTTTGAACTCTGCTTGTTAACCATGCTGGCATCCTCTTGGACTTGGTGATACCTTCCAGATGAGATCCTATTATTGAGGTTTTGAATAGCCCCCAAGCATTCTGGGGAGATCTGCCTGTCTTGACTTTTTCCTTTCAGGTTTCTTTTTAACATTCCCCTCATTTTTGAGAAGCTTCCTCTTTTGAAGTCAAATATGACTCTGTTGGGTTGCCTTGGGTGTGTGTGATATATTTCACTGAACTGTATAGCACTGTGGTCACTGTTTCTTATGTCTCTCAGCAGGCCATGGGAACCACTCCAGCAGCGTTGCTGTAGATGATCAGAACAACAAGGGGTCAGCTCAGGCAGGAGGACAGTTGGGCAGATGGGTCACCAACAACATCTGTATTCAGAGTCTAACATAGACAGACAAACTGGAAATTGGATGACTGCAGACCAGGAGTGCCTGGTAAGGGAGACGGAGTCAGAACAAACCACAGCAAGTCCTGTTCACCACTTACTATGCCTGTGCTGCTCTTGCTGCATCAACGGCAGGCAAAACAGGGAGGATCACTCACTTCCTACAATTGTCTAGGTGGCAGTCATACATACCAGCGTGCTCATTCAGGATCAAGTCCAGAATAGGCAGGTCAGTTTTTCCATCTCTTAACTTGACATTCAGACCTAGTAAGACCATCTTGATATATCCTTGGGTGGGAAAGGGATGACAAGGGTGTCCAGTTCACCTCCCTTTTCCCCACTGCTATACTTCCCTCTGTGTCTCCACACACACTTTGAACTGTGGTGCCAATTCCTCCTTCCTTCCTAATTCCACCCACCCAACTCCCCAAGCACATAAGGCCAAACCATTGTCCAGAGCAACCCGAGCAACCCTAACAGGGCCCTATGAAATATCGGTCACAGAAGAACCGAGCATAACACCCCCCTCCCCCAAAAGCTATGAAAACAGCCTGCTATAAAAACCGGGACAATAAAAACTGTCTATCTCAAGCATACCCAACATGGTGCCTTTGGATGCCATGACATCCGTGGGGACCTGCAACAGCACCCCTGAAGTTCTCCCCTCCCTGCCCCCTTCAAAAAAATTGTTCTAAGAAAAACCTTGGGAAATGTTAAGGCAGTCTTCTTTCTCTCCCTGTCAGGATCAGGTACGAGTGATGAGTGTTTTCAGGACCCAGGTCCGAGCTCAGAGGGCTGCTCTGCTGCAGAGTGCTGGCAGGACTCAGGCCCTGGCCAGCAGCAGTTCATGATAGGGTAATTCGGTGCAGCTGGGAGCAGCTAGAGGCAGGGCTGTTTAAGACCCACATTGTGACTCTAGCATTTGCCACAGCAACATAATTCCTTTGGTGCTTGGTTCCCTGATGCCTTGTTTGTTCCTGACCTTGGACTGCTCTCTTGCCTCTGCCATGCCTTGATTAGTTGGACCTTGGACTGAGCCCTTGCTTCTGGCCCTGTCTGGACCCAGGTTTGACCTTACCTTTGATTGGCCCTGGACTTGCTACTACCATGGGCCCTGTTGGACTCTGGTCTCCGCCACTGGGTTGCCTACAGAACCTTGCCTGTGCCTATTGCTCCCACCATGTTGTGGTCATACCACTAAACTGCTCTATTCTAACAGCTTGTGTGTGTGTTCATCTTTGTACGCCTTTGCTCTCCTGGGTCCCAGCACTCAGTCTGCGCTCCCAGCCACCCACGTCCCAGACTATTACACGCCCTTTGTATCCTGGCTCTTTCTTTTCCCTCTATCCCTTTGCCTTGCTATTCCCCCTCCCTCTCAGCCTCTAGCATTACTATTTCTCTCCTCCCACCTCCTTTGCTCACTTCGCCTCCCCCTCCTAGCCTCAAGCCTCACCATTTCACTCCCCTGTCCCTCTTTAGCTCACTTTTGACTAGCCAGGCCCCAATGGCAGCCATTAAGTGACTAGCCACATCCTTTGTGGGAGCCATTTTGTGGTGGTGCCTGCAGCATTTTCTCAAATTTCCAAATGTACCCATGGGTTCAGAAAGGTGGGGGACCCCTGGTCTGCATAAAGAAAAGTTCCCTCCCACTCCACCCCACCATCTATCAGACCTTCCCCAGGAAAAACAACAACCAGCTCACATCTATTTGAATTGCTGCTTTTGTGACATCAAGGCAAGCTGGCGAAAAAAGCTTTCCTTTCTTTATTTTTTAAAGGCATGATTTATCTTCCAGCAGACATATGTACAGTAAAGATATTTTGAAGATGAATCTGTAACAAAAAGAAAGATGGCACTGGAAGGAAATCAATGAGCTTGTATCCCTCCAGAAAAGTACAGCAAGAATTCCTTCAATAAATTCCTTTCGGAGTTACTGTTTCCATAATAGGAGTGCTTAGAAGAGGAGTGTTTGATTGCAAGATTTCCCACATTTGATACAAAACAAGTAATTACAGGGGGAAAGAAACAGAGTATGTCTTATTTGCTTTAGAAAGGGAAATTCCCAATTGAAAATGAAAGTATGCACACCTTCCATTCAAAATGGGGATGCTCCAGGAACAGAAACCACAAGATGAAACTTATAACCTGGAAATGGCTTAATGTGTATCCGCTAGGCTGACCATATGAAAAGGAGGACAGGGCTCCTGTATCTTCAACAGTTGTATTGAAAAGGGAATTTGGGCAGGTGTCATGGAGAACCTGGTGAAATATCCTCTTCATCACAACAGTTGAAGCTGCAGGTCTTTTAAATCTCGTCACTCTAGTATAGCTCCTGCACCTTTAACTGTTGTGATGAAGAGGAAATTTCACCTGGTTCTCCATATATGCAAATGACACCTGCTGAAATTCCCTTTTCTATGCAACTGTTAAAGATACAGGAGCCCTGTCCTCCTTTTCATATCGTCACCCTAGTATCCACACATTAAGCCATTTCCAGATTATAATTTTCGCCTTGTGGTTTCTGTTTCTGGAGCATCCGCATAAAGGGCCCATAAAGGCACCAAAAGCAGAAAGCTGTTCCAAATGTGATGTCAAGGCTGGGGAATTGCTTTCAGCCTGAGGGCCGAATTCATTTCCAGGGAAGCTCTTGGGGTCTACATTTTAGTGGGAGGTGGAGCCAAAAGCAAAAAGAGGAGGGCCCCTTGTATCTTAAAGCTCTTCCTGCCAGCAACTAAGGCCTTAGCTAGAGCTAAGGTTTATACTGGGATCGTCCCGGGGTCTTCCCTATTCATGTAAATGACACAGGATATCTTGGGAGCAGGCAGGAATGACGCAGGGACAATCCTGGGATAAAACTTAGGTCTAGCTGTCTTAGGAGAGGCATTTCAACCCTTTGGGGCTGTGGTGGGGTGGGAATGCAGAAAAACTTTGAAACCACCACATGATCTGTAGTTGAAAGGAAAGGGTGGGACCAGAGGATGGTTTATTGGGGAACCCCAGATTGAGACCCTAGGACAGCTGGGTTTGATCCCTGGGCTTGAGGTTCCCCAGCCCTGTGTTACATGTAGAGACATCATAAGCACCCAACTGAGGCTAAGAGTCTAGTGGACAACCCTGCTCCTGGCCCCCTGGACCTCCACTCACTGAGCTATGGTGCATTTGTGGCTATGCTCATCAAACGCCACATGTGATTAAGTTTCGTATGATTATTTTTTTTTAATGATTTGTGAGGATTGATTATTTGTTGGTTAGATATGTTTCTCATTACATCTTCAGGGGGTTCCTGCAGAAGTCAGGGGGTCATGTCTCACAAGTCATGCACCACTCCCTCTGTTGGGAAACTGTCCATTAGCCCTGTGCCTATGCATGAGCTACTGCTTCTCCTCCTCCTCCTCCCCCATCTCCTTGTCCTCCCCTCCTCCTGCTACTGCTGCTTCTCCTCCCCCTTCAAATATATCCATCATCTTCTTTAAACAGACTTTCTGTGTTGGCTGTTGTAGCATGACAATAACAGGGTGGAAGAATACCCTTTTGCACTTTATTGAATTTTTATTTTGCTCTTCCAGGTAATAGGAGTGCTATACATGGAGTGAGGCTCATAGAGGAGTTCTGCCCCCCCCCCCTAGATGGTTGAAATGTTTCTCCTAAATCTTAGTTATGGATCATAACAGTGTTGTGCTAAAATACATTGACACTTCGGTTAGTTTTGCTGGTAGTTTTGCACACCCCTGCAATGCAGCCACTGAGAACTTCTCTGAAATGGAATTGGCCTAGAAAATCCTATTTGTAGCCATGTTTCTTGTGAACTGGGACCTTCCTTGAATACTTAGAATGGATGGTCTATAGATTGAAATAAACGAAATAAAACGAAACAAGAAAACAGATCAAATATTTTTTAAAGGAAGGAAGATGATTTTGGAAGGCAAACATTCTGAATTGAATCCTCTGATGTGCATTCCAAGATGACCAATTGAGCTGCCCTAGTTTCCAATTTGTAAAGTTCATCTTACAATAATAACAATCAAGGATAGTCTCTTGAAAGGCTATTTGTGCAAAATCACGACTAATTTCTCGCCAAATGCCAAATGTTCCCATCAAGTGAGAGCAGAGTTCTCATTTGATTAAAATATCTCAAGAGGTCCCCTGCCTGTCAGAGAGATCAAATTAAAATTGTCAGTTGAGATTCATCAGTTACAGAAGTTCTCGTCCTGTGATTTGAAAAGTCGCAGTGGCAACTTCCCATAAGGCTGACATCATTATCTATATAAGACTGAAATTAATGAGAACCTAGGGAATTGCACTGCCAATATGAAGCAAAGGAACTTAATATTTTAAAAAACAAAACCCACATAAACTGGATCATCCAGAGATGATCTGCAAGAGAATTGGATGGGATGCCTAGGTTTCCCTTCCCACACCCCACGGCACCCCACCCACAACCCCAAAAGAAGGATACTATCTTAAAGACTATTTCAACACTTAGGACAATTGAGCCAAATTGAAGCATGTTTATATTCCAATGAGTTCAATAGGGACAATAAATTAGGGACAATAGATATGATCCAATCAAAATTAATTGCATTTAAGTCCTATTAATGTCAATTGTAGAGAATTTCATATGTACATATATCAATCCTTTCGAAATCAGTGGGATACAGAAACACTTGATTTTAGCTGTATGTTGTACCCATAGTGATGTTTAATTCTTCCTTTAAACCTCCATTGATAAATCAACATTTGGGTCGATTGTATCCAAAGACAACCATACAAATAAAATACCTGGTGAAAGATATTAAGCATGACATAACTTTCATGTAAAAATAATAACAAACGTGCTATTATTGATACCTACTAACCTTTTTCAATACAACAGGACAGTTGTACATAGCTTCAATTCAATCATATCCCTACATGAATGGTGTCTATCTGACCTGACAGTTTTTTGAACATTAAAAAAATGGTATTAACTTACATACTGGATTGGATCAGATTAATCATACTTAGAGTAGACTTATGGAGATCAGTAGAACTAACCTAAGTTCAATGGATTCAAATGGGTCTACACTAAGTATGACTAAATCTGGATCCAACCAATAATTATAACAGTTGCACAAGTGTAACAGTGCAATAATCACAAGTTGTCTATTATCGGTAACAACAAATCTCACAGAGCATGAAAGCATAGCACATGCTATCTGAGCAGCCTTTGCTCAGTTACCACATTTCACAACTGCTTGAAAGGGGCAGGCAAAACAGTTATGGGAAGCACAAAAATGCTGCAGTTTTCTGTCAGTGTCAACCACAAAGATGCCTCTTTTCATGGTTTCAGCAGTGGCAGGCCCAACCAGTTCTGAGGCTGCCTTTCTTCATGTCCCAGGCAAGCTATGTATCTAGATTCAACTCTAGGTCTACTGGAGAGAGATGTCTTCTGGCATGTTCATATCACCATGGGTTGTTCAGCTTCCAGCAGGCTTGCATAGTTTGTACAGCTTCCAAACATTACGTTTAATGTCCAATACCATTGGCAGCAGTTGATCATGCATTTCAAAAGTGTATGTGGAAGCCATCTGACTAGAGATATCGCACCACCATTAGTTATATTAATAATAAAACAAACAAAAAAGGTCTTTGCATTATGGTCTGAGATAAGTTAAAGGACCACCACTGTTTTATTTTCTTTGGCACATCATTTTCAAGTTCAAATCTTGAAAACCAAAAATGCTGCTGTTCACACTTCTGGATTTGTCTGCTGGATTTCTGGTTGTTCTTGTTGTTTTCCAATGAGCCAAGCAGAATCAGGTTTTCTTAGCTAATCCCTTGGCAAGTGGAATAGTGGTGAAGAAGCTGCCAATTGTTATATTCCATCCATAGCCATGCAAAAGTGTGGTTGGCTTTTCAATGAAAATCTGTCTGGGCCAGGTTTTGAGCTTCTGCTGGGGCACATTATTCCTTCCCCACATATCTGTCTGCATCATAAACATGTGATGTTTTGGAATCATAATAACACAACCAGAATTATGTGCCCTACTTTACTGCCACATTGGACATCTTCCTTTGAGTGGCCCATGTTGTTCATAGATTGTCATTTTCATATGGCACAAGGCATTGTGGGAGAATGTTGGTAGACATATCCCACCAATGCACACTGGTTCCAGCTTGTCATTCATACTGATAGTTTGGCACTGAAGCTGATGATGGTTCTTTTGAAGGCTAAGTTTTGAAGGCAACCTACAACGACATGTTTTGCAAAGATCCTTCTGTGACCAAAGATCCTTGAATCAGAGTTGCCATTAAATCTGGCCACCTGCTGAGGTGAGGGGGTGTAGGTTACTTGTAAGCCTTTATGGATGCAATTTGGGTCACATTGACCCCCAAAACCAGATCAGTAGGTTTTACATAAAATGGCTATGAATGATTTGTCTGTATGAAAACAGGCAAAAGATAATGTGTGTTTTTCACCCTTTGTAGTCCCTTTTCACAAGAAGTGGAAAGAATAGATTCTGTGCTATGCATCTGCAGACATGATGAGTAATGAATAACTTGCATCAAATAATTTTAAGCAGCATTTTGCAGGGTCACTTCGCCTCCTAGACTTTGTGTGCATGACTTTTCAGTTTTCTCAGTTATTCTAATAGGAGTACAATTTATCCTAAATGCCGTAAGGGTAAACATATCAAGGAGTGGGAGCCTGAAACACTACATGGCAATTCACACCTTGTTGTGGTTAAGGGCTACCCAAAACATGGAGTTTTATTTTAAAATAATCCAGTGGTGTTGTGGTTAGGGTGACCATATGGAAAGGAGGACAGGGCTCCTGTATCTTTAACAGTTGCATAGAAAAGGGAATTTCAGCAGGTGTCACTTGTATATATGGAGAACCTGGTGAAATTTCCTCTTCATCACAACAGTTAAAGTGCAGGAGCTTTAATGGTACTAGAGTGACCATTTTAAAAGAGGGCAGGGCACCTGAAGCTTTAAATGTTGTGATGAAGAGGCAATTTCACCAGGTTCTCCATATATACAAATGGCACCTGCTGAAATTCCCTTTTCAATACAACTGTTAAAGATACAGGAGCCCTGTCCTCCTTTTCATATGGTCACCCTCGTTGTGGTGCCCTTGACCTCAGGGTTAAATCAATTCTATGTAAAAGTTCTTAATGTTGCATGGATCATGTGCACTACATTAAATGCACTGATTCAGGCAAGAGTCATGCAGTTATACTCCATGATCTAACAGTATTTGATAGGTGACATGGAGTGAGGTGCTAGAATGTGACCTGATAGCTTATAACATTTCATGTTTCATGCCTTCCAAAATCAAAACAATCAAGAGATGCCAACCAGCCCGAATCACTCTGCTTTTTAGTCAAGATGTCACTTTTTAAAACTCTGGTTTCAAATTTCAAAACTGAAATTTCACATTCAAAATCTGAGAAGTCATTAAACTTCTTAGAATAGCTACAAGACGCTCCAATAACTGTAATTCTACTTGTTGATAAACTTCTCTTATATTCCTACTTAAGCCCTGAGATACTCATAAGATGCCCTGATGTCTACTTTGTTGTACTTTCAGCACCAGGTAAACACCCTTTTATTATCTTGACCCTATTAATCCTCCATATTTCTGCTGCTTTGTGTTTTTAAGTAGTTTTATCTTTAATAGTTCTAGTTCTTCTTCTAATGCATATTTTTGCCTCTGCTCCATTTAATTTATCATTGCTTTTTAACTGATTGTTTTATTATGCTGATGTTTTCATGTGGATATTAGATTTAATTTGTGTTTTTAATGTACATCACCCAGAGAACCATACATTATAGGTTGACTAATACATTTTAGAAATAAATAAGTATTGAGGTAGGTAAGTGTGACTCATCATGAAATGGTACAAATGACTTATCCTAACGGATTCAGAATTTTCTATTTTAAGTAATTTATTGTTTTAAATTGATTTCTTAATGGGGAAAGGCTGCTGTTGGGAAGGCCTGGTGTGTGATCTGCAGGAGCTGAGTGTCTGTCTGCCCCACCCTCTTGCAAGTACAAAAGGCCCCTGGGTGCTAGAAGGCACAAGCCGAAGGGTGAGAGCTAAAGGGCTCTAGGCCTGAGGCTCTCAGCACTGGGCGTGAAGCCACTGACAAAGAACCGCCTCCTGGAATTAAAGAACCGGATGAGTGTCTAAACCAGAAAAGCAGTTTATCAATATAGTCAGCATGCTCATTGAGTGGGTTGCCTGCTCGCAAAGGTGGACATAAGGTACCTGTACTTGTAAATAGTTAATATATCCTTGCAGGAATACTATTTTCAAAGGCTACAAAACTCTTTCATGGGAGATTGTTGTGTTTTAAGCTGAATAACCTATCTTGGTTGATGTGGTGTTGTCTTATTACTGATTGCTTAAGGTGCAATTCTACTGCATGTTTAAAAAAAGTCCAACATCATGCTGGCTGGTGAAAACTGTGAGTTATAGGACTTTTTTCTATCTAAACATGCCTAGGATTGCACCTTAAAACTACTTAATTAGAGAAGAAACAAATTCTCTATTAATTTTATCATAACTCTGCATCTCCCCTCATAATATTTTCTGGAGAGAGAGAGAGAGAGAGGAAGGATTTGATCTGATTGCATTTTAACTCCTACAAACCTTTGCAATGAATGGGAACAGTGCAAAATGTACTCTTTGATTAGTTAACCTTCGCTCCTGTGCCATCTGTCTTGCTTCATATTTGATAATCAAGTGGTGGGGTGTGTATGCATTAGAGAAGGCTTTTTTTTTCATGCAAGCATAGAACCACTTTTGTGATTTTGTTGCAACGGCAATAATTGGTTCACATATTCCAATGACTGACTTACTGGTTTGCCCTGTGTGGTCAACATTATAGAATGACTGAACTGCAGAGATTTTTTTTTTAAAAAAAATGACTATTTATGGAAGAGGCAAGAAAGAGGTGGCTTAATGTCTAGAAATAGCTCAAAGATGTCAGCGGACATGATTCAGACAAAGTAAATTGCTTTTAGTCCCATTAACGTCAAAGAGAGTGAGTTGGCTTTCTACTTAAAGCTCTCCCATTGAAATACATTTGACTCAGAAGTGCTAAATTTTTGCTAGATTGTGCCCTAAGACTGAATGTCTCAGATCTGTGGACAAATTTACGCAGGTGTGAACATATCTCAGTGGGTTAAAACCAGAGCAGTTTCACTTGCAAATGGGACAGTCCTGGGTCTTCGCTCTCCCGTCTGCCTGCAGCCCCTACTGCCTCTGAAATCTGCTCCAGACCCCACCCCAGTTACAATGTGGGAGGTGTGAGAGAGGGGAAAGGCAGTCCTCAAAAATCACTTCCCTACGGTTCACAGAACTGTTACGACAGAGATAAGCTCACAGAGATTTCATCATCCCTTAAGCCGAATAGGCCAAACACTTCCAGACTACTTCTAATTAAATCTTAGCTATAAACTACAAGGCCCACTGAAGTGCTGAAGCACATCAGACAGATCCAAGTCACATCTGTTCATGGAAGGACTCCTTTGGATTCATCCCAGTGACTACAACATCAAGTAGTGGCTAGAGTGTGTGAAACAGCCACCAAAGATCACACCCCTCAGCTTTAGGTTTCCTATCACCAGACTACCTCATACACAAACATTTTTCAACAGAGACAATACTTACACATTTGGCTCAGAGCTGTTGAGTGATACATTTTATATGAATGTATGAATCAACACTTAATTTTGAAGAATGAAGAAATGTTTCAATTTCAATTTTTTCGATGTCAACGGCATGGAAACCATTTCGGTGCCACACACACACTGTGAGTGGCCAATAGGATGGGGAAACCTTCACCTGCAGGCTGAATCTGGTCTGCAAGATTGGCTCAACAAGCCTATGGGGTCCCAAATGAGCCCAAGTCCATCCCCAAAGCCTTGCCTATCCCCAAAGACCTGCACCCCTGATAAGGGAGATGGGACAGGAGAGGGGAAGTGAAACCAGCACAGAACTCAGCCACAGCCTCAAGGATCTCTATGCTCCCAGGATCTATCCTGTCCGCCACCTCTAGAAAATGTCTTCCAAAGATGTATAATCATGTCAAAGTCAGAACAATTTTCATTCATGATGACATACACCAGGGGGGTTGAATCTCTTTCAGCCCAGGGGATGAGTTACATTTTGGAGAAGCTCTTGGGGTGGGGGTGGGACAAATGCATAGACTGAATTTCCATTCTGGAAAAAAGTGGTCCTCAGTGGAGTGGTCCTCAGTGACGGCTGATGGCTCCAATTTTGGTGGGGCTGTGAATCCGTTCCAGGTTTCACTCAGAACCATCCAGAACTCTAAAGGAGCAATCCAAGGTGCTGATCCATATATCCAAAATAAGTTCAGAACCATGGGTACCTCCTTTAGAGTTCTGGCTGGTTCTGATTGTAACCCAGAATGGAATCATGGGCCCACCAAAATCGGAGCCACCAGCTTCCACTGTTAGTCCTATACATAGCTAAAACTCCCAAAGTGAAATTATTTGTATAAGGTCTGTAGTAGAATTTCTAAGATGGGAATTGCAGCAGAGTTTCTGAGATGTTGCAAAAAGCACCAGAAGGTGCCTCTTGGTGCAAGCAAGAAAGAATGTGCTACCTATGGAAACCATGGTCAAATTAGTCTGGACTTTCTGTTAAGACAGGCATTCACAGTACCTAGGCTAGAGAAAGCTTTCTGCTAAGAAAAAGGGAGAGGACCTGCAAAGGGATAGCTACTTGCTTGTGTAACTGTATAAATGCTGGGGGTTTCAAAGCAGAGGTCAGTTCCCTTCCCTGAAAGGTTGGGAGCTCCTTCGCGATGGTGACTCTGACTTGCAATAAAACCGTTTGCGAGATGGAGGTCAGTAAATAAAGAGACGACACACAGAATTTGGGTTTAAACAGGGCTATTAAAGATCTGCAAAGGGGGAATCCTATAGGGCATCCAGCCTGGCCTGTTTACAGGCCTTTCTGAGTAGGGCGAGCCATTCATGGCCCATGGGTTGCTGCTGTACAATTCGCCCTCCCACTGGCCACCCTTTTCTGGTAGGGAGTCCTTCCAGTGTCACCCCCAACCCAGGCCACAGGGCTCTGGGTGGGTGAGAAAGGTTGGCCTCAGAGGTAACCCTTATCTCCCAGCCAGGCTGCGGGGCTCAAAGCTGGGAGCCCTCAGGAATTACCAGTCACTGCAACAGTGCCTGTGAATGCTCACCAATCCAAATTCTCTCTGGATGCCCATTCCTACTTGCCTATCAGCAAATGTGACCAAATTATCAACCATATCCAAATCAATCTATTTATACTCCCAGGCTGTCTTACAGTGTGGAGTAAACAAAAAAACACACACCCATGAACAATTTGTAACTTGAGCAAAAAATTCATACTCGGCCCCGAATGGCAACCAGAGAACTCGCACTGCCTACAGGGAGGGAGGGAGCTGCGTGAACAAGGATGAAATGGGAAGGGTAAGAGCCTATTTATAGGCCAGTCATTTACCCCTCCCCACTCAGTGGCAGCACCAGTTTCAGCCAATAGCAGTGGGGCACATCTCTTTTCCTCCCCCACCAGCAAATGCCTCCCCACACCCAGGCCTAGCCAGGCATAGCAGAAAGGCTCTTTTGCTTATGAATGCTGCCTGGGTCATGATGGTGTTTGGCCAGTGACAACGAAATCCATGGCAAGTCTAAGCATGCTCCAGGGCTGGCATCAAGGGATGGCATGAGTGGACTCCTGCCAAGTGCTCACACCCAGCAGTGGGCCCAGTGACAAGAACTCCTTGAACTTGCTTCTCCTCTTCACCATTGCAACTGTCTTACTCATCAGTAAGCATGACTTACTTCATGCTGGGGCCCGGACAAAAGAGATTGTGAGAAGAAGGAGCAACGGATGCCTCTGCCAACTTGCTCAGTGGCACTTGCAGCAATGATGAGAAACAGGATGAGCAGCAGCAGGATCCGGTGACCATGGTGGCCAGAAGACCCAAGGGCCTTCAAACTCTTACAGCTGGCTCTGGCATGTAGATTGCCACATTTCTGCAACAAGAGCCCATTTCTATAGCAGGCCACATCATGGGTGAACATGGGTGAACATTTAACCATAGACTGGAGACACAGTCAAGATGGGCATTCAATGTGCAGCCTGTTCCTCTGCATGTTTATTCAGATGTAAGTCCAACTGAGATCAGCAAGACATACCCTCACATGTGCATAAGACTGCAGCATTGCCTTAGCATTTATTTGTCATCACAGTTAAGCTGTTGTTCGATCAACGAAATAAAAACAGATGTGTAACCATTATGAAAATGGTCCCCTGAGATTAGTTGTTATGCATAGTGCAGATATGCCCCAGATTTAATAAAGGGGAATGCCTTCTCTTCTCATAGGCCCTGATTTTGGCTTCAGCCAAGAAGTAGATGGGGCTTTACAACATTAGAAAACCACAAACCCGCATGCATCAAATGTAATTGCAACTATTTGAAACTGCCAAGGTAATTTTTATACTCATTTTCTAGTTAATTATTCATTTCCCTTTAGCTAAGGGAATTTCAGAAGTCATTTTCAGTGACAGCATTTAGAGGCCAAAGATCCCACTCTGGTTTAAAGTTTACAAGAGATATACGATGGCTGAATGATGTCAGCTCACAAGTCTGCAAGTTCTACTTACAATGTAATAGGATTGATGAGAATTTACCTGTGTTGCAAAATACATCACCAGCAACAAAAACCTTATGGGGGGAAAAGAAAAAAAACATACAACTACCTGATGTTAAACTTATGTTATGTTTTATAATATGTCTTTGCCAAGTTCCCCCAGAGTTCTGAGATTTTTTTCCCCTCTTTTTTTTTTTTTTTTTTTTGGACATAGTTCACATTTACAGTCAATTAAATCAGATTTCCACAACTTGCTATAGAAATGCAAACATAGGGAGAATATTGGCAGTATATCTCATTTCACTCTACTGCACATATTAATTTCAACACTGTTTTTACCATCTGTTCGGGACCTAATTTTAAATACAAAATAAAATGCACAAATATGCAGCTGTAAATGGTGTGAGTCCATGAGCCATGGAAGTGAGTATGTTCACAATATGCTTCAACGCATTGCACAGGAAAAGCCAATGTCACAGAATTAAGCTACAGTTGAAATTGCACGTGAATAATGGTAAGACCTGGCTTTATTGGAAGAACTGATTGCAAACTTATGTTCAGTTATCAAACATGTATAATACATTACACTGGATATAGCCCATCCAAAGTCCTCTTGATTTTGGTGGAAGATAATTCAGTTGTGCTTAACTACGCTGTTGACATCAAGGCTTGACTTACGGGGTGTGGTTTTTTTAAAAAGAAATGGATTATATTACCTAGCTCCAAATCACAACCTTTTAAAATCCATTAACATACAAGAAGTACAAATCAGCAAAAGATTCAATTGGAAATTCCATTATATTCTTAAAGAGTCAAGAATTAGCTAAGCTTTTGCCATTGGCAGCAGTTCAGCCAACATTACCTATCTATTTATTTATTTATTATATTTACTTGTATCCAATCTTATGTCCAATGCTGGGCCTCAAGGCAGCTTTACAAAATTAAAATATATACAATTAAAACCTATAAACAGAAGCATACAAAAGTTAAAGCTATAAATAAATGTGCTTTAATGTTGAAACATTTAAAATGTGAATAACAATTTTAAAAGTCCTATGCATAGACAGAGGCCCAGACTATTCACCAAAGGCAGGCCAGAACAGAATTTTTTTTTGCCTGCCTCCAAAAGCACATCAAGGAGGGAGCCAGTCTAGCTTCCCTGGGAAGGGAGTTCCAGAGCCTTGCAGCAGCCACAGAGAAGGCCCTCTCCTGCGCTCCAACCAGGCATGCCTGTGATGGCGGTGGGACTGAGAGAAGGACCTCCCCTGAAGATCTCAAAGCATGAGCAGGCTCGTAAGGGAAAATACAGTCTTTCAGATAACCTGGACTCGAGTTATATAGGGCTTTAACCAGCACTTTGAATAGTGCCCAGAAACAAACCAGAAGCCGGTGGAGCTGTCCAATACAAGTCAGCAATCTGGCTGCAGCTCTTTGAACCAGCTGTTTCTGAATACTCTTTAAAGGCAGCCCCATGTAGAGTGCATTACAGTTATTCAATTGGGATGTAACTAAGGCATGTGTCACTGTGGCCAGGTCAGACATCTCTAGGAATGGGTGCAGCTGCGCACTAGCTTTAACTGTGCAAATGCTCTCCTGGCCACTGCTGAAACCTGGGCATCCAGGCTCAGGGCTGAAGTACACCCATACTGTGGACCTGTGTCTTCAGGGGAAGTGTAACCCCATCCAGCACAAGCTGAATCCCTATTCCCTGATCTGCCTTTCAACTGATGAGGAGTACCTCTGTCATGTCTGGATTAAGCTTCAATTTGTTTGCCCTCATCCAGTCCATTTCTGCCGACATACACCAGTTTAGTACCAAAACCGGTTTAACAAAAATGACTAGTCTGAACTTGTTTGTTTGTTACAGTGGACTAGATGATGCTTAGATTCCCATTTTGGTGAGTCTTCTGAGAAAATGCATTCAATTAAAGAAGGAGGAAAGGAAGTCTCATAGCTTGAAGACTAGGAAGAGTCCATAGCTGGGATTTGATTATCTCGGCTTGGCAATGCCACTGGCTCAGATTCTGAGCATGAGTGCAGTCACCCCGATCTCAGTGGCATCTTATGTGTATGGGTTAGCTGTGCTACTTCTGCAAACTTGCACAGGATCCCGCCATGAATGGAGAGAACAGGCAGATCCAAAGAAATCCCTTAAGCATTACTCAGCACTGAATGCCACTGTATATGTGTGAAAGTTTGAGGCCTACAGAGGCAAGGTAATAAAATCAGTTTTAGGCCTTAGCTAGACCAGGCTATATCCCAGGGGGAACCCCGGGATTGTCCCTGTGCATCCAGATGACACACAGGGGATCCCGGGATGAGGGAGGGATCATCTCTCCCTTGCCCTGGGATACAGCCCTCCCCTTTGGGCCCAGTTTTTCCATGGTCTTGGGCTGAGCCCGAGACTGTGGAGTGTGTGGTATGTTTCCATGGGTTTACTCGCACGGAACCGGGAGCCACGCATGGGGTGCAGCACTCCTCAGGAGCACTGCGCCCATCAGGGGTAGGGTGGAGGAAGTGGGTAAGTAGTTAAAAAAAAAATTCAAAAACCTTACCTTTGCACATGAGCATTTGTGCATTCTGTCCCCTTTAAAAAATAAAAAATGGCGGGCGTGACACCTCTCTTCCTGGGGTCATCGCACCTTACATGTAAACGGGGGTGAGATCTCATGTTAATCGCAATGCGAGGTCTCCCCCCCCTCTCCCCCAGACTTTCAGGTAGGTCTAGCTAAGGCCTTAGAGACCTGGAGTTTTTCTGATGGAATGTGAGAGAAGGAGTACACCCCTGTGAGGAGTAGTTTCCCTTCTCCAGTTAAGTTTCATTCCCTGGTTAAGTTTAATTTCTCCAGGTAAGTTTCATTTATTCAAAGTTGGAACAGTACTTTCTGTTTTGGGGCAAGAGGGTATAAAAGAGTGAGAGAACCAGCCAGGAGAGAGCCAGAAAATGGCCAATCCATGAGGAAGGAGCAGAAAGAAGCAGCTTGAAGAAGTCTAAGTGCAGCTTAGGGTAAAAGAACCTGCATTTTCACAACTTTTATTTTCTTTTAATGCCTTTTGTATCACTCAGCTCTATTGGCTAAATACCTTTATTGTAATTTTGCTAGTAAACTGTTGTGATAAACCTAAAGCATTTAGAGTGTCACTTTCCTCCTGCTATCATCTACAGCCAAAACCTCACATTACTAGAAGGAGGAAAGTAAAAAAGAAGGAAGGTGGAACTCTTAAGGAGGCAGAGATCCTTAAGGATTAGCTCAGGGGGTCCAGGTCAAAGAAGGAACCCTGGCAAGATGTGTAAGCCACCGAGTGTGTACAGAAAGAGATACAGTTTACAGGGTTCAGATGTACACGTAGGTCTCTGCACACACTGGATCTATTAATGTGACCTGGATGTGCAATGCAGAGTTTAGGTGAGGAGGTGTGTTTCATTTCCGCCTATTTTGTGATGCAAATGCATACATCCTTCTTTGTTACCTGGGTTCATAGTGTGTAATTATTTCAATCACATTTCCAGCATTGTTTTTGAACACTTCCTCTAGACTGGAGACTGTATCAACAGCTTGCCAATGTTCTACAAAAGATGAAACTCTACCATACCTTTGCTTCTCACCAATGAAACATGTTCCATTTCATACATATAATAGAACAGGGCTGTCAGCCTCTGTCTCCTTGGCACCACTCCGCTCTCCAGACTGTGGCCTGGAGGAAGAATACCTTGGCATGCAGGCCAATATCTTCATTGCCTTTCTGGCTTTGGGTAATATCCAATGCAACAGTAACACTAACATAGATTTTGGTATGCTAGGGTAAATGATCTCTAGCGCAATGCGACTCACACTTACTGTCTCAACTGGTTTTCTGGGGAAACCCATTGCTCCAGAAGTCACTACTGGCATTGCCCTTAGGGCAATGTTTAGGGCAATGTATTTTACCTTAGCGATAGTGTCACATTGGATACTTCCCCTTGGAAGGAAGTCCGCACCAGCAAGCAGCAAGGGCTTCTTAGATAAGAATAGCCTTTTGGGATGAGATTAAGGGCTCATGGAGTCCCCTCTATTAATAGTGGCCACCCAGATGCTTCTGAGAAGCTTACAAAGCTGGCGTGAAGACAACTGTGTGTATCGCTAGTCGTGGCCACATGGGGTCTATATTTTGAGTGCTATATTTTGAGTCACTCAGAAACAGCACTTGTGTACACCAAGTTTAGCTTCAAGATTAGTCAACTTACTCCCAGATGAGTGCAAACCTTGCCCACAGCATTATTCCCCAAATAACAGATGTTTCATTATCCCCTGTTCGGTGGGGTATTTTAAGTCACCTTTTAAATTTAGTGTGCACATAACAAAAAATGTTTTAGTTCAGCATCAGAACAGCATGTTTTTACCTCCCATTCTCCAAATGGTGTATTTATTTCAGTACTATTTATACTTTAAAGAGCTCAGGGTATAGTAAATATGGATATCTCATTCTTATCCTCACAACAGGCTATGAGCTAAATGATTCTGAGTGAGAAATAAGATTGTCTCACAGTGGCATATGACTCCATGGAAAATATGTAAGATTTAATCATTATGATTGGCTTAATTCAGTCTCCTTCTCCCCCCACCATGACAATTCACAACATCAGTAACTGTGTCGTGAGCAGTGTGTTATTACCATTACTGCTGTTGTGAATTATATCATCATCCAACATTTCACAGATGGAAATGGCCCAGTTTTCATACTAAGGACAAATGCCTGATTCCAAATCTTTCCTCCCATTTCGGCTGCTCTGTACACATTGCTGAAGGCGCTACTCCAGCTGCTGTATTTATTCATTGCTAAGGGCCAAAACAGATATTACTATCTAGCAGCTATATATTAGTAGGTGCAGGGGATTCAACCCAGATCTTTTTTTAAAAAAAACAACCCCTCCCCCCTACACACCAGGGTACCGATCAGGATTCCCAGCACCCACTTTAGAGTTTATATATTAAAAAGTAGCTGCTAGATATGGATTTAAAGAAATGTGTGTTTTCTCCCTAAGTAAACAAACACAAAATAGGGATGCAAAAGTAGTTGAAGGGAAGGTCACCCACTGATGATAGTGGATAGAGTGTTGGACATGGATTCCCTGTACTCAAGCTTTTAATTGATCCGGGGCTTGTTTAACGCTGACCTAAATGTGCATATTCACATTTCAGGACACACGACACAGCCGTCCACTCACAGTAGCGCCGGGTTTTTAACGCGATAATACGCATATTTGTAGTGGCAATTTACCACGACTTTTGGATCACATCTGAGTTTGCACCGCATTATGGTTATGTGACTTTGGGGGAGTTAAATCACACTTTGACATGTGGAGGGAGCTTTGAGGGTAGGACAACGTGATTGGCCAATTTCCTGATTTTCCACCTATTAGCTGCCTCATTCTTTTGTGCCGTTTTCAGTTTGAATTCCCGAATTCTGCGGAGCTCTGCAAAGAGAGCTTATTAACACAAAGGGGGGGGGGACAGGCATCCTCCTCTGCTGCTTCGTTCCTTCCCCACACTGCACCCAGTTTGTCTGTTATATGAATCTGCGGAGCTCCGCGTATAAATTTTTTATAGTTTCCATTGTCTCTACTCCGTACCATCTAATCTGCGTATATGCGCATGTGCGCATTTATAACTGTACTATAAAAGAAATTCAGGAAATAAATCACTATTGCTGCTGCAGTGTGATGCTCTTTACCTACATTCGAATCAATGGAAATTCGGGTTTATATTTAATGAGCCATCCCGTTGTCGTACAGACAGGGGCCCAGTCACTAGGAATATGGTTTTGTCCAGTTTGGGGAGGGATTCGCATATGACTAGAAGATAGTGCTTCCATGAAAATGGTGGTTCACAGATTGTGTAAGTTAAGAACCCATGTGGAAAAACAAGTTGCCTTGTTTGGAAGGTGCCCGATCTTATCTCAGACACCTCATAGTTTATAATCTCAAAGATAAGGGAAATGTGCAGAACCTCAAAGCCCAAGAGAAATACGGTCAGATGTCAAAATGCGTTAGCTTTGTTTTGGTTCCCCCCCCCCCATTTCATTCCCCAAGACTCCAGCTGGATTGACATTACTCTAAGCACACTTGCTTCCAGCAGTAATTTACTGGCCTTTGTAGAGTACACAGAGGAATGCTGAGTTATCAGAAACCTTTCCTCCTTGTTGAGGCAACTTGTGAAAACATGCTTTGCTCACAGAGGCTGCACACTAGCTATGGGATTCATAGGTTGGCTTGCTCAACAGGTGAGAGTGAAAGAACAGGAGCACCATCAGTTGTCAAGAAAGCAGAAGAGTATACATTAGGGATGGATGGGAAATTTTGTAAGGTAAGGCAAGCAGTGGTAACTAGTTGTATATTACTTCCAATATCAGAAGCAATATGCCTCTCAATACCAGTTGCTGGGGGATATGTTTACTGTTAAAGTATGTTAGAGAAATACTGTTTGAGTATTTCACAGCAAAATGCACTACAAAAGAACTCCTTTGAACCCACAGTTTTCTGTGTCGTAGAAACCTGTTTTACCGACTCCCCTCTCTCTGTCAGCCAACATATTTAATGCATGTCTTTCTCTCCCCACAGATAACTACCCATACAAGCCCCCCCTCTCCCTGCCAGATTGCCATATGTAGACACACTCATGCCCCTGTCTCTCTCTCACACACACACGGCCTACCCATCATGTATACACATAAGCATAAAAACACGTGATCCTTCCTTCTCCTCCCCACAAGCCCATAAAAAACATTTAGGCCAGATCTGCATCAAACAGGATATTCCACTATGAAAGTGGTATGAAAGCTGTATATAAGAGGCAGGAGCCACACTACTGCTTTATAGCGGTACTGAAGTGCACTGACATCTGTTGGGGCCCATTGATCCAGACCATATACCACTTTCATACTGCTTTCATAGGCCTTAGCTAGACCTAAGGTTTATCCCAAGATCATCCCGGGGTCGTCCCTGCCTGCTCCTGGGATATCCTGTGTGTCATTTATGTGAACAGGGATGACCCCGGGACGATCCCGAGATAAACCTTAGGTCTAGCTAAAGCCTCAGTGCTATATCCTGCTTGGTGTAGAATCTGGCCTGTGTCTTTCAGAATCCTTCCAAAATCCCCCCATCTCCTTGGAACCTCCCAAAGTCATTTTTCTCTCCCTCAGGGAATGAGGGATAAGCACCTCAACGGGCAACAAGGAAGGTGTCTGGAGGCACACAGGTGTTCACAGGGACCACACTGCCTACCCCCCCAGCTTGAATGGGGTACATGTTCAGCCTTTAAACCTATCACAGAAAAAGATCTGGATATGATACACAATGATGCTATTATGCCTTGCAAAAGTGCTATACCTGTATTTTCAGTTGATAAGTGTCCTGAATACCTGTAAACTGGGAGACAGAATATCTGCAAAAATAAAGATACGGATTTCATATATCCCAATATTGATTGGATCCGACTGTCAGTATATTGTTTGGACCTTTACAGAATATTGTGCAGTCAGTCAGATCTATACCATGCGCTACTGCCTGTTTCAACGGAACCAGATGACATGACGGTGCACCGAATCAGCATGAAAGTATGCCATGAAGCAATTATGTTCGATGTTGCAGAAGTGCTCAAATTACCTTTCCTTCCTGACTTCAGAAAAATCTGCGTCAGAGAGACTAAAGGGAGCATATCCATTGTTAAAAAATAAATTACTTATAGAACAGCACATGATTGAGCCCACTCTGAAGTTTTTTAAAAAAATAAAAAACCACCAAGGGAAAAAAGGGAGGAGGCATACTTTGTATTGCTAACAATGGATGGTACTATACTTTTGGCTCTGCAATATAATTCACAGGTAAATGACCACAAACAAAGTCAAAATTAAATGTCCATTGATTTTAAAAACTATGGCTAATGCTTTCTTTGTAAGAAAGGGCAACCCTCATCTTTGCCATAAAAATTCACCATTTTAAGATTAATTAGTCAGTTGCTATCCAGGTATACTAGAAAATGATTTGCAAGAAATGTGTCTCCCGTTCCCATAATCGTTGTACTGTCATAATGGTAGAACATAGCCAGTGAAATAGTTTTGTATAAGTTTGAGGACAAACAAAAAGTAGTATTTCATCTTGCAGTAAGCAATTTATTATGAAAATCACATTTACAAAATGTAGGGTGACCATATGAAAAGGAGGACACAGCTCCTGTGTCTTTAACAGTTGTATTGAGAAGGGAATTTCAGCAGGTGTCATTTGTATGCATGCAGCACCTGGTGAAATGTCCTCCATCACAACAGTTAAAGCTGCAGGTGCCCTGCCCTCTTTTGTATCTGGTCTCTCTAGTATAGCTCCTGCACTTTAACTGCCAGTTGCAATGAAGAGGGAATTTCACCAGGTTCGTAGAGTGGTAAAGCAGCAGTTTCTGCAGCTGAAACTCTCCCCACGGCCTGAGTTCGATCCCAGCGGAAGCTGGTTTCAGGCAGCTGGCTCGGGATGACTCAGCCTTCCATCCTCCCAAGGTCCAAAAAATGAGTACCCAGTTAGCTGGGGAAAGGTAATAATGGCTGGGGAAGGCAATGGCAAACCACCCCGCTATAAGGCCTGCCAAGAAAACATCAGCAAAAGCTGGCATCCCTCCAAGAGTCAGTAATGACTCAGTGCTTGCACAAGAGATTCCTTTCATTTCCTTCTCCATATGTACAAATGACACCTGCTGACATTCCCTTTCCTATGCAACTGTTAAAGACACAGGAGCCCTGTCCTCCTTTTCATATGGTCACCCTACAAAATGTAGTGATGGCTCAGGGGCATATGCCTCCTCTCCCCAACCATACAATTTATCAGGATCAAACATGTTCTCCCTAGTGTGGGAGAAGGGCTTTCAGGGGGTGAAGAAGGATGAGGAAGAGGAGGAGGAGGAGGAATTTACCATCCAACAGAGGAAGCAGGGCAGAGAGTCTCTAAGGGCTCCAACCAATGCACGTTTTATTGCACACTCGCTACTGGACACTCACAGATTTTCTGCAGATCCCTCACATGTTGTCGTCTGCTTCCTGCACCCCTTCCACCCCTTCTGGCCTTCCTTGCATCACAAGAAAAAACACAGTCCAAAATATTTTTAAAACTGGAAGTTGCTTCTCTCTTTTGCTGTGTGCAGGAGAAGCAGCGTGATTAGAACGCCCGACTGAATGGGCCTCATGCTCATTGTTTACTTCCTGCATTTTTTCACATGTGTGATGGAGCCTTAGGACTCTTCAGAAGTCAAGGATGAATCTTCTCATGAGCCTAAAACAGAAAATGCAGACAGCTCAGAGACTGTTCCCCCCACCCACTCCTGAGAACTCAGACTCTCTCTGATGATGAGGGGACATAAAAATTAACAGATAGTCTGCCACAGGTTCAAGTGGGTGGAGTTGACAGGAGATGGGAAGCAGTTTCTTAGGATAGCGGCTCGTGAGAAACTCCTCCCAAAAGACCCTCCCTGAGCTGAAGTGCCTGTTAAATCGTAAGTAACAGACCTGCTTTAGTTGCAAGCAACTGCCTAGCTTTGTTAGCCAAATTATGCTTAGAAAATAGGTCCTAGTATTTACACTCCCTTCAGGTGTGCAGAAAAGTTTATTTGTTGAATAAAGCTTTGCAAATTACACAGCAGACATCTTTATTCAATGGGAGGGTACAATTCATCATGGCACAATTATTCCTCAAGAACACTTAGAGCTTTGCTAGACCTACCGCCCAGAGAGCCCCAGCTATTGGGCGGTATAGAAATGTAATAAATCTATATAAATAAAAATGTAAATGTCCGTTCGAAACAGACGTTATATCTCCGAAAGTTCTTCACCGATTGCTTTGAAATTTTGACACAACGTTGCATTCGAATATGCAAGCGTTGTTATGTAACTATGTTCTATATGGGGTCAAAGGTTTGTCTTAAAATTGAAGAAATAGGCCTCCTCAAAACCAGTCCTGCTGATCATTGTGACATCGCCAACCAGTAGGCCAATCCGCTGCCTTTGACTCCTCTCTTATTTGCATGTTTTCTCACAATTGGCTGAGTGAATATAGATGTCACACCTGTGACAGTTACACGTTCTGAAGAAAGGTAACTGCCAGGAGTTTCCACATTCATCTAGATGTGTGTACGATTGCTCTCTTGGGCTCTGTTTTGGTTGGGATGAAGGGTAAGCAATCAAGGCAAATGCATGGAGTGTCCCAATTGTGTAGGCCAGCCATTGTAAAAGACATATGAGTGTTCCCATGAAGCTTGTCTTATACAATCATTTGGCATTTCCCCCTATTTGTGGAAAAACTAAATACAGTTGTTTGGGCTTGTAATATTTCACAGGCATATATATTACAAGTGGAGAAAGCAGCAATGGGAAATCGTACAATTCAATATATATATATATATATATATATATATATATATATATGGGATGTCTTCCGCTCCGATTAGAATTGGAGAATCAGAAGCGAATTGGCCTGCTCCGCCTTGCCCAGAGGCAGAGTAGAAACGGAAAGGGGACCCTTAGAAGCATGGCGAAGAGAAGCGGCGATAGGCGGAGTGCTTCTCTTTTCGCAGAGCGCTCCGCCCGCCATTTTGGATAATTTCGCCAATAGGATTGCATTGCAGAAAAGATTAGGTGATACCTGTGTTGTTTTTTAGGCTATTTTTCTGAAATTTATTGTGCTTAGAGAGTCGTGGCTGGGGGTCATTTTGAGCCTACCCTCAGCATGCTGCGTGGTGCAGTTCACTCGCTATAATTTTTTAAAAAAATATGTAAAAAAAGCAGGAGAGGGTAAAAGCGGCGTGTTTTTTTTAGCAATGACAGGCAGATTCAACTCCCAATCCTGATGAGAAGTGATGACCTCATGAAGCATCCTCCAATCCCAGCGTTGGAGGGGGGACTAAGGCAGAGCCACCCTGAGAGCTTTCTGCTTTGTGTCTCTTTGTGGGTTGGCGTTCGTGGAGAGAGGAGTTAGTTATAGGTGCTGCTGCTGTGTTTGGAGTTGGAGGAGATTAGATTAGGATTTAGCTTGGGTTGTGTGTGTGTTTGTTTGCTTGTTTCTGACTGTTTGCTTAGTTTGCTCTGTGTTTTTCCCTTACTTTGATTTAATATAAACTTTATTTTTAAATTTTGGAGTGTTTGTTTGTTTGTTTGGTTCCCCCCCCCTTCCCCCTCTTAAAGCCTGACTGTGTTTCATCTTCCTTCTTTCTTCTATATAAAAAAAAATACAAAAAAATACAAAAAGAAATTATTCTCTATTTCTTCTGTGTGTGTGTGTGTGTGTGTGTGTGTGTGTGTGTTACTTGAACTGTGTGTGTGACTGTGTGTTATTGTGTGAGTGTGCTGTGTGCACTGCTTGTGAAGTGCAAAAAAAGCCAATACAGTTTGAGCATTTCAAATCCAGTTTGGACAAAGCATACACACTTGTCCCATTTCCCCAAATATATATTATTTGGGGAAATGGGATTATATAGTATTAGTAGTAGTATTATATTATTATCATCATGAGAAGAGGGAGCAGGCGCATGTATGTGGCTAGGCATGCTGAAAGCAGTGGTGGTCAAGGGAAGGCTCAGGCTGGCACCAGTAAGCAGGCCGCCTCTCCTGCTGTGAAAATCAAACGGGCAAATCCATAGTGGGGCATCTGCCAGGACTGACTCCCCCATACTAGATCTATGGCGTATCTCTGCCTGGCTCTCTGCCCGCCTGTCCTCCTCCTCTGTGACCGCCTCGCAGGGATGGTTTACAATGCATGACTTACTGCTGGCTTTGAAACAAACCATCCTTGCCTCATTTCCTTATGCCCCCAGAAATGCCTGCCGCCTGCCTGCCTGAGTGCCTTCCCCCCAGGGTGCTGCTGTGGTGGGGCATCTGCCGGGACTGATTCCCCCGTACTAGATCTATGGCATATCTCTGCCTGGCACTCTGCCCGCCTGTCCTCCTCCCCTGCCCGCCTCGCAGGGATGGTTTGTGTGTGTTTTGCTTTGTCTCAGGGGACAAGTCCTTCCTGCACTCACTTAGACTTTTTGAAGTTCCAAATCAATTTTTCAAGTGTGGAAGAAGATTCATGTTTAGGGTTATCTACTCCCCAACTCATGGCATGTTGGAATTTCCTTTGAAATGGCCCCATTGAGCTGTCTGCAGCTTTAAATCCCTGAGATACTCTATTTTTTCAAAAATTCCCCAAAAATCAGGGGAGGCTTGGATTGGCTTGAGTCTTGGCATGTGTGTGTATTCGTCCATGAGGTGTAATGGTGCCGAACTTCAGGTTTCTAACATGAAAATTGACGGAGATATAGAAAGGGGTGATTGAATTGGGGTTAGGGGTGCTGCGTTGGAGGTTAAAGCCCCCCCAAAATCAGGGGATGATGGAATCTGCTTGAAACTTGCCATGAATGTGGATGTGCCTGCTTCCAAGTTTTTATCTGTCAAAATGTCGGAGAACAGTCCATGTCTGAAAATGGGGTGTCCGGTTTTCAAAAATTCCCCAAAAATCAGGGGAGGCATGGATTGGCTTGAGTCTTGGCATGCATGTGTATATGTCCATGAGGTGTCATGATGCCGAATTTGAGGTTTCTAACTTTAACAGAAAAAAAGTTGTAGGTTTTTTTGGATTTCAATGCAAGCCTATGGGGGGGGGGGAAGCGGAGCTCCGATCTGGATCCAGAGCTTTGCAGCGAACCGGAGTGGACTATAGGCGGAGCGGAGTGGACCCGATCCGGAAGTTGCGGATCTGGAAGAGAAGCGGATTGGGGAGTCCGTGCACACCCCTAATATATATATATATATATATATATATATATATATATATATATATACACACTCTTCAAACACAAGCAATTATGTCAACTGCAGTTTCATCCCTGAATGTCAGATCCTCTTACCGAATTAATGAGTGGTTTAGTAAGACTTACAATAATGTAATGGGATAGACGTTAAGACTAATTCAACAGAAAATAAATGGATCATTTATTTAATATGCCAATGTTAAGATCAGAGACATGAAAGGGAAAATAAAGAGGAATTACAAAGTCAGAAAAACTTGGGCTGAGCACAGTGCCAGTCACTCACATGGAATAAGTAGAAATACTACCCAGACCAGAAGTTAGGGTTGTGGGGGTTGGTTAATAAAATATATTATAATGGCAACTGGCAACACAACATAATTATAACCTCTGGTATGTTCAATGTTGTTTGTTAGCTTTCTTAATATCTACATCCAATGACCCACCAGCATAATGTTTCATCATAACAGTGCCATTCAGCCCTCCCCAGTTAAGGATCTTCCCTTGGCATTACTGTGAACCCTTTCGGAAGAGATCTATCACCTATATAGGTTTCACCTTGAGTTTCAAACTTCGAAAGGAAATCCCACATGACTGATTGTAGAAGGGCTTTGAATTCCTCAGTGGGAGAGGCAGATCAGAAGCCCTGAGACCTGGACCCTTTCCCAGAAACAATTATTTTCTCTTCACAAAATTCTTTCCAGTCTTTTACACCTAGAGATGCTACCCATTCCTAATTATTAATATGTTTCCTCGTGGTTCGGGAACTTACATTGTAACAAGTAAAAAATCTATTATGTATGGCACCATTGAGCTACTGTAGCGTAGTAATGGGACTGAGCTACAAATTCAAGAATCCCTCATTAGAATCTTGTCTCAGTGAGGAACTTGCTGCAGTGGTCTAAGGCATGTTTTCCCCTCTCAACCGTCCATATCTACAATATGGGGGTAATAGCACAGGCCTATCTGACAGCACTACTTTCAGGATTACAAGGAATGGATTCGATCCAGTTTACTTAAAGTAGATCAATGAGACTTAAATCATGATTAACCTAAGACCGATGGGTTTTAATACATCAAAGTATAACTTGGGCCTTAGCTTGACCTAAGGTTTATCCCAGGATCGTCGGGGTCATCCCTGCCTGCTCCCTGGATATCCTGTGCGTCATTTGCATGAACAGGGATGACCCCGGGATGACCCCGGAATAAACCTTAGGTCTAGCTAAGGCCTAAGTCTGGAACAAACTCCATTTATATGAAACATTTGAAAATATTTTGATCACAGAAACCCATAGAAAATTAATGAGTTCTACCAATGAGTAAGAGATGGCATCAAGGAGGAATTGAGAAGAGGTGGGTTGGCACCTCTTCTCAATACCTCTTCAAATACTTAAAAGGTTGTCACACAGAGGAGGGCCAGGATCTCTTCTCGATCCTCTCAGAGTGCAGGACACGGAATAATGGACTCAAGTTAAAGGAAGCCAGATTCCAGCTGGACATCAGGAAAAACTTTCTGACTGTTAGAGCAGTGCGACAATGGAATCAGTTACCTAGGGAGGTTGTGGGCTCTCCCACACTAGAGGCCTTCAAGAGGCAGCTGGACAACCATCTCTCAGGGATGCTTTAGGGTGGATTCCTGCATTGAGCAGCGGGTTGGACTCGATGGCCTTGTAGGCCCCTTCCAACTCTGCTATTCTATGATTCTATGATTAGAGGATAGCCCTCAGTTTGTAGGGTTGTCTGGTCCAATATTGGTTTAAACCTTAAGAACCATAAAGAGGGCAAGCAGTGGCCTTGAAATTGTCCATCAATACTTAGCACTTGAACAGCAGACTGAGACAACATACTGGTCAGCTGGTCACAGTCGTCACCACAGTGAGATGTAATTATTTCTGAAAGATTTATAAATAATTGCTTAATTATAGTACTCATTTCTAAATTGAATATATTTGAGATGTGTTCGAATTCAGACAAAGCTCAAAGCCCAAGCAGAATTTGGCCCCTTCAGGCTGTTTCCGGTGCTTCCTGAGACAAAGCAGGCTTCCATCTGAAGTGCCCAGAACTTAACCAAGCTGGTCAGGATCTATACTACTCCTTTAAAATGGTTTATAACAGTATTGACACCTGTTGGTGCCCAGGACACAGGGCCTTGCTAGACATGGGGTTAGCCCAGTCTGACACCCGGGCTTGCCCCTGTCCAGCCCAGGCTAAACCCTCCGTTGGCCCAGGATAACCGGCACCAGTTGTGGCCCAGTATTTCCGCAGCCCCGGGCTCCGGAAGGTCTAGCCGGTTCTGTGGCTTTTCCCAGCTATGCAGCTTACTCATGAGTAGCCAGACAAAGCCACGCACTGGGCACAGTGCTCCACAGGAGCACTGTGCCCATCGGGCTGGGGGGAATAGTGCTGGAGGAGGGAGATCGGGGCCAGGGGGCAAATCGCAGGGGGGATAGATGTGGGCAGGGGGGAGAGCAGACCCATCGGGAAAGATGGGGGGAAGAGTGGAGCCAGGGGCGATGGGGAGGGGGATTGGACAGGCCGGGTGGGCGGGCAATGGGAGGGATTGGACATCGGGGGGGGGAACCAGGGGCAGGGGGGAGCGGGGAACCCTTTTTTTAAAAAAAACACTTACCTTATCATTGGTGCGCTCCTGCGCACATGGCCCCTTTAAGTGAAGAAAAAAAATGGGCGACGTGACAGGGCTTTCCTTTACCCCGTCGCATGTCACGTGTGGACAGGAGTGACAGCCTGCACTACTTCTAGCGTGGGTTGGCCCTTCCAAACTCCAGGATTTAAAGGTAGGTCTAGCAAGGCCCACACTCTATATACTGTTTTCAAACCATTTTCAAAGTGTTATATCCTGTTGGTGTAGATCTGGCACTGGATGAAGCTTTGTTATTGCCAAGATGCCACATCCCAGCAGGGGCCCACTGACTAGAGCCCAACTGGCGTTGCTCCTCCCCCTCCCTATGGCAACCAGCTTGGTCACCTGCCTCACAGTCTGGCTTAAACAGCAGAAGTGTTGAAAGGAGGAGAAGTAGATCTATATGGCCTCCCTGCTCACTGGCTTTCTGCCTGTCGAAAAGCCAAGTGGTAGCAATTGTGAGAAAGTGGATTTATTTATTTATTTTATTTATTTATTACATTTTTATACCGCCCAATAGCCGAAGCTCTCTTGGATGAGCATCAAGTGAGAACGGTTTTGAGAACATAGACTCACTGAGGGAGGAGGGCCATTCGGAGTGTTCTGTCCAAGGGCCCTCAAACAGCTGAAGCCAACACTAGGGGCGTTGCTAGACGTACCGGGTGTTCCGTCGTTGAGGAGCGGTGAAAGCGGCTTTTCCCGTTCAGCCGTGACGCCTCATGCTCCACACCTGCCTTCGATTTGTGGCGGAAGTTTGCGCCGGTTGTGCTGCTGCCGCCGCGAGAACGGTTGCGCAGCCACACCGGCCTGATTGCCGCGGCTTTTTTTTTCGCTCGCTGCACGGTTTGCGCACGTCCGAAAGACCGCAAACTTGCGCAGCCGTCAGCGATGCCGCCGCCGGCCCTGGCAGCGGCGGCAGTGCCAGTGCCAGCCGAAGTGCTGCTGGTGCTGTTGAGGGTCAACATTGATGCGCTCACTTCCTGATGGGGGTCGTGGCGGGTGTCATATGACCCGAGGTCAATCGTCTGCATGGCCACTCTGTGCCTACATCTCCCATCATGCCTCTGAGGTGTCGGCGGCGATGACCGCCTCTGTGGCCTCTGCCCCATCCCAAGGAGCCAACCCACATCTGGCCGTAGCCATGGCAGCAGCCCACAAACAGCTCTGCCCTCTGCCAGCCTGGTACCCACACTAACAGGCAGCGTACAGCACCGCCATTATGCGGCCACGGTAGCTGCCCACCGCAAGGAGTCACCAGCCACTTTTCCGGTCCTCCATTCCTGCGCAAACTGTCACTGGGGAAATAAAAAAAAAAAGCCGCTCCGCCGCGCTGCCCCAGCTGCCGGACTGCGCGCAAATGGCGGAGGCGGCTTGACCGAAGCCGCTGACCACTCCCCCTTAGCACGCCTTTTCCTGCCCAGTGCGGACCGCAGTGACCTCACATCCTCCCACACGTACTCCGAATTACCGCGGGACAGCAGGAAAAGGCGTCCTAAAACTCACTTTTTTAAAGTCGGGAGAAAGAGGCTTCACCGCGGGATAACGGCGGATCCTCGTGAACGTCATCTGGAAGCCTCGACGTGACTGCGGAAGGTAACGCGCGCTAGAGCCTCGTCTAGTAACGCCCTAGGTTTACTCTACTTATGATGTAGTCTGGATCCAGCCCATTATACAGAATGAGGCAGTAGAATTCTGGATTGTGCCACTGCAGATGGCAGGTGAGAGTTGGGTTAGATGATATATATTCACCTACTCATGTATTCACCTACATGAATAGGGCTAACGTGGAGACAGGATGTGTGTGAACACCCACCCCATCCCTACACCTCTGGCTTTGTCATAGAACTCTATGCATTCATTGCAACAATCTGAAAAGGAGCTTGCAAGCTGGTTTGGCTGAAAGTGCTTACAACGCTCCTGCGATCAGGAACTATGGCTCATCACAGGTTTTAGTTTGCGTTCTGATTACTTACAGCTAAATGTGTGAACTTGTTTCATTAAAACAACAACAACATTGGCCTGAAGCCTAACTTTCTTTCTGCTAACGGAACAAAGTCCATGGAATGGAGTTTGGGACAAAGTCCATGGAATGGAGTTTGGGGTCTGTGAGTGATCATTCACACAGGCAAGTCACCACAATGCTACTGTCATCGAGTGATGAACATGCACGTGCAAACTAGTCGATCATCCTGAAATGTTTATTTGAAGCTCAGAAATATACTATGACAGAGAAAATAGGCAACCCAACAGCAGTGAGATTCCAGTCATTTCCTGGAAAGGGAGCCTGTGAAGAGGGCATCTGCTGAAAGAAAACGGGGCGTTGATGGATTGATGGACTGCCAAATCAGAAGAGGCTAGTTGGAACAACGCACAACAACAACAACTGGCAGTTGAACGCTACAGCTGAGAACCATGAGGAACTTACTGTTTGATCTCTGCATGGGGGTGGATTTTGCTTTGTTTTGTTTTTTGGCTAACTGGTTGCCAGAACATTGAAAGTTGAATTGGGACTAACAAGATAACAATACTGCTGTCTTCTAGGCCCACGAAGGAAAACAAGAGGAAATGTATTAGTTTTATATGTTTTAATCAATTATATGTATTTTATGGTGTTTGCATTTGTGTTGTACCCCGCCTCGATCCAGAGGGAGAGGCAGGTAACAAATTATTATTATTATTATTATTATTATTATTATTATTATTATTATCATCATCATCATCATCATCATCATCATCATCATCAAAAAAGAAGGCAAAGGAGATGGGGAGTGGATTTGCATTCAGGTTGCATATGCTAATTGTGGGTGTCCAGATTTTGTGGAATCTGTCCAGCATGTGAGTTGTGGATAGAGCGTTGTCGTTTATTCCAGTGTCCATTCACAGACAAATTCAGGTGGTTTTTTTTCCTGTTATGTGACAAGTAATTCCCTAAGAAAGTTCGTAATAATTTACATAATAAGTTTTAGTACTTTATATTTATGTATTGTCCCCCATTCCATTTGACTTTTCCCCATCTATACTTCCTAGCTTATGTCTCAGCGGAAACATCCGTATTTTCCTGCGAATGAATTTGCATGAATGCCAGGGAAAGTAAAGAAATAGTCCGGATGTCCACAGCCTCCACAAAGCCTAGGGTGACCATATGAAAAGGAGGAGAGTGCTCCTGTATCTTTAACAGTTGTATAGAAAAGGGAATTTCAGCAGGTGTCATTTCTGTATGCATGCAGCACCTGGTGAAACTCCCTCTTCATCACAATAGTTAAAGCTGCAGGAGCCCTGCCCTCTTGACCAGATACAAAAGAGGGCAGGACTCCTGAAGCTTTAACTCTTGTGATCAAGGGGGAATTTCACCAGGTGCTGCATGCATACAAACGAAATTTCCAGCTGAAATTCCCTTTTCCATACAACTGTGAAAGATAAAGGAACCCCCTCCTTTTCATATGGTCACTCTAATACAGCCTGGAAAGGCCAGTCCACAGTGGATTCCAGAGGTTGGATTCGTAGAAATCCAAATTCATTTCTCCAACATTTCTAATGCTAATTTATATGAATATGTGCAAATTTAGAAATAATTACTGCAATATAAATACAAAATTCAATGCAGCTCACCATATATACTGGGGAAGAGTGTGACCAGGGCCCTTTCCACACCTAAGGGTTATCCCAGGAAAATGGAGGGATCATCCCTGCCTGCTCCCAGGATCCCTGTGTGGCATTTGGATGCACAGGAATGATCCTGGGATGATCCCAGGACATAGGGCTGGTGTAGACATGTCCCAGGTGACTTGTGTTCCTTCTGCGTCTCTGCACTCAGGTGCTAACTGTTAATGGGTAACTTCAAGGCCCCTGCCTGCTCTCCTTCCTTACGGTTCTTAGACTTTAAACCAGACTTGGACAGGACAAGCCTTCTAATAGACGTCTGTCCTCTATAAAGCAGGTTACTTGGCCTAACAGTCCCTTGATTTGTTTTAAAACACCAATTATTTCTTTTCTAAAGAGATTGTTAGGAAAACTGGATGAAGTAACAGTTCTACATTTGTAGTGAAGGTGAAAGTAAGATTTTGGTTTGAGATTCTTGTCTTGGGATTTGTTTGGCAGCAGTTATTCATACTTGAAATCAGAATCACCTTGGATTTTTCCCCCTAAAGCAAAATTACAAGAGAGTTAAAGTTCCCTTCTTAGGAAAAATATCTAAGACATGTTGCCTCCCTCTCTCACTCCTCGGTGTACACACCCTATGCACCAGCCCTTTTCCAGAGAATGAAAGATTCCAATTTCCCTTCTGGCTCACCCTCTCCAACTCCCCAAAAATCCCTGGCCTGCAATTTAACTTTGATCTCAGAAGAATTCTAGGGCTCTGTAATTTCTCTATTTGTGTGCACCTCCACTTGCACCAGAATGTGAATGAATTTTGAGAGAGGCTGAATATAATAATAAAAAAGTTCATACAATTTGTGATTTCCTCGGTAGGTTTCACATATACTTACTTGAAACAGCTTTAAGTAAAGCAAGGTTCAGCCCCTTTCACGGGGACCATAGGATGGCTCTCACAATGATAATATTTATGTGTATTTCTTCCAAGGACTCAAACGTTTATTGTCAAGCATTTAATCATAAAAAACATGTAGAAGGCAATCCTATGCAGTTTTACTCAGACATTAGCCTCATTGTGTTCAATGGGCCTTACTACCTAGTCATCTGTGTGTATACCTTTCATTTTGCTTTTAAAAATCTACTTTAAGGTGTTTTATTCTGTTTTTATTGTATTTTATCTTGTACACCGCTCCAAAATTTTGAATGGGGAGTGATATATAAATATTGTAAATAAAAATAAATAAATACCTGGGACTAAATACCACTGAACTCAAAAGGACTTCCTTTTAAGTAGACAGGTACAGGGATGTGCTGTAAGAAAATAACAGACAAGCTAAAGAAGAAATTGCCCGGCTCCAGAGTTTTGAGTGAATTTGGGTATACAGACAGTTGCACAATATGGTGCCTCCACTGATTTCATCAGAATTCTTTTAGCATATTTCCCAAGCTGGCTCAACAGATGTTGTGGGTGACAACTCCCATCATCCCTATCTATTGGTTATGATGGGGATGGTGGGAGTTGTAGTTCAATGATATCTGGGGAGCCAAGTTTGGGAACTACTGCTTTGCAAATGTAGATTGGATCCCTCCAGTGAAATGAAGGGGAGCACTCTTACAGCCAGGGTAACTCCATTCATGCATCATGGCTCCCAAACTCATAACCCACCTCTTCAGTGGGGCAAAGGATTTCTTCACATAATGCAGCAAAAGCTTATTGTGACTAAGCCAAGTTGAAAGCACTGGAAATGGACTTAATCATTACTAACTTAACATTTTTCTGATTGGGGTGCCTTGTTTTTAAAAGTTTTTTACTTTTCTCACTTACTTGTCGGGTTGGTTAGTTCACTTTTCAAGACCAAATGACTTAATTCACACTTCCTGAAATAATATGTCAAATGGAAGGCAATTGTCCTTCAGTTTTTTATGCTTTTCCAAGTGTTGCAATGCAGCTCAATTAAATGTGTGTGCCATACAAAAGTGAGTATATTAGAGAACACCGTTTGCAAAAAAAGGGGGCATAACTTAAGGGAAATGTGTACATAAATGAATATAATTTTATATTGATTTTTTTTACTGAAGAATTTGCAAACTTATGCAGAAACAGGATTAAATGAACCTGTGCTCTAACAAACTGAAAGCTGTAGAAATTGAAACAGCCCCATACATCCCTGATGATTTGATTTTATCTGTTGTTTTCTACTCTCTGGATCCTGCCTGATTATAATGGAAGGCTGTTTGCTGGCAATGAGCTAATTGGACGAACTTGGCCTATAGCACGTTGGCACAAAGCATAATTTTAAATGTATTTTCCCAGGCTCTTATCTTTCAGGATGGTTTCTGGGAGAAACTAGTTCATGAAACAAGCCACTGGCTCACAAAATAAAAGGCTTTATGCATAGCCAAATGTATTAAATGCATCCCTGCAAATCTCATGGCTCAGTTTTGCATTTATCACTGCTGTATGTCTCTCGTATTTAAACATTTGGATATATTGATGGCAGATTGGCTAGCACTTGTATTTTCAAAGAATAATTGTGGGAAGGTGTAGTGCGGAAATAAAGAGGCAACACAAGTATGTTGGGTTTAAATAACAGCCAATATTTATTAATGGATCTGCAGAGGGGAAAACCTAAGCAGGCATCTTATTATTCAAGGCGTAAGCCTCTGGTAATCAGGGCAATACATTCCGAGCCCTGTTTGTCACCACCCCCTGGCTCCGCCTTTTGGGGTGGTAGGTTTTCTGGTGTCACCCCTCCTCATGCCGCCCAGCTCTGATTGGGTGAGAAAAGTTGGCCTCAGTTCATATTTCAGCAGCTGGGCTTGGAGTTGCTGAACCTCCGGCATTACCCTTCACCATTTTATTTATTTATATATTTATTACATTTATATTCCGCCCCACAGCCGAAGCTCTCTGGGCGGTTCACAAAAGCTAAACAGTCAACATTAAAAAGTATACAAAATTTAAAACCATCAGAGACATAAAAACAACAGTATAAAAACAGCAGCATCCATTTAAAACAACAGTTCTGGGGTCCATTAAAAAACAAACTTAGCGTTGTTCAATGCCATTAAATGCCTGGGAGAAGAGGAAAGTCTTGACCTGGCACCTGAAAGATAACAATGTTGGCGCCAGACGAGCCTCATCGGGGAGATCATTCCACAGTCAGGGGGCCACCACTGAAAAGGCCCTCTCCCTTGTTGCCATCCTCCGAGCTTCCCTCGGAGTAGGCACTCAGAGGAGGACCTTAGATGTTGAACGCAGTGTACAGGTAGGTTCATGTCGGGAGAGGTGTTCCATCAGGTATTGCGGTCCCAAGCCATGTAGGGCTTTATAGGTTAAAACCAGCACCTTGAATTGGGCTCGGAAACGTATAGGCAGCCAATGCAAGCGGGCCAGAATCAGTGCCTTGGAACACTCACTGACCCTATCCAACCTCAGATGCTTGCCTACCCACCAATAAATGTGACTGAATTAATGTGAATTTACCTATTTAATACTCCCTGGGCTGTCTCACAGTATGAAGTAGGTGAAAAAAACTCACAACCAATTCAGATTATGAGCAAAAAATTCCTACTTGGCTCCCCAAAATGGGCAACCAGCAAGCCCATACTGCCTACAGGGAGTATGGAAGCCGCTTCTTGAAGAGAGGGAGTGAAGGAGGGTGAGAGCCTTAAATATGCTCCAAGTCCCCTCCCCCCTCACAATAGCATGAAAAGCCAGCCAATCGCTGGCAACCATGCTGTCATTCTCCGCCCCCGCCCTCAATTGGCGTCCCCGCACCCAGGCTATGCCAGGCATGGCAGAATAGCATTTGTGTGTGTGTGTGTTTCCATGTAAGAGGAGGTTTACAGATAGTGATGGACAAGCTCACCCACCCCAGTCTTCCAATTTCTCTGAGGGCTTTCCTAAGAAAGAAGAATAGTGAACTGGAAATGGCTTAGCTTAATCTGAGTCAGTCCAAATTGATTCAGTCCCTCAGTTTGGGCCACAACTGGGTTCCATTCTCTATCCTCACAAGCACATACCATCTCTCTCCTTCTTGATGACTTGCAGATGGAAGTGTGGACAGACACCACTGCAAAATACAACATGTGAGGTGATTGGAAAGAAACATCTGTAAATCTATGCTGGCAGATTCACCTACATGATTCATGATCCATCTACCAATATATTTACAGCTTCCCAACATTGGCACCAGGTATTTGGGATAATTTATGTAGCCATCTGATTTTCACCATTGCTTATTATTGTTTCCTATCAGTTCTATATGCTAAGCCAAACCTGAACTGCTATTACAACTTCTGTTACCAGCTACTAGGGCTGTGCACTGCCTCACGTTGAATTCGAGGTGGTACCAGGTCAGTTAAAGATGCCCCAAGGCCAAAGTATATCAGCACTGAAGCCTTGGGGTGCCTTGGGTGGATTCAGGGTGGTGCAGGGTTGTTCCCCACATCCGCCCACCCCATAAAGCTGGTGCAAGGCAGGCTGTGAGTCCATTGGACTCACCGGACTCATCTTCCTTTCCCTCCCCGTCTTCCTTGCCCTCCCCAGGCACCTCCCGCCGCCACCGCTACTGGGACTTACCTTTAAATCGTATCCTCCTTCCTGAGAGCCAAGCCACAATTTAAAGTTACCATTTAAAGCCACCATAATTTTCAACCATAGATACATTAAAAACAGAGAGCCCCCACAATAACGCTAAATTGTGGCTTGGCTCTAAGGAGGAGGGTGTGATTTAAAGGAAAGTCCTGACATCGGTGGCTAAGGGTTGGGAGGCAAGGGGGGAGGGAAGAGGGTTGAGGGGACTGCAGGAGGTTGGGGGTCCGGTGGACTCCAGGTTGGCCTTCCATCCAGCTTTCCTGGGTGTCAGCCACATGGCCATTACCCAGGAAACTACAACACCAACTCACTTTGGGAGGGCAAATCTTGCTTTGGCCTCTGTGCTGAGGTGAGGCTGGTACCCCTCAAAGTGCTCTGGGTCAAATTAGGAGGCTCCAAAATGGCCTCCAAGGCAAATCAGGGGTGGGGCTGTGCACAGCTACCTATTTACTTGACAGAGGGAGACCCTTCAAATTATTTTACATCATGGAAGCCTATCACTCATCTTTCCATTTGAATAATCCATTCATTTGTATCCCACCTCTCCATCTGTACCAAGCCCCAGAATGTGGCTCACAAAATAATATAAACCTTAACTTGGAATAATATAAACCTAACAGAGAAATCCTAACTTGGAAGCATGAAGACAATGAAAATGATCCACATACTAGGCATGGCATTTCTCTCTCTATCTGTCCTAGTATTTCACCTTTAAAAAGAATAATACTGGTTTCAATAATGACAACACCTTGATGCCAGCATAGTTGAGGGGGGAGTCCTGAGATCTGAGGAGTGAAATGGTTTTTGATCAACAGATCCATGTCTGGTGGGAAAGTGTAATATCAGTTCAATAATAAATAAATCTAAGGCTGCTTCCAAACCATCACTGGAACTGCTTTTTTAGGGGCTTACTAGATGCCTGTCCAGGACACTTATCTACAAAAGTGGATATGCACTTTTTTGCTTTGGGAGCAGAAAAGCATGAATGTTTGTGGCATTCCTAAGTACTTGGTGTTGTGGCACTGAACATGCATTTCTGAGTGAGCTAGGGATGGATGCATTTGTCCTGCTTGTGGGGGGTCCCTGGTTGACAGCTGGTTGGCCACTGTGTGAACAGAGTGCTGGACTAGATGGACCCTTAGCCTGGTCCAGCATAGCTCTTCATATGTTCCTATGTCAAATTCCCAGTCTCCACTTCCTTTTTTCTCAAACTTTGATCATTTTCCTAGTTTTTAATTTGGTATGTTCCGATCTTCTTAAAACTTTGCAGGAAAGTTCAAGAGCATTTCTGTGCACGTTTCTTCTAGTGCATCCATTTTTTATGCATTTTTGCCTAATGTACACATTTTTTCAAGCCATTTTCCGAATATAATGCTTGTATAATGTTCTTTCCCCTAATACACAGATTTTTGTACATATTGTTTAACTGAAGGACTGCACTGCAACATTTGAAGAACCATGAATTTTGAAGGATAAATGAGTTTCAGTTCACATACTAGTTTGAATGAGGAATTAAGCAACTTTATACCTATCCAGTGGAATTGTAGGATGTTTTTAACAGTGTATGCTATGCTTTTAATCAGTATTATGTATTTTATGCTTGCTGTTGTTCCCCGTCTCGATCCAATCAGAGAGGGGTACAAAATTTATTGTTGTTGTTGTTGTTATTATTATTGTTGTTATTATTGTTATTATTATTATAAATAATTTCTCCCCCATCCATAAAATGAGCCCTTAGTTTTTTACTGGTGGTCTCAATTCCTATTGATTTTGCAGCTGTTACTGAGCCTGAAGCTATTGATGCTTGAGGAATTTGAGTTATATGAATTCCAATATGAACTGACCTGATCTGCAGCTCTTGGGTAGATGTGTGAACTGTTTTTCACTTTCTAAATGTTATGGTTCCAGGAACATATCAGAATGCATTTGAAAATGCATATTTTGATAGAAAATGCATTTAGGAATGCACATATCAATTCATATTTAAATGACAATTTTCACACTTTCAATATTTATTTATTTTTAATCACAGATTCATGTGGAAATGGGATAGAAGGGATTTTTGAATGAACACATGTCGAAATGACGTGGACTGGAAACAGATGGGCTCACCCATCCCCAGAGCTGTGACAAAATATACGTTCATAACTGGTTGGCATATGTGATGATATAAGGCAATTGCCAATTGCAGTTATAGCTTGCATCAGATGGATTCTATAATCCCTTGTATGCAAACAATTAGTCATTCCTTAATTTGTATGTGATGCAGAAGGACAGTTATTGCAAATCATTTTGCCAGTGAGCTTTTAATTTATTCAATGCATAGCTCTCATTAACAGATGGATGAATACATTGCCAATATTTTCTTTGCCCCATCCTCTCGGTATCCTGCAAAACAACTTTAAAACGTTTCCATTTCTAGAAAGCGCTGTGGTCCACACTACTCATGAAACATCACAGCATCCTAATGTAGGTCGGTCAGGGACCAATTTGGCCCACTGGCATGGAACCAATGGTGGCCTGCCATTTTAACATGGCAAAATATAAAAATCAAAACCCTTGCATTAGCTGGTCTACATTCTGTACATTTACAAATATAATTCCCTACATCCATATGTCCAACAGATTAATCCCATGATCCAGTGTTGCAAACATATTAGTCTTGGATTTGCTTAAGACCCTGTGAAGCCATGAAACTCTTCAAATTACTTTGGTCAAATCAACTAGTTCCAAATATGGCACCCAGGTTGGTCATCAGTACACCTAGGAATGACTATATTACAACAATTTTAAAATCACTTCACTGGCTGCCAATTAGTTTCCAGGTGAAGTATAAAGTGTTGGTTATCACCTTTAAAGCCCTACATGGTTTGGGTCCAGGTTACCTGCAGGATCGACTTCTCCTGTACAATCCACCCCACACACTCAGGTCCTCTGGGAAGAATTTACTCCAGCCAGCTAAAACTAGATTGACAACTGTTACCCAGAGGACCTTCTCTTCTGGAATGGCCTGCCGGGAGAGATTGCCAACTCAACAGTCTTTCTGAATATTAAAAAGCTATAAAGACAGATCTCTTCCATCAGGTCTACCCAGTCAAATTTTAAGATGTCTGGCTGTTATTTTAGTAATGTATTTGTTCTATATATTTTAATCAGTTTTATGTATATCATAAAAAAAATTGTATTCTATGTTGTTCCCCACCTTGATCCAGAGTGAGACGCAGGTAAGAAATAAATACATTATTATTATTATTATTATTATTATTATTATTATTATCATCATCATCATCATCATCATCATCATCATCATCATCTAAGCCTAAACACAGAACCATAGCAAAGTTATGGCAAAGTTGGCTTCAGAGATGTATGCTGTGTTTCCAAGGGCACTCAAGGCCCAGACATTGTCCTCTCCACCCAGGAAGGGTTTCCTTATAGACCTCTTCACCTTTGCAAATGTACACAGGAGTCCACCTCCCTCTCTCTCTCTCTCTCTCTCTCACACACACACACACACACACACACATACAACCAGTGCTTTTCCATGTCACCACTCACAGTTAACATTTTTCTGTGCTTGCAGTGAGCAACTACATATCATGTCCCCTATTTCCAAAGTTCAGAATCAACTTGACAAGTGCTCAGATTTAGAGGAATCACAAGCCACCCTCTTAACGAGCCCTGGCACAAACTTCTATACCTTCCTGGCCTGAAGACATTGTTCTTCCATCAGCATGTGACTTTAAGGATAACTAAACCTGCAGCATCTTCTATCCCTCAGCCATGCAGGAGACAAGAAATAATCATGGTCGCTTTAAGAATTACAGACAGCATCCAGGAGGGTTGACCCTGCAATTAGGCAGAGCAAGGCAGCCACTTTGGGCAGCTGATTTGGTGTCATGAAAAAGCAGCAAATTGTTAGTTACATAGGCTGCAATCCTATACCCATTTATCTGGGAATAAGCCCCTTCTAAATTCAATATGACTTGCTTCTGAATAAACATGAATCGGATTGCACTGTCAATGTATATTTACAGCCAAGGAGAGGGAGAAATGCTTGTTGGATTTTCTGTCTCAGTTATAATAATTTGGCTTGCTTTGGATGCTGTACACTTTGGATACTATTGATAGGGAGTGGGAAGAGGGTAGAGATGGAGGAAAAAATTGGTTTGGGCATTTTAAGGCAAAACGTATCAAATCTCACCCTTTCAAACCAAGACATTCCGGTGTCCTTCATAATCCGCACTTCTCCCGATTTTGCAATATGCTTCTCCAATCAAAAAAAATATGTACAAAAATACATTTCTTAGGGGAATGTGCTCACAAAAAATACATATATTAGTGAAAATAACATTACTAATAACACTACTTATGTTTACAAATACACCTTTTATAACCAAAAGCCATCATCAGAATGCAGTAACAATGATCGGGAAACAAAAGAAAACAAGAGTTACAAGATCTACACCAAGCAGGATACAACACTTTGAAAGCGGTTTGAAAATGGTATACGGAATGTGTCATGGACTCCCAACAGCTGTACCGTTATGAAACAATAGTGCAGATCCTGCCAGACATACATTATTTTAAAATAGATAAGCCATGATTCTTATAGCAACATTCTTGTCTATGCATGGCCTGTACTCAAGACCACATTGAGTAAAGCGGGGGTGGGCAACATGGTGTTTGTGGGTGCCATGAAGCAGGTAAGTAATTTGACAGGGTGTGTACATCAGTAAATATCAGTGTTCCAGTACAAAATGTGCAATTACCTCCTCCCAAAAAGAAGCAACTACTGGGCACTGCCAAAACATATGTTTAAAAGAAGAATTAGCTATATTGCACCACCAGCAATTAGCCAAATTAAACAATCCCTTATTAATGAGATGTCGTGGTGCCCAATAGACATGAAACACAAGGTTTTGGTGAATACGATGCAGCTTAAGATCCATAGATGTGACAGGTAGATGCCGAAAGAGTGATACACTCATTGGGCATTTTGTGGTGGAGCCCACAGAATGGTCTCATTTCCAAATGTGCCCATGGATCCAAAAAGGTTGAGAATGCCTAAAGTAAAGATTTTGTTCTATTTAAGCAGAATGTACTTGACTATTTTTACAAAAAAACAAAACCTGTTTCTATACTTGAGAAAGTCTTGGATTGCAATAGGATTTGATTCTGAGTTGGCAGGCATAGGATTGAGCTGTTTCGCTATTATATTTTCAATTAAGTTAGAGTAGCCCCACAGCATGGACCAGGGCTAAGCTTGTTTCAAGTGTCAATTCAGTGGCTTAAACAGGTTAGGGATTGCAGTCCAAAGTAATAAAGAAAGCAGCCAATTAGATCAATATGCATTTTTGATGAAACCTGGTCGAAATTTGGATGCAGAATTTAAAATGTTTTCTGGTTATCTAGAAATATATAAAATATGCCTCAACCATTTACTTCCAGTACTTAACAATGACATAAGCTAGCCTTCCTAGGCCTGTGGTAACTTAAAGCTGGAAATTGTAAGATTTCCCCCCTATTTAAATATGCATAGGATTGTGCCTGTAATGAAATTCACTGCTATCCACACCCAGGACTGAAACTGTCAGTCAAGCTGTTTAGCAACTGTTAAGACAGAGGGACTTCATTTAATCAATGATTTATGCATACAACTCTTTCTGCAATTAACAAATTGTTTCCTATGGAAAGAGTTAGTAAGTTCCTGCCTCTTGCTAGCAGAGAAAGAACTGGAAATTGCATGGAGTTTGCAGCATGAGCTTACCTCCTACATATTTCAGACACCAAAAGGGCACCAAAACTTGAATAGGATTTGAATAGAATTTGAAGGAACTAAGAACTGTAAACAACAATAAACATTTTCTTTATTTTGCTACCATAAAACCCATGTCAGTTTGGCTGTGTCTCCTGCTCTATTAGTTCATAAATAAACACTTTGCATTAAATCTCCAGCCTGCTATATTCACAGAAAAGCCTTTTCCAAATCTCCTTACCTTTTCCCTCTGCTATAAGGGAAAGGTTATTTTTACCCCTTCCTCAGGTATTTAAGTGGTAGTGCTTAGCCTAAGGGAGGTGTGCACGTCAAAGCCTTGTGTGTGAGGTGGTAGCATCGCACACACACACCTTCTCCTCTCCATTTTATCCTCACAACAATCCTGTGAAGCAGGTTAGGCTGAGAGTCAATGACTGGCCCAAAGTAAGACAGGGAGCTTCGTGGCCAAGTGGGGACTAGAACCTGGATCTCACGAGTTCCAGTCCAACACTCTAACCACCACACCATAATTGGCTCTCCAGTTGTGATACGAAGGGCTCTGAAGGTAAGAATAGGATGGGACAGGTATAGAGATTTAAGAAAGGGTGGCATGTGGTTAGAGTGATGAGACAGGTGCAGGATGGGTGTGAGAAGACCAAGGTGAGGCAACAAAGGGCAGAATCCAATGAGACACTTACATCTTCTGTACTTACCCCAAGGGGGGGAAAAAACATTCAACTCCCTAGAGGTATAGGGATGGCCCGTGTATTGGAATTCAAGGCCACTTGGCCCTGGTGGTATTTCAATTTTTAAACAAAAACTGTCATCTTAATTAATCACTGGTTAGGCCTCATCTTGAGTACTGACTCAAGTTCTGGGCACCATACTTTAAGAAGAATGCAGATAATCTGGGGGGAGTTTCAGAGGAGGGCAACAGGGATGATCAGGGGTCTGGAAACAAAGCCCTATGGATAGAGACTAATAGAACTGGGCATGTTTAGCTTTGAGAAGAGAAGACTGTGGGGAGACATGATAGCACTCTTCATGAAAGGTTGTCACACAGAGGAAGGCCAGAATCTCTTCTCAATTATCTCAGAGTGCAGGACATGAAATAATGGACTCAAGTTACAGGAAGCCGGATTCCAGCTAGACATCAGGAAAAACTTCCTGACTGTTACAGCAGCACAGCAATAGAACCAATTACCTAAGGAGGTAGTGGGCTCTCCCACACTAGAGGCATTCAAGAGGCAGCTGGACAGCCACCTGTCAGGGATGCTTTAAGGTGGATTCCTGTATCAGGCAGGAGATTTGACCCAATGGCCTTATAGGCCCCTTCCATCTTGACTATTCTATGATTCTATAACCCCACTGATTCCCTTCTACAAGAGGTTGGTTCCGACTCTTCGCTTGCCCACATGGGACCTAACACTTGCACAAGGGAAATTTAGCGCTTCCTAGGGAAGCCTCAAACCAAGTAGAAACATTCATTTCTGGAAGGAGGCTGGTTAGCAGACCTCTCTAATGTGAGCTCCACTAACATGCCTCTTTCCAGAAATGAGTGTTTCTGCTTGTTTTGGGTTCCCCCGGAAGTGCTAAATCGCTTTTGCACAAGAAGTGAGGCCTGCTTGTGCAATGGAATTAGCAGGGGGTAAGAGAATCAAAGGAGATGTATGCACCCCCATTGGATTCTGCCCAAAAGTCTAGAGAGGAGAAGACTGCAGTAACAATCAATTCCTCAAAACATACTACAATTAGGGGTGGATGAATCTGTCAATTTCAGTGTCTCTGTTTTCCAGTTGTGTGTTCGATTCATCCTTAACGTTGAGATTTGTTTTGTTTAGATTGCCTGAAAATTTGTATGCATTTCTGTTCATGTATCTTCAGAATGCATGCATGTTGATGCAATTTTGCCTGATATACACATTTTTGCAAACAATTTTCCTGGGGGGGATCCGCACGTCGCTCCCAGAGTGCTTCTATGCGACCCCAGAGCACCCCGAAAACGATAGTCTGACTTCCCTGTAAAAGAAACGAGGAAGAGCCATCCATGCTGCCTTCTTTTGCCAAGCTCTCCTCTCCGGCGGAGAGCTCTCCTCGGCGGTGGCGGCGGCAGCATGGATGGCTCTTCCTCGTTTCTTTTACAGGGAAGTCAGACTATCGTTTTCGGGGTGCTCTGGGGTCGCATAGAAGCACTCTGGGAGCGACGTGCGGATCCCCCCCTGATGTATTGAATGTCTAACATAACTTTCATTGATATACACGTTTTTCTGTGCACTTTTCCCTAATGTATAAATTTGTGTACACATTTTTTGAATGGAGAACTCCATTGCAAAGTTTCAATGGATTTTATTTATTTATTTATTTATTTATTACATTTTTATACCGCCCAATAGCCGATGCTCTCTGGGCGGTTCACAAAAATTAAAACCATCATAAAACAACCAACAGGTTAAAAACACAAATACAAAATACAGTATAAAAAGCACAACCAGGATAAAACCACGCAGCAAAATAGATATAAGGTTAAAATACAGAGTTAAAACAGTAAAATTTAAATTTAAGTTAAAATTAAGTGTTAAAATACTGAGAGAATAAAAAGGTCTTCAGCTGGCGATGAAAGGAGTACAATGTAGGCGCCAGGCGGACCTCTCTGGGGAGCTCATTCCACAACCGGGGTGCCACAGCGGAGAAAGCCCTCCTCCTAGTAGCCACCTGCCTCACTTCCTTTGGCAGGGGCTCACGGAGAAGGGCCCCTGTAGATGATCTTAAGGTCCGGGTAGGTACATATGGATAACTGAGTTTGGGTTCCCATATTGGTTCGAAAGTGTAAAATTAGGGAACTTTGCATTAAAAGGAAAAGTGAAGAAATTTCTCCCCCTACCCAAACCCTAATCACAACACTTATTGATGTCATAGTGCTGTACGTCGCCTCTCCATTGTCTCCCCCTCTCAGCCAATGATGTGATGTGGAGACAAGGAGTCACACAGTTTGATGTTGTCATAGTGTCATGGTTGTGATAAGCAAGTGGCACAGAGTAGCAGCAGCTCCGTGTCTCTTACAACAACTCTGGATCTATCCTTAATCACAAACCAATCCACAGGGAAGTAATGATTTACATACACACTTTTTGTAGGCTGTCAACAGTGTCCTGGGTGAAGCTGAATTGCATCACCTTAAATATTGTAAGAGAAAGAGGGACACCAGTCCTAGGACTGTATTATGTGAAGCAGCAACAACTAATTCTGCAGTTGAAGGCATTTATGCAGATAAAAATCCCTTACTTAACAGTACTGCAGTGCCTCCTAAAGATCAGCTATGGATTAAGCAGGCTTTTCGCCTGCTCTGCTGAGATTTTGAAGGTTGTTTTCTTTCTCCTCCTAAGCAAAGGATCTTGTGCTGTTTGAAAAGGATAACTTAAATGACCGTGATAATTTTAATTGCTGGCTTTACTATTTGGGGGGGGGGGAATTAAGGAGAGAGTTTTTTGGAGTTTTTTTTTTTAATATGTTCTTTTGAGTCATGAACTTGTCTCCCTGATCTTCATCTGCCTGGATTTCCATGATAGCTGATTAGCTCCTGCGGATGGCCCAATTATAAGCTTTAGAAAATCAGTCAAAGAAGCAAATTAATGCTTGGGGAAGCATTAGCAAGAAGAGAAAATTCTCATCTTTTCAGAGTTGTAGATGAACAAAATATCACCGGCTTTTCGGGGCATTAACAAGAATAACAGTACAGTCTAACAGAGTCCATAGGATTTTTAGCCTCCAGAGTTGTCTGTTGGGATCTATGGAAAATCATATATATGCTGATGGTTTTGAATTATAATAAAGCCACTCCCCCTTTTTTTGAATTTTAATATGCTGCTTATTCTGTGTACATAAACACCTTCATGTCTCTGTGTCTTAAGAGATTTTCTGTTTATTTAGTAAATCAGTTCATCCGGGACTTAAAGAGATGTTCAGTTGCCTTGAGAACCCCATTCAAGCCTGTGTGGAATTGAAATTAAAATCGGTTTGTTTTACTCAGATTCATTTACATGAATAGGTACTTTTCTCAAAATGGCCTGGAAGCATACAGTGCAAATGTTTTCCTGACAGGAAATTTGAATTAAAAGGAAATGTGTTTCTGCAGCCTCCTGTCTCATGCGGGGGGGGGGGGGGGGGCACTAGATTTAAAGGCTGCCTGTAGAGCAGGGTTGGGCAGCTTGTAGGCCAAAACATCTGTACAGCCACAACTCCCGTCAGCCTGAGCCATGATAGCCACATTGCAGAGTGCCAAATTGCCGTATTTAGTCCTTCAATATCCATCGGTACTGCATGAGCATAGAATGGGGGGGGGGCAGCAAGCTCCACTTCCAAATTATGTGTGCTCATTCAAATGTCTGTAAAGGGCCTCCTGCACATATGGCTGTGCGTGTAGATGCTGTGTGAATGAGCACACACAGAGATTGGGGGCAGAGCTTCCTGCCTTCAGTCTATGGGACTTCAATATCCACAATCTCTGAATGCCTAAGAACTAGAGATAAGAAACTTGCACCAGCAGGGAGAGACAGCTTGGGTCTAACTGCCCACAAATGATGAGTGTATCCTCAGAGCATTTGGGAGAACAGGCTGGCTTCAAAGGTGTACAGAAGCACCCTTCTTCGAAATTCCTAAATGGACGTTGCACCTGAATAGAACCCTGCACGTTTGCTGCAACATTTGCTTTAGCCCAAATTTGGTGGTAGTTTGTGGTTGATTTGGGCATGTCTACACCTCCCGAGGAGGAGGGAGGATCTCGCAATATGCTGATCGCGAGATCCTCCCCCTCTGTCCACACGCAGTGCATGACGTCCCGGGAGGAAGGAGGACATTGCACCTGCAATTTTTTTTAAAAAAGTAAAGGACCTGGAGCACACCTGCACTCCAGGGCAAAGGTAAGTGGTGTTTAAAAAAAGCCCCAACCCAACTCCTCTCCTCACCCCCAATGAGCACTTGAAGAGCTCCATGCCCTGTGCCTGGTCCCCGGCTCCTCGTATTTACTTGCGAGGCGCTGGGATGAAACCGGGATGGCCGCCCACATGTCCCACAGTCTTGGAACAATCCCGAAACCATGGCAAAATCAGGCTAAAAAGCCATCCCGGTAAGAATCCCCTGTGCATCAGGGATGATCCTGGGGCGATCCCCGGGATAAGCCATCATCTAGACATGCCTCTCGTGTTTGTTCTGCCTTTGCACAACTTGGGCCTTAGCTAGACTTAAGGTTTATCCCGGGGTCATCCCTGCCTGCTCCCCGGATCTCCTGTGAGTCATTTAGATGAACAGGGATGACCCCGGGACGATCCCGGGATAAACCTTAGGTCTAGCTAAGGCCTTGGTCTCCAATGTCTCATGAGAACTGACTCAGGAGTTACATGTAGGGTTTTTACGAGAGACTCATTTCAAGTTCAGGGTTTTGGGTGTTTTTTTAAACAAAATTTTCCCAGTTCACACCTCCTGGATGCAAACACAGGCAATTGCAGTCAAAGTCTATACATTTCCAGAATTGCAATGCAATTCATGGAACAGGAAAAATAAATGTGTCTGAAAAACACACATATGCTTTTGAAAAATGTATGTGAAAAATGCATACTCTAAAAGTGTGAGCAAACACACTTTAATCAATGAGAGAAAAATGCATACATTTTTTTAAAAAAATGCACACAATTGGTGCATACATTTGGGGAAATGTATACAAAAATATGCATGGACTTTCATGAACAAAGAAAAACAACAACGCTCACAATCTGATGTAGGCACAAGTCAAAACAAGCTGTGAAGTGGAATTCAGAGAACCTAGATGAACTGATGTTTTGCTGACTTGCACACCCCTAGTTGTATGTGCTTAATTTTGGGGAACTGCAAATCATTCAAAGAAATACTTAAATGGGGGGGGGGGGGAATAATGACAATCTTTAGTTTGAGGAAGATTTTGTTCCATCGGGATATTGAAAATTTAGGCTGCAACACTATAATACTTATCCAGGAGAGAGTTCTGTGGAACATAGTGGGACTAACATCTAGAAAATTGTATATAGCAGTGTTTCCCAAAGTGGGCAGTACTGCCCCATTGGGAGCAGAGGGATTGCATAGGGGGGGCGCTAAGAGGCAAGGGGGCGGCAGGGGGGCACTTGAGGTGGTCTTTTCCGAGAAGCGCCTCTCCAAAAGGTCTTAAAACCCAGGGACATTTTTATGGGAGAAGGTAGTTTGGTCCCAAGGCATATAGGAGAAGAATCCATACATGTATTAATACTGTTTAAGAAGAGTCCTTTTAACAGTGAATTGAAATGTTTCAAAAGCATCAAAACATTAATGAAGAGACATACCCTGCTTGGTGTGCCCCATCATGCTGGCTGCAAAACAGAGGCGTTCACTCTCTTTTCCCTCCCTCGGCAAGCCTGCGGCAGGTGCTTCCCATTTAAAGGGGTTGCATGCAGTGCAACCCCTTTTTCATTCTCAGCTCAGCTCCTCCACCTGGATGCCCAGACCAGCAGGATCCAGAGGAGCACGGCCCCTTTAAATGGGAAGCACCCGCCCCAGGCTTGCCGATAGCTAAAGGGCTATCAGACTTTGAAAAGATGCTATCACTGGATCAAGTTCATCAATTATGTTTAATTGAATAAACTAAAAGAATGTAATTGGATTTTGAATAATTGGATTTTGAATTTTATTGTTATTATCTTCCTTAGTGGGTTGTTTAAAACCACTATTCTGAATAATGATTTTTATAGTGTAGGGTAGTGGGCACTGGTCATGAGTTTGTGGAACCAAGGGGGTGGTTACCTGAAAAAGTTTGGGAACCACTGGTATATAGTAGGGCTGTGCACAGACACCCCAAACCGCTTTGTGGCCCGATCTGGAACTTCCGGAATGGGCCCAAACCGCTTTGGGTCAATCCGCCCCTCCCCCGCTCCACTCCACAGAGCAAGATCCGGAGGGGCGGATTCAGATTTTGCCCCCCTTCCCTACTTACTTGCCTCTGTGGTGGATGGCAGAAGCAGGTAAGTGGGGAAGGGAGACAAAATGGGGGCCGATAAGCCAAACTCCCCCCGCCTCTTTACCTGGCTCCGTCGTGGTCTGGCGCGGGCTTCAACTGAGGCCTGGCCTTCAGTTGAAGCCCATGATGGATTGTGACGGATCCAGGTAAGCTCCCCTCCCCCCTGCCCCCTTACCTCGCTCCACCACCGTCACCACATGGACAGCGGCAGTGGCAGCAGAGCCAGGTAAGCCAAACTCCCCCCTGCCCCCTTACCTGTGTCCGTTGCGGCCTTCAATTGAGGTCACGGCTTGAAGCCGGAAGAGGAGGCCACGGCCTCTTCCAGCTTGAAGCCAGGGCCTCAATTGAAGCCCACAATGGACACAGGTAAGCCCCCCTCCCCCCTTACCTGGCTTGGTCGCCATCACCACACAGACTGTGGCTCCCCTCCCCACACTTACCTGCATCTGGAGCTCTGGATCAAGGCGAACCGCTTTGCCTCGATCCGCACCTCTCCCCACCCGATCCATCTCCACCATTGGTAGAGGCAAATCAGGCCACTCCAATATCGCTTCTACAAACCAAACCAAAGCGGAGCACAGCCCTAATATATAGTATTGTGCTGCAGCCTGGATTTCTTTGTGTTCAGTGCTGCGAAGCGCTATCTCAAATCTAGAGCGATCGTTCAGACTATCTCAACCTGTCCCCCATCCCCATCACAATATCGTTCTGGTCACTAAAAATCGGAGAATTATATATGCTCTCGAAATCATATACAAGGGCACTTTCTTTCTAGTTAATCTTTCTGACAGATGTTAGTATCTCCAACAAAAATCTAGAGTTCATGTTCATCCCAGATATAATTGCTTCCTTGTTGCCAATATATCATTGCAGAATCTTTCTGTTGAGTTCACTTGTGTTTATTCAGAACCTTTCTGCTTTCCCTCAGGTTATAAATATATTTTCCACAAATACAATAGAATGCAGGATGCTTGATGAACCTATAAATAAAGTCAACTCCTACTCTTCCAAATAACACCTTTGAATATATACATGAATGCCGGTAACAAGCCTACTGAATCAAACATGAAGTCATGGTCAGGGAATCAGATGTTTTTATACCTAGTCCCAACTTTGGTTATAAAGCAACATTAAAGTCATACATGACCAATAAAGCCAGGTAATGGTATTCAGTTGTCCTCCTTTAGTTATCTGATTCTGTGAATGGAACTGGCTTCATTGATCAAATGCATCATATCTGGGTCTCGTAATCACTGGGTGGATCTACTGTGACTACAGTACTGGAAAAGGGCTGAAGCACACCATCTAGGTCAATGTTTCCCAACCTTCTGATAACTGAGGCACACTTTTTTTCCTTAATGAAAATTCAAGGCATATTTTATTTTGACAACCCCCAAATTTGCTTTTACACTGTAAGGGTAAGAATTGTCCATCGTGAGAATCATAGAATAGTAGAATCGTAGAGTTGGAAGGGGCCTACAAGGCCATCGAGTCCAACCCCCTGCTCAATGCAGGAATCCACCTTAAAACATCCCTGACAGATGGCTGTCCAGCTGCCTCTTGAATGCCTCTAGTGTGGGAGAGCCCACAACCTCCCTAGGTAACTGGTTCCATTGTCGTACTGCTCTAACAGTCAGGAAGTTTTTCCTGATGTCCATCTGGAATCTAGCTTCCTGTAATGGTTGGGCACCTGCCAACGCCCATATCCCAGCAGTGGGACCATTAACAAGAGCCCCCCGGGCCTCCTCATCCTCTTCTTCACCATTGCCACCTGTTTTCTGACTTGCTACTCCTTCTGACTGAGAGGGCATGAAGACACAAAAGATGGCAGTGGTGAGAAGAAGCAAGCCTGCTTGCTCGTTGGTGCAGTAAAAAGATGGTAGTAATGGAGAGGAGCAGCAGAATTTAGCAACAGTGGCAGAGAAGAGGAGGCAAACTCTCTGAGAAAGGTAGGGAAGCTTCTTATCCAAGCCCCCTCCCCAAACCTGGAGTGAACATTGAGGTTCACCTGCTACATTTCTGGCTGCATTACTGTTTTAAGTGTGCCTCCTGTAGGGGCAGGTAACTCTGCTGCATCTGGACATGACTGAATCATACAGAATAAAAGAGATCTTTACAAAATTCACTCTCTCTCCCCCACCCCCAATGCAGGCTAGCTCTACCTCCCATCAATATGCTCCATGGCCATGCACCTGCTGCCACCCAGAGCAGAAATACATCCCTGCTGTCTGTGCATTGGGTCAGTGTAGGAAAGGGCTTTATGCACATATTGATGTGCACGGGTGTAGCTCCTCCAAGCAAGGAGGACCCAGAGTGGGTCAGATGCCCCCTTGCATAGAGGAGCCCTACCTGCCTATATCAGTAAACACAAAAGCCCATTCCCTTTCAACAGGAAGCCTTTCTGTTGCCGCCATTGGTCTCAGGAGTCAGGGACAGCTCTTGTGACATCCTCATGTGCTCTTTTGATGGATTGTGGTAGGTAGGGAGGCAGTTTTGTGAACCTCCCAACAAAGAAGTGGCAATGCAGAATGGTATGACAGCAGAGACTGGTTGGAAGGAGACATGGCCACAGCAGTCAAATATGTAGAAATACACTGAACAGCCTGTTCTGCACTTGAGTACTCTGGACTCACAAAAACAATTGCTTTTAAGATGACATTATTTCTTGCAGCTAAGTGAGTTTTCTTAGCCTGTTACAGCACGCTAGTTTGCCCTGCACATGCAATTTGAGAAATATGCCCAAAATATAATAAACCTGATACTCCCCATCCCTACTTTGCTTCCCTAGCAACTAACACAAATAACAGATGTCATCAGCAAGGCCTACATCAGGGCCCAGGACCAGACTCACTTGATTTTCAAACACGTGCTTGTTCATTAAGTTCAGTGCCAGCTCCAGGCTTTGGAGGGCCAATTGGGTATCCTCAGTGTCCCCCCTTCTTTCAGTGAATCTAACTTCTTACCACTTTGGCCCTTTCTACACCTAAGGATTATCCCAGGTAAATGGTGGGATCGTCCCTGCCTGCTCCCGGGATCCCCTGTGTGTCATTTGGATGCACAGGGATGATCCCGGGAGGGAAAGGCAGGTGTAGAAACAGCCTATCAGTGTGAGCTGCTGCTCCTCTTCCTCCATTTCTTCATCATCATTGCTTGCTTGTCAGGCAGAGAGCCAATGAGCAATTAGGCAGTGGAGTGCGGGTCCATGGCAGGTGCCCAACCATGACAACCCTTGACACAAGCCCTAGCGAAGCTCCACCCATGCTGGTCAATTTAACCATGCAAGCAAGTCATTCTGTTTTGAGTGGCTTCGCTTGTGTTGTTAAGCTAGGCAATCCAAGTACAACTTCCCACACACAGCTCTCCATGCAGTGCACCATATCGGTAATATGCCCAAGGTATCTACTGCACAGGATCACCTATGAGTGGCATTGAAGATGCCTTGATTTTCACAATTAAAAAAAGAAAAGAAAAAGGAAATCCAGGAGTGTTTATTCAATCACATTTTAATTTTGTCAGCTCGTTGGTTTCATGGCAGATAATGTGATCCAATAGTGCACATTTAAGATTTCATATTATGTTTGCTTCCCATCCAAATTAAAAGCATCTTTTGAGAGACTCCATCCATTCATTCCTTTGTAATGTAGCTGTCAAACTGATAATTTCATCATTAAGAGCCCTATATTTATGTAGATCATAGACATCTCAGCAGCTTGCTTTTGTTAGACTTCCTTTTCTATCAAATATTGTGGTGAAGTTGAGCTAGAGAAGACACAGTTTCATTTATGTCTATTTAAGCAAAAAATTGGTTGTAACAGGTCCCAGTTATATAACCCATTAATCCAGCTAATAGAAAAAGTCCAAATGCTCATTCCTCTTTTCAGCCTAAGGTCGTTGCTAGACGAGGGTTTAGTGGGGGCTAAAACCCGGGCTCACCCCTGTACATGCAGATGATGCACAGGGGATCCCAGGGTCAGGCCAGGCTAAACCCTCCCTTGACCCAGGATAACCTGGGGGGAGAGATGGGAGCCAGGGTGGGAAGAGCGGACCCGGCAGAAGAGATGGGGGGGAAGAGTGGAGCCAGGGTGGGGAGATCGTGGCCAGGGTGGTGGTGGAGGGGGCTTCGGTCATGGCAAGTGGACAGGTGGGCGAGCAGGGGGGCGAGCGGATGAGCGAGGGAGTGAGTGGGCGGGCAGGCGGGGGGCATCAGACATTGTGGGGGAAATCGGGGGCATGGGGAGCAGGGAACTCTTCATTTTTTAAAAAAATGACTTATCTTTTCATTGGTGTGCTCCTGCACACATGGCCCCTTTAACTTTTTTTTAAAAATGGAGGACGCGACGGGGCTTTCCTTTCCCCGTCACATCTGACGTGTGGAAAGGAGCGACAGCCCACGCTCCTCCCACATGGATTCTGAGGTTGGTCTAGCAAGGCCCCAAGTCTTATTCAAGACATTTTGACAATTCTAATAGTACCAATGGAGGACCTGCTAACACAATCTTGTTTATTAATCCATAAAAGTTTAGAACATTTTTATTAGGGGTGTGATCCGCTCCGAATAGGAGCGTAGAAGCAGTAGCGGATTGGCCTGCTCCGCCTTACCCAGAGGCGGAGTAGGAGCGGACCGCGGACCCCCTAGAAGCAAGGCGAAGAGAAGCGCCCATTTTTCGGAGCTCCTAGTTCAGGCGGAGCACTCCGGTCGCCATCTTGAAAACATTTCACCATAGGATTGCATTGCGGCAAATAATTGCGCATAACTACGTTCTTTTTGAAGCTATCGTTCTAGAAATTCTTGTGCTCAGAGAGTCGTGGATGGGGGTCATTTTGAGACCACTCTCACCTCTCTGCGTTGTCTGGGTCGCGTGCTATATTTTTGTGAAAATCGGGTCAACCGCGCGGCTCAAACGGCGTTTTCGGCTTTTCGCCCATAGGATTGCATTGAGGGAAAGACTCGGGCATAACTGGGTTGGTTTTTAAGCTATCGTTCTGAAAATTCTTGTGCACAGAGAGTCGTGGATGCGGGTCATTTTGAGACTACTCTCAACTTTCTGCGTTGTCCGGGTCGCGCGCTAGAAGTTTTTTAAAAATCGGCGGGAAAAATACCTTTTTCAAAGGGCTGAGGGGCAGAGTCAGCTCCCAGTCATGATCACATGATCCCAAAGTTAGAGGAGGGGATAGGCAAAACGGGTAACTTGGGATTCTGGGAAACTTCTCTTTCTTCATCTGAACGGGCTTTTCCCAGTGTTTTTTAAAACAGTAGCCCTACCAAATGCACAAACACAACCTGAAATCATATACTAAGCCAAGAATAAGAGATAGAAACACAGCACTGCTCCCCACCCTAACCTTGGTGAACAACTGAATCGATGTGGTGCAAGGGGATGAGCTCCCCTAGGGCATCTCATCGTGGACGTGCCCCCACTCTCTCCTGCACTGGAAGGCCATTAGAGCCTTCCAAAGAGAGTAAAACGGTGGAGCAATGCCTATCATGAGTCGAAGTGAGCATTTACTTCTCAGTGGTGGAGCGATGCCTATTATGAGTTGAAGTGAGCGTTTACTTCTCAGTGGTGGAGCAATGCCTGTTATGAGTTGAAGTGAGCGTTTTACTTCTTCTCAGAGCTGTTGGTGGCTGTCTTGAACTGGCAGCTACTTCCCCCTCCCCCGGGCACGTCCCCCTATTGCTGGTAAAAGACAGATATAGCCTTTTTTTAAAAATTCTTCTTGCTGTTTATTGAGCAACACTGCTGCTTTTAATTCCACCCCTCCTTTGTTTATTTATTGATTTATTCCATTTTATATGCATTACTGGCTTATCCTTGGCTCACTTCCTTATGCCCCCAGAAATGCCAGCTGCATGCCTGCCTGCCTTCCCTCCCTCCTCCCCTGCCCACCTCGCAGGGATGTTGTGTGTGGGGTGCCCAATTTTCAAAAATTCGCCAAAAATCAGGGGATGATGGGATTGCTTTGAAACTTGGCGTGCGTGTGTATATCCCCATGAGGTGTCATGGTGCCAAACATGAGGTTTCTAACTTGAACAGAAAAAAAGTTGTATAATTTTTTAGCTTTCAATGCAAGCCTATGGGGGGGGGAAACGGAGCTCCGGATCCGGATCCGGAGCTCCGGGCGGAGCGGAGCGGAAGTGGGCGGAGCGGGGGCGGGGCGGAGCGGCCCGATCCGGAAAATGGCGGATCTGCAAGTGAAGCGGAGCGGGGGGTCCGTGCACACCCCTAATTTTTATGTGATATACTCAGTTTATGCGTAGAATAACAAAACAAGCTGTATGATGATGGAATAACACCTAACACTGGACAGAAACTAAAAGGATCTGGAAAGAAAAGTCAGTATGAAGCTTGCTGCAGTCTATGGCAATAATAGAATCTAAATTTAACCCCATAATAGGGAGATTACCACTAAGCAGACAAAAATAGTACTATTTCATATAACATAAAGTTAAATTCTCAAATTTGCTATCAAGAAATATAGTGATATTGCCCTTTTAGATGGCTTTCAAGAAGGTTAGATAAACTCATGGAGTCATGAAAGCAAAATCCAGATCAGAAGCATATGGCCCAAGTATGGGAGAATGGAGACAGGTATAGGGTGGCCACTTGTGGACTTACATCAACCAGAAAAGAAGACAACAGAGAACACCGATTTGGATACAATCTGCATGTGCTAATTTATATGTATGGATGCAAATTTAGAAATTCCCATGAGAAAAAAAAATTAAGACTAAAATGTAGATCATGCCTGATGTTGTTTATTATCTAGATGTAGCACTGAGAACTCGTTCCTGCAAATCTCACAGGCAGAAGCAGTGTTAGAAAAGTGAAATGTCCCAGACCTCTGAGAGGGGTGTGTGTGAGAGAGAGACAGAGAGAGAGAATGAGAGAGAGAGAGAGAGAGAGAGAGCACTTGTACAAGAAACCAGAGCTTATAGTTTGAGCTAGAGAGATGTTTGTTCTCACATGTGACATGTTTTCTCAGAAACTACAAATCCTAAAGTCCCTTGTGCTCATCTTTGTTGCCTTTATTTTTAACTTTATTTCAAAATAAGATAAAAATGAGAATGCCGGGGGGTGAATAAATGGCTTGCAGTAGATCTCTGGCCTCCCGAGTCTGCAGAAGAACAGACACTAGAGCCTAGGGACAGGGAATGGCGTTTAAAGGGTATTTGTCACTCTTGTATATTTAATATACATGAATCCCATACTGCCATGTCTCTGCCTATAATGACAAATCAGGCAGACAGGAGATGAAATAAAGGGAACTAAGGCCTTAGCTAGACCTAAGGATTATCCCAGGCAAATGGAGGGGTCATCCTTGCCTGCTCCTGGGATCCCCTGTGTGTCATTTGGATGCACAGGGATGATCCCAGGACAATCCCGGGATATAGGCCTGGTCTAGCCATGGCCTAAGAGAAGGAACAGAACACCAATCAATCCTCCATTTTTAACTCCCAAAACAAATACATTGCTAATTTTTCAAACAGACAAGCTGAGAGAGGAGTTGCTGTTGGTGGTGTTGGTGATGGGGATGTGGATGGGGATGGGGATGACAACAAAGGAAAACCAAAATGCCTCTCTCAGCTTTCAGGCACTGAGCAGGCAGCAGCACTGGAAAGCCCCATGGAGGGCGTCAATGCTAAGTCCTCCAGGAGACTTTCCAAGAAGCTAAAGCAGCCAGAGAGGCTGTGAGGACAGAACGGGGTGGGGTAAAAGAAAGAATGCACACATCCCTCCATCACCGCCTTACATTAAGGTAAGCCTTGAAGCCCTGCTATGTCTCCAAAATTCTCAACGCCCCAACAAAAGAGGCAGAAAAAGCACATACGGACCTCTCAGTTGCCTCCTTACAGTATTTTCCCCTGGAATTCTCATCCCTTCCCATAGTTTTCAGGTGCAGTTTCTTTTTGCCCCTCCTCCCCCAACGAATGGTTGGAAATGAATACGCTGAAAAATTTGGCACAGTGCTAGTTTATGCTGGAGAATGAATGGTAAAACTTCAATCCTCTTGGTTCTCATGAACCTCTCAGCTTCTTTTAATACCATCAAGCATGGTAGCCTTCTGGACTGCCTCTCAGGTAGGACTTGGGAACACAGCGTTACAGTGGGTTGGTCCAATACGGAGGGAGGGGGCTGAGTAGGCAATAATAATAATAATAATAATAATAATAATAATAATAATAATAAATACAAATTTATATTGCACTCTGTACCAGAGCTTATTCCCATTAACCAAAAATACAAAACACAACAATAAAAACCAAAATTAATAAACACACATTAGATAAACTAGTAAGCAGAAATTAAACTGATTCACGACCAATCAATTAAAACAATCAAACAAGTTAACCTCCCCACCCCACCCCACCCCCTAAAAAAGAACAGGTTTTCCTGACTCTATATACCAGCACCTATGGCTCCAACTGGGGCCATAGCTAGACCTAAGGTTTATCCCTGGATCGTCCAGGGTCAAACCTGTTCATCTAGGTGACACACAGGGGATCCAGTGCTCAGGCAGGGGCGAACCCTGGATGATCCCAGGATAAACCTTAGGTCTAGCTGTGGCCTTGGACAAATAGGTTTTCAAGGTAAGATTGTGTTGTTACTCTTGTTCATAGATTGCATGACTGGTGGCTTAAGCCCTGCTCTATGCATGTGACAAAGAAATAGATCTGATCCTCTGTCCTCTGATCCCAGATAAGATGAGGTTCTGGTTACCAACATGTTAAAAATCATTGAATAGCCTTAGACCAAGGTAATTAAATTCTTATTAATTTCTCAAAAGCTGTGAACTCTCTCTAAAGCTTATTCGTTCACAATGTGCCAGTGTATTACCCAATATTTCCTTTTCCCCACAAGTCTGCTTCCATTTACTACACAAAAAATTATCTGCCCATCCAACAGTTTGAAGACCTAACATAAAAGCTACACCTCCTGCATAACAGAATCATTTTCCTGCCATGCCTCCTCTTGCATGCCCCACTAATGTTAATGAGGGAGAGCTGCAGAGCCATGATAAGACTTCCGTACAATGGATTCCCATCAAGGTCTTGTCAAAGCTTTCCACGTAAATAAAAAAAAAGAGTGTGAGAGATAATACAGGAAAGCAGCTTTATTGCATTGAAAGGACACCACAGTGAGACTATTATAGTATGCAAGCTATAGACCTTCAGAAAGCTTTCAGGTAAATTTTCAGCACGCTGCGGATGTGCTGTGTTCAACACATTTGGAGCTGCATTCAACATATTGTTGCACACTCCCAAGTTTCCCCCAAGTTGTGACAAGTTGCCGGGGCAGCACTACAGGGCTTAGTTTCCTTTTGTGTGAGTACTCACTAGAAATACTAATCTGCAAAGTAGAATCAGTTCCCTCAAGCTGAAATAGAACCCACTTGGAGCTCCCTGGGGTTCTTCCTTCCAGCTAGCCACAAAGCTGAGACTTATCTCCCTTGCTGGCTACACTGCATCTTTGAAGCATGCATGCTGTAGAAGAGCCTTCCTCAACTTGATGCCCTCCCATCAGCCCCAGACAGCACAGCCAATGATCAGGAATGCTGGGAATTGTAGGCCAAAAAATCTGGAGGCTATCAAGTTCAAGAAGGCTGCTGTAGAACACTGGTCTCCCTTTTCTCTCTCTCTCAAAATACTAGAACCTGGGGGTCAACCCATAAAGCTGATTGGTGGGAGATCCAGGACAAATAAAAGGAAGTACTTCTTCACATAGCGCATAGCTAAATTATGGAACTCACTACCACAAGATATAGTGATGGCCACCAATCTGGATGGCTTCAAAAGGGGGTTGGATAAATTCCTGGAGGCAAAGTCGATCAATGGCTACTAGCCCTGATGTTTGTGTGTTATCTCCATTATTCAAGGCAGTAAGCCTGTGTGCACCAGTTGCTGGGAACATGGGCAGGAGGGTGCTGTTGCACCACGTCCTGCTTGTTCATCCCTGGCCAATGGCTGGTTGGCCACTGTGTGAACAGAGTGCTGGACTAGATGGACCCGTGGTCTGATCCAGCATCAGGGCACTTCTTATGTTCTTATGTCTCAGTCCCACCCTGCTGGTAGATGTTTCTTGGTTGGTAGAAGCAATCAACCTTAATGGAACACTGAAGAAATATCTTTTAGGTATTTCTTCAGTGAAATATGGGGGTGGGGAACCTTTGGCCCTCCAAATATTGCTGGACAACAACTCCCATAAGCAGCAGCCAGCATGGCCAATGGGGTTAGGAATGATGGGAGTTGTAGATCAGCAACACCTGGAGCAGCACAGGTTCCTTAATCCTGGTTTGTATATCATTCTATATATTATGCTATATATTTATCACATCCATTTCTATTCTAGGCTTCAACCTAGAAAGCAAGAAAAATTTAAAAAACAAACAAATAAAAGCCACCAATACAACAAATCTTTATCAAACACATGAGTACCAGTTTAAGGGAATAACAACAAGCCAGCAAATGCACAAAAGATTACCAAATAGCAGCCATTTATAACACTTATGTCTTTACCAGGAAATTTTGTTAGTTGGTGTAGCATGGTGACTAAGGGCATAATCCTATGCATAATCGCACATCCCTACATCACAGCTCCATTTCTGCAACATGAAGATGAAGACACTGAATGGTGTTGTGAAGATTATTGAGAGATTAATTAATATGGGACAGAGTTTTGCCCCAACCAGAATTTAATAATGGCTGGGCCAGAACTCTGCACCATCCCTTCTTAATCTGCTTGCGGTGGAAGCATTTCCAGGGTTTGCTGCATTCTGGCTGGATCTGGGCCAATTCCAGAAGTGACCTGAGAAGTAGATGACATGTCGATTGAGGACATCAGTTCTACATCCTACAGTATGCTTTGGCGTCTGGGTGAAGCTTAAGGGATTCATTGCTCTACCAAAACTTTCTGAATAAGAAACAAATGGTTCCATTCATCCCTAATATTTAGCACTTTAAACACTTGATTTGCGCTTGTACATGCTAATTATTTTAGTGGAAACTATTCAGGAAACAAATGTCAAGTTTGACAGGATGCGACAACTGTAGTGAAGAGGAAGGAGTCGCTATATTTGTTCCTTTGCGATTAATAAACACCCCAGTTTGTTAACATGTTGCCTTTTATTTATTTATCTCCAAATAAATTGGGAGTAAGTGCACAATCTATACATGTAGGGATGTAAATCTAAATTTCCTCCTTTTATAGCATGTAAGCTTGCTCTCAATTTATTTGGAAATAAATAAAGCATCTCCGTCTCATTACTATGTGCCATCAGGAGTGATACTTCACATCTATTTAGCTACAGGCTGTTCAGAAAGATATATAGATAAAGACAAAGATAATGGCACTTAATAGTAAAGGAGTTATAGTGTGCCTTTTCTTCTAATTGAATGCGAGAGACCTATTGAGACCATGGAGGTGCCTATTTGAGGAGGCTTCCTTTCAGATTTTGACCTAAAACCTGGCTAAATGACGCTTCCACTTTTGGTTATGTGCTATCATAAAATATATAAACAATAGCAGAAAGTCTCAGTTCATTTCCTGCCATTTCAGTACAACTGCAACAGTGTATTCAATAACAGTAACAACAACATATTGCTTATTAGCCAATCAGTCCACACACATACAGAAATATAATAAAATATTCCTCTCAGCCAGAGAAAATACCCGAGTACAAAGTGCTAATAAAAGGGCTAACAAGAGCAGGTTAAAACATTTTGTAATATTATATTGACACATTTAGTCTTTTATGGCAACCAGTGACCTTTGTTTCACCAGGGACCATTTGACAAACTTGGCACTCCTATATGACGTATAATAATCTGTACCAGCCAATAGTGATAGAGTTATGCTTAGAGAGGAGTTATCCCCAAACCCAACTATTAAGGGCTCAAGATATTGCTTCCTCAGCCCTGCATACAGTACAATTGGCATTCTTTTAGGAAGTGTGCCATGTCTTCTACCTTGACACAGCCACCTGGACAATCTGTTTTTACACTATGGTGGGACCTACAGTGTGCCTTCACCTCCATCAACTGCAGTAAGTACAGTCTATAGCTATTCATAAGCCATCTCAACTAGGGATGTGCTCCGCTTCTCTTCGGTTCAGAGAAGCAAGAGCGAGGCGGCCTAATTCGCCTCCGGAAAAGGCGGAGGCGAAGAGAGTCAGGGGGGCTGCGGATCGAGGCGAAGAGGATCACCTCAATCCGGAGCTTCGCCTGAAGTTAAGTGGGGGGGGAGAGGGACTAATCTGGCGCTGCCGGTGCCGCCATCCATGCGGCGGCGGCAGCAGCACCAGGTAAGGGAGCAGGGAGGAGGGACGCGTACCTTCCTCCATTGCGGACTTCAATTGAGGCCCTGGTTGAAGCCGGAAGTGAAGTCCGAGGCCACGAAGCGGATTGGGGGGTCCATGCACACCCCTAATCTCAACTCATATGAGCTGATGGAAGTCAAGCAAGGGGCCACCTTCCCTGGGAAGATAATAATGCTTTTATAAATAATGTTGGAATGGCTTCCATCAGCGACGGCCATTGCACTCTGAATGTCAACATCATGTAGCCATCTGAAAATCTCCTCCCTGGCACTATCACACCGCCTTGCAAGTAAGTATGTTTGTGAAAAGCCCAGCTCAGAAGTTGATATGCTTGTCTTGTCTGCCTGTGAGTGTCTCTCCCCATGCCTTCATATGCTGATAAAATCAAGGGTGAGACCAACTGGAACACTATCTTTAGCCAAAAGAAAATGGCTGCTTTTGGGATAGGCATTCCCACTTTGTGGCAAGTTGTTTCTAATTGGACAATGGCCTTGGAGGTGGATCTAGGCACCCGGAGTACTCTGGATAAAAATATATGCTGCATTGACTCCAATGGGTTAATACTGCATGGGCCCAGACAGGTGCCCAATATAAAATCTGGGAGAGTAATTTACCTTTGTATAGCTTTATTAAAAGTGTCACCATCTTTCCACCCGATCCTGCAGCAAAGCGAAGAATAGCATTGCCAGTTGCATTAGCTGTCAAGGTGCAACAATGTATTCAAGTTCAATGAGACTTGCTCCCAGATAACTGGGTATAAGATTTCAGCCTTTGTGCATAACAGAAAGTTGAAAACAATCTGATCATTCATTTCCCCCCCAGTGCTTGTCATCAAAGGTTTAGGAAGCATAAGCATCATAGCAGAGGAGATGCATCTTGTGATCAACACAGCCACAAAGCCATGTATTATAGGCTCTCAGATGCTTTATTCTTCAGCATTAGTATATAAAACCCTATATAACTTGGAATGAGGTTATCTCAAGGTAAGGATGTCAGAGGAGTCCTTTTGGGGGGTGAAGATCACCAAGCTTTTAGCAGTCTGGCTCCCCAGACTCTGGTTCGCATTCCCATGGGCTGGCTCAGCTTAATCTGTATTGAGTTGGCCAGCTCACAGTTTTTCATTTGCATAAACTTGCAATTTGCAGAATGTATGCACATTTGAACCAAAATTTGAACAATGTGTACAAACTGAAACTGTAATATGCTTAATTTTGTGCAAATTGAAATTTGCACAAAATTAAGCATATTGCAGGCACAATTTGCACACATTATGCAAAATACAACCACAATTTGCATTAATTACATGAATTCTGGCAACAATTTCCACAAATGGGGCTTTTATGTGGGGGGAAACACATTTCAGGAAGAAGCCAGTGGATTCGCTCACAAAGGCACACCAAGACAGGGGCTCTGGGGAAATCCAATGAGCCTAAAAAGGGCCGGATTTCCTTGCAATCACCATGCAACCAACTGGATCCTGACTAACTAGTAGGCATGTGCTCCGCTCCAATTAGGAGCGGAGAAGCAGTAGCGGATTGGCCTGCTCCGCCTTACCCAGAGGCAGAGTAGAAGCGGACCGCGGACCCCTAGAAGCAAGGCGAAGAGAAGCGACCATTTTTCAGAGCTCCTAGTTCAGGCGGAGCGCTCCGGTCGCCATCTTGAAAACATTTCGCCATAGGATTGCATTGCGGGAAATAATCGCGCATAACTAGTTTGTTTTTGAAGCTATTGTTCTGGAAATTCTTGTGCACAGAGAGTCGTGGATGGGGGTCATTTTGAGACTACTCTCACCTCTCTGCGTCGTGCAGGTCACGTGCTATGTTTTTTAAAAAATCGGGTCAACAAACATTACAAACAGGGACAGCGCGGGTCAAACGGAGGTTTTCGCCCATAGGATTGCATTGAGGAAAACAATCAGGGATAACTGGGGGGGTTAAGCTATCGTTCTGAAAATTCTTGTGCTTAGACAGTCGTGGATGGGGGTCATTTTGAGACTACTATCACCTCTCTGCGTGGTGCGGGTCGCGCGCTAGAATTTTTTTTAAAATCGGCGGGGAAAATACCTTTTTCAAAGGGCTGAGGGGCAGAGTCAGCTCCCGGTCATGATCACATGATCCCAAAGTTAGAGGAGGGCATAGGCAAAACGGGTAACTTGGGATTCTGGGAAACTTCTCTTTCTTAATCTGAACGGGCTTTTCCCAGTGTTTTTTAACACAGTAGCCCCACCAAATGCACAAACACAACCTGAAATCATATACTAAGCCAAGAATAAGAGATAGAAACACAGCACTGCTACCCACCCTAACTTTGGGGAACAACTGAAAAGATGTGGTGCAAGGGGATGAGCTCCCCTAGGGCATCTCATCGTGGACGTGCCCCCACTCTCTCCTGCACTGGAAGGCCATTAGAGCCTTCCAAAGAGAGTAAAACGGTGGAGCAATGCCTATCATGAGTCGAAGTGAGTGTTTACTTCTTAGTGGTGGAGCGATGCCTATTATGAGTTGAAGTGAGCGTTTACTTCTTAGAGCTCTCGTGGTGAACCAATGGCTTTCTTGAGCTGAACTGGCAGCTGCTTCCCTCTTCCCCGGGCACGTCTCCCTATTGCTGGTAAAAGACAGATATAGCCTTTTTAAAAAAGTTCTTCTTGCTGTTTATTGAGCAACACTGCTGCTTTTAATTCCACCCCTCCTTCATTTATTTATTTGTTTATTTATTCCATTTTATATGCATTACTGGCTTATCCTTGGCTCACTTCCTTATGCCCCCAGAAATGCCAGCTGCATGCCTGCCTGCCTTCCCTCCCTCCTCCCCTGCCCACCTAGCAGGGATGTTGTGTGTGTGTGACTTTGACTCAGGGGAGAAGTCCTTCCTGCGCTCACTTGGAGTTTTGGAAGTTCCAAATTTTGCAGGTTTAAGCCCCGCCAAAAAACAGGGGATGATGGGACTGCCTTGAGTCTCGGCGTGCGGCGTATGTATCCCTGGATAAGCTGTCATGGTGGTGAGTTTGAGGTTTTTTTTTAACGTGCAAAATTGACGGAGCTATGGAAAGGGGTGTTGGATTTTCATAAATTCCCCAAAAATCAGGGGATGATGGGACTGCCTTGAGTCTTGGCGTGCTTATGTATCCCTGGATAAGCTTTCATGGTGCCGAGTTTGAGGTTTCTAACTTGCAAATTGACGGAGCTATGGAAAGGGGTGTGAATGGGGTGCCCAATTTTCAAAAATTCCCCAAAAATCAGGGGGTGATGGGATTGCTTTGAAACTTGGCGTGCATGTGTATACCCCCATGAGGTGTCATGGTGCCAAACATGAGGTTTCTAACTTTCACAGAAAAAAAGTTGTATAATTTTTTAGCTTTCAATGCAAGCCTATGGGGGGGGAAACGGAGCTCCGATCCGGATCCGGAGCTCCGAGCGGAGCGGAGCGGAAGTGGGCGGAGCGGGGGCGGGGTGAAGCGGCCCGCTCCAAAAATCGCAGATCTGCAAGTGAAGCGGAGCGGGGGGTCCGTGCACACCCCTACTAACTAGCTCTACCACCAATTTGCTGCAGCACCAGTGGCACCGAAATTCAATTTGCAGTAGTAGCAAAGAAGGGGCCAATTTTACTTTAAAATATGGGAAGTGTCTTGTTTTAAAGCAAAATTGCACAGCTGCATGGTTTTGGTTGGAAACAAGAAGCATGGTTCCCATATTCCTTGCTTTAAAGTAATATTGCCCCCTTTTTTTCTGCCACCATGTCTCTGAATTTGGGTAGCAAAATTTGTGGCAACGTAGCAGGAGCAATTCCAGGGAGAGGTGCAACTTCCACTGAGTTCCAGGGAACTGAAGTTGGCTCAGATACCTGCAAAGGTTCACCACTTCTGCCCTGTACCAACTGTCCAAGCCAATATATGCATTTTTGTATGCATGTTTTGATTGGCGAACTCCATCGCAAAATTCCAAGAAGTGCTCATTTCAAAGGATAACTTCTTTTTGGTTTGCATAGTGATTTGAAAGTGCAAAACAAGTAAATTTGCATTAAAATGTGAACTGAATGAATTGCTCCCCATTCCCTATCCAAACCTATATTAGGGAATAGATAAATAAATAATACATCTGGAAAAGCCTTATAGAGCTAAGAATCTATAAGAAATTCATTTTTGCTTGCAAAACATGCCAGCAAACTGAGGCCCCTCTGAGGCCCTGAATGTCAGTATGAGTGTGAACATGTGTCCGCTAAAAATATTCACAAATCGTTGAATACGTACTCACTTTCATATCATTCCCAATTTCCAAATTTGGGCAAATTTCCTCAGTAGACTGAATAAGCCCTCCTTTAGCCTATGTAAGAAATTTTCACAAATTTGGGGAGATTTGTGGAAATCTACTGATCACTGCTCAATTTGCACAAATCTCCCATTTGTGCAAAGTAAGCAGCAATTGCAAACATGAACAGAAATCAGGCAGGAGACGAGCAACAAGACTTAGTTCAGAGAATCCTAGCACTTTCAAAGGACTTCCACCATTCCCAAGGACCATGGTCAATGGCCATTCTTGGAGGGGATTAAGGGAGATGAAATCTAACTCAACGGGAGGGCACTAGGTTGCAAAAAAAATTGATTACAATATCAAGAAGGTGTATATATTGTACTTTGTGTTATGTCCAATGAAAAGCTAGTGCTGAGTGCTTCTTTGTCCAGGCTACCTCTCTAAGGGACTCATTTGCATGTGGGACGATGCAAAGTTCCATTGATTTGGTATCCTGTGGGGTGGCATTATTTATTTTTATTTATACATATCTGCATCTAAACTTTACTTTCATTCCAGTGAAGGACTGTATTCTGTACCCTACTGAGCAGTCAATTTATTATTAATAGAGCTTTCAACAAACATACACGCACAATATCAGTTTGCCTTTTTTCACTACACCTCTGGGTATCCTCCAAACCCTTTATGAGGTAACTTTTAGAAGCATGATAACCGAAAAGAATTTTTTAAAATATACCAAAAAGACTCCGAGAAGGAGAGTTCTTGCGGTTAAAAATTATTTTAAAGTCTCCAAAGTTTTAAATAATCTAGCAGTTTCTAATTTGAAGAGAAATAAAAGTTTACATAGTAGAAATTAATACAGAGCCTGATCCAATAGCTTTTTATTTCCCCCAGGCAATTCAGATTTAAACCAATGAAAAGTAACATGCAGCCTGATACTGTGTATGCTTGTACACAGTATCTCATTGAGTTCAATGTGTCTCATTGAGTTCAATGGGTCTTACTTCCTGGTATGTGTTGTTTAGGATTATTTAATACACCACATCCGCATGGAAATGATCAGTGCAATCCTGCATACTCAAAAGTAAGATCCACTACATTAAATGGGTGAAGACAGGAGGGTCTCCAAAGGCATACCGTATCCTGGCACAGGAGCCGCATAGCCCCTGAGAAACAGGTCCTCCAGCTATGCCAATCACCAAACGGTGCAAGAGTGCTCATCATCCCTATCTAATTTACCTAATTTACCCCAAAATTAAAATCACTCCACTGGCTGCCGATTAGTTTCCAGGCAAAGTACAAAGTGTTGGTCATTACCTTTAAAGCCCTAAATGGTTTGGGTCCAGGTTACCGGCGGGATCGCCTTCTCCCATACAGTCCGCCCCGCACACTCAGGTCCTCTGGGGAGAACTTACTTCAGTCAGCCAAGACTAGGTTGACATCAGTTTCCCAGAGAACCTGTTCTTCTGTAGGCCCTGGATTATGGAACGGCCTGCCGGAGGAGATTCGTAATATCAACTCTCTCTGTGATTTTAAGGCAGCTTTGAAGACTAGTAAAAAATAGCCAAAGGCAAGGGTGGAACCAAGTAATCTTCAACAATAATATTAGTAAAAGTTTTATTAAAGTGCCAGGTGCCTACCCTACGCACCTGGCACTTTAATAAAACTTTTACTAATATTATTGTTGAAGATTACTTGGTTCCACCCTTGCCTTTGGCTATTTTTGACTCCCCTACGGTGTTTTCCTTGCTTTAAGCTTTGAAGACTAGCCTTTTCTGGCAGGCCTATCCAGATTAATGTAAAATCAAGAATTTTAAAGATGTGTTGATTCCTGTACTAATGTTGTTCCCCACCTCGATCCAAAGGGAGAGGCGGGTAAGAAATAAATAAAATTATTATTATTATTATTATTATTATTATTATTATTATTATTATCATCTAATATAGCCAATTCCCGCACATCCCTGCCACGAATCAAACTAATTACTTACCCTCTCATGTAAGACTTCCAGTATAAAGTAAACAAAACCATCAAGAATGGAAAAATTCCTACTCAGCCCCCCACCTCCAAAGGGAGCGACTGGCTAATCCCATACTAGAAGAAGGGTGAGAGCCAAAAACGAAAGAGGCCGATGCTTCGGGTGGCTGCCTTTTATAGGCACAGCCCAACCCTACCTCACATGGCCTACGTTACACACCATGAGGGGTGCCTCTATTCTGCTCCTCCCCTCGCAACAGCCGGCTTCCCACCCAAGCCTTTGGGCTGGGTGGACACCAGATTTGTTTTATGTTCTGACATGAATGGTTTTATACATTATATAATGGCTTAAATTTTTGCGAACCGCCCAGAGAGTTTCAGCAATGGGGAGTCAGGCCATTGATCCATCAAGCCCAGTATTGTTGACACTGACTGGCAGCAGCTCCCCAGGTTTTCAGGCAGGAGTTTTTCCTGCCCTAACTGGAGATATTGGGGAATCAAACCTGGAACCCTCTGCATGCAAAGCAGATGCTGTACCATTGAGCCACAGCCCATTCGGGACAGGGGTGCTGCACCTCTTTCAACCCAAGAGCTGGATTTCATTTCAGAGAAGCTCTCAGGGGACACATCCCAGTGATGGGTGGGGCCAAAGGCAAATTGGTGTCACCAAAAATGGCTAGCATATGTTGCCTTAAAGCTCTTACTGCCAGTAACTCAGCCTTGGGAGAGTCGTTTCAACCTCTTATATTGGGGAACAATGAACAAAAGCCAGGAAACCTCCAATTGGTTCGGGGAAAAGAGGATGGGGAAATGGCCATCAGGGAACCCTGGAGGGCCAGGTTAGACCCACAGGTGAGCCTAATTTGGCCCCCAATCCAGAGGGTCTGCACCCCTGCTTTAGGGGGAGTTCAACCCCCTCCAAACCAAGTTGAACACCATTCAACTTGGAAGATGAACCACCCACTAACAGCTCCATCATATCTGGATTGAGTCACCATTTATTTGCCCTCCTCCATTCCATTACCATGCCGAGACACTGATTCAGATGACCCACTGCGTCACCTAGATCAGTTGAATACAAGACGTAGAGCTGGGTGTCATCTGCATATTGACCACATCCCCAGATAACCTCTCTAAGCAGCTTCATGGGGCTAAAACAGAGCTTCGTATAGCATAACCCTATAGCATAACCACTATGGGGCACAGCAATAATCCCTCCAGCATGACATTCTAGAATTGATAACCCAAGCAGGAGCAGAATCACTGTAATACAGTATTTACCATGAAATGGGGATTACTCTCCCAATCAAAATTAGAGTCCATCTTGGAACCGGGAACTGTAACTGTGCCAATATGAGGTTGCACTGGAATTAATTATTTGCCACACAAAATTGGCATGATACTTCCAAATATTTTAAGAGTGTATTACCATGGGAATTCCACTTTCAGTGGAATCCCCACAACACACATGACATTTAGCCCAGTTTGTAGACAATGGAAGTTATGAAGCAAAGGGGAAGCCATGCTACAGAGAACTTTGCTTGTCATCTTCAGGAAGAAGAAAAGTTTAGGATATTAAACTTCAGAGCAAATGCTAACAAAGCAGGTTATCTAGGAGACAATATTATCTCTCATGAATTTAATAAAAAAGCACCCAAAATATCAGAGAGCAGATAGCAGATAGTAGACCCCTTTACCTTTCAATAATTCTTATCGACATTTGAAGGGTTATTACATCCTTTTATTTGGTATAGCATATGTGTCACTGTGCAAAGCAAAATAAATTGCTTCCAGTCAAGATGCTTTTCTGGGATAGACATCTCGGAGCTGGATTAGCAAGTATTCCAAGTATTTTAAGGAGTTGTTAGATGGAGCGTTGAGGACACAGGGCTGCCAAATGTTGAACAGAAGTTCTAGAAACTGGACTAATGGGCTGAATCAATGGCAAAAAGGTGCTTCTTCCTTTTGCTCCTGTGGTTGTTACTAGTAGATTTGATGAGCTGCATTTGTGCTGGTACCCTACTTGGTTGACTCTGCCAAGTCTCCACAGCCATCAACGCCCTTGCCTCCCTCAGCTCAGCTGAGCCTGTAAAGGAAACAAAAGTTGATGTAAAGACATGCACTCTACAGTCTCTCACTCAGCAGTGCAAAGTGGTGCAGTGGTGCTGAACTCAGAAGCAAGTTTCCTTTGTTCTAGCATGGACACTAAGACCAGATCTATACCAAGCAGGATAGGACACTTTGAAAATGGTTTGAAATCTGTATGTGGAGTGTGTCCTGGGTCCCTACAGTTGTCACTACTGTTATACACCATTTTAAAGCAGTAGATCCTGTCTAAGTGAGAATGATGAAAACTTTTACTCAAATCATCATCATCATCTGGATTTACACATACACACACAAAGTGACCCTGTTCAAATGACACCCTGAGCCACAGTGATTGAGCATATTGAGCATTATGGCTTAACATGTCATGTGAACCATTCCTAACCCTGGTGGCTTCATAACCATGGTTTAAACATGCTCACTAACTATTTGCTACAAAAGGGTTAGTGGCCTAACCATGGCTTAGTGTATTGTCTGAACAGGCCCACTCACAAAACTGGCCATGCCATGTGTGTTTGTGTGCTGGTAACTCTACATTGACACTTTGGGGAGAAATTAGACTGCATGGCCAGTTATGATGTTCATTTGCCCTACTTTGGTCCCTTTCACAGAGAAGCTCTGAATGTTCTAAACAAATGAAGACACAGAGAGAGAGAAAAAAACTCAGCTGCTGTTTTTTTAAAAAAGGACTACACAAATTCATGGAGCTAAGTTATCTTCATGATGACAGCTGCATTAGCTAAAAAGCACATCTAACTTAGGGATGAATGAGAAATTTGTTTCAGTTTGTTGTTGTTATCAGGACCCCTCCTGGACTGAACACAGACTAGAGCACAATCTGCAGTCAAAGTCCCTACACTTCTGAGCTTGCAATGTGATTTCTGGACCACATACCCCAAAATGCATTCGACAGCACGCATACATTTGAAACTGCGCATTAAAAAATGCATATCTTTGAAAATGGCACACAAGCATGCTTTAATCAATAAGAGAAGAATGCATACATTTCTAATATGCATACATTTGGGAAAGTATGCACAAAAAAAAAGACAAATTTTCATGCAACCCCCCCTCCCCAAATAGCAAAGCTCATAATCTGATAACAGGTTTCGATTGAAATTTGGAGAACTCTGACAACAAGCTTGAGTTTTGCTTGTATATACATTCCTAATACTTCCAAAGGCATTCCAGGGGAGAAAGAGCAGAGAGTGGTCATGTTCTTCAGGCCTCTCTTGTGAGTTTCAGCATAGAGGAGTCTGGTGGAAACTGATCCAAAAGCCACAGTTCCTATCTCTCTCTCTCTCTTTTGCTTTATATTTTCAATTGCATTAGGGAGCAATCCTATGCCCCTTAGACAATGTCAACGTGGGGTGGAGACATTGCATTCAGGGGGTTTCTGACTGCGAGTTCAGCGACAGTGCTCAGTGCATGGAGCTGGGAAATGGCGCTGCCCACCCCCTCTCCCTTCTTCTTGCAGCCAGTGTAGAGTGAACGGTGGCACCTGCCTCTCCAAGCTCAGTAAACTGAATGCGGAGAGGGTTAAAAGGGGGCATCCATGGGGGTGTGGAGGGGAGGAGACTGCAGAAGTTGCTTTAGACAGATCCTTATGTGATGCGATGCCTCCCCCACATGTAGCAACAACTGCAGGGTGGATGGAACATGGAGGAGAGGACGTCCCCTGTTCAACATCTGCCCTGCATTGGATACTTGTAGGTCTCTGGGTTTGGGGGCTAACGAGTAACCAGGGTGCAACTCATAGGATTCTGCCCTTAGTGGTTTAAAGAAAAAGAAACATTACAAAATCATTCACAGCTAATGATTATATTAGATACTGTCAAGATTAAAGGTTTCTGAACTTGCTCAGAAGCCTGGCACTGCTGATGGGAATTCTGGGAACTGTAATTCGCTGAGATGAATTTTACTAGAAGATTTTTTTTCCCCTGAGAACTTTCTTTTTCTCTGTCCCACAACCCCAGAAAAGGAAGGCACTTTGCTGAGTTTTCTCCAAATATTCTCCAGCATGCTGGAGAATATTTCAAGTGTGTGTGTGTGTGTGTGTGTGTGTGTGTGGTGGCTGCCATTCCCCCCCCTGCACACACACACACACACACACACACACACACACACTGCCCCAGAAGATTGCTACGTCTGGGGGATTGTGGAGGATGCAAAATAATGCCAGACTACGAACACAGTTGCTACTGCTGCCATTTGCAGTGGCAGCCTAAAACAAACTATGAGGAAAGATTGTTTATCTTCGAAAAAGTGTAAAGGGAGACGTGATAGAGGTGTACAAAATTATTATTAGTGTGGAGACAGTGGATTGGGAGACATTTTTCTCCCTCTCTCAAAGTACTAGAACCCAAATGGGGTTATCCCATGAAGTTGATTGGTGGGAGAGTCAGGACAAATAAAAGGGAGGACTTCTTCACACATCACATAGTTGAACTACGGGATTCACTTCCATAAGAGGTGATGGCTTTAAAAGGAGATTGCACAGATTCATGGAGGAGAAGGCTATCAGTGGCTACTAGTCCTGATGGTTATATGCTAGATCCAGTGTTAGAGGCATTATGCTGGGAAACGTGGATGGGAGGGTCCTGTTGCACATGTCCTGCTTGTGGGCTTCCCATGAACTGTTGGTTGATCACTGTGTGAACAGAGTGCTGGACCCTTGGTCTGATCCAGCATGGCTCTTCTTATGTTCTTCACAGACCCCAAACCATTAGGAAAAAACCATTAGATGTTGGCTATTGCCACAGCTAATGATGAGCCCCACCCCTGAGAAACTGTTGGAGAATTTCTCCTTTTCTTGGAAAAATGTGGCAAAAACGTCTCCCAAATTTTCTGCCAGTAGATAACATTTTGAAAAGCCATTTGTGGATAGGGGATAGAAAACTCATGGGGTGCTCGCCCCGTGAGTTCACTGAGCACTCCTCGACAGGCCCTATTCTGGGAGCCAGGCTGGCTGAGCACTCAGCAAAGTGCCCAGAAAGAGCAAATTTCCCCTGGCACACCATTAGCCGGGGGAATTACTGTTAATAGGTCCTTTAAGGCCCCCATTGGCATGCTGGATGGGTGAGAAAGAGAAATCCAACTTCCCCAAGGCTCGGGTGGTTGTGTATTTTCTCCCTCTACTAAAGGGCGGCCACTATTAACACAACTGAGTTCCTCCCGGACCTGTGCCCCCATTGTCCCTTGCCAGCCTTGGGGTGAAAATCCACCAGGTGTGTCCACCTGGATCCATGAGGACTGGATGCGGGGGCATTCACTGCTCTCATGGGCCCAGTCGGATTTTTGCCCCATCGCTATTTGTGGACAGCTGTAGTTATGCCTCCTGGTCACTGGTGGTGGGGGGCAGTTTCAAAAAGCCTATTAAGAAGGAGAGCAGTACGTGCCAAAGTCCTGGTGTGTTCTGTTTCTGTCCCTGACAAAGTATTTGGCTGTGTAATGCTAGTTTGCAGCATTACATGCTTTTAGATTCATTCACTGCGTTTCAAAGATCTGATTGCTTAAACTCAGGGCCCTCCAAGCTGCCGAGGAACTTCTGACAGATATTTGTAGAGTGAGGAAACTCGGTAGCCTTTTATATTTCTCACTTTTGAAAATCATATTTCTTCAGTATAATGGATGAGCTGCAGTGATTTACAAGGAAATAATTTCAGCGAGGGTTTTGGAATCTGATGATATAATATAACATGAGAAGAGGGCTTGATTGGTTTATGGTTTCACTGAAACCCTGAGGGAAAATTAATTTCATTTAAATTGCTACTTGTCAGATCCATTGTTATTGTTGTTTGTAATATATGGATTTGGCGCATTCCTAAAGTCTGGAGATATTTTAAACTAATAAATGTTTTAGTGGTTTAATAACATTGTTAGAAATGATTGAAACTGTATAAATACTTAATCTCAGGGTGGAAAAAAATGTTGGGAATAGGTGTTTATCATGGTGATCATACTGAGGTCACTGTGACCCCAGTTCCTTGAATTCCCTTCTTGTAGCTCGACAGCTTGTAGGCTGAGTCATGAAAACATAATGTTCAGGTGTCACATTGATGGAGAATGGCTTCTGATAGCATGAAAACAGGTTACCATTTTATGTAGCACAAAATCACACAATTACACAATTGCCCATCTGGTAACATTTTCATACACATTTCGACCAAACGCTCATTTGGAAAGAGAAATGTCTATGATTTGGCATGCAGCATAAAGAATTAATGCTTTGACTAATTTCTTAAAATAAACGTTTAACATTCAAGGGCCAATTCAAATTTGGTAGTTCCACTTTAGAGCACGAGCAGGCAGGTTTGAAAGTTTCCCTTATCTTAAAAAAAAATCAAGAACCTACACATAGAAAGCTAGTAGAGCAGGGAGCAGATTAGGCTGAAACACCTCTCCCTTACACAGTAGCTTTCTATTCATTCATCCTATTTCTTTTTTAAATTAAATGTTATTAAATAATTTCAGAAAGCAATGTCTCAGCTTTCTAACAATAGGCATATTAAAACTGCAATTTAAAGAAAATATTACATACAGGGATTTTTTTTTAATACAAACTTCAATAAAATCACGTAATGCATTATATAAAAACATAATATACAGAACTATAAGACAACGCCATATTACATCCATAAACACATGGATAAAAATCCATAAAATCAGTGCATCAGTAGAAGAAAAAGATTTTCGAGAAGTTGGAAGAAGGAAGGAAACTATGTTCATTTGCTCTATGGAAATTCAGACATAGGAATCAGAAAGAAGCAGGGATGTTGAATTTATTGATGCCACTCTAGAAAACAATACCAGGTAGTTCAGAATTATTGTGGAGAAATTTAATAGAATGCAATAAGGTAATAGCCTGATGGCGGATCCATGTACAGTTCTAAAGGGTGACCACATACACCCCACCCCTAAGCATCCCCATGATTTCAGCTACCTCGTAGACCTTCACACATTGGATGTGAAGTCTGTATAGGGGCTTGTAAACGTGTTCAGCTGAACATGCTTACACAAATCCCATGATAAGGCAGGGTTTCCAGTTGCAGGAGCTGTGTAAGGATGTTCAACCAAACACACTTACAAGCCCCAGTACAGAATTTTGCGCTCAATGCACATAGGACTATGATCTAGCCATGGGCACTTGGAAGCATCCCCACTTCAGTCTCACTGCTGTTGCAAGTTAGGGCTAGAATTTCATATGAATCTAAGAAAATGTTTCTTCATCAGTCTTCTCTGGGACCATCAAAGCTTTCCGAAATAAAACAAACCTTAACCATTTCCCCCCTGTAAGTTGGCATGGTGGGCATTTCTGGGTGGGGACTTCCACAATGAGGATGCTGTCTGTCTCCAAGGGAGTCTCAACTTTGTACTAGTTCTCTAAACTTCAAATCAATGAGGACAGCCAGACCTTAAGCAATTTTATACCGAGCAGTATATAAATAAATAAAGCCTCTTCAGATGATCTTAGTGCATAATAGAAGAAAACAGACATTCAGGTCCAAGTGCACAGCTGTCATGGGCAGCAACCATAGCTCATGGGTGGAGCACGTAATCTGCCTCCACAAGACCCCAGGTTCCATTCCTAATATCTCCAATTAGGTACCATTGTAGTTATTGGAAGGGATGTGATTCCTACATTGAGCAGGGAGTTGGACTCGATGGCCTTCCAATTCTGCTATTCTATGATTCTATGATTCCTTGGGTACATTAAACCAAGCTGGTGCTGTCCAGAAGTTTTGGACAACAACTCCCAGCATTCCTGACCAGTGGCCATGCTGGATGGGGCTGATGGGAGTTGAAATGAAAAAGATCTGGAAAGCAGATGGTTGAGTAAGGCTGCATTAAACCACATATGCCAGTCATGTATTACAACTTTTAAAATCTCTTAAAATCTCTTAAAAACAATTTAAAATCTGGAAATCTCTTGTTCATCAACCAATCACAGGTGACCCCAGAAGAGTAGTTTTGTGTAGGCATGTGCTCCGCTCCGATTAGAAGCGCAGAAGCAGGAGCGAATTGGCCTGCTTCGCCTTGCCCAGAGGCGGAGTAGAAGCGGACCGCGGGCCCCTAGAAGCAAGGAGAAGAGAAGCGCCCATTTTCGGAGCGCTCCGGTTTCCGCAGTCCGATCCGATCGCCATCTTGAAACATTTCGCCCATAGGATTGCATTGTGGAAAAGAATAGGGGGGTAACTGTGTTGTTTTTGAAGCTATCTTTCTGAAAATTCTTGTGCTTGGAGAGTCGTGGATGGGGGTCATTTTGAGCCTACTCTCAGCTTTCTGCATGCTGCAGTTCGTGTGCTAGAATTTTTTAAAAAACTGGCAGGAAAATACCTTTTCCGAAGGGCTGAGGGGCAGAGTCAACTCCCAGTCATGATCACATGATCCCAAAGTTGGAGGAGGGGATAGGCAAAACGGGTAACTTGGGATTCTGGGAACTTCTCTTTCTTAGTCTGAACGGACTTTTCCCAGTGTTTTTTTAAAACAGTAGCCCCACCAAATGCACAAACACAACCTGAAATCATATACTAAGGCAATAATAAGAGATAGAAACACAGCACTGCTACCCACCCTAACTTTGGGGAACAACTGAAAAGATGTGGTACAAGGGGATGAGCTCCCCTAGGGCATCCCATGTGGATGTGCCCCCACTCTCTCCTGTACTTGGAGGGCAATCAGAGCCCTCCAAAGAGAGTAACCCGGTGGAGCAATGCCTATCATGAGTTGAAGTGAGAGTTCTACTCCTCAGCTCTCGTGGTGAAGCAATGGCTTTCATGAGCTGAACTGGCAGCTGCTTCCCCCTCCCCTGAGCACGTCCCCCTATTGCTGGTAAAAGACAGATATAGCCTTTTTAAAAAAGTTCTTCTTTTTGTTTATTCAGCAACACTGCTGCTTTTAATTCCATCCCTCCTTTGTTTATTTATTTATTTATTCCATTTCATATGCATTACTGGCTTATCCTTGGCTCACTTCCTTATGCCCCCAGAAATGTCTGCTGCCTGCCTGCCTTCCCTCTCTCCTCCCCTGCCGGCCTCGCAGGGATGTTGTGTGTGTCTGGCTTTGACTCAGGGGAGAAGTCCTTCCTGTGCTCACTTGGAGTTTTGGAAGTTCCAAATCCATTTTTCAAGTGTGGAAGAAGATTCATATAGGTTTATCTCTACTCCCCAATTCATGGCATGTTGGGATTTCCTTTGAAATGGCCCCATTGAGATGTCTGCAGGTTTAAGCCCTGCCAAAAAACAGGGGATGATGGGACTGCCTTGAGTCTGGGCATGCGTGTGTATCCCTGGATAAGCTATCATGGTGGTGAGTTTGAGGTTTTTAACGTGCAAATTGACGGAGCTATCGAAAGGGGTGTGAATGGGATGCCCGATTTTCATAAATTCCCCAAAAATCAGGGGATGATGGGATTGCCTTGAGTCTTGGCATGTGTGTGTATACCTCCATGAGGTGTCATGGTGCCAAACGTGAGGGTTCTAACTTTCACAGAAAAAAAGTTGTATACTTTTTAAGCTTAATGCAAGCCTATGGGGGGGGGGAAACGGAGCTCCGATCCGGATCCGGAGCTCCGCAGCGGAGCGGAGCGGACATAGGCGGAGCGGGGGTGGAACGAAGCGGCCCGATCCACAAATCACGGATCTGGAAGTGAAGCAGAGCGGGGGGTCCGTGCACACCCCTAGTTTTGAGTCCTTTTCCAGATTAAAAAATAATCTTTCCCAGATGGACTGAATCATTTCCTTCATAGGCCCTGAACAGCTGGAGCTTGCCCGATGCAGAAAACAGAGTCCTGACCCCTTCAACTCTCAAAAGAGTTTTTTTTTTTTTTTTTTTAATGGAGATGAGCACACCAGATTAACTGTGTATGATCAGACTGGTTCCTATGGCAATATGTTGGTCCTTTTGTACACAATTGAGGGAAGATGTGATAGCACTCTTCAAATACTTGAAAGGTTGTCCACGGAGGAGGGCCAGGATCTCTTCTCAATCATCTCAGAATGCAAGACATGAAATAATGGGCTCAAGTTACAGGAAGCCAGATTCCAACTGGACATCAGGAAAAACTTCCTGACTGTTAGAGCAGTATGGCAATAGAATCAATTGCCTAGGGAGGTCATGGGCTCTCCCACACTAGAGGCATTCAAGAGGCAGCTGGACAGCCATCTGTCAGGGGTGCTTGAAGGTGGATTCCTGCATTGAGCAGGGAGTTGGACTCGATGGCCTTATGCTATTCTATGATTCACATAATCTTTCAAATTTATCATTGAAATAAATGATTGAATCATTGAATCATTGAATCATAAATCATTGAAATAAAATGATTACATATTTCCATATGTGATGGACTTGTGAAGCTATTCAGAGGTTTTGGCAAATAGTCTTTAAAGAGATAACTGATATAATGGGATGGAAGGTAAAGATAGGGCCAAGGATAGCACTGTTATCAATATATGAAGGGGTTGAATGTACACAAAATAGTAAAGAATTAATAAACAACTTATTAACTGCAGCTAGATTAATAATTGCCAGGAATTGGAAGGAACAAAGGGATTATCAAATAGAAGAATGGTATAAAGAAGTCTGGGATATAGCTATTAATGGCAGACTCACGAGTAGTATTAAAGTGAAGAGAGGGCTGCTGAAGTGAAATGACTTTGATGAGGTTTGGAGACCATTTGTTCAATTTGTATTAGGAAAAGGGAAAGGGAGTAAACCATCGCAGGATACATTACAATTTTGGAAAGGAGAATAAGGGTCTCGGGGGGTGGGGTGCATGAGATAATATTATATTATTTCAATAAGTTCTTTTTTTAATTTTATTCTTGTGGTGTATTAAATTGATGTAGTGTGATTATTGTATGTGTTATAAAATTCAAATAAAAATATTATTAAAAAAAAAAGAAATAAAATGATTACAGCTTGAATGTTTGCCCATCTTCCAATCAGAAAGGAAGAACGGAGAGCATTTATTGTCTAGCAACAACTGCACATTTAGTACCTCATTTGTACTATTTCAGGTTCATCAGAACTGGACAGCAGCTGGCTATCCATCTAAAGATGGTTATCAATAAAGGAGGCAGAGATGGAAGATGGTGCTGCTCTGAACTGGAAGAACCTGTCAGCCAGAGTGATTTATCATATGCATAAGAGTCATAAAAAAAAACTGTGAATGATTTCTCTGAGTGGCATAATGCATTATATCAGTATTAAATAACAGGGGTGAAAGATAAGAAGTGGGTGATACATAGCACAAACGAATGAAGGCTAAGAAAGCTGAAGTCCTGCATGATACTAAGGAATGGCAACTTGATTTAATGGACTGAAGATGTGGCTTGAAAAACACAGAACTTTAGTCATGGTGGGCAAAGAGAACAATCACGTTCCATCCCAGAACAATTACTGTTTACTGATAATCTGACAAAGTACTTGGATTAAAGCTGATCTAGCAACTACAGAACCAATCAAACTCCATATAAGTGAGTTTAATTGAACTCTATAGGATTTATGCTGGCAAAGTTGGCTGGGCTTAATCCTGGAAATATCTTCAGGGGCTATGATGATGATGATGATTGATAATCACATTTGTTTTCCTTATGAAACACCTCATTTGTTTCACTACACATTAGTTATTCAGTTTGTTATATATTTGTTAGACACACTCATTGTATTGAATGTTTTTTGTAAACACTTGGCAGATCAAATCAATCTTATCAGTGCTGACTTGGACGTCATGGTTGATACAGGCCCTATAGATGCAGCTTTGGCCCCTGTTCGATCAGTTATGGATGCTTTTCAATTGGTATAGCCAGAGGATATGGACCAAGTAGGATATTCCACTATGAAAGCAGCATGGAAGTGGTATATAAAAGGCAGGAGCCACACTAGTGCTTTATCGCGGTATTGACGTGCACCGTATTATCTACACTACTGCTTTATAGTAGTAATGAAGTGCACTGACAACTCTTGGGGCCCATGACACCTCCACACCAAGCAGGATATTATAGCACTATGAAAGTGGTATGAAAGTGGTATATGGCATGTGTCAGTGGGCCCAAACAATTGTCAGTGCACTTCAATACCACTATAAAGCAGTAGTGTGGCTCCTGCCTTTTATATACCGCTTTCATAGTGGAATATCCTGCTTGATGTAGAATCATAGAATAGCAGAGTTGGAAGGGGCCTACAAGGCCATCGAGTCCCACCCACTGCTCATTGCAGGAATCTACTTTAAAGCATAGATCAGCCCTCCGTGTGTAGTGCTTCAGGTTTTATCTTACTATAACGAGGTGTCTGAGGTCTTTGCTTGAGTACTCTTTTTTATCAAGAAGTCCCATTATCCTGTGCTTTTGCATCCTCCCCAGCTTTCTGAAAAAGCACCATAGATGAATGTTTAAAAGCTCTCCCTTGGGACTCTTATATTCACATGAAAATTCATTAGCATTTCTTTGTGCACATTTCTCATAATACATGCATTTTTGCAAGCAATTGTCCTATATAATGAATTTTGAACATTATTTTTGCTAATATATGCATTTTGTATACTTTTTTATTTTAATTGGAGAACTCCATTGCAAAGTTCGGAGACAGCAAATTTCCAAAGGTAAACTGAGTTCAAAAGTGCGAAATTATTTAAGTCTGCATTAAAATGTGAACTGAACAATTTTTCTCATCCCTTCTCCAAACCCCCAGGAGCAGATTGTGGGGGGGGGGAGCACAGGGGGCTGCAGAGTGAAGGAGTTGAAAGGAAACCCTCATCCTATGTATGTGAACTCTGTTCCATGCACAGAAGGAATGTTAGAATCCAAACCAACGCTTAAAAAGTAATCAGTTTATACATTCAGCTGTGAGACAAGTATTGGGTTATCAAGTCAATATAATAAAGTGAGCTGCAGGCATATATGAGCCTGTCAAAAGGTAGATTTGTATCTGTCCAACTTTATAAGGTGTTCTGCATTAAAATGGGGATGTCAGCTGAGCCAAAACGAAGCCACGTAAGAAAAGGAATTCAATATGTTTGCATTTGACATACTAAAAAGAAATTCAACGGTGAATGAAAAATCTTGCTTGCCAACTTCTTTCAAATATGATAGCATCCTTTGAAGATCCTTTCCTGTTTAAGCTGGGTGATCTGAAAAACCATCCCCTTCTGATCGGTTGTTATCTACCAAATGGTCATTGTGTATTTTTGGTTTCCAGACCATTGCTCTCCTGGGGAATTGCCCAATGTCTGGAATCCACTGTCTAAGAACAGATCACACGAGCCTTAGATTATTGACTTTAAATTAGTGTCTGCTTTGAAAGGAAGGAACCATGATTGACCCTTAACAGAACATTTCCCATGCTCAGATTGGACACTGGGGAGGATACCAGAATAGGCTAATAGTAAATTTGGTTAGGGACTTTGGTTCCTAGTAATATGCCCAAAGCTCTGTGTGTGGTTTCCTGGCTTATGCATTGGGGGCTTTTCAGCCCCACCTTCCAGATGCAGCACCCACCTGCCCCCTCTAATGTCCTAGGTTTCAGGACCATCCAGCGTAGCACACCATGAGGGGCTATGCCAGAAGGAAATATCTTTTCCCCACCCCAAGTATACACAGAATCACTTTCTGCTCACACATAAATGCCAGTGAGGGTAGAATAGGGGAAATTAGAAAGACGTGGGTGAAATCGTTCACTTAATGCCTGTTGGCCATAGCCTAGGTGAAGTATGATGTATAAGTACAGTGAATGGCCTGTGGAATGCCCTGCCAGGAGAGATCTGTCGACTTAATAGTCTTGCTGAGTTTAAGAAAGCCATAAAGACTGATCTCTTCTGGCAGGCCTACTCAGATGTTTTTTAACATATCCAATTGTTATTTTAATATATTACCAGTTTTATATGTTTTTAACCAGTTTTATGCATTTTATTGTGATTTTGTATTTAATGTTGTTCCCCACCTCGATCCAGAGGGAGAGGCAGGTAAAATTAGATAGATTGATAGATAGATGAGAGAGAGAGAGAGAGAGAGAGAGAGAGAGAGAGAGAGAGAGAGAGAGAGGAATGAATCATTCTCCCCCGCCACCACCATGGAGTGAAACTAAGGGCTCATCTACACCAAGCAGGATATTCCACTATGAAAGAGGCATATAAAAGGCAGGAGCCACACTACTTCTTTATAGTGGTACTGAAGTACATTGACAACTGTTGGGGCCCATGAAACATCTACACCAAGCAGGATATTCCACTATGAAAGTGGTATGAAAGCAGTTGTCAGTGCACTTCAATACCGCTATAAAACAGTAGTGTGGCTCCTGCCTTTTATATACTGTGTTCATAGTGGAATATCCTGCTTGGTGTAGATGAGGCCTAAGTGTTATGAGAAGGTCAAACTTCAAAAAAAAAAAGGTTATTGTTTGTTTATTTTATTATCTATGTATAGCCTGCCTTTTGGTATATATCACCCAATGGCAAGTTCCTTCATCCACCCTTTTAACTTTATGCATGTCCAACAGTGACGGTGCTGTGAGTTTTCCACCTACCACCCGCACCAGCCAATGTGTCATGGAATCCAGCAGAAATGGTCGCTTGAGCACCCCATTGAGTTTCAACCATCTGTGGTGGTTTTTTAACAGCAACCTAAGTGTCCAGGAAAAAGGAAAAAGGAGAGAAGAAATAGGGCAAGTGAAAAAGAGGAGTAAAGTTGATATGGAGAAAATGTTCCCCTAAAGATAGATAACAGAACAAAAGCCAAATACCTTAGGGAGGTTGACTTGCTCGATGAGATGGGGTGGGCAAGGAAAAATAACAGAGGGCAAAAAGAAGCTGATAAACTGCAGCATTCAACAAAAGATAAATGACCACAATGGTCTGACTTCCACAGCTCTAAGCAGCAGAGAGCCTTTTTTTATCTTAATGAAGAATGCCTTTTCTTAACATTTCTGTTTTCAGCCTTATTTTTACTAAAACTTGTTATTTTCTCTGTGCACAATTAGAGCCAGGACAAATACATATAAATGGACACTAGAGATTAATTTCCTGATCACTTTCTAGAATAAATCAGTGTACGGTACAGTGCATTACAGTATAATAATAATTCTCAGAATTTAATTTGGATGCTAATTAGATTTATTGCAAAGCTCTGTACTGAAGAAAATTGTCTGGTGCTTATGCTTATTTTTATTTTATTTCTTCTTCTTCTCTGTTGTAAATCCAGGTTCCAAGCAGAACAAAAGGAAACCTCCAGGAAGTGGACATACAAAAGAGAAAAGCTCTCATTTAAATGCTTAGGGGATGAATATACTGTACATCAAGCCTGCACTGCTTATACCCATATTAGTGTATGACATCACTGCGGTGTGGTCCAGAGTTGTATTCTAGTCTGCTAGAAATTGCCTGCAGAAAGTATTTAATGAAGGAAATGATACTTTCCATCATTTCCTTGATTAAATACTATCTGCGTGTCATTTCCTTCTGACCTCACTGTTTGAAGCCCCCTCCACTCCATAATCTACTGTATAAAAATCTGAAAAACCCCGTAAAATGTGGGGTCCAGTTCATGAAATCTTCTGCCAGGACAAATTTGTTAGCCTTTTAAAGTTGCCACAAGATTCTTAGCTGTTTTTGCTGTGGATGAAGTTTCTTTGAATTGATGCTCATGAAGAAGATGGAGGCATAAGGGCAGGGCCTATGAGAATCTAGAGGATGTCTTTCACATTTTGAATGTTTCCTAAGTGTTGGTGTCAGTCCTCAGGCCCTCTTCTCCGGGTCTGTATAAGATACAACTTCCAAGTGGGGTCTTGGGTGCACCTTGTCTCTACTGCACATGCATATAAATGAGTGCACATAGAAATGCAATGCACAAATGGCCATTTTACATGCTAGAAGAGCTTATTGGAAGACAATTACATTTTTGTAGTATAAAACTATTTAATTATTTCTTTTATATCATTTTGCCTTTCCTCCAGGAACGATAGATCTCCCCATTTATCGTCACCCCAGTCCTGTGAGGTAGGTTAGGCTCAATGACAATAACTGGACCAGACCATCCAGTGAGAAATGGGAAGCATTTGCTGGTCTTCCTCAGCCAGAGAAATTTCTTGGTTGGGTATGTACCATATGTGTCCTGTTTGGCTGTTGTGTCTGCATGAGGCAATGAGACAGTCTATGGCCATGGCTAGACCAGGTAATATCCCAGTGAATGCCCCAGGATCATCCCTGTGTGTCCACATGATGCACAGGACATCTTGGGAGCAGGGAGGAATGATCCTTTCCTTGGCCCAGGATATCACCCTAGCCTTTTTTCCCACTTCTTCCACGGTCTCGGGTTGATCCTGAGACCACGGAACATGTGGCTGGCCGTCACGGGTTGTCCCAGCTCTTCATGAGTAACCTTGAGGAGATGGGAGACTGGCGTGGGGCACAGAGCTCCTTAGGAGCTCTGTGCCCATTGGGGGTGTGGTGGGGGGAGCAAGGATTTTTTTTTAAAAAAAAAATCATGTTTTGCGGTTAAGCACTCCTGCGCTCCTTCTCCTTTAAAAAAATGGCAGGTGCGACATCCTCGTCTTCCTGGGATGTCATGCATCGTGTGTAGATAAGGGCGACGATCTCACAATCATAAAATCACAAGATTGTCACCCTCCAACCCCCTCATCTAGCCATAGCCTATAACTCTTTCTTGAGCAGGGGTGTGTGTGTGTGTGTGTGTGTGTGTGTGTGTGTGAGTGAGAGAGAGAGAGAGAGAGAGAGAGAGAGAGAGAGAGAGAGAGAGAGAGAGAGAGAGAGCATTTAAATGAGTATTTATACTTTCTGTGTCTGTGTGCTGTATGCTGTAAAAAAAGAAAGCTTGTGTTTGTATTTAAGTTCTTTACCATGGAAGAGATACAAGACTTTTGTTACCAGGAATGCACGGAAGATAGTTTCCACTAAATATGTAGTGGAAAATGTTTTTGCAATATTATTGTACATTGACTCTGGTGTGTATGTGCACAAATGTTGTGTGCAAGTTCAGCGTTTGTGGGAAGAGTAGATAGAAGGTTTACTCCAGACGGCTAGCCCCCAAGCCCATCATGGCCTTGATGTAGCCCTGCCTCTGTAGCTCTGAGGAGTGGCAGCAGCATGATTTTGTGTGGTTACGTGACTCCCCTCCCACTGCGCTGTGCACTCCTGAATCGAAAGTCACTTGATTTTCTGTGTAATGGAAGTTGTTGCTGGAACATGAAAATGTGGGTCCAAAGAAGTCCTTTTGTGTGCCTGTGTGATTTACCCACCACCTTGCTTGCACATATAATATTAAAGTTAATGTGCCTCAGTTCTTCCTTTCTGGTTGGGGATTCAAAGAACATTCTGCCTCCGGTGACTCCCTCGGCTCCACATCTGGTGACCCCCTTGGCTCAGTCTCCAGTGACCTTCCCTCTCGGCCCCACCAGTCAGATTGGGCCACTTTGCATCCAAGCCATGGGTGAGCTGAGGTGAAGCAATGCAAATGTGATGTTGAATTCATGATGGGCAATCCACACATGCAAGCCATTGTGTCATGCTTCGTTCATCAAGTGATGAACATGGTTGTGTGAAAAAGCCCTTACACTAGGGGTACGCAACTTTGGGGGGAGGGGTGTCAGAGGGTCACATTTCCCCTCAGGTCTACTCGGGGGGCATATCTCTGATCCTCACACTACCCCCATCATCACTGCTGCTGTGCCAATTTTGCCACTGAAATTTGGAGTCATGGCAGCAAAATAAGCAAAATCCTGGCCATAGTTGTGCAGTGGCAGTCTGGTCATAGTGCAGGCCACACACACACACACACAAAAGGCTAGGGGGCTGCATGCAATCCATAGAGAAAGGAGTAAATTATAAACAAGCCCTCAAGTCATCTGAGGATCCCCAAGTTGCTTTCCATCACATATAGATTTTAGACACAGTAGACAACTTCATGTCAGCATGCAAGGACAAAATCCAGCTAATGTCAAACTGACAGGCAAGCCAGAAGGTTTTAAAGTGAAATTAGTTCACTGAAGGTAACACCTGAAATCAAAACAGCTGGATATGTTTCCATTGACAGCCAAAATAGTCCCAAACAGAGAGATGATTTGTTCAGCTATCTGTGAATGTGTTTCCCCATTTTAAAGGCAGCTTGGGCAGTATTTTCCATTCCCCACAGGTATTTGAGTTTGATTGGGATGAGAAATCCATTCTTACCTAATTGTGTTCTAACTGCAAACCATTTATTCCTTGAAACTACAGGACATTTCCCCCCTACAGATAATCACACACTGAATCTTGAAGATGAAATGCACAGCAAGTGGCCACTAAATAATCTTGGATAGCCACACAAAATGAATACCACAAAATTGGATCTATTGCCCTTCCACTTTCGTTTGCTCTATATTTTTGGGATCTGAGTCTTTCACCAATAACTACTTGTAAAGAACAAGTTTGCTTCTTCACTATCTGAAAGGGGAATCAAGAGGGACTTTATCACATCAGCCTGTACATGAACCAACTCTGATATAACACTTCACAATGCAATATGGATCCCTGCTTCATTATGAACCATAGTCCGATTAGACATTGGTTTAAATGGGAGTGATTATAGGGCTGGAGATTCTGCAAGTAGTGACAGCTCAAATACATTGGACTAAGAGGCATCATCTAATATACTGATAGAAAACAAAATTCCCCATGGATATTTATGTACCCAAACAACACTTACCTACACACAAGAGGAAAGTATCAGCAGGCTTTGGGGAACTCCATGGATTGCAGAAATACAAAATGATGTATAGGGAAAAACCTTAAGGTGGGAATCTGTTTTCTCCTCCCATTGGTACCATAAGGACTGAGCATGCTCAGCGGCCATGGAATAACAAAAGTCTGTTGGGAGAGTGGAAAATTAGGGAGGAAGGGAATGGAGTATCCTGAAAGAAGGCATGATGGAACCCAAAAAGGAAGCACTTCACACCACAACATTTTGTTTCAGACACCAGTAGTAAAAATATAAGAACTGTCTTGCTGGATCGGAGAAGAGTCCAGGCCTGTTCAGACAACACGGTAAGCCATGCTTAAGCCACTAACCCTTTTGTAGCAAATGGTTAGTGAACATGTTTAAACCATGATTAGGAAATAATAATAATAATAATAATAATAATAATAATAATAATAATGTAGCCACCATGGTTCGGGATGGTTCTCATGACATGCTAAGCCATAAAATTTAGTTCAAAATGCTTAACCAACATGGCTTAGTGTGTTCTCTGACTAGGGACAATATCTAGTCCAGTTTTCTGTTTCCAACAGTGCTTCCACATTCTAGACCAGCATTCTTTCCCCCAGTGCTGCCACATCCAGTGGAACATCAGTGGCCCCAGCCCAGGCATGAAACAAATAGAACATTTGCTGGAGATTAATACAGATGTAAAGTGTGTGCTTGGGCTCTGAATCTCCTGTGAAATAGGAGACATAAGTTGTCATTCCTTCTTTCTTTCCTTCCTTTATATATTCAATTAATTAGTGTATTTCAAGAATGTGATCTTCCCAAGGCAACATACAATATTAAATAGAAATCACTATTGAATTATAAAAACACCTTAATTTTTTTTTTCTGTCTCCCTTCCTGAGCTGACAGAACTAGTATTGATCATGGTGTTGAGGACAACAAGAATGATGGTCTTGGAAGTCTTTAACATCTACACCAGGCGAGCTACAGTTATTCATGCTCCGATAACCTCGCCTCTGGATTACTACAATGTGTTATATGTGGGGCTGCCTTTGAAAACAATCTGGAAACTTCAGCTGGTCCAAAACAGGGCAGCAAGATTATTAACAGGGACTGGCCAATGAGACCACATTATGCCAGTCCTTTTCCAGCTTCACTGGCTGCTAGTCCAGGTCTGGGCCTGATTCAAAGTGCTAGTATTAACATTCAAAGCCCTAAATGGTTTGGAGCCAGGTTAACTGAAGGAACGCCTCTTCCCATATGTACCTGACCAAACCCTACGGTCATCTTCAGGGCTCCTTCTTCATGAGCCCCTGCCAAAGGAAGTGAGGCAGGTGGCTACAAGGAAGAGGGCCTTCTCTGCTGTGGCACCCCAGCTTTAGAATGTGCACCCCAGAGGGGTTCGCCTGACATCTACGTTGTACTCTTTCCAATGTCAAGTTAAGACCTTTTTTTCCCCCAGTATTTATTTTCCCAGTATTTAACATTTTATTATCCTGGTTTTTAGACGAGGGCAAGATCTATACCAAGCAGGATATAACACTTTGAAAGTGGTTTGAAAACGGTATATGGAGTGTGTCCTGGGCCCCAACAGTTGTCAATACTGTTATAAAGCAGTAGTGTAGATCCTGCCTTGCTGTTTTAAATCTGTATTTTAAAACTCTGCATTGTTGCTTGGTTTTATTCTGGTTGTACTTTTATGTTGTGGTTTTATGTTGTGGTTTAAATTTTATACTTTAATTGTATTTTATGGTTTTAATTTTTGTGAACCGCCCAGACAGCTTCGGCTATTGGGTGGTATAGAAAAGCAGTAAAATAAATAAATTGATAAAGCTACCTTGAGAATGGCTCAGGATTTCATGGTCAGCATAATAACCATGGGCTTGTCCCAGATTATATCTGACTCAACCATGGATGGCAGGACACACTTTGGGATTGTGACTTCTGTGCTGGAGGAAAATTATCTTCATGTGGGGAGCCAATAATGACTCTATTGTTATACTTAGGGCATTATCCGAAGTTTGAGCTTTTGGCTACATGTAGCCTCTGCAGGGGTGGAGGACTAGGTCTGATAGTCTGGCACTGGAGAATGATGAGCTAGGATGAGGTCTCTTTGGTATTTTCCTGCAGGTTTAGCTAACTGTCCTGCTGAGGCCTTTGTGTCTACTTGGAATAAGGCGATAGGGTGGGCTACTGAGCTATTTATTTACAACTGCTTTCTCTTGAATGTAGATCTTCTTCATATTTGTATTGATTGCATATTATGAATGTGTATGTTGGAAGCTGCTTTGGGAGCATTTGACCCTAAAAGGTAACCTACAAATACCTTTAAACAGATATCACTGAAAGCTAACAAGCAGGGCACAAAGATGATAGTCATTTCCTGTGGTTTGTCTCTAGCATCTGCAATTTAAAAATCAGCTGCCAAGGCCATTGCAGCTTCAATTACATAATGCTGTCTAAGGAGAGAGAGAGAGAGAGAGAGAGAGAGAGAGAGAGAGAGAGAGAGAGAGAGAGAGAGAGAGAGAGAGAATCAAGATGAATGCTAGTCTTTTAGCCTCATGGGTGCTTCCATTCAGATGGCCCCTAGCACTACCAATCAAAAATCATGCAGCTATTCTGTCTTTCCCTCCTTAATGGGTTTTCTGTGGAAAAAAATAGATGGGACAGATGGTGTTAAAACACAGGAGGGTTACAAATGGAAGATGACCATTTGTCTGAACATAACACTTTTTCTGCAGGTGAGTTATCATGTTGTTTGAATGCATCCAGGTTTGCTTGTTAACTAGCACTATGGCTTGTTAACCACTCTGAACAACCCAACAACAAACCATGAGTTCTCAAGGTGGCTTGTTTGATGAAAAGCTGCTGCACTGAATGGCTAACAGTGTTCAAATGACATGATAACCCACAGTACAACAAACCACCCATCGTGGTTCAAAATAACCCACACTCAACCACTGAGTGTGGGTTATCTTGTTGTGTGATCAGCTCCAAAGTCTGAAACCCCGGTAAAATTCTGTGAAGAAGGTAGTGCAATTGCACAATAATCATCTCATCTGAACCACCCCACATTACAAATTACTGTTTTTATTAGAAAAGAAATGCTATATGGTATAAAATTGCCCAAGGAACCTCAGTATTCACTCTGACTTTCAGTATTAACTCTAATGAAAATATAACCCAGGAATGACCATGTGTGTCTGTGTGAAATCTGGGTGGAAAAGCCAGATCTTTTACAGCAGAATATTTCCTAACTCCCCCAAGACAAATTGTCCCATTACTCAACCATCTTTGCTACATTTATTGTCATTCACACTGTTACCTCAACTGACTTTCTGGAGTTGCCTATTGGAGAAATATAATTATTTTTGAATTTTTTGGTTAGAGTTGCCACTCAAATTTCACCAAAATCTAAACTGAAAGTGAAGTTAGGTCTTCCTCCTGAAGTAAAAGATGTAAGGAACTTTTTGAGCCAAGCCAAAAAAGTTATAATAAAACTAGCAATCCATCTTGTGAGGAGGTAGCGTTCACACACATTTCCCTACTGTCACCAAATTTTACCTGAAGCAAAATCAAAAATAAAATTGGAAGTTCCTCCTCAAGCAAGGTATCAGAGGAATTAAAAGGAAAGCCACAGAGAGTTTTTTATGAGATCTGTGACATTTATTCAGGAGATTTAAACCTACCTCTAAATCGTCTCTTGATTTCTTCCAAAATAGTTCTAACAAAATTAATGAAATTGTTTATGGGGTCACATGTGCCTTATTTTGTCATTGAGTATTTTGTGTTGCCAAAAATTAAGTGCTCCCACTTTCGAAATATAAAATGGGCAGTTTTGTGATCCTCCAAGGAACAAGCATCTGCCAGACAGAAGCCATTAAAGGAAGAAACCAAAAAGTAATATAGGGAATTAAAAGAACATGACGCTTGTGCCTCCTGAGAGTGAGAGCTGAATCCTGAGCAGGAATAGAATGGGTTCACTTAAATAGGTACGAAGCTGAATTCTCATCAATCACAGTTTTGCTCTGGCTGCACTCTCCCACCACAGAGGACATTATCCTACCGTAGTGAGAATTAAAGGGGATTATAATGGATAACTATGGTGCTGCTAAATGTCAGTACTATAATATATGATATGATACTTTCCTCCTATTGTAGCCAGTGTGTGTGTGTTGCCTAGAGCCATTGCTGCAGGCATAGTGACAGGAAGAAAAGAGTACGGTAGAGGAGGCGGGGGAGATGGAAGCAAAACAGCTGCCTCCTGGCACTTTGCCGAACTCATGCCTTTGCACCGAGCAATTTTCTTGGCACCCTGGGGTCAATGCCATGGCTTGGACTGAAAAAAAAGAAAAAATGCAAACCAGCAAGTAAGGGATTGTTTGCTTCCTCCAGACTCTAGAGAGAAAGCAAGCAGAAGTTTAACTTAAAGAGGCTTTTGTAATAGTTACAATCTTTCTGTGTAAGCAAGGCAACCAGCTTTGCTCTCTGGTCCTGGGCCAATTGCTTCTCTCTCTCGCTCTCCTTTTATTGTTTCCTTCTTGTCTACAACGATAAGAGGTCTTTTTCTCCATTCTTTTCCCTGTTCTTCTGGGGCCTTCTCTCCACTCTTTGTTTTATGCCTTACTCAGTGGCCTCAGGCAAACTGTGAAGCTTCTCCAAGGGAGGATAATGTGTAACCTCTCCCAGCTGAAGTCAGACCTTCCTTGGGTACTGTAAAGGCATTCTATTCCAGCTCTCATTTAGCATACTATCTAGAAATATTACCACTCTCAAAATAGTCTGTTCCTATACCCTTTTTATATAATAGCTGAAATTATATGGGTTTTTGCGGTGAGCAATGGTGCCCCTATCTGGGACTGAAAAACAGGAAGGGTTGGCAGCCAACAATATGTTGTTAATGTCTCATTTTCTAAAGGAGCTATCCATGGTGCTGAACCCTAACCCCAAAATAGGTTCAGCACCTTGGATTAGTGCTGTGCCAAAAATTTCAACCACTGAATTTTGGGCACTTCGTGTGGGGGGGGATGAAAAGTCAGGCAAAAGAGGCAGGTAGAGGTGAGAATTTTGGAGAATTTTTCTCCTAGGGAGTGGGGCAGGTTTTCCACTTACCTTTTTAAATGTAGCCAGTTGATGAGGGGTCTTCTTTCTTCCTTTGTTTTTTTTTTTTTTTTACAACACACCTGACACTTTTGTGAGCATTGGAGTGCTTACTGGATGATTATTGGAGGGAGAGAGAGGTCACATGGTCTCCAATGGGCATTCACTAAGTACTGCCGGGCCCCTCCAAATGCTGGAGGAAAACTAAAAAATAGGAAGAAGGACCCTCAACAACTGGATACACTTTTTAAAAAAGGCTTATGGAAACCCTGTCCTCCTCCCCAACAAGAAAATTCTCTGAATTCTGCCCCCCCTCCGGCTTGCGAAAAAGGCAGAAAAAAGCAATGCTTCTTTGGCAGGGAGAGAGAAAGTTCTTGAAAATAGGGGGCAGGATTCAGCCCAGCACCACCTTGGGTAGTTCCTTTAGAATTCTGGCTCATTCTGACTGAGAATGGATTCACAGCCCCACCAGAATTAGAGCCACCAGTCTCTTTCTAGAGAAGGAGGTCTTACTTTAGACTAATTTTTTGCTCAAAAAAAAAAAAAAAAAAAAAAGAGGCTCCAGCTACAATGGGGATTGCAGCCAGAGCAAGACTGGAGGTGCTAGGGAGGAGCCGGGGGACAGCAGCAGTCCATCCAAAGTCCTATTTGGCCATTTTGGAGAGATTGGCACTGGCAAGGGGAAAAGGGCACTGGGGAGAAAAGGGCTCAGATTGCGATTGGAGCAGGGACAGCGGGACATGCAGTGGACAATACAGGTTCTGCTGCCAAGTCCCCTGGGATACCAGGCTGAGCTAGCTGGAGGACTGAGGAAGAAGGGGAGGGAACAAGTCATGCACTGTGGGTGGCTTGCCGATTGGCTGTTGGGTGCACCAACCATGCACTGTAGCTTGTAACCCACAATTTGCTAGCATGTTGTGCAAACACACCCACTATGTTGATGGTCATACTGAAGTAGCAAGAATAAGGCCTACACTAGACGATTAGGTCTTTGTGTCCTATGATTACTTATATAGTATGATTCTAATTTCTCGCACCTCAATGTGTTAAATGTGTTCTGGGCTGTGATTCAACTAAAATAGCCTTAGAGCAGAGGTACCATGACACGGCAGCCATGTGTGTGTGGCCGCAGAAAGATCCCCAAGAAGGTACAAAGATCTACCTTTCATGGCATTCAAAATGAAATTACCAAAAAAGAAAAGGCAATGTGTTTTAAGATCATTTGTTGCTGTTACTCTTTATGTCTCATTATAACTAGAGACGTGTATGTTCCTGAAAAATAATGACATATAATTTGATATTCAGAGCAACTCCCCACACTTAACAGCACATCTGTCCCCAAGAAGAAGGAATTATTAGATGTTGCCCCCTTAAAAATAAATAAATAAATAAAGCAAACAAAAGTGTCCAGGCTAGGCTAAAACCAATCTTCCTAAGTGCAGGGAGTTATATGGGGGGGAAAAACCCAGCTTCTATCTGAAGTGGTACATTCCACTAGCAGTTTTATCTGCACCAGATAGATAGTGCATGTGGCAAATGCCAATTGGCAGTTCCAAAACAGTCAGCAAGGCCTTCTCATTTAAGAGTTCTGAATTGTCAATTCATTTCTGGAGGCAGATGAGTGCATAACTTTCACTTGAGAACTGTCACTTGAGGCACAGGTGAACTCAGTGGCAAAGAGCACCTTTTATCAGCTTAGGTTGATATACCAACTACGCCCTTATCTGGACAGAGATAGCCTAGCTACAGTTATCCATGCTCTGATAACCTCTCGTTTGGATTACTGCAATGCGTTATACATGGGGCTGCCTTTGAAAACAGTCCGGAAGCTTCAGCTGGTACAAAACAGGGCAGCCCGTTTACTAACAGGGACTGGCTGATGAGATCACATTACGCCAGTCCTTTTCCAGCTTCATTGGCTGCTAGTCCAGGTCTGGACCTGATTCAAAGTGCTGGCATTGACATTTAAAGCCCTAAACGGTTTGGGGCCAGGTTATTTGAAGGAACGCCTCCTCCCATATGTACCTGCCCGGACCTTAAGATCATCTACAGGGGCCCTTCTTCATGAGCCCCTGCCAAAGGAAGTGAGGCAGGTGGCTACTAGGAGGAGGGCTTTCTCCGCTGTGGCACCCCGGTTGTGGAATGAGCTCCCCAGAGAGGTCCGCCTGGCGCCTACACTGTACTCCTTTCGTCGCCAGCTGAAGACCTTTTTATTCTCTCAGTATTTTAACACTTAATTTTAACTTAAATTTAAATTTTACTGTTCTAACTCTGTATTTTAATCTTATATCAATTTTGCTGCGTGGTTTTTATCCTGGTTGTGCTTTTTATACTGTATTTTGTATTTGTAAAAGCCTCGTGTGGCGCAGAGTGGTAAAGCAGCAGTTTCTGCAGCTGAAACTCTCCCCGCGGCCTGAGTTCGATCCCAGCGGAAGCTGGTTTCAGGCAGCCGGCTCGAGTCGACTCAGCCTTCCATCCTCCCGAGGTCAGTAAAATCAGTACCCAGTTAGCTGGGGGAAAGGTAATAACGGCTGGGGAAGGCAACGGCAAACCACCCCGCTATAAGGCCTGCCAAGAAAACGTCAGTGAAAGCTGGCGTCCCTCCAAGAGTCAGTAATGACTCAGTGCTTGCACGAGAGGTTCCTTTCCTTTCCTTTTGTATTTGTGCTTTTAACCTCCTGGTTGTTTTATTATAGTTTTAATTTGTGTGAGCCGCCCAGAGAGCTTTGGCTATTGGGCGGTATAAAAATGTAATAAATAAATAAATAAATAACTTTAACCTAGATGTTTTTAAAGTGGCCCGTTGACTGCAGCGGAACATCTTGGGCCAAAACATACATTACTGTTTAAAGAGAACAGCTATGTGGTGTTTTCATTTTTGCTCTAGTGTAGGTGCAGGGCCCCCAATCTGGATCAGGACTCTAGCATGTGGAGTAAAGGGTTTATACCTCCCCTCCCTGCTTTGGACCTGACATGGACCTGAGGGTGGGAGGGGAGTGCCTGCAATTCCTACTGCAAAATACTCATCACGTCTTTAAAGCAACGTCTGTTTTGCCCCTCGGTAAGATTGCATTGTAAAGGTAGCCTGTTACAATTGGATACCAAACAAGCCACTCAGAAGTGCCCAATTTGGACGGACATTTGGAGGGTGTGTTTTATGAAAACGAGTGTTATTAGGGAAGGAACATATAAACTCCAATCAGAGTAGATCGAATATGGGAGAAAGAAAGAAAGAGAGAGAGAGAGAGAGAGAGAGAGAGAGAGAGAGAGAGAGAGAGAGAGAATGTGACTTACCCTCAAGCTTCTGTACATTTACCTTGTTTAGAAATTTCTCTTTGTCACTATTATGGTTTCCCTAAGCAATTCACCACAAAGGAACAGAAAGGAAACAGATAGGTATGATCCATCTAGTGCTGAAAAGCTTTTAATGAAAGTATTGTGGTTTCAAATGAGTGCTATCCATTATCTCCTTTTTTGAACTAGATGAAAAACCATGAGGCTTCCATCCAATATGTGCCAAAGAAAAGGCACAATAAAATGGCATTGAAATATATGAGCTCGGTGACAGTGGTATTAGTCACATCTTATACCTTGACCTTTCTTCTAGCTGGGACATTTAGTAAGCTGTTATAAGGGTCTGGCATTTTCAGTAGTAATAAACCTCCTTAATGTCACTCAAATGCTTAAACTGGGAAGATCCTCTTTTTACTGACAATTTAACTGATGTAAAAGAGAGATTAAATGACTTAAATAGGTTCTCTCAGCTTCTACTTGGTTTCCATGGATGTTCTCAAGACTCTTCCAAAGAGCAGTACTGTATGGTGGGGAGAGGGGTGGGGAGTGGATCAAAATTAAATTGCATTTATTTAGCTTGAATACCTGCAAGGAATGATTTTCTTAGGTTTGATTTTTGTACAGTGTAACCACTCTGGAAATGAAAGAAGCAATAAACAAATGATGATATGGTGCCCATCCTTTGAGCTGCCCATTCATTGATATGGTTCACAAAGGAGGCTCTTCAGAGGAGCCTCCGAATGAGACCATACATACAAACACTACAGAAGGGATGAGGAAACTCCAGCCCACCCAGCTCATGAGGTCTCTGAGTTGAAGCCCCGCCCCCTCAAAAGCGGCTTCCTTCTGTCCTGGCTGTCTCTAGCTGGGGAAAGCAAAGATGGAGCAAAGTTGGCTGCCAAGGTAAGGGGACGGGCCTTGCCCCACATGTCATAGATGGAGCTCTGATGACATCTGCTCTTTGACAGATGTCATCTGGCCTGCAGGGGATCTAGTCAAGCTCAATCTGGCCTCTAGGCCCAAATAGGTGCAACCCGATGTTGTTAAAAGCAATGTTAAAAACACATTAAAACATACTCACACAATGCTTCATTATGATACATTACAGATGTTCACAAACCTCTGACCCACCAAGCCAGAGACAGATAAACGGGCATGTATGGTGGCCTTGTGCCTCTGTCTCTGCTCTGTCTCTCCTCCACCACCACCCCACACACAAACACACTCACACATTTGTTTTTACCATTCCAAACAGGCAGTGGAGGGTGTTTAGCAAGCTGCAATATTGAGCCACCATGCATTGTTGGTGGGCTGCATTCAGCTTGACATGCCAAATATCGTGCAGGCCTGATATATAATACCTATATAATACAGTGTAATACCAGTACTGTGTGGGTGTGTTTACATATAGAGACACACATACACACACGAACACACACACTTGTAGACTGTTGTTGCTTTAATGTACAGTGAGGCATGTTTTACTATTCGATTAACTTTACGTTTGGAGATTTTTGTAAAGTCACAATTTTCTGTGACGCATATGAGCTGAACATTGAACTAGCTTTATTAATAAGTAGATCCAGTGCGTTTATATTATACATAAATATCAGGCAAATTGTATTATATTATACATAAATATCAGGCAAATTACACTATGTTCCATTGAGGTGTATACAGATATGTGGCCAAAAAGGCATTCAACAAGCACTAGGAATGGGGGTTGGATGTCTTGAAGGTTGTAGAACAGGGGTGGGAAACATCTGGCCCACCAGAAGTTTTGGCCAACAACTCCTATCATCCTTCACCATTGGCTGTACTGGCTAGGACCTGAGGGAGTTATAGGCCAAAACATCTGGAGGGCCACAAGTTGCCCACTCCTGGCCTAGAGGGGTGGGCAAGTTGTGACCCTCCAGATGTTTTTGCCAAGAGACTCTGGTGTGGAGAAATGATGATGTAAAAAGGCAGCATAACGGGGGGGGGGGGAGATAGAACAGAATGTGAAATATGTTATCCTTACACACATGTGAAAAGAGGGAACAGCTCACAGTCAAATTGTATTTGATGCCACTGACCACATGTTGAGAACATGGAGGAATGAATCTGGCCCTCCTCAGCCCTTGATTTGATTACTGAACATAATCAAATCAAGGCTCCTGGGTTTTAACTTTTCTGCCAAGGGTGAGGTTGTAACATTCCAGTGGATGAGAGTCTTTGTGATTTTATGCTTCAGCCAAAATGACTAACTGTGGCTGGCAGAGGGCAGAGCAACAGAGGTTTATGGGGAAGTGTCCTACAGAACTGAAATCCATTCTGCACTTGTGGAAGTCCAAGGAACAGATAACATTGCCAGTTTAGAGACTGAGGACTAGGAAAACTATACCTCTCCCATCTGACCTAAGGTCAAATTCACCAGCCATAGATCTTGAGTCCATGGGTGGTATGAAATACTATATAAAAGAATAAACTTGTCAAAAACTACCTCTAGACTTAAGGCTCAGAAAATTGGCTTATGTACCATATTGTTTTACTGCTTGTACAGTGGTTATATGCTCCCTTAAATTTTCATTCCCTTGTTGTCTCATGCCTTACTCTAAGGTCCCCTTCCTCATATCTCCCAGTAAAGAAAATATATATATCCCTTCATGTTTAATTGATTCTTTGTGCCAGGGGCCTTGAGACCTGTGCTGCTGAGCCATCATAAATAGCATCTGAACCACAGCAGAATAGGGACTTGAACTATTTATGTCTGGGACACCAGGACTAAACTGTGTGCTGGTGTTGTCTGCTTGCAACCCATAATCTTGCGTAAGTGCTGCTGATCTAATGAAATTGTACTAGCAGAGCAGCTGGGCTGAGAGTGGTCAGCTCAACAGGTCACAGAGATGCACAATGCCTCATTTTAAACATGAGATATGCTGCGACTCCCAAGCCTGCTGTGAAGTTTCTGTCCCTATTCCATCAACTTAAGAACATAAGAAGAGCCATCCTGGATCAGACCAAGGGTCCATCTAGTCCAGCACTCTGTTCATACAGTAGCCAACCAGCTGTCGACCAGGGACCCACAAGCAGCACCCTCACACCCATGTTCCCCAACAACTAGTGTTATCTATAGGCTCACTGCCTCTGATACTGGAGGTAGCACATAGCCATTAATAGCCTTCTTCTCTGGGGGTGGAGCTTGGCAGCCATGGCGGTGGCAGGTTTCTTCTGAGGCTCTGAGCGGCGTTGCCGGAAAAAGCAATTATCTATTTTTTAATGGGCATAAATCTTTGAGCAAACGACAGGAAATGATTATAAAAGCTATCGGAGCTGGAAAGTGTTGAGAAGAGCCGATGGGATGAGGTGAGCTTGACGGAATGTCTTTATAAACTGCAGAGGCAAAACCGAAAGTAAAGTAACATGATTGATGTCGCAGTTTGAAAAGAAAGAACTTATGCTTGTTAGACGTTGATCTGATTTACAGCGATCCTCACTTCTCATCCTTTATCTTAAGTTGGAAAGATTGAAATACTGGCTTTGAAGTTGTTTGCTGTAATCTTTGTAAAGTGGAAAGTGGAAGCTGTTTGCGGTGTGCCGAGAAGGGGGGGGGGTGAAGGGGAAGAAACAGCATTCTGTGAGGGAGATGTGGGATTTTGAGAAACTGTGAATGATTGGATCTGATCCCCTCTAGTGAATGCTGTTGTGAACTGAATATATTTCCTCCCCCTCGGGAAGAAGGTGGTGTGTTTGGCACATAGAAGAGAAGCCAGTAAAAGTTGCTAAGGAAGTGGGGGCTCTAAGATTTATGCCCTACTCAGAAGGGTCCTATGTCCAACATTAAAAAAAAGATTAAGAAGTGGGAAAAGTTGAATATACAAAAAAAGAAACCTTCAAATCATAATTTAACCCACCTCTCCCACCTGGAAGATACAGCCCCTGGAACAGACCAGGAAGACAAAGTTATAGACCCAGTTTCTTTGGATACAGTACCAAATAAAGAAAAGAATATGGCTGAAGGGGGAAAAGCAATGGACAGCAACTTTCCCTCCCTAGCAGAAATTAAGGCAGTTATTGTAGAGAATAATATCATCATTTTTAAAAAAATGGATCTGCAAATGAATGAATTTAGACAACAAATGCGTGTTCTTTCGGATAAGACCGCAGAAAACTCGGATAAGATCAAAGAGATAGAGGCAAAAGCGGAATTGGACCAGAAGAAGCAAGAGGCTTTTGAAAAATCAACAAATATTCAATTTAAGGAATGGGAATTACGTCTGATCGCCTTGGAAGACCAATCTCGTAGATCTTCAATTCGAATAAAGCAGCTGAAGCAGATACAAGGAGAAGATCTTAGAGAAATCATTCTGAACTGGTTCAAAGAGCTGATGCCTGACATACTAATAGATGGATCGGATCTGGACCGAGTCCACCGCGTGGGGGGGCAAAACTACAAAGGGACTAGAGATATTTTGGTGAAATTTGGTAACTATTATAAAAAAGAGCAAATCATGAAAGAATTGAGATCTTTGACCCAGTTACAATATAAAGGCAAAGCAGTGCAAATTTATAATGATCTTTCTCAACATACATTAAATTGGAGACGGAGTATTAAACCAATAACTGGAATGTTAATGCAGAACAAAATTCCATACGCATGGGGTTACCCGGTTTTCTTAAGATTTACATATGGGAGGAGGGAACACAGAGTAACCTCATTGGATCAAGGTAAAGAATTGCTGAAGAGGCTGGGTCTGGATGGGGAAGCAAATGGGGCTGGAGTGGGTGGGGGAGGGAATGAGGCTGGGACATCTGGAGAGTAAGAGAATTGTTAATTATGTTTGGAGATAATTGCAAATAGAAATGCTAATATAGAAACCTGCCGGCCAGGCGCAGCACTGCCTCCCCCCCCCTTTAAAGTAGATGGCTGGAGTACTAGACTCACGGGGATATGGGGGGGGGGATTAGAGTGGGGGGGTGGGGAGGGGGGGAAGGTAGGAGAGGAGGGATTGGGGTAGGAGGGTGGGGGTTTTATGTATGGAGTTTGTTTTTTTATGTAAGCAAGTTTGAACTGCTGAGCACAAGGGATCGGAAGAGATTTCAAAAGGGTGATTATGGATAAAAAGATAAAGGTATCAACACTCAATGTTAAAGGTTTGGGGGCAGTCGTGAAAAGGAAGAGAATAGAACAAATGCTTAATAAAGAGGGATCAGATATTATAATGGTCCAAGAGACACACCAAGGCTCCGAGAATTCGAATATGATAAAATTAAAGTGGTTAGCCTATTATGAAAAGTCATTAGGGACATCGAAAAAAAATGGAGTGGCCACTTTGATTTCAAAAAAAAGTGGGTTTATATTAGAAGAAGTAAAAAAGGATGATAAGGGCAGATATCTTATGTTAAAAGGTAAAATTGAGGGAAAGGTCTATACTTTGATTAATGTTTATGCCCCAAATGAGAGGCATAGAGAGTTTTTTATAAAGTTGTTTAAAGAAATAGAAGAATTTAAGGAGGGGTATGCTATATTAGCTGGGGATTTTAATATGGTTATGGATAATAAACGGGACAGGTCAAATCCCACTAATGCTGAAAAGAGGAACAATATGACTATATTGAATAAATTAGTAAAAGAAAATGATTATTTAGATTCGTGGCGTTTACTTAACGGGAATAGGCCTGGATTTTCATACTTTTCCCCAGTTCATCATACATACTCCAGGATAGATTATATATTTGTTTCAAAAGATTTTGCAACGAGGATTTGTAAAATGGAAATGGGGGTAATAAAAGTAACTGATCATGCCTTGTTAAGTCTAGAATTTACAGTTAAGAAAGATTATAAAGAGGCATATAGATGGAAGCTGAATACAAAGATATTGAAATATAATAAAATAGTAGATAAAATTCGGAAGGAACTGTCGGAGTCATGGGAAATTAATGAAAAAGGAGGAACAGCTGGGTCAGTCATTTGGGACACCATGAAGGCTGTAGCAAGAGGAATCTGTATTAGAGAAACATGTAGTTTAAAAAGACAACAACGTGCAGAACAGGAAAAGTTAGAGATAGAAATTAAAAACTTGGAGGAAAGATATTGGCGAGTTAAAGATAAATATAAATTAGTGGAAATACAAGCTAAGAAGAAACAATTAGAAAATTTAAATATAGAAGAGATTCAAAAGAATTTAATGTATATGAAAAGGGAATATTTTGAAAACAGTGATAAGAACTCGAGGTTGCTTGCCAAGCTCACACAAAAAGAAAAAGGGAGGAATGGGATAGAAACGTTGAAAGATAGCCGAGGGAATTATTGTCATGCAATGAAAGCTAAAATAAAAATTTTTCAGGAATTCTATCAGGAATTGTATAAGGGTAAAGAAAGTCAACAAGAAAAGGTGGAGGAGTATATTGGAAGGTTTATAAAGAAGGGAATAAAATTAGAATATAAGGAGTTAATGGAGTCAGTAATAACTCAAAGAGAAGTTGAAGAGGTTATTGATAAGTTAAAAGTTGGTAAATCACCGGGAGCAGATGGTTTGGGTCCAGAATATTATAAGGTCTTCAAAGACTGTTTAGTTCCAAAATTAATGGAACTTTATAATAGGATATTATCAGGAGAGAAGATACCTGAATCATGGGAACATTCAGTGATAATTCTGATCCCAAAACCAGATAAAGATTTGACTAATCCCGATTCTTATAGACCTATTTCTTTAATAAATCAGGATGCTAAAATTTTTACATCTATTATGGCCAAACGGCTAAATAAATTTTTGGCAGAATATATAGGAGCAGATCAATGTGGGTTTGTGGTAGGAAGGCATATGCATAATTTAGTGGGTAGAGTTTTAAATGTAATAAATGTAATAAAAAAAGCAAATATTAAGGCAGGTATTATGGCATTAGATATTTTTAAAGCTTTTGATTGTGTGAGCTGGCAGGCACTAAAGAGTATTATAGATAAATTGGGATTTGGAAATAAATTTAAAAATGTAATAGAACAGCTATATTCCCAAAATACGGCGGTAGTGGTGGTAAATGACGGACTTACTGAAAAGATACGACTAGCCAGAGGAACAAGACAAGGATGTCCGCTCTCGCCGGTCCTGTTTGTAATGGTTATGGAAGTTTTGGCGAAGGCACTAAGGGAGGATGAAGAGTTAGAAGGAATTGGAGAGGTAAGGGAAATAAAGTTAAACATGTTTGCGGATGACACTTTATTGACCATTAAGAATCCATTAAGAAAGTTAGAAAGAATTAAATATCAGTTGAGGGAATTTGAGGAAATTACAGGGTTAAAAATAAATTGGTCTAAATCAGAGATGATGTTGTTTAACTATACCAAGAAGGAAGAAAAGGATTGGGAATTTAAGGGAATGGAATTGAAAGTTAAGAATGAGATTAAATATTTGGGAATTAAAATTACAAAAAATTTAGAGAATCTTGAAAAGGAAAATTTAACGAGGTTAAAGAAAGAGGTATTAGAGAAATTGGAGAAATATAAAAGATTAAATTTATCTTGGTTCGGAAGAATAGCCTTAATAAAAATGAAGATATTAGCTAAAATTAATTTTGTATTTAGAATGTTACCTATAAAAATATCAGAAACCGAGATAAAAAGTTGGCAAAATATTATTAATAAATATTGTAATGGAGAAAAGAGAGCAAGAGTGAATAAAAATAATTGGTACCTAAGCCAAAAAAAGGGGGGAATGGGTCTCCCAAACATAAAATTATACTACGTAGCAAATAGATTAAGACATGTTGTAGAAGCAATTATGGGAGTAGGAGATTTATATTGGATGGAAGAAAAAACCATAAATAAGGTAGAGATGAATTTGGAGAATGTTTTTTTTAAAGACGGAGGAAGAAAGTGGGTTGGAAGTATAGATAATCCACTCCTGAGGACTCAATGGGAAATTTGGAGTAAATTTAAAGGGAAGCTGCTTCCGAGCAACTCTCCCTTAGCACCGATAATAATGTTAAAGAATTTCCCAGAGGATCTAAAGGGTAGATTATGTAAAATATTAAAAGAGAAAAATAAAATAAGATTAAAGGATTGGGTAAGAGATATTAAAACAAGAGAGGATATGGAAAATTTGTTAAAGGAGAAGAAGCTATCTTGGCTAGAATATGGTCAATTAGAGCAATGGAATAAAAAGTGGATTAAAGATAATAGAATGTGCAGAAAGATGACGAGGTTTGAAGAATTAGTAGTAAGTAAGGAGGAAGGGAAAGGAGGGAGTATAGTTTCAAAAGGATTAATGAGTGAAATATATAAAATATTGTTAGAGAAGGAGTTTAGAGAGAATACAGAGAAAATGGTTTGGGAATCAGATTTGAAGATACAAATAGGGCGACAGAGCTGGGAGGGACTATGGAAACAAAGAGTGTTGAGAAGTTTATCAGTAAGAATAAAGGAGAATTATTTTAAAATCCTATGGAGGTGGTACCTAACCCCGGTTAGATTGAATAAGATAAGTGATCAACATTCAGCAAATTGTTGGAGAGGTTGTGGGGAAAAAGGAACGTATTTACATATGTGGTGGCAATGCAAATATGTACAAAGATTATGGAAGATGGTGTTCTCAGAAATGGAAGAAATAGTGGGAATGAAAATAGAACAAACACCAAAAATAGCATTGCTGTCACTATTTGAAGATATAAAGTGTGGAAAAGGAACTATAGAGCTGATATCGAATTTGTTGGTTGCAGCACGACTGATGGTAGCTAGGAACTGGAAGGTCCAAGGGGAATATACTATTGAGGAATGGTACAAAGAAGTATGGGACATAGCCATTAATGATAAACTGACATGTAATATTAAGTGGAGAAAAGGCGTAACTAAAATAAATGAGTTCGAAGGAATTTGGAAACAGTTCCTAGTGTTTGTGTTTACTAAGGGAAGTGGGAAACCACCAGCAGAAGAAACGATTAGATTTTGGACTCAAGAATGATCCCGAGGTGGGGGGTGCACTTTTATGTTAAGAACGAAGATGTTGTAGTATGATAAGGTATATGTAATAGTTTTTGATATTTGTACTCAACAATCATTCAATATGTATGCAGCAGATATTTGATGTTTTTCTTTTTCTTATTGTGTTTTGTTTCAGTTATATTTTGGTAATGTTAAAAATAAAAAATTAAAGAATAGTGCACAATTTGCAAAAAAAAAAAAAAAAAAAAAAAAAAAATAGCCTTCTTCTCTGAGAATTTGTCCAACGCTCTTTTAAAGCCATCCATTTATTCAATGTTAGCAAAATGCCCTCCACTATGACAGACTACAAATGGCCTGTGTACTTCAGGAATCCCTAGCAGTGGTTTCAGGAGCAAGGGGCAATTTTCCTCCCCTTTAACTGTATGCCCCAGAGTTCAGGCCATTTTCATTATCCTACAGAACTCAGCGGTAGCCATTGAGAATTAATCTGCCCCATCTATATGGTCTACTCTTTAATTTGCCTAACCCTGTCTTTAATTGTTTCTTGGCCATGCAAAACTGTGACAAAAAGATGGAAACCAAAAACTCTGTCTGTAAATGTGTGTGTGTACTATGAATGAGATGTCATTGGTGTTTATGGCCTTAGCTAGACCAGGATGGAGGAGGGAAGATCTCGTGTTGCGATTAACGTGAGATCCCTCCTCTGTTTACACATGAAGCTCGACGACCTCAGGAAGAGAGGCGTTGCGCCCACCATTTTTTATTTTTAGAGGAGAAGCAGCACACGAATGCTTGTGCACTTAAGGTAGGTCTTTTTTTAATTTAACTTAGTTTCCCCATTCCCCTCACCCGGCTGAGGAGGAGCTCTGCGCCTCTTACACGGCTCTCAGTTCCATGTGAGGAATCGTGTGGAGCTGGGTTAAACCGTGGCAACGGGCCACATATTCTGCGGTCTCGAGACCATGGAAAAAAACAGGCCCAAAGTAGAGGGCTCTATCCCGGGGCAAGGGAGGGATGATCCCTCCCTGATCTCGGGATCCCCTGTGCGTCATGTGGACTCACAGGACGATACCGGGGTTCACCCCGTGATAAAGCCTGGTCTATCTAAGGCCTATGACAACTCACAAAGAGCAACATGGACATCGTTTCAAAATTGGATGTAAAGCACATTCAACCATATGCATTTATCAGAAATACCTTGAAAACAACTCTAAGAGCTTCTTTCACACAATTCACACACTGGTTCCAAGTTCAGGGAACATCCAATTCAGTAGCACTAACCCCAAGATCATTCTTTATGCTACACCGTAGTGGTTATCCAGAGCTATCAGGGCTTCAACAAAACTAGAGAAGATCAAATTTATGCTGTTGTGAGTGGCAAACAAATTCCAGGAACTTTAATACATCTTTTTGATTGTTCATCTGTACTCAGGTTGGGCTGCTAAAAATGCCCTGTATAAAGGAAATGAATGCTTCTGGTATTATTTCCACTATTTCAATCAACCTTCTTACCATGCAGTTTGGAAAAGTTCAGTGACTCCTGTCTGTTGCCCTAAGATCCTTCATTCTAAAATCCAACAGCTTTACCCTGTTAGTGCTCCGGGGTCCACATCAAATGTTCAGTCCCTGAAGATGTAGAGTATCTCATGTAACTCCATCACCTCAAATTTCACTTGCCATCTTGTCAAAGTGCTCTCTTCAATATCAAGCCACATGAAAAACTGAAACACCTATGAAGTCTATTAGATCACCCTTTTCATGGAAATGTACACCTTTTCTTACCTAAATGTAATTTTATCCCATCCAAATAAAGGGATATCATTAGTGCCTGATCATCTTTACTGAAATAAACGGAGCTAGTCCAGAGCATGACTTTTCAGAAAACAAGAAAGCAAGAAAGCTGAGAGTGAATTATATTTTGACCGTGCAAAATTATACACACTATAATGTATACATTTGCAATTATATACTGATTAATTTAGACCAGACTTCTTTGACTTCACAGAATTTTGAGTAAGGATAAGTCCAAACTATTCAGCTTTTGAAGACTTTTTCAAAATAAAATTCAAAATAAATCTCATCTTTTGATGATTTTGGCATTCCAAATTAATGAAAAAATGGCTTATTCATTTTCATTGCACTCTCTTGCTCTCAGTCTTAATTATACCCTTGGTGGCATGATCACATAGCCAAATCGTGGACGTACCTGTTCACTATGCTCATCATCTAAGGCCCTCCTCCAGGTATCTTCTCCAAAGGTGGCTTGCAGGGGCTTCTTGGTGGTGACCCACTCATTATAGATTAACTTCCCCACTGAGGCCTGCCTGGCACCAACATTGCTATCATTTTAGCATGAGGATAAGACTTTCCTCTACTCCCAGGCATTTGTCAGCAGTGTGTGTGTGTGTGTGTGTGTGTGTGTATGTACAGTCTGTTTATATGTTTGCAGCTAAGCTATGCACAATATTGTATTTTTTAAAGGTTCTTAAAATTTGTAAATCACCCAGAGAGCTTTGGCGATTGGGTGGTATAGAAATGTAATGAATGAAATGAAATCTCATTGGCTTGCCAGCATCTCCACTCGTGAGATAGCCTACTTGCATGGGATCACCCCGTGACTAATCTAGTTTGCACTCCTCTGACTATTAACTTGCCTTTATTGACAACAGCATAGAATGGCTACATAATGTTCACTCTAAGATCCCTGATTGGCTGAGATCAGCCATATGACTAATTAAGGAAGGAGAAAGAAGCAGAAACCAAGGGGAAAATAATCATAAAGCAGCACAGCCATGGGTTCTTGTACTTATCTACAAAGCCCTAAACAACTTGGGACCAGGATACCTGAGAGAGCGCCTTCTCCCTTACCAATCTGCCCGGTCACTGAGGTCATCTGAGGGCCTGCTCCTAGTGGTTCCACCTAGATCCATCCTCCGATTGGAATCCACCAGGGGAAGAGCCTTCAGCGTGGTGGCGCCCTTCCTGTGGAATTCCCTGCCTCTGGAGGTCAGGCAGGCAACAACCTTGTACTCCTTTCGGCGCCTCCTGAAAACATCTTTATTCCAAGAAGCCTTTCTTTAACATGAAGCCTTGGATTTCTGTTTTATAAATATAAATATAAATATAAATATAAATATAAATATAATATTTATATTATATTTATATTTACATAAATATAAATATTTATATAAATATAATATTTATTATATTTATAAATATATAAATATTCTAAATAAATAAATAATAAATAAATAATAATAAATAAGTAAGCAAACAACAACAAATGGATAGTGATCCCATTGATGTGTTTTTGTTGTTTTAGTGTTAGGGAACTGTGCTTCATTCTTTTTTCTTCTTTTTTAATATTTTATTTGAATTTTATAACACATAAAATAATCACACTACATCAACTCAATATACCACAATAACGAAATTTTTAAAAAACGTATTAAAATAATATAATAATATCTCGTGCACCCAACCCCCGGGACCCTTATTCTCCTTTCCAAAATTGTAATGTATCCTGCGACGGTTTACTCTCTTTCCCTTTTCCTAATACAAATTTAACAAATGGTCTCCAAATCTCATCAAAATCATTTCGCTTCAGCAGCCCTCTCTTCACTTTAATACTACTCGTGAGTCTACCATTAATAGCTATATCCCAGACTTCTTTATACCATTCTTCTATTTGATAATCCCTTTGTTCCTTCCAATTCCTGGCAATTATTAATCTAGCTGCAGTTAATCAATTGTTTATTAATTATTTACTATTAATAAAGAATTATTAATAGTAATAATTCTTTATTATTAAAGAATTATTATTAATAATTAATAATTGATAGTTATTATTTGCATACATTTAACCCCTTCATATATTGATAACAGTACTGTGCTTCATTCTACCTCACTAAAATCACCAAGCCTAAAAATAGAAACTGGAATATATTCTAGATTCTAAAAACTAAAAATAGAAGCTTGGGAATATTCCTAATTTTGACTAAAATCTTGACAAATAAACAAATAAAAATGTTTTTGCGTGGTGTTATGAAAATTCTATCTATTTGATACGAAATTTACTTAATTTACTCTTAGATGCTAATATGTGTGTTATGCTGGGTGTTTTTGCTGAGTAGTTGAAATAATTGATGGTGTATAATGAATATGTTGTATAACAGTATGTTGTACTGTTTATTTTTTATTAAAATAAATAAGGCATATTTAAAAAAAAACACCATGTAAGCTCTTCCCCTTCCCCACCAAAAAAGAAAGAAAGAAAATCATAAGGAATTAAGGTTGTTTTTGTTGTTTCAGTGAAAAAGAAGGAGTTAGCATCAGACACTTTCTAATAAAAACAGAAAATAATTATTTGATTTCCAAAGCTTTCCCTTAAAAAAAAAGTGAAATTTGAAGCCAGCGTTCAATGTCTACTCTAGGGAGGGTTGCCAGTGTGGAGTCATTAAATTTAATGGATTTATTTAAGCTGTCTTCTCTGGCCTCAGGCTTTCAATGGTATCCAAAAGGCCTGGTCAGCCACAACCTGCTGTTTCTATATAGAAGCCAGAACATGAGATGCACGGAATATGACACACTGCAGAAGGAACAGCTGGAAATCCCAAGTTCACATCTCAGATCTATTTTATTATTTGATACGTGCTCATGAAAATATTGCCATGATATTTAGCCTGCTCTCTCCATTTCAGATTAAACGATACTGTTGGGGAATAGAATGTCCAACGGTATTAAAACAAGAGTCAAGACTATGACTATTTAATCTTATATCAACTTTGCTGTGTGGTTTTATCCTGGTTGCGCTTTTTATACTGTATTTCGTAATTGTGTTTTAACCTGTTGGGTGTTTTATTGTGGTTTTAATTTTTGTGAACCGCCCAGAGAGCTTCGGCTATTGGGCGGTATAAAAATGTAATAAATAAATAAATAAATAAATGAGGAAAGCCGCATCCCTGTACAAACAATTTCTCCTTCTAGAATGCTCAATAGCAAGCGTACGCAACTTTTTTCGACCCATGGTCACGCTGGGCAATTTAGAAACTGTCCTGGCCCCCACAACAAAATAGCCATGCTGCAGATCAAAGCATCAGCACATAGCCACCATAATTTTCACTGAGGTGCTACTTCAACATCTGAACTATGTCTTATTGTGATATTTTGTGTTTTAGTTCTTCCTTCAGACTAATTCATATGTGGACTTCATATGACATCTCTTGTAGGGATGTGCTCCGCTTCTCCTCGGACTGGAGAAGCAGAAGCGGATCGGGGGGCTTCGCCTCCACTTAAGGCAGAGGTGAAGAGGATCGGGGGAGCAGCAGAGCATTGCGGAACAGATCGAGGTGAAGGCGGATCCTTCACCTCGATTCGGAGCTCCGCAAAAAAAGTAAGGGGGGTTTACTTGGCCCTACCACTGTCGCTGCCACCCATGTGGTGACAGCAGTAGAGCCAGGTAAGGGGGAGGGGGGTCTTACCTGCATCCGTCCAAGGTCCCGTGGCTGCTTCAACTGAGCCTGAGGACTCAAACAGGAAGACTAGGCTGAGTCCTCGGGCTCAGTTGAAGCAGCCACGGGTCCGCGGACAGATGCAGGTAAGGGGGAGGAGGGAGGGGGGTTACCTGGCACTGCCGCCACTGCCGCCCGTGCGGCGATGGTGGCAGAGCCAGGTAAGGGGGAGGGGGGGTCTTACCTGCGTCTGTCGCGGCCTGTCACCAGCTTCACTAGAGCCCGCAGCTCAACCGAGTAGTGTAGGCCGCAAGCGGGGCCTACAGTTCTTGTTTGAGCCGCGGGCTCTAGTGAAGCTGGGATGGGACGGGATGGACACAGGTAAGGGGGAGGAGGGGGGGCTTTACCTGGCACCACTCCACGCCGCTGCAGAGCTCCGATTCAGAGCCGGAGCTCCAGAGCGGACCCTAGGCGGATCGAGATGGGGCGGAGTGGGCCCAATCCACAATTTGTGGATCGGGAGCGAAGAGGATCGGGGGGTCCATGCACAGCCCTAATCTCTTGTAACATTTGGCTGTGCAAATTGGTGAGAGAGGCACAATCATAGAGTGCAAATTACAGAGTGTCCCCATGCTTGTCTTGTAGATTACAGTAATCCTGAAGAGTAGACTCCAAAGGGTTGATGGGAAATGAAGTTCTTTCTTGGGCTGCCGCCTTTGCAAGGCTTCTAATGCAAACTTCATTTCCTATCACTCCTCTGTGTATGTATCTAAGAAATATGTTACCCACAAAGGATGATGCAAAGCCATCCTGATACTGGAAGGGTGAATCAGGAGAAACATGATTAGATGTTCAGTCAGAAACATGCAGAAAGAACTACAGTCTTTCTATTATTTAATAGACTGTTAAATCATGTGGCTGGAGAGGTGCAGTACAAAGAACATGCAATTGCCGTAAGTAAAGATACAGGAGCATGTTTTATTATTATTATTATTATTATTATTATTATTATTATTATTATTATTATTATTTATATACCACCCCATAGCTGAAGCTCTCTGGGCAGTTTACAAAGATTCATAGACTACAGTGATTTTCAAAATGTTCTCTGAGGAACCCCAAGGTCCCTTAGTACCTTATCAGGGGATTTCTCAAAGAGAAATCTGTAACAGCAGACAAGCTCCCCTGAATGGTATGTTCCTCATCACTAATGATTCCCTGCATGAGAGTGTTTGGTAGATTCTAAGAGCCAAACTAAATGTTAGGCAAATCAGATGTTTGCCTCTAAATCATGATTTTAATTCCACCAAGGAAACAGTGAAGCCCCTAGTTGAAGACATTTTACTGCTGTACAGCCAACATTTTAAAGTTCTGGGCACCAAACTTCAAGGATACAGGCAACCTGGAGCATGTTCAGAGGAGGGCAATGAGGATGATCAGGGGTCTGGAAACAAAGCCCTATGAGGAGAGACTGAAAGAACTGGGCAAGTTTAGCCTGGAGAAGAGAAGATTGAGGGGAGACATGATAGCACTCTTCAAATACTTGAAAGGTTGTCAAACTGAGGAGCGCCAAGATCTCTTCTCAATCCTCCCAGGGTGCAGGACATAGAATAATGGGTTCAAGTTACAGGAAGCCAGGTTCCTGATGAACATCAGGAAAAACTTCCTGAATGTTAGAGCAGTATGACAATGGAACCAATGACCTACGGAGGTGGTGGGCTCTCCCACACTAGAGGCCTTTAAGAGGCAGCTGGACAGCCATCTGCTTTAAGGTGGATTTCGGCAATGAGCAGGGGGTTGGATTCGATGGCTTTATAGGCCCCTTCCAACTCTACTATTCTATGATTCTGTGATTCTCTTGTCACCATTCAGGCACCAATTGTTGCCTTAAGTTCATCCATCTCCACTCTCCTGAAGCTATGTGAAGCAAATCGTTTCACCCTGCAGCATGGCAAGGTCAGCCCTGCCCCACCTAAGGCGGAGGCCCCAGAATTCTATGCCACATTGGCACCACAGAAGTATATCAACAAAATCACATGGGTGTCCACAGGCAATTAGAGCCAACTAGCATGGCCAAATGCAGTACAGGCAAAGAAGAAGAAAAATGGTGCTGCCAACTGCTGCTCCCAGCATGTTCACTGCATGAACAAAATGACACTGAACAGCATCAAAACAATGTAGTAAAGGAAGTACATTTTCTCAGCACTCTCTTGGGCAGCCTTAAATGTGCTACTTTTGAAGCAAATGTCAAAATTAGAGAACATTCAGGGCAGTACTTTATTTGAGTTTGTATCAGCCCTTCAAGTTAGTTATATATCTTTTTTTTTCTATTGTATTATATTTATGTGGGGGAGGGGGTTGGCCCACAGAAGGCAATTGTAGGTTATTCTTACTTGACAGGCATTGTGTAAAAGTGTCTACTGAGCTGAGCTGTGTGTGTGTATAATTACTGTTTCTTATGATAGAAATTATTGTTTAACTGGGTTGTAAAGTCTTTGCTGCACTGCCATAGAGATTAATAAGATCAAATGATTTAAAACAAGCAAATGAGAAAAATGGGGGGAAAGGAAAAATGTTATACTCCTGTGTGATGTTGACACATTTATTTCTATCCGACCATCCATCAATGATTCCTAAATTCTTCAAAGTGAACACTCACAAAGTGCCAGACAGCCTTTCCTCCCCCTTCCCCACACCTCAACTCCCCCTCCCAAGAAAACATATCTTAGGGCAGGGAAAATGCAGAGGGAGAAGTGAAGGCTCTTTTGGGTACTCTGAATCCTCAATATTCTGTCTTTTCCCAATGGGGACCGGACCAAATCTTATAGCCAAAGCATCCTCAGGCAGTGGTGGTGAGATAATCTGTGCCACATTCCTGAGGGATGTCTCCTTTGCAAGAATCATGTGCATAGCATCATTTCCTTGCCAAGAAGGTAGGAACTCGTCCTCTCAGTCAACTCCCTGGTGAAAAATGATACTCCATCAAGGTCTGGGAGCACCCAAAGCCACTGTTGCCTCTGAATTCTCCCCGCCTCAACATAAGTTTCTGAAAAGACTTGGGGTAGATAAAAGAAGGGGGGCACTCTTAGGATCAGGGCAGGCACAGCCCTGCACGCAGGGCAGGGTTCACTCCAATCCTGCTTGCAGGGGTCCTTGTATTTGTTAGCACCCCTGACTGAATGCTTGCGCCATCTTTAACTGTTGTGATTCACCTTCACAACAGTGTGGAATAATATGCTCATTTAAGGAAATTGGCGCTGTGAACTGATTAAAGAATTTTAAGTCGGTTAATCACGTTGCAGAATTAACATGCAATTCAACAGGGGACATGACCACTTTATTTATTTATTGCATTTATATCCCACTTATTTTTCCTCCAAGGAATCCAAGGTGGCATACATAATCCTCCTCCTTCTCTCCATTTTATCCTCACAACAACAACCTTGTGAGGTAGCTTGGGCTGATAGTCTGTGACTGGCCCAAAGTCACCCAGTGAGATTCCATGGCTGAGTGGGGACTAGAACCCAGGTCTCCAGACTCCCAGTCCAACACTTATCACTACACCACATTCCCAATTGCTCCCACAATGACATAGGCCATGGCTAGACCTGCCGATATCTCAGGGATTGCCCCGGGATCATCCCTGTGAGTCCAAATGACGCACAGGGGATCCCGGGAGCAGGGAGGGATGATCCCTTCCTTGCCCCGGGATCCCGGCATAGCTTTTAATCCCAATTTTTCCATGGTCTCAGGATGATCCCAGGACCACAGAATGTGTGGGCAAGCGTCGTGGGTTCTCCTGGCTCCTCGTGAATAACTGAGAGGAGCAGGGCACAAAAACCTTACAGTTTTCGGACGAGCGCTTGTGCGCTCCTTCTCCTTTAAAAAACAAAATAGTGTTGTGCGCCGCATGTAGATAAGGGCGACAATCTCACAATTATAAAATCGCAAGATCTGTGCTCTCCGACCCCCTTGTCTAGCCATGGCCGTAGATTCATTAATCAATTAAAAACAAGTGAATGTGTGTTCTACCAACTAAATAAACAAAGTCTGCAACTCCTTCTTAGAAAGCCATCTTAAATATTTTCTCACTCATCCCCTATTACAGTAATACTCCAGAACCAAAATAGCCTCAACTTGCAGCCCCACTGATCCAAATTAGCCCCTGGTGTTTTCAGAACCAACATTTTAGTGGGTTAACCTGCCAATTCAACCAGTTGAAACTTTAAAATGCACAAATTAAGTGTTGCTTAGGATTTCTTAAAATGCAGTTAATGAATGTTAACTGCATTTTAACAGAGGCCCAGAAAGACAGTAGGTGGTGTTAAGGACTGTCATTATGTATGTATTAGGAGATCTGTCATATATATTCATTATTTACAGTCTTTAGTTGAGGTCAGCTGAATTGACGTGTCTTCAAATGGCTCAGGGGTGGTGGTGGTGAGGAGACTGTAGTTCAGAAGCCAAGTGATCAACTGTGGTATTTCTTGTTTTCGTAAAACTCTACCCGAAACTTAAATACAATGCAAAAACTCCAAAGAGGTAATATAGGAGTGGAGCTGCTTTCCTTGCAAGTGGGAGTTCTTCTGAGCCTTTTTCCTTGAAGGCATATAATTCATCAAGATGTAAATAGCAGCAGTGTAATTAACACATGAGACTGAATTTAGCAAGTCTGGCACAGCTTTTATCAATGGTGTGAAGACCAACTTCCTCCTTTTGCCACCCCTCATTACGTTGTGTCTCAGATACTATTCAAAGGGAACATATTACCTTTAATCATCTAACTTGGTTCCAGGATTGCTGCAATGTCACCTATTATTTATAACAAAGGTGCACAAGCTTTTTGCCTCAAGGGCTGCACTGGGTGACACTAGAGGGTTGGGGGAGGGGAACACATACACATGCTGCTAAGGTGGAGGGAAGGCTGTTTTGGGGGAGTCACTCCATATTTTTTATAATGAACCCTTCCCCCAAACCCATCCGTTTTATTTTCTGTTCTCTCGTTTTATTTCATCCCTTCCCTTTTTAAAATGTACACTTCCCCTCCACCCAACCCAACTGTTTTGTACCACATTTTTATTTGATTTGGTTATACTGAGCACCCACCCCATCTATTTTTAAAGTCCTGCCCTTCTTATAATAATGAAAATACCCCACTTTAATCCAATGTAAGCTCCATCTAACGAGCAGTTTATTGCATGCTCATTACTGGGCACTAACGGTGTTTGCTCAGGTCCCTCACGTGACATCGTCTGCCTCCCACACCCAAACTCCCACTCCCAAACTCGGAATTGCTGCTCTCTCTTGCTGTGTGCAGGACAAGCAGCGCCATTAGAACAGCAGACTCAATGGGCCTCATGCTCCTTGGGTACTTCCTCTTTTGAAAGAGGAAGTAACTTGAGGAAGGAAAACACGGGCACAGATGCCATGTAGGCAGCATGTTATCTCTCGGTGTGATGGAGCTCTGTGTGTGTTTTCTGTAATAAACAGCAGCATTCCATTCCTTATTTCACTTTCTTTTCCCCATCTTATTCATTTTATCACTTTTTATAATGAACACTCCCCCATCCCATCACGCCTTACTTTTCTCCATCTATCTTTATTTCTAATTACTTTTACTTAATCCCCCTTCACCTCCTCAGCTTCCAAGCATCAGGTGATTGACAGATGGAAAACAAGAACTTCTGTTTGACAGATGCTTTGGGAACTATGCCCAGAGGGCTCTCTGCCTTCTGCCTTAGAAGTTCTTGTTCCCAGAGCATCCCCAAAAGTAAACAGGAGGTAAACTTTCTCTCAAGGCATTAATTACCCCAAATTAAAAAAGTAAGGAGCTGTTAGCAGGGGAGGTGGGGGTTGGGGGGCTGCTACCCAAGATTTTTTGAGGGGTGCTTGCCATACTTTTTGCACCCCTGGTTTATAGCATACCTATACTTTATTCCAGTTCAATGAACAACTTCTAAGAGCCAAACTAAACATTACACACAATTGTAACCCAAGGACCCATTTTTTTAATTTTAACTGGAATCTTTCTTTAGAATAGCAGGATAGATATCAAAGAAGTGGTAATGGGGAAACGGTGGCCTGTTGGTAAATACTCTGCCTGCCTACCTCTACCAATTTATAAAGAGGATGCTTTTTCCTCTACCAGTTTATCAAGAGGAGGCTGTAGTCCTGTGCCCCCATACCATTCCCTGAGTGCACGGAGTGGTGACTCACCAGACTCTTCCCATGCTAGAAAAACAAAAAACACAAAGCACCTTTGCTGTGATTGATGAAACACATTATTATTATTATTATTATTATTATTATTATTTATTTATATAGCACCATCAATGTACATGGTGCTGTACATCTTAACAGAACATTCTCCATCAGCAAGGTATCTGGGCCACAAGGGGGCAGTGAATCAACTCAATTGTCTTCTTCATGCTTCACTGTAATTTATTTTGAAGAGAGCCCTCATATTCAAGGCCGCAGTTTTGAGAGGTCTAGAAATCCATATTTGGTCCTTATCCTGTACATATTTTCAAGGTCATACAGCAAGGAAGACTATGCCACGCGCAAACCTCCCCAAAGAGTATTTCAGTTCTATACAGGCTCCAAAGTATGTTACTAGGCCCGTGACTGAGTGATCCCATTTTTCTCTTTTGAATATTCCATATACCATGTTTTTAATCATAACCACAGTGACCCTTCTCTACCAGTCCACCTTCATTCAATAATTCATTTTTCATTCACTATTTATGTCACAAACAACCATGCATCAGAGAATGATCGGTCATCTCTGCCTCCACCCCTGGCCAGGTTCCTGTGCATTTGACAGTTGTATGACAGCCATCACTGTCACCAAAGGAAGAGACAGACAAGCATTCCCAAGCATTCCCATTCACTGCAGCTGTTAAAGACTGCCACAGCCTCACATACTTATTTATTTATGTAAGTATTCGGTCATTTATATCTCACATGTTTGACCACAAGAGTCCTTAGAGTGGCTTACAAATTCTGTACAAATGCATAAAATGATAAAAGAATTAACTTTTGTAAACCTCCCAGAGAGCTTCGGCTATGGGGCGGTATATAAATTTAATAAATAAATGAATAAATAAAATGGTAAAAGAATTAAGCAAGGTACAACAAAACAAGCAAGATACAACAAAAAGTAGCAACACCCATCTCACACACACCGATCCAACAGAATATAAAACAGTGGAACCAGAAACAACAAAGGTATAAGCCCATGAATAGTATCGTATAAAGTGCTAAAATGCTACAATTTGGGCAATGCTGATGAAAAGGCACAGTTCCCCACTTGCATTTCCCAAGACAAAGGGACATGCAAAATATGGCTTTGGTATGCAGGTAGAGGCATAAACCTACCATGGAAGGCTTAGGGAACCCACCAGTCAGAAAACTAGACAAGAACTGTATTGTTTCACTCAAGAAAGGAAACTTCCATCCACCCAGATTGTTCTAGGGCCACCTAGTAGTGATTATGCTATATAATGACACTACTCATACATTCCCCCCGAAAGGCAAATCTTGCATAATTTGACTATCACATAGAAGATAACCAAATAAGTTGCAGAGAGTTCTAGGTTCCCTGTTAGATCTGCCTACACACAAAGTTACAGTATATGTAGGGATTTCAAATAAGTTGGTGGAAGAGGAGCATAGCTGAAGACAAGTAGAGAGGAGGACTAAAAGCACAGCAGAAGTAGCAGCTGTTCTGCATCTGTATTCACATCTGGGAGACTCAGGCCCAGAGGACCCAGTCCTAGGCCAATTGATACTGTGGTTGCTCCAATCAGATACAAACAATAGAAGTTCTCTTTTTAAAAATTGTTTTTTTAGTGTGAACAGGACTGTCATCAGCCCCTGGCATAATTGGGCTGCTGCTAGGCTCATAACACTCCCTCTGCCACAGCTTGGTGCTCTGAGCAGCACCAAGTGGCTCAGTCTAGCTGCCATTTTGCTTCTCCACAGTCAGAGCACTAACTGTTTGGGGAAGAAAAAAAGTGTTAGATGTAGCATCGCTCTGGATCACTGGGAAATTAAAATGGTGGCCATAGCCCCCAGTGCTGCTGCTGTGCACTAAACAAGTTACCAGGGTGAACAAACAGGAGAGGACCCAGCAGTCTAGACTCCAGTTTGTTCAGGTCCTCCCCAAATCTGAAGCTGGCCCTGTGTGTCAGCTAGGGGCTCATCTACACCAAGCTGGATATTCCGCTATGAAAATGGTATATAAAAGGCAGGAGCCACGCTACTGCATTATAGTGGTAATGAAGTGCACTGACAACTGTTGGGGCCCATGATACATCTACACCAAGCAGGATATACCACTATGGAAGCAGTATGAAAGCAGTATATGGTATGTGTCAATGGGCCACAAGAGTTGTCAGTGCACTTCAATGCTGCTATAAAGCAGTAGTGTGGCTCCTGCCTTTTATATACCGCTTTGATACCACTTTCATAGTGTTATATCCTGCTTGGTGTAGATGAACCCTAGGTCTTGAAGCCCAGGCATGCTTAGGGTTTGGCCGCTGGTGCTGACAATGGAAACATCGGTGCAGCATTGCTTTTCCTAGACCACCGTCAAAACATTCCTATCACAAGAGCAGGTCCTGTTCTTGGCTACAGCAAGAGCATGAGAACATCAGAATGGCCTAGCTTCCTCAGACCAAGGTCAATCTAGTCCAGCATTCCATTTCCAGTGAGAATCAAAGAGTCAGACAAGACAGTAAAGATGGTGGCTACACCCTTTTGTTTATCCCCAGTTTCTCATGCTCAAAGGTATATTATTTCTGAATTATAATAACTATATTATTTTAACTAGGATGACCAATAAACATTGCTAGACCTACCTTCTATGAATGCGTCTTATCCTTTTTTTGGGAAAAAATTATAATCATTTAAGCTAGTGGTCATTATCTGATTAGCCCTCTACAGTAGCCACTTCTGGCCATGTACTTCCCCAGCAGTAGTCTTCCTCCATCAACTATATTGGATCAAATTGCCCATTAATGTAAAATAAACTAATTAAATCCTTTGTTGTGCATCCAGTGCAACTTTCTCATTATTTTCCGCTTTCAGTTGAAAGGCAGTAAAACATTGTTTAAAAATTCCTTTTTGTGAGCAGTAATTAAGACAAACATCACCTCAGGTCCTATAAAAATGCTGAGGCACTTTATGGTGTAGCTGTTAAGCAGAGACGCTATTGACTCAAAATCATTTACAGTTGCAAGTCTATTGCCTTTTTTACACTTCTAATACTGAAGATTAAAAGTGTGCATGTTATCATTTCCTCTGGGGCTCAGAGCAAGGGGATGTCCATCTTACCATTACACAGTCAAACCAGTGGTCCAATTATTATTATTATTATTATTATTATTATTATTATTATTATTATTATTTATTGCATTTTTTTATACTGCCCAATAGCCAAAGATCCCTGGGCGGTTCACAAAAACTAAAACCATTCAAAGTACAAAACAAGCAGTATAAAAACATGACATTAAAAACTGATTAAAAAATACCATACATGATTAAAACATCCTGAAAACATCCTGAAAACATTCTAAAATTTCACTGGATAGGCCGGCCGGAATAGATCAGTCTTTATTGTTTTCTTAAATTCTAAAAGACTCAAGTTGACCAATCTCCACAGTCGGGAGCAGCAGAAGAAAAGGTCCTCTGGGTAACAGTAGTTAATCTAGTTTTTGCTAGCTGAAGTAGATTCTTCCCAGAGGACCTGAGTGTGTGGGTCAGATGGTATTGGAGAAGGCGATACTGCAGGTAGCCTGGACCCAAACCATGTAGGGCTTTAAAGGTAATAACCAACACTTTATACTTCACCCAGAAACTAATCGGCAGCCAGTGAAGAGATTTTAAAACTGGTGTAATGTGGTCACCCCTAGGTGTACCAGTGACCAGCCTGGCTGCCATATTTTGGACTAATTGAAGTTTCTGGACTAGGCACAGAGGTAGCTCCATGTAGAGCGCATTGCAGAAGTCAAGCCTCGAAGTTACCAGCACTTGCACCTCCGTCTTTAGGTCTTCCAACTCTAGGAAGGGGCTCAGCTGGCATATCACTCCTGGCCGTCGCATCTGTCTGGGCTGTCATTTGGAGCGACGGATCCAGAAGCACCCCCAAGCTGCAAACACAGTCTTTCAGGGGGAGTGTAACCCCATCTAGCTCAGGGATGGGGAACATGTGGCCCTCCAGATGTTGTTGGACCACAACTCCCAAAATCCCTCAAAGTTGGCCATGCTGGCACCAGGTCTCCAGGGTTCCAGATGGGATTTTCCCAGCCCTACTGAGAAATACCAAGGAGTTAACCAGGAACCTAGTTATGGTACCTCCCCAACATCTATATCAAAAGCCCAGTAAAAACAAATGACCAAACAAAACCCTTTCATAACTGATCGACATGAACACCAGAATCTGGGTTGTTAGCAGCCTCATTTTCATGATGCAGGGAATACGGGAGAACCTTTCGATCCTCTTCCACAGCCTCAAGTGGCATAGGGCAGTGAAGCCATAACTTTGTGCAGCAGTTCATTATAACAGCAGATTCAACACTATACTAGAAAATGAAATGTCTCTTAGTGATGGCTCTCAGAGAGAAATATCCATGTCTAGACCATGCCTTATCCCGGGGATCGCCCCGGGATCATCCCTGTGTGTCCACACGATGCACAGGGGAGCCCGGGGGAAGGGAGGGATGATCCCTCCATTTCCCCAGGATAACCGGACAGCTTAAATCCCAACTTTTCCCACGGTCTCGGGATCGTCCTGAGACTACAGGAGGTGTGGGTGGCCATCCCGGTTTCGTCCCAGCTCCTCACAAGTAAATGCAAGGAGCCGGGCACGAGGCTCCTCAGGTGCTCCATGCTCATTGGGCGTGGGGTGAGCAAGATTGATTTTTTAATAAATAAATAAATAACTTTTATCGTTGGAGTGCTTGTGCACTCAACTTCAATAAAAAAAAAATGGCAGCCACGACTTCCTCCTTCCTCCCTGGACGTTGCACACCATGTGTAGACTGAGGGGGAGGATCTTGTGATCAGAAAATCACAAGATCTTCCCCCCTCCATCCCAGAATGCCGGATGGTCTAGACATGCCCTAAGTCAGAAGGTCATAACCTTTTTGGCCCCGAAGGCCCACATGCAATGCCAGTCAGTAGAACAAGGGTATACACATACATACGGAGAGAGCTCCCCTTCCTGCCCGCTGAGATCAAGGGAGGGGAGGGGGGATGTTTAAGGTTAGTGTTTCCTTGCCGCTATTGCAGTGGTTGTGAGGAGTACGGCAAAGTTAAAACCCTTTCCCACCTCCCAGTGATCCTAATAAAGATAGTTGATCCCTCTAATAGCAGTGAGGAAACAGCAATCCAGACCACCGCCCCACTGTCCCGTCTTCTGAGAGCAGTGAGGAAACCGTGACCTCTACATCAGCATCACTGACACAAGGGAGAGGCTTTATCATCACCCTCCTCCCAATGATCCTGATATGGACTGCTGTTTCCGTGCTCGTAATGAAACAGAAACAACCATATGTATGAGAAATACTGGGGTGGTGGAGAGGCTTGAACCTCTCTTCCCCTGCTCCAAGTGATCCTGTTGCAGATCAGTATTAGCAGCAGGGAAACAGCAACCAGTTCCCCATTCCTAGCTAATGGCTGATCAGCTGGGCAGTGGGGAAAAGTGGGTGGGGCACCCTGTCACTGAGAGGGCTGCCCAGGGCCTCGTGCAGCTTGCAAGCCTCAGGTTAGCTATATGTACTCTACTTGATGGCTCTTTGAGAGAATTAACCATTTCAAAGAAAGGATTTTTCTCTCCCCACTTTCCAACTAAGATTAATTCAAGGTCCAGATCAGCATATATGTACAACAATTACATTTTGTTAGGCTGACCATATGGAAAGGAGGACAGGGCTCCTGTATCCTTAAGAGTTGTATAGAAAAGTGAATTTCCCTTTAGCAATACTAGAGTGACCAGATACAAAAGAGGGCAAGGCTCCTGAAGCTTTATCTGTTGTGATGAAGAGGGAATTTCACCAGATGCTGCATGCATACAAATGACACCTGCTGAAATTCCCCCTTTCTATACAACTGTTAAAGATACAGGAGCCCTGTCCTCCTTTCCATATGGTTACCCTAATTTTATTTTTTCAAAGAGATTTTTAAATATCCTTTGCAATAATGTCCCTTGAGTGAACTAAAATATTAACAGCATAAATGTTTGTCAGAATATATGCATTTATAATATATAGCTCCATTTGTTTTTGCTTTCATTACTGTTTCACAAAGCAGAGAGGACGTCTACAATGTACAAGCATTTAAAAAATAATAATAGTGATCAAACATTTGGCATTATTAAAATGTCTGTAAAACATAGGATGACCATATGTAAAGGAGGAAACGGCTCCTGTGTCTTTAGCAGTTGTAGAGAAAAGGGATTTTTAGCAGGTGTCATTTGTAATCCTGCGGCACCTGGTGAAATTCCCTCTTCATTACAACAGTTAAAGCTACAGGAGCCCTTCCCTCTTTTGTATCTGGTCAAGAGGGCAGGGCTCCTGAAACTTTAACTGTTGTGATGAAAAGGGAATTTCACCAGGTGCTGCAGGCATACAGATGACACCTGCTGAAATTCTCTTTTCTATGCAACTGTTGAAGATACAGGAGCCTTGTTCTCCTTTTTATATGGTCACCCTAGTAAACCATGAGAGCAAAACTGCAACTTACAGATCTGGTGATGAAGAAACCTGAAGAAACCCACCCTGGACCCGATGGTACTAGACAACTACTGTCCAGTCGCAAACACCCCCTTTTAGGGAAGGTACTTGAGAGGGTTGTGGTGGAGCAACTGCAGGGATTCTTGGAGGATACTGATTATCTAGACCCATTCCAGTCTGGGTTTCGATCTGTTTAGGGCAGCGGTTCTCAACCTGTGGGTCGGGACCCCTTTGGGGGTCCAACGACCCTTTTACAGGGGTCGCCTAAGACCATCGGAAAACACATATTTCCTATGGTCTTAGGAAACGAGACATTTCATTTATTTGTAATTAGAAATAAATATTTCACAATATATAATTACATATTGTTTTTGTGATCACTATGCTTTAATTATGTTCAATTTGTAACAATGAAAATACATCCTGCATATCAGATATTTACATTACGATTCATAACAGTAGAAAAATTACAGTTATGAAGTAGCAACGAAAATAATTTTATGGTTGGGGGTCACCACAACATGAGGAACTGTATTAAAGGGTCGCGGTATTAGGAAGGTTGAGAACCACTGGTTTAGGGGACTGAATCAGCCTTGGTTGCCCTGATGGATGACCTTTATCAAGAGAGAGAGAGAGAGGGGGGGGGACAGGGGAGTGCAACAGGGGAGTTAATCCTGATTGATCTCTCATCGGCTTTTGATACTATTGACCACAGTATCCTCCTGGATCAACTCCGTGGGATGGGCATTGGAGGCACTGTGCTACGGTGGTTCCGGTCCTACTTACGGGGTCATTTTCACAGAGTAGCATTGGGTGACCACTCCTCGGCCCCTTGGCAATTTAGCTATGGGGTGTCACAGGGTCCATCTTGTCCCCAATGTTATTTAACATCTATATGAAGCTGTTGGGAGCAGTCATTAGGGGATTTGGAGCTAAATGCCATCAATATGCAGATGACACGCAGCTCTCTCTCCCTGTGACAACTGAATCAGGTGAGGCTGTGCAGGTCCTGGACCAGTGCCTAGACTCAGTAATGGGCTGGATGAGGGCCAATAAATTGAAACTGAATCCTGGCAGGACAGAAGACCTGTGAGTGAGTAGTTCCTGAGTCTGGGAGAGAGGCTCATTGCCTGTTCTGGATGGGGTTGTACTCCCTCTGAAAGATCAGGTTCGTAGTTTGGGGGTACTCTTAGATCCATCTCTGTCGCTGGAGGCTCAAGTGGCCATGGCGGCTCAGAGTGCCTTTTACCAGCTTCGACTGGTTCACCAACTATGGCCTCTCCTGGACAGGGACAGCTTGGCCACAGTGGTACAAGCATTGGTAACCTCAAGTTTGTATTACTGCAATGTCCTCTATGTGGGGCTGCCCTTAAAGCTGCTCTGGAAGCTGGAGCTAGTGCAGAATGCAGCAGCTTGGCTGTTGTTGGGAGCTACCCCTTTCCAGCATGTAACTCCTCTGCTGAAGGAACTGCACTGGCTGCCTATTCACTACCGGTCTGGGTTCTTGTACTTGTGTACAAAGCCCTAAACAACATGGGACCAGGATACCTGAGAGAGCACCTTCTCCCCTACCAACCTGCCCAATCACTGAGGTCGTCTGAGGGCATGCTCCTGGTGGTTCCACATAGACCCATCCTCCAATTGGAGTCCACCAGGGGAAGAGCCTTCAGCATGGTAGCCCCCCTTCTATGGAATTCCCTGCCTCTGGAGGTCAGGCAGGCACCAACTTTGTATTCTTTCCCGCACCTCCTGGAAACGTCAATGTTCCAGGAAGCCTTTCCTTAATAACCAGGCATGGCTCATGGTTCACTTTTCATTTTGATTCTTTTAAAAATCTATTTTAAGGTGTTTTGTTCTGTTTTTATTGTATTTTATCTTGTACACCACTCTGAAATTTTGAATGGGGAGCAGTATATAAATATTGTAAATAAATAAATTTGCTGAGCTGCATTATCTATTGAAATGAAACAGTCTCTTCCCAGAATCATAATGTCACAAAATATTCATTCAGTTGACCATTTGATTGACTCCACCACCACTCAAAGTACTTCGTGATATCTATACACAGCAAATGGGGCATCAGGTTAACAGTGTCCCATTATAGGAAGTGCTCTGTTGTGAGTCAATTGGCTAGTTTAGAAACTATCTCCATTCACCGAGGTTTCCAATTTTGATCTCTGCTTGTTCAACAAAACCGCTGCTGTGAAGGATAGTTGAAGGATAGTTCGCTGCTTTACCTTTCCCCCCTTGGTCTTCTGCCTACTGTGAGAAAACCTCTAGGTTTCATACATGACTGACCTACTCACAGGCATCTACTGTTCCATGCCAGGGTTTGGAATGGAATTGCTGTTGTAAATGTAATCATTGAATTTAATGTCTGGAACTTTTAGGCTCTGGCAATCATGGACAAACCATATTGATTAATGTAATGCATTTAAAAAAAAAAGAAAAAGAAAAAGAAAGAAAGAAAGCTCCAACTCCAAAGCTTAAGCTGTCTTCATTGGTTAGGCAACCATTAGTATTATAAATGTGTAGATCTACACCAAGCAGGATATGACACTTTGAAAATGGTTTGAAAACTCTATGTGGAGTGTGTCCTGGGCCCCAACAGTTGTCACTACTGTTATAAACCATTTTAAAGTAGTAGTGTAGAGCCTGCCCAGGTTAGCCATTTATATTTAGTGTTTTACTTTGCAAACTGAGGCCTTAGCTAGACCTAAGATTTATCCCAGGATCGTCCCGGGGACGTCCCTGCCTGCTCCCAGGATCCCATGTGTGTCATTTACATGAACAGGGATGACCCCGGGATGATCCCAGGATAAACCTTAGGTCTAGCTAAGGCCTGAGATCATCTAAAATTCAGCAGAATGCAAGCAGATTAACTTGAAAACAAAGAAATCTATCAGTGCTGGGATATAGATGTTTAAGTGATAACAACCCAGTGGCTTAAAGGGGTTTACTCAAATTAAACGATTCTTATATGGTTATTGGTTCAGTCATGCAAGTCCAATGCCTGATGGGAACCTTAGCCAAATCATCTTTGCAACTTACATTCAAATATTGGAGGGTGCTTCACCCTTTGAAACCATCTTCTGGTGGACTATAGCAAGGGTGGAGAACCTCTTTCACCCAAGGGCCAAATTCAGTTTCTGTGAAGCTCTTGGGGGCCTCATTGCAGTGGTTGGTTGGGCTGAAGGCCCAGGTGGTAGAGGGGCCATAAATACAACTACAACAACAACAACAACAACAACAACAACAACAGCGCCAGCATACTGTAGCTCTCACGGCCAGTAACTAAGCCTTAGGAGAGGTATTTCAGCCTTTTAGATTGGGGAAAATGGCACAAATGCCCAAAGACTACCAAATTGTTGTGCTTCCAGATACAGAGTCTTATCAGGTCTGTCTGGAAAGCTGGCCAGCAACAAAACTCCTAGTTGCCAGGAGTAATGGGCAGAGAAGTAAGTCCCAGCAGCAGAGATGCAGGCCACAGCTAGACCTAAGGTTTATCCTGGGATCATCCAGGGTTCACCCCTGCCTGAGCACTAGATCCCCTATGTGTCACCTAGATGAACAGGTTTGACCCCTGGACGATCCAGGGATAAACCTTAGGTCTAGCTATGGCCACAGTTAGCAAAACAAGCAATGAGACAACGGTTGTTTGACAGTGCCAAGTGCTTCTTCGAAGTGTCCTTTTTTATGGAACCTTAGCCTGATCCCACCCAGCTCTAGCTATGGATCATTAAGGAACCTTCCATCTCAATCAGCTGTATAAGGGTGGTGTTCACAGAGCTGAGTTTCTTGCCTGCAGTCCAGGAGTTCTCCTTGCAGGCCAGGCTTGCTCTCTGTGCTTCAATCACCATTTTTCCTGAGGGCTGGATGGATGACTTGCTTCTGGCTCAGAATCAACACCATCAGAGATTGGAGGAGGTGGAGGAGGATGGCCTTCATAGAACTCTCCCAAGGGGCCTGCGTCCTCCTCAGCTGCATGTCCCCTCTACTGCTGCAACACTGCCTTGGGCATGTCTTCAGGGGAAGGAGAGTTCACAACCCCATGGAAAGTCAGATTCTTCCTCAGAAGAGGACAACTCAGGAGGGGCCATGACACAAATGATCAGTGGTTGGGAAAAAGACAGTGGGGCCAAGGGAAGGGGTGTGGCCCTAGAGAGCCAGATCTGGACCCCAAAAAGGCCGGATTTGGCCTCCGGGTCTCAGGTTCCCCACCCGTGCACTATAGGTACAGTTGAAAGGCAGTCAGGAAGGTCCATGGGCTGAGCACAGCAATGCAGATAGGGATGTGCGTTCTAGGGCAGCCTTTTCTGCACATTGCTGATCAAGATATGCATCAGAATGCACATTCCCATCTGTATTGTGATGCTCACCTGAGCCTCTTTGAAATGTCTGAATTTGCATCTTTGGGGGCACATTGGGTCACCCATCCTGACACATGCATGCCTAGTTTCCTTGTGGCTACTGCAGAAGCAGGGCCATTGTTACAGTATTTCAGTTTTCTCTAAACAGAGATACACGCTAATCTTTCTTAAGCCCAAAAGAGTGTTTTTTTTAAATGAGCATATACATTTAGCACTGCAATGCTTACATATGTATGCCTTTGTACTGGAATTTCTTCTTCAAATTAATTAATTCAATGCAACTCTATTTAGTTATTTTTGCTGTGAAGCCAAGGACTGTGCTAATGACTCTTTCTAGAGCAATGTATCAGTTTTAAAGTCCATTAACTTTCTATGACTTTTCTGCATACTGATGCTAATTATTATACTATTCCCACCAATCATGGAAACCAACCCTGAAATGGTAGTGCTGGAACACTGTGTTTAATAGCTCTCTCTTAACTGTGCTAATTTTGTTGAATGCGATGTCACAGAGATAAGACAGATATTGAAGTTATTGGGGTGGGTGGGTTTATTTATTTTTTAAAAAAAAACTTTGCATATTTTCAGTGACAAATGATGTTTTACATCACATATCCTACCAGATATATATTTAGCATTGACAATTTCTCTGAGCCTGACCCACTCTTGAATAAATAGTAAATTCTTCTCTAATGGGCAAAGCACATGATATTTTAAAGATACAAAAAGCAGTGACATCTTTTCTTTTTTTACTTTAGAGTTAGCAAAGGGGGTGATCCAGATTGGGACCCTAGCATGGGGGTAGTGGGACTTTACCCGTTTCACCTCTGATGCAGTTCTTATCCAGATCACACACCCTTCACATTTGCAATGTATGTAGTGTCAGGGGGAAATGAAAAGCCTAAAATTCCAGCATCCTCATTATTAAATACTCAGGGACACCCATCTCAATAGCTTCAGTTTGGCCCATCTGTTGTAGGTGCAGGTGTGCTTGAGGATTCAAGATCGATTGTTTACATTCATCCAGATTATTCTTAGAACTTAAAACATCTACTCAAACTCTTAAAATATCTACTCATATCTACTCAAACTCCAAATGAAATGCATTTTATTAAAGAAAAGACAAAGTTTAACACAATGACCAACCTTTCACCCAAGCAATGCAAAATATGGGCTCATCTACACCATGCAGGATATTCCACTATGAAAGCGGTACATAAAAGACAGGAGCCGCACTACTGCTTTATAGGGGTATTGAACTGCACTAACAACTGTTGGGGCCCAATGACACATACCATATACCACTTTCATAGTGCTATATCCTGCTTGGTGTAGATGTGTCATGGGCCCCAACAGTTGTCAGTGCACTTCAGTACCACTATAAAGCAGTAGTGTGGCTCCTGCCTTTTATACACCATTTTCATAGTGGAATATCCTGCTTGGTATAGATGAGCCTATAGATGAGCCTATACAAATCTTGTAGCTGTATACTCACAAATTCTGCACCATTCATACTGATTCTGCAAAGGGATCCTTTCTCTGCAAAGGGACTTACATCTCTCTCAGGCAAAACCAATGGGTCACTGAGTCCTACACGCTAAGCTCAGAGCAACATCCTGGATCTCATGCCTGAGGGAAGGGAAAGACGTCTTCCTCTTCTGTGCTCAGACTTTAAAACCCTTCTCAAAGTCAGAGATCTCCCTCCTAATACATATTTATTTATTTTAAAATATCTAAGTTCATTGTTCCACATCATCAGTTAAGACCATCCTCTTCCCAGAATGATTCATCCTTGTTTATCTTTAAACTGGGCATCACTTCTGCTTTTCATGTGGTCATCTGCCTAGTTTACTTCCTTTTTCTTCTCAACATGGAGATTTTCTAAACTTCAGCTCTACCCTTCTATAACCCTTGAAGAGTTACCTAACTACATTTCCCTACAATATCCTAACAAAGCCTTCTAACCCCCCTTTACACATACTAAGTTAAGTTGCAAAATCCAAGAAAAGCTCTTTCAGTTGCCAAATAGTGATCCATTAAAAGGGGATTGCTTTCGTTTGGGAGTTGGATCCAGATTTAGAAACACGCAATTGCACTGGCAGGAGCAGAATTTTTTTCATGCCCTCGTCCCCACAGCAGCTCCTTTAACCTCCTGAAAATGCTACATAGAGGGCCTGGGATCCCTGCTGGCTGGGATGGGGTATGGAGAAGGGAGGAATCTCCCAAAATTGGACAGAGCCACCTTCCACTCATGCAGCCCTTCTTCTTCTTTCTTCTTTTTTTAAAAACAGGTTATTATAAGTTCAACAAAATAACCTCCCCCAAACTGCAAGTGTTTAAAGGCCTCAGTTTCTAATATTACAATATTATATTAAAAAGGAGTAAATTACACATAAACTTTAGTAAAGACAGTCCCAGATATCCAAATATAAATCCATTTGTGGATGGTGCCTACATACCACTCTTTCAAATGTTGCTAGTGTCGTTAGGTCTTCAATCCATTGCATTATAGACAGTGGGATTTTATCTTTCCAATATTGTAGAATCAGTCTTTTAGCCATTGAAAGGTCATGAAAAATCTATTTATGCTGACCATATGTTACATTCCAAGAAGCAGGATGATAATTTAAGAGAAACATATGTCGGAAAATATTGAAGAGCTTTCCAATACAAAGTTTATCCATCTGATGACTGCCTCCCAAAATGAATCAACTATTGGGCATTTCTAAAACATGAATAAAAGAAGCATTAACCATATGACACCTCCAACTATTAGCTGAGTTAGAGAAACCTTTGTTAAAGAGATGTTGTGGTGTCCAATAGACCTGAAACCAAAGGACAATAGACATATCAAATACATACACCAAAATATGGTCCATTGACTAGACAAAACAGGACATTCCAAGTCCCTGTTCCATTCCTGCTGAAGAATCCATGTATCATATTTATTCATTGATAATAAGTATTTATATGCATAAATTGTGGGTCAATATACCTAGTCAGTTCAATAAGTGTTTCTAATAGCAAAGGAGACTCCAAGAAAGTAAAAGCCATTGGGCTGAATCTAGATTCTAACAAATGTTGCAATTGCAAGTACTGCCATTTAGCTATAGAAAGCAATTCAAATTTATTACACAAAAGCTGAAAACAGCAAAAACTCATTATCAACTGACCAAGGTAGAAAATCAAATCTAATTGGAAAAGACCAGAGTTTGGTAAAGGTCAGCAGGTAAGCCTAGTGATATATGGCAAGATCTGGAACCCAAACTCATCTTCCTTAATTGGAAGTTGCATCCTTTTCAGAGATACAGTATACTTGGTAGAGAGGAACTCCCTCAAATTTTGTGAAACAAAGCAATATATGTTTGAAAATATTTCCCAGGTATAACTAAGGGAATCCCACATAATTAGTGTAGCCCTTCTATCAATGGAAGGCAGATCCCGGATCCAACTCTGAGGCCATATCAAGGGTGAAGACTAAGGCCATAGCTAGACCTAAGGTTTATCCCAGGGGTCAAACCTGTTCATCTAGGTGACACACAGGAGATCCAGTGCTCAGGCAGGGGTGAACCCCGGATGATCCCAGGATAAACCGTAGGTCTAGCTTTGGCCTGGGTTTGCTCTAAATCTCCCCTACTCTCCACACAAGGCTCCCAATCTGGACTGAGCTCCCTGCACTAACTCTAGAACAAAAACAGAAAACAAAAGATTCTGCATACTATGGCAGGAGCTACACTACTGCTTTAAAACAGTTTATAATGATATTGACAACTGTTGAGGCCCGGGACACACTCCATATACAGTTTTCAAACTGTTTTCAAATTGTTATATCCTGTTTAGTGTAGATTTATTTATTTATTTTATTTATTTTATTACATTTATATACCACCCCACAGCCGAAGCTCTCTGGGCGGTTTACAACAATTAAAAATGGTAAACAGTAATGGTAAACATTAAGATCTGGCCTATGTCTTTAAAATAACATGTGTTTTGGACCTAAGAGGGTTTTTTTTAATGTTGATCCAGTCAAGATGTGGCTTGCTTTAATGATGTCCCATGAAAACAACAAAGGAGGACAAGGATTTAATGGAAGCTTGCATGGCTTGTAACAGATCAAGAGAAAACGTAACCCACCAGCATTGTGTGGTAAGCTATCAGGTACAGTTGATAGGTTAGGGTGACCGTATGAAAAGGAAGCCAGGGCTTCTGTATCTTTAGCAGTTGCATTGAAAAGAGGATTTCAACAGGCTTCCTTTAACTTGAGCCCATTATTCCGTGTCCTGCATCCACCCATTGTTAAAGGCTCAAGTTAAAGGAAGCCAGATTCCAGATGGACATCAGGAAAAACTTCCTGACTGTTAGAGCAGTACGACAATGGAACCAGTTACCTAGGGAGGTTGTGGGCTCTCCCACACTAGAGGCCTTCAAGAGGCAGCTGGACAACCATCTGTCAGGGATGCTTTAGGGTAGATTCCTGCCTTGAGCAGGGGGTTGGACTCGATGGCCTTGTAGGCCCCTTCCAATTCTGTTGTTCTATGATTCTATGATTCTATGATTTCAGCAGATGTCATTTGTATGCCTGCAGCACCTGGTGAAATTCCCTCTTCATCACAAAAGTTAAAGCTTCAGGAGCCCTGCCCTCTTGGCCAGATACCAAAGAGGGCAGGGCTCCTGCAGCTTTAGCTGTTGTGATGGAATAAGAGCAAAGGGACAGGAGCAGGTGGAGGAAACATTGGGGCCTGCTCCATTGGACTCCCCTCCTTCAGGAACAGGACAATCCCATCAGCCCTGTTCCCGGTCCACTTAATTTCTCTCTCTCTCTCTCTCTCCCTCTTCCCTCCTGGACTCCTTTTCCTTGTGTGTCATGTCTTTATTAGACTGTAAGCCTAAGGGCAGGGACTGTCTTTTTTGCTAACTAATTGTAAGCTGCTCTGAGAGCCTTTTTTGGCTGAGGAGCGGAGTATAAATATGCTAAATAATAAATAAATAAATAAATTTCACCAGATGCTGCATGCATACTAATGACAACTGGTGAAATTCCCTTTTCAATACAACTGTTAAAGATTCAGAAGCCCTGCCCTCCTTTTCATATGGTCACCCTGTGATAAGTTGATAGTAGACTAAATTTGGCTTGGTGTGTTTGAAGCCAAATTTAGAAGATGTACTGTGTCACTGAAGCTAAGGCAGATTTAGGGAAGACAGAGGAAACTGGCTTTCTTTCTTTTTTACTTTCTCTTCCTTTCTTGAACAACACAATATTCTTGGCAACTGGCCCAGAATAGAATGCCACTTCCAGCAAAACAGAGGAAGAAAAAAAAAAGAGTTTGCACGACGTTCAAAAGGAGGTCAAGACATTTAGCTTGCAAAAGTGAACAAAAAAACGACCCTTCCGATTGGTTGAAGCTGGGGAGGAAAAACAACTAATGCTAAGATATAAAAGCTTAAGGCAGAAGTAAAGAGAAGAAGAGAGACAGGAGGAAAGAAGTTCAGAAAGTGTCAGAGCTGCTGGAGCTGGAGAACTGGTTGAGAGAGCACTGGACTTTTGACTATAAGATGTTGCTTAGATAAAATAAGGATACAGTCTTAGGCTTTAGCTAGACCTAAGGTTGATCCCGGAGTCGTCCCTGCCTGCTCCCGGGATCCCCTGTGTGTCATTTACATGAACAGGGATGACCCTGGGACGATCCCAGGATAAACCTGAGGTCTAGCTAAGGCCTCCATTTAGTTAGATGCATTTATCTCTTGTTATTTTATTACCCTATTGCTCATATTTTTTTTGTGTGTGATATGTATGGATATTGCACATCCATTCAGTTTTTGGAACCTTTTCCTATTAACATTTTGTTTGTTTGTTTGTTTGCTAGAAACTTTGTGGTCTTTTTTCTTTTTGGTAAACCTTCCCCATGTCTAACAGCCAACCCACACACTGCCTAAAGTAGATGACTTAGACCCAGGCCTTAGCTAGACCTACCTCATAGTCCACGACGGAGGAGGGAAGATCTCGCATTGTGATTAATGTGAGATCCCTCCTCCATTTACACGTGAGGCGTGATAACCTCAGGAGGAGAGGCATCACGCCCGCCATTTTTTTTAAAGAGGAAGGAGTGCACGAATGCTCGTGCACTAAAGGTAAAGGGTTTTTAATTTTAATTACTTTTCCCACTCCCCCCACCCTACCTGATGGGCGCAGTGCTCCTGAGGAGTGCTTCGCCCCATGTGCATATCCACGCAAGGAATCATGTGGAGCCGAGTCAAACCGAAGCAATAGGCCACATGTTCTGCGGTCTCAGGCTCAGCCTGGGAACGTGGAAAAAGCAGGCACAAATGGGAGGGCGAGATCCCGGGGCAAAGGAGGGATCATCCATCCCTGATCCCAGGATCCCCTGTGCGTCATCTGGACACACATGGACGATCCCTGGATTTCGCCCGGTCTAGCTAAGGCCCCAGAGAGTTTTAAGGCTGCTTTGAATGAGTAGCCTGACCATACCCACCGGAGAAGTCCAGACACCTCAGGGAAAAGAAGGCCAACTCACCGGTAAAACGGGGGCTCCCAGCCCTGCAGTTGTGTTAGGCCTTCTTTTCCCCATTGGCCCGGCCTTCTTCCCCAGGAAATTGGAAGTCTTGCGAGACGTCCGGTTTCCCATGAGACTTCCCAGCCGAGATCTCGCAAGATCTAGAGTGCACTGAAGACTTTGTGCATTGTGGTGGGAGCAGCAGGCAGCAGCAGTGGGCGATGCAGCGCAGCAGACAACAACCAGCAGCACCAAGAAGGTAGGTGGCCGGGAGTGCAGCCATCCTCTGCCCCATCTTCAGGCACGGGCCGGGGATGGCTCAGTTGTCCAGCTCAGGAGACTGGGGCCTGGGCATGGGCCAGCAGCACAGCCATCCTATTCCCCCCCCCCTTCGCTTGGGAGCTGGAGGTGTGTGTTTACGACTGTGGCCTGCCTGAGGACCTGCCTGTGGCCTCATCATAGTTTCTATGGTGCCCTGAGGGGCTGCTACGAAGGCTGGTTAGGGTCGGTGGGTGAGTGAGGGGACAGTGAGTGGGTGGGTTTTCCAGAGGTGAGTCTTTTGGAGTCCCCCCTCCATAAATGCCTCCTCTCAATCTAACAGTCTCCCTTAAAAGTCTTCTCTATTGCCCTCCTTTTTCTCCTTCCCCCTTTTTTCTCACCCCCATTTTCTGACTGTTTCCTTCCCCTTTTTTTCTCACCACCCATTTTCTGGCTGTTTCCTTCTCCTATTTTCTCCTTCCCCTTTTTTTTTTTCTCCTTCCCATTTTCTAACTGTTTTATTCCCCCATTTTCTCCTTCCTCCTTTTTTTTTCTTACCCCCATTTTCTAGCTGTTTCTTTCCCCCCATTTTCTCCTTCCCCCTTTTTTCTCACCCCGATATTCCAGGGCACATCGGAAGAAAATTCTTAAAATTTGTACAGTAAAAATAAATAAATGTTAATTTCTGAACCATTGAATGTCTCACTTGTTCTTTATTTCAGTGATTTTAATATCAAGATATCATGTAGAACACTTTTGTGTTAATTGTAAGGTGTAGAATTAGACATGTGACCAAGGCCACGCCCCCTTGGGGGCCAGACATGTTGAGTTGGCCCTACCTTGGGGTGGACATGTTGGGGTGGCCACACACCCTTGAGGGTAGCCATATTGTCCTCCTTTTTGGTTTCCAAAATAGGGTCACCCTATGACTGAGGCCACCAGGGAAAAAAAGATTGCCGGCAGCAGCAGAAAAGGCCACAGGAAGAGATGAGGGGCACACTATTTTGTCAGTTTTCCCTTCCATTCACAAAACAGGGCATTACCAGTCTATGACCCTTCCCTATGAGGAAATATTGGTGCATTGTAGCATACGATAATGCACAAGAAAAAGGGGGGCAAGGACTTCACAGTAATCTCAGTCTTCTGCACTCAGTTTGTAATATACTAAAATTTGATTTCACGAAAAACATAACCAGGTTAGCAATCCTCAAGGCAGCTGTGAGAAACCGGCAATTTAAGCTCCATGATTGATTAACAGCTGTCAACATTACAAAAAAGACCAGTCCATTTGGCAATAATGAGTTCCTTGTTGGCAATCTCAGAAGAGTGGTTAGGGTATGAAGACTGAGGCATGCTTTTCATCAGGGGACTGTGCCTATTCTGTATCTTCTTTGAGGTACATTAATTGAATGGTGGAGGAAATAAACCATCATCTGTAATTACAGCTTTAGAACCAATCATCCAATTGTTCTAAAAGAAGCAAGGTACTCTGGATGAAATTCCAGGATATTTGAAATATGTTTGGTGTTTGTCATGAAACCTTCTGCCCTCTGATGATAACAAAATCACTAGCTGAGAGTCCAGCCATGTTTGATTTATTTTTAAAAAATATTTGTATTGTACCTCTCTGAAAGCTGAAGGTGGATCACAACAACACAAGCCAGGATAGGGACTTGAAGAGGGCCATCACGTGGTTAGAGTGACCAGACAAGTGAATGGTTTGGCAGCAGAGTGCTTGATGGATGTGGGTGGAGGAAGAGGAAGCAAAGGAAGACCATGAAGAAGTCAATAATGGTCATGCAAAGAGAGATAATCATGCAAATGTAATAAAATATAGGGAAATCTATCAGGTTGAACATAGAAAACAATAATTGTGCTATGAACAGGGTGCCCGATGGCCACAAATAAGTGCAATCGGGCATCTGTCAAAAATATATAGGTCCTTTAACATTCATTCAGAAGATGATATTTAAAGGTATACAGTTAGAATTCAAGGACTCTTGTGGTTGGACATTCAATGTCACTTGTGGTTGGATATTCACGGGCATACTAGTCAAGTTTGAGCCCCTCCCCCTCTGTGAGGCAGGTCCTTCAAAGCTTCTTCAAAGAAAGTGTGGGCCTTTTCTGATACTTCTCTCTAAGCCTGGAAAGAGCAGGTCCAGGGAAGGGCTCCGTGACTCATCCACCATGCCCAGCTTTCTCTGCTGCTGGTTTCCCTCCTCCTTTCCTTTCTCAAACTTACTTTTCAAGGCTGGAACAGGGAGAGAAGCCAGCAGTTGGGAATTGCAGGGTGGGGAAAAATTGTAAGTTCCCAGTGAAGTTGTAACACAATATTACGGTCACAGGACCAGCAAAATTCTAACACAATGGAGGCTTTGGAGGTTTCCATTGCTGTGATAGCCCCTGCCTGAATGAGTTGAGCCAAGAGGAAATTAAAAGGTAAATATCCCAGAGTGTCATCAGGTGGGGGAAAATCACGTTTCCTTACCATCACGCCCCCCGCTTCTTTCCCGCAATACTTCCTCTTTCTTTACATGGGGAAGGAAGAGGAAGTAAACAAGAGGAAGTAAAGATTGTAAGCCTATGCGGCAGGGTCTTGCTATTTACTGTGTATAATCTGTACAGCACCATGTACATTGATGGTGCTATATAAATAATAATAATAATAATAATAATAATAATAATAATAATAATAATATCCACTTGGCTTATTCAGTGGGCATTTTTATCCTGCTGTTTCTCCTGCACACAACAAGAAATGGTGGGATGTTTCTCTACAGCTGGAAAAGTTGGATTTTCTGGTTCTTTTTTTTGCGAGGGGAAAAATTGAAATGTGTGCCTTTGGCCTTAGCTAGACCTACCTGTTAGCACGCAATGGAGGAGGGAAGATCTCGCTATGTGTTCATCGCGTGATCCCTCCTCTGTTTCCATGTGATGCGCGATGACCTCAGAAGGAGAGGCGTCATGCCTGCCATTTTTTTTATTAAAGGGCCAGCAGCGCATGAATGCTCATGTGCAAAAGGTAAGTATTTTTAAAAAATTAAATTATTTTCCCCACTCCCCCCACCCTACCCCCAATGGGCGCAGCGCTCGGCTCCTTGCGAGGAATCGTGTGGAGCCAGATCAAGCCGTGGCACCCGGCCACATGTTCCGCTGTCTCAGCCTGAGACCGCAGAAAAACTGGGGCTAAAGGGGAGGGCGAGATCCCAGGGTAAGGGAGGGATGATCCCTCCCTGATCCCGGGATCCCCTGTGCATCACATGGACACACAAGGATGATCACCCTGGGATTTCACCCCGTCTAGCTATAGTCTTCGTCTCTAGCTTCCTGAAGCTTTTCATGAGAGCACCTGAACACATTTACAGAATTCTTTTCATGTTTTTGCATGAAATGGGCAAAGATCTATAAGGCAGCACGAAGATATAGATATAAAGGTGAACAAGATGGGGTGCTTATGTGCATGTCCCCTTCTCAGTTTTGGTCCACATATGCACAGAGCATGGGGCTCTCTGTGCATACGTGCAGATGCAATGCTATCCAACCTCCTATCTATAGTAGAAAAAATGCCTCCTTCTTGCCTCCTCCTCCCCCTCTCATGCCAATCCCCCCCCCCAGCCCTTTTATTTTTACAGCTAACTATCTGCACTGATGTTTTTGCTTACCATGGCTAGTTCAAATCACAATTTACAAACCCTCTGCTAACTGTAATTGCCAACTGGGCTTTGGAGTTGGTCAGTTGGCCAAAAAAAGAGATGTGTTCTAACCAGAGTTAACTCCAAAATAGAAAGGGGGAACCTTGTCACAAAGAGGGGAGAAGTGCTTAATTCTACGGAGCTCCTAATCTCTTAACCATTATTAGGACAGGAGATCAGGCAGCAATATATTTTGCCCAAACTGATGAGCTCATTTCCAGCTTCGATGGTAAAACTTTTACAATGCCGTGTCATCTTTCTCTTAATTAAATTCTTGAACTACTGCTGCTCTGAAATTAAAGCCGGGAAAATATTACCTAATTAATGTGTCAGATGTTATTAGAGTTGCAAGACACCAGCTGTATAAGATTCATTTCAGCACTAGCAACATGAAGGACATTGTTCCACAGCAGTATAGCAGGCACCACGTTTTCAAGCAGGAGGCATTCCTACCAGAAATACAGCGAAGTCTTTCTCACTGTCAAGGGTTTTGTCTTTGCTACTCGGTTGATGCTTGATGCATGATGCATAACCATCGTTTCTGAAAAATGACAATATAAGTGCTCAGAACTCCATGTGGTAGGTATGATGGCCATCCTTATTTCTCTTAGGCCTTCAAGTAAAATTCTCTGAAAGATGCAAGGCAATCAGAAAGCCAAATTCCATCCAAAGCTGATCAAGATCATTAAACAAGCATAAACAATGAATGGTGGACCCTGAAAAAGTATGACAGTATAGTAATAGAGTAATGCCAGAACCCAGGGGAAATATTCTACCGTTTAAAATCCTAACATTTATCTCTGCCTTCCCCAGTGTCTTCCAGATGTTTTGAACTATATTTCCCAGCATTCTTGGCCATTGTCCATGCTGGCTGTGGCTGATGGGAACTGAACTTATATACTTGCATGACTATTCCCCCCCCCCCCCCGAACTCCCTGTGGTTAGACAGAATTGCTGGTACTTCTCTCTTTGTCCCTGAACCTCACATCAGTTGTAGGCTAACATCCCCATAAGGGAAAACAAATATGTGTCTAAGTACATGTTTTCCCTTCACAGAAGCTGCACAGCTTATCAACATTCTATTGCTGACATTTTTCACTCAGCAGTCGTCATTCCACTACTGCACAAAAGATTTTCTGAACAAAACTCAGCTATTCAAAGAAAATAATTGGACAGAATCCCTCCAGAGTTAAGCATTTTAAGTCTCATTCATTTCTATGGAAGAGTCAATCATGAAATTAAATCTTCCCCATTGAAAGTGCTTAATTTTGACTTGATTGTGCTACCTTTTAAAAGGTGTGCCATGAAATAAAAATATTTGGTTGCATTCATACCATAACATTTAGAAAATTACCTTTCAATCAAGCACAGTATCTCTTTGAATTTAAAATGACATAGGGCTCATCTACACCAAGCAGGATGTTCCAAAATGAAAGCGGTATATAAAAGGCAGGAGCCACACTGCTGCTTTATAGTAGTACTGAAGTGCACTGACAACTGTTGACAGATACCATATACCGCTTTCATACCACTTTCATAGTGCAATATCCTGCTTGGTGTAGTTGTGTCATGGGCCCCAACAGTTGTAAGTGCACTTCAGTACCACTATAAAGCTGTAGTGTAAATCCTGCAGTGTACTTCAATATCACTGTAAAGCAGTAGTGTGGCTCCTGCCTTTTATGTACCGCTTTCATACTGCTTCCATAGTGGAATATCCTGCTTGGTGTAGATGAGTCCATAGATAATCTTCCCAGGTATTTAACAGCATTTAACAATGCTAAGTTTGTTTGTTTGTTAACGGACCCCAGAACTGTTGTTTTTTAAATGGATACTGTTGTTTTTATACTGTTTGTGTTTTTGATGGTTTAAAATTTTGTATACTTTTTAATGTTCACTGTTTTTAACTTTTGTAAACTGCCCAGAGAGCTTCGGCTATGGGGCGGTATATAAATGTAATAAATCAAATCCTCTATGTTAGTTCCCCATCACTATATGTATATCTAATATTCAATAAACAGAAAACCTATGTGATGTGTTGAAAACTAATTTTAATGGCTGAAGAACTGTCTGGATTAGATATTCAAGATTCATTCATTGTCACTTCATTTGGTTTAAGACAGTCTATTTAAAGTGCTGCAACTCTTTTGGAGTTCCTTGTTGGATCACATATCTTAATGCTGGAAAACATCATATTTTAGAACAGATGTGGGCAGGAAATAGATCTTTCCTGATGTTTTGGATATCAGCTCCCAGCATTCCTGATCATTGCTCATGCTGGTAGGGGCTTTTACGGGTTGAACTCCAAAACATCTGGAGATCTACATTATGCCTCCCCTTGCTCTGGAACAGCCTTCCCCAACCTGGTGCCTGTCAGATGTGTTGGGTTTTAACTCTCAACATGAGGAGCTGCTCTAAAAAAGAGAGAAGTAGGTGCCCTTAAGTTGTTCGTCATACGTTTTCCACAACCCCACAGTCACCTCTGCATATCCTATTCTCCATCCTGTCCACATGGTTTATCTGTTTTGGGAGAATGAGAATTTCACTTGCACTTTCTGCCTCCTTAGGGTGGATGTAGCATTAAGGCTTGTGAGCCTTAACACCCAATTTCCATGCTTTTTTGGTACTTGGTTAAAAGCTCTAGAGTGTTAACATTGTTCTGTAAACCGTAGGGTTTTTTGTTTGTTTGTTTAATGAATATAGAATAAGATTACAAAATTCAGAAACATTACCATTAATGCATCAAAGTGGAAGAGTGCATCCAAAATATTAGTTTTGCAAGGGACAAGCTTGTTCTGTTTTGAAGAGAAGTATGAAATAATCAAGACAGGCTAGAGCAGGGAAGGCCAATGGGGAAGCCATATAGAAAGATTAGTCTTTTTTTTTTAGATGTTTTAAACGTGGGTGAAGGCGAGTCGGGATGAGCACACTATCTCCATCCACACCCTTCCCCAACATTATTCTCATTGCTCTCCATGTGTAGAGGGTGACTGTGTGCATCAGAGAGATTCCTCTATCCATGGATGTTCTCCATGCGACTTAGAATCCTTGAATGTCAGGATTCTAAATCACACGAAGAGCCTTCAGGGATAGAGGAGTCTCTCTGCTAGAGGGTGATGAGGATGGAAGTGGGACAATGCTGGTATGCACATCCCTACTCCCCCTTCCTCATGTGTAGATCTATGGGCATTTTAAATGCCTGAACAAAGCAATTGAATACCTATCTCTCTGGATCACACATGGGAGTTTCATGAAAATTTTCATACTCATTGAAAAGAGCTCCTACTACAGTTTTTCATTATTGTTTCTTCATGATTGTTTTTTTTTCATCTATATATTCATTTTTAATTGAAGCTTTTATGTATGCCAACACACAGCAATGGTTTTGTTGGAAGCTACCTTGGGCATTTTGAATGGGCTAGCGGGTTCTAAATGTATCAAAAGTCAAATAACTAAAATAAACGATGTCCCCCACCAAGTACGTTAATGCACATTGGCATGTGTATTTGTGCACAGCAGAGGACTTTAAAACAGGCCCATCTCAGTTTTGCAGTGGTTTTTAAAGCTAGGGTGACCATATGAAAAGGAGGACAGGGCTCCTGTATCTTTAACAGTTGTATTGAAAAGGAAATTTCAGCAGGTGTCATTTGTATACATGGGGAACCTGGTGAAATTTCCTCTTCATCACAACAGATAAAGCTGCAGGTGGCCTGTCCTCTTTTAAATCTGGTCACTCTAGTATAGCTCCTGCACCTTTAGAATCATAGAATCATAGAATCATAGAATAGCAGAGTTGGAAGGGGCCTACAAGGCCATCGAGTCCAACCCACTGCTCAATGCAGGAATCCACCCTAAAGCATCCCTGACAGATGGTTGTCCAGCTGCCTCTTGAATGCCTCTAGTGTAGGAGAGCCCACAACCTCCCTAGGTAGCTGTTTCCACCGTCGCACTGCTCTAACAGTCAGGAAGTTTTTCCTGATGTCCAGCTGGAATCTGGCTTCCTTTAACTTGAGCCTGTTATTCCGTGTCCTGCACTCTGGGAGGATCGAGAAGAGATCCTGGCCCTCCTCTGTGTGACAACCTTTTAAGTATTTGAAGAGTGCTATCACTGCTGTGATGAAGAGGGAATTTCACCAGGTTCTCCATATATACAAATGGCACCTGCTGAAATTCCCTTTTCTATACAACTGTTAAAGATACAGGAGCTCTGTCCTCCTTTTCATATGGTCACCCTATTAAAGCCAAGTGCTAAACTTGAACAATACACGTCCACATTCCAAAGTAACTCAGAGATTAGAACTTCCGTGAAGTCAGGAATGTGCTGCAGAGTCCAATCAGACGTTGCATCATGCCGTGACATGAAACTTTGGGGCCAGGGATGTGCAAGGCTCACTACAGCTGGAGATGATTTTTCATGAACAGAAAGGGATCATATGATGTGATCTGACATAACATGCCCTTCACATCCCTGACAAGCATGTCATATAATAATTATAACGTCTTCATATTTAATATTTAAGACTCCCATTGCATTGGATCTTCTCTTACATGTCTCGAAATAGTTGAACAAAGCAAAATGTAGTTAGAAGTAGATTTCTGCTGATTATGCACACACCACATAACTGAAATATTTATATATGAAACTAGGAAATCCAGCTTTCTTTCTGCATGCATAGGATCTAAAACTGCCAATGAAAAGCAGTCCTCCCTTAATCGGAGGGTTATCAAGGGAGAAATACACCCCCATCTTGTTCCACAAGTTGCTTCCCTGGCTGCCACTGCAAATTCCCCTTTTCACACTGAATCCTGGGAACTGTAGTTTGGTGAAGGTCCTGGGAATTTTGTGTTAGAAGTCTCTAACCCTTTCTGCTCACAGAACTACAGTCACTTCTCAGGTTCCCTGGGGAAGGGTTCTTGTTAAATCAGATTAAGTTGGAAGTGTATTGATGTACCTAATGTAAAGAAGTGAGCAGCAGCTTTTTACTAGGGGTGTGCACGGACCCCCCGCTCCGCTTCACTTGCAGATCCGCCATTTTCCAGATCGGGCCACTCCGCCCCGCCCCCGCTCCGCCCACTTCCGCTCCGCTCCGCCCGGAGCTCCGGATCCGGATCCGGAGCTCCGTTTCCCCCCCCCCATAGGCTTGCATTGAAAGCTAAAAAATTATACAACTTTTTTTCTGTTCAAGTTAGAAACCTCATGTTTGGCACCATGACACCTCAAGGGGATATACACACGCACGCCAAGTTTCAAAGCAATCCCATCATCCCCTGTTTTTTGGGGAATTTTTGAAAATCGGGCACCCCACACACAACATCCCTGCGAGGTGGGCAGGGGAGGAGGGAGGGAAGGCAGGCAGGCATGCAGCTGGCATTTCTGGGGGCATAAGGAAGTGAGCCAAGGATAAGCCAGTAATGCATATAAAATGGAATAAATCAATCAATAAACAAAGGAGGGGTGGAATTAAAAGCAGCAGTGTTGCTCAATAAACAGCAAGAAGAATTTTTTTTAAAAAGGCTATATCTGTCTTTTACCAGCAATAGGGGGACGTGCCCGGGGGAGGGGGAAGTAGCTGCCAGTTCAAGACACTGACAGCCACCAACAGCTCTGAGAAGAAGTAAAACGCTCACTTCGACTCATAACAGGCATTGCTCCACCACTGAAAAGTGACCATTCACTTCAACTCATGATAGGCATTGCTCCACCGTTTTACTCTCTTTGGAAGGCTCTAATGGCCTTCCAGTGCAGGAGAGAGTGGGGGCACGTCCACGATGAGATGCCCTAGGGGAGCTCATCCCCTTGCACCACATCGATTCAGTTGTTCACCAAGGTTAGGGTGGGAGCAGTGCTGTGTTTCTATCTCTTATTCTTGGCTTAGTATATGATTTCAGGTTGTGTTTGTGCATTTGGTGGGGCTACTGTGTTAAAAAACACGGGGAAAAGCCCGTTCAGATGAAGAAAGAGAAGTTTCCCAGAATCCCAAGTTACCTGTTTTGCCTATGCCCTCCTCCAACTTTGGGATCATCATGACCGGGAGCTGACTCTGCCCCTCAGCCCTTTGAAAAAGGTATTTTTCCCGCCGATTTTTTAAAAACTTCTGGCCCGCGACCCGTACGATGCAGAAAGTTGAGAGTGGTCTCAAAATGACCCCCATCCACGACTCTCTGTGCACAAGAATTTTCAGAATGATAGCTTAAACGCCCCCCCCCCCCAGTTATCCCCGATTCTTTCCCTCAATGCAATCCTATGGGCGAAAAGCCGAAAACGCCGTTTGAGCCGCGCGGTTGACCCGATTTTCACAAAAATATAGCCCGCGACCCGTACGATGCAGAAAGTTGAGAGTGGTCTCAAAATGACCCCCATCCACGACTCTCTGTGCACAAGAATTTTCAGAATGATAGCTTAAACCCCCCCCAGTTATCCCCGATTCTTTCCCTCAATGCAATCCTATGGGCGAAAAGCCGAAAACGCCGTTTGAGCTGCGCGGTTGACCCGATTTTCACAAAAATATAGCACGCGACCCAGACAACGCAGAGAGGTGAGAGTGGTCTCAAAATGACCCCCATCCACGACTCTCTGTGCACAAGAATTTTCAGAATGATAGCTTCAAAAACAACGTAGTTATGCGCGATTATTTGCCGCAATGCAATCCTATGGCGAAATGTTTTCAAGATGGCGACCGGAGCGCTCCGCCTGAACTAGGAGCTCCGAAAAATGGGCACTTCTCTTCGCCTTGCTTCTAGGGGGTCCGCGGTCTGCTCCTACTCCGCCTCTGGGTAAGGCGGAGCAGGCCAATCCGCTACTGCTTCTACGCTCCTAATCGGAGCGGAGCACATCCCTACTTTTTACCCCTGGGAAAGAAATATGGGGATTTGTACTCATTGAAAAATGTTATACTTAACTAGCAGAGGCCTGTCCATCATAAATCACATTATTTGGAAAATGTAATGTAACAGTATAAGACACTGAATACAATATAATCCGTAAACACCCCCCCTGAATTGGACCTTATGCTGCTTGTTCCTCCAGTTTTGCTGTGGTGGTTTATTTTGAGAAGTGTTTTATAGGAGTTTATGCAAAGAAGCGTGCTTATTTTAAGCAAGTTCACACTTTCTTTAAAGCAGTCTCATTAAAAAGGGAGAAAATAGAAGTGGTTTCAGTAATGGGGCTTAAGTGTTAGATAATACTATCAATTATTGAAATTCATTAATTAAGCAAAATATTTGCTGGAAGTTGCTACATAGCTCTCTCATTCCGAAGGTTTTGCTATCAAAACAGAGTCTCATTAAAATTTTACATGCTAATCAGCATGTTTACAATTTCCTTTCCCCAGCTACAGTTCCTCTGCACTATGGGTTGAATTTTATTGCATTGCAATTCTATACCAATTAACTCACAGGGGAAAATGTAATTTACAGGTTGGTGTAATTGTCTGGATGCTCAGATGTAAGAGATGCCAGGACAGAAATGAAGGACATTGGATTTTGAAAACTATGTTTGTCTGTTCATAGGTCTGCCCAAGACTTTTGTTTCCTGAGGCAAAACACAAGAAGTATGTTCTGTATGTTCCACATACAGAAGCTAACTGGTCTGGCCACTGAATATTTCTTCAACACTGGCAATGGGACAGTGTCTTCCGTCACACCCCAGAGCAGCAGGCTAGCTTAGGGTGTGTGGGGCAAGCCATAGTCCTGTTCCACAAGGAGAACAGCTGGGAGAACTCCTGAAAACTGGCTGGAGAGGCTGCTGCCACTACCCCAGCACCTGCTGCCTGAGGCAGCCGCTTTACTCTGCCTTAATGGTAGGGCCAGCCCTGCGACTATTAGTTTGATTGGGCCACAACCCAAAAAGCTGTAATGGGACTCAACCCAAAAAGGATCTCATATTTCTTCATGGTTGGGCCCAACACTGCTGCAGCAATGTCAGAACACTGGGCTCATATGGGATCAGCAAATTATGTAGGATCTAGGGGTGCCCAAGCAGGGCTCTATTCACACAATGTGGCTTTCATGCCCATCCTTCCCAATGAGACCCCTTGCACCACCTAAAAGTTTCTCTTGAGGGCTTGAAGACCTTTAGAAAAGGCCTGTGATATGGGCAGAGTAGGGGGCATTATAGTGGGATGAGGAAACTCCTAAAAATCAGGTAGAAGAAGCTGGAACCCAGCCAAAGGGAAACTGCAACCTCAGGACTACTGTGAAAATGTGTCATGTTTGCTGGAGAGGAAGTGTCAGTACAGAAAGCTCAACCAGGGTGGGATCTACGCTAATGGTTTAAAACGTCAAGGAAGGGGTAGGGCTCCCCTCACACATTGCTGCTTCTATGTGGTATGACCATCACCCACCCCCGCAAGCTATAGCAAACATGGGTGGCTGTATGTCAAGGAAGCCTAGCATTGCAACAATTTTGTCTAAGATATAGGTGCATATAAATGATGACCGATCAATGTTTGTGATTGTGATATACATGTGGGCATGAGTTTTAGGTAGTGATGGGCAACCTTAACCCAAGTGAATTTCTTATTTGCTCAGAAAGTATCACCACATAGTGGTGATTCATGATTGGTTGTTTAGTTGCTTTCTGTGACCAATTACAGAGAGGAGACAGAGAGAGGAATGGCACCACCGAGGTTTCAACCAATAAACTCAGCACATGTGCAGAAATGGTATTATTGACATGCTCCAGCACCCACAATTAATTCTAAACTTAATAGCAAATTCATAATACACCAATCCAGGTTTCCTACAAAGGTGAGCATTACAAATGGACAAGTTTTGATGAACGAGCTGACGTGAGACATACACTATGGTGGGACAGGGGAGAGGGCTTTCTCTGTTGTGGCACCCCGGCTGTAGAATGCCCTCCCCTTGGAGGCCTGACTGGCACCGGCACTGGCTTCATTTCAGCGCCAAGTTAAGACATGGCTTTTTAACAAAGCCTTTGATGGCTAAATTCACCAAGCCTGTACATAGTTCTAATTGTTTTAATTGGGTTTACTGATTTTAAATTCTATACTGGTTTTATCTTATTAATATTTTTTTAAAAAAATAGATGTGTATATTTATTATTTCATATTGCTTGTATGATTTTACCTGTACGCCACCCTGAGATCCTTGTGATATAGGGCGGGATACAAATGTTTTAATTAATAAATAATAAATAAATAGTTACGAAGTTTCATGGCACCACTCGTGTTAGGCCGCAAGTAAGGTTTCCTTTGCAATTTCACACAATTCAGATTATTTCAGATTCCACCATTGTCTTTATCTACTTGGGAGTTTTAGTTTTATTTATTCTGGTGAAGGTCTTGGTCACCTAATGTTGCAAACCAAAAACCAGCTTGGTGGGAGCTTGCTTTATCCTTCCCTTCATCATTTAATTGAAGAAACATGTTCAGCTTATAAATCTGTTTCACCTCTCCAGCTTTCTCTTATTTTTCTCTTCAGCTCTGGAGTATAGATAAACCAAAGTGTTTTATTTTGTCTAGATTCTAAGAAGATCTACACCTCCTGATCCTCTTTCAGATGTGATGTGATTGTTCAAAATGAAATAACCACCAGTTCCCATTCAGAACTTTGTCATAGCCTCTGCTTTCTTTCCTTAATCCAATTGCTAATCTTTTCCTCTAGTGCATATTAAAAACAGGGCATCCATTGAAATATCTTGACGGTCTTCACAAGGAAATGGTTTTCAAATTAGGTAACACTGAAATAATTAGAACTGTAACGAATGGATATGAATGAAAATTGTTTAGCTTTTCTCTAACCCTCTAGTTTCACTCTCTCTGAAAAACATTATAAAGGCAGTGATATTCTAGTATCATTTCTGCTCTGGTTTGGAATACCTATGGACTTGCCGTATACAATCAGACCATTGGTTCATCTAGTCCAGCGGTTCTCAACCTGTGGGTCGGGACCCCTTTGGGGGTCGAAAGACCCTTTCACAGGGGTCGCCTAAGACCATCGGAAAACACATATTTCCGATGGTCTTAGGAAACTGTATTGACTGAACTATGTCATGTATCATCTTTTGTATTATTAAAGCTATTGTTATGTATTATTTTCATTAGCAAACCATCCCATGACAATGGATCATGTAGAGAAGAACAAAAATAATTTTATGGTTGGGGGTCACCACAACATGAGGAACTGTATTAAAGGGTCGCGGCATTAGGAAGGTTGAGAACCACTGATCTAGTCAGTGTCTAAACCAGGGGGTGGTAAATTGTGACACTGATGTTTTGGCCTGCAACTGCCATCAAACTTAACCAGCATAGGCGATGGTAAGGGATGCTGGGAGTTGCAGGACAAAACATCTGGAGGACCATAACTAGCCTACCCAGGGTCTACTCTGACAGGTAGCAGCTTTCCAAAATCTTTCCTGGCCCTGCTACTTAACAGCCTTTCCACTGGCATTGCCAGGGTTTGCCCTTCTGCAGGCAAAGTTTGTTCCTTGTGGCTGAGCTATAACCTCTCCCTAATACCAGATTGCGTAGAAGAGATCTGGTATTCGATATTAACAGATTTAATATCTGTTTTCAAAGGGGCTGCCTTTGAAAACAGTCCAGAACCTTCAACTGGTACAAAACAGGGCAGCCCGTTTACTAACAGGGACTGGCCGGCGAGATCACATTACGCCAGTCCTTTTACAACTTCATTGGCTGCCAGTCCAGGTCCGGGCCCGATGGTATTGACATTTAAAGCCCTAAACGGTTTGGGGCCAGGTTATTTGAAGGAACGCCTACTCCCATATGTACCTGCCCGGACCTTACGTTCATCTACAGGGGCCCTTCTCCGTGAGCCCCTACCAAAGGAAGTGAGGCAGGTGGCTACTAGGATGAGGGCTTTCTCCGCTGTGGCACCCCGGTTGTGGAATGAGCTCCCCAGAGAGGGCTGCCTGGCGCCTACACTGTACTCCTTTCGTCGCCAGCTGAAGACCTTTTTATTCTCTCAGTATTTTAACACTTAATTTTAACTTAAATTTAAATTTTACTGTTTTAACTCTGTATTTTAATTTTATATCAATTTTGCTGCATGGTTTTTATCCTGGTTGTGCTTTTTATACTGTATTTTGTATTTGTGCTTTTAACCTGTTGGTTGTTTTATTATGGTTTTAATTTTTGTGAACCGCCCAGAGAGCTTCGGCTATTGGGTGGTATAAAAATGTAATAAATAAATCAATAAAATAAAATAAATAAAATTAAGCCCCAGTTCATCCTTTGCCTCTTAAAGAAACATCACCTGGGATGTCCCCAAATTAGCTATGAGAATCCAAGCAATGATCTCTCCCCTCCAGACCTCTGGAAGCCCCATATAAGGAAGCCGAGTGCCATATTTTACAGAGGGGGATCCTTTATTTTGAAGAGCTGTCAGAGGGCAGCTCTCTGTTTGAAGGTGTGCTCTACTTTTCCCATTGACAGTTAGCAGCTGTACAGCAGGCTGAGCAGACACACAGGTCATCTCATCAGTCTTCTCCAGTATGGTGAAAATTTCTATTTCAATTATCGAAATTATTTCTAAATGTCCATACATAAATTTGCATATGCAACTGTTCTGTTTGGCTTCTTTCTTAGTGATATCTTTCCTGATTTTTTGAGGCCTAGTATAAGCCTCTAGGTGTGTGGCAAGGAGAGGGCTGAATGTTTCAAATGCGGTTGCAACTCAACTAGCTTCAGAAAGAAGTGAATAGATAGAGTATATCCAAGCTTCCTAGACTGTCTTCTGACCTGTGCTGACCTTCCATCTATTGCTAGACTGGTACTCTTAGGGCTCATCTACACCAAGCAGGATATTGCACTATGAAAGCAGTATATAAAAGGCAGGAGCCACACCAAGCAGGCTATAGCAGTATGAAAGTGGTATATGGTATGTGTCAATGGGTCCAAACAGTTGTCAGTGCACTTCAATACCACTACAAAGCAGTAGTGTGGCTCCTGCCTTTTATTTACTACTTTTGTAGTGGAATATCCTGCTTGGTGTAGATGTGACCTTAGGGTTGCTGACCTCACTTCCTACTTTCTTCATGCACTTGGCTATCTGAGAAGAGACATCTTTTTGGGTCTCCAAGCATCATGGGTTGTGGACTCTCCTATCCAGCATGTACTTCCTGCAATAAAAGGCAAGCTTTCTTATTCCTTTGACTCAGAGGCCTTAGCTAGACCTAAGGTTTATCCTGTGATCGTCCCGGGGTCATCCCTGTTCATGTAAATGACACACAGGATATCCTGGGAGCAGGCAGGGACAACCCTGGGATGACCCCGGGATAAACCTTAGGTCTAGCTAAGGCCAGAGTCTCCCATGTGATTTATCCACGGTAAACCATGCTCCTTCAACCAGGGTTTCACACAACTCAGCCTTGTCAGGTTCTAGCTGTTCTGCTAATACTGAAAGAGGCTCTAGTTGGCACTAAAGTCACTGGGAGGTGCTTTCCATAACAATGCTTTAAGAATCAAATGTATGAATTGGGACTTTGTTATCAGACAAATGCTTTGACCCAATGAATCCTGCTAGCACTTTAAAAAGAGGCAAGGGCTATTTTATTTTATTTTTTAACCATGCCGTTCTACTTTCCTAATGAATCACGATTTCCTCTTGGTGTGTAATTGTGATTTGTAGTCTGGACAGTTAAAGTCCTGATTGCCATTGTAAATGTTTTGAATCATGGCATTTGTCATCACTTAGCGACCAATATAATTTAGTTTTAAGAGTTGAAAATCAGTGATTAGTGGTGGTATCTGAAGCCTGGAATTTAAATGAGAGAATGATCAATAGCTGTATTTCAAACCTGCCAGTGAGTCCCTTACTAAGTGGATCACTTCTGATTGCTTTGGAAAATAATAAAATGATGGGGATGGAAGGCAAAAAGTGCTGTTTTGAAAGAAGTGAAAGGCCATGCCATGCTCCAGAGGCCAGCAGGAATAGACTGGAACATGGGTGGCTAACATGAGACAGCAGCTCAGTTGTCCCCAGATGTCCCAGGTAGTAGAATTTTGTACCATTCCTTGACAGAAAGAAAAGGGGCCTATGGTTCCCTCTCATGCAAGCACTTGAGTCATTGCTGACTCCTAGAGGGACACCTGCTTTCACTGACGTTTTCTTGGCAGACTTTGTAGAGGGGTGGCTTGCCATTGCCTTCCCCAGTTGCTGTTACCTTTCCCCCAGCTAACTGGGTACTCATTTTACCGACTTCGGAAGGATAGAAGGCTGAGTCGACCTGAGCCGGCTGCCTGAGAACCAGCTTCCGCTGGGATCGAACTCAGGCCGTGGGGAGAGTTTCGGCTGCAGTAACTGTCACTTACCACTCTGTGCCACACTACGGCTCCACCTTTAACTAAATGCAGTTTTATACTGTTAGCCATAGCTCTAAGGTCCTTGGCACTTCAATATGATAGTGCTGAAGATGTGTAGACAAGATCTTTGGAACTGTGTAGCTGACTACATGTGTTCTGGACTAGTTTGCAGCCAAGAGCAGACTTGGCCACGTGGCTTTGTAGCTGTTGCAAATCCTTTACTGAAAGAGGGCATGGTGCCCTCTAAGTTAAACGAAGACGTTGGTAGGCCACAGCTAAAGAAGCTTTCCTTTAATCCTAACTGTATTGGCATTGATGTAGAGGAGCCAGGACTCAAGGGATACAATGAAAGCATTTTTGGGGTTAGCAGGCACTCTGATGCCAACTGATATAGTAGAATATATACACACCTTTGTTACATTACTCCGAGGGAGGGAAGGAGGAAAAACTTGCACTTGGCTTTCGAACTTCCACACGTACATATTTCTTTTTCCATGTGTGTGTGTGTGTGTGTGTGTGTTTAAGTTTCAGAAGATATCAAAGAGGAGAGAGGTTGAGTTTCTCGCTGCTGGAAATGGCAAGCCCAAATACATCAATTGAATTGATCACAAACTCCAGGGTATAAACAAATTGATTGAAGGTCTGATGGTCTAGGCTGGGATCTATTGAAGATGGTGAAATGAGACTATTATTCAGGTAAATCAGTTGTTTGGCCTCTGTTAGTAAGAAAAGAGAATACTAGATTAAGAATCAAAGGGAATAACCGAGAAGCTCTGCACAGAAGGATAACCATGGAGCTTTATTAGCTGAATTTGCACTCCCAGGTCATTTACACTTCATGAGCCTCCTGAACCAACAGAAAAATACTTTCTGTACCTGAACTTATCCAGGCTCTGATGAACCTTACAGGATTTTTTGGAGTTTACAGAAAACTCTACATGCGGTACTATTTATGAACTCCAATTCATATCTATCTATCTATCTATCATCTATCTATCTATATTTGTCTGTCTCTCCGTCTGTGTACATTACACATGGTATCTAAGATATACTTGCTTGTTTTGTTTCTTAATAATATTTATATACCGCCTTTCCACAAATGTCACCATGGGAATGTACAACAATGCACATTAAAAAAATAGATAAAAACCTAAAAGCAATAATCCCATATTAAAACATTAAAAGAACTTTGAAACAGCACTAAAACCATATACGTAACACCCTAAGCTCCAGTTTTCACATGCATGCTTGTCACTTGACATTGCATATGTGATTGAACTTCTACACAGGTGTTTGCTTGGAATATGAGTAGGGCTAAAGTTGGGGCATGCCTGTGGAAATGCATGCCCCACCCCTAAGTACCCTGCATTGATGGTTATGGGCTCTTTGAAATGAGTATTTTGTTGCACACTTTGATTGGCCACTCATGAAAGTTTGTACGTCTTTTACTTGACATCATCAATGACAAGGACACTTCCCACAGTATCCCCTGGAAATTCCGCCATAAAAAGAATCACTTTTAAAGTATTATCATCCTGAAAAAAAGTTGGATCTTCCCCCACTACATGGCACTGTCTCACTGAAGCGAATGGAGGGGAAGTATTCAATTCAATTCAATTCAATCCATTCCATGTGGTTGCTCCTCTCTGCCCATGTAATGCAGCCCATAACAATCCTGCCAAAAAGCAGGATGCCCAAAAGTCCCGAGTAAGCAATGTGATTCTCCATTAATGTAGATACACTCTATGTCATAGGATTGGGAAGCAAGAGAAGAGAGTTCAATACCCAACAGGGCAAACAGGAAGTACGCCTCCAATCCCTCTTTGGACAATGGCTGTAGCTCAGTAGAAGAGCACCTGCTTTGCATGCAAAACATACAAGATTCATTCCTTGGTATCTCCAGGTATGGTTGAGAAAGTTCCTTGAATGAAACTCTGGTGAGCTGCAGCCAGTCAGTGAAGAAAATACAAAGACAGTTGGACAAAGAGTCTGATGCATTCTTAGACAGTTTAACATGCTCCATATATGTTTCTATATATGGTTCACTGCTGTGATCAAGCACACACAAACCTAGAGATTGCATGCGTGCTTTTTGGTTATCTGACTCATAGAATGTTTCCCCCAGAAAGGAAGGAAGAAAGAATGATTGCCAATCAGTGTTGTAGACACTTATATCAGACTGAAAGTCTGCACAACTGAACTTGCAGTGAATTTGAAAGGGAAATGGATCTGCACCTCTCTGAAAGTCATGTCTTTTCAAAAGGCTTGATCGACTTTTCCACTTCCTTTGAAGCCAACTTCATTGTTCTCTTTCACTTTATAGCCAGTCACTACAGCGCTAACCTCTTTTTCCTCCCTGCAAAATCCAGTTGTTTGTTCTAAAACCTTTTTTCTTTCAGGACTCTGACAGCACATCAACCAACAAATCTCACTCATGACAAGCCCTAATGATTGAAGCACGCCTCTCGATTTCTCGCAGTATCTTAATCTGTTTCTGATTCGGTACGAACCTTGGCGTTATTAGCTTGCCTTGCCTTTTACTGTCTCCTTTCATCCATCAAGCATAAAATACATGTCACCTTTAGAGTCATCAGAACTGAAAAAGTACGTTGGGGGGGGGGAGTGGGGAATAGAGATGAAAATAGCAAAATGCAGCTTTTCATCTCAAGGCTTTGCATACACAAAATTAACTTGTAGTGAGCTGATTGACTGGAAATTGGTCAGTCATCTGTCAGAAAGGTACAGTACTAATTTTATTAGCAGTACCTTAAAAAATAATGAGGTCATGAACCCTCCGGAGAAAAATAATCAAAGAATCTTAAGCGATCCTGAGCCATGCCAAGGTGTGCTCATCAAAATATTGAAACTGAAATAATAAACACATGCTGTGCTCACATACGTGACCTTCGATTATGATGAGGTTTGTTGCCAACAGGTTGTCAAAGCTTCATTTTCTTTTTATGGTTTGTCTGCAGAAAGCAAATCTCAGACAAAGGTGTAAAAGGCAAAACTACTTTAAAAAAAAGAAGAAGAAGAAGAAAGAAAGAAAGAAACAAAGAAAGCCGGATAGTTATTGGAAATGATTGCAATTTAGCTACTCAGGCTTGGAGTTGAGCTATTGAGGTTTGTGCTAGAAAGAGATTGAACTGTACTGCATGAATGAAAATGTCAGCTAAGTAGTAGGGTCTACTTCTAGTTGGAAGTTTCACGTGTGTTGGATCCCCACCAGTGGCAATATACAAGGAAGGATATTTCTGTTCCTTTCAGGAGAACAGGTCTCAGAAGATACTTATAGAATCATAGAATAGTAGAATTGGAAGGGGCCTACAAGGCCATCGAGTCCAACCCCCTGCTCAAGGCAGGAATCCACCCTAAAGCATACCTGACAGATGGTTGTCCAGCGGCCTCTAGTGTGGGAGAGCCCACAACCTCACTAGGCAACTGGTTCCATTGTCATACTGCTCTAACAAGTCAGGAAGTTTTTCCTGATGTCCATCCGGAATCTGGCTTCCTGTAATTTGAGCCTGTTATTCTGTGTCCTGCACTCTGGGAGGACCGAGAAGAGATCCTGGCCATCCTCTTTGTGACAACCTTTTAAGTATTTGAAGAGTGCTATCATGTCTCCCCTCTGGCGTTGTGGTCTACAAGATTCTATCATGTCCATCATCATGTTTTTTAACATCTACTGTACATGAAACTATTGAGTGAAGTTATAGGCTAGGGTGACATCAGTAAATAGAAGTCACCCAGTTCTGTCTTTCATTTCCATTATCTTACCCTGGGAAGGAAGTGGAAGCTCTACACCAGTGTTTGAGGGCAGTTTTGCTGTCGAAGAGGGTGAATAAACTGAAGCCTAATAAGAACAGGACAAATGTGCTGTTGATTGGAGTATTTGATGATTTAGGAGAAGGTGTACAGGTTTTTTCCAGAGAGGGCTACCCTCACCATAGCCAGATCTACACCAAGCAGGATATTGCACTATGAAAGCAGTATGAAAGCGGTATATAAAAGGCAGGACCCACACCAAGAAGGATATAGCGGTATGAAAGCGGTATATGGTATGTGTCAATGGGCCCCAACAGTTGTGAGTGCACTTCAATACCGCTATAAAGCAGCAGTGTGGCTCCTGCCTTTTATATCTCATTTTCATACCGCTTTCATAGAGCAATATCCTGCTTGGTGTAGATTGGGCCCATGAAGCAGTGAGTGGGAATACTTCTGCATCAGGCTTTAGTATTGGTTGGATGCTCAGTAGAAACCAGGGTCCAAGGATTGTTTTTAATCATGTTCCTTTGGGATGCCAAATTGGGCCCAGTTATACATTCTCTATATTCACCTCTAGGTTGGATTTTGCAGTACATGAGGCTGTTCTTGAAGACATCCAGAAACTTCAATTGGTCCAGAATGTGTCCAACAGAATGTTGTCAACCATCTTCACTGGATGTCAGTTTATTTCTAGGCTCAATCCAAGGTTCTGGTTTGACCTTTAAAACCCTAAATAGTCTGAGACCAGAATATCACAGGAATTGCCTTATCCAATACAAACTTGCCGGGAACTCCCTTCTTCCTGCGAAGTCCTTCTCTCTGTCTTCCCACCAATGGGTATAAGGGAAGTGGACTTTTTGCTTGTAGTGCCTACATTGTGGAATGGTCTCCCTAAAAAGGGACACATTACCAACTTCTAGGCAAGCTTTAAGAAGGGATTTTTGCTGCAGCCGGCATTTTGAAGACAGGGCTCTTCTTAATCTATTGTTAGCCTATTGTTGCATTTTTAGTTTACTGCTGTTTTTTATCACATCAATATTGTTTTTAATATTAATATGTCATTTTAATATTCATACAGTTATTTGTTATTGTTACTTTGCTGTTTCGTAAGCTATCTTGTGATTTTTGTAAGTCATCCTGCATTTCAATAGAAAAATGCAGGTTATCAGATATAGAGATATTCAGATCCAAAACAGATTGCTGCATTCCACCCTGACCAGAATTGGGCTCAATTTTTCCTTTGATTTACTGGAGTTTAGAATGGCCACATGCACATTGCCAAAAAAAAAAAAGAGGATAGGCACAACAAAAAAAGAAGGACAACAGTGGACATCAATGTATATAAAATGTGTGTGCTAATTTACATGTGTAGATTCAAATATAGAAACGATTACTATAATTCAAAAGGGAAATACAATATATCTCACCATAATGGGGAAGACTGTGATCAAGGCCAGATCTACACCAAGCAGGATATAACACTTTGAAAGTGGTTTGAAAATGTTATATGGAATGTGTCATGGGCCCCAACAGTTGTCAGTGCACTTCAATACTGTTATGAAGCAGTAGTGTAGATCCTACCCAAGTGACTTGTGTTCCTGCCTGCTTTGTCTGGTGGGGCAACCTCAAGGCCCCTACTTCCCCTCTTAGGGATCTTTATCTTTAAACTGGCCTTGGATGGTTCAGCCCTTCAAACAGAGGATGCATTCAAATAGAGGACTGCCCTCTGATAGCCCTTGAAACTGAGGACTATCTTCTGTTAAGTAGGACACATGGCCACAACACTGAAATTTGTGGCAAGTGCGGACAAGTCCGCCTGATTTGCTGAGCTTCATTAAGCTTGTGCAGAGGCATCATAACATCAGGACGTATGGATGATCTCAGGAGCAGGGTGACCATATGAAAAGGAGGACAGGGCTCCTGTGTATTTCACAATAGAAAAGGGAATTTTGGCATTTGTATATATGGAGAAACTGGTGAAATTCCCTCTTCATCACAACAGTTAAAGCTGCAGGAGCTATTCTAGAGTGACCAAATTTAAAAGAGGGCAGGGCACCTGCAGCTTTAACTGTTGCGATGAAGAGGGAATTTCACCAAGTTCTCCATACATACAAATGACACCTGCAGAATTCCCTTTTCTATGCAACTGTTAAAGATACAGGAGCCCTGTCCTCCTTTTCATAGGGTCACCCTACTCAGGAGCACAAAGTGTCACCACAAAGCTCCAGCAAAGTACTGCATAGCTCTCACCTTCCTTTTTACCTCCAACTGAGGCCCTTATTGACACACAAGAGCCCTTGTTTTGGCAGAGGCCCTGGGTACTATGCAGTACATTCTGAGCCACAAAGCATCATGGGAAGTGTATTTCTCATGCCAAGTTCAACTCTGAGTTGGCCACACATATACTGGAGCAATCAGGGCAACTGCAAAAGCTGTAGCCTGAACTCCATAGATTAGGGTGACCATATTTGGGAAACCAAAAAAGAGGACACCTATTGTGTGTGTGTGGGGAAGCAGCTTTCTGAGTCCTGCAGAAAGTACGTTATTCCCCCGCCACCTTAAAGAACCCGATTGGAGTGGAGGAGGGGAAAGGATTTCATTCTGCACCACCACCATCCACTCCAATTGGGGCCTTTTCTATAATGTCCACGAATGACCCATTTTCCCCTTTAAGACCTCAATTGGAGCTCAGGGTGGGAAAATGATGTGCCTCAAGAAAGCATGTCATTCACTCCTGCCATGCTAATGGCAGCATTAAAGGGGAAGGTGTGTCATTCCAGGACATTATTGAAAATTATAGAAAATCCCCCCTGACACCATGGAAAGAACAAAAACCAGGACAAATCCGGGGAAATCCTGACAGTTGGTCACCCTACCATAGATCATCCCTCCCAGCACCCAAAAAACTCTGTCAAGGTGGCAGTGAGGACCCAATCCATGCTGCACCGGCAGTGATATATTTTACAGTAGAAATATTTTACTGTTCTTTGCTTTTCTGCAAAATCTATCTTCATTCCCCCCCCCCCCCCCCGGACAACATCCATTCATTTCTAGCTAATATGACCCACAAAAGTGCTGCTTGTATTAATTAAAAATATAAAACAGCCCTAAGGATGTAGCCCGGGCAAATAAAATCCACTTGAAATGTAATGTTCGTATTCACCCCATTATTTACATTCACTAAAAGACAATAAAAAGTAGACATTATAATGGGATTTAAATATGCAATAGTTCTTCAGCTCTCAATTTTGCTAGTTTTAGATAATTTTTTTAAACTATTATTTAACTATAAGTCTTCTAAATTTCTTTTTTAGGGCTGCCTGGTTGCTCATAAATATTGCAAGGGAGTAAATGGGGTGCTATAAAATTCATATAGTTCACCCAAGGGACTGGAATAGCTTTGCCAGTACCCTGGCATTCTTTGGGGGAATATCAGTATTTACACATTCTTGATAAAAATTTATGTTATATTCCGAAGCCTAGGCTGCAACTTCATTGTAAATACATAACATAAAGCTGTTTAGCTGTTCGTTATATTTAAAACTTAGTAGTAGTAATACACAGTGCAATGTGCAAAACCAACTGATTCAAAGAAACAAAGATTTCTTTCTTTATGGCCTAGTTCAAATGCTCAGTGGCTTCCATATAACTGGGAGTCCTTGTGGACCATTGCCAGGTTCATGACCCATCATGGATCAGTGTGTCCATGTAGAACAGCCTTCCCCAATCTGGTGCCCTCTAAATGTTTTGGACTTCAATTCCCATCAGCCTTAGCCAGCATGGCCACTGGGGCAGAATCCTAAGAATTATATTCCCAAACATCTGGATGGCAGCATGTTGGGAAACACTGATGTAGAATAAAGGGCTTATCTTACTTACCTTCATCACGGGGTCTCTCTAATGGAGACTTGTTAGGCTAACTGTATTTCTTCTTTAATAATTATTTATTTATTTATTTATTACCCACCACTCCCTCTGGATCGAGGTGTGGAACAACACCAAATACAAAACACCATAAAATACATAAAACTGATTAAAAACATATAAAACTAATACATTGTTAAAAGACATCTTAAAATTCAACTGGGTAGGCCTGCCAGAAGAGTTCAGACTTTATGGCTTTCTTAAATTCGGGAAGACTGTTAAGTTGGCGAATCTCTCCCGGCAGGCCATTCCACAGTCTGGGAGCAGCGGAAGAGAAGGTCCTCTGGGTAATGGTTGTCAGCCTAGTTGTGGCTGACTGAAGTATATTCTTCCCAGAGGACCTGAGTGTGCGGGGTGGATTGTACAGGAGAAGGCAATCTGCAGGTAACCTGGACCCAAACCACATAAGGCTTTGAAGGTAATAACCAACACTTTATACTTTGCCCAGAAACTAATTGGCTGCCACTGAAATAATTTTTAGGAAGGGCAGCCAAGGACTTCATATTCCGGTGGGCATTTGGAGGCACAATCCTATACTCAAAATCTGAGGCCTTCCACCAAATCCTAAAGGTGGCTGTTGGAAGCCCCACTATGCCAGCAGAACACAAGATACACCACCACAGAAACACACCAACATAATGCTCCAGGAATGCCAATGGAACACTCCACTGGTGGAGGAATTCCACCAGTGAAGATAACACCAGCCAAATGGCTAAAATGAGGTGGTGTCATGGGTGGGACATAGGTGGCACAGCAAAGGAGAAGCACACCAATGCTGGATTTTATACCCCTTCAATTCATGCTCGACCCACTTTACCTGCACAACCCATACACCAGCACCGGACCTGGTGCAAGGAAGTTCCCTCCCAATGGGAGGGTGTATATATAAGAAGGGCATGGCTAGATGAGGGGGGTGCAGGGGGACAATCTCGCGATATGATGATAGCGAGATCCTCCCCCTCAGTCTACATGCAGTGCGTGATGTCCCGGGAGGAAGAAGACATCGCACCTGCCGGGTTTTTTAATTGAAAAAGAGTGCAGGAGCACTCAATTGCAAAAGTGAGGTTTTTTTAAAAAAAAAACACCTCCCACTCCTGCCACCTCACCCCTGATGGGCATGGAGCTCCACTCCCCAGGCCTGGTTCCCGGCTCGTCGCGATTACTCGCGAGTAGCTGGGACAAAACTAGGACAGCTGGCCACATGTCCCATGGTCTCAGGATCATCCCGAGGCCATGGGAAAAGTCGGGATTAAAGGGTTAGGTGATATCCCAGGGAAAGGGAGGGATCATTCTTCCTTGCTCCCAGGATCCCCTGTGTGTCATGTGGATGCACGGGGATGATCCTGTGACAATCCCCAGGATAGCACCCCGTCTAGACATGCCCACACACACCACTTCCTTTTTGTCATCTTTTTTTTCCCCCTTCTCGCCTTGGGAATTTCAGAAGCTATGAAACAGAGGTAACATGGCATCAGATTCTGGTCGACTGTGCTGTAGCTGCAGAAAGGCAAATTCTGAGATGGATAGGAGGCCTCTCATTGTTCCCTTGAGTAAGAGTGGATGGCATGGATGTCAGATGCCTTTTACACAAGCATGCTTGGATTCACATGAGTTAAACTCTGCAATGAAGGGACAACCTTTTTGACAAGTTGTTTCTAGTCATTTTGTCAAGGTCAGTGCCTTCACAGGGTATATTACTGAGGATTTTGTAGCACGAACCAATCGTCCAGAGCTACGGCCCTTTTGTGCTACCCATATAACAGTTTAATTTCACATCTTATCATTTTACATTTCCAAATTAGCTTGAACCTGTTAGCCTTCATAGCACCACTGTGCAATAAATCTTAAGGAATGGTGAGAGACTCATCATCATTAGCAGTGTCATGTGGGAATAAGTTCTGTGGGTGGTTTTATTTTATTTTTTGACTGAGCCTTTGTTATTTCTTTGTATACTAACTTTTCAACATCTTTTTTAATGAATGCATTTTGGAGCGTTTTTTTAGAGACAAAGCTACCTATTGTGTTGAGGTACATGCCTTTCACTGCAATATAAATCTACAAAAATCCTTACTGGGCCTGTTCAGAAGACACCTTAAACCATGGCTTTAACCATGGTGAATAAGGCCTTTTGCATTATTCACCATGGTTTAAGATAGTGACATGGTGTAAGATTGTGATAAATGTAATCTCACTGCTATTTCAACCATTTTTTCCTAAATATTAAATTATTTATTCATTATTACATTTAGATCATGCCTTTCCCCCCTCTTGTAAGGAACCCAAAGCACCTTACAAGTCCTCCTCCTCCTCTACATAGTATCTTCACAACAACTCTGTGTAATAGGTTAGTCTGAGAGCCAGTGAGTGGCCCAGACTGACCCAGTGAGCTTCATGTCTGAGTGGGGACTAGAACCCAGATCTCCCAAGTCCCAGCCCAAAACTCTAACCACTATACCACACTGGGTCACCACACTGCTCTACATTATTCTTTGTCATGGATGAATCAGTAATGGACAAGAATGATTTAACTATTTATGCAGACTTAAAACTCTACAACCCATGATGCAGTGTGACCACATGTTGAACACATATGGACAAAACCCTCCAGTGCCTTTTTAACTGAAGCACAGAATTGGCAATGTTGAAGGAATAGAAACAAAACGATCCAACATTCAGATGGATTTTCCATGGAAATCTGTTGCTAGAAGTGGAATTCCTCCCGCAAGATTAACAGTGTTATAATCTGGATTGCACACAAATGATACTGTCATCACATCACACTTCTTCAGCCTCCCCAAACTGGTGCCCTCCCGATGCAGAAAGGGAAGCAGAAACCCTGCCCCCTCCCCGCAATGTGAAAATTGTCCACAGTTCTCACCCTTCTTGCAGGGAGAGGGAATATTTGTGAAATTAGGAGACATGATTTGGAACAGCACCAATTTAAACATATTTTAAATAAGTAAATAACAAATCAATGATATATTTCATGTGTGAGTTTCTGAAATTTTTAACTCAACATTTGTGTGATGTGAAGGTTTAAGGTCTACTGAGGCAAGGTATTAAAATCAGGCCTTAGAGGCCTGAAATTTTTCTGCTAGGAAGGGATATCGCTGAGAATAGTTTCATTTCTTTCGTCAAGGTTCATTCTTCAAAGCGGAAACAGTACTTCCTGTTTTGGGGGAAAGGGCCTACGGAAGAGTGAGAGACCCAGACAAACTAGAAGCAGGGATGACCAGACCATGATGAAGGAGCAGGAAGATGCAGCTTGAAGAAGTCTAGGTGCAGCTTAGGGAAAGAACTTGCGTTTTTGCAACTTTTGTTTTCTTTTAATGCTTTTGTATCGCTCAGCTGTACTGACTAAAAACTTTAGTTGAAAGTTGCTTGTTTTCTAGTAGATTGTTGTGTTAATTGTTGTGTTAAAGTGTCTGGAGCGTCACTCACCCCACATCTACAGCCTAAATCCTACGTTACTGGAAAGGGGAAGGTAAAAGGAAGGAAGGTTAGACTCTTAAAAAGGCAGAAATCCTTAAGGAGTTGCTCAGAGGGGTCCAGCTCATAGGAAGGAAACTTGACAGTGATCCCAGTCAAATACTCAGAATCATGCTAATAAGTGTTTATTAGGGGAAGGAAGAAGAGAATGCACTAAATCCAGTGCCTGCTCCCCATCCTAAACAGCTGAACTAGCTCAGCGTCAAGTGTACAAGCTAGGAATGAATGGAACTTTTAAGACCACCAGATGTGAATATCATATCCTTTCTTCATCAAGAGGCCGCAGGGATCTTGAAGTGTGGGATTTCCTCAGATAAGAGTTCAGAAAGAATCAGAAATCTGCTTTTGTCAAATGATAATTGTTTCAGTGAATGGCCTGAAACTCATTTCCTAATGACCGTGCAAATATTCATCACATTTGCAAAGACTTAAATTATTCTTCCTCATGCATATTGATACATGCAGATGCATGCTGGAGCCTCATTAAAACGGATTGCAAAGGGTTTCATAACAAACATCACACTTCCAATATTTCCTACAGTAGCTAGCTGCAGATTGCTAAAGGATTCAAATAGCATAACCCCCATTGAAATTAATGGAGCTCTTGCTAGAAGGTGTTTCTTGGGGCCAGACTTTAGATGTTGCAGTCCTGCTAGCACAAGGCTTAAGTTCACAAACAATTTAGGCTGTATCCAAAAGAGGCTCCTTCAAACAAGTAGGAGACAGGGAGAGTAATGCCAGTATTCAGCTGTAGAGATCTCTCTGTGGCATGCCTGCCCATCTAATGTAGGGTGACTAGATCCACCAGGGAAACCCGGAGACCTCAGGAAAAATGGAGGTCTCCGGGGCAACCGGGACTGGGCCCCAATTCACCGGGAAAAGGGTCTGGAAGATGCATTCCTGGACTTCCAGGAACAAGTGCACCACCCACCCACCCCGAGCAGAGCCAAAGCCTAGATTGACGCGGGGGGCGGGGGGGGGCGGTGCACACATTCCTGGACTTCTGGAAACACGTGCACCAGCCCCACCTCCCCCTAGCACAGGAAAAGGAAAATATGCAAATTTTATGCAAATCAGTATCCGCTTATGTCTTGTTTTTCTTTTTGAGGTGATGCATTTCCTCTTTTGGGGAGAGGTTCATAAGTGGCCACCCTACACATCAGCTAGCAGGATCAGTGCATCTAAAACAGTGACCTGGCTCATTAAAACAGTGACTGGGTTCACATGATTGTGGTGTGCAGTTGTTTGCTGGCTAGTTTTCCCTAATTACTCATGATAGTACAGTTTGCTGTGTCATCCATGGCTTGTTTTGGAGGACAGCAACCCTCAAATCTGCCCCCCAAAAGCCATGCCAGCTGGGTTTGGATGACATATTAAGCTGTGCTAGCAAGGGTAATTAGGGAAACCTGGCCGGTGCGTGACTGGCATGTGCACTGGGGGAAATAAGTAGGGCTGTGCACTGCTTCATTTCTGGATCTTCATCCCAAACCAAACCAGGTCAATTCAGACCACTTTGGTCTAAATCCAAATTGAGATGGGATCAGGCCAAAGTAGCTTGAAGCGGGTCGGATCAGGGCGGAAGCGCTTTAGGACAATGGTGAATCATTGCCCCCATCCACCAAGCCATACAAGCCCGGGACTTACCTAACTCATCTGCTTGTTCCCAGCAGCCACCTATCCTCCATGAGAGCCACCATTTTTAAGGAAGAAGGGGGCTCTGTACTGTTGTCAATCTAATGTTGCACACAGTGGCAGCCATATAGAGCTATTTCCAGAAATGACCTGTGAAACTGCAACATCTGGCTTCCTTATTACGTTCAGAACTCACTTCAGATCCAGATCCAAAGTGGGTTTAGACCATGTCCAAAGCAGGCCAAAGTGAATTGCAGCTGATTCAGGAGCTCCAAATCAGCCTCCAAAGTGGATTGCAGGGTCCCCGAAAGCCCTAGAAAATAAGCCACCTTGGCTTACTTCCTTTGCTGCGCTCATGCAAACCAACCTAATGATGGTAGCTAAGAACAATTATAGCAGGATGTACCCCTTTCATGAAGTATCCCCCATCTTGTAACTGTGCATTTGGTTTCTATTTTCTAGACGTAGAACTTGGCATTTATCCCTATTAAATTTCATTCTGTTGTTTTCAGCCCAGCACTCCAGCCTATCAAGATCACTTTGAAGTTTGTTTCTGTCTTCCTGGGTGGGATAGCTAATACCACTGGAAGACAGAAACAAACTTTAAAGTGATCTTGATAGGCTGGAGTGCTGGGCTGAAAACAACAGAATGAAATTTAATAGGAATAAATGCCAAGTTCTACATCTAGGAAATAGAAACCAAATGCACAGTTACAAGATGGGGGATACTTGGCTCAGCAATACTACAAACGAGAAGGATCTTGGAATTGTTGTAGATCACAAGCTGAATATGAGCCAACAGTGCGATATGGCTGCAAGAAAGGCAAATGCTATTTTGGGCTGCATTAATAGAAGTATAGCTTCTAAATCAGGTGAGGTACTGGTTCCTCTCTATTCGGCCCTGGTCAGTTCTGGGCTCCACAATTCAAGAAGGACGCAGACAAGCTGGAGCGTGTTCAGAGGAGGGCAACCAGGATGATCAGGGGTCTGGAAACAAAGCCCTATGAAGAGAGACTGAAAGAACTGGGCATGTTTAGCCTGGAGAAGAGAAGATTGAGGGGAGATATGATAGCACTCTTCAAATACTTAAAAGGTTGTCACACAGAGGAGGGCCAGGATCTCTTTTTGATCCTCCCAGAGTGCCGGACACGGAATAACGGGCTCAAGCTACAGGAAGCCAGATTCCGGCTGGACATCAGGAAAAACTTCCTGACTGTTAGAACAGTATGACAATGGAACCAATTACCTAAGGAGGTTGTGGGCTCTCCCACACTAGAGGCATTCAAGAGGCAGCTGGACAACCATCTGTCAGGGATGCTTTAGGGTGGATTCCTGCCTTGAGCAGGGGGTTGGACTCGATGGCCTTGTAGGCCCCTTCCAACTCTACTATTCTATGATTCTATAAGTATCTTCTGTTTTCCTCTCATCATCCTGGGCTGTATCACAATTGCCATTGGGACACATCCTGTGAAATCTCAATAACATGTCAGAAGCCAGTAGTTTACTGGAAACATATGAGTGTCACAAACTTGACTTCTGTTCTGTGAAGTGGGATGTGGCGATTAGTGGAGGATGTTCTGCAGTCAAACTGAGAATGCTTGTTATTACCTTGTAGAACCGTCAGCAGATTAATTATGCATAACAAAGAGAAAGTGCACCTTATAAATAAAATATTAATAAACAAAATACTGCAGTGTTTATTGATAGAAGCAGCAAGGGAAATTTCATCATTTAGATTCTAGCAGTAATCAAAACCATCAAAGATTAACTGTATTATATTGGATTAAAATATTAAAGACTGCTAAATATGAATGTGATTCACTTTCAAGAGAACTATATCTTGACTTTCCTTAGGGTAGAAGTAACTTTGAAACATAACAGAAGTTACATTAGAAAAACCTGTTTAAGTCGTTTGTCTTTTTAAAAAGAAGACTGGGTTATGAATCTCAAATCATGGTGGGTTTTTTTAAAAAATAAAACTCTAGAAATTCTCGGGGCTACTATTTCAACCAAAACCTTATGAGATTATAACACCACTTGAAACACCAGAAGCAGATTTACAGCTCAATCCTATACCTGTCTAATCAAAGGCAATTTCATTGACTATACTGGGACTTACACACAGGTAAGCATATATAGGATTGTGTCCTTAGTGAACTTTTATTACTGTCCAAAGAGTCTGCTAAAACCAGGGCTGGAGGGGAAAGTTATCTATATGTTTTGCTGGTTCAGAGATGCATGCACTTTACATGATGTATTACCATTTTAAACATCTGAATATTTGATGTTTTGCAGCTGAATGTTTCAATTGATTCTATTGAAAAGTATTGCCTTTGTGCTATTTGTGCTGTTATGTCCTTACTAGCTGACCTGCACAAACAAATACAAATCATCACACTACATAAGTACACACAAAAACAAAGTGTGCCCTCAACACACTTTGAGAGTGGTGCCTAACCTGCAGGCCCAGCCCTTACAAAAGGGAAAAAAGGGAAAGGAAGAAGATCAGAGAAAAAACAGGTTCTGGGAGGTCATAATTCACCCAAGTACTATGAACCCATCATCAGAGAAGAACATGAATATGGAAAACAGTGGATGGCTGAGACATAAATGAGACATAAAAACCATAAAACCAGCAAACAGAAAACAATCTATCTAAAATCAATTTAGAATGAAAATTTAATTCAAAATTATTCTCCAAATGCCTGGGCAAAGAGGAATACAGAGTCACCAGCAATTGTATGTCCTTTGAAGGACGTTCCAAAGTCAGGGTGCTACCACAGAAAAGTAGGGGGTTCTTCTCCTCAGTCCCAACCACCGAATCTGAGTCAAGCAGGCCAATTCAGGGTGCCTCAACCTGAATCCAGTTTGGGACCACGTTGGACTGCCTAGGCCCGAAGCAACCATAGTACTTTGGACCTATTCAGCCTGATGGCCAACCACTACCGTCCACCTACCCATGGGACTTAACTGAAGCCTCTGGCTGCCATAGTTTACAACAGTAGATCTACAGCAGGACAGAGTGGCTTTCCTGGAAGATGGGTGGCTTGCTGGTGTGAGCGGAGGCTTTAGGTAAGTGTTGGGGGGTGGGGGGAGCAGCAGCTCACCAGGTTTGGGGGGAGGGGGAGGTAAGGGATGAAACAGAGGGGAGTCATGTTAAACTGAATGCGAAGTAGGCAGGAGCAGTGTTGAAGCACCCTGAGTTGTATCAAGGCCTATTTGGAAGTTCTGAATTAACCTCCAAGGCAAATTGGTAGGGTGGTGAGCTATACACAGAAAAGGCCTTCTATTTTGTAGATACAAACTGCATTTCTCCCAATGTTGGTACATAGTAAAGATCGTCTTCTGAACATCTCAGTGCATGGGCAGGGTGGCAAAGGATTTATAATGATAAATTCTATTAGGGTGACCATATGAAAAGGAGGACAGGGCTTCTGTATCTTTAACAGTTGCATAGAAAAGGGAATTTCAGCAGGTGTCATTTGTATGCATGTCGCACCTGGTGAAATTTCCTCTTCATCACAACAGTTAAAGCTGCAGGAGCTATACTGTGACCAGATTTAAAAGAGGACAGGGCACCTGCAGCTTTAACTGTGGTGACGAAGAGGAAATTTCACCAGGTGCGACATGCATACAAATGACACCTGCTGAAATTCCCTTTTCAATACAATTGTTTAAGATACAGGAGCCCTGTCCTCCTTTTCATATGGTCACCCTAAATTCTATACTAATCTGACAAGTGCAATATTCTGTGTTTTACAAAGCTCCATCACACCTACTTTTTTTCCTGATATGCACCCGTGATTTTGACCTCCATTCCATTAGCATAGGAAGCGCTGGTCACTTTCACATGCATGCATTATTGTACTATTTCACCTCTTCGCTTGTTCGCTCTCCCACTCCCTCTGCCCCACCCCATCCCACCCCTTCTCCTTTCCCCTCCAGTTCATTGGTTTTCATCACTGATGACTTTGTGATGGATGTGGCTCCTTCACTCCTTGTTCTGGCTTTGTTGTCTAGTAGGGGTGCCTCATTGGAACTCCGTACCATTTTCAGATAACTGCTTCATTGTAGTCTATGGAAATTAACAAAAATGCTTACATCACTGTGATTTTTAAAGTTAAAGAGATTAAACTTTGCACTGTGATAGCTCTTAAGTAGGGCTTTAGCCATTCTAAATTGAAGCAGTTTGGTTCATCCCTTGATTTTTGAGAATTTTTTTTAAGTTTGAGTTTTTAAAATTGTTTTTTTTTAAAAAAAAAAAAAACTGCTGTCATTTTTAAAGATAATGACATTAAACTTTGCACCACAATAGCTCTGAAGTAGGGCTTTAGACACACCATGTTTGAAGTAGATCTCTTCATCCGTTAATTTTTAAGGTATTTTTTAAATTTTTCCCCTCAAACCATTTCCCCTCTATAAACACACAGATGCACACACCTCTGATTCTGCATTAATCCACACCTGCACATTTATGGAGAGGTGGATTAATGCAGAATCAGAGGGGGAGGTGTGTGTGTGTTTCTGGAAGGGAAATGGTTTGAGGGGGGAAATTTAAAAATTCCTTAAAAAATCAACAGATGAAAGGGTTTGTTTCAAACATGGTGTGCCTAAAGCCCTACTTAGGAGCTATCAAAGTGCCAAGTTTCATCTCTTTAGCTTTAAACGTGAGGGGAATGTAAGCATTTTGGTTAATTTCTATTGAGGGTGGGGTTCGAGCAGCACAAGCCCATTCATTTGACATAGTGTGCTGGAGGAGAACCGCCCTGCCCTCCTCTTTCATCAGCAAGACCTCCCTTCAAAGCACACACACACACAACAAAAGACATAGTGCGAGGACAGCAATAAATGGTGTTGAAGAGAGCTTTAATCCCGCATGGAGGAAATAAGCTGGACTTTCCCCACTCTAGGAAAACACAAAAAATGGAGGGGAAGAGGCTGGAAGACAGACTGCAAAACAGAAAACCAGCCATGACGAGAGTGTGATAAAATGCTGGTGTGATGGTTCCTACAAGCTTCCTTCTCCTGCAAATGATGAATATAATGCTGGCCTGTGTTACAATACCAAATTTATGTTCTCTGAATTTTAAGAGGAGGTGGTGTAGGAGCCAGAGGTGACCCCAAGGTCCAGTAGGCATCAATATAGGTAGGCTGAATTAGAGTAAAAGATAAAGCTCTAATAATGTTCTACTTCTGCCAAAAGCTGGATACTGGTTTTACTAGTCCTGATGGATTTAGGCCCCAATTTTATACCCACATAATTGGAGGTAAGTATCATTGAATTCAATGTGATTTGCATCTGACTAGACATGTACAGGATTGTGTTGTCCTATTAATTTCACTAGCAACAGTTTTAACAAAAAGTATATAAACAGTCTGTGTTCTTGACCAAAAAAAGAAGCAGTAAAGATGAAGAGAAGTTATAAAGAAGGAAAGCCTCTTTAGGCCACAATAGTTCCAGCCTCAGAGTCTTGATTACTATTGAAAGACAGATAGTGTTTTATCAGTTCTTTATCAGTTTCAATTGATTCTAATTAAAAGATTCATTAAATGCTGTACATTCCTATTAATGCAAATGGAGTAGCCAAATATTCACCATAGGGTGGCTGAAATATTCACTTTTCAATTTGTGTTCTTTTTCCAGAACATTTTAAAAAGTAATTTATATGCTCAGTTAGAAATACAAAACAAAATGATTTTTAATCTCCCTGTATTGTAAAGATTTATTGAGAGCTTCATTGCTAATAACTACAGATGGGTCTTAAGTTCAAAATTTAAATACCTCATTTAAATTTTCAAAGCCAGACCCCTCAGGGAGCTTGGATCCATTATCAGAGCATGCCAGCATTACAAGTTTGGCTGCCTTATTAGTAATTGGTGTATCGCTATGGTTTTTCATAGCCTGGCACCAGGTGATAGACAAAGAGCTTAATGGATATCAATGGCCGGAAAGCTCTCTTTAGCTGATGGGGTGGGATGTATTTCAGCTGCCAGAAAGGGCAGAGAGAAAAAGAAAGTATTGTAGTTTAAATTGGAGCAGACACAGAAGAGCATCAGATGCGGTGTAGCCTGTGAGGAGGAGGTTGCGGGATTTATACTGTTGTTCTTTGGAGAGCTGGTGCAAGTTAAGCAGTTCTGTCCATTTTAAGCTGCATTGTCAGCTCCAGATTGTTGAGGGCTGTGCTGATACCTGCCTTTCTGTCCATTAAGAATGTCTGGATTTGCATGTCTAGCAAGTACGGAATATTTGACTGAGTGGGTGTGGCTAGTGATGCTGTGAGAATGGGAGGAGGAGTATAAATAGTTTGGCTGAGGGGCTTGTGAGGCTAGTTTGGTCTTGTCTTCTCTTATCGGAGTCTGATTCCGATTATTATTCTTGTGGAGTGTTTGAGGCTTGTGCTTCATGACAGTGTTTGGTGTGTGAGGAGTTAGAAGAGATAGGATGTTAAGGGACTTAGGATTGTTGTTTTAAATACAAAAATAAGCAGGTTTGATCTAAATTGAAATACCAAAGATCTGTTCAATTTCAATAAACTTTACTTTGTGTTCTGTTACCGCAAACCACGTTTCAGCTTGGATTTATTACCTGCTATTTTACACAGTGTAAACGCATCTACCAATACACCTGCAGTTCGGTACCGCAACAATAGAACCTATTTTTCAAAACCCTTGACCTTGTTCCCTCACATACAGGGGAAAGGTTGTGTTGTTTTTACCCTTTCCTCAGGCTTTTCAAGAGGTGGCGCGTGGCTTGAGAAGGGTGTGCTAGGCAAGGCCTTCTGTGTGAGGTCGGTGTCATCGCAAGGGCCTTCAGGCAAAACACTCTCAGTGCATGCCATCCCCCAGTGAGTCTACCTCCACACTGCCATTGTCACCAGCTGCAATTGTTCCTCCTCTTCTTTCTTATCATTGGTACCACTTGCTTGTGTGATAAGCGGAGAGACAGTGAGCAAGTAGGCCGTGGCATCTCCTGCTCCTCCTTATCACCACCACCATTGTCTGGGCCAGAGTGAGAAGCAGGTAAAGAAGCAGGTTGCAGTGGTAAAGAGGAACACCAGCTCCAAGGGGTACTTGTCAGTGGGCCCCTCCTGGGGTATGGGCCTTTAGCAGGTGCCTGACCTTGCCTAACATTGATGCTGGCCATGTCTGCTTGATTCCAGCATGCTCTGCTTGTATATCTGTAAGTAAAAACTATGACAAAGATGCCATACATTTCCTGAGCTCTCTCCTGTTTGTAGAGAGAAAGGCCCAGCCAAACAGGTCAAACCCTTACAACTTCCAGCCATTTGGGAACTGTGCTGGGCCTTTTTGTAATACTACATAAGCCAGGCTGACAATTCAAGAATTATTAGCTGGTTAATTAGTTGGTAATTTTAAAATAGATTTGCATGTGACCAAAGCCTAATATAGATCACTTTGTGAAGATTTTGAAAGAGAGATTTTATCTCTCTCTTAAAAATACTACAACCCAGCCTCATGAAGTTGGTTGTTGGGACATTCCAGACAGATAAAAGGAAGTACTTCTTCACAAAGTCCATAGCCAGACTGTGGAATTCACCACCACAAGATGTAGTGATGGCCACCAATTTGGATGGCTTTAAAGGGGGTTTAGACAAATTCCTGGTGGAGACAGGTATCAATGGCTACTAGTCCTGATGGTTATGTGCTACCTCTAGTAGCAGAAGCAGTAAGTCTATATACACCAGTTGCTTGGGAGAATAGGTGGGAGGCTGCTGTGTCTTTGCTTGTGGGTTCCTGGTCAACAGCTGGCTGACCACTGTAGGAACAGAATTCTGGACTAGATAGACGCTTTGTTTGTTCCAGCATGGCCCTTCTTATGTTCTTAAGCCAGCTGGGGGGGGGAATGGGCATCATCCAGGTCAAAGCTCCAACTTTGAGCAGAGCTCTAGTCATAGAAGGTGCCTCTGCCTTATTTTCAAGGATTCCTCCTTTCCCCTTCAGTCCCTGCACCACAGCTTTCCTTATTTGGCAGGGCCCTCTGAGTAGCATTTGGTGGTGGTGGGGGGGAGTGGCTAGAAAGGCTGCCATGGAGATGAAGAAATGGGCAATCTGCTTCTGCCAGCCTTGTTATACATGCCTAAATCGGGATTCAAACCAATATGTTTGATTCTTCCAACGTGATGGCTTCTTCTGCGGATCTCAGAGCTAAACTTTAAATTGATTGGTTCCTTTGGTAAAAAGGTTAACTAAAGAGTTAAAATAAAATCATTGGTCAATATTGAATGCTGCTACTGTGCTCCCACACACTCTGTTACCCAAGCAGGACCTATAGCTTGTGCAACACAAAGCTAGCAGTTCAAAAAAGCAACCCTGGCCACAAGCAGAAATGCTTATTTCCAGATTGAGACAAGTCAGAGTTTCCTTCTGCAAGCTCAGCTGTCCTGCCCCATTCCAAAAACAAGTGTTCCTTCTTGTTTTTAGAACTGCTATCTCCCCGTTGCACTAGTGATGGGTTCCACTGGCACACAGGAAGGCTTCGATACTGCCCAAAGTTGTTTTTTCCTTTGGTAACTACAGGATTAAAGCAAAGATGGCAGAGTCATTCCAACCTTGTAGACCATGCAGGCACAGAAAAGAGAAATTAACTTGTAATAAGTCATTGAATTACAACAGTGTTTAAATTCCATTGGATTGAAGACAGGGTTCGTTAGACATTCAGGAATGCTAACATGTTCGAGTTGATATTTGTGCCATTCTGCCATGACCGGCACAGCCTGGGCGTGGGGAGGCCTTTGTGGGCAGGGGAGAGGGAAGAGGCATGCCCACCAGCCATTGGCTGGGCACACTATGGCGCCACTGGGGCTGGGAGGGAACCATTGGGTGTATAAAAGAGAGCTCACCCCTACCAGCCTCCTCTCTGTTTGCGCAGCTCCTTCACTCCCTCCCTGTAGGCAGTGTAAGCTTGCTGGTTGCCATTAGGGGGCTGAGTAGGAATTTTTTACTCTGAATTATCCATGAGTTTTTTTACTCTGAATTATCCATGAGTTTTTTCACCTACTCCACACTGCAAGATAGCTAGGAAGTATTAAGTACGTTGATTTGTCTGATTCTTAATTTGGCTACATTTGCTAATAGGTCGCTAGGTACGGGTATCCAGAGCGGGATTTGAGAATGGTGAACATTCACAGGCACTGTTATGGTGACTGGTAAGATCTGAGGCTCTCAACTTCAAGCCCCGCGGCCTGGCTGGGAGATAAGGCTTACCTTTGAGGCCAGCTCTTCTCACCCACTCTGAGCCCTGGGGCCACAAGAGGTAGGCCCGTGGGGAGAGCAAATGCTGCAGCGCTAACCCATGGTCCATGAATGGCTTGCCCAACTTAGATAGGCCAGTTTCAGGCCATACTGGATGCCCTATAGGATTTACCCCTTTGCAGATCTTAAATAAATGTGGCCCTATTAAAACCCAACTGTACATGTCTCATGTCAGTGTTTATCGACCTTCGCACTGCAAATGAACTAATTACATGTTTTGGTGGCATCACTAGTGAAAACTAAGCCATAAGAGTTCCATCAGTACAGTTCAGGCTAGTTAAGTCTGTGATTAGCATGTTAAGTTTCTAATGGCACTGCAGTTCATTCTTTTTAACGTTATCTTTATTTTCTCTTGTTATGGCAAATTCTATCTGAAGTGAGATTTTCCTCTCCTATCGCAGTTTTCTTTCGCCTTCATTATGTGATCAATGCACAGATTGTCTAGCTAAGTTTTGATTTTACTTACAACCGAAACCTACTGGGTTGCAAAATCCACTATCAAACTAACAGCCCTGTCCATTTGGGTTATTACAGACGCAGCAGGCTCCTCAGTGTGCTGCTGACATTTATTTCCAGACAAGTTCTATTTTGACATGGGTTTAACAGTGCATTGACATTTACTGACACCAGCAGAGCATTTTTTAAAAAAAAAAAAAAGTGTGAAAATGGGTTGAATGAAGTTTTTTTAAAAAGGCATTTGGTCTATTTGGGAAAAGCAATAGTTAAAATAAATTGGAAAATGAGTTTTGATAGAAGCGTGTTCTTTCTTTCCCCAGATTTACCTTGCAAAGCTGTTGTAGAGAGGAAACCCAACATTCTTTATCAGACCTTCAAAATATGAAGATTCAGTTTCCTGCACATGCTATTTATTTTTAAACGCTGATAAATTGTATGACTTAGAAAGAAAAAACAGGAATGAGGCAATAAGTCATATTCATGGAACTAGTTCACAATGATTTGTCTAAATGCTGGGTTCTTTTTCACTTTCCATTTTGAAAATTTCTCTGTTTAAACCATGGTATACTTTCAAACTTTGTTCAAGCGTAAAATTACTCTATTTCCTTTTATTTCCATTTTTTTCTGCATGGCTACATGAGATAGATCTTTCAGAAAAGTGTCATCATAGAAGCCATAATCAAATTAATGTACTTATTACCCAAGTCAACCTCATAGGATATTTCAATAAAGAATGAGCTCAGGGCCAAAATAGATGTTTCTTTAAATATGTATCCATCAACTAATTTTTTCCCCATTTTTTACACTAGAGTAGGTACAGGGGGCCCAATCCAAATCTTAAAAGCCTCCATGTTCCACATGCTAGAGTCATAATCGGGATCAGAATCTGTGCCTACTCTGGAATAAAAATGAAAACGCTGCTAGATATGGATTTAAAATAATGGCCAAAGTGAAGTTATGGCCATCAAATGCCAAGCTTAGAAACGGCACACTTAAGCAAAGTTAAGCACATTTGAGGTATGTGGGAGTGATTTAAGCCTGCTTAACTCTAAGAACATAAGAAGAACCATGTCGGGTCAGACCAAAGGTCTATCTAGTCCAGCATTCAGCATTCTGATACTGGAGGTAGGATATAGCGATCAGGACTAGTAGCCACCAATACGCATGACTTTGTCCAATCCCCTTTTAAAACCATCCAAACAGGTGACTATCACTACATCTTGGGGAAGTGAATTACACCGTTTAACTATGTGCTGTGTGAATAAGTACCTCTTTTTATCCATCCTGAATCTCCCACCAATCAGTTTCATGGGATGACCCAGAGTTCTAGTATTATGAGAGAGGATGGATAAAAAGAGGTACTTCTTCACACTTTCTCCATGCCCTGCATAATTTTAATTTCTCTAACTGAAATCACTGGGACTTAAAAATGTTTAGCTTTGTCTAGAGCACCACAGAATATATTGATAAATGGATGCAGCTCTCATGCTGTGTTATGAGGAACTGCAAGTACAAACTGTGTGATGCCTCAGCCTGATCCATACAGTTGACACAGGGCTATATAGGGTGACCATATGGAAAGGAGGACAGGGCTCCTGTATCTTTAACAGTTGTATAAAAAAGGGGATTTCATCAGGTGTCATTCGTATGCATGCAGCACCTGGTGAAATTCCCTCTTCATCACAATAGTTAAAGCTGCAAGAACTCTGCCGTCTTTCGTGTCTGTTCACTCTAGCTCAAAAAGCACAAATGGAGGGCAGAGTAGCTCTCAAAGCTTCTGTGGCTCTTGCCAGCAGGGCTTAGGATAGATGGAGGGCTCCAAGATCAGAGCCTTTCATTTAGTGGGCATCAATCCTATAGGGTTGCGCCCATAAAAAAGGGCTCTGTGCATGCAGACCCAGCTGCTCCAGGCATGTTCTGTTGGATTGGGCTCAGGCCACTGATGAACGTATGTAATTTAAGTCTGAAACCATGAAGTCACTTCTTCCATAGTAATACATTTCTTTGAATAGGGTTCCCCTAGAGTAAAGGGGTGATGAATGGCAGCCGGATTGCATAACCAAGCGAGCAGCCGGCTTCTTTCAAAAGCACATTACGCAGGGAAGAGAATGGCGTTCTAAATTGTTCACTGGATTTTGAAGTAAGCATTTGCCCACATACACACAAATATACAATGGCATTATACAATTCCCTCTATGCTTGAAAAGCTGACTTATATGCAAGGAAAAGGCCATGTACATAATGCATTTAAAACAATATAACAAACTTGCTGAGCAATTTTCTTATTTAAGTGCTTTGAAGTGCCAATTCAGTGAGGAAAATGTGATGAAATGGCTACATCCTCAGTATAAAAACAATCTAATAGAATTGGATCTTGAGGCAACTTGGTTTATTTCCTTTCCCTCTTAGCTATTTTGTAAGCTTGCTTAATCACAAAAAGCCAGAGTTTAACAACAACATCATTTATAGATGCAATTCTCACTTTATTTCAGCGTAATCAATTTGGCAAGAAAATATGGACCATTTATTATGTGCAGTATTTTTCCTTGTGGTGGGAAAAGCAGATTTTAAAATAAATAAATAAATAAAGCAACATGACTAACAACACAGAAATGCACGGGCTAACATTTTAATTTCCATTCTCCCAAAGCCAAGAAAATTGGGTTTTCGTCACTGAGGGAAATGTCTAGAATCTCCTCTCATTTAAAAAGGTCTTGCTTCAATCTATGCTCAACTGTCATATGTGATTTATTGGTGGGACAAGATGACTTCCAACTAAACACGTTATCATCCAAGAAGACTTCATATATGAATTAAACAGCACAGGACTTGAAGGTATCACGGCTAGAGACTGGGGAAACAGACAGTAGTGTGGCTACTGCCTTTTATATACCACTTCCATACTGCTTTCATAGTGCAATATCCTGCTTGGTGTAGATTAGGCCATAGTCAGGCTGGTTAACAAGACTGGTGCCATTTAGCAGCAAGGCCATCACAATGATAGACAACATGTGCTCAGACTTAGCTGGGGCATTGCACACAAAAATCCATAAACAGAAATAAATGTAGCATTAAAACTTTTTGCCACGCCTTGATTACAATTTGGAAGGACCACTGAGGGGCGGGGATAGGTAAAATCACTTTGGTTAATTATTCCGGCCCTGCTTGGTGGCTTAAAGAATAAACATGAGAGATTGAAAAATATAGTTGAAATATCTACCCACCAAAGGAGGGAACTGAGGGGTGGAAGGACAGCTTGGATGAATAATTCCTTCATATATATTTTTCAAGAAGAAGAAGAAGAAGAAGAAGAAGAAGAAGAAGAAGAAGAAGAAGAAGAAGAAGAAGAAGAAGAAGAAGAAGAAGAAGAAGAAGAAGAAGAAGAAGAAGAAGAAGAAGAAGAAGAAGAAGAAGAAGAAGAAGAAGAAGAAGAAGAAGAAGAAGAAGAAGAAGAAGAAGAAGAAGAAGAAGAAGAAGAAGAAGAAGAAGAAGAAGAAGAAGAAGAAGAAGAAGAAGAAGAAGAAGAAGAAGAAGAAGAAGAAGAAGAAGAAGAAGAAGAAGAAGAAGAAGAAGAAGAAGAAGAAGAAGAAGAAGAAGAAGAAGAAGAAGTAGTAGTAGTAGTAGTAGTAGTAGTAGTAGTAGTAGTAGTAGTTCTGCAACAGACCACAGAGGCATTGTTCTTTCAAAGAGATAGATGAATCCTGGCAAGGCGATTGCTGAAATAAACTCCAGAGCTGTGCCATTTTATCAGTCAGGTAAGAATTCATTCCCCACAAGAGTTTGCAGAACTCCCTGCCCAAAACAGTCTTTCTGTGAAACGTATGCCTCTATCATGATTCTATCAATTTCTTTCACTTACGCAAGAGCTATTTCGACTGTAGCAACCTCAACAATGGAGTTGCTCCATTTAATTTGTTTCAAGTTTAACCCAACAGATGACAGGCACTGGTTGAAACAGATCACTTTTTAGGTGGCTTGTAATATGCTCTTCAAATTGTTCTTCAGCTTCAACTTTTCCATCTCTCTCTCTCTTAAGAATTCAAGAAAAGTTAATGCCCTCAACAATTAAGCTCTAAATCTAGGGAGCAGCATTTAATAGCTGCAGAAGTTTCAGAGTTGATTTACATTTAAGCAGTTTGATCAAATGGCTTCAATTGCTGTGAGAGGCAAAGGCAACAATCTTATGTACACACTTACCTAGGATTAAGCCCCACTAAACACCAGAGTTACTTCTGAGTAAACATTCATACTATTTAACAGTAAGGAGTTAGGATCTACCTTCTGCAAGAAGAAAGAACCTTCTGCAACAGTAAGAACTCTGCTAGTGGAAGGTCCCTCCACCCTGTTTTATAGCTCTGCTTCTTCCACCAATACCACAGCTTACCCCATTCTGCAGTGTTGCTACGAAACATGGACAGGAGGATGACAACAAGGGCCTTTTCAGTGGTGTCCCCCCAAATATGGAACAATCTCCCTGACGAGGCTTGCCTGATGCCAACATTGTTACCTTTTTGGCGCCAGGTTTGGACTTTTCTCTCAGGCGTTTAACAGCATATGTTGTGTTTTAACTGACCCAGAATAGTCATTTTAAATAGCTATTATCTAGGGTGGCCATATGAAAAGTAGGACAGGGCTCCTGTATCTTTAACAGTATACAAAAGGGAATTTCAGCAGGTGTCATTTGTATATATGGAGAACCTGATGAAATTCCATCTTCATCACAATAGTTAAAGGTGCAGGAGCTATACTAGAGTGACCAGATTTAAAAGAGGGCAGGGCACCTGTAGCTTTAACTGTTGTGATGGAGAGGAAATTTCACCAGGTTCCCCATATATACAAATGACACCTGCTGAAATTTCCTTTTCAATACAACTGTTAAAGATACAGGAGCCCTGTCCTCCTTTTCATATAGTCACCCTATATTATCTAATCTGTTTTTATGTTTTTCATGGTTTAAAATTTTGTATATTGGATTTAATGTTCAGTGTTTTAATCTTTGTAAACCTCTCAGAGAGCTTTGGCTATGGGGCGCTATATAAATGAAATGAATAAATAAATAAATAACCACAAAATAGGGTGGCCATGTGTGCCCTACTTGACAAAGGGTAGTATTTAAAGCAGTGTCAGAGGACAGTCTTCTGTTTGAAGGCATGCTGTATTTGAAAGGCTATCCAGACCGGGTCCAGTTAAAAGTAGTGCTGTGCTGAGTAATGCTCCTATTTTTGTTAACTTTTTCTCTCCCAACAAAAGAGGCTTTGTTGTTCTTTTGCCTCTTTCACAGAGAGGGGGAGAATTTTCTCCTTGGGAAGAGGGACAGCATTTCCACATACCTTCTTAAGCCAGTTGTTGAGGGGTCTCCTTTCTATTTTTATTTAAAAAACAAAAAACCCACATCTATTCAGTTGTTCACCAAGGTTAGGGAGGGTAGCAGTGCTGTGTTTCCTATCTGTTATTTATTTACTTAGTAGTATATGATTTAAAGTTGTGTTTGTGCGTTTGGTGGGGCTACTGTTTCAAAAACCACTAGAAAAAGTCCGTTCAGACAAAGAAAGAAAAGTTACTCAGTATCCCAAGTTACTAAGTATCCCGTTTGCTTATTCCCCCCCCCCTCCAACATTGGGATTGGAGGATGCTTCATCAGGTGATCACGACTGGGAGTTGAATCTGCCTCATCACTTAAAAAAACCCTTAACCCCTCCCGCTTTTAGCCATTCTAAACAAATTAATAGCAAGCAAACCACATGGTGAAAGAGCCTGAAAATCACCACAAATGACCCCCAACCACCACTCTCTAAGCACAGTGAGTTTCAGGGATGTGGGTTTCAAAACAAAAAGTTATATGCTAATCTTTTCCGCAATGCAATCCTATGAGGAAAAATATCCAAAATGGCAGGCGGAGCGCTCCGCAAAAAGCGGATCGATCCGCTTGTGGTTGCTTTTCTTCGCTATGCTTTGCTAGCCCCCCAACTCGCTTCTCCATCTATAATGAAGGCGAAGCCCCCGATTTGCTATTGCTTCTCCAAACTGAAGAGAAGCAGATCACAGCCCTACAATTTGCACAACAAAATGTGTTCAAAAATGCATACATCATAAAAAATTGCATAAAAATGCAAACAAACAGACTTCAATGAATGGGATAAAGTTTGTACATTTCCAAAATGTACATACTTGGTGAGTCCAGGGGGGGAGGGGCAGAGTGCATAAAGTTTTACTTTTCATGCAAAAAAGAAAGAAAGAAAGAAAACCAAAGCTTGCAATCTGATATGGACATGAGTCAGAACAAGCTTTGAGGTGTAATTTGGAGAACCTCAAAAAGCTTAAGTTTCACTGATTTGCCCATTCCTAATGCACAGGCCTTGAAATTGCCCACCAACAGTTTACACGTGGACAACAGCCTGAGCAAGCATATGGGTCTCCTGGTGTCAGGATCATGCCTGTTCTCCCTAGTGTAGGGGACAGGGTTCTGGAGCCTGGATCAGACTTGGAAGCTGAAAAAAAAAGGAGAAGTACAAAGGCCAAGACAGTAAGCAGGGGAGGAAATTCTCCAATACTCTCCAGGAGTCAAGGAGGAATCTTCCCAGCAGCTTATCAGGATGCCCAGGTTCAGAGATCATCCTTCCCACCCCTGGGAACTCAGTCTTTGTTGGAAGAGGAAGGGACATCGGAGTTGACAGATCCCAGAGTCTGGTGCAAGGTCAAGCAGGTGGAATTGAGAGGAGGTGGGAGGCAGTCCACTAGGTTAGCCACTCACCAGAGGTTTCAACTTGAAGACCCTCCTTGAAGGAGGGATTCATTAAAAGCCTGTACAGGAAATTGTCCATTTAGTTGATAGGCAACTCCCTTGCTTTGTTAGGCTAATTAAGCTTAGAGGATAGCTCTTAACATTCACATTCCCTTCAGGTGTGAAGAGATGTTGATTTGCTGAATAAAGCTTTGTGGATTACATGGCAGACCTCTTTATTGCCTCACATCTATGTGAGAGGGCTTGGAACCACCACACCTGGTCACAGTCTTCCCCACTATATTGAGGTGCATTGCATTTCTACTTAAATTATAGAAATTATTTCTAAATTTTCATATCTACACATAAGTTAGAACACTCACATTTTATGCCAATCTGTGTCCTCTCCTGCCCTTCCTTTCCTTTTGCTGATACATTTCTTCTTTCAGGGTGATGTGGGCATAGCTCCCCTAGCTCAAATCTGAGCTCTGTATTGCAGGATTTAAGCCGATGTGGGCCTTGTTCTTGCTTCACACCAAAGCTCTCAGAGAATACAGCACAAAGCATAATCTTGGGAACACGATGCTCCCCAATCCCACAATGCCTTGTTCGGCTCCAAGACTCCTCCTCTTCCACACCACCACAGCCCTCCCACTCCACCTGGCGGGGGGTCTTTATTAAACAGCTAGACACTGCACGTCTTCAGTAATCAATTGAAAAATTGTAATGGAACGCCATAGTGAATTAATTTGCTTTGGATTAAACTAACGGAGGGCCTTGCTAGACCTGCCGGATAATCCGGCAAGGAGGAGGGGCGACGGCGAGCTACAGCTAGCCCACGCTGTCGCCGTCTTCTAGATGTAACACGCGGCGGGGCAAGGGGAAGCCCCGTCACGTCGGCCATTTTGTTTAGATTTTTAAAGGGGCCATGTGCGCTGTAGCACCGCCGGAGAAGGTAAGTGGTTTTTTTAAAATAAATAAATAAAGGGCCCCCCGCTCCCCCTGCCACTGATCCCCCCCACAATTCCTGATGCCCCCCTGCCCGCTCGCCCGTCCTCCCCCCATGCCCAATGCATTGTCCCCCATCCTTCTTCCCCCGCCCGCCCCCTTGCCATCCCTGATGCCCGTCCTTCTTTCCCCCTTGCCCCCGTCCGCCATTCCCGATGCCCGCTCTTCTCCCCCCCTCTCCTGCTGGGTCCGGCCTTCCCCCACAGCCCCTATCTCCCCCCCCGGATCCCCCCCCGGCCCGATAGGCACAGCACTCCTATGAGCGCTGTGCCCAGTCCGTGGCTTCTCCCGGCTACTCGTGAGTGAGCAGCCGGAAAAAGCCACGGACCCTGCTAGACGTTCCGCAGCCCCGGCCTCAGGCCAGGGCTGCGGAAAAACCGGGCCATAAGCAAATCCGCTTATCCTGGTTTAAAGCAGGTTTTAGCACAGCCTGACCCCGGGATCCCCTGTGCGTTATCTGGATGCACAGGAGGGAAACCGGGCCTCACACCGCGCTAACACCTGGTCTAGCAACGGCCAAAGTATGGCGAATATGAACATTCTCTGCAGCAGAAATTCTGCTCTTTGCAAACTAGGCAATGGACATGAAGTTCTCCAAAGCCACAGAAATAAATATTATGCATTTAAACAACAGAAGAAGAATACAGTTGTGGTGGATTTTTTTTTTTTTTACAAAGCTTCTAAATCCAGTTTCTTAAACTGCTTCTCTCTTTGCAAAGAAGGCACCACAAACATTGCATTTAAGGAAGATCTTTTGTTGCTTTTAACTACAAAAGGCAAAAAGAAAAAGAAAGCGACCATATTTAATTCCTTGAAAAGGTTAGCCAACTATTTTGTAAAATGGATTCCTCGGGGCCCTCTGAAACAACTGGGCCAATTCTGTGTAGAAACAATACACAGAAGATATAAAGGGAACAGGCTCCTTTGAACCAGCAGCTGCACTGCCTGCCGCTCTCCATGACAAGCGGGCCAATTCCATGCGGAAACAGAATGAGCACAAGATATAAAAAGATCAAAATTGTTCGAACCAGCAGCTGCGCTACCTGCAGCACTTAATCTTTCCTGGCAATCTGTTCGAGACACACATTCCTTGGGCTAAGAGGACTAAGAGGCTTTTGCTGACTGCTGATCCTGCGAGAGGAGGCAGTCCAATTCTCTCTTCGTATTTATTGGAACGCTTAAACTGTAGACTCAGATATATTGGTGATGTGCGGGGGGGAAGTAACTTTTATTTGGCTTTGGATAAAACTGGAAAGGCATTTTGGATCAGCTTCTCTGGGTGAGCAAAATATAGATGGCTTGTATTGAGCCTGACTTTCATGAAGAGGGTTATTTTATTTTATTTTATTTTTGGCTACCAAGGAGGGGGGGGGGAGTCTTGTGTTCGTCATGATAACGGGAGAGAAGTATGCTGAAACCTGGCACTCCTGACCAGAACAAAATGTCTACAAAGAGAAGAAATGGGGCTGATGACAATTGTCAAGGAAAAATTGCAGTTTCTTCTCCCTCAGAAAAACAACAACAGATGTATTGTTTAAAAGAGCAATCCATTTCATACTCTCCATGGGCAGATCATCTTGGTAAAATGTATACTTTTGTGTTTCCAAGACTACTTTCTCACTTTATGAGGTAAATTGGCCTCTCTTATGTTCGTATCTTCTATAGTACACATACATTTTTCCTTATTCAGATATGCATGCCCGTGAATTCTCATTGTATTTTTTTCCATTGTATCAACTCACCAATTTCCAATAATCATGCTTTCAGCACACTAGAACCACTTCAGAAGAGCCACCGACAAGTTGAATGAAGTTGTGTGCAGGAAATGACATCCCAGTGACTAGCCCTGCCCCTGAAATCATACATGCTGGCTTGCCCCACCCCCTGGGGTCCATGTGTGTGGGGAAGCCTTCATGTGTATAGCTCTATGCTCAAGGGCTTACACACTACCTGGGAGCATGAGGATTGGGATTCCAAATTGGATGGAAGCATTTATGAATACAGCTGTAGGTATGAGTATTACCCCACTCGTTCACACATTGTAGGTGGATGACAGGGAGTGATGCAAGCTGACATGTGCAATGTGGGACTAGTCTGTTCACACATTGATTCAATGCATGATCAGGCCGTCTGAAAGAGCCTACTGTCATGCCCTGCATAAAGATGGAGTCAGGAGATGAGGAGGAGGTGGCAGAGGCTGGACCTAGTACCGAGAAGCCCAGCTCAGGTAGTGAGGAGGCTGGACTGGCAGAGACTGTGGCAGAGCCTCAGGGAGAAGAGCCAAGGCCAGCTGGGACCTCTGCTAGCTCTGAGGGCCTGATGCCAGCAAAGACTACGGAGGAGCCGCAGAGGTCTGAGGAGGAGGCGGAGAAGCCTGGTTTCAGCCAGTTGGCTTGAGTCTTGGCATGCATGTGTATATATGCATGAGGTGTCATGGTGCCTAATTTGACATTTCTAACATGAAAATTGACATAGTTCTAGCATGGGACTTGATTTGGGGTGAGTTAAAAGGTTAAAGCCCCGCCAAAAATCAGGGGATGATGGGATTTGCTTGAAACTTGCCATGAATGTGGATCCCGATGGCATCTGTGAGGGTGCCTGCTTCCAAGTTTTTATCTGTCAAAATGTCAGAGCAAATCCCATGTTTGAAAATGGGGTGTCCGATTTTCAAAAATTCCCCCACAATCAGGGGAGGCTTGGATTGCTTGAGGCTTGGCAAGCATGTGTATACATGGATAAGCTATCATGGTGCCGAGTTTGAGGTTTCTAATGTGAAAATTGACAGAGATATCGAAAGGGGTGTGAATTGGGGTTATGAGTACTGCGTTAGAGGTTAAAGCCCCGCCAAAACTCAGGGGATGATGGGATTTGCTTGAAACTTGCCATGAATGTGGATCTTGATGGCATCTGTGAGGGTGCCTGCTTCCAAGTTTTTATCTGTCAAAATGTCAGAGCAAATCCCATGTTTGAAAATGGGGTGTCCGATTTTCAAAAATTCCCCCACAATCAGGGGAGGCTTGGATTGCTTGAGGCTTGGCAAGCATGTGTATACGTCCATGAGGTGTCATGGTGCCAAACTTGAGGTTTCTAACTTTAACAGAAAAAAAGTTGTAGGTTTTTTTTGGATTTCAATGTAAGCCTATGGGGGGGAAAGCGGAGCTCCGATCCAGATCCGGAGCTTCGCACCGAAGCGGAGTGGACTATAGGCAGATCAGAGCGGAGCGGACCCAATCCGGAAGTTGCGGATCTGGAAGAGAAGCGGATCGGGGGGTCCGTGCACACCCCTACAATCTATGGTGAAAGATGTTCCTGTAATTGTTGTGATCTGTGGATGGAATCATACGTAAGGTCATATATGTGACAGAGATTCTGGATAATTGGGCTCTAAAACATTCACAAGGTTTACTAGATAATACAGATTGTGCAGTATATATGTGTATGTAAGTGTGTGTGTGTGTGTGTGTGTGTGTGTGTGTGTGTGAATTTAACACATCACCATTGCCACCACTTCAGTGTCCAGAGTAAAACATATGTGCTAAGGTTGAGAAAATAATAATAAAATAATTGGAAAGATTTAGTGGAGAAAAATTATTCCATCTCACTGTTGATGCATTAATTTATTTCAAACTTATTAAACAAAAAGGTTTCTGGTTCATAAAAAGCCTTACAGAATTGTATGTCTCTCACATGAACCTGAGAGCATGTACAGTTCTTCAATTTATGGTAGTTAAATATTGATGTGGGGGAATCAGTCAAATAAAACTGACATAAATTCTTCATTTTTTATTTCCTCTGGAACAAAAGAAAAAAAAATCACCTGCAGAGATGGCCTGCCATTGCACCCACTATTATTTGGACAGATTTTGCTGCCACTCCATTGGCCCAAGCTTCATCTTTGACTAAATGCAATTTCTCTCAAGAGATCAATATGCACATAAAAGTAAAATCCTGTTGATAGGTTGGCATTTCTCATCAAGGTCATGTCAGGGTGAAGTTCAGTTCAGATGTCTACTGTTTATGGCCAGTGCACCAACTGCCTTTTCTCCTGGACAGAGATACTGGTTGTGGTTATACATATTCTGGTCACACCCTGCCTGGATTACAACAACAAACAGAGATGTCCCTCTAAAAAATAGGTCAGAATTTCAGTTTGGGCAGAAAGTAGTAGCCAGATTTTTTATTCACATGACTCACTTTTGGAACCAAGTAAACATTCTGCTAATCATACATACTGTAGTCTCAATGGAGGAACTACATTACATTACTCTAAAAAAAAGAAAGTCCCAGGTGAAATTTCAGGCTGGGAGCAGGGGGAAAAGGTTTAACCTGTACCCCCAGACCACCATTATGCAAACTGGGACAGTGTATGCCGACACAAGAGAAAGGAAAACTATCACGCATAGCTACACTATCAGTGTTTACCAGAACACCTGTTGTTAGAGGAACATCTGCAGACATCTTCTGACATCCCCTTGAAGAAAGCCTTTGAAAGGACACAGGTCAAAACGTGTCGGGCTTTCTATCAATAAATTCTTTGTATCCTGAGAACCTGTTTCTTCCTTCTTTTCACCTGACTTGGATGTTTTCCTCCTTTGGTTTTTGGTTCTTCTTCAAAAGCCTACTCCATTGGAAGTGAGACTTTTTTCTGGAAAGGAGAGGGCCTTTTTTTAAAATAGGAGAACATCACCCTGAGGAGGTATAAGACATAAGAAGAGCCCTGCTCAAGGTCCATCTAGTCCAGCACTCTGTTCACACAGTGGCAAGCTGACTACCAGGGAGAGAGAGAGAGAGAGAGAGAGAATTGCACTCTCTATAGTTCTAACATAGAAGCCACATTCCTAGAGCATCCCAAAGCATCCTGGGAAACAGGCAGGAATGTCTCTTCATCAAGGGCAATACTTACTACATTCACAACTTCCAAATCATGCTTAGAACTCATTGCTTCTAACTCATAGAAGGTTCCATGGAAGCCTAATTCCTACTAGGGGTGTGCACGGACCCCCCACTCCGCTTCACTTTAAGATCCGCCATTTTCGGATCGGCCCGCTCCGCCCCGCCCCCACTCCGCCTGTGCCCACTCCGCTCCGCTCGGAGCTCCGGATCCGGATCGGAGCTCCGGTCCCCCCCCCATAGGGGGGGTTACCGGGCCCTGCCGCCATCGCCGCCCATGCGGCGACGGCGGCAGAGCCCGGTAAGGGACCAAGGGGGAGGGGGCCTTACCTGCCTCCGTCCGCGGTCCGTCGCCGTCTTCAATTGAGCCCGTGGTTCCACCAGGAAGTCTGGGCCGCAAGTGCGGCCCAGACTTCCTGCTGGAACCACGGGCTCAATTGGAGATGCTGACGGACCGCGGACGGAGGCAGGTAAGGGAGAGGAGGGCGGGGGGCGTTACCAGGCCCTGCTGCCGTCGCCGCATGGGCGACAGCGGCAGGGCCCGGTAAACCCCACTTACCTTTCCGGCAGAGCTCCGGATCGAGGCGAAGGATCCGCCTTCACCTTGATCCTCTTCGCCACGCTCCGCCGGCCCCCCAATCCTCTTCTCCTCCGCCTTAAGGGCAGGCGAAGCCCCCCGCTCCGCTCCTGCTTCTCCGGTCCAATTAGAAGCGGAGCACATCCCTAATTCCTACAGCAATCTAAAGCATTTTAGGAAGCTGTGGTCAAAAGTTCCTGCCTGATTCCTAGGATGCTTTGGGATGTTCTAGGAATGTGGCTTCTATGTTAGAACTATAGAAAGTGCAATTCTCTCTCTCTCTCTCTCTCTCTCTCTCTCTCTCTCTCTCTCTGTGCGTGTCTGTCTGTCTGTCTGTCTTTGTGTCTTTTTTGACAGTGGTACAAGTTGTCTTAAACTGAAGGGTTTTTAATATCAGAAAGTATACAAAACAAGTACAATATTAGTGAGTATGGTGTGTGCGTGTGTGCGTGCTTGTGTGTGCATCTGTGCATGTAAATGTGTGAGCACAACCACCCCAGCAGACCCCCAATGCATAGATAGTTCTCATCATAAATTGAACAATTATCGAACAACAAAGAGATTATTGAGCGATATCTCAAATGTGTTGGGTTGCCATTTCATGCAAGAATACCCAATTGACACCTCCCCAAGACTGAACAAGGAATGGGGGGCATCTCAGTAATGGAATCCATACATTTACCTTTGGGAGGTGGGCAGAAATTGTGCAGATTTGAATTGTGTGCCCAAAGAATGCATACATTTGAAAATGTACACCAAACTACCGTCCTCAATGGAGAAGAAATGTGTTCATTTATTCCACACAACTATACAAAGCATGGGTACATTTAGAAAAAAAATGCACACAGAAGTACATACATATTTCCATGCTGCAGGGAAGCCTCTCGCAATCCAATGTGGACCCAAGTCAGAACGAGTGTGACAGTGGGAAAAGACGAACCTTGATGAAATTTGAGTTGAACAGATTGACTCATCGCACTCTGCGAAAGGACCTCAATGCTTCAACAGGAGACTTTTATTGTCCAATCACACTGCTTCATTCAGGAGCAATCCTATGGTCCCTAGGACAGTGTCCCAGGAACTATAGGATTGTTCAGAGTCTCCCTTCTGAGTCTGTAGACACTGTTGTGACCTTGGGAGGGGGGCTCTGAGTTCTGATCTCCCACCCCCAACCCCGCAATAGCCACTGCAGAAAGAACCACACCAGCTGCTTCATTGTAAATGTGGCCACAGAGGGAAGAAAATGGGCTGTGTTCCAGGAGGCGGGGAAAGGAAGAGAGAGGAGAGGCCAGGATACAAGAGACCCTATGGCCTCTCCAGCCCTGGCTGAGCATCCAGAAGTGCATCTTCTCTAGAGCTAGGGTGACCATATGGAAAGGAGGACCAGGCTCCTGTATAGAAAAGGAAATTTCAGCAGCTGTCATTGGTATGCATGCAACACCTGGTGAAATTCCCTCTTCATTGCAACAGTTAAAGCTGCAGGAGCCCAGCCCTCCTTTTCACATGGTCACCCTACTCTAGACGGTTTGTGGCTCAGTTCCTGAGCTGCAGTTTAAAGCCAGAATCTGATTAGAAGTGGTCCAGAAGGGCATGTACTTATTGAACCCAAATCCTTCTTGAACACTTCTGGTTAGATTCCGGCTTTAAACTATAAGGCCCACTGCAGCACTGGGCCATGACAAATGGGCTCAAAGGGCTGTTTAGAGGGAAACAGTTTAAAAGGAGGCATAAATTGCCTCTGACACTCCTCCCATTATGCTGGCAGCAGCCAGGCAAAGCATTGGAGACTTCCTGTTAAGGGGAGAATTGTACATGTAGTCCAGACATCATCACTTTCCACCTGTAACCCTCCCATGTTTTCCACCAGCTCCTTATGTCTTTTTTTCTTTGGGGAAGGAAGGAAGGAAGGAAGGAAGGAAGGAAGGAAGGAAGGAAGAAAGAAAGAAAGAAAGAAAGAAAGAAAGAAAGAAAGAAAGAAAGAAAGAAAGAAAGACCTGTGCAATATCTTTCAATTGGTAGGGCTAGGCATTGTCCATCTAGAAGCACACCAAATTGGTGGATGATATAATTCAATATATATGAAGAATGGAGGGAAGAGAATCTCTTATGGTGAACATTTGCCAGAGGTTCTGAAGGGAATGTGGTATGTTAGCAAAATAAATCTATTGATTCAAGAAAAGACACTTTGCCGCAGGGACTTGCAAAAATCCAGAGGGGATTCAGCTTGGGGAAACTCACTTCTCAAACCAGCTTACACTCCGCAAATGAAAGACATCCCCAAAGGGATTGAGATAACAAAATGAAATGTAGAATATAAATATTTTGATGGTTAAGGGAGGTATAAGTATAACCTAATGCAAACGGATCTCTGCAAGCTGATGAGTGTCATCTATTGTATTTGCTATAAATAACCCTGCCTACAATATGAACATTAAAAGGAGTGATGCTAATTTGCTTGAATATTTGTAAGCGCTTAATATCAGAGGATTATCAGGTTTCTAAATCAGTTTTCAACTGCAGGGAGAACAGTAATTACTGTAATTATGAACTGCAGATAAATGCCACATTTTCATTTAAATAGTTCAAACTCACCAAGGTAATCTGCATGCATAATTCGACCTCATCAACACCTGTACTTGTTTCTGATTAACTGAGATCAGTGACTATATATATATCATAGATGCATTATTGTGTGTAGTATTGTAGCATGGCCTTTTGGCACAACATTACAGAAATGGCAGGGGTAGAGAATCAAACTGAGCTTAAATTGTGATTGAAATCTCAACGGCAGGACAAGTGCATATATTTGATTAAATAGTGATGTGCTAGTTCTTACTTTTTCATCCATTGCTCATTGAAAGGCAAGGATGCTTAGAGTAAAATAACCTCTCCATTGTTCCCCCAGGATATTTTTTTTTTAACGTACTATAACTTCTACCTATTTTATCAAACTTCAGACAATGGCGTAAATCCTAAATCAACAATTAACACTAGGACCAACTTGCTCAGGTAATGGACTTCAGCTCTTGGTCTTTGATGAAACTCTTGAGGGATAACACACACACACACCCCAAAAAATAATATGAAAGCATTCAAGAAATTAATAGCTATTTTTGACCTGCAGTATGGGCAGACATATGACATGGATTCCCTCTGTGCCTTGTCTTAAAGAGAAATCATTGCTTTTTGGTTGCCACCTTTCCACAAATTTGGTGTGGCAGCAGGGGTAAAGATGGGTGCTGGGCAACAGGGTGGTGAGGGGATACGACCTATGAACCACATGTTGCCAACTCCCTGTTTTAGACTCCTGGCTTCTTGACTGAATTTGGGTGGGCTGATTCAGCATTACAAAGGCCATACTTCCAACAGGTGGAAGTTTCTAGAAGAAAAAGTACCATGGGGTACTATGCAAACTAAGCGAGACAATTGTCATTTCAAGGAGAACAGAAAGCATTTTCCCAAAAGGCATCAACTTCAGAGAGGTTAGTTCTGAGGCAGCTTTAGATGCGATGGGAGCTGGGCCGACTTTCTCTCGCCTTCCTTCCACTCTGTGTGTTTTAGCCTGCGCTGCACCCTAAGATCAGTTAACCTGTCGGTGGCTTCTCCTTCAGAAGAATGTTGGCTTCCCACTGCCTCTGTATGATTTGCCCTTGACTAGATAAGCTCTGGAGAGGGTTCATTCCCAGCTGGTGAAGAGCTCGTGAGAGCTTTTTTCTCCAGATACAGGCTGGCCTGTATCTGGCGCCAACTCCTCTACTTCAGAGTCTGATTCTGATTGATTTGGAACCTTCCAAACCAGGGGGAGTGAAGCTAGACATGACACCTCCAGAGCTAGGCTAAGCATTTCTCAGACTCCAGGATTTCCACCAAGGCTCCTGTCTCAACTTGCCTGATCTGGGACTGCTCAGCAGGCTGGTACAGGCTGGCCTGTGTCTGGGGCTGACTCCCCTACTTCAGAGTCAGATTCTGATTGATTACCTGAAACACCTTCTTCTGAAGCAGGGCTAGACATAACACCCTCATGGATTGCTTGACTAAGGTGGTGGTGTGGAAGTCAGGAAGGAATATTGTATTTCTCCAGAGTTACCAAACTTTGTATACTGCAGAAGGGAAACTGCTCTCAACTCAGTTAGGATAGAGGGCACGCAGGTCATGATAAAGCTTAATGTTGATAAAGCTTCCATGAGTCCATAACAAAATACATGTTAGACAAGATGCTAGGTTATTTTAGACAAAGATACAAACTACATGTTCCTAAGCGATCATGGTTGAGTTTCTCAGTAAAAGGAAATAAATAATTTATTCAGCACTAATCTCCCATTCGCACTAATCAGGAATCAATTAAAAGGACAGAAGCTACAAGGAAGAAGCCTTTTAATTAACATTATACTGATTTTTTTTCTGAATATATCTTTCAGAAAAACCTGAATAACCTTTATAGGGATCATGGCCATGGGAAAGTGCATAGTTGGATAATATGGCACCATATTAAAAAGTTAAATGGAACCTCCATTTTAATTCCACTGCCAGCTAATCGTGACTGCAATCCTATACACACCAACTTGGAATTAAGCACCACTGAATTCAGTGAGGCTTACCCCTAAGAAGACATGTGGGGTTTACCCCTAAGAAGATATGTGTAGGTTTGCACTGCAAAGGGCTCTGGTGTGGAAGTTTCTCTAATTAACATAATGTTACTGCACTGAACAGCATTTGGAAAATTCTGGAGTGGGTTTTTTTTTAATAAATTTACACAATCCTCTACATTACAAACCCTGTGCTTGCAGCATTTTCTTGCAACCAAAGCATTTATACCAGAACCATTTGAACCTTGCTTTTGATCATTTACAGTGCACTCGTATATATGTTTTCTCAGAAGTAAGCCCCTTTGAGTTAAATGGGACTTACTCCCAGGTAAATGTGTATCGCAGTGATTCCCAATTGGTGGTCCGCGGACCCCAGGGAGTCCACGTAACCCACCCAGGTGGTCCATGGCACCATTCACATATTCACCATTCCTTTCTGGAGTCCACTGACGATGAATTCCTACCAGAAGTAAAATATACTGATCACCTGCATGATTTAGTGACTAGCTTCAGAGATTACTTCCCTGCACCTAATCCTGAAAACTCATGGATAAGGAATCGCTTTGAATGTGGTGATGTACCACTAACAGCTCTATCTGCGGAAGAGCAAGATGCACTTGTTGACGTGACTTGTGATGGTTCACTGAAATCATTTTTCAAAGAATATAGACTGGACCAATTCTGGGTGAAGATTTTTCCTGATTAAAGTTAGGTGAAAAAACTTTGAAACATCTAGTTCCCTTTTGTTCCACATATCTTTGTGAACAACATTTTTGATATTTTGTTATATGAAGAACAAGCCTAGAAATCGTCTCGATGTTGATCCAGATTTGAGATTAAAAGTAGGAAATATTGAACCAGATTTGGAAGGGATTGTTTGGGACAAAAAGAGGCATGATTTCTCCCATCGCATTTAGGTTTAGTAGCTGCTAGACAAGTCATAATTTGTTCAATTGTAAACTAGACATTAGTAAAATTAAATTGTCTTCATATTCCTAACTAAATCATTGTCAATTTTGCGTGGTAATATAACAAATACCACAAATTTTATGGTCTGTTTTTTAGTATACTTAAAATCCTTTCCTTATTAGGGGCCACCCCTTATTTTCTCCAAAAAATAGCTTCTCACAGGTAACTACCATAGAGTTAACAATTTTTTCAAAAGTAGGGGGCCTTGGCTTGGCATTTGAAAAACAAGGGGTCCACAGTACTTAGCTAATTGGGAACCACTGGTGTATAGGATTGCAGCCTTCAAGCACGTTAACTTCCTTTTATTGAGTAAACTATTATCCTCCAAAATCTCCCTTTGAAGCTGGCAACAATTGATTCAAAGATTGTCATTTAAACTCCAGTAGCATTTCCCTGCAATTTCTTGGAAATCTCTTTTATTAATGAAACCTATACAACCCATTTCAGCCGACCCAGAGGCCATGAGCCTCAAAAGAAACTATGCAGCACTTTAGTTCTTGATTCAAAGCACTATTACTTATTCAGTGCAACAGACTCTTAAATCTGAAAGGCATAATCTTCCAATACCCAACAAATCTCTACAAAGCCTAAAACAGACTAGGCCTGAACAATTCATGACTCATCAATCCACATGTTTAGTCCTCTCTCTGCTGTTTTAATTATTTTGTGGTTTTCCTTTTTTTATTTTATTTTACTCTCTTATTGTAAACTGCTCAGGGATTGGTGTAGATGAAAGATAGTATATAAATTATACTATCTATATTCTATCTCTATATACTAATAGAGCTTTGGCTATTGGGTGGTATAGAAATGCAATAAATAAATAAATAAATAAATGCCCCTTCGGCTAAATATGCTGACGTACCAGGACCTCAATAAATCTAGTTTTGCTGCTTACCTTAGACAGCAAAAAGAAGGGGAATGTTAAACAACCGGCAGCTTACTTTGCAACACGCATTGTGCATGTGCTCTCCACCATGACAAGCCTCATCAAAAGTATTGCTAATGCACCTATGGAAAAGAATCAGGAGGTCTTAAGCCTTGAATTGAGACAATTCAAAACCTTAAGCATCATAGAATTATAGAATCATAGAATAGCAGAGTTGGAAGGGGCCTACAAGGCCATCGAGTCCAACCCCCTGCTCAAGGCAGGAATCCACCCTAAAGCATCCCTGACAGATGGTTGTCCAGCTGCCTCTTGAAGGCTTCTAGTGTGGGAGAGCCAACAACCTCCCTAGGTAACTGATTCCATTGTCGTCCTGCTCTAACAGTCAGGAAGTTTTTCCTGATGTCCAGCTGGAATCTGGCTTCCTTTAACTTGAGCCCGTTATTCCGTGTCCTGCACTCTGGGAGGATCGAGAAGAGATCCTGGCCCTCCTCTGTGTGACAACCTTTTAAGTATTTGAAGAGTGCTCTCATGTCTCCCCTCAATCTTCTCTTCTCCAGGCTAAACATGCCCAGTTCTTTCAGTCTCTCTTCATAGGGCTTTGTTTCCAGACCCCTGATCATCCTGGTTGCCCTCCTCTGAACACGCTCCAGCTTGTCTGCATCCTTCTTGAATTGTGGAGCCCAGAACTGGACGCAATACTCTAGATGAGGCCTAACCAGGGCCGAATAGAGGGGAACCAGTACCTCACCTGATTTAGAATCTATACTTCTATTAATGCAGCCCAAAATAGCATTTGCCTTTCTTGCAGCCATATCGCACTGTTGGCTCATATTCAGCTTGCAATCTACAACAATTCCAAGATCCTTCTCGTTTGTAGTATTGCTGAGCCAAGTATCCCCCATCTTGTAACTGTGCATTTGGTTTCTATTTCCTAAATGTAGAACTTGGCATTTATCCCTATTAAATGTCATTCTGTTGTTTTCAGTCCAGCACTCCAGACTATCAAGATCACTTTGAAGTTTGTTTCTGTCTTCCAGGGTATTAGCTATCCCACCCAATTTTGTGTCATCTGCAAATTTGACAAGCGTTCCCTGCACCTCCTCGTCCAAATCATTAATAAAAATGTTGAAGAGCAATGCTTAAGGAAGCCAGAAATAAGTCTTTGGTAGCCCAAATCATACACCCACTAAGAAATGCCCTTAGCGTTGTATCTCTGCAAAGACTTGATTTTTGCCTGAGGAGTTTCCAAGCATAGTGGCCCATATCAGTCATTGTCACACCTACGAACAAATGAAGGGGTTGGACCTCAAAATAAGCAAACCACATAAAACAAAAACCTGGCTCTGTGAGAATGTCACCATTGAGATCCTGTATTATAATGGAGGCCTGATCAATTCAGGATGAAGTCAAAGTAGATTCTTTGGATTACCAATATGAAACTAGACCACTTGTGAAAGGAATGACAGGTTATTGATAGAAAATGAATACAGAATAAAACTAGAAAGAAAGTTCACACATCTCTTCAGCCCGCAGAGCTAGTAACTCCCAAAGAGCTTGCATTTTGCTGAACGCCCAGATCAACAGCAAACAGAGATTGTTCCTTGAACCCAAGTTTTCCAGGTAGGTGTTGCATGTTCCTCCTGGAGCAAGGCCAAACTGGTTAGGCCTCAGCTACATCATTTATACACTTTCTGATATTCTAGTGCATGCCCCAAAGCATCTCAGGCAGGTAATGTCTTCCATCCTTCCCAACAGATGCTAGAAGAGTCAGAGCAGTAGGTACAAGCAGGCAAAAAGGAGAAACTGAGTTTTTCTTCAGCTGAGCCTGAGAAGAAAATGGGAAGTGGAAGGGTCATCCCAGGCAACTCGTGAGAGCCAGTGTAGTGTAGTGGCTAGAGTGTTAGACTGGGAGTCAGGAGATCCAGGTTCTAGTCCCTACTTGGCCATGGAAACCCACTGGGTGACTTTGGGCCAGTCACAGCCTCTCAGCCCAACCCACTTCACAGGGTTGTTGTTGTGAGGATAAAATGGAGAGGAGGAGGAGGAGCATTATGTATGTCGCCTTGGGTTCCTTGGAGGAAAAAAGGCAGGATATAAATAGAATAATAAATAAATAAATAAATAAATAAATAAATCGTCTAAGTTCATAATCTAAGCTTGATCATTACAGACTTCAGCAACATCTCTAATAAATTCTTCTGTTTCCATAACAAGGGATGAGGGAATTGTTGGGTTATTGTGCCAGAACTTTTCTCCTTCTGGAACTCTGTTTGTGCTCAGAAACAAACACACATCACGCAGGTCTTACACAGCAGAGCTGGTTTATTTCCTTCAGGCTTCTGTGCAGTTCAATTCAGATCAGTTCAGATCAGCACACTGAGGCATACACAGAGAGCAGTGATCAGTAAGCAGTGATCAGTAAGCAGTGATCAGTAACATTTTACACAAGTGAGAAACTATATACACATCTTACACAATTCTTATCTACATTACATACAGCTGTGATGAGGCTAACTTAGAATCTTGGCAAGGTTCCTAGAACAGCCTCTATCTCAAGGTAATTGCTCACAGATAGTCTTTCTCTATTTAACCCTGAAATAGCCATACACACACAATTTTAATGACTAAGCAAGTATTTCTTTTCATATACTTAACAGTCCTCCTCTTGCGCATGTTGTTTAAATTGTGTTACAATCTGAGACCCAGCTTTAAAAGCATCTCTTTGTGTTTTACCATTGAACGTTCCACCTGTCCTTCCTCATTTGTTTTACTTTGAATACCCATTTACAGGTAATGGCTTTACGACCTTCAGGTAAAGGTACTAGCTCCCACGTTTCATTTTTTTCCATTGCTCTGATTTCCTCTGACATTGCTTCATGCCAGCCCTGAGCTTCTGTAGGTTCCATTTCCTGAATTTCCTCAAATGAGGTAGGTTCATAGGCTATTAGTAAAGCTCTATGAGAAACCTGTTTGCTTTGGTATTCATTTGAATAACGAATTGGAGCTTTGCGTTCCCTTTCTGGTCGCTTTGGCATAGTTACAGGCACAGTTTCCTCCTTTACAGTTTCTTCCCCCTCCCTCTCTTGCTGAGATTGTTCAGGAATTTCTTCTGTTTCTACAGCTTTCTGTTCTACAGGCAAACTTACATACTGTTTTGTTTCCTGCATTTGTTCATGAAAAACTACATCTCTGCTCACAATTACACTTTTGTGATATGGAGACCACAAACGATAGCCTTTTGTTTGTGTATCATATCCCAACAGTTTACATTCCAAACCTCTTTGAGCTAGCTTTCCTGGTCTGTTTTCTTTCTGAACATGAGCAAAACATTTACTTCCAAAAACCCTTATATGTGACACTCTAGGTTTTCTTTTGTAAAACATTTCATATGGGGTTTTTTCATGTACAGAGTGGTAAAGCCTGTTTAACAAATAATTTGAGGTGGACAAAGCTTCTGCCCAGAACAGGTTAGACAATCCTGACTCTTTCAATAGAGCTCTTAACATGTTCTGCAAGGTTCTGTTTTTCCTTTCTGCAACTCCATTTTGAAATGGTGAATATGGAGCAGTAAGGTCATGTTGTATACCTTCATCACTGAGGAATTTTTTAAATTGGTTGCTAAGAAATTCACCTCCCCGGTCCGTTCTTAGATTAGCTATAGGTTCTTTAAATCTATTTTTACTCCACTTAACAAAGGCTTTAAACTTTCCAAAAGTTTCACTCTTCTGTTTTAACACATACACAAATCCAAATCTACTGTAATCATCAACAATAGACAAGAAAAATCTGTTTCCTCCTTGACTTGTCTCAAAAGGACCTGCAAGATCTGCATGAATTAATTCAAAAATTCTTTTTGTTGTTCTCTCACTATGTTTTGGAATGTTTGACTTATGACACTTGGTTTCACTGCATACATTACATTCTACATAGTTAGAACATGGTTTGATTTTCACCCCTTCACACAATTCTGGAATCTTAGAAATTGTTTTATAGTTAGCATGACCAAACCTTTTATGAGTTAAATGGATACACTCTTGGTGTGGTTTGCAATTGGCTATTGTTTTTGTTGTGACTTTGCTGGCTACAACTTCATTTTTTGTACAAGTATTAATCACATACAAAGAATCTTTCATTATTCCCTGCACACACACCTTGTTTCCCTGTTTTATAGTACAATTTTCTTCAGTAAAACAAACCTCATATCCCATTTCTGTTAACTGAAACACACTTAGAAGGTTTGTTTCTAATTCTGGTACATATAAAACACTTTGTAGTTCAACTCCCAGACAATCAAAATATACATTACCCACACCACAAATCTGGATTTTTGTTCCATTTGCAAGGGTAACACACTTTTGCTCTGAAGTAGAAGTTTCCAAGGTTACAAATGAAAGTTTGTCTTTTGCCATACTTATTGAAGCCCCAGAGTCCAAAAACCAAGGATTCATTGTCTCTTTGATTCTTGCTAGAAGACACTTCTTTGTTGATTCAGCTTCATTCATGTTGTTTTCTTCTCTCCACTTTGCTGTCAACAGCTTTTTCTTCTTCTTGTTGCAATCCCGCCTTAAGTGTTCTGTGGAACCACAATTAAAGCATTTCCTTGCCTTTAATGCAGCCACCACGTCAGAAGATTTATGGCTTTGTTGAAATTCAGCCACAGGAAGTTTAAGGCTCTGTTGTTTTGAAGCTTGTCTTCTTTCATAGGTTTCCAGTAGTTTTCCAGCTACATACTCAAGGGTTAAATTTTTCTCCTCTTGACTTTCCATCATGGTGACAACCGCGTCGTACGATGAATCAAGACTTGACAAAATCACATAGACTTGGTGTATAGTTGTAAACTCCATCCCTCGTGCCCTGAGTTGATTGAAGATTTCTCTCATGCTTTTCAAATGGTTTGACATAGACTCCCCTGGTTTCAGCTTCATTCCATACAGCTTCCGGGTTAGAATTATTTTACTGCCCGCTGTTTCTCTTTGATATACAACTTGTAGCACATTCCAGCACTCTTTTGATGTATTCAAAAACTGAATCAAGGATATTTGAGAGTCTTCCACAGCTAATGCAATAACTGCCATTGCTTTTGCATCGTCCTTAAACCATTTAGCATTCTGTGGATCTGCTCTATCTGGTGGATCCTCTGTGACTACATACCACAGTTCAGCCTGAATCAGATACATTTGCATTTTGTAAGACCATAATGAATAGTTAGAGTCATTCAGCTTTTCCAACAATTGATGCAAACCAGACATATTAGCTCCTGCCATTTCCTCTGCTTTAGGAATTGGTATCTCACCGTCCTCCTGCTCAGAGTCCTCCTCAGAGTCAGCCGACTGAGATTTTTCCTCACTTTGCAGCACTGGCTTTAGCTTGATGTCTTCCTCCATCAACAGTTTTCTGTTTTAGCAGACTCCTGGTTCTGGTTCTGATACTGCACCGTTCCCATCAAGTTCTGGTTCTTCTGCCTGGGTTAGGCTGGCGTAGGCTTCCTGGACTGGACTGGGCCCATAACCTTTGTTGGGTTATTGTGCCAGAACTTTTCTCCTTCTGGAACTCTGTTTGTGCTCAGAAACAAACACACATCACGCAGGTCTTACACAGCAGAGCTGGTTTATTTCCTTCAGGCTTCTGTGCAGTTCAATTCAGATCAGTTCAGATCAGCACACTGAGGCATACACAGAGAGCAGTGATCAGTAAGCAGTGATCAGTAAGCAGTGATCAGTAACATTTTACACAAGTGAGAAACTATATACACATCTTACACAATTCTTATCTACATTACATACAGCTGTGATGAGGCTAACTTAGAATCTTGGCAAGGTTCCTAGAACAGCCTCTATCTCAAGGTAATTGCTCACAGATAGTCTTTCTCTATTTAACCCTGAAATAGCCATACACACACAATTTTAATGACTAAGCAAGTATTTCTTTTCATATACTTAACAGGAATTCCTTCACAAGGTTAAGTTCACACATTCCTGTTGACAAACAAAATGTGTCTTTCTTCTTCCTATCAAGATTCAGATCTTGATTCCAGACCTAAGCAAGGACTAGAATGATTGTTGTTGTGTAGCTTCAAGTCAGACAGCATGTGAGTGCTTAACATAAATGGTATACTTATTTATTAAATTTATTTATTAAATTTATATACCACCCCACAGCTGAAGCTCTCTGGGCAGTTTACAAAAGTTAAAAACAATGAACATTAAAAAGTATACAAAATTGAAAACCATCAAAAATATAAAAACAACAGTATAAAACAACAGTATCCATTTAATCAACAACAGTTCTGGTGTCTATTTAAAAAAAAAATAGCATATGTTGTTAAATGCTGTTACATGCCTGAAGGAAGAGAAAAGTCTTGAATGGCAGTTCAAGCTGCCATTATGAGCATAGGAGAAAAGCAATGTAAATCCATAAATCTATACAAGATGAGTTGCCCGTGTTTTCATCTCTTTCTGCTCTTCTGCTTTTAACAGCTTGGTTTGTGGACATTAGCAGGTGATATTACTGAGCTCCATGCTGCGAAAAACCTTCACCTGCTAATTTCTGCAGTTCAAGCTGCCATAATGAGCATAGGAGCAAACCAGGCATGCTTTTTTCTAGTCGGTTGGCACTTGCTGCTATAAGCAGAAGACACTTTGCATGAAGATCACAGTATTCCATCCTTCATTTCTTTTCCCCTTGTATTTCTGTGTCCTGATTCTCAAACCTTTTGGCAGTAATTACAGTTGGCTCAAGTAAAACCCAGGAGAAGAGATTATTATGAATTATTACTATTACTGAGCCTAATCTAAGGTTTCATTTTAGGATTATTTTATTCCAACATTACATAGTAGTTCCATTAATAAATGAAAAAGCTAATAGAAAGGAGCAAATTGATATTAAACATTGGATGCAACTTTACCAAGTATTTCAGAAAAACGTGATAGCAATGATTAGAGAACCTCTTGTTTATTTTAGCCATTTGTCTATATGATAGTTAATATTGATTTTTGGCGCGGCTGAAACTTTTTAACTCACCCCAAATCAAGTCCCATTCTACAACTACGTCAATTTGCATGTCAGAAACCTATCCTTTTGTCCCATGACAGCTTTTCTTTCCTTACAGTTTATATCATTAAGAATGCAATCCTGTTTAGACAGAAATAAGTCCTACAACTCCCAGCATTCCCCAGCCAGCCATACTTGCTGGAGAATGCTTGGTACTGTAGTCTTCTTTTCTGTCTAAACAGGCATCGGATTGCACCCTAACATTCACAAGCTAACTGAACATGAGAGGAGAGGAAGAAAAAAACTAAATGTGATAGAATGTAATTTTAAGAGGATTTAATAAAGACTTACATAGATTGTATCTTCTGGTTTCTGGATGTTCATATCTGCTTCTTCATACACTAAGACTGACCCTATTTATCAGGGACAGCCTGTTTAGTAGTACCTCTTTCTGATCAATTTTTTCTGTTCGTTTGCCTTTGGGGTAGCTAGGGGAAATGCATTTTCAAGTTAGTTGCTAAAGTTGCCATTCTACCAGTTTCAGGTCCCTGGGACATAATAACAACGAACATTAGTATTAAAAGGCACCTTGGAAGCCATCTAGTCCAACAGTGCAGGAATCTTGCAACTACAGTATTGCTGACAGATGACCATAGAACCTTTGCCTAACTATCTCCAGCAAAGGAGAGCCCACCATCTCCCAAGGCGGCCCTCTTCCACTGTCAAAGCATTCTTATGTTTAGACATCTCCAAAAGTTTCGCCCAAATGGGCTTCCTCACCATTTACACCAACTGGCCCATCTTCTACATGCACTCCATTTAGACATCTGAAAACTACTGTCATATCTTCCATCAATCATCTCTTCTCTAAGATAAACATACCTTTGTTTCTAATAGTTAAATAGCACTGTGAACTTTGAGTGGGCTGTTTGCAAAGGTTTCTATCCAACATTAAGCTAGCAGAAAAATGCACAAGAGAGAGGTTGTTCCATTAGCGCCTGGGCGGACAACTTGTGGCCCTCCTGATAATGCTGGACTGCAATTCCCAGTCCCAGCCAGCATGACCAACTACATATGGAGGGCCAGAAGTTACCCAACTAGCGGTTTCATGAGCACTAGCAGAATGTCTAGCACAAGCAATACCTAGCCTGAGAAAGTTGTGAAGCAGCTTGTGCAATGGCATTAGAAGAAGTTGAATCAGAGTACTGGATTTGACTCATAGATTTATTTTGCTAAAAATAGGATTTCCACAAGCAGTAGAAGCTTTGCACTGGTGGAATGACACCACTGGATACAACAGAAAGATGCTTCGGTAAACTGATTATTTTTCCATTTGCATTAAAACATTGAAAACTGAGATAAAAGGTAAGAGTTAAATCGCTGAGATCCATTTAAATAAACCTAGCACTTACACAGGGGACTTGGAGTTAGGAAGTAGGGTTGTGTCCCACATACAGACATCACATTTCTATAGTGCCTTATAACAAAAACAAAAAACAGCTAATATAAAAAACAACAACCAACCAACCCAAACGAAAAAACAAAACAAATTAACACCCTCTACAAATAGGACTGCACTGAATGTTCCCTAATTGGGATGCTCATTTTGAAAGTAGCACATTCAGCGGACAAAAAAACATTCAGGTTGTTTTAGTGCTGTTTCCTCTTTGTGTCATTTCCCATCATTTTATTTGATTTTAACTTTCTTAAAACATTCGTATGCCATCCTTGGCCCTCTCTAGATTCCAGGGCAGTGTACAGCCAGTTTACCACAATGCAAATAAAACAACTGATGGAATCTTTGACGCCACACACAAAATCACTAACAATTTAAAATCCCTGCGTAAAGTTTTCTCTGCTGTTGAAATGATTGCTTATTTTCCCACTGGGATCATGCAAACCCAATCGGCGTGGCATATCATATGATGTGAGATCCAGCCCAATGTGTCTAACAAGTGTCTAAACTCAGTGAAACAGGAGGTACTTTTAAACACAAAATGACAGCCATCCTTATCTAGAACCAATTACCAAAAAAAAAAAAAACCCAGCCCCAGTAAAACAGACAGGTGAAATAGATCCAAGCCTTAAAATAATATTGCTTTTAAAAAAAGGAACATCAAATGGTTTTAGGTACCTCTTCCAGTAAGACCTTGATAAAAGGAGGACATTTAAGGCTGCAATCCTAGGCATGCTTTCCTGGGAGTAAGCCCAAATGAGCACAGGGGGCTTGCCTCTGAGTAAATATGCATAAGATTGCTCTGCACATCTCATCTACGTTTTTTGGTAGAAGGAGGAGTTCCATTTAATTGGCCACGAAGCACCTCAGGGGGGCATAGAGTTCGACAGTGAATTAAAAGCAGCAAAAGGGCCTTTCACTGAGGAGAGGGAATGCTGTTTAAGCTGGACGTGTTCTCATTCCTAATTGAGGAGAAGCCAACTCTACTACTGACCCCTTAATTCCTGAGAGAATAGAATGTGACTTGGCCACAGAAATGGTTCTGCGTTGGGAGGGGTTCCCCCCCCCCAGGTCACCTCCAACTGACCTCGCAATAGGAACAGCGGAGAAAACTTTCATAGCGGATTTTGCCTAGATTTAGCTTAGTTCCTCTTTGATGCATTTTCTTTCATTTCACTATGAATATTAGCCAATATCATTGCATCTGGATTGTAAACTTGGGCCGTTTTTAATTAACTCCTCAAGATGATTGTGTGTGGTGGTGGGTGGGTGGGTGAAGAAGCCCTTAGAAAAAAAGATCCTCATCCTACCTTCTCATGAATAAGCAATGCGCATTGGTGGCATACTGTAAATAATTAATCCAAATAACTCCTCTTGATGCCAGGGAGACTTGCTCTTGAGGAAACAGGTTTAGGAGGTCATCAAAACTTGTTCAAAAACATACCAAAGCCCTAGAGAAGCCCTGTTGACTTTCAGGCTCTTCATATTTGGCCCTAAAGTAAGATTTTATTAAGCCGATGGATAGAAATTGCTTTCTATATTTTATGCTGCTCATGTTATTGTTTTGTTGTCTCTTAAGTGTACCTGACATAAGTTCAACGAGAAAGCGTCACGTTCATAAAGTCCGATGTCACTGCAACTGATGTTTAAAGGAGTACAAGATAAAAGCAACGATTAGATTCCTTTCGCTCCTCCTAAATTTGACATAACACAAGCCTACTTGCTCAACAATTTACAGCAGAGATGAAATGAATATCCAGAAATGTGTGAAATTTCCCCGGGCCGTTTCGTTGCATTATTCAGGCTCTGAATGTGAAAATTCTAATGTGAATTGTGCATTTTGAATGACGAATTTCAATGTCGATATTTAAATGCTCTAAATTGGAATCTTTTGATTGTTTGGTTGTTTTGTTAGGCATTAGATTTGAAACAACGTAAGATGAGTTATCAAATGCTAAGTGCCGTGGACCGTTATCTGGTGAGACTGTGAAGAGCAGCAAGAGCATTTTTGCTGCATTTGCCAAGAGACTCCACTTGGGATAAATCACACTGTTGGGTTCAGACGTCATGATAAGCTCTCTTCAGCTATTACAGTTCATGAGTTCTCAGGGTGGCTTCTTTACAAAACAAACAAACAAACAGCTATGCTGAATTGTCTGCACCGGGTTCAAACATGATGATAATCTACCCTGACACTAACAAGGCTGTGGCGTATCATGTTGTGTAAACCCAGTCTTTGATGAGGATGATGGATCCTTTATGCTCTTAGGCATGCAAAGGTAGCATCTTGACTAGACTACATCCAATGGACTGTACATGGGGCTGCACTTGAATACAGCTCAAAAACTTCAGCTGGTCCAGAATGTAACAACCAGACTAGTTGCTGGTGTTTGCTACGAGGAACACATAATCATCACTCCCCCTCCTCCAATACTGCGAGATAGCCATTAGTTGCCAGTTCGTTTCCAGTCCATCTGTAAGGTAGTTGTTCTTACTTTTAAGCCCTATATCGCCTCGGTCCAGGATACCAAAGAAAAATCTTCTCTCAAATGTAACTCCACAATCTTCTGACGTCTAGTCATAAGACTTTCTTGTGAATGCCAGCCTTATCAGAGGTAGAATTATTCTTAACAGCTACAGTAGAGCTTATTTAGCTGTGACCCACAAACTTGGACTCCCCCACCCCCTGCGTGCATTAGAATTGCCACTTAAGGGTAGTTAAGACCCTCCTTTTAGGCTGGCTTTTCATTCTTGAGCGTTAGCATGCTGGCAGCCAATTTGGGGCTGTGAGGTGGTTGTTTTCTCCAGCTGCTGGATAAAATTTTGTTACTGTAATGTTCTAATGATGGTTTTATTATTTCAATTCTAAATTCTCGAACTACAGAAAATATCCCCCTCCTCCTTAAAAAAAATAGTATGAGGGAGGGGAGGGAGAGGGAGAGAGAGGAGAGAGAGAGAGAGAGAGAGAGAGAGAGAGAGAGAGAGAGAGAGAGAGAGAGAAGAATTTGTGTCTCTACAGTTTCTCTGAGCCATTCATCATTCTAGGTTGCAACCCTATGCACACTTATCTGAAAGTAAGCCCTACTGAACATACTCAGAAGTGGAAGTTACTTCTGAGTAAATATGTATAGGATTGTACTGTTATAAACCTACATCATGGCCCTCTACAGCTATAAACCTCTCCTTTACTTACCTACCTGGGAGTGAGTCCCATTGACCTCAGTGTGGCTTATTTCTGAGTAGACAGGCATAGGATTGCACTGTCATTCGTCTTTATTTTCGAAGGCAGAAGCTGCACATTTTGAACCATGAGGTTCAAAACACAGAAAATGAAAGTTCTCCATACAGTACCTAATTCACTTATGGGATTTATTATGACAAGGTGGGATGATGGCTTAAATATTTATATATTTGTTTGTTTATTTATTAAAAAATCATGAGACAAATTTATGGAGGCCTATTTTCTTTCACCATCAGCCATAATAGCTAAATAAGACCTCCATGTTCAGAGATGGTATGCCTCTTATTACTAGGTGTAATTTAATACTATTACTTTTACAACTATTATGACAATGGCAGAAAATAATAATAATAATAATAATAATAATAATAATAATAATAATAATAATTTCTGTAGCACTATCAATGTATATGGTAGTTTACAGGTCTACCATGGCGATCACAGGGACTGCCTTATGATGTGTATTTAAAATGTATATACCAGTAATGGGCACACGTCAGGCTTGTGGGATCTACTTTGTTTTACTAGAACTTTAATGTCCACCAATCGGAGTGAGGTGCAAAATAACGTTATGGAATCATCTCCCTGATGAGACCTGCCTGGCACCAACTGCACCAGGTCAAGACTTTTCTCTTTTCCCAGGCATTTGGTAGCACATGTGTTGAGATTTTAATCGATCCCAGATCTGTTTTTTAGATTTGGCTGATTGCTCAAAGTGGTTTTTAGATGTATGTTGTCTTTGTATATATTGTCTGTTGTATGTTTTTATGGTTTTAAATTTTGTATCTCATTTTTATTGTTTTAATTATAAGCCACCCAGAAAGCTTTGGCTATGCGGTGGTATAGAAATGAAACTAATAATTAATAACAACAACAACAACAGAATAAGGTAATGTGGTGCCTCAGAGCACATGTACAGCCCAGGAATTTGTTTTTGTTTCAGAACTAAGTGTATAGTTCTTTGTGCTCAAAAAATTGTTCCTTGTCCCCCCCCCCCCCATTTTTCCTCATTTCAGTAGCCTAATTCAGGGTGGGGAAATCTTTTTGTTGTTGCTGTTGTTAAACAGTCAGGAGTGAGAAACCCTTGCTGATCTACTGCAGCCACCCCTGGAACTACCAATAGCGCCTAATCTACCTTCTGCCTACTCCTGCCATATACAACTAAATGAATCGGGTTATGCGGACGTCAGTAAAATAGCCTAAACATGGTTACAGCTTATAAAACCCCACAAACTTTCCCTGGTCCACCTTGTTTCCCGGTGACCTGAGCCACTGACGTGTGTCATGAAGTTTCCCGCTGTTAAATTCTCTATCTACTTGAGTGTTTCACTTCTCTCCCCATACACCATCTGTCTCCTTCCCTTCACAGCACTTTCTTTCAACATTCAGAGCTTAAACGCTGAAAGCTAAAGAGCAGGGAATCCGAGAATAGAAGATTTGAAACCGAAGCAGTTTCTGAGTTCTTTGAAGGGTCCCCACAGATGCACGTATAGGGAGCCCCCAATGGAGAACTCCATCGCAAAGGCAATCCTCCATCGCAAGGCTCTCCACCTCCACAAACAAGTTGAACAGCATGCCGTTCTTTCCGGAGTGATAGATGAAAGTCGCGGCTGAATACAAAAAGAAGCTACATATGCCACTAAGGAAACTAAATCATAAGTAAGCAGCCGAATGGGCTCTAAAACAGTACCGCGGGAGGCACAGCTGTTCAACAAGACTTAAGAGAGTGTCTTCCAATACAGATTACATTCCGTATCGCAAATCAAATTCATATTCAAAACATTGAGACCAAAAAAGGAAAGGAGAAAAAACACAGATTCTAACAGAAAACCATTACTTTTCACTCACACGTCCAAACCAATTAGATGAAAATGCAATTGTGAGGGAAGGCAGTGGCAGTTCCGCCTCCCAGAAGGAATTCATCTACAATATGTATTTGAGGCGTGTTTGTAAGTTCCGAATATGAAAGGTGTCAATGGCACTTAAGAACCTCACAGAACAAAAAGCCAACTATGGCAAAACATGATGGGAATTCTTCTCCTGCATTGTCCACATTGAAACAAAAGGGGTGTTCTGGACTGGCCCTATCTTTGGGAAGAGGGAGGTGGCTGCCTCACAAAGCTGATTTTTTTGCCTCACGTAACTGACAGTTATTTTTATTGCATTTTTCCTCCCAGAGGAAGGTGCTTGTGGGATTTTCTGTCTCAGGTGCCAAAATAGCTTGGCCGTGTGGGATGGCAAGTACCATTTGCGTGTGTACCATTTGCTCTTCTTCCTCAGGCAACATAATGTCTTGGGCTCTCCCTGGACACATCTGGGGTGCCTAAAGGTCTCAAGAAAGGATGCTCTACTAGGTAGCATAGGAATCATCAGAGTCATCACTCCTACTCCTAAAATCTTTTCTCAGGCTTGCCACTTCTTTCCTATCCAGCACCAACACCTCGTATTCATTTTCAAAGCTCACCATCAGTTTGCCTCATGCTACTTGCCTGTCTTTATCTCCTGCCCATCACTGTGACTTCTCCAATTCTTGACCCCATCAGCAACCTGAAGGCCAACAGTTGTCAGCTGTTGGTCAGAACAGTCTCCATCCTGGGCAAACCACAAAGGTCCCTTGATCAGTGGAAAATAGGTGTAGAGAGAAATTAAGTAGAGATCATTTTCAATGTTGTACTAGATTATTATTATTATTATTATTATTATTATTATTATTATTATTATTATTATTATTAAAAAAATAAGTCAATAGAAGCCAAATTGGGTAAGTTTACCTAGTATTTGGAAAGGACAAAATCTAAGAGAATAAAGTCCCAGTCACTCACCTCATGTGCCACATGGCAAACAAATGTTGAAACAGAAGAGATTCAAAAGCAGCTTACGATGTTGTACAGGGGAGGCCACTCTTTAAAAAACAGGGGTGGAAAAACATCCACTTTGGATACTAAATCTCATTCTTTTTCATTTTTACCATTTGGCAGATAGCACAATCCTTTTGTTGACATGCCAAACTAGCCTCCTCAAGGTGCATTTAGACTGCATGTTTCATATCCTATTGTCTGACATTTCAGGCAGTTCCAAAGGAGACCGGAATTTTTTAGTTCTTTTGCATTCTAATTTCTTTTACTACATCAGTACCATCACTTGAAATACCAAGGAAGCCATCTGCTCTCCATCAGATCTGATGGCCATAGTAGCTCTTACATTACAAAGACCACCCAGAAAGGCTTTCATACCTATCATATGATGATGAGCACATTTTATCATTTCAGCATGGTAAGAAGTCATTCAGTTTCATAAAAGACCCATATGGGGAAGTTAATAGAGGAAGAGTTGCCAAATTTTTCATTCATGATTTATGGAAATAATCGTATTTATTTCATGAAGGAAAGGCCATCCTTCTACTTCCTTAGGACTGGTTTATATATGCATGTGTGTCTATCACCACATGGCCACAGCACAGTCCCCCTCTCAAAAAATATGGGGGTCCATCAGGAATAAGGGACAATTTTGTTCAGTTCACTTTCATTTAGTTCACACCAGAGATAGACGTTTCATATCACCTTGCATAATTTCTGATTATGTTTCAATGAGCCAGTTCACACAATCCACTGTGAGTGGTCAAAAGTTAGTAAGTAAAGTGCTCAGAAGTAATGGTTATCTACTTCAAATGGCACAGGCTTTGATGGACTTAACCAAGAAATAGATTGCAGAGCTAGAAGCTAAACCGAAGAGCCTGTTTACACAGGGTGGATAATCAGCTGTTAATTCATTGCATCTCCTTTCGATTTCATCGCAAATTTGAGATCCAAGCTCTGCACAAAGAGTGTTTCCTTTCCTGCTTTTCCATTACATAACCTCTAGGTGGCACTGTGATATAGCAGAATAGCATAGATACACAAGAAGAAACTGCTTTCTTTTGTTTTCACAATTATATGCCACATTTTCCCTGCTCAATAAAAACATGCCAAAAGTGCTAGTTAGACACAGGAGCCAAACTGGAGGGTAACATCATCATCTAAAGAACCTGTAAACTACAGTGAGTAGGAGATGATGCATGCACAATTAATGCCTTGTGTAGAAAAGTTTGAAGCGCTTCCATTGGAAAACAGTCTTGAAATCTGTCAAAACATCTAACATAGATCTCAGGCCATGGCTTATACAGAAAAAGATTTTACATAGATCACATTAGACACCAGAATTATTTAAACACCTCGGCATCCTGTAGGACAATCCATGTTGGGGGTACATCAATTTGCAGGCTAATCTAGTGCAAATATAATGGAGTTATACTCAGTATAAAGGATGCTCATGCCTGAATAAGATACATTCTGAGCAAATGGGACTTGTCAGAGAGGCCATGCTGCATGGTTTAGTAAGGTTACACTAATAGCTAAAGGTGCAGTCCTATGCAAGTTTAGACAGAAAAAAAGTCCTACAATTCCCAACGTTCCCCCACCTGCGTGCATAGGATTGCCCCTTAAATGTAGTATTCTACAACACTGGAAAGCAAATAAGACCCCCAAATATATACAAAGTTGGATTCAGGATCTATCAACCTTAGTTGCCCATGAAAAACTGTATTACACAAAATTGCTAAACAATAATAATAATCCAATTAATATGGGAAAGTCTTCTTGAATTATATGCAAAGTAATGTGATCCACTTCCAAATAAAAAGAAAAAAAAGTGCAGGACAGCAAAGAGAAGTGCTTTTACTTTATTTATTTCATTTATTCTATGCAATTTGATGATTTACTTACAGACGTGAAACTTTTACTTTTAAATACAGGACAATATGAAGAAGGGAGGAGGAACACTAAAGGGAAGGGAATGGTGGCAGGAGGGGGGAAAGTGTTTACTGTTTGCATTGTACTAGAAAATGGGGGGACTAATACACTTTTAATAACAAAAAAGAGGCATATCATATTATGCATATATGATAATTCAGCATCAGTACGAAGGAAATTGTGAAGAACAAACTTTTCAACTGTTTTATTTGATCTAATTGCTCATGTTTTAATTGCTCAAAGAAGGTATACCTATGAACACATGACATGAAGCAGCATTAGACTGAGTTGGTGCATGTTGCCCAGTGCCACTGGGAGAGGTTCCTCCAAGTTCTGCTACAAGAGAACCAGTTAAGTGACAATGCCAGAAATTCTCCTGTACCAATCATGTACCGTGAAACTATGGTCCTTTTTCCCTAATAAAAAATTGCAGCCGTTTCAATGAAAGAGCAGAATATGCTGAAACAGGTAACAATCTCTAATGGTTTTGTAGATCAGCCTTCTACAACCTGGTCCCCTCAAGAGGTTTTGGATTTCAACTATCCTCAGCCCCAGCCAACATGGCCAATAGTCTGGACTTCTAGGAACACTGGAAATTCTAGTCCAAACATCTAGGGAACCAGATTCTGGGCACCAGATTGGGGAATGCTGGTGTAGTTGAATTGTTGTGGATCATAGAATCATAGTATAGTAGAGTTGGAAGGGGCCTATAAGGCCATTGAGTCCAACCCCCTGCTCAATGCAGGAATCCACCTTAAAGCATACCTGACAGGTGGTTGTCTAGCTGATTGGGGATAAAGGCCCCAACCCTCCAAAAATCTCTCAGGTGTAAAATCTCCATCCCCACCCACCCACAACTTCCTACATTGTCTTGGACTGGCATTCATACGTGCTATCAGAAGCCATGTGGCCCACTGGAGAGTGACTTCAAATCTGAAACTGGCACCCCAATCATCAAAACTTGACCTGAAAGTAAGTTCCCTAGTTTACCATGGAGCTCACTTCCAAATGACACACCTTTTAAGCTCAGTGGTTTGCCGGTACCTGCATTTCCCCTTCCTGATGTTTCTTTACAGAGAAAAAATATATTCCCCTGCTCGCACAGAAATGCCCTCTCAAACTGCAGTTTTCATCTGTCCGTGGAAACTCTTCCCGCACTTTTTTGCCTTTTTTTTAATTTTCTATTGTGAATATTTATTTATTTATTTATTAAATTTATATACCGCCCCATAGCCGAAGCTCTTGGGGTGGTTTACAAAACAGAACAGAAAATACGTAGTGAAAATGGTGGTAGTGGTGGAAACCGTACATTACGTATATAAGATTATTGTCATTTTCCACCATGTGTACCATTCATTAAAAAAAAAAAGGAAGAGAGTTATACAAAGGTTTCAGGAAAAGCAGACCGGATATCCGTATATTTATCCACTTGCAAGTTGCGTCTATATAGCACCCATTCAAAAGTTGACAGTGTTATTAGGTCCTCGATCCATTGCATTATGGGAGGTGTGGACTTGTCCTTCCAATGTGATAGTATAAGTCTTTTGGCTGTCATAAGGGCTCTAAAGATCCATCTGCGCTGACCATGTGTTAACTTCCAAGAAGCCAGTAGGTAATTTGGGAGGACATGTACATTATTCCATATTATAGATTGTTTCAGCCCATGGAAACTCAACAAAGATGAGTCTTATCATTAGGCTGTGCAGAAATACAGGGACTTGTTCCTTAATAGTTTGATGGATCCTGGATTTTAGGTCTGCAAAAATAGGCCAGAGCGGATGGGTTCGACAACCCATCCATGTCACTTCTGAAATTGCCAACTTCTGAAATATTGAGGAATAAGCCCGCCACATGTGCAAGTATTCTCTTTCTCTCTCCACACATACACACACTGAGGAGCAGGTGGGGATGGGGAAGACAGATTCCATTCATGAGAGCCTGCAGTTGAAATGGTACAAGTTAGAGACATGTTTACTATCTTATCTGCTGTTTGTGAGCACTAGGCCTTCATGAAATATCCTGTCACAGCACGCTCTCTTTTTGCCCTGAAATCAATGGAATAAATTCTACCTTACTTTACGAGATCGTACCTTACAACAAGTAACTGGAAATATAGCTCTTAAGGTACACATGTACCAGATTCTAAATGATTGCAGCTTGAATATCCTCACCTGCGCAGTCGTATTTATAGAAAGGAAAGCTTCAAATAAATTGTGTGCATTTCTGCCGTGGAAAGTAGCTGCAGGATGTGAAGTTCAATAGATCACCAGTCCAATCCCCCTAACATGCCAACATCTATAATACTGCTATCCATTGTAATGATTCCCAAAGTTCTTGTGCTATATTTAACAGGGTGTGTGTGTGTGTGTTTTAAAAAAACCACTTCCTCAAATATATGGCCAAGATCCATACCCACAGAGAAAGGATTTTCATTGTTTATGACTTTTGGGGGGATAGCATACACGATGGATCTGCTACAATTCATTTCCCTTTCCTCCGCAAAGCTGTTTGAAAATCATTATCCTTCAGTTTAGCTCGATTTTAAGCTCTGCTCTTGATCTATTTTTAAGTGGCTGTGATTTTTCTGGAGTTTAACTCACCACATCAATTTTGGAGGAAAAAGCGTTCCTTCTGGTTTCCCTGAGAGATTTCAGAAACTCAAAGCAATTTGTCCCCCAAATTATTATGAACGCTTACCTACTTCTCTACTACGTTGCCCCCAATTGCTTTTAGACTTCTAAGAAACAGAGCTTGTTACTTCTTCTGGAAACTTCTCATTCCCTCAGCTCTGGTAGGGGCTTGTCTTGCTGGGCATTGTAAAGTTTGGGGTTTGTTTGTTTGTTTGTTTGTTTGTTTGTCATAGTCAAAAATAGGAAGTCATGGTTTCCAGTAGATAAGCCTCAGTTTATTGATGCAAATGCTTGAAGTTTTATTTCTTCTCTGTTGCAGAGCTACTTGCATCACATGGAGTTAGTTTTTCTTATCACCAGTGTATCTTGCAAAAATGCATTTACCTCCTTCAGATTTTGTGGGGCTTACTTTGAGGTTCCCAAGCCAGCTACATTATATGAAAGCAGTCCAATTAAATCTCACGGAACTTACATTTTTCCTTGGACCTGGATTTTAGTATTAGAATACATAGAGTTGACACGGAACAAAAATGTCGTTAGAACCAACCTCCAGGTCCCAAAGCAGACTGTCCTTTCAACGGGTTTAAGAATTCATCTCCTCATCGTCTGAGGCTGGGACTGTCCCACAGTTATTTGTGCTTAGGTCTCAGAACCCTTTTTAACACAGATGGCAAGAAGGATATGTTACATCAGCCTGTATGATTGCAGAAACATTGGACCTATAACAACAGCATCATAGAGCTTGTCTTGATGAGGGGTTTGCCACAGGGTGGGTCCGAGTGGTGGCAGTTCATCTATCTGATGCAGCTGCCATCCCAACGTCATCCAAGGGTAAACCCCCAAAATTCCGCTTAAAAAAAGCCACCACTTACCCCAACTTTTTTTTTTTTTTGCTATGGAGTCATGTCACAGTCGATAGCGACCACTGACTGGTCACCATTGGCTGGACAAGGAAGGGGGCAGTCTTGGTCCAGACACCGCATATCTCTTCCTCCCCCTCCAGCTTTCCCATTCCTTCCCCCATTTTTAAAAAAGTTTTTTAGCTGTAAATAAAACCAAAAAAATGGGAGTTATCTTTAAATGCAAAGCTTCATATTTACAAATAAATAAATAAAAAATGGGGGGGAGGAAAGGGGCCCATTCCTGTCCCCCCTCCCAGTTTTAATATATAATTTTAATCTGTAAATGTGATGTTTTGCATTTACAGATTTGAAAAATGGGGGAATGGGAATTTCTCCCCCCCCCCGTTTTTTGTGTTTTGTTTTTATTTACAGCTAAAAAATAAAAATGGGGGGTGGGGAGAGGAACAGGGCAGCCAGAGGGAGGTCAGAAGGAGGAGAGCCAAATAAATAAATAAATAAAATGGGAGGAGGAATGCGCCCTGTTCTTCTCCTCCTCCCATTTTTTTAAAAAAATATTTGGGGCCAGCCAGAGGGAAGAGAGCCGGTTTGAGTGCAGTACATCCTTCTCTTCCTCCCCCTCTGGCTTCCTTGTTCCTCCCCCCTCCATGCTCGGCACAGCAGCGGTGGTGGTGGTGGCATCTCCCACTTGGGCTCCTTCCTGCACAGATTCCAGGAAGGAGTGTAAATGTGGGAGCCCAAGGCCTCACAGCACCAACATGGCACCATCAAGACATGATTTTTGCACAGCTGCTCATGGCCCCAGCCTGAAACATCCATCCACCAGTTTTCCCCAGATCTACCTTTGCTATAACATGGCCTGAATAAGCCCCTGTTTCTTAGCATCTTTCTTCATTCATTCATTCCTTTTCTATGCCACCCAATGGCCAAAGCTCTCTGAGCAATTTACCAAAACAGAACCTTAAAATCCAACATAATAACGCATGACATAAAACCTTTCAAGTACAAAAATTGAAAACAATTTGAAACAGCTAAAACAATAACATACCAGGACCTGATAAAAACAACTTACACTAAAAAGCCCCGTCATATGCCATCAAATGCCTGGAGGAGAGGAAAGCCTTAACGCGATGCTTTCTTGAAAGTGGAAATGTCAAGGATAAGGCAGAAGGCAAAAGAACCACAAAGAAGCACATCATTTTGGACTTCAATTTCCAGAATTCCTGACCATTGGCCATTCTGGCTAAGGATGATGGGAACTGAGGTCCAAAACATCTAGAGGGCACCAGGTTGGAGAAGGCAGATGTAGAGGCTATGGTGAGCAGATATCTATGTGTAACAGTACACACCTATTTTGAAACCGGGTTCCTTAATCTCTTATTAATAGGACTCATCAGGAATAATTGGGAGGAAAGGTAATCCGAGATAGCACATAAAAGTCAACTAAAGAAGTGAGAAATAGTTGACCAACTCAAAAGTAGATTTGCTAGCTTCTTAATAATAAATCAATAGGACCACTCCAGAGTGAGGACTAAAACGTCTGCTGGTTATGAGCTCATGTCAAAGCTATGACATTATGATAGATCTAGGTTCTTCCTTCCTTGCCTTCATACACAGTAAAGGTTTATTTCATTTCAATGGAAGTCTCAGCTGTGATGTACTTTCTGCTTTTGTGCTTTTCTCCTCTTCTATGCTTGGTTGGATTTCAAAGCTCTAAGCAACCAACTTTGCTGGTTACCACAGCACAGGATCAAAAGCATTGATGCTTGACTGCTGTCTAACAGAATCTTTTCAAGTACAAGTTCAGAGTAATAGCTCCCCATCAGCACTGGAGCATTTCTTCATTCATGACATTAGTGTCACTGAGGCTAGCGAGCAAATTACTCACAGCGACTGCAGTTCTTTTGCCTCTTTGCATGCGGACATCGGGAGGCGACAAAACCAGGTTAAAACAATGCAAGCATTTTCACCACTTGTCTGAAAGAGTTTGCTGTTCAACCGATGGACAATTCTGATCAGAATAGCAGTAGTTAACCTCACTGCGAAAAGCCAAGCAACAGAACAGGCAATATCATTTGCTGCGGTTCCTGCCATTGGATTCCCCACTCAGCTGTCCAAACTGGTAAGTCCAGAAGGATGTGCATCACGGCTCTAAAGTTGCTTTTCATGAGACGTGCTAAAATGACTTTGGCATTTCCTGCATCTCAGCTGTGAAACCACAGCAAGGGTGCGATCCTACAGTCCCTGGGAGGGCATCCCAGGGACCATAAGATATTACCGACCTCTCGGGAAGCCTCTTCATCGCAGTGGCAAAAATGTCTGCCACTGTCCATCTTCCACAGCTGGTGCTCCAGTGATATTATTCGAGAAGGGGCATGTTGACTTGGGACAGATCAAGGGAGATTTTGGATCCTGTCCCCTGACAAAGCAGGGAAAATATGTTAGTCCTGGACTAGAATTGACAGAAAAGATCTGTCCTTAGGATCATGCACATTTTGTTTTGTTTTGTTTTAATACAAAGCAGCCAGATGGTGCTGCTTTGAAGATTGCTATAGAGATGTGGCATATTTTTAGAACTTGAGGGGAAAGATTTTTTTCCTAATCATCAAAAAGGGCTTCTGAGGTTGATAATTAATAAAAGAAAAGCTGTAGGGGATCCTAATCATGCATCATGTCTAGTTTGGCCTTGTGAAATAGGCCCCAAAACATTCCTCGTGTTGTTTGTGAAAGTGACCTAATTCCAGACCAATTCAGCGAGGCGAGGTTCTGCAGGACAGTAAAAAGCCCTTCGCTGACTCACTGGAATAAAACAAGGGAAGAAAAGGCAATCAACTTTCACTCCAGGATTCTTCCAGATTGCTAAATTGCCTCGTTTATTTCACTAAGCTGCTACATGTTACAAGTTTGAAGAGTAAATCATAAGGATCCCAATAACTGAAATTACTTCAGAAGTGAAAATTCTTTATTTGGCTCTATTAAATGATCTAAAAAGAAGGGCAAAGTAATGCATCCAAGATTGAAAGGGTTTCTCAGAAATGTTCAACTAGAGAAGTAAGTGAAGCAGTTGACCAGCAGACGGGCCCAGAAAATGAATACTCAAGATTAACTATTACGATAATAGACAAGGAAGGCATCCAAATTGCTTTTTCATTTCCTAACCAGAATGCCCTCAGCACTCCTGCACCCGCTAAATTCAATTACAGGTTAAATGAACACCGGATAGCTTGGGTATTTTTTTAAATGACGTTTTGGAGAGGACACTATCGTTACTTGGATACCAGTCTGTTTACTGCTATCAGCTACAGATTGGGGCTGTTCACACAACACACACAGTGGTCGAGTGTGGGTTGTTTTGAACCGTGCATTGTTTGTTGAACTGTGGCTTAGTGTGTTGTCTGAATGTAGCATGTTTTCTAAAGGGTGGGTTATCGTATTGTCTGAACAGAGCCAGACAGCTTCTTAACCATGCAATGTGGCTTGTTAACCACCCTGAATAACCCAACCACAAACCATTGGTTGTCAAGTTGGCTTGTTCAAGAAAATAAGCCACAGTTAATAAGCCACATGGCTGCATTCTGACAACATGGATAACACATATTTCAACACATATTTCAATGGTTCAAAACAACCCATACTCAACCATCGAGTGTGGGTATCGCCCCAAACCACAGACCTCCTCAAAACACTGCATCTCTTTGGGGAAAACATAGGCCTTCTTTTGGGGTCCACTTTGGTTGATCCACTGAGATTGCTCTCTGCCCCTTCCTATCCCTATTTAAGAGAACCTTTGGCCCGGGGGGGGGGGGGCAGAATGCCCTACCCCCAGTCAGCTCAGACTCCTGGTGCCACTCAGATATGACTAAGTCCAGTGTCACCAAGTGACTAAATAATACTGTGGCCCTATACACTCAGTTGGGATCTCTAGGCCCTGGAACAAATATAAACAACAATAGATTGTTCTTTCCTTAAATTATAACAGTTTCAAATAGCAAAATGTCAATTCAGTCGAGTATTAGATCTTAGACTGGCTTAGATCTGTCTAACAGCACTACCGAAAATTTAAAAGAATGGCACTCTGGGAATATTTTAAAAGCTTAAAGTACATTTTGCACTTACTAAACTGAAGGGAGTTCAAAATGTTCTCAATTATGTGTTCCTAAAGTCTTTTCTGGTAAATATACCTGCTTCTTTGTGAGTAATAAAATTCCTCCAGCCTGCTAAGTGAACAGGCTTCTAAGCAAGAGAAAAAGAAATGTTTCTATTATTATTTTTTTTTTTAAAGCTTTCCTTAAGATGGTTAAAAGCGATGGTGATTTTTTTTTCTTCTTCTTCTGTAGGTGGCAAACTATATGGAATTTCAAAATAGGTGCAAAAAATAGGTATTTACTTTAAGTGCCATTTGCTTCTGAGTTAGCGGCATTAAAAGTGACACTCTTGTGGCACGTCGTGTACAATTCCATATACGTTGTAGACACTTGACGCTTCATCATTGTTCATGTGAAGCAGTAAAATATATGCAGTACAATAATGGAATCCTGCGTGAGATGCACATTAACAAACACCGCCAAAAGCCTGAAGATTATTTGGTATTCATGATGTGAAGACAGAACAGAGTGAAGAAAAAAAAAAGAATGGTTGGTTGGACATTGTGAAAAATTTACTGTCACTGGAGTACAAAAAGAGATTTTTTTCCCTATGCTATTCCGAGTGCAACTTTATGGACAATACCAAACTCCATTTGCTGTAAGAAAGGAATCACAGCAGACCATGCAATTAAATATACCTGTATGTGTGTGCAGCTTAGTGCTGACTTTTGCAGGAAAGCTATCACTGATGATTCAGCCACTCACTTTCAGCTGATTTTTTTATAGATTTGCCAAGGCATGCAAGAAAAGTCTCCTTTATGCCAATGTAGTGATGATGGGCACAAATCTACTCTTCTGCGTAAATCAGTATGCAGAGCAGCAATTCATCAAATGTCATGCAATGCTCGATGTACTCTCCTGTGCTAGCCTCACACTGTTGTGATGTTTGTACCCATGGCAATATGCCCAGCCTCCCACACAATCCATCCTATGTTCCCACACATGCAGTATTATACTTCCTGATACTGGGAGCCATCTGTGCATAGGGTTGTTGTGAGCGCCCAACTGGGTAAGGGAGGCCAACAGACGTCCCTGCATCCAGCCCCTGGACCCAGTCAGGTATGACTGGCATGAGCAAGAACCTGCCCCCTGAGCACTCACGAAGGCCCACAAGCAATCGGGTGCAGGTCCACCCTGGGAAAGCACACTTTCCGGAGGCTCCAGAAAGTGCACAACTCCCCCGGACACACTAATGGTGGCTGCCATTAGTGTGTCAGGGGAAATGTGCCCTTTCCAGAGGCTCCACAAAGTGTGCTTTCCTGCCACCCTGAGCCAATGGGTGCCTTAAAGGCCCTTTTAATGCAAGGGCACCCTTGCATTAAGAGGGCCTTTGAGGCACCCATTGGCACAGGGGGATGCACGTTTTCTGGAGCCTCTGGAAAGTGCGCATTTTCACCCCTCAACACTAATGACAGTTGGGGAAAAGGGTGGGTGGTTGCCAAGGCCTTGGGGGCTCCCAAGCCTCCCAAGCAGACGGCAGGGGCTCACGCAGCCCGGGTCATTGGAGTGGACCACATATGTGCATTGGGCCTAGGAAGCAGGTGGCATACCAGTTCCCCCAACTTTGTGCCCTCCAATGCTTTGAATTTCAACTCCCGTCAGCCCTAGCCAACATGGCCAATACTCAGGAATTTTTGGATTTATTGTCCAAAAACATCTGGAAGGCACCTGATTGGGGAAGGCTAGGCTAGACTGTGCTTCCTTTTACTCCATTCTTATTAGGGATGTCAGAGAAATCTGGAACAGAATCAAGTTTTGATTTCTATGAATCCAGCCTGTGGATTCCCCAGTGGAGCAGCTTTTCCTGAGTCCACGGGCTACGCAGACTTGCAGAATGTTTTTTTAAAAAAGTTTTTGCAATTTTATGTAAATTTAGTCACAGAAAAATACATACAATTTGAAAAAGCACCAGCTGAAAAATGCACATTGATGGGGGGATGGATTCGTGCAGTTTCACAAGTGGGAATTTGGGGGGGGGGAATCTAATTCCATCAACAAAACGAAAGTGACCTGACAATCCACAAAATGCAGATGGAATGGATGAGCAGTTTTGCCAAGGAAGAGCAGTTTTGCTTCTGTCCATGTGTAGACCTTTTGGAGATACAAGATTTACAAAGTGGGAGGTAAGTTTCCTGGGAGGTGGGCACCGTTGGGAGGGGGGATGCAGGAACAGGAAAGACTCTTTAAGGAGATGGAGTTTCCTTCCTTACAGTTGAGGCTTTCCACTGCAGCTGCTACAGCTTCCTCTAAGGAAGAGATAAGACAACTTGGGCAGGAGAGAGACACCTGGGTGGGGGAAGATGTTTGATGGATTAAAGGGTTCTGTGACAAGCAGAATCTTCTTCCCTCATCACTCTCCCCAGCACAGATAAACAGATGTAGAAACAGGCTGCACACATGCAACGTAGCACATTTGCCCACAGAAAGACGGTTAGTGCTGGGCTTGGGGATGTTGAAGGTAGAGAGCATTTAAAAGTGTGGATAGTGGCATTGTGTCACGTAGTCACTGGGTGGCCCTGGACTTCATTAAATCTGGCTGAAGCCAGGTGTTTCTTTTGTTCTGTTCTCTTCGAGAGGGACAATGAAGTTCTTGTCTTGCTTCTGATTGGTGTGTCCTCTAAGCCTTCCATGACAGGCGACAAGTCCAAACACTTTGAGAAACTCTGCATTAGGCAGTGTCCTATTAAATACCTTAGCTACACTACAAATGTATAATATTACCTTTTAAAAATTTCGATTGTCTTGGCTTTCTTCCCATCCTAAGAATCCTGGGAATTGTGGTTTTCTGAGCATTTTTAATGGATGCTACAATTGCCAGGATTCCCTGAGAACAGTATATGATACTTATGTCAGTTTAAATCTGTCAGGTAGTTTTGCTCTCTCTTAAAAAAGAAAAGTAAAAGTAAAGTACAGGACAGGTTTAATCCCCCTCCCCCACTTCTAAACTCAGGTGTAGCATTGTTGTTGTTTATATATTTGCTTCCCTTTCATGTAAAACAGGTGCGTTGTTTGGGGTTTCTTATAAAGCCTTGCATGGCTGTTTACTCTTGGTGGTGTTTCTCAACCATATCCCTCGGCTTAATTAAGTTTGTTTCTTCACGCTACAAAATACTCTTCCTTGTTCAGCAGCAAGAAGAGAAAAGTAAAAATCAAGGGACATCCACTGAGCCATGAAGCTGTCAGTCCATCATAACTTGAATATTGATTATTGAGGGCTGGCGACATTCCCTAGGCGCACACATCATAGTTGTTGACTGAGAGCTTTAGACTTAATTGAATGTGGTGCTGGTGCGAGAAGTGATGAACAATGCAGCAGATGTACAAGCTAAGCTTCCTAGTGATTCAGCCTCCATTTGTGCAGTGGAAGGTTATGAAGTACACACGCTTTCCAAAGTTCTGCATTCATTTTCTACTTTTAGGCAGAACTTGATGTTACCAAAATAATAATAATAATAATAATAATAATAATAATAATAATAATAATAAGCCATCCAAAAGCATCAGCCCAGTGCTGTTCCCTCCTCCTGTTTTCTAATGTTTAGTTCAACTCACTGAATGCCCTTGTCTTTAATTATTTCCCTGCTCATGCTTAGAGTAGACCCATCAGTAGACATTACAAGAAGGGAAGTGACACGGCTTCCTCCCATCTCAGCCAGTTGCTGCAGGGGAGGGAGCAGGATGGCCATGCATCCTCTTCTACAGAGGAATGCCCCTCTCTTTGAAGGAGTGTCCAGTCCAAACCTAGGGTGACCATATGAAAAGGAGGACAGGGCTCCTGTATTGAAAAGGGAATTTCAGCAGGTGTCATTTGTATATATGGAGAACCTGGTGAAATTCCTTCTTCATCACAACAGTTAAAACTGCAGGTGCCCTGCCCTCTTTTAAATCTGGTCACTCTAGTATAGCTCCTGCACTTTAACTGTTGTGATGAAGAGGGAATTTCACCAGGTTCTCCATATATACAAATGACACCTGCTGAAATTCCCTTTTCTATGCAACTGTTAAAGATACAGGAGCCTTGTCCTCCTTTTCATATGGTCACCCTACCAAACCCAGCTTAAAGATAAAGATAAAGAACCATCAGGAGGAAGAGATGGGCCTTGAAGTTGCTCATCAACAACACCTGCACTCAGCAAGATGCACACGTCAGCTGGTCAAAGTCTTCTTCACCATAGTGAAATGCACTGTATTTCTATTTAAATTGTATCAATTATTTCTAAATTTGCACCTATATAAATTAGCATATGCACATTTTATGCAAATTAGTCTCCTCTTTGTGTGTGTGAGGGAGTGGGACGCCTTTCCTCCTCTTAGGTAATTCGTAAGTAGCCATCTTATGCAAGACTGACTTAAGATTTCACAGTACATATACACCGAAATTAAACAATCCACTAATAACAAATGTAAAATATAAAACTATTTCAATAGGAATAAAAATAATATATCTTGTCTAAAGCTAAAGGTTACCTAGGGTGACCATATGAAAAGGAGGACAGGGCTCCTGTATCTTTAACAGTTGCATAGAAAAGGGAATTTCTGCAGGTGTCATTTGTATATATGGAGAAGGAAAGGAAAGGAACCTCTCGTGCAAGCACTGAGTCATTATTGACTCTTGGAGGGATGCCAGCTTTCACTGACGTTTTCTTGGCAAGCCTTATAGCGGGGTGGTTTGCCGTTGCCTTCCCCAGCCGTTATTACCTTTCCCCCAGCTAACTGGGTACTCATTTCACCGAACTCGGGAGGATGGAAGGCTGAGTCTACCCGAGCCGGCTGCCTGAAACCAGCTTCTACTGGGATTGAACTCAGGCCGTGGGGAGAGTTTCAGCTGCAGAAACTGCTGTGAATTTCATTTACCGTGAAATTCCCTCTAGTATAGCTCCTGCAGCTTTAACTGTTGTGATGAAGAGAGAATTTCACCAGGTTAAACATAACCTTATCCTGATGTTTTCAGCAGGAACAGCCTTTGTAGCTGGAGTCATTTGGGGCCTCATTCTCTCAGGCCTCATAGAAGGGAGCCCAGCAGAGGAACTGTGCCCAGCTCTTGCAGGACTCACAGTTGGATGGTCTCATGCACAGCCTGTAAAATCTAGATCTGGGTTGGATCAAGATTTAGACATGCTTAGAGTAGACCCATTGAAATCAATGGGGCAAGTAAGTCGTGACTAATGTACTTCCCATTGATTTCAATGAGTCTACTCTAGGTAGAACTAAAAGAAGGTATAGCTATATCTGTATTGTGTGGGGGTGATATGTGAATGTGCATGCATACACATACATGCATGGGAAGAGGTGAATGTAGGTATTGGGGGTGGGTAATCTGGTGGACAACTATTGCTGCACAACTGGTATTAACTGCTTGCTTGTTTCTGGATCCTCACAATACCTTCCCAACCTGTACATTTGTAAATAAATAGATAGTCCAAAAAGACCAGAAATCTCCAGTGCTCTCTTTTCCAAAGGAACTTGTCATGCGAAAGCTTCCTAGACCCTTTCACACTCTCCCATTGGAGAGTGTAAAAGAAGAACCTATTAAATGCAAGGTAGGAGGACCCTGGACATAGCAGAACAATTCTCTCAGTATTCTTAATCGTCTTATCCCTGTACTCTAACTTTGCATAACAAAGAAAAATGGATGAATGGAATGGAAGGGGATTTTCTGTTCTTTGTTATCATCCTGTTTGATCCCACAGAGAAAATCCAATAGCTCTCTTTATAGAACCCAGATATTATTCCGGCCCCAGTTGTTTAACAGAAGCGTTGTTGTCATCCACAGAGACAAATATAACAAAGCTTCTCATTTTATTCCCAATGGTAAACTTAATAGCTGGCATGTGGTGTTCAGCAGTGAACTCAATAGGACTATTACAGCTTAAATTCTCATACTTCAGCTTAAAGGTGCGGTAGAATAGTTTACAGCAGTGGTTTTCACTTTCCACATTCACTTCCCTGCTGAGGAATGCCTGTAGACTGGCACTGTTCATGTAAAAGAGGAACACACCAGGTGTCCCCATTTGGTTCAGTTTTTCATTGGTCCCAAAATGGATGCATACTCCTTCATGATTTCTAGTCAGCTAGAGTGGATAACGGACAGTGAGATACCCATTGTCTATAAATAAATAAATGTCTAATCCCTTTATAAAGCCAAGTAATCTGGTGGCCAACACCACAGTGGCCTGATTTGGACGTCATGCTGAACTGGGGAAGTGCAGGAAATTTGCTCCATCAAGGTTTTATGGGTTTAACCAATTACATTTCAACATTCCGCAAACAAAATAAATGCATTCAACAAGATGTGCACTTTTGAAAAAATGCAAAAAGAAAAATGCATACATTTCCAAAATGTGCACAGATGTTTCAGCCAACAGGTGCACATGTCCAAAAATATGTACATCTAAACATGTGTACAAAAATGTATACATTAATGTGTACATTCATGCACACATTACAAAAAAAATGTGTACACGTTTTTGTACTGATTTTTTTAAGTTGCAGGTTCATGCAGAAATGGCACAGAATGATCTTGACCTCACAAGAGTGACAATATCACTGAGATTGAAATTGACAGATCAGTCCATCCCTATGCTAAACCATGTGTAGCATGACAGGAACAAGCTGCAGCAAGCATTGGATTCTTGTGCTTTCCTCCCTTCTCCTTCTCTGGTCCAGCCACAAGAAGGAATTGAGAAGCTTTAGTTTCCAGTTTAGATTAACCACAGTTTGTTGTGTCATTCAAACCCAACAAACCGTGGTTAACCTTTTAACCTTAACTATGTTTTTTTTTTTATATAAGCCAATGTCAAACATGAGTTATGAAGCTGGCTTGTTTAAACAAACCATAGCTAACATGAACCACAGTTTAGGGTTTGAAAAACACACCAATCTGGGATTAATAGAAATCAGAGGATAAAGCTTCCCAATTTCTCAGGGCAACAGCAGATATGGGAGAGGAGGAGTGTGCAAACCTGAGACTCATTGCAGCTTGTTCTTATAATGGTAAACTATAACATGTGATGTCCAAATGCAGCCAGTCTTAATGATTCATTGTTTGATAACCCCAAAAGAATCACAATGCTAGGGCTTTTCCCAAATCTTATTTGAACCTCGTGATGTTCTTTACCGCCAGTATTGTTCCAGGTAACTTTTCAAAGGACTTTTTTCACTTTCTGTGGTACCAAATCTAAATTTTCCAGCAAATGTACACTTGACAGGCGGCAGCAGTCAAACCTGGCCTCCCCCACTCCAATGAATATACCTGTATAATGCCAATGTTTCAAAAAACACAGAGATCATATTAACATATCGCATGACTAAACAGAAGAATGGGCAGAATGTAATTTGCAGTCTAGTGGAGGACCTCTGACCAATTTCTAGTGGATTCTCAAGGGCCTGCTTGGAAGCTACCATCATCCAGCACTATCTCCAGGATTTTGAGGGCCCTAGAGCAAGACACCCTCAATGGTCCCCTTCCTGCAGTGAGTCTACCTTTGCACAACTTTTGTCACCAGCTGCTATTGTTTCTCCTTCTCTTCCTCAACATTGCTATCAGTTGCTTGCTATCAGAATCAGTGAACAAATTGGTAGTGACATTTACTGCTCCTCATTCTCAATCTCATCACCACTGCTGTCTGGACCAGAGTGAGAATTAGATTGTAAGCCTATGCGGCAGGGTCTTGCTATTTACTGTGTTATCTGTACAGCACCATGTACATTGATGGTGCTATATAAATAAATAAATAATAATAATAATAGAAGCAGGTGAACCAGCAGGTTGCAATGGTGAAGAAGTGGAGAAGCTTCAAGGGGTTCCTGTCAATGCCCCCGTGCTGGGATGTGGGCCCTTGGCAGGGGCCTGACCATGCCTACCAATGTTCTTATATGTCCCTACAACCACTGCAAATAATTCTGGACCAGTGAGATATCTCTTAAATTCTTAAGCTGAAATGCATATTCAGGAGGTCTTCACACAGATTGATTCTAAGTCAACTTTTAGGAAATCCTTAGAGCGATTTCTGAAGGATTCACAAACTCTTGCTTTGAACATGTAAAACAAATCAGTGGGCTACGTGGATTCAAGTTATAACAATGGAGTAGTCCACACAAGTCTGAGGTCAGCCCATCCTTTAAAACATGATGAGTGAAAATGCAGAGGAACACTGCCTCAAAAGTTTAGTTGTAGAAATGTAATGAATGCAGTTCTGTGCTAAAGATGGGGAGGGACAGATTGGCAATCACTCTGGAATGGAGTAATTGTATAAAAATATTGTGAATTTAAAACCGTTCATGATACACTTAGCAAACTGTCAGATATAGCAATAAATAGTAGCCTAAAAAAATGATATACATGAAAGTGCACACACTCCACTATGGAAGCCACAGCTGATTACATGGCACATGGGGCATTCATTGTGTATTTATCATTCCCTACTCATGATTATTTGTAGTTTCTCCAGACGCTTGAGAAGTTTTTAAACAGCATTTTCCATGTTTTTGTTTTTGTTTTGTGGTATTATTTGTGTAAGCAGAAGAAAACAACTTTTCCACTTGTGGATTAGTTGGAATAGCTGCATTATTCCACTATACCACAGTGCCACCTAGAGGTTACGTAGCAGAAAATCACGAAAGGAAACTTTCTCCAAGTAATGCTCAGATCTCAATTCTGTGATGAAACCAAAGTTAGATACAGTGGAATATAACAGCCTCATATAGAAAAGCTCATTGTCAGTTACTGTTGCTATTTAACCCATAGTTTCTTCCACAACTATAAGTATCAAATACATAAAATTGAATTAAAAACATAGTATACATTATTAAAACATCCTAAAATTCCACTGGATAGGCCTGCGTTATGTAATGCATTTGCAAGAATAGAGATTACATCATGGATGGGGAACCATTGTTCTGTCATTGGCCATTGACCCCTCATGCAAAACAATAGCAGCAAAACAATTAAAAAAACATCCAATTGGGATCCACATAAAAAATCAAAACAACTTAATGTCATTTATTTTAGAGATAGAAATAGAAAACATTAAACTCGTCCAGTTTTTTTAGTGTGACGGCTGAGGTTACTTTTCCTTGGCGTGCCTCGTTATATCTTCTGGCAGGGAAGATGTTGTTAGTTTGCTACTGATTTTCCAAATTCATGTCATGTCAGACCATTAGAAAAGTAGAATAACAACTTCACGGGTTGAACCAAAAATCATAAAATTGTGAGATCGTCTTGCACTCCCCTCCATATCACATAAAGGCCATGATCCTTTGCGCTTCCCTGAGAGTACGCGCCACTGAATACAGGGAGTCTTAATTCTGGGTAAACATGGATAGGTTTGGGTTCCATGATTGTTAATAACTGCATTGGGGTGTCCTTTTGGCCTGAAGGAAAGAGCGAGTGAACTCAACAGTGTACACACTTCTTTGTGGTTGTGATTGATTGTAATAAACGGGGGTGGGATGCTTTTGGTTTTAAATCCAGACCATGTAATATTTGCCATTTACCCGTTTCCACATTTTCTTTTGGCTGTGGAGAGGTAGAGCAGGGAAAAAAAGCAAAAATCATGTGGGCAGCCCAGCAAAGAGGCCTCAAAACTGACAGCACCCACTCGTGCCTATTGCCTGAACTTAAGGTCATAGGCTTTCCACCTCTGCATGATACCAACTCCATAAAGATATGAAAACTGGCAATATTTCTGAAATTTTGTGAATTTTCTATCAGGGAACCAATTTGTAAAGCTTTCTCCCTCCTCCTTCAAACTTCTGACATTTAACAAAAATAATGTCTTTCACAACACTACGCATTTTTAGACATGTTTAAAGCACTTTATGTGCTCAATAAATGTCATAAGACCAGTAATTCACATTTTAGAGATATGCAATTTTTCCCCATTACAGAAGACTGTGCAACCAGCAGAGTGATTGTATGAGTACAGAAAAATCTGGAGTAGACTTGTTTGGAAAACACTATTAAAAATAAATAAATCAATACAGGCAGATGTATAATTTGTGAACCTGGGGATGCGTGTTTCTCAAATACTTTCATGAGGTAAGTCTTCTTTAACAAAATAAAGTCTAAATATTGGAGGATAACTAATCCCCAGCTCTTAGAAGCTTTGAAAGGGAGGGGGAGTTCAGTAAGAGCTAGGTACCGTGGGAAAATGATAAGTTCACAGTCAAAATAAATGAAAGTTAAAAAAAAGTCTGGCACTCTGCAAGAAAGTACCTCAGGCCTAGTTAGGCTGAAGGCCAGCCATTCTGGTGGCATAGGGTAACTTCTGGCACTCCCAACATTTTGGCCTACTACTCCTATCACCCCTAACCAGCAAAGCCAATAGTGAGGGATTATGGGAGATGTAGGCCAAAACATCTGGAGGGACACAAGTTGACCATCCCTTGTTAAGGACATAAGAAAAGCCCTGCTGGATTAGACAAAAGGCTATTTATTCCGGCACCCTGATTCTCACAGTGACTAATCAGAAGCCAACAAGCAGGATGTGAGGGCAATAGCCATCTCCTGCTGCTGCTGTTCCCCATGCCACCTCTTAACCTGGAGGTAGCATATTGCTGCCACCACTTATAGCCATTGATAGCCCTACCAGCTATGGGTTCTTGAAACCCCTTTGAAAGCCAACCAAGTTGGTGACTGCCACTACTAGAAATATCAGAGAAATGGGCAATTAATTCAAATGAGTTCAGATTTCTACAAATCTGATCTGCGGGTTCAGCAGCAGACAAGCTTCTTCTGAGTCACATGGATTCTACAGACTTGAGGAGCAGCATTTCATTTTTGGGAGGGATTTGTGTTAATTCACACCAACGCATTTGTGCAAGAGCACATTAACGGCAATGCACATTTGCACAGATGTGAATTCCTGCATGTAGAATGAAATTCTAGCGGGGGGAAAACCCCTAATTCCATCAATGAAAAGACAACAGAACACAGGATAACTGATAATCCGCAAAACACAGACAGAACAGATTTAATGAAATCCATACGTCCCTTGTCACTATATCTTGTGAAAACAAATTCCATAGTTTAAGTGATGTATGAAGAAGTATTCTAACTGTCCTGAATCACCCACCAATCAGCTTTGTGGAATGAGCCCTTTGGGTTCTAGTATTATGAGACAGCGAGAAAACTTCTCCCTGTTCACTTTCTCCAGTTTGGATCTCTGCTGTCACCCAACTCGGCAGCCTGGAAGAATTCTGTATTATGGTGCAGCTCACCCTACAACAACTGACCGCGGTTCCCTCCTCCCACCACCAGCCCCAGTTACCCAGGGACCAATGAGCCAGCATCTGACCTGCCAGGTTCCTGGCTTTAATGCAGTACCTGACAGAAAAATAATCAAGATAGAATGTTATACTTGCTATTCATGTAACGTTACATGAATGCAGAATCTTAACCTAGTATAATGGTGTTATGAACTTCAGATCATTTATTGTTCAAAGGCCTGTGAATCATTAAACTAGCAAATAATGACTTCAGAACTAATTCTGCAATACATTTTCCTGCAAGGCCTCTTTTAGAAAAGAGGGGTTAAGGACCAACACCTTAAATTGTCCTGCTTATGAGTTCTCTTGCCCCAGGTGCCACTTTCTCTGTACCACTTTTATGTGGTGTAGCTAAGTAATCTTAGACCCTGTGGACACAATGACCCTAGGGAGGATGGCTTGAGATGACCTCATGTATTCCTTCAGTGTAGAAGCACATAACTAACATTTATATACTCCACCACAGTCACTCCTGCCTGATGCATTAGAGCAGGGGTCCCCAGAGTGGAACCTGCACAGTTCTTCGCTCCCAGCCCCCATCATCATCATCATCATCATCATCCATCTGAAAACTTCAGAGTGCCAGGTTCTTCCTATTCCCAAACCTGCCACTGATCAACAGTTCAGTTGGCACGAAGAGAAAGTAAAATAAAGGCGAAAGGCTACGGAGGCGGAGCAACCATGGAGTAAAGAGATGGGGGGAATAGTGAGGCTAGAGGCTGGGAATTGAGAGAAACAGCATGATAAATGGCTGTGTGGGAGAGAACGAGCAAGGCTAGGGAGGGAGAGAAAGAAGGCTAAGGATGGGAGGAGAAAGAAATAATGAGGAAAGGGGTTGTAAGATGGAAATAGCAAGGCTAGAGGCTGTGAGGGGAGAGAGAGAGATCATAGGGGAAACCTATGTCTGAATGGAAGAAGCAACTCTTCCATTTCCCCCACCCAGCCTCCAGATTTGCTATTTGCCTCCCCTCCACCACCTCTAGACTAGCCAGGCCTTCACAGCAGCCATTATTTGACTAGCTACATCCTCCATGGTGCCCACAAAAAAAATCCAAAATGTGCCCCTGGGTCCAAATGGTTGGGACCCCTACATTAGAGCAAAACAAACGATTTGCTAAGTCTGTTTTTATATTTTAAGGAATTCTTCAGGCATGCAGGGACTCAGTTGCTTTGAGGAGGCTCCAAGCGAGTTGCCTGTGCATATCTGTATGCGTGTAGGGGAGAGGATGGAAAGGACTGCCCTGCAAACGTTCAAGCTGGCTGCAAAAGAGCATGAAACCCTAAACCAGAAAACTCTGCACTGCAACCTTTTACTGCAGCTCCTTCTTGTACTACATGGTGTCCAGAACAGTTCTCACTAGGGGTGTGCATGGACCTCCCGCTCCGCTTCACTTCCAGATCCGTGATTTTCAGATCGGGCCGCTTCGCCCTTCCCCCGCTCCGCCCATGTCCGCTCCGCTCCGCTCGGAGCTCCGGATCCGGATCGGAGCTCCGTTTTTTCCCCCCATAGGCTTGTATTGAAAGCTAAAAAAGTAAACAACTTTTTTTCTGTTCAAGTTAAAAACTTCATGTTTGGCACTATGACACCTCATGGGGGTATACACATGCACGCCAAGTTTCAAGGGAATCCCATCATCCCCTGATTTTGGGGGAATTTATGAAAATCGGGCACCCCATTCACACCCCTTTCCATAGCTCCGTCAATTTGCACGCTAAAAATCTCAAACTCGCCACCATGAGAGCTTATCCAGGGACACACACGCATGCCCAGACTCAAGGCAGTCCCATCATCCCCTGATTTTTGGCGCGGCTCTAACCTCTAACGCACCACCCATAACCCTAAGTCACACCCCTTTCGATAGCTCCGTCAATTTGCATGTTAGAAACCTCAAACCCGGCACCATGATAGCTTATCCATGTGTCCACATGGACGCCCAGACTCAAGGCAATCCCATCATCCCCTGATTTTTGGCGTGGCTTAACTCACCCCAAATTGTCCCATTCTACAACTACATCAATTTGCACATTAGAAACCTCAAACTCGGCACCATGATAGCTTATCCACGTGTCCACATGGACGCCAAGTTTCAAGGCAATCCCATCATCCCCTGATTTTTGGGGAATTTATGAAAATCGGGCACCCCATTCACACCCCTTTCCATAGCTCTGTCATTTTGCATGTTAGAAACCTCAAACTCGGCACCATGAAAGCTAATCCATGTGTCTAATCCTATTGTATGTAGGGAAATGGGACAAGAAGTGTGTGTATGCTTTGCCCAAACAGGATTTGAAATGCTCAATCAGTGGCTGTTGCACTTCACAAACAGTGCACTGCACACACAGCACGCTCACACAATCACACAGTCACACACAGAGTCCAAGTAACAGAGATAAGAAATAGAGAATAATATTTTTTTTTTTTGTATTTTTTTGTATTTTTGGTATATAGAAGGAAGGAAGATGAAACACAGTCAGGCTTTAAGAGAGGGGAGGGGGGGACAACCAACCAACCAACCAACCAAACACACACTCCAAAGTTTAAAAATAAATTTTATATTAAATCAAAGTAAGGAAAAAACATAGAGCAAACTAAGCTAAAAGTCAGAAAGAAGCAAACAAACACACACACATGCGCCAAGCTAAATGCTAATCTATCTCCAAAGTCCAAATGGTCGCTTCTCTTTGCCTTGCTTCTAGGGGTCCGCGGTCCGCTTCTACTCCGCCTCTGGGCAAGGCGGAGCAGGCCAATTCGCTCCTGCTTCTGTGCTTCTAATAGGAGCGGAGCACATGCCTAGTTCTCACTGGCTCTGGGTGAAGGTTTCAGCTCATCACCTCCCAGACCAGGCCATCCCATGCCTATTCATAAGCACTCCGACAGTCTTTCCCTCCCTAATACGCTTAGTTTTTCTTTCTACATTAGATTTCAAACGATACCTCAAAGATATCACAATAAAGCTGGCCATGAGCAATGAGGCAGACTATCCTGTGCCCAGAAGCTTCCATGCTCGGCCTCCCACAGTGCCTAAACACCCGTAAACAAGGAATGGAGGCTCTGACTTAATGGAGTTTAAATCTACAATGCAGTGCTAATACGTTGCATCCCATGCTGGGATTGTGGGTTATCTGAAGGCACGCTGATCTTTGCTGATCATCAAATGAACTGCATAAGCATTCGGATTTGGCATGCAATACAGGGTCTGGGCCTCAAGGTAAATAAAGAGCATTAAAGCATTAGCAAATCAGTCATAATAAGTAATGTTCATAAACCTTTAAAAACACACACACACATACACACAACTTCTGCTATGCAAAGAATAACAGGTATTAGAAAAAAGCCCCCTTATCTCGGGAAAACACATTTGTTAGGCGCATAAACAAGAAGATATAAATTATGTATACCTTTGCTGCACTGGCAAAAATATAACCTTACAGGGTGTTTTTTTAAAAAAAAAATCATTAAATTTTAAATAAACTGCAGCATTAGCTCATGAGAAAATGGTTTATTTAATGATGTTTCTGCACCCCAACTTCCCTTTGTCCTCAAAGGGCCAATGATACTATCTGTCAACTCCTAGGCAGGATCTACACTACTGCTTATAACGGTTTATAATGGTTATGACAACTGTTCAGGCCCAGGACACATTACATATACTGTTTTCATAGAGTTTTTTAAAGTGCTATATCCTGCTTGGTGTAGATTGGGCCCTAGTGAGAGAAACGTTAGCCCTATTCAGGTGTTCTGAACCTGAAAAGGGCAAATGCATGAGGGAAGGAGCACTGCAGGCCCACTCCTCTCCCTCTTTACATTTGTCACCCTCAACTCGTGGAGGGCAGCAGTCTGAAGAGGAGAGTCTCCTATATTCATGGAGGCTCTCCACAGGAGCCAGAACTCTGGAAAATAGGGCTGTTATTTGCTGGGAAGGCAGGGCTTAATTGCATAACTTTGGTTTTAAATATTTGGGAGCTGGGAGGCGATACCAATTGCCCCACCTGAAATCTGACTTAGGAAGTAAATGGCCATGCTCCACCCTTAAGCAGGCAGCTATCACACACAGAGAAGGCCCCCAACAATTCAGAACTTTGAATCACCTCCCCATGGCAGATGTTCACTCTGTACCATGGACCCTGTTGGGTGAAGCTATGTAGTGATGTGATGTCAGGGGTGGGGCTACACAGCATTTGCTTGTCCCATTTCTCCTGATAAGTTTTACCAGTTTCAGTTAGGGTGACCATATGCCCGGATTTGTCCGGATTTATCCAGGTTTTTAATGGCAAATCCGGGAAGGGGAGGGGGGAAGAGCAGCTCAAATGGGAATTAACAAAAATGCTTATAACTCCGTAATTTTTTGAGATAAAGACATGAAACTTGGCACAATGGTAGCTCTTAGGAAGGGCTTTGGTCATACGAAATTTGAAACAGATCTGTTCATCCATTGATGTTTTAGGAATTTTTTAAAAATTGAGGTTTTAAAATTATTATTTTTTAAATCGTCATTTTTAAAGATAAAGAGATGAAACTTTGCACCATGATAGGATTTAGGTAGAGCTTTAGCCACACCAAATTTGAAACAGATCCGTTCATCCATTGATTTTTTAGGATTTTTTAAAAAATTGAGGTTTTAAAATTATTATTTTTAAAATTGTCATTTTTAAAGATAAAGAGATGAAACTTTGTACCATGATAGGATTTAGGCAGAGCTTTAGCCACACCAAATTTGAAACAGATACGTTCATCCATTGATTTTTTTAGGATTTTTTTAAAAAATGAGGTTTTAAAATTATTTTTTAAACTGTCATTTTTAAAGATAAAGAGCTGAAAGTTGGCATCATGATAGCTTTTAGGTAGAGCTTTAGCCATACCAAATTTGAAACAGATCTGGGGCCAGTAGCAAACCCTGTTAACAACAGCAGTTTGCAATGAGTGAAGATACAGTCAGAAAAGATATTTGAGGGAAGGGGAGAATGTAACACACAGAGTATAGCAAAAGCTTCAAAGTACAGCAAAACCTACAAAAGTAGGAGTGAGTGAAGTTAATTTCAGATACACTGAATCTCTCACTTGTTCTTTATTTCAGTGATTTTAACATTAAGATGTTATGTAGAACAGATTTGTCTTAATTGTGTGCTGTAAAATCAGACATGTGACCAAGGCTATGTTTGGGTGGGCACACCCCCTTGGTGCTGGACACCCCCCCTTGGGGCTGACCATGTTGTCCTCCTTTTTGGTTTCCAAAATATGGTCACCCTAAATTAGGGCTTCAATGAATTGTACAATTACACTTTAAATATATCAGTTGTTTTGCTTTTAAATCACCAGAGTCATATACAGGGCTGTATACAGAGTCATATACAGAGTACATATACAGGGGTGGGAATGTATTTATTGCCATTCAACCCTCAAAGTTGCCATTTTTAAAAAAAAAAGAGTGCCTGAAAAAGTCGCTGGGCTTTCCAAACATTCTTTTAGTGGACCTGCCAATAATAATTTTTATCATCCTGGCATCAAGCCTCATTCATACACACGTATACACACAGTGTGGTGTAGTGGCTAAAGTGTTGGACTGGGAGTTGGGAGATCTGGGTTCTTGTCCCCACTCGGCCATGGAAACCCAGTGAGTGACTTTGGGCCAGTCACAGACTCTCAGTCCAACCTACCTCACAGGGTTGTTGTGACGATAAAACAGAGAGGAGGTGGATTATGTACGCCGCCTTGGGTTCATTGGAAGAAAAAAGGCAGGATATAAATGCAATAATAATTTTTAAAAAATATATCCTCATATTCTACTTGCATTTGTGTCACTTATATTGCATTGCCCTTGTGCGGATTTACAAAGACAATTTTAATTCCCCCATTTCTTTTTCCCCCAATCGCATTTGGCTGGAACTGCCATATAAGCCTTGTTAAAACAAACAGAGGCTATGCAGCAGGAGTTCGTAGTCAATTACATCCCAGGAAGGGACTGTGCCTTCCCAATTAAATATCTGCATTGCTTTTGTCACAGAGACTGTCCGTGCTGAATTCCAGAATGCCAAAATGTTAACTCGTAAATTATGTTCCTTCCTATATCTGCATTTCCACTTGCTTTATACAAAATGGCCATCGCTGCATTTCCGCTGGTGTTATACAAAATGGCTGCCACTATTTTCAGTTCTTCCTCGTGATGGCCTTCTCTATGAAGCAAGTTGTTCATTTCAAGCACCTCGCCATGTAGATTTTGAGGCAGGGGTAGGCATTTTTCACAGCAAATACTTCCAAAGCCTAGGGGAGATGGCATGGGGGAAATCTTCCAATTTATCTGGTGAAATACTGCAATACTGCCTACCCAGTTGAATTTTAAGATGCCTTTTTAATAATGTGCTGCTTTTAATAATATATTAGTTTTAAATGTTTTAATTAGTTATATGTCTTTTATGGTGTTTGCATTTGTGGTGTACCCCGTCTCGATCCAGAGGGAGAGGTGGGTAACAAATAAAAATTATTATTATTATTATTATTATTATTATTATTATTATTATTATTTGGTTGCACAGAGACAACCTCTTGACACACATGGGCTCTGTGAAGAATCACTGCATTTTCACTCAGGTCATAACATAACCTAGGGTGACCATATTTGGGAAACCAAAAAAGAGGACACCTAGTGTGTGTGTGGGGAAGCAGCTTTCTGAGTCCTGCAGAAAGTACATTATTCCCCCGCCACCTTAAAGAACCCGATTGGAGTGGAGGAGGGGAAAGGATTTCATTCTGCACCACCACCATCCACTCCAATTGGGGCCTTTTCTATAATGTCCACGAATGACCCACTTTCCCCTTTAAGACCTCAATTGGAGCTCAGGGAGAATGATGTGCCTCAAGAAAGCATGTCATTCACTCCTGCCATGCTAATGGCAGCCTTAAAGAGGAAGGTGTGTCATTCCAGGACATTATTGAAAATTATAGAAAATCCCCCCTGACACCATGGAAAGAACAAAAACCAGGACAAATCCGGGGAAATCCTGACAGTTGGTCACCCTAACATAACCAAGTAGGCCAGAAGCCTGGCTTTCCTACTTGGTTAAGGTTGTTGTGGAAGAGAAGCTTCAAGCTCATCGTTTGAAAATGTCTGGGTTGGGGGCAATGCTGCTTTTGTATGGATTTTTCAAGGGGGTTAACAGGCTGGATTGCTACCTAGATGGTTCTGGCCAAGAGATTTGAAAAAGGCCAGTTAGTCAGAGCACAGTGGGTACATGGTTAGAGGCAATTGGTGTAGTCAGGTGGAAGAGAGCTGGTGGCTGAGGAGATCAGAGCCAGTAAAGGAGCAGCCCTTCACATCTGAGAGAATCTTACTGGAAGATCTTGCTATTTACTATTTTACTCTGTACAGCACCATGTACATTGATGGTGCTATATAAATAAATAATAATAATAATAATAATAATAATAATAATAATAATAATAATAATAACCTTCACTGGTTAATGAGGGCTCTCCCACACTAGGGGCATTCAAGAGGCAGCTGGACAACCACCTGTCAGGGATGCTTTAGGGTGGATTCCTGCCTTGAGCAGGGGGTTGGACTCGATGGCCTTGTAGGCCCCTTCCAACTCTGCTATTCTATGATTCTAGGAAACTGTACTGTGAGGTTGTAGTCCTTGAAATGGAATCATCCTAGAATGCAGCAGCAGCAGGAAAAGCTAGAGGAGGAGGAAAAGTGCTGTACAGCATCTGTTCCTGATTGTGAGGGATTGACTGGGGCCAGATCTACACCAAGCAGGATATAACGCTTTGCAAGTGGTTTGAAAATGGAACCCTATTTCTTCGATTTTAAGACAGACTTTTTCCCCATATAAACATCTCTAAAAATGGGGGGTGTCTTAGAATCGGGTGTCTTAGGGTTGTTGTTTTTCTGTTGGTGGTACTGAAATTAGTGTGCATCTTACAATCGATGGCGTCTTACAATCGAAGAAATATGGTATATAGAATGTGTCATAGGTCCCAACAGCTGTTAATACCATTATAAACTGTTATAAAGCAGTAGTGTAGATTCTGCCTGGGATGATTAGGGAAATCAAGCTGAGGGGAGAGCTACTGAGAGGTTATTTAGTTGGGAAAGACTTTCTTACATATTAGAAATGCTAACCAAACATATTTAATCTAAGGCCATAACTAGATGGGGTGAAATCCTGGGGCAATCTCCGGGATCGTCCCTGTGCATCCACATGATGCACAAGGGATCCCGGGATCAGGGAAGGATGATCCCTCCCTTGCCCTGGGATTTTGCCCTACACTTTAGGCCCGGTCTCAGCCCGAGACCATGAAATGTGTGGCCGAGCAACACAATTTGTCCCAGCTCCTCGCGGTTCCTTGTGAGAAGCCAGGACCCACGCATGGGGCGCAGAGCTCTTCAGGAGCACTGCGCCCATCGGGGGTGGGGTGGAGTGAGCAGGGAAATTTTTTTAAAACAACAACAACAACAACAACAACCCCTACCTTTTGCGCACGGGTGCTCATGCGCTGCTGCCTCTTTAAAAATAAAAAATGGCAGGCACAACACTTCTCCCTCTGAGGTTGTTGTGCACCACATGTAAACAGAAGGGGGATCTTGCAATAAAAACATCATGAGATCTTCACCCCTCCATCGCACAATAACAGGTAAGTCTAGCTAAGCAATCTTAACCTATTATTTGAAAAATCATAGAATCATAGAATAGCAGAGTTGGAAGGGGCCTATAAGGCCATCGAGTCCAACCCCCTGCTCAATGCAGGAATCCACCTTAATGCAGGTAGTTGTCCAGCTGCCTCTTGAATGCCTCTACTTTGGGAGAGCCCACAACCTCCCTAGGTAACTGGTTCCATTGTCATACTGCTCTAACAGTCAGGAAGTTTTTCCTGATGTCCAGCTGGAATCTGGCTTCCTTTAACTTGAGCCGTTATTCCGTGTCCTGAACATCTTGTAAAACAAGACAATCCCTGTCTGCAGGTTTAAAAACTAAAATACAAGGGAAAAGGAATGGGGAGAGAAGATAAAAAAACTATTATAGAATAAACACAGGAATTATAGAAGATAGTTAAACTAACCACTTGACAAAATAAAAATGTCTCCACAAGCCTGCTAAAGATATGGAATCTGGTAATCTCCGAAGAGAGAGGACGCTGCCATTTTGGTTGCACAGCAGAGGTCTGATTTTGGGGTGCCAGCCAAATGAACCTACCACGGGCAAAACAAGAAGGCTTCCTCTGCTGATGTAAGGCCAACGAGGAGGCACACTGTAAAGTATGCATGGTAGTTCAGAAAGTCCTACAAGATATGCTTGGCAGTACAACATTTTGAATTAATGATTTAAAGACAGACTCAGACAGACAACAGAGGCTCTTTTTTATGCAAAAGATCCGTGACACTTTTGGTGAAAATAATATAATGTTGTTTAAATTCAGCATAGGGAGAAATACTGAAGTAGGACTTCCTACTTTCTTTTTTTCTTTTTTAAGAGGCATTAGAATAGCTAAGCCTACCTCATGGAATAGGGGAATTAAATCTAATTTTCAATATGACTGACCAGTGATCTCAGTTACATTTTCTATATTCATAATATGCATGATGTTGCCTTGAAATTCTATGGGGATTAAAAGGATATATATATATATATATATATATATATATATATATGAGAGAGAGAGAGAGAGGAAGGGAGGGGGAGAGAGAGAGAGAGAGAGAGTCAGCAGTCTGCAAGTAGGGCTACCATTGTCTAGTTAATAGGTTTAAAATTCAGAAGGCATGTGAAAGACCCATTTAAAGTACCCATATTTAACCATCTCCTATTCTTCTATTTATGGAAAGGTTACTTTGGAAGAACAATGCTTCTTAAATCCATAACGGCAAGTGAAGTACCAGCAATACCACAGCCAGTGATTAAAGAGGAGTTATTATGTCTCAGCCCATCAAACGGAATTTATATCCATAACCTTGAAAGACAGACACTGACTCTAATCCACAAGCCAGTTAAGCAGTAGCACTTGAACTTAAACAATTTAGCTCTGATTTCAGACATCAGAGGGACAGCAGACCGAATCACACACACATCTGAATCCCCACCAAGGGCTGATTCTTATGCCAGGGGGATGACAACGAGGATGATTGAATACGTATGTGCTTAGACCCTTAGGTCATCTTCCAAGGCCCTTGTCCAGGTGTTTCCACCATAGGAACATAGTTGGGAAGCTATAGGAGAGAAGGTCTTCTCAGAGGTGGCACCCCGCTTATGGAACAAACTCCCCAAAGAGGTTCACCTGATACCTACATTGTTATTTTTCTGGCAACAGGCAATGCCCTTTCTTTTTCCCCCGGGCATTTTGGAGACCTAATTCTAGGTTATTATGGCTGTTTTATTCATTCCTGTGTTGTTTATTGTTTTGCATTGTATTGTATTCTTTTAAATATTTGTATTTTATTTTATATTTTTAACTGTTCTATGGCATTGTAGCTTTTAACTGTTTGTAAGCCACCCAAAGAACATTAGTTATTGAGCAGATTAGAAATATCATCATCATCATCATCATCATCATCATCATCATCATCATCAGTGTTTCCTTCTAAGGGACTCCAAGGTAGTATGCATTTTTTTTAAAAAAAAACACCCAAACCATTTATATATAATTAAAAGCATCAACCATATAACTAAACTAAGAACATAACACAGCAAATACAATCTTAAAACAGTAAGATCCAGGGTCAAATCAGGCTGAACAAATATGATTTTAATTGTTCTCTAAATAATTAAAAGCAACCACACTTCCCCGGGGCAGGGAATTACATAATTGGAATTCATAGGGTGACCATGTGAAAAGGAGGACATGCATACAAATGACACCTGCTGAAATTCCCTTTTCAATAACAGTTGTATTGAAAAGGGAATTTCAGCAGGTGTCATTTGTATGCATGCAGCATGATGAAATTCCCTCTTCATCACATCAGTTAAAGCTGCAGGAGCCCTGCCCTCTTCTGCATCTGGTCAACCTGCTGAAATTCCCTTTTCATATAACTCTTAAAGATACTGAAGACCTGTCCTCCTTTCCATATGGCCACCCTAGCCACTCAGAAAGCCCTGAGACACCACACCACAGGCCTTGCCTACTGATAGGATCGCAAGCAAGGCCTCCCTGGTCAGTCTTAAAGCACAGGTCTGTTAGAGGTGGAGGAGACACTCTTTTAGGTTTTTGGCTCCTAAGTCCCTTTTGTGATTGCTAGCTGCACCACTAAAGTGGTCCCCATGGTTGGAAGTCCAAACATTCTTTTACTAAGCTGAGAACAACCACTATACACGCTGCAACCATGCTAGTAAAGGAGTAACTAAACAGGGCTTACGAATATTTTTTTAAAAAAGCAACAACTTCATGGAAGAAGTAGGATCACATCGGAAGAACAAGAATAGTTTCTCAATAGATTCAGTAACATGGACACGTTGCACATTGTGTACATCAGGGGTGGGGCACGTCTTTAAGCCCAAGAGCCAAATTCAGTTTCGGAGTTTTGGAGGGCTGCATTCCAGGGCTGAAAGGTGATGGGCCAAAACCACACAAACAACAACAACAACAACACCTCAGCAGTTTGGAGCTTAAAGTAGGGAGGTCGCAAGAGCCTGAGAATAGGGACTTCTATCGCCCACCCCAGCTTGGCCTCCTAGACCTTGCTCAATGAGCTGTCCTGCTTGTTGCATCCCCACTACAAGTCCCCATCCCTGTTCGGTGCACAGCACAAGCCGCAGCATGGTCTGTGAGCCTCCGTGGCAACCAGCGCCTACTGCCTCACCAAGCCGCCATTTTGCATAGAAATGGCAGCTCATCTTTTTCTGTCAATTTAGCAGTGTGCAAATGGCAGTTGTAAAGGAGCCATCTATGCAGCATTACAGGAATAAATGGTCCATTTATGCCTGAAATGTTGCGTAGCTGGCCCCCTTACAGATGCCATTTACGTAACATTAAATTTACGCAGAAAACATGAGCTGCCATTTTAAGGAGAAGTGTCAGCTTGCTGAGGGGACAGGTAGTTGGTTGCCACGCTACAGGCACCCACAGGGGCCACGGACTGCTGTACAGCACATGCTGTGTGCCATATAGGAAGTGTGACCGGCAGGGGATCAGTGAGCAGGGTGCCAGGTGGGCATGGGTAAATTTGCTCCTCCCTAGCTTAAAGCCCATAGTGCTAGTAACTGAGCCTTAGGGGAGGCATTTCAACCTTTCGAATGGGAAAAAATGCACAAAAGATGGGAGATCACCAAGTTGGTTGCAGGAAGGGAGTTGGCCCTCTGGGGGGGAAAACCAGAAGGCCAGATCCAGACCCTAGGAGGGCCAGATTTGGCTCCTAGGCTTGAGTACTTCCTCCCCTGGTATACACAGTGGAGGGGATAAGTGCAAGGTTGCTCTTCACTTTTGTACATTAGGGAAGGAGGGAGGGAGGGTAGTAGGGAAAGTCACTTCTTATTTGCACTTAAAGAAATGTGATAGAAACAACTCCGCTGTGGCAGTCTTGGTGTAGTAGCTATAGCAGTCAGACCCAGAAGCAACACAGACCAGGGTACATGCCTGGATCTTCTTCAGATCCTCCAGATCCTCAACCAAGTGTGTCGACCAGCCAAGACCTAGCTGTATGCTTCATTCATGACATCCTTCTGCCTATTAAGGAAAGCGCCGAGGATCTTGTACAGGCAGTAAACCTGCATGGTCAGTGCTAGCTTCCTTCATCTCATCTTCAGCAAGTTCACCAGCTCATTTGGTCAAGTGGATGGCTGCTTTCTTCAGCACCATGTGGGCATACCACCTCTTTATGTAAAGGGCAGGTATGGTTGGACACTGCTGAGGGCCCACACCCCAGCAGACAAGAGCCCTCTAGAGTTGCTCTTCATCTTCACCATTGCACCCTGCTTGTTTACCCGCCTCTTGCTCTGGCCCAGGAACACAATGGTGGTGTGAAGGAGGAGCAGTGGACACCACTGTCTACTGGCTCTCTGCCTGTTAAGCAAGAAAGTGGTTCCAATAATGAGAAAAAAGATGATGACCAAGAACAGCTGGTGACAATAGTGGTGAAGATAGACTCACTGAGGGAAAGGGACCATTGTCTAACAGCCCCCAAAAACCTGGTGCCATCACTGCCTCCACACTCTTGATAGCACTAATGGTGACATCTAAGGCAGTCTTCATTCCCCCATCAGTGTTGATGTTGGGAACTTTCAACATGTCCTGAAAGAGACATGGTTACAGTGGCTGCCTCTCACTGCTATTTCAGCCAAAAAAAGTGTTCCTTGTATTTATTTAACCAACAAGGATCCAGCTGAAGGATCCAATGTTGTGTCTACAAAAGGGTTTCTTGACCCACCCAGCCAGCCTCAAGGGTCGGCCTGAAAGCTGTTTTGTTTGAAAGAGAAAATATTATGGATGAAAATATCTAATTGTTCTTAAAATCAACAGCGTCTGAGTGAGGTGATCGAAAGCGTCTAGCCAAATTAAAGGCAATCTCTCCCCCTCCAGGTGTCCCTTTATTGCCAACTCCTGTCTTTATTATCTTTGTTTACAGCAATATGGGGAAAGTAAATAAATTCTTAAATAACACCATGTTGAGGGAATAGAGACAAATATTGACTGAGCCAAAGAGTAAATCTTTCCAGGGCTTTGCTGCAAGAGATAGGACTCATCGGGCAAATTTAATTAATGAAAATGTCTAGGATATGTTGGTACATTACCCCTTTAGGTAGGACAGTTCTAGATGTTTTAGTTACACAAAAAATTAGCTCAGACAAGGGAATGCAATGCCAGGCACCAAGGAACTGTCAACCAAACCCTGGCATATTACTTTCATTTTCTGTGTAATTACAACAGCTTTCCAGAAGAAGGAGTCATTGTCCTCCTCTCTACTGTGCTGAGGTACCACCACCAAGCTTGCTGCTGTCCAGAAGCCAGCTACTAGCTCAGCAGCTGTCAGGTGACACAAAGGACCAATAATGTTCCACCTGACACTATAAAGCTTCAAACATGGACCTGGCTCTATTCTAAACACCTCGACCCTAGAGTTGAGATCAAACCAGGCTCAGATGTCTGCATACTCATTGGCTTGCTCAGATTCTGATTTCCCCATCAATCCCCAGCCCTGAACCCCAGTATTTACTTACCCATTAAAAGGTTGCCTGCTAAATATTTCAATATTTTGTGATATCTCATGTCTTTCATAATCCATCTCCCCGTGCTGAGCATGTATTTGTGTACCATTTACAGCAGGGTGTGTGTCAAACCTCTTCCAGCCAAAGGGCCAAATTTAATTCCAGAGAAGCTATCAGGAACCTCATTCCACAGATGTGTGTGGCTAAACACAAAGATGGTGGGGCCGAAGGCAAAGGAAGCGGGGCAAAACACCAGCATAAGAACATAAGAGCCATGTTGGATCAGACCAAAGGTCTATGTAGTCCAGCACTCGTTTACATAGTGGCCATCCAGCTGTCGACCAGAAACCCACAAACAGGACACAGTGCAGCAACACCCTCCTACCCATGTTCCTCAATAGCTGGTGTACATAGGCTTACTGCCACTGATGCCAGAGATAGCATAGAAGCATCAGGACTGGTAGCCACTGATAGCCTTCTCCTCCAGAATTTTTCTAACTCCCTTTTACAACCATCCAAATTGGTGGCCTTCACCACATCCTGCGGTTGTGGATTCCATAATTTAACCATGTGCTGTGAAGAAGTACTTCCTTTTATCTATCCTGAATCTCCCACTAATCAGCTTCATAGGATACCCCCGGATTGTGGTATTATGGGAGAGGGATTAGCTTAAAGCTCTTACTGCCGGTAGTGAAGCCTTAAGAGACGCATTTCAACCTTTTAGAATGAGATGGAAGTATTCAGATTCTGGAAAACTATAAGCATTGGTTGAAAAGGGAGCAGCCATCTGGGGAATCTTGGAAGGCCAGACTGGGATAGCTTCAACCAGTATGTTGGCTCTTAGATTGGTTTGGACTCTTGCTGTGCTCATAATTTGGGGTATCAAGACGCAACGCCTTCTTTTGAAGTTGAAAACTTGGTTCATGTACCTACCTGTACTAGCCTGACACAAAGGACCAATACTGTTCCACCTGAACCTATAAAGCTTCAAACATGGGCCTAGCTCTATTCTGAACACCTCGACCCTAGAGTTGTGATCAAACCAGGCTCAGCCGTCTGCATACTCATCGGCTTGCTCAGATTGTGATTTGCCTGGTGCACACTGTGCATTATGTGGCCATGAGACAGCCAAAACAGATGTGTGGTGGGGAGAGAGGCAGAACTATTCTGAGCCCCATGCACTCACACAACTATGTTTTACATACATAATCTATTTTTGTTCATTTTAGATCATTTTTTGGATCAACTAAGAAGCTTCTTGAAAAGCAGAAGTTTACTTTTCCTCCAGGACTACCAAACCAGAAGAGCCAGAGCTCACCCAATTAAAGAAAAACAAACAAACAGATGTACAAATAAATTCAAATGGTAGAAATTGAAATATGAACTGGCAGGCAAGGGCCTAACAGAAACGTAATATTTCCAAGAAATAAAAGGTGGGCCAGTTCTGTTCTTTTGCTTCATTTTCCCCCTTTAAAAGAAAACGCCAAACCAGTAATTATTATTAGATTATTGAGACAAGATGTGTTCTCTGCCATCTAAGAATATTAGAGCTGAGCAAAGCTTCTTCTCTTCTTCTTTTTTTTAACATTTCTGTGCGAATCCCATTTGTATGCACAGTTAGTTAACAGAATAAGTGTTCACCTTTTGAAGTGCCTTCTATCACAATCAGACATTTTCCCTGCAGGAATTTTGAGTCAAGGAAATATCAACTGTTTTTTTCAGGAGAAACATTTCGACTGCCAAAGAAACCATATTCAGCACAGGCTTTGTGGGCCAACAGTGGCATCCAGTGGAGAATCAATTTATCATAGAAACCTATTTACTATTGCTGCATTTTCTTTTTCACTTTCTTCTCATCTATTATGATTTGGTCCTGAAAGGGACAGCTCTCCAGCCTGGTTCAGTCAGGGAATATTATTAGCATCTTCCCATTAACCATTTTATAAGGGTGTGAGTGAGCTAACAACAGTTTCAACTTGAAAAACGAATACCCCAAAATTGCAAGGGGAATTGATGCTATATTAGAGAAGGAGCTGTTCTGTGTAACAGTCATCTGAAACATGTAGAGGATGGCTGATCGGATACTCTGTCCTTAGGACCATGCCCTCCAAAATTTCACAGATGAGACAAGGACATTCTCACATAGTAAAACAAAACAAACTGAAAAGCCGTTATTGTCACACAGAAGATTTCTGCCAGGGCTTCCTCATCCCAAATACACATAGCTGAAGGCTCTTCTCCACCTGATTGTGCAGGATTAATTTACTCTGCAATAACCAGACACACAGTGGCTTCTAAAGCAGAATAGGCTAGGAAATAGACCATAACCATTTCTTTTTTAATTATTAATTGAATGGTTTATATTGGCAATCCAGTACCCAAAGAACCATGAAACTACTCCCACGAGCTCAATGGGACTTCAGGGTTGTTTTTCTTTTCCCCACATCTGACGGCTCTCCTTGGAGCATAGCAAACTGCTTTTGCAATAGGGCTTCAAAAGCAATTTATAACATGGCATTATGGTTAGTTTTCCAGAGGAGAAAAAAGTTTATTTTGTTTTTGTTTTTGATGTAGCCTGGCACTGCAAGATCACTGTGAACCTACACAGCTCTTTCAATATTCCTTTTTCAAATTTATACCTTGTGTTTTTGGCCATTTAGGAAGTGAAACAATCATTCGATCAAAAATTATGGATGAATTTATTTTATTTTATTTATTACATTTTTATACCGCCCAATAGCCGAAGCTGTCTGGGCGGTTCACAAAAATTAAAACCATGAAGAGCATAAAAACAACCAACAAATTTAAAACACAAATACAAAATACAATATAAAAAGCACAACCAGAATAAAACCACACTGCAAAAATTAATATAGGTTAAAATATGAGATTAAAACAGCGAAGTTTATATTTAAGTTAAATTAGGTGTTAAAATACTGAGAAAATAAAAAGGTCTTCAGCTGGCAATGGAAAGAAAACAATGTAGGTGCCAAGCAAACCTCTCTGGGGAGCTCATTCCACAACTGGGGTGCTACAGTGGAGAAAGCCCTCCTCCTAGTAGCCACCTGCCTCACTTCCTTCGACAGGGGTTCATGGGGAAGGACCCCTGTGGATGATCTTAAGGTCCGGGCAGGTACATATGGGAGGAGGCGTTCCTTCAAATAACCTGACCCCGAACCGTTTAGGGCTTTGAATGTTAATACCAGCACTTTGAATCAGGCCCGGACCTGGACTGGCAGCCAATGAAGTTGTAGAATGTGTGATATGATCTCGCCGGCCAGTCCTTGTTAGTAGGCGGGCTGCCCTATTTTGTACCAGCTGAAGTTTCTGGACCGTTTTCAAAGGCAGCCCCACATATAACGCATTGCAGTAATCCAAACGAGAGGTTATCAGAGCATGGATAACTGTAGCTAGGCTATCTCTGTCCAGATAAGGGTGTAGTTAGTATATCAACCTAAGCTGATAAAAGGTGCTCTTTGCCACTGAGTTCACCTGTGCCTCAAGTGACAGTTCTGGATCCAAGAGCACCCCCAAACGATGGACCCGATCCTTTAGGGAGAGTGCAACCCCATCCAGGACAGGGTAAACATCACCTTGCCAGACAGATGAACCACCCGCTAACAGTACCTCCGTCTTGTCTGGATTGACTCTCAGTATAGCCCTCATCCAGTCCATTACCGTGCCCAGGCACTGGTTCAGAACAGCCACTGCCTCACCTGGGTTTGATGAAAAGGAAAGGTAGAGCTGGGTATCATCCGCATATTGGTGACACCTCAGTCCACATCTCCGGACAACCTCCCCCAGCGGCTTCATGTATATGTTAAACAGCATAGGAGATAAAACAGAGCCCTGTGGAACTTAGGAGCCATGGCACAGTGCAATAATCCCCCAGCACCACCTTCTGAAAATGGCCATCCAAGTAGGAGCAGAACCACTGCAATGCAGTACCTCCCAACTCCCAGCTCAGAGAGCCTATCCAGAAGGATACCATGGTCAATGGTATTGAAAGCCGCTGAGAAGTCCAGGAGAACCAACAGGGTCACACTCCCCCTGTCTCTCTCCTGGCAGAGGTCATCCCACAGGGCAAACAAGGCAGTTTCCATTCCAAAACCAGGACTGAAACCCGACTGAAATGAATCTAGATAATCCGTTTCATTCAAGAGTGCCTGGAGTTGTCCTGCAACCACCCGCTCAAGCACCCTGCCCAAGAAAGGGATGTTTGCCACCGGCCTATAGTTTTTAGCATCTTCCTGCCCAGGTTTGGCTTTTTTAGGAGTGGTCTAATTACCGCCTCTTTTAAAGAGGCCGAATGGATCAGTCTATTTCTGCTCGGTGTCAAATTTGCTTGTTTTCATTCATAAATCTGTTCAGTTTCATTTCTGTATTGGTGTGCAGGCTGTTTAAAAACCCACCACTGCATCGGAGGGAATTTAACATAAATAGGTACTGAAATAGGTCTTTAAGGAGAGGGTCTATAGTGTTTTCATTCAAATGAATCTCTGTGCAGTCTCAAGTAATAAGATAGCACCTTGGTTTGCAGAGACTAAGCTTCCCACCAGGGGAAGAGCCTTCAATGTGGTAGCCCCCCTCCCATGGAATGCCCTGCCTCTGGAGGTCAGGCAGGCACCAACTTTGTATTCCTTTCAGCACCTCCTGAAAACGTAATTATTCCAGGAAGACTTTCCTTAATAACTAGCCACGGTTTATTGTACATTTTGCATCTTTTAAAATCTATTTTAAAGTGTTTTATTCTGTTTTTATTTTATTTTATCTTGTACACCACTCCAAAATTTTCAATGGGGAGTTGTATATAATATTGTAAATATAATAATAATAATAATAATAATAATAATAATAGGAATGTGAACGCTACTTGACTCTAATTTCTAACCTTCGTCTTAGATCAGCTCTTGCACAATTAAAGATGCAATAAATGAAAACAGCAGTGCTAGAAGGGCGTTTTAATAAAATCCCTTATGCCTTGAGACTTTGCCCTTGCCATAGTGGCAAAGTGGAGGATCCGCCTCATTATTTGTTCTACTGCCCGATCTATTCTGAAATTCATTCTAAATATTTAGATCATTTTTTTGAGATTAAGTCCAGCTGGTCCGATTCAGAAAGAATATACTTTTTCTTTACATGCAATAACAAGACTGTCATGTTGGCAGTGGCCAACTTCGCTCTTACAGTCCAAATGTATAGAGCAAAATTTCTGACCTTGCATGTATGATTGGTTTTAGCATTGTTATTATTATGCTTATTGTAACCATTGGTAGAAACAATAAAGCTTTACTACTAGCTTTACTACTACTACTGCTCAGAGAGCTTCGGCTATTGGGCGATATAAAAAATGTAATAAATAAATAAACACTACTACTACAAAATACACATTTATAAACATTTTATCTAGATGTGTGGATTTATGTGCACATTATCCTAAATAGACATTTTCAACAGATTTTGATACTTTTTGGATCCAGACATTGCATCGCAAAATTCATAGAAGGGTGAAACCTGAAATATGATTACATTAGTCTGGGAAGGGCAGATCAGGTTAGTTTGCATGACAAAGACGGAATTCCTCAAGCAGCCTGACCAGTGCTTTAATTTGGAGGCTAGGAGGGTTCAGCACCTTGCATAGCTCCTTGAGAGTTATGGCTAGTTCTGACTGAAACCCAGAGAAGATTCACAGCCCCGTTGGCATCAGAACCACCAGCTTCCATTGTTTCTACATCTTCAGGGGAGTTGCAGAGGTACATACGCCTGTTATTTAAAAGACCAATAAATTTTTAAAACCCGAAAGAAAGAAAGAAAGAAAGAAAGAAAGAAAGAAAGAAAGAAAGAAAGAAAAAGAAAGTGCCCTGTGAGCTTCCAGGATATGAAGAACATTGAGGCACCTTTTATTTCAGGGGAGTGTGGGGGAGAAAGGAAACTGAGTGTGGTGAGGGAGAGAAAGAAAAAGGAAATTAGCCTGCTCAAACCCCAAAGAACTTACAGTAGGAAAGGGAAAATTGGCTTTGGGGAACCTCCTATTATATGATCCCAGAATATTGTCTGGGTAGCCCAGTACTGTCTTCTCCAAACGGACACAGCTCTGCAGGGTCCCTGAGAGAGTTTTTTCCCCTCCATCACTTGCTACCTTGCATGGAAGTGTATTTTTCCTCCCCCACCCTCGAAAATTCCCTCACCACAATTCCTGAACCGAACTACAAGGCTCCTGTACCAAGGTGACTGAAGTCCCAAGCAAGAGTGCTTCTATTACAGGCTGAGGGGCAAAACGCACATGACAGTTAAATGAATCTTTGCTGCTAGCTGTAGGGTTTTTTTTGGGGGGGGGGGTGTTAAATGTAAATTGCACCAGCCATGGTGTGTGGGGTGAGGAGTTAATAATTAATGAAATCAAAGCTCGCATGGAGGGGGAAATTTAACCCTGTGCTGCAGTCCTCATGAAAACCCCTCATCTGAAGCAAGTTGCTGGGGGAGGCAGTATTCATGGGGCAGATTCCAAAACATCCTGTTTAGACTCTGGAAATAATTCTGTTCAAATCACTTCTCAACATCTCACATGAATTTGAGTTAGGATGAAATTCAGTAGTTCCCTCTCATACACACAGAGCCATGATTTAAAGCAGGGGTGCAGCACCTCTTTCAGCCCGTGGGCCAAATATGATTCCAGAGAAGCTCTCAGGGGGACACATTCCATGGGTGGGCAGGGCTGAAGGTGAGGGTGGATGGTGAAAAGCAAAAGGGGGCAGCATCAAAATATTTATTTATTTATTACATTTATATACCGTTCCATAGCCGAAGCTCTCTGGGCGGTTTACAAAAGTTAAAAACAGTAAACATTAAAAATATACAAAATTTAAAACCATCAAAAACATAAAAACAACCGTATAAAAACAACCGTTTAGAAATATCTCACAACCTGGCACAATCATATAAAATTGATTAAACCATTGAAAACTCAAACAAAACAATTTAAAACCAGCAGTAGTAGGGGCATACCAAAAATTGCCAGTCTCTTTTAGCTTAATGCAATTACTTCCACTAGCTAAGTGTTAGGAGAGACATTTCAAGCTTTTAGAATGGGGGAAAACACACAAATGCCAGGATGCCACCAAATGTTTTGGGGTGGAGGTGGGTGGGAAGCAGGAAACATCTGCTGATGTGGGAGTGTGGGTGTGGCCTAAAAATAGGGCTGGCATGGTTGGCCACCTGCTGAGGGTCCATTGACAAAAGAAACAACCCTGGAGTCGCTCCTCATCCTCACCATTGCAACCTGCTTAGTCCTGCCCCCTATTACAGGACACCAGATTCTGGCTAGACATCAGGAAAAACTTCCTGACTGTTAGAGCAGTACAACAATGGAACCAGTTTCCTAGGGAGGTCATGGGCTCTCCCACACTAGAGGCCTTCAAGAGGCAGCTGGACAACCATCTGTCAGGGATGCTTTAGGGTGGATTCCTGCATTGAGCAGGGGGTTGGACTCGATGGCCTTGTAGGCCTAAGTCTACTACTCTATGATTCTATTTTTGAGAACTTTTTCACTTCCTATGAAAGAGGCATTGTTTTTTCTGCCTTTCGCAGGGAGAGAGAGAATTTTCTCCTTGGGGAAGGGGTCAGGGTTTCCACATACTTTTTAAAGTGAATCTGACTGTTGAGGGGTCTTCTTTCGGTTTTTTATCCTTTTTTCTCCCCCTCCAGCACTTGGAGGAGCCTGGCAGTTCTTAGTGAATGCCTCTTGGAGACCACGTGACCTCGACCTTGCCAATGGGCATTCAGGAAGAACTCCTTGGCTCCTGCAAGTGCTGGGTTTTTTTTAAAAAAAATATTATTATTATTATTATTGATAACTCAAAACTGTCTACATTTTAAAAGGTATGTAGAAACCATGTCACCTCCCCAAGAAGAAAATTCTCCAAAGGTCTCACCTCTCACAGTCTCTTTCACCAGAGTTTTTTTTCCCCCACCCCTACAAAATGCCGAAAATAGAATAATTGAAACTTTTAGCACAGCACGAAACCTGCTTGTTCACCTGCCTCTTGCTTTGACCCAGGCAAGATATACACTACTGATTTATAATGGTTTATTACAGTAGTGACAACTGTTTGGGCCCTTCTTGGTGTAGATCTGGCCCCAGGCGATTGGGGAGAAGGAAGAGCACTAGAACCCATTGTCTACATGCTCCCTGGTTCTCTGCCTGTCAAGCAAGCAAGAAGTAGCCATGTTGAGGAAGAGGATGAAGAGCAATTGTGGTTAATGACAATGGAGGTGACCACGGAGATTCACTGCAAGAAGGGGCCCATTGAAGGTGTCTTGCCCAAGGGCCTTCAAAAACCTGGACCCAGCACTGACTGGAGGACCAGACTAGAACATGAGGAGGGCTGAACTTGGCTATTGGGCCTGAGGTCAATGCTTCTCATCTAGAACCATCAACATTAGCATACATGTGAGGGAACTCATTGCACACAAACATCTCAGGAAAGGGGCAGTATTTTCCCATCACTAAGTGACATGAACAGCACAATCCTATGCATGTCTACTCAGAAATAAGCCCCATTAAATTTAACAAGGGTTACTCCCAGGTAAATGTGTTTAGGACTTCAGCAGAGGCCAAATTGGCTCTTGGGCCATCCCATTCTGCCAATAGATGCCACTTCTCTCAAACCATCTGGGAACAAACTTTTGAAGACTGACTAGTTCTAGTATAATGTCAGCATTAGTTAGAGCAAGTTGTCAGGTTGACAGAATTTCATAACACGAGGAACGCATTTTAAAAGCTAAGTAGTCCTATTTCTGTCCTACAAAAAAGAATAGGAAATCTGAATTGCAATTGATGTTTCTGAGGCAAAAAAGGGGAAAAAATCAAGGTAGCATAATAGATTGGTGGAGGAGGGGTGTGCATTTAGGAAGCAAAAGAGTGCCGCTTGGTATGATTATAATTTCTTTCCAAATGCTATGGAATGACCACTTCCCCAGAGCATATGGCATGCTACTCCAGCAAAAGATCGTTGGACTTGGAATGGGGACCAGGTTCTAGTCCCCATTCAGCCATGAACCTCACGGACTAACCTACTTCAAAGGGTATTTGTTGTGAGGATAAAATGGAGGAGGAGGAGTGGAGAGGAGGACCTGGTGGAATGGAAAAAATAGTCATCTTTGGATATAAACTCTACAGAAAGGACATGGGAGGTCGTACCAGGGCAAGTGTTGCTCTATATGTAAAAGAGGGCATACTGTCAAGAAGACTAGAACACCTAAAAGCAGTTGGCTCTTCCACAAAGCATTGTGGGTGACACTGCCTGGCTCCTAAACTGATTTAGTGCTAGGAACGTGCTATCGTCCACCAGACCAAAATGCTTAGGGTGACCTTGAAATGGAAAACAAAATCAGGGAAACCTCCAAATGAGGAAGTGTTGTAAAAATGGGTAACTTCAGTTAACCTGACATTGACTGGATAAATGCATATTCCAGCCATAACAAAGAGGTTAAATTTCTGGATGCCCTAAATGACTGTGCCCTAGAACAGTTGGTCATGGAACCAACCAGAGGGGAGGTGACCCTGAATTTAATGCTACATGGTGTTGCCCAAGACCTAGTACAAGATGTAAATGTTGTTGAGCCAATTAGAAATAGTGTCAACAGTGATATCAGAGTTAATAGATATTTAAGTGGAAAATTGCCCAAGAAGTACAATGCAGTCACATTTGACTTCAAAAGAGGAAACTTCTCTAAAATGCGGGAACAGGTAAAAAGGAAGTTGAAAGGAGGAGTCAAGAGGATTAATCCCTTCAAATTGCTAGGAGCTTATTCAAAACCACAATAATAGAAGCTCAGCTAAAATGTATACCACATGTTAGGAAATGTAGCACCAAGCCCAAGAGGTCACCAGCAGCGTTAACAAGCAGAGTTAAAGGAGCTATTAGAGAAAAGAGGGCTTCCTTCAGAAAATGGAAATTTTGCCATGTGATGGAGAAAAAAGGGAGTTCCCCCCTTTTTTCCCCCAAAGGCAATGCAAGCAGACAATAAGAGATGCAAAAAAGCATTTGAAAAGCATACTGCTAACAAAATCAAGGTCAATAATAAAGAATTCTTTAAATATATCAAAAGCAGGAAACCAGTTAGAGAGGCAGGTGGACCATTGGATCACAATGGAGTTAAAGCAGTACTTAAGGAGGATAAAGAGATTGCAGAGAAGCTGAATAAATGCTTCTCATTTGGTCTTTAATGTAAAAGATATAGGACAGATGCCTGTGCCTGAAGTGATGTTTTCAGGAAGAGAGTCTGAGGAACTGAAGCAAATAGCAGTGACAAAAGATGAAGTTCTCAACCTTATTAATAAATTAAAAGCAAATAAAACATGAAGCCCAGATGGTATCCAACCTAACATTCTCAAAGAATTCAAGTATGAAATTGCTGATCTTTTAACCAAAATATTCAATGTGTCCCTAAGATCAGCCTTTATACCAGAGTATCAACAGATGGCCAATGTAACATTAATTTTGTAATATGGGGTCCCCTATTACAAAAGGGGTTTCTGTAAAATTACAGGCCAGTTAGTTTAATGTCTATTCTAAGTTAATTGGTTGAAGAATTATTATTTTTCCTTTTAAAAAATGTGTATGTTAACGTAACAGAACCAAAAAAAAAATATGGGGGGAAACCAAAGAAATACTATACATAGGAATATCATCCTTTTTTTACATCAGATATACCATTTATAAAAAAGGGAGGAGAGTTATGCATAGGCTTCAAGAAAAGCAGGCCAAAAAATTATTAAAGAAAAAAATAGTAAGCACAAAGAAGGACAAGCCCTGCTGAAAAAGAATCAACACAGCTTCCACAATGGTAAGTTGTGTCTCACTAACCTTTTCGAGTTCTTTGAGAGTGTCAATAAACACATAGAGAGGGGTGATCCAGTAGATATGGTTTACTTGGACTTCCAAAAGGCTTTTGATAAAGTCCCCCACCAAAGACTCCTTAGCAAACTTAGCAGTCATGTTATATTGTTGAGCTGGAAAAAGTGCAGGACGGAAAAACTAAAATGATCAAGACGCTGGAGCATTTCCCCTATGAGGGAAGCTTACAACAGCTGGGATTGTTTCGTTTAGAAAAAAGGATGGTACGGGGAGACATGATAAAGGTCTACAAAATTATGCGTGGTGTGGAGAATGTGGATAGGGAGACATTTTTCTACCTCTCTCATTTTAGAACCAGAGATCGTCCCATGAATCTTACTGCTTGGCTCATCTTAATCTCATTGATTTCAATGACACTTGTGTGTATAGCATTTTATTAGGTTGGAGCTATGGTCTTTAATGAAGTGGACCCCAGTCTTCCAAAATATAACCAAGGCTTTTTGACTGCAACTGATCTTATTGAACATTTACATACTAATAAGTCAAAGTGGGAGAAAGAGTTTCTAAAACTGAGAGCAAATGAGAGGACTCTTTTATTTATCATTCTAAAGGACTTCAGAATAGCTTGTGTTTTAAGGGATACAAATCTAAAGAGTGATTTTGCTAACTTTCAAGTTCAAATCAAAGGTCTACACCTGGGTTCTGGTTCATATTCACAGTTCTGGGCATGGTGAGAGTGAGAGAGCAGGAGCCCCACCACATATAAAGAGTATGTAGTAGAGCAGGGTATAGACTCTCAGGACCAGGGACCAATTCCGGCATGCCTGTGGGTCAAATTGGCCCTCCAGGGTTCCACAGAGGGCCCCCCCCATTTGGTGGTTTCCCCTCTTTTACATGTTTTTCCCTATTCTAAAAGGTTGGGGTGCCTCTCGTAAGGCTTAGTAGATTTAGGGTTGAAAACTACGCTGCGCCGTGGAGGCCTCAGGTAAGTCCTGTGGGTGGGGGGCAGCCCCTGGGAGGGGAGGGGAGGAAGACTTACCTGAGGTTTCTGCACGCACTGGCAAGCCGCCCAACCTCCTCTCTGGACTGCTGTAGATTTAGTGTTGTAAACTACAGTAGCTGGAAATGGCAGTTGCTGACCATTGGGCTGAACCAGCCCAAACTGGTTTGGCTGCTTTGGACCCAAAATCCAATCCTAAAGCCGATTCAGGCCAAACTGGTCTGCTTCAGCTCTGATTCAGGCTTTAGGACCGAGGTGAAGCACAACCCTACAGAAAATTATTTATGTAGTACCATTTCCTAGACACAGATGTAATTGCTTCAAAGTTTGCCTCAAGCCAGCCCCTCTACACTTGGAGAGTGGGGCACAGGGAGAAGGCATATTCACCCTTCGCTCACGTGCTTCCTTCTCCTCTTCCTGGGAGAGGTCAAACTACAGCCAGAGTTTCTAGCAACTGCCCCCAGCCAGTCATACGTTTTATTTCTTTGCAGCCTCCAAGTTTTCCATTAAATGCTAAACAACCCGTTCTTAGCAGCACGAGGGACGCCTGACACAGCTCATCTGTCTGTGATATGCAAAAGCTGACCTTACGAGGGGTGTCAGCTATTATGCTGAACTCTCAATAAACCATTTCTCAATTTGTACATGCCTTGTCTTTGTCACCACTCATTTGGCATGCTTAATTACCTCCCCTGCACGGCAACAGAAATCTCACAGCTAATATTAAATATTGCTTAATATTTTCAGAAACTAGATCCACTTAACCATGTCATTGTGACAGAACATGGCTAATATGAGAGAGGCAGTTAAACAACAAATACATTTATTGATATGATAGTTAAAGCTATTTTGTATGCTATGGGGGTAAGGAACACCATTCATAAGTGTACATACATACGGTGAGAAAGAAAAGTGTGTTTCTCTCACTCATATGAAAAACATCCAAACCCTATGATGAACTCTGGGTCACCACACTAAGGCTTGATTTTAGGGTGCAAAGTGTCCTAATTTACAAAGGACAGTCCTCTATTTGAAGGTGTCCTCCTCGATTTCAAGGGTTGCCCAATCCAAATCCAGTCTAAAGAGCCATAGGAAGGCAGAACAGCAGGGCCCCATCCACCATTCACATCTGGACAGCAGACCAGGCAGGCACACAGGTTGCCTGGTCATAGTCTTCTCCACTATAGGGAGAGGTATTGTATTTCCATTTACATTATACTTATTGTTTCCAAATTTGCATAAGAACATAAGAGGAGCCATGCTGGATCAGACCAAGGATCCACCTAGTCCGGCATTCTATTCATACAATGGCCAAGCAGCGGTTGACCAGGCAATGGGGGTGTGCAAGCTTCAGATTCAGATTTCCAAAGCTTTGGCAGCCACTTTATGAAGAATCCCCTATTTAGTGCACAGCCCTAGTCCAAAGCAGGAAAAGGCCTACAACTCCCAGCATGCATTGTTATGGAGGGGGAGAGACAGACTTACAGGGCTCTGGCAATGGTGGGAGCTCATGGTCTCGCCGCCATGATGGGTTGCCACGTATTCCGCAAGCGCCCACTCCCCCAGCCACCAGGTTCCCTGAGAGCTGCCCATTTCTCCCCACTGCTGGTAAAGGATAGGCTCCCAAAAGCGGGCAGCTCTCAGGGGAAGCAAGAAGATGCTGGGAACTCACAGAATGTGTGGCAGCCCATTGAGGAACTTGCATGGCAGTGGTGAGGCCATGAGCACTGCTATTCCTTGACCCTGGTAAGTCCCTCCTTCCCTAGCAATGTATGCTGGGAGTTGTAGGCCTTTTCCTGCTTCGGACTAGGGCTGTGCACTAAATGGTGGATTTTTCATAAAATGGACGCCAAAGCTTCAGAAAGCCAAACCTTGCGCAGCACAACGAGGAACCCACAAGCAGGACACAAGTGCCAAGGCACCCTCCCACCCATGTTCCCTAGCAACTGGTCTACATAGGCTTACTGCCTCTGCGACTGGAGGTAGATGAGCATGTGCACATTTAAATTATAATATGCAAATGTCATGCAAATTGATTACCTCTTTTGTTCCCCCCACCTTTTCAGTGACGCCTTTAATCTTTTCATAAGTGGCCACCTCCCAGGGCCTTATCCTCTTTACTTGACCATAGCTGTTCTGGTCTATTTTACTCATTTATTATTAACATTTATACAGCACTTCATTTGCTAAAAAAGAAGGCATAAAGGCACTGTACAACAGTTTAAAATAATAAAACCTTAACACAACAATCAAAAAGAACGTTTAAAACAGTAAACCATTAAAACAGCTACACCTGTTAAAAGAGATGCATCTTCACACCCTTTCTAAAGGCCACAAGGGTGGGGTCCAATCATAGTTCTTGAGTTACTTGTTTAGAAGGTCTTTATCTGAGAGAAATAAACTTCTATCCACATTTCAGAAAGGGAAAGGTACTACTGCCACACTCAGTTCCTGCATGACTGGGAGCGGAGTGAGACAAAGGAAGATACAGTGAAGGTAGTCTCTAACTAAACAAAAGAAAATCTTCTAGCAGTTGTTCTGACTAGGGAGAAAATCTGATATGGAAGCTTTTATAGGGGCCAGGCACAGTATCACCTGACCTGCTGTAGCCTATCAGTGTAACACAGCTTTCTTGGCGGGTGTAAATGGCTCCCTGCAATAGTTCCCTTTTTTGGCAAGAGATCTTGGTGGTGGTGAACCTGGGGGACATCCCTCATTTCCCGATCCTCTACTTATCCAGGAAGCTTCCATAATCTGGTTGATCGAGAGGAATCTTTCTCATTTGCTGAAATCAAAGGACACATTTCATACAAGCTCAAGCCATAAGCGCAACTGGCTAGAAAAGAAGGCATGTTCCAGGAAAAGGTGCGAGAGAAATGTGTGACTGGATGATGGAATCTGTTTATCACCTCGTAGCACGCAGCGACGTTTATCATTCGCAGAAATTACGCTGGGGGCCGCCCAGCATGACAGACTGCATGTAGCACTTGGTACATTTCAGTCATGGGACTACGGGAAAGTCCCTTGCTGATATGTGAAAATAAAAATGTTAAGCTGGTCAGACATATGCATGCACTACAGGCAATTCAAGGCCAGACTGTTGACCTGACATAAATTAACAGAGAAAGGATAAGGGGGTGGTTTATAGGGAAACACTGAAGTCCCATGTGGCAACAATCTGACACAAACCTCCGTAGAGAAAAGGTGAGAGTAGCAGGACCTGACAAGATGCTGAAGGCTCAGAATCAGAACAGAATCACCCTTGGACCACCTGGTATTTTAGTAAATGCTCCAATATCAATCATGACAACAAGAAAGAGCTCACTGAAGAAGGGTTTTATTATAATCAAGAAATGCTTCCATCTCAGGGACCAGCACAATTGCTTTGTTGTCTGTGTTTTGGGAGCTTGCCTGTTCTCAGAGGCTTGCTGCCCTGCTCCCCCTCAGGACAAAATCTAAGAAGAGTTTCACGTTTCATATATTATGCCTACCTGTTCTATGGCACTGCTACGGCCTTGGAAGGGAGACTCTGGTATGCAATAGAAGACTAAAAGAGGCACATGGCTGGCCACCCTAGAAGGTTGACAGTGAAGGGGGATGGCAGCAACAAAGCAATATTTTAAGCACTGTGGCAGCAGGGGCTAGCAGTAAAATCAACACCACTCCAAACACAGCAAGGTCCAGCCTTGAAGGACAACAACAGCAGTGCTCAGAGCAGCCTCTTGTCCGGCATCTTAACATCGTACAGTGCACTGGATGTAACATCACTCCAGCATGCCACAGGGAGTTTGGAGCTCTGGGGGGGAATTAAAGGAGGGCAAAGCAGATCCCTGCAGATCCATCACTTTCTCAGGAAACTGACCACTGCCAAATGGCGCTTCAAAATAAGGGTGGAAGAGCAGCTGCTGCTATTTTACTTTTGCAGATCAAAAACAGCACCACTACGGTCTCATAAATCATAGTAGCTCCATGTCTAACTTCCTCCCCCCTATGGAGTCACTGGTTTATTCAACTGGCACTTCCACAAGATTTCAGCTGGATTGTGATCACACTGGCAGTCCACTACCATGGGATTCCTGAACTGGGCCTAAGAGAACCTCCTGGGAGTTTGTTAAGAAGTTGACTGCTAGTCTGCTCTGTGGGTAGGATCTCCATGGGGCCTTCTTTGCAACTTCAGGCTTGTGGCCTGATCCTGTAAACCACCAGATGGGGAAATGTGTGTATATAGGAAGAGGTGCAACACCGTCCCAGCACAATATCACAGCCTGCTCAGGCCACTGGAATTGAGCAGCAGCTGCTCCAGTGGAGATGTAACATTTCTACACCATCAGTGCTCCCACCCACCAGCTACCACCAGGTGAGATGGAAACACACAATGCCATTATGAAACATACAGATGTACAGAGAAGGGTTGTGGTCAGGGAAAGGCCAACTCCCATTTTTTGTGGGAGCTGAGCAGAAGACCTAAATTTGCCTTTCCACAAGCTACTCCCACCATCACAACTGCTTTGATCATGCCTGGGCCCAAACTCCTATTTACCCAGCTCCATTGCTGTTGCCTCACCATGCCCAAGAACCAGGCTCCTGCTTCTGCTTCCCCTGGCTAGCCATTCAAAGGGATCTGGTGTTGAGGACAGCCGATAGATTTCCCTTCTGGTGAGTCTGAGGAGTGGAGCAAACCACACTTGTCTTGACCACCAAGGAGCTATCAGGATTGCATCTGCTCTGTCCTTAATTTGGCAACTGCCTTCACTAGTAAAGGAAATGGGGGGAACAAATAACAGAGGCCCTCTGTCCATGGCCTTGTGAAAGCATCTCCCAAGGAAGAGACACATATCCCTGCTAAGATGCAGTACTTCTTGCAAACTGCATTGCACTAAGAGGCAAACAGGTCTATCACCGGTCTGCCCCAAGGGTTGAACAGTCATTCTCAGCATCTGAGGTGACATCTCCCACTCATGACTGTCTCAGAAACTGCAGCTGAGTTCATCTGCTAAAAGGTTGTCCATTCCCACAATATTGTCCGTTGTCCGTTCCCCTGACATATTATTGTCAACTCATATCCTGAGTTGACAATAATATGTCCCTCGGGATAGTCCACTCGAATATTTCCATTGTAAGATTGAGGAGGTGAGACAAGTATGTTTCCCCCACCTTGTTCAAATGCCATACTACTGTGGTATTGTTGGAGAGAACTTGGATAGGGTGAGACCTCAAACGATCGTAGCGCCTTCTGCACTGCTATCAATTCTAGAATAAAATTGTAATAAATTGTATAAAATTGTATAAAAATGTAATAAATAAATAAATGAATTAGAATATTGATGTGGGGAGTACTTTCTGCTGGAAACCACCATCCTTGTACAGTCAGTGTATCTCAATGAGCCCCCCAACCTTTTGTCAATGCATGTGTTAGAATGGTCCTTGTTGGTCCAGACTGTACAAATGGCATGCCTCCCAACAGGTTGTGCAGGTTCAACCACCATCTCAGTGACATCTGCACATCTGTGGGTAAGTATAAACGTACCCTTCAGGCGTCCATGGTATTGTTGAATTCAAGGAGCAGGAACTGTTGCAACGGTCTCATATGCAATTGAGCCCACTTGACTATGTATACTGTCACAGCCATGAGACCAAGAAGCCTCTGAAGGGTGAAAGCAAACACTTGCTTGAATTCCAGTACAAAGGAGACAAGGTCTGAAATAGCTACTGCTCATAATTGGGGTAGAAAGGCCCAACCCACCATAGAATCCCAGCAGCACTCCAATGAACTGGATCCGATGTGCTGATATGAGGGTAGATTTGTCTGTGTTGACCTGAATCATAGAATAGTAGAGTTGGAAGGGGCCTATAAGGCCATTGAGTCCAACCCCCCACTCAATGCAAGAATCCACCCTAAAGCATACCTGACAGATGGTTGTCCAGCTGCCTCTTCAATGCCTCTAGTGTGGCAGAGCCTGCAACCTCCCTAGGTAACTGGTTCCGTTGTCGTACTGCTCTAACAGTCGGGACGTTTTTCCTGATGTCCAGCCAGAATCTGGCTTCCTGTAACTTGAGCCCATTATTCCATGTCCTGCACTCTGGGATGATCAAGAAGAGATCCAGATGAAGAGATCCAGATGAAGACCCAGCTCCACGAGTAGAGCCTAAACTGTGCGCACATCTCTTATTGCTTGGTTCAAAGACTGAGGTTGTTGCTAGATGAGGACTTAGCCCAGTGTGAGGCCCGGTCTCCCTGCTGTGCATCCAGATGACGCACAGGGGATCCCGGGGTCAGGCTGGGCTAAGTCCTCCCTTGACCCAGGATAAGCGGATCCGCTTATGGCCTGGCTTTTCCACAGCCCCAGGCTGAGGCCGGGGCTGCGGAAAGTCTAGCGACTTCCGTGGCTTTTCCTGGCTGCTCGCTTACTCGCGAGTAGCCGGGAGAAGCCACGCACTGGGCACAGCATTCCATAGAAGCACTGTGCCCATCGGGCCAGGGGGGGAATCACGGGGGGGGGGAGATGGGGGCCGGGGGAAAGAGCAGACCTGGCAGGAGAGATGGGGGGGAGAAGAACAGGGATGGGCATGGCGGACAGGGACAGGGCATGGCGGACGGGGACAGGGCATGGCGGATGGGGGGGAAGAAGAACGGGGACAGGGCATGGCGGATGGGGACAGGGCATGGCAGATGGGGACAGGGCATGGCGGACGGGGGAAGAAGAATGGGAACGGCATGGCAGACACAGACAGGGCATGGCGGACGGGGACAGGACATGGCGGATGGGGGAAGAAGAACGGGTACAGGGCATGGCGGACGGGGACAGGGCATGGCAGATGGGGACAGGGCATGGCGGACGGGGGGAAGAAGAATGGGGACAGGGCATGGCGGACGGGGGAAGAAGAACGGGGACAGGGCATGGTGGATGGGGACAGGGCATGGCGGACGGGGAAGAAGAATGGGGACAGGGCATGGCAGACGCGGACAGGGCATGGCAGACAGGGGAAGAAGAACGGGGATGGGCATGGCAGACGGGACAGGGCATGGCGGATGGGGACAGGCATGGTGGACGGGGACGGGCATGGTGGATGGGGACAGGGCAAGGCGAGCGGGGGAAGGATGGGCGAGCAAGTGGGCAGGGGGGCATCAGACATTGTGGGGGGGAAATCAGGGGCAGGGGGAGTGGGGAACCCTTTATTTTTTTAAAAAAAAAACTACTTACTTTTCCGTTGGTGCGCACATGACCCTTTAAGAGGAAAAAAACTGGAGCATGCGATGGGGCTTTCCCTTACCCCATCTCGTGTTTACGTCTAGCTAGGGGCGACAGCGCATGCTAGCTGCAGCGCGGCCTTGCCCTGACTCCCCACTGGATTATCTGGTAGTCTAGCAAGGCCCTGAGATACTATGAGCCAGTCACCTAAGTACGGGTAAAGTTCTAAACCTTGCATTTGAAGGTGAGGGGAAAGCAGGAACCCACTGGAGCATGTGCAGTAGGACGGTGGGGGAGGGTTCCCGCCAAAACGATCTCAGCTGTAGAAGTTTCCTGAAGCAAGGCTCAGCATAGGCACAGAGCACATATGTGTGATACACAGAGACTGCAACGAAGAACCACCAGAGGTAGGGCCCTTAGTGTGGCAGTTTCCACCTTATGGCCCTTCCAATCTAGGTCAGGCAAGCACCTATGCTACTTTGTTTTCAGTGTTTGCTGAAGACCTTTGTTTTTCGTCAAGCATTTCCTGACTGCTGAGTAAATTCCAGCCCCTGTTTTTAGTGCGCTGTTTGCTTTTACTGTAACTTTTGTATTTTGTGTTTTAATTTATTGTACACCACTCCAGAATCTCATGGTATGGAGAAGTTTATACATTCTATAAATAATAAATGATGGACATCTTGAGTTTGACTCACCTAGAATGCCTCTGTAAGTGAAGCCACTGTAAGCACAACCATGACATATCTTTAGTTATTTATTTGTAAACGTATTGTGCATTTATATCCCACCTTTTGGTCTATGAGAATATAGGACTGGCATAATACACTTCAACAATATATATGGACCAAATCTAAATTTCCCCCCTTAAGATCTATGACTTCGGAAATGAAATGTAAACTTTTCGCCCAAGCTCATGCAGCTTTAATGTTTCCCTGTTTTATTTTCTAATATTGTTGTCATTAAATATTAACTTGGGATGAGCAAAGGTTAACACGTAGCCTAAAACATAACTTTAACCCAAATTAGCACCAATACTAGTAGAAGAAAGTGGTCTAATAAGAGCACTGTGGCCATAGAAGTTTTGAATTGCATAAAAATTAATTCTGACTTTGAAGCTGTACCTGACATGTTGAGTGTGCAGGAAGTAATGAATTATGGTCCCTTACCATAATACACTCAAATCCAGAGAATGGCAATCTTGTTTAAATCTTTTAAAAAAACAAAAACAAAAAACCAGCCATAATTCATTTGGGACTAACTAATCCCTAATCCACTAAGAGTTCTTTGAGAGTGCCAATAAACATGTAGACAGGGTATCTGGTTGGCATTGCTTACTTTGACTTCCAAAAGGCTTTTGATAAAGCCCCTCACCAAAGACACCAAATTCAGCAGTCATGGAATAAGAGGAGAGGTCCACTTAGGGATCAGGAACTGGTTAAAGAACAGAAAGCAGAGAGTAGGAATAAATGGTAAATTCTCCCAATGGAGGGAAGTATATATTGGAGTCTCCAGAGATCTGTATTGGGAAAAATGCTTTTCAGTTTGTTCATATCTGGAATTAGGACCCAACACCCATGTCATGCTTGTGGGATCCTGGCGAAAGCTGGTTGGCCACTATGTGAAAAGAGTGCTGGATTAGATAGACCCTTCATCTGATCCAGCATGGGCTCATCTTAATCCCATTGATTTCAATGGCACGTGTGTATAACTTTTTACTGGACTGGGGGCTATGGTCTTTAAGGCAGAGGACTCCAGTGATTCAAAATATAGCCAAGGCTTTTTGACTGCAATTTATTGGGGGAAAGAATCTCTAAAACTGAGTGCAAATGAAAGGACTCTCCCTGATTCCTCTTTCTAAAGAGGACTTCAAAATGGCTACATGTTTAGGGGATACAAATCTAAAGAGTGATTTTGAGAACTTTCAAGTTCAAGTCAAAGTCATATCTTTTGCTATCTTTAATAGCAACCCAACGGCAAAAGGGGTGGGTAGGAATTAAATATTTTTCATGTGCTGAAGAGAAAAACAGCAGTCAGAATCAAGTATGACCTTCAGGTATATTCCTGCATACACTCATAAGGATAGCAGAACGACTACTTTGCCCATAAAAGATGTCCTAAGGGGTACCAATATCAAATAGTTTGTCCTTTCATCTGTGAACTCAGAATTCCTGCACATGTTTGAGACTTCTAGCCGCCAGAGTCCCTAATCTTTTAACAGAGTCATTGACAACCTTTTATCTGTTCAAACACACTTTCCTGATGATCTGAACAGTTAAGGACTATCTTATCTTCCGCAGGAAAACAAGCAAGAATAACTAATGCTGTCGTCTGTGGGCTGGTTCACATATTAGTCTTTTTCATTCTTTTTCTTTTATACGTGAGTAGATTAACTTGTAACAAGGCGGATGGGTTTGCCTTCTGTTTGTATATCTCTGCAGCAGCTAGCCTAGTTTTTGAATTGCTTTATAAATAACGATGACCATTGTTATTATTCTGTTATCCTCAGGAACACCCTCACATGGACATCCATCATATGCAAACTGGCTGATTCTGAATAGAATCAAAAGAAAGTGTGAAAAGAAATGCCATGGTTATAAGGTGGTCACTTACAAATTGCCAAAAAGAGGAAGTGCATTTGCAAATAAAAAGGGCGGTGAATTGCATAACATTTGCATAGGCTAATTTGTATGGATAGATGCAAATTGAGACATTACTTTTATAACTGAAATAGAAACAGAGCACCTCTCCATGGAAGGCTGTGATCTGGGTGCCTGCCATTTCAGCCTACTGTCCAGGTGCCAACTGTTGATGTCCAACAGTTCACATGGTTCATTACCTTAAATCATGAATTGGACAAGAAGGCACTTCAAATAGAAGGTACCTTCAAATAGAGAACATTCCTCTGGCAGCATTTCGAATAATGGACTGCCTTCTGTAAAAGAGGACACATGACCACCCTACATGATTGTGAAAATGGCTGCCAGTTATGTCCATTACATTTCTCCACATGGGGACATGCTTATCCACAGCAAATAGACAAAAGGAGAATGGGCTGTGAAGAACAAGCTGAATGTGGTATTGATAAATTAACAATGCAATCCTATGTATGTTTATTTAGAGTTACTCTCAAGTTCAATGGAATGTAACCCCCCCCCCCAAAGTAAGCATTGGATATACGGAAGCCCCTGAGATCTAAAGCTTCCTTCTAAGGGGAGCACAATCCATAGGACTGCTCTCTAAAAGATGTGTGTGCCTTTTACACCCAAGTAATATATCTGGTAAATTCCTGAGTAAACTCAGCTTGCTTCTGGGGAAACATACACACATTATGTTTTCACAGACTTTCAGAATGCTTTCTGAAGACTAAGTTTCTGAATGTAATAAACTATTAGAGTTAGGCTCATGAGATACTTTACTCTCAATTCAAGGGAAATTGTCCAAACCAGCACAGGTATTCTCTAAGGAAGACGCCATAGCTTAGCATATTCACAAAGGGAGGGGCCATAGCATATTCACGAAGTGAGGGACAGAACACCTGCTTTGCATGCAGAAAGTCCCACATTCAATTCCCAGCGTCTCCAGGTAGGGCTAGGACAGAATCCTACCTGAAACCCTGGAGAGCTGCTGCCAGTCAGTGTCGACAGTACAAGTCTCGATGGACCAAGGATCTGGCTCTGTATAAGGTGGGTTCCTATCTTCCTATGTAGGTGTGGGGCAATTTGTGGCCCTCCAGATGTTGTTGGACTGTAACTCCCATCATCCCTCACCACTGGCTGTGCTGGCTTGGCCAGATGGGGCTTGCAGTCCAGCAACATCTGGAGGGCCACAAGTCACCCAGCTCTGTGCCTCTTACTCATCCTAACTCAGTGCCTCTTACTCATCCCAACTCAGAACTCAACCATGATGGACTTATTCACACATTGTTCACCCAGATGACTAGACCACAGAATCAATGAGCCATTTCAGAACTTACTCCAAGGATAGAATTTTCATATCATCTCAGTGCTTTGCACAAGACCCAGTCCATGCATTCGACCATGAGTTACCAAGTGTGGGAATACATGTATGAGTGAAGCAACCGAGCACTGCATATTCTGTTCCTGCAAGAAACAGCTTGGCTTTCTATTTAGTTCCCAATATTTATAGAAGATGGTGAGAACTGTAAATGGTAAGATGGCTTCACTTGATGCAATCTGTGCTTTAACGCAATACACTTTCTTGGACTCAACTGAAATTACAAACCTTAATTCTGTCTGTCAATGTTGTTAGAGACTGCAAATCACATAAGCACTCTGTGTGAGGAGGTGTCTTTACAAATAGGGCCATTAATGGACACCAATTCTAATGGGGAAACCTGATGTGAACAGCCTACCTTTGGAGTATTGAATTGTAATTTAAAATGAAATCCAAATTTCCCAAGTGATTTGATCAGTATTCTGTTGCAGCAAATACGAATCTCTTCCATTTTTAATAACAGTGTCTCCAAAAGTATGGAGAAATGGACATTGCCTATTAAAAAATAAATAGAATCAAATTGTCATGATTTCTTCATACTGTTATTGGAAGGAGAAACTGTATAATTCATGGGGATAATGCTAAGTTTAATGTCCTACCATTTCAACTGTTCCTTGCATTTATTATGAGTTTAACTGATTGCTTTTTGCTTATCACCACTCTGTATGCATTAGAACTTTCACTTGTAAGTTTTGCAAAAGTATTTTAATTAAAATGGGGCTGTTTACATTTGTTTATGGCACATTAATATTCCAGCCTGCATAAAAATTTTACTAAATAATATTAAATAATTAAGAAGTAATATATTATTTATTGGTTTTGAAGAGTTTCCTATAATAATGTAAAGCATTGTGCTGTTCCTTTATTGCAAAGTCAAGCTGATGACAGCGAATGAATCACCCCATAACATACAGTGCAAATGTAAAAATGACTAAGTGACATTAGTTGGTTTTGTTTTGTTTTTAAAAAAGAAGTATCCTAAAGGGATGTCTTTGAATTCCACCAAAATAAATAGGATTATATCAGATGACAAACATAACGAGACTAGAACCAAAAATAAATGTGTATGATTTCTCATCTGCATTTGATTTCTGAAAGGTGTGAGCTTGAATAAGTATTTATAGAAAAATTCCAGGAGCTACAGTATAGTATGAAAAAGCATCTTCAAAATGGAATTTGGCCTTCACGCTGAAAGAGGTTCATCACCCCTGGTATCGTACTAGTACTTTTTCCTCATCTAATATATTCATATTTATCAAAGGTAAAGAACAGCATCTAAGGACGATTCCCACCTGTCTCTGGGGTAGACACATCCACGACCTCAAGGGCAGGAATCCAAGTGCAGATTATTCTGCTACTCTCCCTCCAATGCAGCTGCCGCAGAAATCACCAACACTGGGCCCATTCAGAAGACACCTTAAACCATCTCTTTAGCCATGGTAGTTAAGCCAGAAAGCCAGGCCGTGTTCAGAAGACAACCTTAAACCATGGCTTTAACCATGGTGAATAAGGCTTTTTGCCCGGCTTTCTGGCTTAACCACCATGGTTAAAGCTGTAGTTTAAAGTGCCTTCTGAATGGGGCCAGTATCTTTTCTCCTGAGGTCACCAACAGCAGCCTCAGACAAGGATGTAGAGCGGAGAAAGGGAATGTTACAGTTGGTGAGGAAAGGAGAGACGTGGATCCACTGGATCCATAAGCCTCTCCATTGCCCATCCTAACCACTTGAAGGTAGGTCCAGTAGACAGAGGCCTGTCTGGTCTGGCAGGAAATGAGAAAATTGGAGGAATGGGAGGCTGTAAAAGCCTACGCCATCCCCCTGCTGTGCCTGCCTCTCATTGACAGAACGTTGGATAGCTCTGATAAGTTTATGCTCCTAGTCATTTTTACATTTACACTGTCTATTGCAGGAATCCAAGCTGCCGATACAAAACAAATTGCATGCACCCATTTAAATATCCTGAAAATTTCAGAAATTTAGCAGAATGATCAAGCAGAATTCTCAGAACAAATAAGTTCTTGCTATAAGTATCACGCACGCACACACACACACACACACACACACACTTTCTAAACAAAGGTTTTGGTCACTTACAGAAAGAAAGCCTTTCTTTTGGGGGACGTAGCTGGGACCAGGAGTGGGTGGGTGAGAGATCCGGGATGGGGAAATTAAGTCATGGGAACCCCATCTGGCTTTTTCCAAACATCCATTCCAGTTTGCTCTGGAAATGCACAAAGTCACAGGATGCATGAAACAAGTTGAAAGTTAGATTGTATTCCGGCATTTTAAACACTGTTTTTTAAAGCTGGCGGACGGGGTGGACAGGGTGGGGGGAAGGAATGAACAGCAGTTGATGATTCTGAAAGACAATCAAAGTGCCAATCAAAGGCAAGTGGGCATGGCTACGAGAAGGGTGTGTGGCTATCCTGGAAAGCTGGAAAGCTACAGTTCCCCATGCCTGTACTATACCTTGGAGAAGCAATAATCAATGTCTCAGAACTTTCAAAACTGAAATGCTGATAAACTGCATCACAATTAATGCTCATTAAGTCACTTTGCCCCAGGTACCAGTTCATATAAGAACAGTCCTGCTGGATCAGACCAAGGGTCCATCTAGTTCACCATTCCGTTCACAGTGGCCAAACAACTGTCGACCAGGGACCAACAAAGCAGGACATACGTTCAACTGGGACTGGGACTGAAATAGCATTGAGGAAGAGAGAAGAATCCCTTTCCTGTGTGCCATCTCTCACCTTGACATGGAGACCAGGTGTGGGTGGAGCAGCGACTGATGCAATGCAGTGAATATCAGCATGCAGATGCACATCTTACTGTCCAGGGCTGGTCCTCCAGGGCTATATAAGTTGGCTCCCTCCCAATATAAAGTGCAGGCTTAGATTATCACCTTATAGGCCCCTTCCAACACTACTAATCTATGATTCTAAAATATATATTTTTGTTAATTGAATATATATATATTATTCAATGGTTTTTCAAAGACCTACCAGTTAAAGATCAGCATTAAGACTATCTCACATTGGCTCAAGTTTCACAAATCCAGGAAATTAGAAGCAAATACTGATGTCTTAACTGTCATGCCCTGTGATCAGTGATCTGCAATTCCACTAATTGCGCTTGCTTACAACTTGCATACAGGACCAGGACAATAATATGTGGCATTTATGCTGGTCCAAGACACTCCATCCTGCCCATATGGATTTGGGCCTGAAAGACCAAGAAGAAGTGTGGGTGCATGGAGGGTACATTGTGGAAATTTTGATCAGATTGCTTTGAAATTTTGCATAACTGTAGACCTCATCAGGTAGATCATGGGTGCCAAGTTTATTCATACTAATTAAATAGGCATCATTTTTAAGCTGATACAGGTGAACTACTTTTTTTGACAACTCACTTTAACCCGTGCCACTCACTCACACACACACACAGCATAAACACATAAGCCACATTAAATACTCTTTGCAATTTCATCTTGGATTTTTTTTTTCAGAGCAGGCCTTTGAGCCTTGCCCTGATTCTCCACCCATCCTTCTGAAATCATATTGTTCCTTGTAGGGCAGCCATGGATCCTGCTATACAGAGGACAGTCCTCTTATTTGAAAGAGTCATCTGTCTGAAGGGCTGTCCAATCTCAGTCCACTTTAAAGATCAAGAACTATCAGAAGGAAGTTGACCATCAACAGCACCTGGACTGAGCAAGGCACGTAGGTCACCTGCTCACAATCTTCTCCAGTACAGTGAGATTTGTGTGTGTGTGTGTGTGTGTACAGAGAGAATGAATATTAGCAAATTTTATGCAATCCCCCCCTCCTCCTCCTCCTCCTCCTGTGATGCTTGTCAGGCATCCTGTGATGCCTGTTTTTTCATGATGCGTCAGACCCTACCTCCTTGCCTCTTCACTCCTGTGGAGTCCTCCAGGTCAAACACTGTGAAATAATTGAAAGTGCATAAGCCATTTGTAGTTGGCAGAGATATCATTATGAAATGCTCTGAAGCAAGATGAGCAAAAGACGCTTTACTATCAGATGACACTCCACTAATGGAAAGCAAGTGATATGTCTGTGTATGTGTGCGGTCTTCTAAAAACAACATTTTCACATTACAAACTTGGGAAGTCATCTCATTAGGATTCATCGTTATACAAATGAACTTGCTTTGCATAGAGAGAGAAATGAATGAGAAGAGAGAGCTCATTACTGCTTTAAAAAAATGCAATGCAGATTTTCCAATGCAACACAAAAAGCTCTTCTTATGGCTTGTATTTTTTTGATATTAGGAAAGAATCCAGTCCTTCCATCCTCGAGATTGTAGAGTAGTTTCAAGACAAGTTCCCTTGCCCCCCTCCCTACATTCAACTTTGAAATAATGCCTCAATTAACTTCTGCAAAAATTGTGTCACAAGTGACACCGGAAGCCACTTGTCATTCTGAATTTCCTGAAAACAAACAGAACGGAGACCATGTGGCAATGACAGCACATTTCAAGCGTTTAAACTGCTTCGTGTAGATTTTCCGTGGGATCCTGGCAACCCTGGAAGGCAAGCCCTCAGTGTGTTTACTTATGCGTATCATGGAAGATGCGAGCACACTTCCTTCAACATGATGATTTGCTGCAAAATGTTTTAGTACAACACCCTCCCAATGTTTTCACTGATGAAAAGGAGACAGGCTTGTGCATTTGTAACACCCCTATTGCCACAATGATTGTTGCCTGAGCCACTGTTTCCCACTATTGCAGTCTTCTGTCCATAAACTTCGCAGTCTTCTGTCCATTTACACCTCTAGGGTTTCCAAAGCAGGGCAGGTCAGTAAAACTTACAAGAACTTTTCCATTAAGAGCTTTTGGTTTGTAAACCTGAAAGAAGGGACTTTCTTCTTATTGATCTTTGCAAGCTGCTCTCGGTGGCTTTTTTGGCTGAAGGGTAGACCTAAAAATGCTTCAGATAGATATGTAGATAGACGACTAGAGATTCAGTAATTTTGCAAAGCCAGATCCAGTGATTGTAAAATTAAATATTCTATTTAAATATTGCTATTTTAAGTACACTGCTCTGATAAGCTTATTTATTTATTTTACAACATTTATATACCACTCCCCATCCAAAGATTTTGGAGCAGTAAACAACAAATAGAATAAAAACACCATGTTAAGAATACGAACCTACTGACAGCTGCGAGGTTGATAGTAACTAGGAATTGGAAAATTACAGGAGATTATTGTATTGAAGAATGGTATAAAGAAGTGTGGGACATTGCTATAAACGATAAATTGACATGTAATATAAAAATGCAAAGAGGCATAGTAAAAACGAATGATTTTGAGAGTATATGGAAAAAGTTCCTGGAGTTTGTATTTTCTAAAGGAAGGGGGGTTCCACCAACAGATGAAACTATGAGTTTTTGGAAACAAGAATGAGATCCCGAGGTGGGGGGAGCACTGTCATGTTTATTATATTAGGTTTAATAGGTTAATATTGAATATATGATAGTAAGGTATGATAATATCTTGTATTAAGTGATTTTGATTTGTGTTTGTTGTTTCAATAATAAAAATAAAAATAATAAAAAAAGAATACAATTTTAATAAGAACAAAGTTCTGATAAAAATCCAGTAACGATAAAAACCATGGAAAGCTTCGTGAAATAAAGTTTTTAGGAGGGTGGGTGCCAGCACACTGAAGGCTGCTTTTCTGGTGGACTCCAATCAGGCTATAGGTCCATGTGGAACCACCAGGAACATGCTTACAATCTGGATAGACAGATTGGGGTGGAAGTTGTGCACCAGTTTATGGTGTAATTGTAGTGGCATGCATGTGTACTAGAGTCAAGATGTGACAATCCCCACTCAAGAGACTTCACTTCTAGAAACCTGTGAGGAAGGACTGACTGTGTGAGTTGCTAGATAATACTCACCTAAGACCATTTAAAAAAAAAAGAGTTTTCAAAATCTCTGCAAAAAAGACTAAGGGAGGTCTACACAAAGGGTATGCCCCAGGGTGGTTTCGCAGTAGTGGCAAGTCACCTACATGATACAACCCCATTGTGAAGCCATCTGGGGGCAAACCCTGGAAACTCCGCTCCAAAAAAGTTGGGCACTTAACTTGAATTTTTTGGCAGCAGAGCCCATGGCACCCCCTGATTAGTCGCCATGGGTGGTCCCATGCCTGTAAAATTAAAAAATCGGGGGGGGGGGAGATGAACGGGGCCATTCCCCCCCCTTTTAAATTTTATTATCTGTATCAACACAACTGCACAGATACAGATAGTAAAAATAAAAAAGGGGGGGAAGGAATGGGCAGCCAGAGGGAGGAGAGGAGAGGTGGTTCACCCCAGTCCCCTCTCCTCATGTCTTCCCTCTGGCTGCCCGTTCCTTTCCCCCATTTCTTTTTAATTTTATTATCTGTATCTTCGCAGCTGCAGAGATACAGATAATAAAATTAAAAGGGGATGAGGAACAGCCCCATTCCTTTCCTCCCCCCATTTTAAAAAAACTTTTAAACACTGAGAAAGTTCGCACTTGCATTCCTTCCTGTGCAGATGTTGGGAAGGACCACGAGTGTGGGTGCCACGTGGCACCAAAGCGCCACCGTCAAGACAGGGGCTAAGTAAATATAATAAATTTACCAGAGTCAGGTGACAGAAATTAGAGAGTGGCCTTCGAAAATAGGAAACTTCATCATCCTCATAGGAGCATATTACCAGTAGTACTTTAGCTTGCATGCTAAAATCTACATGTTTCCCAGCAACGGAAACCACTATCTGTCCTGTGTTGGCTGTAACAGTCTCAGTTACAGGGCTGACCACAAAGCCAAGTAATAACCCAGGCTACTGTTCCAGCAGACAGGTTTCTGTTCAAGGGAGTTCAAGCAAAGCAGGAGTGATCAAACAGGCAAAGGGTCAAATCACAGTTAGGCAGTCCAATCCATACATAATCCAGAAGCAAAGTGAAACAGCAGTCCAACTAGCACAGGGGCAGGAGTCAAGAAACCAGGAGACAAGGCAGGAGAAGCTGGTGAGACATGACTTCCAGCAACTAGCAAGCTTTGACTGCAGGCTCTTAACCACAAAGGCGGCTGAGCCTCACCCAGGCTTAGCTGTAGTCCACTGAAGCTCTCTGGCCAGAGCCCTGCTTAAGTGTCGCTTTCTTCTGAGAAGACCATCTTTGTAAGGCCTACTGGTTTGTCACTTGAGGCAACAGAGCTCCTGGGGTCAGGGGGTTGCTCAGCAACTGCTCTAGGGTCAGAGTCCCATCCTCCAGGCAGGGAAGGACCTGGAGCCCTCTCCCTGGAAGGCCCAGGCTCCTCCTGGCCTGGTACCAGTGACTGATGTAGTGGCCTGCCTGGTTTCTGGAGGCTCTAAGTCTTCCTCTGAGGAGGATTCCTCTAATAAGAGCATAACACTATCTATTCATTTTTGAGGCAGCCTTTAAACACACACCTAGGGGTTGTCTATACGACTTCTAAGCTCCACAGTAGCTGCGCAGTGGTGCTGGGTCAGTTATATGACATACCAGAGTTGAGCCAGGAGTGGATGGTGTGGTGTCCTGCCCCCCAGTGTCATCTCAACTTCACCTCAGACACCCATAAGCACCCAACAGGACTGTCCATGCCACTAGCACCTAGGACCACTTTAATCTCCCCTGCGCTAATGACGTGTTTGAGGGTTTAGGCTTACTGCTGCCGCTCCTGTCTCACCTTTATTCTTCAGGCCCCACAGCCCAGAAACCTAGCCCTCAGTTTCCCATACTGCTGCCACCATTTGTTGTTTTCTCCTCACACTCTTCCACAGACCACACCACTTGTTTGTAAATATAATTGGAAATTATTAGGGGCGTTACTAGACGAGGCTGTAGCGCGCGTTACCTTCCGCAGTCGTGTCGAGGCTTCCAGATGACGTTCACGAGGATCCGTCATTATCCTGCGGTGAAGCCTCTTTCTCCCGACTTTAAAAAAGTGAGTTCTAGTGCGCCTTTTCCTGCCGGCCTGCGCTAATTCGGAGTAAGTGTGGGAGGATGTGAGGTCACTGCGGTCCGCACTTGTCAGGAAAAGGCGTGCTAAGGGGAGTGGCCAGCGGCTTCGGTCAAGCCGCCTCCGCCATTGGCGCCCAGTCCGCCAGCTGGGGCAGTGCAGCTGAGCGGCTTTTTTTTTAAATTCCCACAGTGACAGTTTGCGCAGGACCAGAGGACCGGAAAAGTGGCTGGTGTGCTGCTGGGGATGGGTGGGGGATGTGCGCCTGTTTTTTCTACTTCAACCTCTGTGTGGGTCACTTTTCAGAAAGGCGGGCATCCAACAGTCATGGGAAGTTGGTGACTCCTCGCGGTGGGCAGCCACAGCGGCTGCATAATGGCGGTGCTGTACGCTGCGCCGAAGATGTAAAGGCTAGCGGGGACTGAGGGGGACGGTCCAGGCATGAAGGGCTGTGTGCCTGTTGGTGTGGGTACGCGGCTGGAAGAGGGCGCAACTGTTTCTGGACTGCTGCCATGCCTACGCCCAGATGTGGGTTGGGTCCGTGGGATGGGGGGGAGGGCACAGAGGTGGTCATCGCCACCGACACTTCAGAGGCATGATGGGAGATGTAGGCACAGAGTGCCCATGCAGACGACTGACCTCGGGTCATATTACACCCGCCACGACCCCCATCAGGAAGTGACCGCATCAATGTTGACCCTCAACACTGGCACTCGCTGGTGCCTGAGGGGGCTGGTACACAGCAGCAGCAGCAGCAGCACCAGCAGAAGCAGCAGCACTTCAGCTGGCACTGCCACTACTGGTGCCGCCGGTGCCGCGGCGGCATCGCTGACAGCTGCGCAAGCGATCTACGCTGTTTGCGGTCTTTCGGACTTGCGCAAACCGTGCGGCGAGCGGAAAAAAAACCCACGGAAATCAGGCCGGTGTGGCTGCGCAGCCGTGCTCGAGGTGGCAGCAGCACAACCGGCGCAAACTTCCGCCACAAATCTAAGGAAGGTGTGGATCATGAGGCATCACGGCTGAACGGGAAAATACGCTTTCACCGCTCCTCAACGACGGAACACCCGGTAGGTCTAGCAAAGCCCTAACTTAAGTAAATGCGTGTATAAGCTTAATGGTTTCCTCCGTTCAAATACGTATGGTTACAAGGTTCAAAGTGTATTGGCTTCAGTCACTTCTTTATTATAGGGTTCCACTACAGACTACTAAAATCATCCACTTCTCGCTATCCCACATCTACCTTCACTTCACAGAATTCTAACCCACACACTGAGCTTTATCACACCAGAATTATACTGTGCAATCACTGTGAATTGCATGCAAAGGACTCAGAAGTTTTCCACCTTATAATCTGCTTTGATTATTAAGTACTCCCAGGCATCCTGCCTTAATTGTGCAATAAAGCAAAAAGATTCGCCATATTTAGCCCCTACTTGCCAGTGGGGTGCAGGAGCGGGATTTTAAAGAAATGCTTACATCTGCGTAAGCTTTAAAGATAAAGACACCAAAATTGGTACAGAGAGCTTTAAGCATACCAAATTTAAATTGAATTGGGTCATCCGTTGATTTTTTAATGATTTTTTACATTTCCCCCCTTAAACTCACTTCCTGTTATGCAAAGGATCACTGTTGCCCAGTAGCAAAAACAACAACAACCGCAAAATCTTAGTGCTATGGGGATAATCTGAGGGAAGCAGGTACGTGGGATAAAGTTTACTGTATCTCCTAGGCCTAATCTACACCAATACTATCAAAGCAGTATATAAACGGCAGGACCTACACCAAGCAGGATATAGCAGTATGAAAATGGTATATGGTATGTGTCAACAGGTCCCAGTAGTTGTCAGTGCACTTCAATACCTCTAAAAGCAGTAGTGTGGCTCCTACCTTTTATATACCACTTTCATAGTGCTATATCTTGCATGGTGTAGATTTGGCCTCACTCTCTTCTCATAACACTCAAGCTTTCCTACCCTACAGACTCATCTGACACTTCTACAGACTCATCTACCCACTCCTCTCACTCACTTAACTATATGTAGATACTTTTCTCTAGCTCCTCCCACTCTTACTCAGCCAATCTGCACTCCCCCTCAACCATCCAATCAACACTCAGGCATTCAAGCCCCCTCTACTAATTGTAAGTAACTTGAGACCTACTTCTTTCCTGAACCTTATACATCAGGGGTCCCCAACCCCTGAGCCACGGACCGGTACCAGTCTGTGGCCTATTAGGAACCAGGCTGCTCAGGTGAGCTGCTTTCACCCACCCACTTCCGGGCGCGCCATTCGGAAGCCGCCCACCCGCTCCAACGTCCCGGCTGCGCTTCAGCTGGGCGCCCACCCAGCCGAAGCGAAGCCGGGATGCTGGAGGGGGGGCGCTTTTAGAGCCGCTGTGGGAGAGTGGCTTCCGGGTACAGCGGCAGGGGTGGGGAGGCTGCTGCCACAGCTCAGCTCCTCCCTCTCGGGGACCAGGCGGGCACGACCCTGGCCGCAGCCGCTTGCAGGCAGGGACCCATCCTCCTCCCCTGGTCCCACCCCCCAGGCGGCTCTCTCCACGGCTCTTCTCCACCCCGGGGTAGGTCCAGCCTGGCCACCATGAGGTAGTTCCCGCCCATATCTCAGCGAGCGCAACAACAGCAAACAGCAGCCTGGCTGCTTGTTTTCTTTTATTTGAACAAAATGAAAATGTTTCCTGTGATATTTTTCATCTTAAACAGACACTTTTTTTCAATTATTATTGAGAGTCTAGCTGCACTTCCTGTTTCTAATACAAAAAACAGGTATTAAAGGGGGTTGATTATGTGAAGGCATCCCCTCAACCCCACCCCAGTTTCTTCCACGAAACTGGTCCCTGGTGCCAAAAAGGTTGGGGACCGCTGTTATACATAATATAAACAATAACTTTGTATATATATTTACATCATATAAGGCAGCTGAACATCACAGATGGCAACCCCTGATTGGTTGCCAGAAGCTGGGCAGGGTTGATTCTGCATTAATTCACCCCAATTTATATCTGCAACTGCACATTTATGGAAGGAGCTTTTATTCCTTACTTTGCTGCTGCACAGCTGTGCATCTCCAATTTACAAAAATAGAGCTCTGCTGTGCTGCATTCCCTGTTGTATCTTCTTATGATTTTAAAACCACGCTGAGGTCGGGAGCAGGCACTGCAAATGGACCCAGCCCATTTATGTGGGTTGTTGCCTTTTATGTGGAATTGGGTTGACTGGTCGAGACTGACTTTAGGAATCTGGGTTGTGAAAGGCACAGAGAAGTCAGTCGCAGAAAACACAGAAGTCACTTGCCCACACACTCACAAAGGCTGGTAAGGCTGGCCTTCTGCCCAAGGCATGCTGGGAGTTCTGCCCAAGGCATGTTGGGATTTGTAGGCATAAGCACAGTTTTTTTTTTATTAAATTCTATTAAAAATACTTAAACCCCCAAATTTCATGTTTTTAGATTTTTCTGGTACATTGTACAGCCAGTCCTATCAGCATGCTAAATTTCAAGTTTCTAACTCATCTGGAAGTGGGTAGTCATTTCCAGACATCCATCCATATATATATATATATATGAGAGAGAGAGAGGCAGGCCTGCAACTGTAATTAAAAGCCTGGAACTTAATTTCAGTGGTGCATTTTTCTTTGATGAAATGTTCAGTTGGAATCAATATGCTCATTATGACTCTTCATTACTCTGAGCCTTTAATTTGTCCTGAGCTTCACATTGTGCTGAACAGGCCTTGCCTTTCTCCTTCAAGGTTAGCTTCCTTGGCATCTTCTTCCACAGTTGTTTCAGGTAGCAACTGGAAAAGAGCTGTTTCTGTGCTTCATGCGGTGTCATGTATTTATTTATTCATAAATGGCCAAAAGCAACTAGGCCCCATTAATCCAAGTAGAGTGTGATGAAAATATTTTAAAATGAAAAGTGCTGTGAAGCCCAACCTTCACCAATGAGCAAAAGCAAACGGGGTGGAAAATGCACCAAGCTGCTCAGGACCCAGGTGCCTGGGGCCAGATCTATACCAAGCAGGATATAACCCTTTGAAAATTGTATGTGGAGTGTGTCCTGAGCCCCAACAGTTGTCAATACCATTATAAACTGTTTTAAAGCAGTAGTGTAGTTCCTGCCTGGGTCAAAGAAACTGGCTTTGGGAAAGATAGCCCCGAATAATCTCAAAGTCAAAGGAAAAGATGTTCCAAAGGAGAAAAGAGGACTCTTCTTATCTCAAAAGGGAGGCAAAATCCAGGCTGAGTCTGCTTCTCAAACTTCAGGCAGCAAAACTCTCTGCCCTCAAGGAAAGCCAGGTGTGCTTATGAACTAAAGTTTCACTCCCATTCAATTCCATAGCTTGGAATTGTGGTAGGGTCTTGGGGTAAGGTCTAGTCACACTGAGGGGATTACTTGTCCACACACACAGGTCACAGAAATTCACAGCTGTCGCAGTTTGCTGCTTTAACTCCAGAACAGGGATCCATTTGAATCAATGAAGATTTTTTTAAAAGAAATTACCCAGGGTGAGGGGGATTTGGGGACAAAGAAAGAGTGCAGGGTAGGGTGACCATATGACCGGATCTGCCTGGATTTGTCCGGGTTTTGATGGCAAATCCTGGAGGGGGAGGGGAAATCAGGATTTTCTTTCAAAGAACAGCTCTAATGGGAATTAACAAAAATGCTTATAACGCCATCATTTTTTAAGATAAAGACATGAAACTTGGCACAATGGTAGCTCTTAGGAAGGGCTTTAGTCATACCAAATTTGAAACAGATCCGTTCATCCATTGATTTTTTAGGAATTTTTGAAAAATTGAGGTTTTAAAATTATTATTTTTAAAATTGTCATTTTTAAAGTTAAAGAGATGAAACTTTGCACCAGGATAGGATTTAGGTAGAGCTTTAGCCACACCAAATTTGAAACAGATCTGTTCACCCATTGATTTTTCAGGAATTTTTTAAAAAATGAGGTTTTAAAATTACTATTTTTTAAACTGTCATTTTTAAAGATAAAGAGCTGAAAGTTGACACCATGAAAGCTTTTAGGTAGAGCTTTAGCTGTACCAAATTTGAAACAGATCTGGGGGCAGTAGCAAACCCTGTTAACAACAACAGCAGTTTGCAATGAGTGAAGATACAGTCAGAAAAGATATTTGAGGGAAGGGGAGAATGTAACACACAGAATATAGCAAAAGCTTCAAAGTACAGCAAAACCTACAAAAGTAGGAGTGAGTGAAGTTAATTTCGGATACATTGAATCTCTCACTTGTTCTTTATTTCAGTGATTTTAACATTAAGATGTTATGTAGAACAGATTTGTCTTAAATGTGTGCTGTAAAATCAGACATGTGACCAAGGCTATGTTCAGGTGGGCACGCCCCCTTGGTACTGGGCACGCCCCCTTGGAGGCGACCATGTTGTCCTCCTTTTGGGTTTCCAAAATATGGTCACCCTAGTCTATGCGGCTCCCATGGCAGGATATGGTATGCCTTTGGAGACCCTCCTATCTTCACCTACTTGCTGTCGTTATGGCAGTGGCCGAGGGTGTCGTAGGGTGGTCTCCCCACACTTATAAAGTGTCACACAAGTAAGGAGCAGGATTTCCCGACCCCTTGCTTTGGAGAGTGGCTCGCCGATAAGCCAGGCAAGTGGCCTGAGATAAGGACTTAATTCCCACACTTTCACATGCAGATCCAGGGAGGGATGAATCTACCTAATTATTAAGAAAGAGATCCTAGTTTAACCCAAGCTCTTGTGTCCATGTCTTTATTCTATGCTTCCGCTTCCTCTCACAAGCAGCTCTCTTTCTTTTTCCCTGAGAACCCCACAGTGATTGATCCTGTTTCTCTACAATCCCTATAATCCATCCTTTTTCTTTCTCCATGCCCCTGTCCTACCTCCTTAAGAAGAGCCCTGCTGGATCAGGTCAAGGGTCCATGTAGTCCATCATTCATTTTTTAACAGTGGCCAGCCAATACCTTTGAGAAGTTCTCAAACAGGCCATAAATGGAACTGCCCTTTCCTGACTCCCCCCCCCCTCCCCTGGCCCATACTGCCTCGGAACCTAGAGGTTCTATTACATCATTGTGGCTAGCAGGCTTGGATAGATATTCAAATGTTATGCTTGAATATCATGGATGATGTCACAATCAGGATACACTTTAAGTTCTGGCAAAGTGAAAGACAGTTTACAGTCAGACTGAGTCTGAATGCAGTAAAGATGGGTCTTCGTAACAGGTATTGAAAAAGGTTTATTTTGGAGCTATATTAACTTTTACCATAGGGCTGGTTTGCAGATTGGATTTCCAATTCATAACCCACCAAAGCTAAGGGCAATTAATACACATTTTAAAAACTTTTCCCATCAAAGAGCCAACCATATATATGAGAGTGTTTGGTGAGATCCACAAAACCATATTGAAGATTTAAATATGGTTAAATATGCATTGTGATCTTGGAAAGCCAGATCCACATGATAATATCATTTTCTGTTTTATATTATCATATAAGGAAGACTTTTCCGAGACTTCAGCTGAAATGGTTATGAAATTCACCTTTACAGCCATACTCTAAGCAATACAAGGGAAGTTTCTTAGTCATGGTCTGCCTATAATTGTAGGTCTTCAAAACTACATCCATACCGTGACACTAATTTATTTTATCCTCACTGTGATCATCATGGTGATAGTTTAATACTTCAATACTTTGTGTTGAAATGGAAGGGGTTCTCCTACTGGTTGTATAGGACCACGTATTTGACAGAGAAGAAGCCCATCAATGGAAGCTTCCCAAGGTTTTAGCTAACATTGCTGCCAAGGGGGTCTGAGCATCTATTGCTATTACAGAGACTTCACTCTGGGGCCTCATTTACACCAAGCAGGATATAGCACTATGAAATCAGTATGAAAGTGGTATCTAAAAGGCAGGAGCCACACCAAGCTGGATATAGCACTATGAAAGCAGTATATGGTATGCGTCAATGGGCCCCAACAGTTGTCAGTGCACTTCAATACCGCTATAAAGCAGTAGTGTGGCTCCTGCCTTTTAGATACCACTTTCATACCACTTTCATAGTGCAATATCCTGCTTGGTGTAGACGAGGCCTGGATGATAAGGGAAGGCTGGAATAAAATATGGTGCAGCAATCAAGAGGGGTCTCCACTAGGGTTGCTGACAGCACCCAACTGGGTCCTGGAGGCTGATGGACCTCCCCCACTTCTGGCCTTACATTTGGTTCTGGAAATCCTTTGTGGAAGGGAGGGCCAACTGGTTAGCATCAATTTGGTGTTGGTGCTAAGTAGCAGCGTTCTTTCTTTCTTTCTTTGTTTCCACAAGCTGATATGAAATTTTGAAAGAAGTTCTTGATCTACTTTCATTGCACAAAAATGTCTTATGACATTTCTTTGGGTTTCAGCAACTCTCATCACAACTGTGGCATTTTACACATGTTTCATTTTGCAACACTTCTGCAGGTTTTTCTCTTCGTTAAGAAGGCTAATGAACTGGAGGAGTCCCCATGGGTATCCAAAGGATGATTTGGGTGTATCTGGTGAGTATCTAAGTCTTGTACTTCTGGTGTCTAAGGATTGGCTTAGGCAGAATTGGGGTTTCATACCTTTGAATTGCTATTCCATCAGTAGGAAGTCTCTTTGGGATAAGATTTGATATGCATCCAGTGCTTTATTAAACTAGAAATCATACCTTTTGACTATATTCCACATAATCTGATCACATCATTGCCCTGCACTACTGTGGGTGGCTTCTGCAAACATTAAATGAGGCCTATCATGTTGCAGAAAGTGCCAGAACGTGGCTAGATCCCAGGAGGTCCCCAGACCTCTCTTGCAAAATTCAGCTACAAGTGCAGATTAGCCACTGAATTCTGCTTCTAGGAACAGAGGTAGTCTGTACATGCCAAGAGACACTGTTGTTGTAAGGGAGCCTTTGTGTTTTGTCAGGCTTTTTGAGGAAGAGAATCACTAAGCCCAGAGAGTACACAAATGGGCCCCACCTGTCCATTCATTCACCAATTTAAGATTGCCATGTTTCAGATTTTGCCTGAACAGGGGCAGGGCTGTATCATTCTAATGGTGACAAAATTAAATTGCAGGGATAGTCCAACAAACTTGTCCATTTTATGGAATAGCTAGGCAAACTTTTTGGGTTTGAGTGCTGTACTGGCCCTTGATGAAATGTTCAAGGGCTGCACGAGTGAGAAGGGTTGATGGTGAGAATGGCAGTGGTGGGTGGGGTAAGACCTACAATTCCCATTCATTTCTCACACACTCATGAATTCTCTCTCTCTCTTACACACACACACACACACACACACACACACACACACACACACACGATCACTGTTTCCCCATTTAATACAAAATTAAATTGAAGGGTGGCCCAGACTAGGAGTGGGCACTGCTGGAGCCCCAATGCCCCATCATCTGTACAAAGATGACATGTATTGGTGCCAGGCCTGACTGTGTCACTACATTCTGTATTAGCTGAGGCTTTGGAACAGTCTTCAAGAGCAGCCTTCCATGAAAGGGGGATAGCAGCCATTAAGTTCTGAAGGTAGAAAACATGAGAGTTATGGGTCACAGGCATCTTTTTAAGGTAGGAGAGATCTAAAAAAAAGCAAGTACTTGTTACTTATCCTTCTAGAAAAGGAGGTAGAAGTGCACATACGAGATGTGATAAGGACACGCTGTCCTGTTGAACAAGAAGTCCTTGAAGTGTTTTCTGTAACTGATCTGTTAGTGTCACTTGCTGTAGGGCAGGATCTACACTATTCATTACACCGTTGTTTAAGTGCATTGTTGCGTCCTCCCTTGCTACGTTACAAAATGCAACTTGAGCCCAGTCAATCGAAATACCTTTTCTTCTATCGTTTTACCCCGGCACACTCTTCTTTAGAACGTTCTTCATTATGCTCATACCGGCTCTGAAGTAAACCTCCTTCTTCCGGTGACTCTGAGCTAGACCTGCCGGGATAAGCCGGCAGGGAGGCGGGGCGACGCGTAGGGACGAGGGAAGCCCTGCAGCGTCTTAAAGGGGCCACGTGCGCCCCGAAAGATAAGCGGTTTTTTTAAAAAATTAAGCCTCTGTCCCCTCTTTCACTGCCCTCCCTCCCCCTCCCCCTCCCCCTCGTCGCGTTGTGCCAGCTCTCCCTCCCCTAGAAAAGCCCTCACTTGTCCTAATCAGGAAGCAAAGACCATGGTCACGAGACATGACTTTGAAAGACGGCATTGAATACAACGAAAGGTTGGGGCACATTGTTAGTTTTAAAATGATTTTAACAGAAAGTGGAACGGTTTTAAAAGTCAGAAGAAACGTAACAACAACAGCATCACGTGACTGCTGACATCATCTCTGCCAACTTGTTACGTTTCATCTAGACAAGTGTAGACGGGCTTTAGGTCTTTTGTTTTCTCTTTCTTCCTAGATGCACAGCTGTGCTTTATGCACCTCCAGAATTTGGGGTCAAGTGACACCTACATCTTGGCCCATTCTGCCGACAGCCTACGGACCATGAGCATCGCTCAGCCTGTGCTGGTCTTAAGGAGTGCTTGTAACTACCTGCAGCAGTTTTACGGGGTACAACTCTTCTTAATCTTTTTAATATGGTATTTCTACTTGCATACTGGGCAACACTGAGTTTCTGAACAACTCCTTGCTTTTTGTAAACCTTGGATGAGTGTTCCTTTCACAGAAAAGTATTGGTTGATTCTTTGGCCTACAAAGAAAAGACGAATTACACGCTGGCAGAAAAGACTACCAGCCACATTGGCAGCACAATCCACTTGCTCTTTAGAAGCTTTGTTTTAAATTCATTTTTGTGACTTTACATTTGCATACAACCCATTTTTGGGATGATCCCCTTCAGTTCAAGGGGACATAGGCCTTAGCTAGACCTAAGGTTTATCCCAAGATTGTCCCAGGGTCATCTCTGTTCATGTAAATGACACACAGGGGATCCCAGGAGCAGGCAGGGACGATCCCAGGATAAACCTTAAGTCTAGCTAAGGCCATATTGAGCTGGGGCACTATTATTTTATTTTAACACCCACTTCCATTGTTTTAAAAAATGTTTAAATGTTTTGTTTTTATTCTTAGGCTCTAATCCTAAACATGGCTACTATGGGGTAAAATGCATTGATCGTGATGGGCTCACTTGGGCATGGGATTGCATGGTTAGACCTTTCTTATTGTGGGGTTTTTGTTTTTTAGCAAATAGAAATCTTGGATTTGGTGTTTCCCCCTCTTTCTCTCTTGGAGACACGGACACATACAAGCAAACTGAGAAATTATTTATTTCATTTGAATTCTTACTCATTTTTAATCCTATGCAGATCGCACCAAAACACCGGATGTGTATTAATGAACTTCTGCCATCTTTTATAAAGTCTGCCAGGGAAATAAGTGGCAATTTGGCCATGAACCTGCTCCATCTTGCCATGGAGGACATTCATAAGAAAACAGTGAGTATCGCAATGACAAGGTTGGACATTCATATGTAGTCTGGCCTGTTTGGAGATTCTGTGAAAAACGCATGCCTCCTCATTCCAAAAATGCAGTCTCACCAGTCCAAATTGTTTGGAGGAACATGCATATGATTTGGTGAGCCATGCACTGAGAGAAACAAGGGTTCTGTTTCCACATGTTCATATTGATATGGTGGTCCCTGGATGAATTTAAAGAACTTTGCAAGGAGGTTCGTACAGAGTCCATGTTAATATTGAGAGTTAATGTCACACTGCTTAATTTGTGACATTAACTAGCTGAGCCGCCACACCCATTAATTTGATGGGTGTGGGGGCTCAGCTACTCTGGTTCACTTGTCAATCTTCTTCATAAACCCAGATCTGTGTATAAGGTGTTGTGGGAGGGGGTATTTGGTGGAAGATAAAAGCCATGCCAATTACAGGCCAAAAAGCACTCTGTGCTTGCTTTCCCACCTCCTACCCCTTGTTTTCATAAGGCCCACTGATATTGGAATGCAGGTTCGCGGCCTGAGCCCTGCTTTGATGTAAGCCTATTCCAAACATTGCCACTTGATTAACCTGTTCTGAAACTCCTCCCCTTCTTCCTTAGATGAAGCCTATGCAACTTGTGACCCACTAAGCTTAATGTACCCCATTTGCCCTGTATGGTGGCCCATGATGAGCTTGAGAAATCTCCTGAACTTGCTGCCTGCCTAGGACTGCAAGCAGGGAGACTGCCAAGGTGCTGATGCGGTACAATACATGGATGGTGGGGTTCCATTAGCTTGATAGATCCAAAGTTGTGAGGCCTGCCTTAGATGGTTCCCAAAAGGGTATGCCGATCTCTCTTTGTGCTGTAGGATCTTCAGAATCTGTACAAGGATGTTGCTGGAGCCATCATCGAAGCCCTCTGGAGCTACATCCCAGCAGAAGTCCTCACCAAGCTGCTGGAGACTTTGCAGGGCCAGCTGTTATCAGATTGCAGCTCCTGGAATGTGCTCAGGACACTTGCCTACAAAGGTAGAAGAGGGTCTCCCACCATGTCACTTTATTTGCAGGAGCACAGATTTCATATTACCTTAACAGCAGCAGTGAATCTCTTCATATGTGTGCAGCTCACTGAGGCCTAGGCCTAATTTACCCCAAGCAGGATATTGCACTACGGAAGTGGCATGAAAGCGGTATATAAAAGGCAGGAGCCACACCGAACAGGATATAGCACTGTGAAAGCAGTATGTGGTTTGTGTCAATGGGCCCCAACAGTTGTCAGTGCAGTTCAATACCACTATAAAGTAGGAGTGTGGCTCCTGGCTTTTATATACCGTGTTTATTTATTTATTTATTACATTTTTATACTGCCCAATAGCCGAAGCTCTCTGGGCTGTTCACAAAAATTAAAACCATAATAAAACAACCAACAGGTTAAAAGCACAAATACAAAATACAGTATAAAAAGCACAACCAGGATAAAAACCATGCAGAAAAATTGATATAAAATTAAAATGCAGAGTTAAAACAGTAAAATTTAAATTTAAGTTAAAATTAAGTGTTAAAATACTGAGAGAATAAAAAGGTCTTCAGCTGGCAACGAAAGGAGTACAGTGTAGGCACCAGGTGGACCTCTCTGGGGAGCTCATTCCACAATTGGGGTGCCACAGCGGAGAAAGCCCTCCTCCTAGTAGCCACCTGCCTCACTTCCTTTGGCAGGGGCTCACGGAGAAGGGCCCCTGTAGATGATCTTAAGGTCCGGGTAGGTACATATGGGAGGAGGCGTTCCTTCAAATAACCTGGCCCTAAACCGTTTAGGGCTTTAAATGTCAATACCAGCACTTTGAATTGGGCCCGGACCTGGACTGGCAACCAATGAAGTTGTAAAAGGAATGGCGTAATGTGATCTCGCCGGCCAGTCCCTGTTAGTACGGGCTGCCCTGTTCTGTACCAGCTGAAGCTTCCCGACCGTTTTCAAAGGCAGCCCCACATATAACACATTGCAGTAATCCAAACGAGAGGTTATCAGAGCATGGATAACTGTAGCTAGGCTATCTCTGTCCAGATAAGGGCGTAGTTGGTATATCAACCTAAGCTGATAAAAGGTGCTCTTTGCCACTGAGTTCACCTGTGCCTCAAGTGACAGTTCTGGATCCAAGAGCACCCCCAAACTACAGACCCGATCCTTTAGGGAGAGTGCAACCCCGTCCAGGACAAGGCAAACATCACCTCGCTCATACCACTTTCATAGTGCAATATCCTGCTTGTTTTCTAACGTCTTAGCTATAGCTTCAGTGGACACAAACAAACCTTTCACAATGTTTTTATTTTTTAAAACACACACAATAAAACAACGCTTCTACCATAGGAATTATGGGAGGAAGAAAGGCTAGATGGGTTGGGAAGGAATATGGAATACAGACTATGTGGGCAAATAGGATACGGTAAGCAATTATTATTATTATTATTATTATTATTATTATTATTATTATTATTTGCGTTTTTATACCGCCCCATAGCCGAAGCTCCCTGGGTGGTTCCCCAAAACTGAAAGAATTCAAAATATAAAACAAACAGTATAAAAACATGATATAAAATACACATTAAAACAGATCAAAACATACCATACATGATTAAAACATCTTTAAAACATCCTGAAAACATTCTAAAATTTCACTGAATAGGCCTGCCAGAATAGATCAGTCTTTATTGCTTTTTTAAATTCTAAAAGACTGTCAAGTTGACGAATCTCCTCCGGCAGGCCATTCCACAGTCTGGGAGCAGCAGAAGAAAAGGTCCTCTGGGTAACAGATGTTAATCTAGTTTTTGCTAGCTGAAGGGGATTCTTCCCAGAGGACCTGAGTGTGCGGGGTGGATTGAACGGGAGAAGGCGATCCCACAGGTAGTCTGGACCCAAACCATGCAGGGCTTTAAAGGGAATAACCAACACTTTGTACTTTGCCCGGAAACTAATCATCAGCCAGTGAAGAGATTTTAAAACTGGTGTAATGTGGTCACCCCTAGGTGTACCAGTGACCAGCCTGGCTGCCATATTTTGGACTAATTGAAGTTTCCGGACTAGGCACAGAGGTAGCCCCACATAGAGCACATTGCAGAAGTCGAGCAAATAGAAGGAAGAATCAGTGGGTAATGAGAAGAAGCCTTTGCTATCTTCAATTGGATCTTCCAGACCCTAGAGCGGGGCATGACCCAACTTTTAAAAGGAACTAAGCTTCTAGTTCTTATTGTTAAGTATCTTAGTTGGATAAAATAAAATCAGTGTGGGAGAAAATGACAGAAAGCTGGCAAAGAGAAGCTAATTCATGCAAATTCCTGCCAAGGGTATCTAGATTAGATAGATGTAATACGCTCAATGTGGGCCTGCCTTTAGAATGTATTTGGAACGAGCAGCTGGTTCAAAAGTAGCTGCTAGATTGTACTGGGGCTGGCCATGTGGAGCATACAAATGCTGATTTTACATGTTCTTTGGCTTCTACTTGGTTTCCAAGCCCATTCAGTTGCTCTAAACATGCTAGGTCCAAGATACTTCAAGGACTGTCTTCTCCCATAGGAACCTGCCTGCCCATTAATATCTCCCACAGCAGCCTGCTCTGTGTTTCCCTCACTGAGGGTCAAGGAGGATTTTTTTTTTACTGCTGCTAACTGCCACATGGGGGTGATTTCATCAGAGGGCCCAGTTGGTGAGAGAAGAATTAAACCTCCCCACACACTGCAGTTCCAATCCAGTTTGCAGGAAGTGTGTTTACTCTGAAATAAATAAATAATAGAAGGGGGGAGCAGCACACTAGTTAGTTAATGTGACGTGTAGTTTAACCCTGAAGCATAGCGAGTACTAACATGGGACCCAATTTTTTCACAGCCTATCACATTGTTTTGGGTCAGTTAAAGCTCCCAGACATATTGTAAATGGGAGGTTTCATGCAGAGCTCATTTTAGTTATTTTACAAGTCAGGCATGTTAGTTATTTGATTTGCCAGGTCTGATTTAGAAAGAAAACCTCACAGCCATCTTGTCCAATAGAACAATATTCCTAACCAATGCATTTCTTCTTCTTCTTCTTCTTCCACAGAACTTTTAGAGGAGGATTCCTCAAAAGCAGAGGCATGGAGGAGCAAACTGAAGAGGGTAAGGAAGGATCTCCACCTCTTGCATCTGGGTTGCTTTCAGCTGGGTTTAACGTTGACAGCAGAGAACAAAGCATAGAATTGGGAACTTCGTGGTTCTCTCTACATGATGGTCAATTTAATAAATTATTCTGGAAGTTATGCCCAGGATGGGGCCCATTTATGGCAGGGAAGCCATATTGATGTTACACCCAGGACAGATAAAATGTTTGCTTGTCTTATGAGGCAAAATACATGGCAGGTGAAACTTCTGCCTTGCAAAACTATCCATCTTCATCAGTGGCAGCTCTGTTTTGATGGACTCCTGCATCTCCACAGCACTGTTATCTGAGGGGTTCCCCCCTTTGTGCCAGCATGGCATGGCCAAGGACTGCTGATCAGAATGTGGAGCTCTGAACTAGGCTTGCTGGGTAACTGAGAAAGACCTGAGATGATAGAGAAGAGTCCCTGTGTAACTCATGCCCTCCTGGAGGCCTACTCTGACTAGAACCTGTGAAGTAGACTGTGGCATAGCCAGAACCTGTCAGCCTAAGCATGGTGGTAGTCTGGAATGACTATTTCAGTGTCAGGGATACAATGGCCATCCTCAGAGCACCGTGACCTGAGATTGGAATCCAAAATAAAAGAGAGGAACAGAAGATGACAGGGCGCAATGGAAAGAAATGCTGGATCAAGCCTGTTCGGACAGTGGGAGGGTTAGACATCCATGAATGGTGAAAGGCTTGATTTCTTTTCCAACAGCTTGGCGCCAGATCCCTTCACTACCACCAGGAGAAGGAATTATCTGGAATCCTCCACCAAGTATTCAGGGAGGAGGGAAAGACCTCAAGGGATTCTGCCCTGCCAAAGGTCAGTGGAAGCTGTCTAAAGTTTATGGTGACCAAGCTCACCGTAAAGCAAGGTGGAATAGTCCAGTTTGGACATGTATTTCTAGATGCAGAGCCAGTATCTGCTTCTGTATTTTATTTTTGATAATGAGGTTTGGTCCAGAGCAGCAGGGAGGTGTCTCTCTTTTTGTCTTTTTCTCTTCACAAATGAACAGGGGTACAGACTAGTGCTTATACAGCATGTTTAGTTCCCACGTCAAACTATGACTAAGTTTAAGTGTGTGACATTGACATGACACGGAAGTCTTGCTCATTCATTCCTGCCTCCCCTCCCCTCCCCTCCCCTCCCCTCCCCTCCCCTCCCCTCCTTCTGTTATCTCCCCTATGTCAAAATAAAGATTGTATATTGACAAAAACCTGCACTTTGTAAACTACCATGCAGATGTAATGGTGGTACAATAATAGTAATATCCAACTTTCTTTAGGGCAAGATGAAATCATGAGGTAATGGAGTCTATCTACATTTGCTGTCCCAATAAATGCAATCTTTGCCACTCCTTCTTGCAGCTCTTCCTGTACCAATATTACGGGGCCATTCTCCATGCCTCAGAAGATCATGCCCTGGTTGAGGAATCTCTGGGCAACCTCCTGCAGTCATTGCTGACAAAACCTTCAGATAAGGAGGTGAGAGGAATACAGCTGTCAGGCTTGGAACCGTGATATTTATTTTTAGCTCTGTTTAGCATAATCATTATTATTAAAGTGTTACGTTGATACATGCATTGATACATAACATTGATACATGCATTGTATTAATATTTTACAATGTGAAACCATCCTGCACTTTTAGCTTCTTGCCTTCCATCCTGGTATGATTTGAAAAGGCCCTCAAAATGTTGCTACAGTGACCCTCTCGGATTGTGACTGTGTTTGCAGCAAGCGGGAATTTACATCCTTTGAGATCCCCCCCTCCTTCAGCATCCAGGCACCTGATAAGAGGGAACTTACTGCACTGCCAATTAAATACTCCTCTTGCTTCCCCATGTGTGCACATTAGCAGTCCGCCCCTTAATCAGACCTGGGTATTTAATACATTTTCCCTCTACTCCTTGTCACTATTGTCTCTTTACTTTGCAACCTAATGGCAAGAACTGTCCCTCTTTTGAATTGTTGTGGGCCACTTTGGGAGACAATAATTTGAAAATACATCAGATAAATAATTTTCAGACTCTCAAGGAAATAAGAATCAACTGAATAACCCCTGATTCTTCCTAAGGCATTCTTTCTGCCATCGGGCTTATTGCATCTCGCCATATAGAGTCCGTTTTCAAAGTCCTGAAGAAATACGCTTCAGAGGAGGTCCTTTCACCAGAACCTCATCAGGTATCATGTCAGAAAGATAATGCATTTGGGAAGAACTGTGAGCCATCACAATAAGCATGTGTGAGAAGTTATGGTCTCTCCTCACTCACTCACTGAACTGGGGCTCTGTACATCAGGGGTGGCCAGCAGATAGATCTCCAGATGGTTTTGACTTCAGTGTTTCATGGAGATCCATGTTCTGCTCACCCACCCCCAGCATAAATTGGGAGCTTCCAGGACAAACCTGATGACTAATCATGTATTATGATGGCCTGCCTGATGCTTGTTTATGTGGTCATAGCCAGGCAGGCAAACCAGCCAGCCTTTGGAGGGCTTTTTAGCAGGATGACTTGAAGGAGCTTCAAAGTGTGCAGGCACTGGGAAGTTCATTTGTGAATTGATGTAACATAGGGATATCCTATTCGTGGTATTTGATCCCTGATGGCTTCTTCATACTTGCACATAATTGTCGATTAACATCACTATACAATTTGATTAGCTAGGGAAGTTCTACGTAAAAAGTCACTTTTACCAGTTAAGGCTGAAATCCTATACTAGGGATGTATGAGAACTTCCTTCACCTGTGAAAATGTGAGGAAAGCACCCTGAATGCAAACTTGTGCATTCTTGAGCTTGCCATCACATTTGGAAGGGTGTATCCGTTTTGAAAAATGCACACTTTAAAATGAGCATTTTTCAAAAAGGACACATTTTTACACCATGGTTAATGTGGTGTGGGGGCATTTGCATTCTTGCTTGAATAAGTGTACATTTTCCCTGTTTGGAAATGTGCACACACTTACATGAAAATAACTTCCCTGGGGCTTACTTCCGAGTAGTCATGCATATCTGCACCGTAAGCTTTTCACATCTTCACATTACAAAATTTTGACAAGTTTCTTAATAGTACTAGAGGGACTTAAAAGATATTCTCTGTCTATCCCACTTAGGATAACATCCAGAACATACTGGTGGAGTCTATTGAAAAGATTGCTTCAACAGTAAGTGTCAATTTGAAGGGATGGTTGCCTGTTTGACTCAGCATTTACGGTACTGAACGTATTTCGATAATCCTTATATTTTAAAGTTTGGGATACCATGAATTGCCATTAAATGTAACTAGAGGTGATGGCTTCTTAAGAGGAAGCCAAGGACTGGGGAGTGATATGAACTAGGGATGTGCTCCGCTTCTAATCGGACTGGAGAAGCAGGAGCGGAGCGGGGGGCTTCGCCTGCCCTTAAGGCGGAGGCGAAGAGGATTGGGGGGCCGGCGGAGCGTGGCGAAGAGGATCGAGGTGAAGGCAGATCCTTTGCCTCGATCCGGAGCTCCGCCGGAAAGGTAAGTGGGGTTTACTGGGCCCTGCCGCTGTCGCCCATGCGGCGACGGCAGCAGTGCCTGGTAACCCTCCTCCCCGCCCTCCTCTCCCTTACCTGCCTCCGTCCGCGGTCCATTGGTGTCTTCAATTGAGCCCGTGGTTCCACCAGGAAGCCTGCGCCCCAGGCTTCCTGCTGGAACTGCTGGCTCAATTGAAGACGCCGACGGAGGCAGGTAAGGCCCCCCTCTCCCTTGGTCCCTTACCGGGCTCTGCCGCCATCGCCGCATGGGCGGCGACGGCGGCAGGGCCCAGTAAACCCCCCCCGCCCTCCTCTCCCTTACCTGCCTCCGTCCGCGGTCCGTCAGCATCTTCAATTGAGCCCGCGGTTCCACCAGGAAGTCGTTTGAGCTTGCAGCTCAATTGAAGACGGTGACGGACCACGGACGGAGGCAGGTAAGGTCCCCCTCTCCCTTGGTCCTTTACCGGGCTCTGCTGCTGGGACTGCCTTGAGTCTTGGCATGCGTATGTATCCCTGGACAAGCTATCATGGTGGCGAGTTTGAGGTTTCTAAAGTGCAAATTGACGGAGCTATGGAAAGGGGTGTGAATGGGGTGCCCGGTTTTCATAAATTCCCCAAAAATCAGGGGATGATGGGACTGCCTTGAGTCTCGGTGTGCGTGTGCACCCCTGGATAAGCTTTCATGGTGGTGAGTTTGAGATTTTTAACTTGCAAATTGACGGAGCTATGGAAAGGGGTGTGAATGGGGTGCCCGGTTTTCATAAATTCCCCCAAAATCAGGGGATGATGGGACTGCCTTGAGTCTCTGCGTGTGTATGTATCCCTGGACAAGCTATCATGGTGGCGAGTTTGAGATTTTTAACATGCAAATTGACGGAGCTATGGAAAGGGGTGTGAATGGGGTGCCCGATTTTCATAAATTCCCCAAAAATCAGGGGATGATGGGACTGCCTTGAGTCTTGGCGTGCATGTTCACCCCTGGATAAGCTTTCATGGTGGTGAGTTTGAGATTTTTAACGTGCAAATTGATGGAGCTATGGAAAGGGGTGTGAATGGGGTGCCCAGTTTTCATAAATTCCCCCAAAATCAGGGGATGATGGGACTGCCTTGAGTCTCAGCATGCATATGTATCCCTGGACAAGCTATCATGGTGGTGAGTTTGAGATTTTTAACGTGCAAATTGACGGAGCTATGGAAAGGGGTGTGAATGGGGTGCCCGGTTTTCATAAATTCCCCAAAAATCAGGGGATGATGGGACTGCCTTGAGTCTTGGTATGTGTGTGCACCCCTGGATAAGCTTTCATGGTGGTGAGTTTGAGATTTTTAACGTGCAAATTGACGGAGCTATGGAAAGGGGTGTGAATGGGGTGCCCGGTTTTCATAAATTCCCCCAAAATCAGGGGATGATGGGATTCCCTTGAGTCTTGGTGTGCGTGTGTATACCTCTGTGAGGTGTCATGGTGCCAAATGTGAGGTTTCTAACTTTAACAGAAAAAAAGTTGTATACTTTTTTAGCTTAATGCAAGCCTATGGGGGGGAAACGGAGCTCCGATCCGGATCCGGAGCTCCGAGCGGAGCGGAGTGGACATAGGCGGAGCGGGGGCAGAGCGGAGCGGCCCGATCTGCAAATCGCAGATCTGGAAGTGAAGCAGAGTGGGGGGGTCCGTGCACACCCCTAATATGAACTGTACAATAAGCGGGCGGTGCTGTGAAGTCGTTTTTCAAAACAGGCTCTTGGATTTGCACACCAAAAATCATTCCGACTCATTTTTGTACTAATCTGCAGGATACAAATCCATGGTTTGTTTTGTGTGCGGATTTTCCAAAGGTGCACATGTATGCATTTGCTCTCCCCATCAGATAAAGCGATGGTGCGTGTATTTGCCCACATGACATGCCTTTTGAAACATGCACAATTTGGGGACAGATTTTTTTAAATTGATGGAATTTTAGCTCAGCTGCCCAAGAAAGTGCAGATTCTGGAATGCGTTTTGGTCTGAGGGGGCCAACTGGATAGGTCTGCAGTAAAATGGAGACCCAATTAAATTCTCATCCAGCCCTAATTGCCAGTGCAGTTGAACCCACATGAGAACTAATGCTTTTTCCTTTATAACTTTGTTTATAAAGTTGATCTTTCTTCGCCCTTTTAAGAACGTTAATGAAGAACACCAGGCAGATGTCTTGAAGAGGGAATGATGACCTGCAATTATTTAGGCTGTAAACACAACTGGGGCTTCTCCCTCTCTCTCTCTGTCCTTTGCTAGACTTACCGTTAAATCCGCGACGGAGGAGGGGAAAGCCCACGATGCAACTATCGCGGGCTGTCGTGCTAGTCTAGACATCACGCGTGGTGAGCTCAAGAAGAGAGCAGTCACGTCTGCCATTTTTTTTGTTTTCTTAAAGGGATGATGCACACGAACGCTCATGCACACAGGTAATGGTTTTTTAAAAAATCTAATTGGTTTTCCTGCTCCCCCCACCCTGCCCCCGATGGGCGCAGCACTCCTGGGGAGCGCTGCGCCCCATGCACGGCTCCCAGCTACCTGTGAGTAACTGCGCGGGGCTGGGGTCAATCCACAGAAATGGGCCACACCTTCCGCGGTCCTGGGCTCAGCTTGGGACCGTGGAAAAATCGGCCCCACAGGCCTTTGCTAGACCAGGCTATATCCCTGGCTTATAACTGGGATCACCCGTGTATCCAGATGATGCACAGGGGATCTCAGGCTCAGGCAAGGATCAACCCTGCCTTGCCTCGAGATATAGCCCTACACTTTGGGAATGCTTTTTCCATGGTGCCGGGCTGAGCCTGGGACCGCGGAAGGTGTGGCCTGTTTCCGTGGCTTGACCCCGGCTCCACGCGATTACTCGTGCGAGGCTGGGAGCCGCACTCTCCAGGAGTGCTGCGCCTATCGGGGGCAGGGTGGGGGGAGTGGGAAAATCAATTTAATTTCTAAAAAATTACCTGTGTGCACGAGCGTAACGTCTGGACTAGCACAACAGCCCGCGATAGTTGCATCGTGGGCTCTCCCCTCCTCCGTCACAGATTTAACGGTAGGTCTAGCAAAGGCCTCTGTCTCTGCCTCTCTCTCTGTCTCTCTCTCTCTTTCTTTCTGACACACGCCTGACTCCAAGCAGTAGCACAGCCTGTTTTTTGAAGTGATGACGCAATGTACTGCATGTATGAAAAAAATTATTAACATGAGTAACAATGTGTTATATTGTACATTAAAAAATATAAAGGTTTTATTGACTTCAGCTTCATTCTGTTTCATTATTACTGTTGGATCCTGGATTGGATCTGGTTTTTCTTTTTCCACTATTTTTCCAATTACCTGGAGACCTGAAGAAAATGAGGAGTCAGCAGAACGTGCAATTCCCTTAAATGTCAAGGTGTCAGCTGGACAGTTATTGAATTGAACACCGCAGGAGTTAACAGAGGCCGGATCAGAGTTAGAAACGTAGCCAGAACAGAAAGAGGAGGTGGCATTTATCCCCCCTCGCGCTCAGAGAGCAAATAAAGGAGTCCCGCCAAAGTGGTTTGCCTCTGAAGACTTTAATATAAGCTTTGAGCCGAATTCTTATGCAGATGTACAAAGATTAGGTTCTTTAGAAAGGCAGAAATGGCTAGAAGCCATGGAAAGTGAGTTGAATAGCCTAAAAGACAATGAAGTTTTTCAAGAAACAGTTTTGCCTCCAGGGCAGAAGTCTGTAACGTGTCGATGGGTTTTTAAGCGCAAACAGTTAGAGACAGGGGAAGAAAAATTCAAAGCCCGACTTGTCGCAAGGGGTTTTAATCAAGTTAAGGAGGTAGACTATGACATCATTTTCCCCCAACTGTAAAAGCAGAAACTTTAAGATTATTTTTAACTATTGCAGCAAAAGAAAAGTTAAAAATTAGGCAATAAGATTTCCGAACTGCATACCTGAACGCTCCAATTCAGGAAAAAATATACATGAGAAAACCTGAAGGTTTTGAGTCAGATGACAACAAAGTTTGGTTCCTGAAGAAAGCAATTTATGGCCTTAAACAGAGTGCCAGGTGTTGGAATTCTGTCCAAAACACCACTTTGGTAAGTGAGATGGGATTTGAAAGGAGCCTGGCAGACCCGTGTCTGTACACGAAGGGGAGTGATAAGAATTATAACGCTCTCAAATTTTTTGTTGATGATGTTTTGATTGCTTGTCCTAGTGATGCAGAGGTCCAGAAAGTTGCAAATCAGCTTGGAAGCAGGTATAATTTGAAATCCTTAGGTCCAGTGAAGAATTACCTAGGAGTAGAAGTTAAACTAGCAGAAGATGGAGGGTTTTTGCTCAGTCAGAAGCAAAAAATTCTAAAGCTGCTAGAGGATTGTGGAATGCAGGATTGCAAAGGGGTCAAAAGCCCCATGGAATTGGATATCCAGAAAAACCTGCAAGGAGAAAGTTTCAGTGATCCAAGCCTGTATCACTCTGTGGTGGGTATGTTATTGTTTTTGGAAAGCTGGTCAAGGCCAGATCTGTCTGCTGCGGTTGCTATCTTAAGCAGGTTTGTTGCCAAGCCAACAGTGCCTGCTTGGCATGCAACCAAGAGAGTGTTAAGGTACCTCAAAGGCACCTTAAATTACAGTTTGAAGTTATCTGCCGAGAGATAAAAAGCTCTTGAGTTATGTGGATTTGGATTGGGCAGGCTGTATAGAAGACCGGAAGTCAACGTCTGGAATTGTGCTAATGTTAGGAAAAGCACTAACCTCTTAGAAGTCCAGAAAGCAGGCTTTTGTCTCCATATCTTCCTGCGAAGCAGAGTACGGGCACTGTCAGAGTTGTGTGGAGAAATCACTTGGTTAATGCAATTAATAAAGGATTTCAAAACCCAAATTGAAACGCCAATCACAGTGTTCTGTGACTCTCAGGCATGTATTGCGTTGGCAAACGCAGACATGTTCAAGTCAAAATCCAAACACATTGCTATTAAGTACAAAAATGTGAAAGAACACATAAGTAGTGGAACTCTGAAGTTGTGTTATTGTGAGTCACAAGAAAACATTGCTGACATATTCACAAAACCTTTAGGAGCAAAAAAACACAGGGAGATTTGTGAAACACTAGGTTTCAGGCAGGATGAAATGTAAATGTCTGTACAAGTGTTGTGTTGTAAAAACTGTTGTGTAAAAATCAAAAGAAGGGGTGTTGGATCTTGAAGAAAATGAGGAGTCAGCAGAACGTGCAATTCCCTTAAATGTCAAGGTCTCAGCTGGACAGTTATTGAATTATTGAATTCTTATATGGAAGCATTTTCTGCAATTAATCAATTAGTGATTGCATCATTGTACAGGACTGCCTATATAAGTAGCTGTGTTTTTCATGTTTCTTATTCTTCATCTTACCCCATCTTGATGTATGCTGATGTGTATTGATCGTCTGTGAGTATTTGTATATATGCTGCCATAACTAAATTATTTCAACTGTCAGTAAAGGGTTTGCTTTTAACTTACAAAGAATCCTTTGCCTCATCAAGTCTTTGCTGCATCCTAAACTGAGAGCCGCTGCTACTTCTGCTCAACTCTGGTTCAGAGTGTGATTTTCCAACAATTACATATATTGATTTTGGTATTTTCTTGTTTTGGTTTGCTATGCCTATTGGTTTTATATTTTTTAGGAATTATTATTATTTTTGCTCTGAACCACCTTGACAACTAAAGAATGAACGAATGGATACATACATTATATTTGCACAGGAATGAATTGAAACAGCAACTACAGTTGCTTTAATTTGCTTAACAGCCCACTTCACATGCATATGGAAGAGGGATACTTCCCATTTAACATAAAAAATAATTTAATTATTGCGGCTGATTTTCCATTTTAATTCTGTGTTCTCCTAAACTCTTAAGTTACTTTGAAGCTGTTGATTTTATTTAAGCTGGGCTGAATATCACACCCTTCCCTTCCACAAGACCATTTGTCCCCTGCAGAAGGAGGGAAATGCCCTTAACTTGGGAGGGCAGGAGGGAATTAAATCAAATAACTTTCTGCAGTGCTTCCCATATAACTTTAGACACAATACTATTTCATTATCAAAACACGTGTTGGTTTAAGACCAGGGTTAAGGCTACCTCATGTTGCTCGAGTTTTGCTAGAGAAATCCTGTAAGGTGACCTCTTCCTGTTTGTTACTTACCTCAGTAGCTACAGGATGGGTTACTACCTCTGTTCTAGTCTGGACTAGAGTGTTACCTGTACCTTTAAGATACAGGTAGATAAAGGCTAAAGGAACACACCTGTCTGCAAAACTTGCCACCATTGAATCTGTTCAATAGAGTTGCTTGGGATTGAGGGTTGAGCTTCTTAATGTTCTTTCATTAGGTTGTTAATTTTATCATGTTTCTGAAACTTTGTATTTGTTTTGCAGCCAAACTTCCTGGGGTGGGACAGATTCTGGGACAGAAAGATTACTTAAGGTGTTTCAAATTTCCCTTTCTCCCACCACATTGCTTGTGAATTGCAGTGAGTCCTAACAGAAAAGTCTCTGAGCCTTATCTGTTGCTATTTGCCAATAACTTTGTCTTATGCATTTTTTTTGTTTTTCACAGATTATATTGCTTTTCTGAAGAAGCCAAAACATGGCAAAACAGGACTGAAATGGGTGCATGTTATACTTTGCCTATCTTGTAGAAAACCTGTGTTCAATGCATGCTCTCATGTTCTCACTGTCGCCCAGCTGTCAAACCTCATTGCTTTTTGCACTTTATTTATGTCTTCATTTCATACTGAGTGTCTAGCATGTTTTGTGTAGACTTGTTCAATTTACTATTTTCTGTTTAATTGCATCATTCCTATGTTATGGTTTGTCACGCATTATAATATTGTTTGTAGAGTTGTGTGCTCTTTAGCATTTATTTTTAATTGCAAATTCAACTGGTGCCTCCCTTTTATTGGACTGATGATTGGTCCTCAAGCCAGGAACGGGTGGGGGAGGAGGACACTGGAAACTCTGTGCTCCCTCCTTGGTGTGAGGATTACCAAGCGCAACCCTGCAGGAGGAAAACTGCGGGCTTTAGGGGCAACATGGTGTCAATGTGGTGCCATCAAAACAGCCCTCTTTTCTAGGAAGGAACTTTATTAGTAGCCTCTCCCAGGCAAGCTTTTTCATGTTACTGGAGCAGGGTTGGAAATGACCATGTGGGAGAAGCTCCTCTGCTCTTCTGACTTAAGGCCAGAAGAACAGTTCTTAAAGAACTAGAAGCCAACATGGATTTGTCAGGAACAAGTCCTGTCAGACTAATTTGATCTCATTTTTTGATTGGGTAACCTCCCTTGTGGACTGTGGGAATGCTGTGGATGTCATATATCTTGACTTCAGCAAAGCTTTTGACAAAGTGCCCCATGAACTAGCCAAAAGTGGGCTAGATGGAACAAGTATTAGGTGGATTCACAGTTGGCTACAGAATCGGACTCAAAGAGTACTTATCAATGGAACCTTCTCAAACTGGGGGGAGGTAATGAGTGGGGTACCGCAGGGCTCAGTCCTGGGCCCAGTGCTCTTCAACATTTTTATTAATGATTTGGATGAGGAGGTGCAGGGAACGCTGATCAAATTTGCAGATGACACAAAATTGGGTGGGATAGCTAATACCCTGGAAGACAGAAACAAACTTCAAAGTGAACTTGATAGGCTGGAGTGCTGGGCTGAAAACTAGGGGTGTGCACGGACCCCCCGCTCCGCTTCACTTGCAGATCCGCCATTTTCTGGATCGGGCCGCTCCGCCCCGCCCCCGCTCCGCCCACTTCCGCTCCGCTCCGCCCAGAGATCCGGATCCGGATCCGGAGCTCCGTTTCCCCCCCCCATAGGCTTGCATTGATAGCTAAAAAATTATTCAACTTTTTTTCTGTTCAAGTTAGAAACCTCATGTTTGGCACCATGACACCTCATGGGGATATACACACGCACGCCAAGTTTCAAAGCAATCCCATCATCCCCTGATTTTTGGCGAATTTTTGAAAATCGGGCACCCCACACACAACATCCCTGCGAGGTGGGCAGGGGAGGAGGGAGGGAAGGCAGGCAGGCATGCAGCTGGCATTTCTGGGGGCATAAGGAAGTGAGCCAAGGATAAGCCAGTAATGCATATAAAATGGAATAAATCAATCAATAAACAAAGGAGGGGTGGAATTAAAAGCAGCAGTGTTGCTCAATAAACAGCAAGAAGAATTTTTTTAAAAAGGCTATATCTGTCTTTTACCAGCAATAGGGGGACGTGCCCGGGGGAGGGGGAAGTAGCTGCCAGTTCAAGACACTGACAGCCACCAACAGCTCTGAGAAGAAGTAAAACGCTCACTTCGAATCATAACAGGCATTGCTCCACCACTGAAAAGTGACCATTCACTTCAACTCATGATAGGCATTGCTCCACCGTTTTACTCTCTTTGGAAGGCTCTAATGGCCTTCCAGTGCAGGAGAGAGTGGGGGCACGTCCACGATGAGATGCCCTAGGGGAGCTCATCACCTTGCACCACATCTATTCAGTTGTTCACCAAGGTTAGGGTGGGGAGCAGTGCTGTGTTTCTATCTCTTATTCTTGGCTTAGTATATGATTTCAGGTTGTGTTTGTGCATTTGGTGGGGCTACTGTGTTAAAAAACACGGGGAAAAGCCCGTTCAGATGAAGAAAGAGAAGTTTCCCAGAATCCCAAGTTACCTGTTTTGCCTATGCCCTCCTCCAACTTTGGGATCATCATGACCGGGAGCTGACTCTGCCCCTCAGCCCTTTGAAAAAGGTATTTTTCCCGCCGATTTTTTAAAAACTTCTAGCCCGCGACCCGTACGATGCAGAAAGTTGAGAGTGGTCTCAAAATGACCCCCATCCACGACTCTCTGTGCACAAGAATTTTCAGAATGATAGCTTAACCCCGCCCCCAGTTATCCCCGATTCTTTCCCTCAATGCAATCCTATGGGCGAAAAGCCGAAAACGCCGTTTGAGCCGCGCGGTTGACCCGATTTTCAAAAAAATATAGCACGCGACCCAGACAACGCAGAGAGGTGAGAGTGGTCTCAAAATGACCCCCATCCACGACTCTCTGTGCACAAGAATTTTCAGAATGATAGCTTCAAAAACAACGTAGTTATGCGCGATTATTTGCCGCAATGCAATCCTATGGCGAAATGTTTTCAAGATGGCGACCGGAGCGCTCCGCCTGAACTCGGAGGTCCGAAAAATGGGCGCTTCCCTTCGCCTTGCTTCTAGGGGGTCCGCGGTCCGCTCCTACTCCGCCTCTGGGTAAGGCGGAGCAGGCCAATCCGCTACTGCTTCTACGCTCCTAATCGGAGCGGAGCACATCCCTACTGAAAACAACAGAATGAAATTTAATAGGGATAAATGCCAAGTTTTACATTTAGGAAATAGAAACCAAAGGCACAGTTACAAAATGGGGGATACTTGGCTCAGCAATACTACAAACGAGAAGGATCTTGGAATTGTTGTAGATCGCAAGCTGAATATGAGCCAACCGTGCGATATGGCTGCAAGAAAGGCAAATGCTATTTTGGGCTGCATTAATAGAAGTATAGCTTCCAAATCACATGAGGTACTGGTTCCTCTCTATTCGGCCCTGGTTAGGCCTTATCTAGAGTATTGCATGCAGTGGCAAATCCGGGAGTGGGAGGGGAAATCCGGATTTTCTTTCAAAGAGCAGCTCTAATGGGAATTAACAAAAATGCTTATAACTCCATCATTTTTTAAGATAAAGACATGAAACTTGGCACAATGGTAGCTCTTAGGAAGGGCTTTAGTCATACCAAATTTGAAACACATTCGTTCATCTATTGATTTTTTAGGAATTTTTTAAAAATTGAGGTTTTAAAATTACTATTTTTTAAATCATCATTTTTAAAGATAAAGAGATGAAACTTTGTACCAGGATAGGATTTAGGTAGAGCTTTAGCCACACCAAATTTGAAACAGATACGTTCATCCATTGATTTTTCTGGAATTTTTTAAAAAATGAGGTTTTAAAATTATTATTTTTTAAACTGTCATTTTTAAAGATAAAGAGCTGAAAGTTGGCACCACAATAGCTTTTAGGTAGAGCTTTAGCCATACCAAATTTGAAACAGATTTGGGGCAGTAGCAAACCCTGTTAATAACAACAGCAGCTTGCAATGAGTGAAGATACAGTCAGAAAAGATATTTGAGGGAAGGGGAGAATGTAACACACAGAGTATAGCAAAAGCTTCAAAGTACAGCCAAACCTACAAAAGTAGGAGTGAGTGAAGTTAATTTCAGATACATTGAATCTCTCACTTGTTCTTTATTTCAGTGATTTTAACATTAAGATGTAATGTAGAACAGATTTGTCTTAAATGTGTGCTGTAAAATCAGACATGTGACCAAGGCTATGTTTGGGTGGGGACGCCCCCTCGGTGCTGGACATGCCCCCTTGGGGGTGACCATGTTGTCCTCCTTTTTGGTTTCCAAAATATGGTCACCCTAGTGCAGGGAGGAAGCTTAAACCTTTCTCTCACAAAAACCCATGGTCCCTAAATACACAGAGCTCTCTGAGAGAACTACAATAAAATCCACACAGCCCTTCAAGCTAGTGCATGGGAGTGAGAGCCATTGCACTCAATGGAACTTACTTCTGAGTAGACATGCCTTGGATTGAATCAAAAATCAAGCAGCAGCAATGACCACATGAAGAATAAAAGAACACACACACACACAGCAAGCAAGTTGTTAATTGCAGGATTATTGTGCTGGAAAGGAAAGGAACTTCTCAGTAGTGTCTCTCACTCTCCCTTGCCAAGGTTCCAGGCAGTTTTTAAAAGGCTACAATCCTGAACACGCTTACCTGGGAGTAAGACCATTACACTCAATGGAACTTACTTCTGAGAAGCCACTGATTATTCCACTAAGGAAATGTCTTTGCTGAGGGAGGCAGCCTCTTTCCCTCAATCTTTCACCAATCTTCTTGACATTTTCAGATTATGTAAAACCGACATTTCTTTCTGGCACATTTAAATTTCAGGAAGATTGATGAATCAGTTTTGTTTTTATGAATGTTAGAATGACCAACCCCAAATTACCCCTTCATAATGGTAGAACGGTTTTTTCCCTGTCAGACCTTAACTAAGAACACACTGCTGTGAGTTCTTATGTGAGCCTGTTGTGCTTCTAAAATGGACTTTTCTTTCCTAAATTCCCATGCCATCCAGTACGTTTTTTCTCCTGCTGATACACTGATATTTGTTTAATGCTACCTGTATTTGGGTAGAATGATCCATCATAGGTAGCCATTAATGGGCATGCTAGTGTATACCACTGATCCATTTTTCTCCATTATAAAACTGAGCTGTAAAGCAGCGATGTCATAGGAAAAGGGATTGTCCTGAAAGTACATGGAGCAATTCGGCATAGATTGGCATTATTTTAGGGTGACCATATGAAAAGGAGGACAGGGCTCCTGTAACTTTTAACAGTTGCATAGAAAAGGGAATTTCAGCAGGAATCATTTGTACATATGGAGAACCTGGTGAAATTCCCTCTTCATCACCACAGTTAAAGTGTAGGAGCTATACTAGGGTGACCAGATTAAAAAGAGGGCAGGTCACCTGCAGCTTTAACTGTGGTGATGAAGAGGAAATTTCACTAGGTTCTCCATATATACAAATGGCACCTGCTGAAATTCCCTTTTCAATACAACAAGGATACAGGAGCCCTGTCCTCCTTTTCATATGGTCACCCTACATTATTTACATTTTTAAAAAAGAGGAAAAAAGGATCAAATTCACATTCTTTGAGACACTGCAGGAAATATAAAACTTCCTACAATTTGAAAGTCATCAAGGTACAGGCTTCCAAAACCTAATGATGTTAAAGGGTTGTAACAGGAATATTACAAGAGTCCCAAATGCTATAGTTGAGTTATATCATCATACATCTTTCAAACTCAATTCTCTTGTGAGTTTAGGTAATAATAGAAACTATTTTTTGGGGGGGGGGTTAACCTGCTGGAAATGCAATACATATTTCAGTAAATATGGGATTTCTTCCACTCTCAGGTTGTAGACTTTTCTGAAGGAATTACCTCGTTCTTATTCCTCAATCCATAAACTAAATGCAAATCTGTCAATAGCTGAATTCTGCTTTTTCCATCCACTATTGGGATGACAAAGTTCTCATTCCACCTGGACAGATCTAGCAAAGGTCGTAACCAAGAGCAACAGCTACAAGTCATTTCCTTGATTACTTTACCAAACCAGAAACATATTCTTGTTGATTTTATTTCAGAACAATGTAAAATTACAGCATCTTTGACATACATACAAGACATGCAAGTAATATAGATTGATGAACACGAAAGATGAACAGCATCCTTAATATCACCCTTTTGGCCTATATTGGCAGATTTTCCCCCAAAAGTATCTTATTAAAATGCAAATTTTGACCTTCCACCTAGTATTAATGAGAAGTCCCTCCCCCCTGATATCCTTTGGGGAAATATATATTTTTTGGAAGAAAAGAATGATGATTTGGCCAGATTGCACTTGTTTATTTTATTTTTTTGTTTTGCTACACATTTGGCATTTTAAGGTACTTCAGAGAAATGAAACAACCCACTTTGGAACTGAAGCCATTTAAAGGAGGCATATTTGACTGCATGAGTCAAAAGTCTAATGAGAACAAAGTAGTGTCTCCCCTCAACATAAGGAATGTTTTATTGCTGAGCAAATGTGAACGGATGAAACAAACTAGCAGAGAAAAGTTTTGTTGTCTGTTTCTTTTTTCTGTAAGATGACAATTGGATTTGAGTGACTGAAATGAATACAAGAACTGTGCACAATCAAACAAAAGCCCTATCCAGCATTCTGTTCATACAGTGGTCAACTGGCTACCTGAGGAAAGCCCACAAGCAAGACATGAGGGGGAATAGCACCTACCACTCATGTTCCCCAGCCACTGGTGTACATAGGCATACTACCACTGATACTGGAGGTAGGGCATGATCATCAGGACTAGTAGCCATTGACAACCTTATCCTCCATGAATTGGTCCAATCCCCTTTTAAAGCCATCCAAATTGGTGGCCATCACCACATCTTGTGGAAGTGAATTCCATAGTTTAACTGAGCACTGTGTGAAAAAGAAGTGGGGCTTTTATCCATCCTGAATCTCCTCACCAATCAGCTGCATAGGATGACTCAGACCCTAGTATTATGAAAGAGGGAGAAAAATGTCTCCCTTTCCACATTCTCCAACACCATGAATAATTTTGTACACCTCTATCATGTCTCCCTGTACTCACCCTTTTTTCCAAGCTAAACAGCATGTCTTGAACAGATAGTGTACTATTTCAGTTAAGCAACCATTTGTTTGAGAGAGAGAGAGAGAGAGAGGACTGTTTGTCAAGGAATTCCATTCACTTTTTTTTAGTATTCTTGGTAATTTTTTAGTATTCATGGTAATTTCTTGTATATTTAAGGATGTGCCACTGTCATTCTTCTGGCCAACGATTAAGTTCCTTAAAGGTGCCATGCTTTGAATGAACTAAGGCCTGGAGGAACTGCAGCACTGCCTTTGTCAACTGACTCACTTCCACTTGGACAGAGGCAAGGTGTCCTCTAGGCCCCTCTCCCCCAGGATCGATGGAGAATTTGACAGAGACCTCTCTACAATATGACAGCTATTTGGGAGCCAGTCCAAACCCCTAAAAATAGAGAAGGCCGTTAGAGATTTCTGGCATTATACTTAAAACACAATGCCAATATGATGATGTCAGACTGTTTTAGATGGCTCCAAAGGACGCCATTTGCCAGAGCCAGGAAAAGTAACAACAACGAGATGAATTTACAAAACAGTTACAAAAATATGACTTCCATGCCAGTGACAGGAGGTGATTCAGTGAGCTGGCTGGCACTAAAGGTTGTTTACCAGGTTCTGGACTCCTAATTGGGTTGTCGAGCTTGCTAAGTAGCAGCTGGTCTTTAATTAGTTGAAAAATTATTACCACTAAAAGTTGCCACACATACACAAAGAAAGAAAGAAAGGAGGATATAATTAAAACGTTACAATCCATATGGTGAGACACTTATCTCTGCTTGTCAATAGCGCTTGCATTCATTCTCTCCCCTTGCTCACCATTAACAACAATCAAAAGTGGCCATTTGCGATTTCATTTCCCCCCTCTTTAATTTCTACCAGAGAAGATACCTAACAACTCCCAGAGTGCTCTGAAATGTTAAATGCACCGAGAGACCAAAGCTCAGATCTACTAATTCTCCATTTGACTATGAAATTATCTATGTTGCTAGCTTCTAAGTATCGAGTGGAATGATTGATGAGTCACCCTTGTTAGCACGCCAAGCATAAAATTCTATAATGGAGCGTCATAATCCCTGTGAGGGTGAGGAGGAGGGAGTTGGTTACCTATGAAGAAAAATGGAATATCGCCTAGATACTTCTGACTTACACCCGGTGAAAACAACATTGGAGATGAGCTGCATTCAAGAATGAAATAAGGCCATTTATTTTATTTAAAAAACATTGCTACACTGTCTTTCAATTTAAAAAGCAAAAAAGAGACACTTTCCAACAACACTGTCAAGTGTGGACAACAAAAATAGAATATGGGCCAGTCATTGATTCAACCTGCCCTACCTCACAGATTTGTTGTGAGGATAAAGTGGAGAGGAGGCAGACTATGCAAGCTGCCTTGAGTTCCTAGCTAGAGGGGGAAAATGTAGACAAAATAGCAAGATTTTCAACATGAAAACTGCCCCCTTATGACAATATCACATAACCAGTAAGGTGACATCAGAAAACCAATTCAAAGTGAGATGTTGAATTGTCAGGGAGACAGCTAACTCCTCTAGATGTCCATTCCAAGCAAGGGCAATGTGTCTTGCCCTGACTGCAAACTGGCTATGTGATTCCCAATTGTTTGGGATCTCAAACTTTGTAGAGTGTTATGTCTATTCATAAATAAACAAATTATACTGTCTGGGGTAGCTGGGAATGCAAAACAATATATGGTGTTAATTAGGGTGACCATGTGACAGGAAAAACTCAGATTTGCCAGAGTTTTGGGTAACAAATCCAGGAAAAGGGGGGGAGGGAATTGTGAACTTTGAAGAAAAATCCAGATTTTCCCCATCCTCCCCACTCAAAGGGCAGCTCTACTTTAGTGGCAATTAACAAAAAAATACTTACAGCCCCATCATTTTTAAAGACAAAGAGAAGAAACTTGGCACTGTGATAGGTTTTAGGTAGGGCTTTAGACATGCCAAATTTGAAGCAGATTCATTTGTCCACTGATTTTTCTTCATCATAACTGATAAAGCTGCAGGAGCCCTGCCCTCCTTTGTATCTAGCCAAGACAGCAGGGCTTTGCAGCTTTAACTGTCATGATGAAGAAGGAATTTCACCAGGTGCTGCATATGTACAAATAACACCTGCTGAAATTCCTTTTTCATCACAACTGTTAAAGACACAGGAGCCTTGTCCTCCTTTTCATATAGTCACCCTAATTAAAGTGACATTGATAAGATTAGGAACTGTATGGATTATTACTTCATTCCTCATTCATTCTGCAGAGTTGTGCCCACTGTTATGTGAATTTCATTAAGTCAGACTAAAAGGGATTGTCAGCCATTTTCTAGCCATGTCTGGAAATCAAGAACCTGGAAGGGCCAAAACGAAGTTATGTTTATTAGCATCCTTACTTTCTCCAACACACAGTATAGAAACGGAATACATGGTTGATTTTTCATGCACATTAATTATGTGAAATTAGAGCCACGGAGAGTGGGCTATTAAGTGCTGATTAGACCATAATATCGAGAACTCTACCAGTGCCGGTAATGATGTACCTAATTTTACTTCCAAAGGGAACAGAGTTCATTACAATTTTAATTTGTTTCCCTACAGTTCAATTATAACATGCTTGATGTGCTACATATTAACCTTCAGGGGCCCGAACGTAAGTTTAGATCCAACCAAAATTGCCTTGCTCGTTTGCTGTATGTGAACAAAACAGTCACAGCAAGAGTCAGGTCTTTGTTTTGTGTCGTATCCATCAGCTATTTTCCTTCACATTTTGCACAATAAAAGTCACCTACACTTCTTAAGTTTGGAAGTACAGACACCATGGAATGCTCCCCCACAAAATGATTCCCAAGAACAGAAAACTGGCAGGTACTGGAATAGAAGGCAAGGCAAGGCTAGCCTCCATGATATGTTAATTGTCTATGTAGAGGGGAGCAGCATTTAGTTGTGGGACACACACACACAACCTCCCCTGGCAGTCTAAAGCAGAGACAGCTGGTATTTTGGGGGCAAGCAGGGCATCAAACACACAACTGGGGCTGAGTTCCCCCTCCCCTCTGCTTTGAACTCATGCTGTAGTTGGTTCCGCCTACATTTAAGTGCCTTGCCCCAATGGGCACCAGCCACCACTGGTCTGAAGTGGGAGAGCCCAGCCCCAGGTTTACTACTTCAGCAGTGAGAACTTGACCAGAAATTGCTTAATGTGATAAGAGTTCAGATGATTAAGGAGCCATTCCATACCTCCAACAAAGCGGTTGTGAATTGGAACTGACGGCACAGAATGACCTGAAATAATGGGTATAAGTTACAGCTACCTAGATTTCAATTAAATATAAGGAAATCGTCCCGATGGTGAGATCTGTACAACAGTGGAACAGTCTACCTAGTGAGGTTGTGGGTCCTCCATCTCTGGAGGTTTTAAAGAAGAGGCTGGATAGCCACCTCTCATGGATGGTTTAATTGGTTTTCCTGCACATTGCAGAGGGTTAGATGAGATGATCCTTGGGGTCCCTTCCAACTCCACAATTCTATGAGTCTAAGTAGCTTGAGAAATGGTTTGCTGATGTGCCACATCAACATGAGGAGCATGGGACCTGATGCTGCACCAACTTAAGAGATTTAGATCACACCGTTGTGTCAGTGGTGCTCAGCAGTGCAGTGCTCTGCATCAGTGGTGGGCAACCTCTGAGGGTCCAGGGACTGATTTTCCACCTCCATGGGCCACACACACCACTGCCAAAATGAGGCAGCCAAAAAGCTGCATTTTCACTTTAAGCTGTGTTGGGCACCTGCACCTGCAGAAGCACACTCCTAGAAGCCTCAAGGGAGCACAAACATGGATTAAAACAAGGCATGTGGTCCCCATACACTCCTTGTTTTAAAGTGAAAGCATGGCTTTCCCCCACCGCCACACCACCTAAATGCAGTGGCAATTTGGAGGGGGCAGCAGGGGCTGCAGAAAAGTCTGGGGAACACATGTTGCCCACTCAGGGCTGAAAGGTATGGGAGGAAGAGAGGAAGGAGACAGACAGAGACACACACCCCCAGGCATTCCATTACAGCCTCGCTCGAGGACGTGGATCACAAAGAGAAAAGAAGCACATGTCCCCTAATAACAAGGACACTGTCTGCACTCTGCACCTAGACATCATGGGGGCAAACACGGGGTCATGGGGAAATGCAGGTATCATCCCAGTTCCCACATTAGCACCAAGAGTTCACACAAACCTTAGAGGGGTCGGATCAGGCCAACGCTAATTTTAGCACCAGTCATCTCACATTGGCAAAGAAGTGTTTACACAGCAATATAACAACTCTCTAGTGGTGACGAAGTGTGAGCAGCTTTGCATCCTTGACACATGCACCGTGTGTCTGATGAATAGGAGTCGGGATTAGACTTCTGGGTCTCTCAAACTCCATGATTCTTTAATATACCCATCTCCACAAGCATAGGATGTTGGCATAGTATAAAGGCCATGTCCTTTTGCTGTGTTTGCTACAGCATAGTGGTACAACCAGGGGCCTTTAAAAACAAATTCTTCTGCCTTTCTGCTCACAAGGTGGGTCCAAACCTGGATTTTATTTTAATCTTGAACTCTACCCCCTTCCTGAGCATGTCAATGAGAACACAGCACTAGAGATGTCATTGAGTTTTGGCATTTGTTGGTCCAGGATACAATCCTTTGTGACTCTTTCTGCTCACCTTTAAAAGGAAGCTAGCTTTATTCTCTCACTCTAAGCTTTTCCTGCCCATATTTTAATCTGATCTGGAGAAGAAAGCTTCCTTCCCTCCCATCAACCTATATGGCTGCTGCTCTGACAGAGAGGAAGGTCTGTCATTCCCAACTTTAACCATCCTTGGCACCATGGGATACAGGAACAGTCCGCACAGGAGGCGGCTCCCACCACCCTGGCCAGGAGGGCTCACCGCCACTCCAGCGAGTCCTGCCAGTGACTCTCCAACTGTAGCATTTGCTCTACAGCAATGGTAGAGGGTGCGCCAGAGAGCTCTGCCAGTCCCACTTTCCTGTTGAGGCAAATGCCACAGCAAGAGCAGATGGCAGGACTCTCTGGAGCATCTGTCTGCTCCCTGTTTCACTTTGAGGGGATCCTCAGAGTGAAACATAGGAGTGGCAGCTGCCCGGAACCACCCACCCACTGGATCACATGGAGAATCCTCTCAGCAAGATCTTGTGAGGCACTTGTGAGAGCCACGCAGCCACGTCTTCTGGCCGTGCAGCTCTCCAGAGAGCCGACACAGTGGCAGTCAACAGAAGGGGTGGGAGGCGTGATGAGGAAAAGGGAAGGGGATACGAGGGGAGGGGACAGAGCACAGCACAATAGAAGGGGGAGCGCACAACAGGGTAAGCGGCAGGTGGTGAAGGTAAAGAGGAGGCAAGGCAGCACATGTTCTGTCTTGCCTCAGGCTGCAAGAGCGCTTGCGTCAGGGCTGCTGTGAAAATCACATTTACCAGGATTCCTCACAGATGTATCATTATCATCATCATCATCATCATCATCATCATCATCATCATCATCTATATACAACCCCATAGCTGAAGCTCTCTGGGCAGTTTACAAAAGTTAAAAACGATGAACATTAAAATCAAATATACAAAATTTAAAAGCATAAAAAGCATAAAATACAAACACAGGCAATATCTGTTTAAAACAACTATTCTGGGGTCAGTTAAAAAACTCAGCATATTCTGTTAAATGTTGTTAAATGCCTGGGAGAAGAGAAGTCTTGACCTGACGCTGAAAAGTTAACAATGTTGGCGCCAGGCGAGCCTCGTCAGGGAGATCATTCCATAATGGGGGGGCACCACTGAAAAGGCCCTCTCCCTTGTTGCCATTCTCTGAGCTTCCCTTGGAGTAGGCACCCGGAGGAGGGCCTTAGATGTTGAGCGTCATGTACTCTCATGTCAGGAGAGGCATTCTGCCAGGTATTGTGGTCCCAAGCCGTGTAACTTCCCTAAAAAAGTTCCCTAACAGGGGAAAGATAAAGAGATGCTCTCCCTCCACAGTTGCTCCAAGGTAAAGGGGCATAGGGGTTCACAGGACTGGAAAGGGGACAGGCCCCATTGCACTCAGTTGGCTCTGAGTGGACCAATAGGGCTTTTTGTCATCATTGGAAATCACCAAGTAAAATATCACTCAGCTGAGCCCAGTTATGAACAAAAGCCAGCGTTATTAAGTGCACCAGGCCCATTATGCAAAACAGAAAATTTGTGTGCATCTTCCATATTCTTGACTGCTCCTTCCTCCTTGTTTTGTCGAGGAAAGTATGGTTACACTCCTGGACCATTCTGAGGGAGGAGGAATGAGTGAAAGTATAGAGGTTTCCCATTCCCTATAATAGTCTTGGGCACTAAGGGATCATGGAGAACAGGTCTCCTAATTCAGATCCTTCCATGCATGGGCGCTATGCCCATGATTGGATTAGATTAAACCCTCAGAGTTTAGAAGGGTTTACTCCAGGGGTGATGGAACCTCTTTCAGGCTGAGGACCCAATTCAATTTTGGAGAGATTTTTGTCAGTAGTGGGTGGGGCCAAAGACAACAGACCAAATATTTTAACTTAAAAGTTCTTACAGCTCATAACTAAGCCTTAGGAAGGCCATTTCAAAATTTTAGAATGGGGGCGGGGGCATCGTGCATAAGCGAGGAATCAACCACAGGACTGGCAGTCAAGGAAAGGGAACACGGAGATTTGGAGAACCCCAGAGGATCAGAATGGAACCACAAGTGGGCCAGGTTTGGCCTGCGGCCTGAAATTCAACACTGTTGGCTTACTCCTTTGTCAGCATGTCTAGGATTGTAGACTGCCAATAATATTAAACCCAAGCAAAATAATGAAGACCTGAATTAAATTGGCACATATTGAAAATAATGAAGACCTGAATTAAATTGGCACATATTGGAAATAAAGGCAGGAAAGAAAACAAGTCATTAAACCTATTCATATATGGAATGACCCAACTTCAATTTACTCATAATGATTAGATGTAAACTTGTTTGCAGTCCTGGGTGAGTTAATGCTGAGATTTAAAAGGGGGTAAAAAGGATTATTGTCTATGTTACTAAGGTATAATTTATAAGGGAAAACACATGGTATTAGCATAAACACCACTTAGTACCAAGTCAGTAATGACTGTAAACAAAAATAAGGTAATCTCAGTTCAGAATTCCAAGTAGATATGTGTATGATTGCAACAAGAGAATCAGGTGTTCTGATCAGGTGTTTAGAAGAATGCATGAGGGCTCAGTGTGACAGTGTATATGCTGGCCACACACCCCTACATCTCTAGATGTGCTGCCCCCTCTCCCCCAGTACAAACATCTGTGTGTTGAATTGGCAAAGTCTGAACAGGAGTTCTTATGCATGTTGAGTTGAACGTATGCACTCAAAATGGAGGATCAGGAACCCTGATCAAGCAAGGTCTGCAATCGTGCTGAGTGTTCTACTCACATTCCGGTGAACAAACACAGAACTCTTGTTCAGACCTTGCCAGTTCAACATGGTAAGGTCTGAACTGAGGGGACTGGAGTCAGTGAATCCAGAGATCACCTGAATGCCTGAACACAGTGTGTCCATGTGCGCATGCTCTGGGTGGGGCTTCAATAGCTACGAGTGGCTTTTTCAGGTTCTCAGGGCTAATGCTTTATCCCACAATTCCCACCCGTTTTATAGCAGGTCCCTTTGCATAGCTACAGAATACCATTTTATAGAAAGGTAGATGTTGATATAATTGGCAAGAAATGGTCAAGGAGTTGCTGATAACAGTTCAAGCAGCCACTAATAGATCTAGTCCTACCCAATCCTGCTTTGTCACATGATGTACAAAAGCCCTAAAAGGACGAGTGCATTATGACAACTGGACTTGTTTCCAATGTTAAACTTAAATCCCCATTCATTTCAGTAGGGCTACTCTAAGTAGGACCAATATTGCATGGAACCCTCAATTATTGACTTATGTTGGTAGATTCAAGGACTTCTCTAATTATCCATCCTTTTAGGGCAGAGAACAGGACCAGTTTAAAAGGAAAAAAAAACTATTTACTCTCTAGAGATCTGTTTTACATGGAACATTAATTTCCCAATAAATTTTTTTTAAAAAAAGTTTATAGCCCCATCCTGAAGGTTCAAGACAGGTGACAAAACTGTACATCAATAAAACAAAGACTTCCATTTAATCAAATGAAAATAGCATCTGTTCCAACGTTCTTAAATGCTATTAATATTAATACTTATTATTTATTCAGTACTCAAAATAACATATCACTGTACAAAGAAACCCACCCTGATATCAGCACAGCTTCCATTAATTTCATTCTGCAAGTGTGTATCAATGATTATGACCTGCCTCACTCAGCAAACTCTAAATGTAATACCACATGTATCAGATTCTAAGCGCCTATTGCAGCTACCGGTTCATATGACAGGAATCCAACAAATAGAAAAATGGCAGTGTTCGTTTCTCCCAAAGTGTGTCCTCCACCTTGTCTTGAGCAGATGAAGAGGAAGGAGGAAACGCATCTCTTTAATCTAGCATTTTACATTATGTTTAAATTTATAGATTGTTTTAATCTATTTTAATGCCCTTTAGTTTTATGGGTTTCAATTGTTAAACACCACCTTGATGGCTGTTTTTCTTTCTTTTTTTGCAAAAGAAAAAAAGTGGAACATAATAAGTAAAAAATAAATAGGACACTTTCCTATCACCTAACAGAACAGCTTTTTCCTTTGCAAACTCCCTTCACATCTACTGATCAGCTCAACAGAAAATGCCTCCACCAATTCTGGTGGGGTCTCCTGTTCCCCCCACATCCCATGCCATCCCATCCCATCTCATTCAGCAGTATCCCCCCAACCCTGTGTAGCATTCAAAACTTCTTCCAGATCAAGTGGTAGCAAGGAGCTGGAACAGAGAAGGTAGACTTGACCTACAATGATATCCTGTCATTACCATCCAGGTAGCCCAGGGACACTTGCTTTTTTGGCACAGGCATGCATGTCTGGTAATGGAAGGAATTTACTGCCTCCTTTTCATTCCTAAATGACTGCTATCTTCCAGAAGACATTTTAAAAATTAAAAATATATCCACCGGGGAGGGGGGATAACTAAACCCCCAAGACTCGACAATTTACGGATTTTGCTTATGAAATGCCAGCTTTCATTTTTCACACTGAACTGATTCACTGCTAATCAGCATGAGAAGCAAGTGAGATACCACAACAGAGGTGGCAGAAGAACACCTGCCTGATCAGAAATGAAATACAAGTAGATTAAAAATGGCCACTGATTTTACTTACAAAGATATTAGGAAGAGGTATCCCAAGTCCAACCAGCTCACTGTATAACTCAGAAGGGCATTTTCACTTCCACGCACTTGGCCATTCTTCATTGTTTTATGACAACATATACTAATGGCATTTAGATAGGTCTCATTGTGACACGTTAGATAATTAAAAATTATGGTTAGTATGCAGAAATTATCCACGGGAAATGGTTTCCCCACTAGGAGATGCACTGTCAACTGTACTGATAATTTCCCTTTAAAAATTTGAATGCTCATGAACATCCTGTGGCACCACAATACCTCAGTGAATGCTTGTCTTCCACCTTTAAATTTACATACAACAGCACTATTTGCATCAGGGGTGGGGAACTGTTCCAGCTCTGGAGAGTGAATGATGCCAGGGGGTGGTCCCCCTCCCAAAACAAAACTAGTAGTAAATTAGCACAGCAGAAAGTGGGTTGGACTAGAACCTTTCCCCTGATATGCTTGTTTCCTACTAGCAGAGGGGGTTGTGTTGTTGTTTAAATGTATTGCTCCGACGTCTAAAGTGCTGCAGTGTGCTATACAATCTCAGGATTCTCACACTCCATTCTGCTGCCTGTGTAGGCCAGTCTTTTACAGGTTAATACTGCGGCACATAGTGGCTCATTATAGTACATTAACAACTTCTGAGTTACTCTTAGTAGTCAAGTCACTCTATGGAATTTGCTGGGATCATTCTTGCTTGTGGGCAGGTTTGCAACGCATGATAGGGAACAAGAGCATTAATGGTGCATAGAAGTGCACAGTCCATCAGACCCTCCTCTTTGAACTGCCAAATTATATAGCAAACTTCTTAGAGCTTTTAAAAAAATGTGCCACAGTTGTTTGTTACGCAACAAGAGGACTACAGTTGGCACACCAGTGCTTCTTTCACCAAATGTTGGTGTTCGTGCAGCAGCAGTCCCGCTTGCTGTGTGGAGTATGGCGCTGTCTACAGAAACAGGGGTTGGGTGGAATCACATTTCTGAATCCGAGAGGAATGACACACAACCTCAAAATAGAAGCAGACGCACATCAAGAGCTTTACTAGATTGTGGCCTATTAGGCAGCTGTCAGTTTATTCTTCAAATTAAGTCTTCCACTCCCAGCTCTATACATAATTGGGTGCGATCCATCTTGATCGTATGTGCGGAAAGCGACAGAGTGTTTACTAGAGAAAGGATGACCAACTCCACGCTCAACAACTCAATTATTTCCAAGACTATAGCCCACTGCCAACGTCCCACCCCCGGTGAGCTATAGAAATCTTAGAAATATAGGGGAGGAAAACATAAGCTAGAATTGTCGATGCATCTTCTTTTGTCCTTGGGTCGTCTTTACAGAATGTACATGAGCCAGAGGGAGTAATAGGTAGCAGCAGACCCATCTCTTAGAGGAAATGAGAATCTTTTTCTTCACCCTCAGGTCATCTCCTATACTTTAAGCTGATGAAGTCCAGGCCCTTGGGCAGCAAGGTTTTGTCACCTTCTTCATACACCTGGGCTTAGGAAGTTGGCACTTGCTGTCCTGAAATATAAATCTAACCAAGGGGTGTGGTAGCCACAATACCCAAATGTTGCCATCACTACACTTGTCCCCAGATTAGTGGATAGCACCCATTTTCCTTTTAGATCAACATTTACATATAAATACATTGGATGGTTTGTATACTGTACAAAAGACAACCTATTTCATTTCCTAGAACAACCATGTCCTTGATTTACAAATCTGACGTTTCTTCGTGAACGGCTCGGTGCCTCTGCAAGACTGTGTGGAGTTCTTGAATAACATTTGCCGGAAGCTGCTTGTCAGATTCCAGGTGAGCCCGACTGGCTTTGTCCTCACTTTTCTTTGGCGACTTTGATTCCTTGTAAAGTGTTTGGTGCAAGTCAACGACATCTTCACCCGTGTCCTCCAAACAGATTAGGCTTCGATGCTTTCTTGCACGGCTTCGAGCTTTTTCCTCCTTGCGTTCCAAACACTGAGCTACCTTTGAGACTCTTTCCTTTAAACTCTTCTTGTCTTCACTTTCAGATTCCAGTCTTGAATTCTGATTGAAGAGAAGAAATTGACTTGAATACATAATACATTCCCAAACAATTACCTAACGTTCACCTCTTTTAAAGCAATAGGGTTTGTTGAATGTCCAAGAGCTCTAAGATCAATCCAACACTCAAACATAAGCAAAACTTTCTTCCCCATTAATTTCAATGTTGCGTGAGATTCATTGCACTCTCCCTCTCTACTCCATTCTTTGGATGTGAAATCAGAAGGAGACCATTACATTATTAATATTATGGATTTCTCGAGTGCCTATAGAAACTATATGACGTACAGCTAGCTCTTCAGGCTTCCAGTCTAAACACAAAAAGGACAGGGGAGGGAGAAGAGTTTTGAATATGCCAAAGTGAAAAGCTGAAATAAGTTTAGAACAACAGTAAAAGAAGGACCCAGATGAATATCTGGTAAAGAAGCTCCACTTTTAGGGATGGACTACTAAGGAAAATGGAATGATGTCAGAGAATTGAAGGTTTAATTTAGGGTTTATGGAAGAGAAAGTTACACAAAGATCAGAAAGTGTGAGAAGGGCCATAGAGAAAGAAGAACAGAGAGATCAGAGCCAAAGAATTAAAACATTTGAAAGTCAATAGAAGTTTATGTTCTCAGCATTATCATTCATCACGTATGAAAAGTTTCTTCTCTATTCCCAAACTGGCAACTCAAAAATGAACCATATCTACACAGACAAGCCATCTGTTGTGTCCCCATATGCTTTCGGTGATTTCTAGACAAGTAGATGGGTAAGACAGAGCAATAAATTTTCTTTTCTCCCTACCTCGCCTAGAAATAGAATTGAATACTTATACTCAAAAGACACAACTGATCTCCTAGTGGGAGCTTAAGATTCATCTTGGAAGACATATATATTGAAGAGACAAATCCCATTGGACCTTAAATGTCTGCTGGAATACAAGTAGGGTTCTGTTGCTATGGTTCCAACCAATTCCTTCCTCAAGTCAAACAACATTATAATGGAAATATATGTCTGTTATGTTCCAGACAGAAGAGGCTTAATTTACCACTACAACTATTTAGTGCAATTCTAGGATGTACATTTCAAGAATTGCCTTGCTCTGCCAGGAATAAGCAGTGACATAGAACAGGAAAAAAATAGTTAGGGCCTTTGAATAACTTTAATTCCAATGGATGCCTCTGCCCTCCACCAGTTAAGGCTTTTGTTTAATAATAATAAAAAATGGCAAAAAATAAACAGAATTATTTATCATTTCCCACATAGTTGTATGAATCTCACAAAAACATTTCATAAACTTACATCAACATACTATATCAGAAATCCAAAAATGATAATATAAAGAGCTCATTTCATACAGAATAGATTTAGTGTGCGTATTATCTTCTTTCCTCTTCAGTTTATAGATACCATTTTTTACTATTAAATTTCTCTTTAAGATAGGTTGGAGTGTGGTGCCGATAACTACACTCCACGTAACTGCATTCCCCACCCTCTGGAAAACCCTCCCCTCGTGCAGCTGGGGAGACAGAATATGTGACATTTTTTAAACACCTCCTGAAAACACAACTTTTCACCCAGGTTTTCCCTGAGTTGTAAGTAAATTAATCATACTGCTCCATTTTGCTGCTCCTGGAATTGTTTTTACTGTAGTTGTTGCAATTTTGTGCTTTTAATGTTGTGTTTTGAATGTTGAATTTTTAATATTGTTATTTAAATGTATTTTAATACTTATTGTGAACTGCTGAGGGTTTTTTTTATTATATTCAGCGGTCTACAAATATCACAAATAAATAATAAATATGTTATGTTCTAATTGTCACTGAAGTATTATGCAAAAAGTGAGCAATACAAATGTTGATCACCGAATTTAGCCAGCAACCTACCTCTGATGTGTTGGCCTTAGCTTTTGGAGTACTTCTTTCATGTTGGATTGGTATTAAAGGCAAGCCACCAATTTTGGGATTTTTCGTAATAGACTGCTTTCTTGTTATTCCATCTGGTGGACAGATATTACTGTGCTATGGAAGAAGACTTGACTTATATCAATGACATTCCCTACTACAAACTGGAAACCATTTAGTATACAAAAAGAATAGTGTGTTTTAGAACATGGCTGTGTTTTAAAATACAACAACAGAAATATGCTTATTTCGACAGCCCTTTTCAGGTAATGTACACGTGAAGGGGCTATTGAGAACAAACCCGCTTGCACCTTCCCTAGTTCAAGGATGCTGAACTTTAGGTCTATGGGCCAAATTCGGCCCTCCGGCTTCACCAGACAGCCACACCTCCTTTCCTCCAGCCACTGATTTTAGATGGCTTCCCTACTTTTGCATGGTTTTCCCCATTCAGAAAACCTGAAATGCCTCTCCTATAGCTTAGACACTGGCTAAAATATGCTGAGCATGCCCCCTTTTACCTTCGGCCCCATTGACCATTGGAAAGCTACCCAAGAGGTTCTCTGAAAATGAATTTGGCCCTTGAGCTGAAGGAGGTTCAACACACCTACTCTAGAGGTTGGTGTGCACACTGGCCAGGCCCAAGCCAAAGTGTAATCAGCATCAGTCTGAAGAGGTCCTATACATGCACAGATGTGTATACATGAGGCTCCCTTAAGGAGGACAGGAATCCTGATGGACCAGGGTTCTCGGGTTTCCACCCCAGTGGAAGAAGTCCTATATGTGTACATATGCTCCTGTGTAAAGCCTACTCCAGATTGAAGATGAAATTGCAGTAGCCCGTGCTGTGTACTTGGCATGCAAGTTGCCATCTAGGGGGTAGGTTTCTCTCTCGTGCGCGCTCTCTCAATAGCCCCTTCACATGCTCATTACCAATCACTGGTGCTTAACACACACACACACACCCAAAAAAATTGCAGAGTTGATTCTAAACTGACTCTTGGAGCAAGCCAATAGGAGATGAGAAACATCTGGTTCAGGATAAATGATCTCCAGGGTAAAAATGGTTCTGATAATCCAAATGGGGATGTGGTAGAACTAGGCAAAAAGCACACAGTAGGACATGACAGACAGCCAAAGAGGCCAAAGGACCCATGTAAAAATGTACATGCCAGAGACATTTGGGAAAGGGATACTCTGTGTGGGTGCTAAAGCTAGAAGCCTCTGAGACAAGATGGACCAGTTGGATTATTTGGTTTTGAAGGAGAACATGGATATAGTGAGTGTGACAGAAGACTCGTGGAATGGAAAGAATGGGATACAGTTATTGCTGAATTCAAACTCTATAGCAGGGATGGGCCCTCCAGATGTTTTGGCCTACAACCCCCATCAGCCACAGCCAATGGTGAAAGATGATGGTGAAGGAGTTGTTGGCCAAAATGTCTGGAGGACCACAAGTTGCCCACATCTGCTCCATAGGAAGGGAATACTGGGGGTGCTATGACAAAGAGGGCATAAAGTCAAAGATGGGACAGACTCCTCCACAGAATCACATTCAGTGACAATACAGTCCCAAAAATAATTTAGTATTGGGGACCTATTACTACCATCTCTCTACCCCCTGACTAAATGATCAGGGTGATCTTGAGATGAAGAATGAAATCAGGGAGGTATGCAAAGGAGAAAGTGTTGCAGTAATGAATGATTTCAATCACCCTCACATAGACTGGTTAATGTCTGTAAAGAGGCTACATTGCTAGATATCCTAAATGATCGTGTTCTGGAACAGTTAGTCATGGAATCAACCAAAGGGGAGGTGGCCCTAGACTCAATCCTAAGTAGATTCAATACCTGATGCAAGACATAAGTGTCATTGAACTGATTGGAAACTGTGACCACAGTACAATTAAACTCAATGGCCTGGTTCAGACAGCACACTAAACCATGCTTCTTAACCACAAAATAACCATTTTGTGGTTAAGCAGCATGGTTTAGTGTGCTGTCTGAACCAGGCTAATGTATATGTAAGTTGACAATTGCTAATGAAGTCCAGGACAGTCACGTTTGACTTCAAAGGAGGGCACTTTAAAAAGTGTGTGTGTGTGTGTGTGTGTGTGTGTGTGTGAGAGAGAGAGAGAGAGAGAGAGAGAGAGAGAGAGAGAGAGAGAGAGAGGGAGAGAGGACTGGTAAAAAGGAAACTGAAAAGAAAAATCAAGATGGTCATGTCTCCAGAAAGTTTGGAGGTTATTCAGCTAGAATATACTACAGAACAGGAAAGATATAGGCAAGTCCAAGAAGACACCATCATAATTAATGAGCAGAATCAGACAAACTATTAGAGGCAAAGAAGGATTTCTTCAGAAAACAGAAATCTTGCCCAAATGAGAACAAAAAGAAACACAAAATTGCACAAACAAAAATGCAATTTTTTTAATTCACAGATTGTCTCCCTAGGGTGACATTTCAGTTTGTTGGTGTGATTGTTGAGTTATATTTCACACCATTGTCTCTAGAGTTTTTCTCTCCTGTGCTCTTGGGCCTTGCTATTTACTGTTTTACTCTGTACAGCACCATGTACATTGATGGTGCTATATAAATAAATAAATTAATAATAATAATAATAATAATAATAATAATAATAAGAAGAAGAAGAAGAAGAAGAAGAAGAAGAAGAAGAAGAAGAATTGCTACGCTAGAGGAGCGTGATTTTTATGCTGCCACTATCAGTAGCCTGTGAACCTATTCATTCTGACACTATTCATGTTAATCCCCATGAGTTCTCCACATCCCAATTTTTTTTTCTTAACAGCTGATTCTCTTAAAGAGGCAAATAGGATATTGGCCTTCTTAAGACTTGATTTCTGAGAAGACCTGAGAAGACTTTTCAGGGTAGATATTTCTCATCTACCTTTTTGCCTTGCAAATTCTCCCTCCCTCCCAGCCTGTAGCCTCACTATTTCTCTCCCTACCACCAATTTAGCTCACTGGATTAGCCAGCCTTGCCCCCCTGCACCATTATGTGACTAGTCACATCCTCCAAGGGAGACATTTTGTGGTGGTGCCCACAGCGACTTCTCAAATTCCTAATTGTGTCCATTGGTCCAAAAAGGCTGGGTAGCCCTGATCTATAAGGTCACAAAGATTAACTTAGACATGCAAAATTTCCAGAAATTCTGAGACCATTGTGGGGGGGACACCCATTTTTTCCTTGGAAAATTGAAAAATTAGTAATACTTTTTGTTAGCACTCTTTACAGATCTAAAGTCACTTTGTTGCTTTAAGACAGCCTTCTCCAACCTGGAACCCTCCAGATATTTTGGACTCCCATCAGCCTCAGGCAGCATGGCCAATGGTCAGGAATACTGGGCACTGTACCCCAAAACATCCATAGTTTACAAGGTCAGAGAGGGCTGCTTTTGGAACATAAAGCAGTCTTTCTGTTCCTAAAGTTATTTTGTGTACAATTTAGCTTGCTCATAAAATTATCATTATATTTTAAGACTTTTCAAAGTAAATTCAGTTAGTAAATTTGTAATTATTGTCTGAATAGATTAGAATTAAATAACTTCTACAGCATCACAAACAGAAGACTCTGTAGAACAAAACCCAAACTGTCAAGAATGCACAATGGTGACTTTACTCACATGTTGGGAAACTGAACATAAATGTCTATCAGTAAAATATACTTTAGATCAATAATTTTAGTAAGGAATGAAAGAACTAACTATGCTGGTAATCTTACAGAGAGGATTTTAAAAAAATTTGCACCATGCCTTCATTATTTCCAGATATTTTACATCTTTACTCTTTCTGTAAAAGTGTTCTTATTACATAGATTTTAGAAATCATTTGGGGGGAGCATTAAAGCTGGGTAACAATATATAAATATATAAATTCTAAAAGGAAGTATTTCGTAAACCAAAGCTGTTCAATTTTTTCAATTTTTGGGGGGGAGGGGGACTCAAAAAAAGTCGCTCAGGAAAAAAAGGGCTTTTTAAAAATTTTCTGGGGTTTTTTTTTCAGCCCTTCACGTCTCTAGTGGGACACAGAAAGTTTATTCATCCAAACAAACTTAACTGCCCTATATTCATTTCACATTTATTACGGGGTTAGGGGCTTGGGGATCCCTCAATAATACATCAACAAGCACAGGTCAAATGTATGTGTTATCAACAATTCACCTGATGAAATGAAAGTTTGTACTGTAAATTTGTTAGTCTTCAAGATGCTACAAGACACCTTTACAGCTGAGTGCTGATTACAGCTGAGTGTTGATGTTTTTTTCAACACTCAGTTATAATAAATGACAGAAAAGGTGGAGGATAAGAAAAAGTGCTTTAAACCTAGTTGGACAAATAATATGGGATAATTCACATCAAACAGGACATATTACATAAATAGGGTTATGGATATTAGAAAGAATTAATCCAAGTTGCATTGAAACTTGGATTTTATTTAGGAAGGTCTTGATTGTGTAAGTGGCAATTTACACTGAATTTTGAATAGGTAGATTTACTTATTTTTTTATGGCTTAAATGAATCTGTGGGTGTGGGTATGCCCACATGTAGAAAGACATATTTCACATGCATTAAAATCCAAATGCACTTTCAAGTGCTCAGAGAAATGTTGGTATGAACAATAAGAAAAGAATAATACCTGTGCAATAAAAATGCTGCTCAACCATTCCAGCTGAGACTCTTGTCCATCACAACATAAATACCTAGAAGATATACATTAACATGAATTCAGTTCCAGCAACACAAAGGACATTGCCATACCAATCAGGTTGCAGTTAGTTCGCTGGTATATTTTTTTGTAACCACAAATCCCTCATTATCCAGAAATAAAATAAAATAAACAGTAAAGAGTGTGGGGTAGACATGGATTTAATCTGATCAATGTATTACTCAACATGTTCAGTAGATAAATTATAGTATCACTAAAGCCAATCAATTTTCAGTTTTGAAAATTAGGAGGGGGGAAAAGAGCCATATCTGTAATTAATTACGTTAATCAAGACCTGGTCTCAAATATCTGCCTAGCCATGAATTCCTTTGGACATATAATTCCCTTTCAGCTTAGCCTATACCTCACTATGTTGTTGTGAGGCTAAAACTGGATAGTATCATGTAGGCTACATTCATACATGCATAAACACACAAATATGTGAAAGCCACAAACTCCAGTTGGGTGGGAAAACACCACTCAGTCTCATGACTGCTAAGTTTCCTGAACTGCAGTTTTGCAGCAAGGAAATATTAACTGGTGTACCTAACATTACAGTTTCAACTTTGACCACCACCACTACCAGCACACATAGCCACTGATTTCCAAATATAAAGGAGGAGGGAGGAGCCTTTTATGCTAACCACTTACCAGTGATGCTTTTCAGAATACAACGTTAGACCCCAACTGCAAACACAAAACCACACACTTACTGTATAGGAACTTAACAAACACAAGCAGTAATGCACTCAGGAATTTAGTTTCTGAAAGCCAAATCATTACTTCATTGTTCAGAACACTCCAGACAATTCATTGTTCAAAACAGTGCAGTAAATTTAAGGTAGTCATACAGAAATAAGCAATAATCAAATTACAGAGGGCTCTGTGTTAATTTTCTTTCCATTTACCATATGCTTATTCTCTGGATCAGGGTTAGGCAATGTGGCACCAGCATGCATCAGTGCGCCCCTGGACGCCTTTCTTGGTGCCCACCAAGGTGCTCTTCCCCAACCATTATTATTATTATTATTATTATTATTATTATTATTATTATTATTTCTTCCCAGCAGCTGGGATTGCTGTGAAATAGGTTTCTGTTGGTGCTGAAAACTGTGCATTCAAAGGAGTTGTTTAGTGTGTTTGAGTATCACATCCCTCCTGTGCCTAATACTCAGTCTATGGGAAGGTTACTTGTCCTTTGCCACATCTCCCATGGCAGCCGTTTTGTGGTGGTGCCCAGGCCAGTTCCTCACATCGCCAAACGTTCCCATGACCCCAAAAAGTTGCCTATCCCTGCTCTAGACAGCATCAAGGCAAAAGGAAGGTTGCCCCTACTCAGTGCAACTCTGGACAAATGTCTCTGTCTTCTCCTAACCCAACTCACACGTTGCAAGTGGAAGAGGCAGGCTGATATAAATGCAAGTCAGCTGGAATCCTTGCAACAGGACAACAAGAATGTCTGAATATGGATTAACTTGCCAAGAAAAACCCAGAATAACTGGAACATGCACCACTGCCCTCTCTTGTCCACTCTCGTGTAGTCTCAGCGCTACGGCTAATGTTACATTGGCACCAACATTTTCACTAATGTTGGTTAGTCCAAAGAGCAGCTGCAAGAGCATCTTCTCTGCTCCAACCACCACCACAGAGCTGCAGCATCCAGAAAGGGACTATCTGTAGAAGACAGACACTTCCACATCCTCCTCAGTTGTACTTCCAGGAACTCTGAGGCCTTCTGTCTCCTTGACCCAGGAAAGGAAATGCCTTCACCCACTGTAAGAACTGCGGCAGGCACTTCCGGGTAACGGCTCCTTAATGCTGGCTTGGATGCCAACAGCAATACTGAAGGGCAGTGACCTTCAGTGTCAACATTCAGAGAGGCTGAATAAGGGCAACAGCATGACTCTTGGTTGTTTAGTGAGAAGATAAATCAAACCTAATCTGATCAATTACATCACAGACCAGATAGTGAGAGGAGCTGGCACCTGAAATTTTTTTTAATCACTTCTTCAGAAACAAGGAGGGAAGGTGCAGACAATAGCAGTTTCCCCTTTTCTCCTCTCACTGAGAATACGAGGAGGATTAATACCACTGCAAACATGTTCTGGATGTTTTGGACTTCAACTCCCATTAGCCCCAGCCAGCATGGCCAATGGTCAGGAATGGTGGAGGTGCAGTCCAAAACATCTGGAGGGCACCAGATTGGGGAAGGCTGGTTTAGACAGTCTGATGTCCCTGTTCTTGGCTGACTTTCTTGCTGGGTGTTATGACAGGGAACATCTGCCTATCACTAGAATTCAGGTCAGATGCACCAATTTGAGCACATAACCAATATAGCCCACAAGAGATGCCACACTGAGATTAGAAAAGGCCATTCAATAAAGTAATTTCTAAACACAGAAGCATTAAAACAGAACAAATGATTATCTTTGGCCAAAGAACAACAAATATTATGGGGCTGTAATTTAACACAGAACAAAGGATGAATATAGATTTGCTTCCTTGGTGTGTGTTTTTTCTTTATTTTTGCTATCAGTCATCAGGAAAGCAATACTTCTGGCTGAAAAGAAACCAACACCCTATTTTCTCCACGTTCTACTCCACATTACATTGTGGTGTAGAAGCCACTGTGTTGGACCAGTCACTGACCCCCAGCCAAACCTACTTCACCAGATAACTGCACGAATAAATAGAAAAGGTGAAGAGGATTGTGTACGCTCCTTGGAAGAAAGGCAGGATAGAAATGTAACAAATAAATAAAAAATAATTTTCTCAACTTCTTTCTTACTTGGTTGGTGGCTTCAGTTTTTTCTTCACTCCAAGATACAGTTTCAGCGATTTGACTGGCAGCACCTTCTCAGGTTTGTTACTCTGTTGAGTTCAGAAATGACTAAATCAGTGGACTAAAAACGTCTAAGTAGAAATGCTACAGCAAAGCAGCCCTATCTGCTTATCCATCTCGCCATTTCATTACAGCCCACTTAATTTCAGTGTTTGCTTTTTCTATGCGTATGTAAGTGGCAACCAATTGCGCCTGTGATGCAGTTCAGTTGGAATCTTGTTGTTTCTCTTGCTGTGACCATATTGTTTACTGTAGGAACAGCTGACGGGGGGGGGGGGGCTGTATGAAGGTGAGATTTTGGGATGTAATGACTGACGGTATTGAAAAAATGACAAAAAGGAAGAGATGGAAAACCCTGAAATGTAAAGAATACAGTCTTGGAATTTGCCAAGATAGAGACGACTTCACAGAAGCTAGGGTAACTCATGAATACACAAGTATCAACTTCATACAATCCACAAAGTACACTGAAAAGGTACACATGCCTTTTCAGTGGTGACACCCCATCTATGGAATGCCCTGCCCAGAGAAGCTTGCCAGGCACCTATATGTATTTTCAGTGTCAAGTGAAGACCTTATTTTCCCAGGCATTTTAATAACTGGTTTTAAAGTCCTTAGAACCCTGTACTTTCATTGCTACTGGTTTTATGTAGGGGTGTGCACGGACCCCTGCTCCGCCCCGCAGGCCGATCCGAAAATTTCAGGTCGGCCCGCTCCGCGCTGCTCCGCCCATACTCCGCTCCTCTTCGCCGCAGAGCTCCGCAGTGGAGGGGAGTGGCGCCAGGTAAGGCCGGGAGAGGAGGGCGGGAAGTTTACCGGGCCCTGACACCGTCGCCGCCCGTGCGGCGACAGAGCCCGGTAAGGGACCAAGGGGGAGGGGGGCCTTACCTGCCTCTGTCCGCGGTCCATCGGCGTCTTCAATTGAACGGGCTCAATTGAAGACGCCGATGGACCGCGGACGGAGGCAGGTAAGGGAGAGGAGGAGGGTTACCGGGCCCTGCCGCTGTCACCGCATGGGCGACAGCGGCAGGGCCCAGTAAACCCCACTTACCTTTCCGGCGGAGCTCCGGATCGCTCCACCGGCCCCCCAATCCTCTTCGCCTCTGCCTTAAGGGCAGGCGAAGCCCCCCGCTCCGCTTCTAATTCACTGGTCCGATTAGAAGCGGAGCACATCCCTAGTTTTATGTGCTGGAGTGCCTTTTACTCTTTGCTGCTTTTATTTTATTTTGGTTTTATGATGTGCTGCTTTTGGTCATCATTTTATCATTTGCCTTTTATGTTTGTGACGCCCAGAGAATTTAAGTTAGTGGGCAGTTTAAAAGTCTAATAAATAAATAAAGCCACAGAAATTTTGAAAAAGCCAACACTTTCTTCTAAGTTGAATTCCTATACTAGGAGAAGTCTAAAACTAAACAGAAGAGGCCTTCACTGACCTGTTTGTAAGGATATGACAGACTAAATCTCCACCATAAACCATTATGCAGCTTTCTTTCTTGAAGTAGATGATATCCACTGGGAATCAACAACAGTGGAACCCAATTGAATGGCAACCCCTCCAGCCTCTTGAACGCAATGCCATAAATTCCCCCCACCTCTCTCAGGATGGCAGCTGAGTAGAATCACACAACTTTCGGCAAATGCAGCTCATTTCAAAGTTCTTTTTATTTTTTGCACTTGGTACTTTCTTGCTAATTGGCCTTACTGTGTTTCCAAAATTATTCCTAACCCAATTCTACCACAGTGATAAAAGCGCTCACTCAAGCAAAAAGGAATGTACTTATTAACCTAAGCATGCACAAATGAACAAAGTTTATTTTTTTTAAAAAAAAAATCATAAGCTTAGCAACATAATATAGCATTTTCAGGCAATTAATGTAATATTGTACATAATGAAACAAACGTAACATCTTTGCTGACATCTGTTTTGGATGATTTGCACTGGCATGTTTGAAACTAGGGGTGTGCACGGACCCCCCGCTCTGCTTCGCTCCGCCCCCCGCTCCGCCCATGCCCGCTCCGCTCCGCTGCAGAGCTCTGGATCCGGATCGGAGCTCCGTTCCCCCCCCCCATAGGCTTGCATTAAGCTTAAAAAGTATACAACTTTTTTTCTGTGAAAGTTAGAAACCTTACGTTTGGCACCATGACACCTCACGGAGGTATACACACGCACGCCAAGACTCAAAGCAATCCCATCATCCCCTGAATTTTTGGGAATTTATGAAAATCGGGCACCCCATTCACACCCCTTTCCATAGCTCCGTCAATTTGCACGTTAAAAACCTCAAACTCGCCACCATGATAGCTTATCCAGGGACACACACGCACGCCAAGACTCAAGGCAGTCCCATCATCCCCTGATTTTTGGCGGGGCTTAAACCTGCAGACATCTCAATGGGGCCATTTCAAAAGAAATCCCAACATGCCATGAATTGGGAAGTAGAGATAAACCTATATGAATCTTCTTCCACACTTGAAAAATGGATTTGGAACTTCCAAAACTCCAAGTGAGAGCAGGAAGGACTTCTCCCCTGAGTCAAAGCCAGACACACACAACATCCCTGCGAGGCAGACAGGGGAGGAGAGAGGGAAGGCAGGCAGGCAGCAGACATTTCTGGGGGCATAAGGAAGTGAGCCAAGGATAAGCTAGTAATGCATATAAAATGGAATAAATAAATAAATAAACGAAGGAGGGGTGGAATTAAAAGCAGCAGTGTTGCTGAATAAACAACAAGAACTTTTTTTAAAAGACTATATCTGTCTTTTACCAGCAATAGGGGGACATGCCCAGGGGAGGGGGAAGCAGCTGCCAGTTCAACTCATGAAAGCCATTGCTTCACCACGAGAGCTCTGAGGAGTAGAACTCTCACTTCAACTCATGATAGGCATTGCTCCACCGGGTTACTCTCTTTGGAGGGCTCTGATTGCCCTCCAAGTACAGGAGAGAGTGAGGGCACGTCCACATGGGATGCCCTAGGGGAGCTCATCCCCTTGCACCACATCTTTTCAGTTGTTCCCCAAAGTTAGGGTGGGTAGCAGTGCTGTGTTTCTATCTCTTATTATTGGCTTAGTATATGATTTCAGGTTGTGTTTGTGCATTTGGTGGGGCTACTGTTTTAAAAAACACTGGGAAAAGTCCGTTCAGACTAAGAAAGAGAAGTTCCCAGAATCCCAAGTTACCCGTTTTGCCTATCCCCTCCTCCAACTTTGGGATCATGTGATCATGACCGGGAGTTGACTCTGCCCCTCAGCCCTTCGGAAAAGGTATTTTCCCACCGGTTTTTTAAAAATATTCTAGCACACGAACCACAGCACGCAGAGAACTGAGAGTAGTCTCAAAATGACCCCCATCCACGACTCTCCAAGCACAAGAATTTTCAGAAAGATAGCTTCAAAAACAACACAGTTATCCCCCTTTCTTTTCCGCAATGCAATCCTATGGGCGAAATGTTTCAAGATGGCGATCGGATTGGACCGCGGAAACCGGAGCGCTCCGAAAATGGGCGCTTCTCTTCGCCTTGCTTCTAGGGGTCCGCGGTCCACTTCTACTCCGCCTCTGGGCAAGGCGGAGCAGGCCAATTCACACCTGCTTCTGCGCTTCTAATCAGAGCGGAGCACATGCCTATTTGAAACAAGCTACTAAGTACTCTAGTTGGGAATAAAGAAACATTTAACAAATAAAAGGGGGAAAGAAAGGCCAAGGGAGTGGGATATAATGTATTTATTGATATGTAACGGCCTAGAAATAAGACAAGCCAGCCTGAGCCTTCAAGATAGGACAGAACAGAAATCTAAACAAAGAAAATAATATTTTTTTTAAAAAAAAAATGCAGACTAACATCCATCTAGCCTTCTTTGTGTAGAATCATGCAGTACAAAGAATTTGATAGTGATGGTACTAAAGAGGCACCCCTGAGATCACCCCTCTGTAATATCCAGTTAACAACTGATTGGTCTGTTATCCTGACATCATTACTACCGTATTTCTTCGATTGTAAGACACCATCGATTGTAAGATGCTCACTAATTTCAGTACCAACAGAAAAAAAGCTTTGATTCTAAGAAATAATAATCGCACCCGCAATTCTAAGACGCACCCCATTTTTAGAGATGTTTATATGGGGGGAAAAGTGCCTCTTAAAATCGAAGAAATATGGTATATGAAGGACAACCCAGTAATGTGGAAGAAGAGCAGGGATTTATTCAACAACAGAGTGACATTACAGCTTGGAGTAACTTAAACAGAGGGGGGACCTGACAGAGGGCACCCCCACAACCCTTGAAAGATTTGGAGACCTTAAATGACATGAGAATACTACACGATTCAGATATTTGGGAGTGGAGCATTTATTTATTTATTGCATTTCTTTACTGCCCAATAGCCAAAGCTCTCTGGGCGGTTTCCGTTTCTTAAAAAAAATAAAAGATTCCCCCCCCCCCCCCATGCACTCATACACACCAACACGAATGTGGAACATTTAAGTAAAACCTTATGAATGGAAATAGTTTAACGGTAAGAAGTGCAAAGTTTACGGCAACGTATGATAAACATTTGCCAATTGCTAATTAGGACTTCAATCATGCACACAGTTACATGTGCATTAGTTTTAAAGGTGCCAACTTATTCTCACAAATGTGCCACTTTTAGATTATAGCACTAAACAGAAATTTGGGGGGAAATACTTAACACTATTCAAACTTGCTGCCCAACTTTTTTTTAAAAGGCTATCTTCTTTGGAAAGACACAATAAAATTCACTTCGTTTTGTAGTGTTTTTTTTTAATGAAAGTCAGTACAATCTGGTGGAACACTGCTAACAAAACAAAAAAGAAAAGGGAAAAAAATCAAAGAAATATACTTTAAAGTGCAATCCTATGCATGTTTAGACAGAAAAAAAGTCCTACAACTCCCAGCTGGCTGGGAATGCTGGGAGTTGTTGGACACTTTCCTGCCTGAACATGCATAGGATTGCACCTTAAATCTGTTAGTTGCCACATGTGAACTGGGATGCCCTTGAGAGCTGAGGGCCTACAGTTCTCTTAAGCCACAGAATAAGGATGTAAAATGTGCCTGGCAGGTCATAGGAGGCCTCTGGATTAGACATCCCATATATAAATACAAAGACATCTACCCTTGACTGGTCAAGAGAGTGGTCAACCTTCTGTCTATTTCACTTCAGTTGTTGATGGCTACCAACATAGAAGGCTTTAAAAGCAGATTAGACAAATTCATGGAAGGTAAGGCTATCAGTGGCTATAAGTCCTGATGGCTAGGTGCTATCTCCAGCATGCCTCTTCAATACCAGCTGCTGGGGAACAACTGCAGAGGAAGCCTATCGCCCTTGTGGGCTTCCAAAAGGCATCTGACTGGTGACTGTCTAATCCCCTTTTAAAGTTGTCCGAATTGGCAGTCATCACTATCTGAATTGGTGGTCATCACTAGTTAGCAGCACATTCCATAGTTTAACTATGCACTGGATGAAGTCATGCTATCTTTCATTTGTCCCAGCTTCATGGGATGACCCAGTTTCTTGTATTCATGAGAAAGGGAGGAGAACTACCCTATCCACGTTCTCCACAAGACTTTGTACACCCCTATTATATCTCTCCCCTTACTTGCCTTTCTTTTAAGCCTCGCAGTCACAGATGTAACCTTTCCTCAAAGGCGAGTCACTCCAGGCCCTTGACCATTTTCAATGCCCTTTTCTGCACCTTTTCCAAGTCTTACAATACTGTGTGACTCTACAGTATCTCTAAAAAGGACTATCTGCACACTTTCCAATCTTCCTTAAAACCTGCTATTGTAGAGATTTCTGTCCCTTCTGCCCTTGCTCCTTAATTATCTTCAGCATATAATGCAACTGGATTTCACTGCTGTCTTGATGTTGAAAATTTCCCTCCTTCCTTTTCTCCAGCTTTTGCTTCCCCTCTTGTCTGGATCCAACACTGTAATTTGCTCAGATTAGGTCCTTGCCTGTCTCATGCATTAGCTCGAAGAGGCTCATTGATGGTGCCATACACAGCAAGCATGGAATAAAGCAATAGCTCTTTGCCGCCTGAACTACTTAAACAAACAGACTATTCAAGCTCACAAATAAGCAAGGTCCCTATTAAAAGTGTTGGCAATACATTCTATATTCACTCGTCAAGTGTGTTTGAATTAAATGCTACATTAAAGTGCCTTGTTGCACAAAGCAAGAATACATCCCTTTTAAACCTTCCTTTCTTTACTTATCCTACTGGCATAAACCAGACTGTTTTCTAACTTTCCACATAGGCAAGTAGAACAAAACACATCCCCTGTCAATTGTCACACCCTACGTAAAAGGGAAGGTGTTTAATTGTAATTGCTCGTGATTTAAAAGGGCTCAATATAGGCATTTATACCTTCATATCCTTGTAGAGGAGGAGATTTCCTTCCCGCAAAACAAAATAACGGTCTTGAAACTTATTTCCAGACAGTAATTTGGATGGCTCTTCTTTGTATTTCAGATAGCTGGCTTTTACGGTGCCTTTAGTATTCGTCTCTGTCAAGATGATAAAAAGAGCATTTAGTTCACAGATTGTTTTTTTGGTTTTAAAGTACCATACAGAGTACTGAATTTTATACATTCTTAACATTAATCTGCACAAATACAAAATAAAAGAATAAAAATAATTTTACTGCTATCATTTATTTTGGAATTGTGGCCCTGTGTAGACATCATTCTCATGCAGGGGTTCCCCCCCCTCACCTTCCCCTAACCATGGTTAAGCATTACCACCCTTTAACCATGGTTAAGCATTACACCTCAATACCTAAGCATTGGCCACAAACCAGGATGTGAAACTGTTTCCATTAACCCTGCTTATGTCTGAGGCTGTTGCTAGACCAGGCGTTAGCGTAGTGTGAGGCCCGGTCTCCCTCCTGTGCATCCAGATGACGCACAGGGGATTCCGGGGTCAGGCCGAGCTAACGCCTCCCTTAAGCTAGGATAAGTGGATTTACTGTGGAAAGTCTAGCAGGGTCCGTGGCTTTTCCTGGCTGCTCGCTTACTCACGAGTAGCCAGGAGAAGCCACAGACTGGGCACAGCGCTCATAGGAGCGCTATGCCCATCGAGCCAGGGGAATCACAGAGGGGGGAGATAGGGGCCGGGGGAAAGGCCGGACCCGGCAGTAGAGGTGGGGAAAGAAGAAAGGGCACGGGCATCGGGGAAGGGGGATGGGGGGAAAGAAGAACAGGGCATTGGGCATCGGGGAAGGGGGATGGGGGGAAAGAAGGACAGGGCATCGGGCATCGGGGGGGGAAAAGAAGGACAGGGCATCAGGCAATTATATGGAAAAGACCACTGCAATTGCTTTTCCCAGCTGGCAACGAGCAGCACATGTTTTCAAAGTGTGTTCCCAATACCCACTTTTAAGAACGGCCACTCAACCTTTGGGTAAAGAGAGACTTGGCATCAGGATGGCTCAGTTTTCCTGAAAACTAGTAGGGTTGCTATAGCCTGAGGTTTACAAGTTGGTGCAAAATAACCCTCCACATTTTGGACTGCAAATTTGAAAAAGATCAAGTTCACCCCTGTCTGAATTGAGTTATTACAACAACAACAACAACAACAACAACAACAACAACAACAACAGCAACAAGGACGGAAATACTTTGAGTTTCTTTTCTGAGACAATCCAATGTTAAGATGTTACCATCACTCCTTGATCTCAAAAACACCCTCTCCGGGAACCACAATTTCATCCCCATTCCCCTACTGGCCTGCATTGGGAACTGCAGCCTTGGCGTGCCAGGAGAGGGGAAGAGGAAGGTCTAGATGCATTCAGGACACCAAAGTGAGGGGTATGTGGAGACCTCAGACCTTCTTTTGCCCCACTTGCTGCGGCAGTGCACAATTTGGGCTAGCAAGTCTTTCAAGGGAAGTTGGAGGGTTGGATTGGGAATCAGGAGTTGATAGGAAAAGGGTGGGGAGTTGGATATGCTTCTCCAGCTCAGATTTGAAACTTGGAGGTGGAGAAGAGCTGAAGGGGTTCATAAAGCTTCCTTAGGTGCTAACATTACAAGCCCCTGACGCGTTTATCTGACACCAGATATTGCCAGCTTCAACAGCATTTCCATTAAGATTCATCCCCCGCCAACGTCAAGCCCGTAAGAAAAAGGTTTTGTTGACACGTTCCTTAAAAATATTCGATATCTATCTTGCTCATCATGCCTATAATCTAACTTTATTGTCCCTTAAAATTGTATATAAAGCAGGACTTCCACAACACCGTGAGGAAACCAGGTTCAGTGATTTACAAGATCCAAGTGAATCCTGCTGACAGTTTCAAAGACATTCTTAAAATGATTTAGATTCTGTCAGCTATTAGAACGTGATTCCTTCGTTTCACAAATCTTAGCCTCGGACCAAATATGAGCATTGCACAGATCGTGCCAAATCCCGGGCATGTAGGCAGTTTCCCAAAATGTGCTAATGGGCATGACGAAAACAAAGGGGCGCATTTTCATCTCACGTAAACTCACGCCTTAGTCAGACTACTGGTCCATTTACCTCACTCGCGGCTTGGTTCCAATATTAGACCTCTACAGCTGTTTTAATAGGTTTTGACATGCAATTAAACAGCTCTAAATACAGGGGTCGAATAAATTCCTTCACCACAAAAATCATCCGTGAGATGATTTTAAATTTCAGCCCCTTTAATGCTGCCCTTCTTTTCATGGAAGGTGTTCACAGCGAAGAGAAGAAGAGCTCCCTGAACTCCAGCCACCATCACCATTTCCCCACCAGCCCCTTGACTGACTCATAGCTTTTAACAAGAGTGCCACAGATCTTTCCAGGATATCCTGCAGCTAAACAAGATGCTCCCTCAGATATTGCTCTGCAACCATCGAGGAGTACATTTATATAGCAAGTTCTTCATGCTGACTTCCCAACCTAGTTTTAAAATGTATTTAAACTTTGTAATACCGCCCTGAGGCCCAGTATTGGGCAAAAGGTGGGATACAAATAAATATAATAATAATAATAATAATAATAATAATAATAATAATAATAATAATGCCCTCCAGTGTTTTAAACTACAACTCCCAGCGTTCCAGACCATTGGCCATGAGGTCCGGGGAACATCAGGAGGCCACCAGGCTGGGCAAGGCTGCCATAAGGTATGTGTGTGTTTCTGTCTAAGCACACATGTACCTTAAGCAGGGCAGGATTTACATTATTACTTTATAATGGTATTCAAGTGCACCGACACATGACACATACCATTTTCAAACTGCTTTCATAGTGTTATATCCTGCTTGGTGTAGATCTGGCCCAGGACATTCTTTATTAGAACATATCTGTTCTCATTCATGCTTTTAGAAGAAGGTCTCCTAAAGCCACCCGTTCCTATAACTCTGGCCCTTTCTACACGGTTGTGTCCCCCCGGGGTCATCCCTGTGTGTCCAAATGATGCACAGGGGATCCTGGGGTCAACCAGGGAGGACCATGAGGAAACCCTGGGAAAATGGGAATTTCCCAGGTTTTCTGCGGTCCCGGGACCATCCTGGGACTGCGCAAGATGTGTGGGCACCTGTCCCTGCTTCATCTTGACTCCTCGTGAGTAAATGCGAGGTGGTGGGAAATGAGCATGGGGCTCAGAGTTCTTCGGGCACTCCATGCCCATCAGGGGAAGGGGGTCAAGTTTTTTTTTAAAAAAAAAAACTTACATTTTTGTTGGGAGCGCAATTGTGCTCATCTCCATTATTTATTTATTTATTACAAAATGGCGGGCACGACATCCTTCCTTCCTCCTAGGATGTCATGCAGCGTATGGATCCAGGGGGAGGATCTCGCAAGCAGAATATTGCGAGATCCTCCCCCCTCCCTCCCGGAAGACTGGGAGGCGTAGAAAGGGCCTCTGTCCCCCACGTACATTGTCACTTATGGACAAAATGAGGAAACAGGACTGCTGCCCTGCCAGTCACAACACAAAAGACTGGGCCCGATGGACACACTATCTGACCTGGTGTAAGGCATTGACGGATTCTTCCCTGGTTTATTTATTGAAATAATGTTTGGTTGTTCCCAAGATTCAGACATACCTCACTGTTGCATATATTTGTATGGTATTAAGATTAGCGGTTGCTCAGAATTTGAAACAAAACAAACTTCTACAGTGTTCTGCAGTTAATTTATCGATCCCACCTAGCAGATTATTATGGTAGGATTACAGTTTCATTCTGATGGTCTCATGATTCACGTATGTCACTGGAACCCCTTTGAAACTTGAAAGCTCAATCAGGATTGATAAATGCAGGGCTTTGGTGGTAATGACACAAGAGTATTACATTTTTTAAAAACAATTTTTAAAATTCTCTACATACCTTCACACAGTTTCATTGCATCCACTGTCAGGAACTTCTTTATTACAAGGTATGCGCTGCTAGGGTTAGGCAAAGAGCTCCAATGAAGAATTTGTTCTAGAACATTCTCAGTATAATGTAAAGGGCGTTCTGGGGTGGGTGGGGGAGGAGAGAGAAATCCAGAAAAAAAACTATTTGTGATCTAGACCATATTACATTCTTAATTTTCGTTAGCCACATTTTTCATAGTGAATCTTGCTACATTGCAGAAGTCAGATTCTATAGTCTGACCAAATGGAGCTATCTATCAAAACACAATTAGCATCTGAGTTTCTTACGTATACAATGTAGATTGCAGCATACACATTTGAAACAAAAAGGGTTAATACAGTACATAAAAATGATTCAGTCCCAAGTAAAATCATTCCTTTCTTTATAGGATTAGATGGACCATTAGTGATATGAGAGGATCATGTACCTATAATATTGAATGAACATGGGGTAATCGAGACAGAAATTGTGCACTTAAAAATCAGAAAATGTCAACGTAAGGGTTGCAAAAAGCATGGAGCCTAGAAAATAACAGCATTTCTTCCCCTGCGTGCCCTTCTCTTCCAGACATCATCCTGACTGCAGGTATGTTGGGACTCTGAGGTGTGTGAGGGCGCACACACCTCAAATGCAAACTTTACATGTTCCCTGACTGCTCTTTTTGTGTGTGTGGATTTACAAATTATCACATGAAACACACACAGAGGGAAATTATGTGTACCACAACATGGCCCTATCCTGTCTCACTGGGCCTGACCCACGGGCATCTGGTTGGCCACTGAGGGAACAGAATGCTGGACTACAGGCCTTTCGTCTGATCCAGAAGGGGTCTTAGGCCTCTGTTGCCCCCCTCTCCAGTACTCTCATGGGCCTGTTCACACATCACAACAAGCCACCCACGGTGATGTGAGCCAGCCATCATTTTAAGTATGCAAGCTGCGGTGGGGGCATACAAGCAGTATTGTTACATGGTCAAACCAGAAGGTTTGACCATATAACACCTGCTCTGGTCCGCTTGCACTGGCTGCCTGTATGTTTCCGAGCCCAATTCAAGGTGCTGGTTTTGACCTATAAAGCCTTACACGGCTTGGGACCACAATACCTGACGGAACGCCTCTCCCGACGTGAATATACCCGGTCACTACGTTCAACATCTAAGGTCCTCCTCCGGGTGCCTACTCCGAGAGAGGCTCGGAGTGTGGCAACAAGGGATAGGGCCTTTTCGGTGGTGGCCCCCAGACTGTGGAATGATCTCCCTGATGAGGCTCGTCTGGCGCCAACGCTGCTATCCTTTCGGCGCCAGGTTAAGACTTTCCTCTTTGCCCAGGCATATGGCGGCACATCCTAATTACCCACATCTTTAGTTTTTAATTGGTTTTTAATGCTTTATGTGTGTATGTTCTGTGTTTTAGAGTTTTAAATTTCGTATACTTGTTTTTACCTCAATTTTAGAATTTCTGTAAACCGCCCAGAGAGTCCTGGCTATGGGAGCGGTATATAAGTGTAATAAATAAATAAATTGTGTGGAACCATCTGAACCCAGCAAGGATGGGTTGTTGCCATAGTTAAACGACCCACAACCCTAAAACAACCCATAGGTATTAAAAAGGCGGCCGGCACGCATCACAAAGACCTGAGGGTGAATTAACCCAATGTGTTGGAAGGGGGGAAGCCTGCTCTACCTGATAGGCTTCCACACGATGGAGAATCCTGATTGCGTGTTCTCTAAATCCCATGAGGAGCCTATGGAGGTTGAGCCAACTCCCCTCTTCAGATTTCCCCACTCACCCCAAAGCATGAAAAGTGAGGGGCAGGGCTAGCAGGGGATGCAATGATGGGATCAATGGGCCCAGCCCCACTCTCCTGCTCCACGCCATATAGTTCTGTGCGTCACAACAACCAAATAGGGCTCGACTCAAACTGAACCCATCTTAGGAGTCAAGCACATGTTACTCTTGTGCAGAGATGCCATCAAAATCTGCAAGCCTTCCACAGATTCTCCAATTCTTACTACATGGAGCAGTCCCACCCCATATCACCAGTGTCTATTGGAACGAGTTGGCGAGGGAAACTCTCATTATGGGATGGCAGCATCCTAACACAGGCATGGCTTCTAAAGCTTTACAGGAACCTCCCTCAATCTGGTGCGCTCGAGTTGTGCTGGGCTGTAACTCCAACGCATCCGGAAGTCCCCAGATTGGAGGAAGCTATTTTACAGAATGGGACTGGGAAAAAGTCCACCTTAGGAGGCATCAATGTTGCAAAAGTAATGTCTTTGTTAAATAAAATTGGAGATCCCCAAGATCATTTTGCTTAACCCTTAGTACAGCTTTCCTCCAAAGGTTATATTATGGTCTAATGAACATTATCTTTGTATAAGAGTTAATGACTTAGCTTCAGTTCCACCTTAAAGCAAAAGCTTCAGGAGAAAAAGGCAGCAAAACAAGGCACATCTACCAATACGATGTGTGCTCCCAGAGCAAACACCTACTGCTTTATTTATAGTTACGTTGAAGACCATCTGTCATAATGGATTACACGGTACATAAATCATTCTATTGAAACGCATTAGTTATTTTACTGGCAACATACCTCATTTGCAAACTATCCATCATATAGAAATTACAACAACAAAAATTATATACTACAGATCCCATTTTTATAGAAAGCTCCCTGTATAAGGCCAGATAATTTTAGCAATTATTTCTGCTGCTCCATATGTAAATAATTTAGTTGATCTTTAATATTTCAGTTCCAATATTTCAGACATCTAGCTGTCAAACTTACATATCCCATTATTCTGCTCCCAAGGTCATTATGTGTTTGCCAGTAAACAGTGAGAGAACTATTTGTTCCAATCCAGCAATAAATATCAGAAGGAAATTGCATTCTTGAAAATGTAAGATTTTAATATACTCGTCTTCTCAGAATTTGGTTTCAGCCAGTTAAACAAATTCCAATTTGAAGAGATGTGTGTGTGTGTGTGTGTGTGTGTGTGAAAAATATATATATTAAACTTTCTGAAAAGTAGACTACAGTAAACTGAATTTCACCTGGAAGGTCATCTCACCAGAGTTGCAGCACTTCAGAATGCAGGTGAGGAATCACAGGATGAAATGCAGCCTCATACAAATGTACGCACACACCCCTTTACATAGATGGTTGACATGTTACAAAGAAGGCTTCTACTGTAGTTTTATCCCTGAAATGGTGGTTTTCATGGTGCATGGTGTGTGTGTGTGTGTGTGTGTGTGTGTGTGTGCGTGTGTATGTGTGCACGTATAGATAGATAGATATTTGAGAATTCAAGTCATGTATGGTACAACTGAGGCAGAGAATTAGATCACCTTGGTATGATAGAGACCAAAGACATCAACCTATCTTGTACTCTAAAAATTCCATCTATTATTTCTCTCCCAAACAGTTCTGCTAATTAATTCACTTGGAAGTTTCCCATATCCTTCACGAACAAAACTTTATTTTCCCTTTATCTGTTTCCCTTCCTCCTCACCCTTCTCTTTCTTTCAAGCTAAGTTACTCTCTCTCATCCTGTCTGTTTCTTCCTGGGGTATGTCGACTGATGGCGCATGCTGCTGACGGATACAAAGACAGTCAGTTCACTGGATCCACTGATGGCACTAAACCACCTCTAACCCCAAGAGGGATAGAGAGAGAGTAGCCATTTTAGGGTCGAGCTAGACAAGACAAGGCATTGTTCTAAAAAATAGTTAGTGAATGGTTTTTAAAAGCAAATAGTAGGCACAAGGGCCCCAAGCTGGATCAAAACCCTGGCTGGAGGGGTAGGGGGCTTTAACCCTTTCCCTCCAGCTGTGTTTCCAATCAGCATTTGGAGAAAGGTGCCCATGCACACCAATGGAAGCTTTCCTTCCAATGCAAATTGCAGGGGTCAACCCCAATCCAAATCAGGAGCAAGGGGTTAAAGCCACCCTACCATCTTGTTATGGTCCTGATCTGAATCGGGATAGGAAGGAAACACACCAGCTATTTACTTTGAAAACGCCATTCACATAATTGCTCATTGCATGAATGGCATCTTATTTATTATGCTTTTAGGTTTTGATTGAAACAGGCAAATGAAAGAGACTAGCAGAAAGAAAGGGGGGGGGGGGAAAGGCCTCCATGCTTTTTAGCTACTTCATGCCAATGACCGCAAATTGCCACTGAGCAGAAGAGGTCCACGGTCCACGGTTTCTTATCAATCATGGCAGTAGGCATGGAGAAGGCATGTGATCCAGCTTGGACCTTTTCTGAAATCTCTCCATGGTGTGCCCCTGAAGCAGCTCTGTTTAGATTTAATATTTATATTCACTGGAACAGTTTTATGGATTATTATTTTTAAAGCTATCATAGTTTTCTCCATGAAGAAAATGGCAAAGAGCAGATACACAGAAATATGCAGCAACAAAAGAGGAAGGCCACTCACCCAGTTCTCCATTTTCAATCACTTCAAACGTAGCCCACACGTCATCTTTGTGGGGTGTGATGTTTTTTAGTCCCAATATGTCCTTAGCCAACTCCTCTGCCTCCATCATTGGAGATACCTGTTTTGAAGATCACAAAGACCGCAGGCATCATTCAAAGAGGCCAGAAGATTCTAATTTGTGCAGGAGTTTTACGCTCTCAATCATAGGAGGAAAACTGTTCCAACTCCTTTTGTAAGGACAATTGCAAGAATCCAACTCTGTAAATCCATTCATTATTTATCGCATACCCAGCCAAGTCATCATTAAGAAGAGATTGGGAAGGATTCATACTACTTTAGAAAACTAAAGAGGGACGCTCCTGTAAGCATTTTGCCCCACGCTTTCCCTGTCACGGACTTATTTGATATTGGCATCAAATATATGATATCCCAGAGTGTAGGTCACGGAATAATGGGCTGAAGTTACCGGAAGCCAGATTCCGGCTGGATATCAGGAAAAACTTCCTGACTGTTAGAGCAGTACGACAATGGAACCAGTTACCTAAAGGGAGGTTGTGGGCTCTCCCACACTAGAGGCCTTCAAAAGCAGCTGGACAACCATCTGTCAGGGATGCTTTAGGGTGGATTCCTGCATTGAGCAGGGGGTTGGACTCGATGGCCTTATAGGCCCCTTCCAACTCTACTATTCTATGATTCTATGGTAAAAGTCTGAAAGAAAAATAATGTCACAAAATGAGGCAGACTTTATTTATTTATATTTTGCAGCTTTTGCTGACCCATTGCATGCTGTCTAAAATTACAACACAACCAATCACCACAAAGCCACTCTCCGTACTTGGTTAAGGCAGGTGCTTAAATTCTTCTCCTTCACCACTCGGCTGCACATGGAAACCGGAGCAGAGGATCCACATCGAAAAGTGGGATTAGTACTAAGCACCAAAAATCTCAATTATCAGGAGCAATGAATTGAGGCTTTCCAGCAAAGTACCCCTGGCTCAAAATAATGATGTCAGGAGAAAGGACATTGAAGTGACCTTGTACTGTTCGGTAATCACAGCAATCACTGGGTAATTGTTAATTTCTGTGTACAGTGGGAGTAAAGAAAATTACACTTTCAAAACTGATATGGCCATAAAACTGTCATTGCACTGCCGCTTTTTGTTTAAATGGTATGAGGAATAGATAATGTGTCCCAATCCAGCCAGGGCCATGTGGTAACTGCAAATACAAGCAATAGCTGCACACAAAATCTCCCATGACTAGACCATTGTGTGGTAGTTAAGGCTGTGCATGCAATGGCTCAGATCAAATGCTTAGGGGAGGGAGAGAGGAAAGGGTGCTAGATTTAGACTCCCCAGTCTCTTTTTCCCCACACCAATAAAGTTGCTAGGCTGGCAAACATGAAACTCTTTAAGCAATTGACTGGGGATTAGGCATACAACATATACACTTCCGTGCTTTCGTGCTGGATATCAGCAAAGCTCTACCAAGTTTAATAATGATTAAAAGAAAAGAAAAGAAGGTAAAATGTAAGCAATTTTTTAAAAAGAAGCACAGAGTTATAAACACACTTACAAATGGAACTCACTTTGATAAATATAATTTTAAACTTAAATGTTATGCCTATGGTCAGACTACTCTTTGGAAGTGTTTTAAGCGTGTAGAAAATAAGAGTTAAAAATGCCATCCAAACCCTTATTATAATGCTGCAGTCTGGCTCCTTTCTTTCCACATAAACTTCAATTAACAAGTCTCCAGCCTGGGAAACCTAGAGTCAAAGAGAGTGTATAAAAATAAATCATTAAGGAGATAATACTGTTCCTTTCTTCCGTCTGCTGCATGCAGTCCTCCGTCACGGGTGGGACTGCCATACAACAACCCTCTAACCTCACTGGTGCCCACTTCACGGTTACAAAACAAATTAAATAGAATTTTTCCAACCCTATAATCTTTTATAATAATAATAATAATAATAATAATAATAATAATAATAATAATAATAATAGCCATTTGTGACATGCCAGGATTTTGTATTTGAGTAAATCCATGGCCCAAATGTGAACAGTGAGAACCCCAATGGCAATAATAATTCCTCCTGGACTGTCCTGCCCATTTACACAAATGTACCACCCACAAACACACCTCAGGCCTAGTTCTCACTGAAAACCGGTGCCTCAGCTATACCACTACAGACTGCAGGTGGAGGCTCACAGGATGTTTCTTCACAGAAGAAGTTCCCCTCAATGTAAAAGCTAGAATGCTAGGGAAAGGCTAGGCTAGAGCCACTTCCTGAAATGCTACTTGTCTCTGTTCAATGATTTATTTATTTTTATGAAGGAAGTGTGCCCCCCGTTGTAGTTCAAATAGTACAAGTTTAGTATTTTAGGGTTCATCTACACCAAGCAGGATATTCCACTATGAAAGTGGTATGAAAGCAGTATATAAAAGGCAGGAGCCACACTACTGCTTTATAATGGTACTGAAGTGCACTGACAACTGTTGGGGCCCATGACACATCTACACCAAGCAGGATATAACACTATGAAAGTGGTATGAAAGCAGTGTATGGTATATGTCATGGGCCCCAACAGTTGTCAGTGCACTTCAATATCTCTATACAGCAGTAGTGTGGCTCCTGCCTTTCATACACCGCTTTCATAGTGAAATATCCTGCTTGGTGTAGATGAGCCCTCAGTGAGAATGAGGCCTCAGTTACATTAACTTGGGTTTTCTGCCCCACACCTAATGTTTTCATTGAATTCCCTACCCTTTTCCCCCCAAGAACAAGTATAAACAAGGCCAAGTGAGTCCTTTGCTTTATCTTAGTTAAACTTGGGGTGGATCATCTGCTTTCTTCAAGTTACAGGAAAACACCTCTAAAGAAAAGTTTGACAACCTCCTAGTGCAGAGATATTGTTTGACACCTCGGAATACTGTCTGTCACATTTTTAAAAAAATGTTAAAAGCTCCTAGAAAGTCGCAAGGCATTTTACATGCTAAGGGAATATTTAAGTGTTCAATTAAAACTCCAGACAGTCAACGAGTTGGGCACTGCAATGTGCAAGGAGCACAAATGCAACATGTCCATTCCCAGACATAAATGAACAAATTAATGCTGATAACTACAGACTGAACAGGAAGTAGCAGAAAGCATGTGTGTATGCTTGAACATCATGAGGGCCTCAAAATTGTTAAAGGTACTTCCTTATGAGGGCAACAACACTGTTAAGGTTCTTTCACAACAGATGGAGTCTTCCAAATTTCAACTTTCCAAGACACCGTGATATAAGAAGTCTAAAAAGGACTAACATCCAAAACACAAAGGAAAAGCTCACTTCAGATGTTCAGTACCATGTTCATGAGGATGCCAAATGACTGAAGGGGCTTCTGGGAATACACTAGCTAGCACTGCATTCTGGATGCCTTCCATGAGTCAGTCCCAGCTACCAGACAACATTCAATTAGTGTCGGTCTGAAAGATGTAGAGTAGTACATATGTAGGGCTCCAAAGAAACCCTGACTGACCAGGACGCCCAGTGGGGACAGCCATATAGGCCCGGGGCCTCTTTCACAATGACGCTAATTTTCTGTCAGCATGTGGGAGCGAGGTTAGCAGGTACATACTCAAAACTGCCTTGACACACCTGGAAGAGGGCTAAAGTCTCCTTCGTAAGACCAGGTCGAATGTCAACAGTAGGTAAATGAAACCACATTCTGTAACAGAATGAAAGGCTATGGACATTTCCTTCGCCTACTTGGACCAGTCCAGATTGGCAGGGGCTGTGATTTCCCAGGGAAGGCAGAAATGGAAGTTGGATAACAAGCCACACAGGTAACAAAATTATGGATGTGGGCTTTGCTCATTAAGAGTTTTGTTACAGTGCGTAAAGTGTGGGGGAGAGATTTGCGGTGGTATCAAGAAATTAATCCAAGCGTCCACAATGAAAGCTCTATTTATTGGTAATATAGTGTAGAGCAATAAAGAAGAAATAAGTTGTGGAAAATAGTTCGAGTAACTTTCTGCAGAAATACTATATATTTTGTAACTAAAATACACAACATTAGTATGTTTTAAAAGAGCCACATAATGGAGAAATTAGGACTTTAAGGTCACAGCAGCCTCTGAGAATTGAAACTAATGGAATCATTTGCGAAGGGAAAAAACATTACAAAGCGACTTTGAAGTAAGCTTCTTAATTATACTGGCAACGACTCAGAAAAAGCTTATTTCCTAGTAAAATTTGCTTTTTAGATGATATTACTGAAAAAAGGTTGGAGGAAGGAATGAAGTTGACATTTGATTTCCACTGGGCGTATGTAAACAACCGCACATCGGAGGGGGAAAAAAATCTGTGCAGCAAATTACAGCAGCAAACAAAAACAGCTGGCAAAGTGTTTGGTGGGCAGGGAAAAAATGAAGAATGGTTAACGAAGTGCCAACTGGAACGGAAAACAAGGTCATCTTAAGCACCATGAGAAGCGTGAGATTTTTCTTTGAGTTGCAAAAAAAGTTTGGGCTCAGTGAGTTTTATTTTTAAAAAGCTTTCCGTTTTCAATAATTCAAAAGACAGCTTTACAGCTCCTAACGCACCAAAAACCTTGCTTAATAACTGTATAGCTAACTGCCTTTCACCGTTATATAAAGAGGTATTGTATAAAATGAACGGCAACATCTAAATACTTTTTTTAAAAAAATGCTTCTAAAAGGTTAATAGAGAGAAGATGGTCTCTGTGCCACGACACAGGCTCTTTACAACAGGCCTGTCCGTGGACACTCCTTGCTCAAGCTAAGCGCCACCACTTTATGAGCCTGAGGTGAGGGACAAACACCACCATTCTACAAACTATGTGGAGAAAGGGGTTAAACAGGAATAATTTCAGGAATAAAATAATGCGCTGTGAATTACATGTGCTGATGGTCAATTAATGTCAGAACGGGGGTTATTTGAAAGACCGTATTCTCCCTTATGAGCCTGCCTGTGCTTTAAGATCTTCTGGAGAAGCCCTTCTTTCAGTCCCACCATCTTCACGGGCGCGCTTGGTGAGAACATGGGAGAGGGCCTCCTCGGTGGCTGCTCCAGTGCTCTGGAACTCTCTTCCCGGGGAAGCTAGGCTGGCTCCCTCCTTGATGGGTTTCGGAAGCAGGCTAAAACTTTTTTGTTCTAGCAGGCCTTTGGAGAATAATCTGGCCCTCCATCTATGTTAATGTCTTATAATTTTGTTGTGTATTTTAACCGTTCATGGGGTTTTTTTCTCCCAATATATGTTTTAAACTTTGTAAGGCCGCCCTGAGGCCCAGCATTGGGCAAAAGGTGGGATATAAATAAATTATATATATATAATATATATACATACACATGCAGATGATAAATGCCAAGGAGACACTATTATTATTATTATTATTATTATTATTATTATTATTATTATTATTTAAATAGCACCATCAATGGTGGGATTTTTGTGGTAGTAAAACAAACTGAATAAAAATTTATTTCAATGTTCACAAACTTTGTTTCATAATAAAACTTTTCAGACCCTTGTTAAAACCTCTCATCCAATCCTTTCTCTCTTCTCATACACACTTTCCTTTCTCTCACACCTTCACTCTTGAACTTTCTTTATTATCAAGATTGTTTAATATACACCAACTGACTATCTGCACACTACACTCAAAAGACAACCCTCTTTACCCTGATCTTCTAATTCTCTCCTCGAACCAAAGTACTTAAAAAAAAAACCACCCCTATCCCCTCAGTCATTCCCTTATATATCCTCCTCCCCCCTCCTAAGATATTCAATCTCCACTCACTCAGTCAACATTCTAAACACAATAGACTTACAAATCCTAGACATACATTAGGGAACTGACTTGTGGGGTGTAACGCCACAGTCTCATGCAACAAACAGGCTACAAGTGTCACCTGAAATGTTTAGCTGGCATAAAGCAACAGGAAGTACAGCCCAACCTAGGTGTTTCTCTCTCTTTTTAAAATTCATAACATGCCCTTTCCGCAGAATCAATACCACCGCCCGATAAATACAACCACCCTCAGCCAAAACAAGGGACTCAATCCATGCAATCTTTCAGCCTCTGCAAAGAGGGCCCTGTTCCTTTGGCATTCATTCAGGCCAGATGCCAACAGGGGCCAAAAACCCCTCTGAAGTGCCAATTGCCACTTCAACAGCTGCGATTCGCAGTGTGAACTGAATTCTTCCGCCTCTCTTGGGAAGTGCTTTACCACGACAGAAGGGGGAGTGCAGCTGTGGCCACTTTAAAGGAAGCGATCTGCGGTATTTATTTATTTACAATATTATGTAACGCTCCCCATTCAAGAATTTCGGAGCAGTGTACAGGATAAAATAAAATAAAAACAGAATAAAACACTTTAAAATAGATTTTAAAAGAAGCAAAATGTACAGTGAACTCCCCCTGAAGGAGCAGGTTCATAGTTTGGGGGTTCTCCTAGAACCATCTCTGTCACCTGAGGCTCAGGTGGGCTTCATTGGCATGGGGTGCCTTCTACCAATTTTGGTTGGTAGCCCAGGTACATCCTTATCTGGACAAGGCTAGCCTGGCTTCTGTTGTCTATGATCTGGTAACCTCCAAGTTAGATTACTGCAAAGTGTTCTACATGAGGCTGCCTTCTCAATTTCATCCTCCACTTCCCTGCTTCCCTTGCTAGCAAATACCCTTTTTTTGTTTTTTAAAGGCTGCTTCACATTCAACAAAAGGAATAACACCTGCCTCTAAAGCTCCTTCTGTCCTGCAGCCACCAGTCACTCTCAGTTCCCCCTGCCCCTTTATGCATCTGGCTTCCCTCCACTTGTCTCTGTTGTTAGCTGTCACACATACATATGGACTATAGAGTAGTGAGTGGGATCGCTAAACATATGCAATTTTCAAGGCAGAGCAGGCACTGAATGGGTAAACATACCCAAATGTCGAGGCAGACAAGTGAGGTGGCTTGGTAAAAATACGTAAATTTCATGGCACAGCAATTAAACAAAGTGGAAAAATTGCACAGATTTCAAGGCAGAGCAATAAAACTGAGAAGAAAATGCTGAAAAATTCCTAGCAGCAAATGCATTTGGATATGCTTCATCAAGATTTCTATGGAGGGTGGGGGGGAATCCATCCTAAGGCAGCTGGCACTGAGAAGGTATGAGAGAGGGTGGTGGCAGCACTAATGAGATCACAAGGAGAGGGGGGGTTGCCGCTCTTTCTAGGCAGCTCTGTAGCCATTCCCATCAACACACAATAAAATTGCCCTGTTGGGTTCAGATGTGACAACAAGCCACCCTGAGAACAAGCCACTCTAATAAACAACCCTACCAGTAGCCATTGGTTTTCAGGGTGGCTTGTTTGTGAAAGCAACCTATGACAGAAGAAAACGTTCCAGGTTCAGACATCATGCTAAGCCACGCTGCAACTACCCATGATAACAACCCATCATGGCTTAATGTGATGTGTGAACCAAGTCATTGCATTGTTATGGAAGAACTGGGAATGCAAATAGCTAGCAGGGACCAGCAGTCACAGGGCAAGGCCAAGCTCAAGCTAAAACATCATAAAACTATCTCTGAAACTGGATGTCAAGTGTCGCCTCTCCAGCCTAAAGTCCCTGGGTCAGCCTAAAGAGCATGCAGAAGAAGACACTCCTTCGTTGGCCAGCCCCAGGGAGAAAGCAAGAAACCTCTGGCAATTTGATTTAGACTGCAGACCTAGAGAAGAAGTACGCTTGTCATTACCCTGAATGCTGATTTATATCAACCTCAAACCTATCAAGGTACCTCTTTGGATAGCTGATGCTGAGACTATTCAAGTTTCAATTACTTCTGGTTATTTTTATTGGTTTACTATCAAGCTGGTGATCGTACAACAAGGCTCTTGGCTCCCTTAAAGTTTCTTTACAGTTTAGGCATGCCAGCACTCAGGGGACAGAACACAAGAAGCTATCTTATACTGAGTCAGACCATTAGTCCATCTAGCACAGTATTGTCAGCACCGACTGGAAGCAGCTCTCCAGGGCTTCAGGCAAGATTTTTTCTTAGCGCTATTTGAAGACGCTGGGAATTGAACCTGGGACGTTCCGCATGCAACGTAGGTGCTCTGCCTCTGCCCTGCCCTCAAAGGAAGGAAGGATGGATTCACCTTTACTTACTTGAGTGTCCTTCCACTTGGTAATAAAGCTATTCTCGATATCCATTTGCTTCACTTGATCTTCATGTACCTGTTCATAGAGAAATGATTTTACAATTCTACAAACTTCTTTCTGACCACTTACACCATTCACAGAAAGCAATGGTCGCGCACCGACTCTATAGTTGAGTAAGATGGCAGCCTGGTCTACACATGCAAAGGAAACCAGCTCTTACTTTTAAAACTATGAGACTTCCCCTTCAATTCTTACTGCTTTTACAAGCTTTGGGCACAATCCATCAGGAAATTCTGCTGAACACATCCCATCAAAATAAATGGAAACTGTGCCAAAGCATGGTACCAGCGTCCTGGTGGAGCATGCATTTGATTTTAATTGCAGCCTGTTTTATTGTGATTTTACATTCTAATGTTTATCTCGCAGCATTAATATGGCCCACCAGGTCACCTCACAGATGGAATTAAGATGCAGAGCAAAATTTGGTTATTCGCCCAGGCATTTTAAATCGACATGCAGGTATTTTAGCTGTTGCTTTTTTTGCACACTTTTATTGCTGCTGTTGACATTTTTATTGTTGTTTTATGGTCTCAGTGACTTGTACATCACTTTGGGTGCCTCGCAAGCAGAAAGAGGATTAACAAATTTTATAAGCAATAATAGATTTTCATTACATTCATTTTGCAGTGAGGCAACTTGAGGGCCTCTAGCAGGCTGAAATGGTTATTGTTATTATTATTATTAAAAAATGGAAAACGGTGTTCACACTAAGGATTTAGTATGGGAATTAATCATTTTCTATTATGGTATATATAGAACTGCATTTCTCATAAAGGGAGAACTGCATTGTCATCAATGCAAGATGTCCAAAAATCAACCTCATAATCCTCATCCCCTCGGGTTTAGTAAGCCATAGATTTTTCACTTCATGCCCTCTGTCTCTGCTTCTCTTCCCTTCATTTTTCCACAGCTGCTGATTTTAGTTTGTAAAGTCCTTGTGGGCAAGGACCTGTCTTTTCCCCTTACGAAACTTTGAAACTGCCATGTACACTGATGGCTGATAGCAGCTATGTCAACAGCCATAGGGTTGCATCCAATGTTAGTTGAACTTAAGTCCCATTCATTTCAATGGATCTGTGCTAAGAAGACACAACACTGGATACAACCCGTAATAAATATTTGGATACGGGTAACCATGCTCTTAATATTACCACCATGGGATTTTCTAAAGGCATGATCTTGGGTGCATGGAAAACAATTCCCAGCAAACCATAGCAGAGTTTTAGCTTTTTCCAGTCAGCCTTTTCCAACCTGGTACCCTTCAGACATTTTAGACTACAACTCTTATCATCCTTAATCATTGGACCTGCTAGCTGGGGCTGATGGGAATTGTCAACCAAGACATCTGGAGGTAGGGAACAGCTAATCTAGCTTCTAAAGTCACAATCCTTCAGGCTGCGAAACAAGAGACCCGAACGGGTCTGCTGAAAGCACCAATGACCAGAGACAAAACGTTGCATGGTAATAATGTTTACATTTTCATCCATTTGCCAAATTATATTACTGGAGAAATCAGATAAACATGCTGGGTACTTACATCAAAGAGATGCACATAATTTATAATTAGGTCTTCAATTACATCGACTTCTTCGCTGGTTTGCCCTTTCGTTTGAAACAAGCATGATGCAAATGCCATTGCGAGATTGTGAGGATCCATGTGATTGATTTCTGAACACTTTTGTACCCTGTTTAAAGTTAATAAATAGATTTAGAATGCTTTAGTGGGCATTGGTCTGCACACATACGGACTGCTGGGGCATAGCCTGCCTTTCCAACAGGACAGCTCGACTGGAAAGACGGCTTCCATTATAATGAAATTATGCTTCTCGCTTTTTTTCCTAGTTCATTAACTTGGGATTCTCATGTTGCCTGCTTTGAACACGAACAGACTGTTCTGCTTATCTCTGTTAAGAGTATGGTGACGTACTCCCCCAGCATAAGAACTGCATATGCTAGATCAGAACAAGGGTCAAATCAGGTGAGCAGACAGGAGTGTTCCAAGAAGTGGTCAGCCAACGGACCAAGGAAGATCACAAGCAGAGCAAGATGCAGGATGTAAATTCCCCCTCAACAACATCTGGTAAACAGTGATGTACTCTGGACGTGAAGCTCCCAACACTGGAAATCTTCCTCATCAATACCCCTTCCCAGCTTGTGAGATTTAATCAGGTATTGCACGCATGCTTTCAAGCATACATTCACAACTTAAGAGCTGTTTTATTTGGATGATGCTAATATACAGTTGTTGTTTTTAGCTCATTTTAGTATGTTTGTTATTTTACGGTGTTTAAAATATCTTATTGTAAGCCTCCGGATAACTTATTTCAAGGCTAGGGGATAAATCTAAATAAAGTAACACCTTAAACACACAGCACGTAATGACAATATCTAGGGCGATGAACACTCCATAATTCCATGCAAGCACAGAATGCAATATTGACCACAGAACACAGCTTCTTAAGAATTTCAGCAAGTTTCTAGCCCTTCTGGCTGTGAAGATATTCTTCAGCATGTTTGGGCATGTTTCCCTATCCTCATGATCAAACAAATTATGCAACCCTTACCCCAATATGCAAATTATTTTATAGGAGATAGCTTTCCTTGGCACTGATTTTGGTTTTCTTGGCACAGATTATTATTTTCAAGTGCAGAATAAGCACACCCATGACAACATCTATCACCTAGTGAAACGAATAGCATCTGGAAGTCATCATCAGTATTTTTGATTCTCATTGCCCTGGCTAGTGATGACACAACGTAGTGCCTCGGAGGTGGGAGCCAGAAAGTCCCCAGGTCAAATCTTTCCCCAACCATAAATTCCCCAGATGGCCTCAGGCAAGCCATTATTTTATCTACCTCACCCCTGAATCAGTAATAGTGGGATTATGGGATTATTATAAATGAAATCATCATCATCACAACAACAACCGTAATAACTTCCTCCTCCCACCCACAGGGCCATCAAGCACCAATTGCTTTGTGGGAAAGATCCTGGTGACGTGTTGTGTCTTGAAACTCTTTATCAATGTGTTTGGATATTATTTGTAACCCACCTTGAAAGGATTTGCATCCTGCAAAACAGGATAAGCAAAACAACAACAACATTTCAAGAATTGCCAAGGTAATGCGTGAGACACTTTTTGAACATTATCAAGTTTCTGTATGTAACCTATATATATAAGATCTATGCAACGGTAATAACGTATTTGACATTCACTATCACCAAAAGCTGTGATAGAGTGAAAACAAAACACTTACAAATCACTCTCTGATAGAATGCCTTGTTGTAGTTGATTGACTGACACACTGACCTGTAAAGGTGTTCCATTAAAGCTGCCAAAGTTGCCCTATTGACTGATGGAAGGGTCCGGATAAAAGTGCCGTACTTCCTCACTCTATCTTTCTCATCCAGCGTATCTGATGGGGAAGGTGGAAAAAATTAAATTACCCAACATTAACTACAATGCAGTCCCCAAAGAGAAGAATATTGATCTGCCATCTCAGCAGCAGCTAGTCATTTAAAACCACTATTCAACCAATCAGCCTCCCCTTCACGGACACAATATGGATGATTCCCTTTTGATGTAGACTTGTGGACTGCATCTGAACCAGGGGTGGGGGGGAAATCCTGGATACAATGAGGATCAGTCTTGCAACTTCCGTATTCAAGTAACGCCGGCCGTGAGGCCCAGGATAACTACCTATTAAGCCAGATTCCTCTGTTCGCTCATGGATGCGCTTAATGAGCAGAGCCGATTAAAATACAAACGGACAAGACAAACAGGTGGAATGAAAAACTGAAGCTCTTGTTGCAGGTTACCAAGAGGTCACAGTATTGATTTTTAGAATTCATCCCCTTGAACTACTGCATTAACAACCAAGATGGGCTGTCTCACAGTTTTATAAGGGCTGTGTGTTTGTTTTTTGCCTCTGCGGCTGCGTAATATTTTATTTCGTGCCCTACCTCCAGCAACCTCCTCAGCTTTGTAATTCTGTTTCAAGAGTTGGAAGACCTAAAGACGGTAGGGCACAATCTGGTAACTTTGAGGCTCGACTTGTGCAATGCACTGTACATGGAGCTACCTTTGTGCCTATTCCAGAAACTTCAATTAGTCCAAAATATGGCAGCCAGGCTGGTCACTGGTACACCTAGGGGTGACCACATTACACCAGTTTTAAAATCTCTTCACTGGCTGCCAATTAGTTTCCGGGCGAAGTACAAAGTGTTGGTTATTACCTTTAAAGCCCTACATGGTATGGGTCCAGGCTACCTGCAGGATCGCCTTCTCCCGTACAATCCGCCCTGCACACTCAGGTCCTCTGGGAAGAATCTACTTCAGTCAACCAAAACTAGGCTGATGGGTATTACCCAGAGGATCTTCTCTTCTGCTGTTCCCAGACTGTGGAATGGCCTGCCGGAGGAGATTTGTCAACTTGACAGTCTTTTAGAATTTAAAAAAGCAATAAAGACTGATCTATTCCGGCAGGCCTATCCAGTGAAATTTTAGAACATTTTAAGGATGTTTTAATCATGTATGCTATGCTTTTAATCAGTTTTTAATGTGTTTTATATTCACTGTTGTTCCCCACCTCGATCCAAGCAGAGAGGCGGGTAAGAAATATATTATTATTATTATTATTATTATTATTATTATTATTATTATGTGTGCACAGCCTTGGATCCACAAATGAAGTTTCAACCATGCTTCAGCTGGTGAAAGCGACATTCTCCTTGGTGCTTGGAGAGTTGCAGCGACTCTCTCTGACCTTGTATTGACTTCACAGATGTCATAGATACACCTTGCTGCTTTGTCAACCTCAACAAAATCTCAGGGACAGTTCCAGCTTCCTTCAGACTAGGAGGCAGGACAAAGGAACTCCCTAACCTTGGAGCAACTCAGAAAACAGCAAGACACCTCACTGTTTTCCATGTCATTGCAACAGAGAGAACCTCCACCCAACCTGGAGCAGGCAAAGAGGCTTGTTCAAATAGCCTCAGATCTCATGCTTCCCCAGCCAGGGAGGGCCAGAGTGTGCATATATTTTGGCTACTAAGGCCTGCCAAAATTTGTGGAGCCCTTCTTCTGCTAAACCCTTGATCTTCTAGATAAACATATCAGAGATTCTACAATGAGAAAATGAGTAATTTGCAGATACGTTGCTGAAAATGTTGCAGATTTCTCTCTCTCTCACCCTCTTAGAAAAAGAAGGCCACTTGGCAGAATTTCCTACAAATATACTCCACCATTTTGGCATTATGACAATGCCCCCACAATGCCCCAAAACGATGCTAGGTTCAAGGCATTGGAGAGAATGCAAATGGCTGCCAAGCAGCCAATGTAGTTGATGCCTCTTACATCACAAACAACAACAGAACTTATGGGAAAAGAAACAAGCTGTTAATGGTGCCACTGCTAATGATGAATCCTGCATCTAAGAAATGGTGGAAGAATTTCTTCTCTCACTAGAGAAATTCAGAGAAATGGTTGCCCCAATTTCTCTATGTACAAATAGGGTGGTGGATTTTGAGAAGCACAGCTCTACTTGGAGACAGCAGGCTAACCAATGACAGAACATCTCCTTGCTGTGGGCAATCAATAGAAAGTGTTGGGCAACGTCAAGGATCCACTCTCAGGACAAACAGGGTGATTATTTAGATTTTATTAACTTTCTATGAAATTGCCCAATGAAACAAACACACATATCTATTTTATATTTATATCCTTATCTTCTTTGCTAGGATATAACTACAGCAACATTATAATAAAACAGTCTGAGAAAACAAGAAGGTTCTTTAGGCATGTTTAAAGTTAAGTTTAAAAAAAAGTAACCAGGTGGGCTTCCCTGGGAAGGCTGTTCCCCAATTTCAGTGGTAGACAGAGAGAGGAACATCTTGCATGTGTGGAAGGGAAAGAGCTCAATCTCTCTCTTGCTAGATAAGTGAAAAGGAGGAAGATGGGATAACATGAGGTCCAAAGTAAGGAGGCATGCAGATAATTAATGGTGGATAACCCTAACTCTAACACTTTTAAACAACTAGCAAAATGCCACCCTAATGACAATTTGAGTGTAGATAGTGGGTGGGGCTGTAGACTGCAGGGACCTCATCTTTCACACATCCCTGTAGCCACTCTATCAATGAGGATGGAACCCAAACGGTCAAATATCCCCAGTGCCATGTTTTACTTTATAGCCATTTGCTTATATAGGCAGATGTAAAAGAGTGCATTTGGGGGAACAGAAGGGGGTGGGGCTACCTACATAATCCCATGCCTTCATCTTCATAGCTGGAGTGTGCCAAAATGCTAGGAACTAGCTTATTTTATACATACATTCATAGCCGCACAAGCAATGCCTCTCAGGCTTCATAACAATTATGCTGGGCTTTACCTAAGGCAGAGATCCAAAACGGATAAAGTTCTTTCATAAGAAGTGCATCGTCTATTTCGGACAGAAAACATTTCAGCGTGTCAGTAACGTCTTCCAGTTGATTTGCTCCAGCCCTCAGCTTAACGCTTCTTGCATCCTTTTTGAAGCACTCTAGAAGTCTGCTCACATTAGAAGGGTCTCCACCATTCAGGTAGATACGTTTGCTACCCAAACCTGAAACGAAGGAACACACAATTTAAAAATAATTATACTTTAAATAGCCAGATACTTGGATCTAACAATAGTTTAAGATACTTGGATATAATAACACACACACACACCCCGCAACTCATCAACGCAAACAAGAGGTGGGAACCCAAAAGGAGCCTTGAATGCATATATAGCTATAGATGTTGTCCCAGTTTTCCCTGGAGATTAGAGGATGCTTTCAAAGTTTTTAACTTACAGGTTACTCTTTGTACATCAACTTGAACAAAGTACATCAACTTGTACCCAGTATGGTGTAATCAGTAGACATTTTGTCAACTACAAGGGAACTGCTTAGCCATGAGTAGCTTGTATGCAGCTGGAAACACATTGAAATGACTCAGCTTGGTGGCTGAGAGCCAATCAAATGAGCATTTCACATACAATCAGCATTTCTCTGCCATGCAGTTGGATCATTTCAGTGACCTCACAGTCATGCAAGACCAATCCACTGCTCATGGGTTAGTGGCTCAGAGAAAGTGCAGTGGACCTATGTTGCAAAGGGTACACACCCAAACCTTGAAGAGCACTAGCAATGTCTGTTGATGTCATATCCACATGCTCAGCACCACCACAACAAGAACTCAGAGTCTGATAAGCCACTGGTTGCCCGTCTTCAGGGAGAACCCTTGACACCCTATTATATATCTTCCAGACCCAAGAATGTAGCCCTCCCTTCAACCTCAGACTCTCTGGATGACTCTCCCACAGCTTTTTCCTGTCCATTGGTCACTCAGAAGCATGAGGCTACAGAAAGAACCTTGGCCCTTTAAGGGCTAGAGCTAGCAGGAGGAGAGCTTTTGAAAGTTTGGGGCCTGCCATCCTTCTTAAGGCCTTAGTCGCCTGTAGTTGCTTGCTGGAACTACAGTTCTTCCTGTGAGGAAACACTCCCTGCAGTACGCTGTCCAGGGTCCTGACAGTTCCTTACCTTGCTGTGACCGTGCTCTTCTGGACCTGCCTGTGTTTAACTGGACACAAACCTGCTTTAACACACTTGACCCTCTCTGCCCGATATTGAAAAATTGGTGAGGACCTATACTATAGGCTCCTTCAAGTTTCCCCAATGCCCCAAGACTGATACTACTGTGCATCCAATCCTCTCCCATGGGTCTACTTTGGGGTGGTTTTTTTTTTGCATGCAGCAGGTGTTTCAGAGGACTCAGGGGTTCCACAAAGTCCACCCTATATTCCTCAATGAGATGCTCAGTAATAGAAGAGTACTTGCTAGCCCCCAATGTTCTTCCAGAGGGAAGATCATCCTACTGATCATGTGAGGAACACATAGTACACTTGAAGAAACACATGATGGACTTTGTGGAACCCCAGAGTCTTCTGAAACACCTTTTGAAAACCATGGTCTTACAGGCTGTTGTCTTCACAGCATGTGCAAAGTTTAAAAACTAGATAGATACAAAACAACGGATTCTGTTCTTTCCACACTGGGCTTCATCTTGCAGTGAATCCTACCCTGCATCTACGAAAAATAAATGGGCCCCCTTATCGTTCCAAGAAGCACATTTTTATTTCCAACCCTGCTTTCATTTCCTTATAATACGATGCATCCCCCCCCTCTCTCTCTCTTAAAAAAATATACTGCCACGCAAACAACCTAATGTAACAGTGAAAACCTCTGACAAAGCGTGGTCTTTACAGATCGCAGCTCAAGCCCAAGTAATGTAATCTGATATAGATGCTTCTCCAGTACACTACCCGGATGCATCTCTGATTTCCAGGAACTTGAACAAATGCTCCACTCCACTTACCATACTGCGTAACAAATGCAATACAGCTGTTCACTATAATCGGGACGTCGTTTTTGCTGAGCTGCTGATCTCCTAGCACGTTGCCATCTGTACCTGCTGCTTTTTCAATTGCGCTATGCCAGACTGTGAAATCCAACTTTGTGTGGCCGTGGATATATAAGGCTCTGCAAAAAAAAAAAAAAAAAAGTTTGGGGAAAATATTTTGGAAAAAGAACTGCAAGCAAAGGAAGCCGTTCCTATTTCAGTGAAAATAACAAGACTGGTCTCACACAAATGTATAAAAGCAAACCAATTCAAGAACTTGCAATAACCTATGGGTGAAAACAAACCCTGCATTTTTAGAGCAGTGTGGAAGCACCCTTCGTGAATTGAAGCCATGCCTAAATATTCTCTTTTAGGGTTCAATCTGGGGTGGTGGTGGAGGTAAAATCTTAAAGTTTGAAACAGAAGGCTCGTCCCTTTTCATGAAGAAACCTTTTCCACCCAAAAATATACGATTTCTGGAGCAGTGAGCAGAAGGTAGATCTCTGGTTGTTCTAAAGTAGATTGGCAAGGATTTCCGACTCCAAGAATTTAACAATGGCAGCACTGTACCTTGCTTTGGGATTATTTTATAATGATGAAAAGTGGATAAGGAATTTCTTAAATAAAGAAACAAAGTGACACTCTCCTCCCCCAAAATTTTACTACTTAAATCAAGAAAGCTGGGGGTGGAAGGATAACCACTTCTGCTCTGGTACTCGGAATAAATTCCTGGACTTAGAACTCTGGAATTATAAACATGTGTCCTTCTAGTTAAATAAATAAATAAATAAATCTTGCAAGACTAAATTATGCCATCCCTGCTCTAGGATAGCTTTGCTCTTTCTATGAGAATGAAAGACAAAGAAGTAGACAGTCTTTTTGGTGCAGGATAGCCCATTACTGTGTAATACACGTTTCTCTTCCAATTAGCATTAGTTAGGAATAGATTACAGCAAGCCAGCATGGTGTGGTGATTAGAAGGCTAGGCGAGTGCTGGGGAGACCCATTTTCAAAACACTGCTCAGCCAAAAAGGTCACTGGGTGATCATGGGCCAGGCGTTATATATCTTAGCCTACCCTACCACCCAAAATTGTTGCGAGGATTAAAGGGAGAGAAGAGTCATGGACGTCACCACAGAATTCCTTGGGAGAATATTGGGTTATAAATAAATAGAGGCAGAAATAAAAAGGTAGGTGACCTATGCTATGAAGCCAGCCTATACATAATTGCACAGCAGTAGTTTTACGCTGCAGGAAATCTTATTCATCTCTCTATTTCTATGGTTATTAAGTGTGTTGGAATGAGCAACATCCATTAGATAAAACCCACTATATTGAGAGAACAATGACTGACTGAGAAGCCATGAAATGTTTAATGTACATGGGAACAGGAAGCTGGGATGTTTGTGTTTTTTCTTTCTCTCCCCTGAGGTTTTGGGTTTCACTTTTGCCTTCTTTTACTTTGTCTGCTTTAGTTGAAACAAGAAGATGCCTGAAACTGTTAAGTGAAGGTCCTGTTTAAAGCTTGTAGTTGTCTTCTATTTCAAGCGTGTTCTACAAACCCTACGCTACCACAAGGTGTCTCTCCACACACAATCAAGACAAACAAACAGTCTCAAGTCAACAGTCTCTGCCCAGCTGGTGCAACCTTTAGTTGGGCACAGGACACGTGATAATAATTGTAATGGAGTTAATGCAACTTGCGTAGACAGGATGGATTTTATTTCCCACAACAGCCAAAGCTAAGAGGAGATATTTTCCCCTTAAACATACTAAAATGCCAACTCCAGTTTTGTTTATTTGAAGTCTTGTTTGGGAACCTCCCAGAGAGCTTCGGCTACTGGGCGGTATAAAAATGTAATGAATAAATAAATAAATGTCTCTATCAGATGCCTTCCAAGACAAGCATGCAAAAAAATGTAGGAAGCTCTTTTTTTCCATTAGGCATAGGGTTGTCTTAGTTACAAAAGTTTTAATTAGTCTTATGACTGAAGTTTACAACAAATTCAATTTGGGTAAAATGTTAATATTGTACATTCAAATTTAAGCTTTGAAAAATTATCCTTTGGCTAAAACAGCAAAGAGTCCTGTAGCATCTTTTGCTGCACATTCCACCTGGAGATGGAATCCATTACTGCCCTTCACTAAAATTTGAATTCTCATATCATCTGTATTTGGAGGATATTTTAATCCTTTTGAGCCATGATACCTCCTGACATTTTACTGAATTCCTAATTATCACCATTTTTTTGCCATGGTCAAATACACAGGCACAAAAACAAACCAGGCATTTTTAAGACTCCAAATCCCATGATGCAGTGTGGCATTGGGCAAAATTGGTATGCTCAATAATTACTAAGCATTACTTCCATTAGAAGCCAGAACACCATGATGCAGTGAGGTCACAGCTAGTGGACGTTTTCTGTGGACATTCACTGCTTGGGGTCAGGAAATGGCATTGACAATAGATTTATACCCGTGTTCTTAGTGGGGGTTTTAATATGACTACTTGCAATTTTGATAAAGTTCTTTTGTTTAGCTTATTTTCCATGGTGATCCTGGCAAAACTATGACCAACTGGACAATTCCCCCAAGCTGCTTTGGGGAAGAATAGTGGCAGGTGTCAGAGGTTGGGCAGCAGAATACCCTCTATAACCTCTGCTCCAAACCCATCCTTTTTATGATGTCTCCACGCAGATTAATTTTCACAGTCAAATTAGTCCACTTGGAACTCATTTCTGTATATTAACCAGCTAAGAATCATTTTCTTTTTTTAAAAAAAAAAGCTGAGTTTGTTAGTTTATAAACCACGCTATATCTAAAAGGATTCCTCAAGCAGTGAACAGAACCACCAGGAGAGCAAAGAAATAAAATTTGATGACCTTTGTGAACAGCAGGGCTTTTCGAGCAGAAGGCATGTTCTCAGATATCTAGATCTGCATTTTCCCAGACTTCTCGACCTGTGTTTTCCTAAATGTACATCATTCTGGTGAAAAGCACAGGAAACCTGACCAATGAATTCCATAGCCACTCTTTCAAAAGACAGGTCCATGAAGAGCACCTATTGCACTGTAAGAGAAACCATTAAGCTGGCTGGTCATGCACCGGACACAGGGCAAAGGAAAGGTTTGCAGAAGCAATGTATTCAGACTGCCGAGGCAGCCGTCGAAGGCAGATAACACTGTGATTTTTTGTACAAACATCCCCAGTTAGTCAATTCGAAACGTTACTGAAGTGTTGAGATGAGCCCTTTCGTGGCTTCCAATATTATGTTTGCCAGCTGGGTGCAGTGTGGATTTTGTTTGTCTGAGAAGTTGAAAAAAAAGGGGGATTTTATCATATGGGTTAACAAAGAGCTGAACGGAAACCTTGAAATGCGGCTTCTGAGAAAGCCACCATTCAAAGGAAACAGAAGAACAGAAGAAAGTCGATTCCTTGCCCGAAAACTGAAACCTATGTGAAGGGAACACAACGGCAGCTCCCCTTTTTCCAGTTAGAGACTTATAAGACTGTAAGGGATCTAAAGCACTGCGGGATAGATTTTACTTATTTATTATTGATTTACATTGATATCTCATCCTACAAGCAAGGAGGCTGAAGGAAGCATTAGCACTGTCTCTGCTGATCAAAAAGACTTGGTACTTCGACCCTGTGAGTGCTACCTGCACTACACCACGGCATTAGTCCTCACGCATTCAGCTCCCTTGGGGAAGCGTTTTAGATTTTCTCTTTTGCTCACACCAAAAGGAGCTATTAACATCACCATTGCTCTGGCAATAGCTTCACCCTACAGCACCACCAGAGTAGAAAATTCAAGCTATGTATGAAGCAGCTTCATGTGTTTGCACGCAAGAACTGCTGAGTAAAACTATAAAGCAGGGGTGGGGAGCTGCCAGCTGTAGAACCTTTGGATTTGGCCAGCGACCTCTCCTCAACCATGTACCTGTCCCCATGCAACAATTACACTAAGAATATAGGCCTCATCGATGCCAATAGGAGCTTTATTTCTAAGCCCAACTGCTATGCAGAGGAGGCAGGCATCTGGAACAGTCAAGCCTTGCCCCCACCCCCCACCCCATGCACTGCCATGTCCGGTGAAAACTACCACCACCACCCCATGACAAATGGGACCTTTTAACTAAATGGAATTGCTGTGGGAGGGATTAATGGTTGGGAGAGAAGGGAAGGTGGGAATGGAACTAGAGAGAGGGAGAGACAGAAATGGCTGGTCCATTGCCAGATCTGGCCGTATCCACTTTGGGCTTCAGGCCCACCCGCTCTCGAGAGGTGGCACCTAAGAAGTTATCCCCTGAGGGAATGTGGCTCTTGACATAAAAAGGTTTGCCCATCCCTGCGTTAAAGGGAAAGTCCAAAGTTCCATGGTATAACAACAGTTTGGCAGGCAAAAGACCTCAACTGTAGTCTCTGGATTAAAAGGATCTCAAGAAATGCTGGGAAACAGCCTTGCTTTGGGGAGGGTACGTATTTTGCCCAGCATCGCACTGCATCGCAGGATTCGGAGTCTTCAAACTGCACCACCATTGATTGAGTAGGAACAGATCACGAAAGTTAGATCAACAGCCTGACTTAGTATATGGCAGCTTGATATATTAAACAAAAGAGACACTCATGTTCTGGAACATTTATTTTCTTCATTTTTATTTTTCAGTCAATATTTACATAGCATGCGCTAAGCATTTCCTTTCTTTGTGCTCTATCACATTTGTACAGCTGGCTCTTGCAAACAGCCTGAACAACTACCAAGGTAAGCAGAAACTCCCTCCCACGCCCTCTGCTGTCTCCCTGCCACCCATTCACTGGGAAAACTTAGCTTGCAAAAATCTTCATAGAATCATAGAATAGTAGAGATGGAAGGGGTCTAAAAGGCCATCAAGTCCAACCCCTTGCTCAATGCAGGAATCCACCCTACAGCATACTTGACAGATGGTTGTCCAGCTGCCTCTTGAATGCCTGTAGCGTGGGAGAACCCACAACCTCCCTAGGTAACTGGTTCCATTGTCGTACTGCTCTAACAGTTAGGAAGTGTTTCCTCATGTCCAGCCGGAATCTGACTTCCTGTAACTTGAGCCTGTTATTCTGTGTCCTGCACTCTGGGAGAATTGAGAAGAGATCCTGGCCCTCCTCTGTATGACAACCTTTTAAGTATTTGAAGAGTGCTATCATGTCTCCCCTCAATCTTCTCTTCTCCAGGCTAAACATGCCCAGTTGTGTCAGTCTCTCTTCATGGGGCTTTGGGACAGGGCATTCCTACACCCCAAAATGCATCTAGGCATCCATGCAAAATGCATGTATAATTTTTGAATGGCACAAAAGAGTTTTGTAGACCTATTCACCTGTGCATTGTGTAAATAACAATTGCCTTGCCCTCCAATGTTTGTGCAGGACATGTGAAAGGCGCAGCAACACTCATACAGTTGCACACACAAAAACATTTCCCCAAATCAGAATCCCTGAGCAATTGGATGTGCTCCTTTTCACATGCGCCCCACTCAATGCATGGACATTAGGGAGTGGGACTGGAATGATAAGGTCAGGGCTGGGACCCAGTTTCTCCCCCAAATCCAAGCAATTATCGTTAACATTTTGAGCAGATCAGGCTCACTTATGACAATATCATGTACCCAATTTGGGAGATAACGTGTCCCTCTCACCCTAATTTTTGAACACAAAAGAGGTTGGAGAGATACTGTACTTCAACTGCCAGCGAATAGTAGTGCATGCACTGAGGCTCAACTTCTGCAATGTGCTGTACATGGGGCTACCTTTGTGCCTAGTCCAGAAACTTCAACTAGTTCAAAATATGGCAGCCAGGTTGGTCACCGGTGCACCCAAGAGTGACCATATCACACCAATATCACTTCACTGGCTGCTAATTAGTTTCTGGGTGAAGTATAATGTGTTGGTTATTACCTTTACAGCCCTACATGGTTTGGGTCCAGGGTTACCTGCGAGATCGCCTTCTCCCGTACAATCCACCCTGCACATTCAGGTCCTCTGGGGAGAATTTACTTCAGTCAGCGAAAACTAGGCTGACAGCTATTACCCAGAGGACCTTCTCTTCTGCCACTCCCAGGCTGTGGAATGGCCTGCTTAATGGTCTTTCTGAATTTAAAAAAGCTATAAAGTTAGAACTCTTCCAGCAGGCCTGCCCAGTCGAATTTTAAGATGTCTGAAAAGATTTCAAGATTTTAATAATGTATTAGCTTTGTATGTTTTTAATCAATTTTATGTATTTTATATTTTTGTATTCAATGTTGTTCCCCACCTCAATCCAGAGGGAGAGGCGGGTAAGAAATCATCATCATCATCGTCATCGTCATCATCATCATCATCATCTGGAAGACGTTTTTGGACGTGTGTGCATGTGTGAATATATTTAAAATAGCCTAATGTGTGAATATGCTTCAAAGACCCTAATGTGAGGTGGGTGGGTGGAACCTCTGAAAATACTTTGAAAATACAGGCACACCTCATCTCTCCAATGGTCAGAACCACATTTACCAATTTTCTGTGTAATAAAAAACAGAATAGTCACCATCGCTAGGATCACCCATAATAATACCTTACCTTCCTTTTTCAACCAGAAGCAGAACATCTATTTTTTCTCCATTTTGAATTACGCTGCTGACTGCTGAAAAATGGGGCGGGGGAAAACACACATTTATAATAGCCAAAGTGAAGCCACACAACTTTTACAAAGTGCAATAATCTATTGAATGTTATACGGCAACACAGCACCAGCTGATGAACTTGCAAACCTGCTTTAATATCATTCATCTCTGGCAATGGATTAAACAGAAGTCAGTAACCAGTAAAGATGAAACAGGTAGCCTTCTCTAAATGCAATAACAAAGAGAAGTAAGGCAATGGGTAGGTTTCCTATTAAGGAAGTTCAGGTGAAGTGACTAGAAATAATTTGGCTCTTGAGTCATGAATAAATCCACCTTAAATAAGCTACACTCCCCTGCTTGTTATAAAGTAGTACGTTTGCTCAGGAATACAGAGTAGACATTTGGCCTCTTTGTATTATTTCTAAAAGAGAATAGAGAAGAGTTTGAGGGAAAAGTGGCAGAAGTGGGTATTTCCCCCCACCCCCAGCACAACTGACCATTAAATAACAGGCACATTTCCACTCCAGTTCATCACTTCACTGAACAAGAAGAAACTGAGCCATGAAAGAAGCTTATTTTACACAGCCTGTTTGAAAGACAGTACCGTATTTCTTCGATTCTAAGACACACTTTTTCCCCAATGTAAACATCTCTAAAAACGCGCTGCGCCTTAGAATCGATGGTGTCTTAGAATCGCCTGCAAAGTGCACTGTTATCCCTCCACCCTGCTCTCGATGCCCAGGTGGCTCAAGGGCTTGTTGAGCACCAAAGCAGCTCTGCACTCACCATGTAGGCTGGGGAATGTGCTTGGCCTGATTAGGGGCCTAAGCAACGATCCGCGGCTGCCCTGGGCCTATTTGTGCTCCCCAGAGCTAACCGGGCTCACACACACACCAACAGAGCTCCGAGCACTAAGCGGGCCCCGCCCGCCGAACCACGAGCACAGCCGGCCCGGTTGGGCCTAGTGGGCATGGCTATGCGGCTCCATTCAGGTCAGGCCTGGAGCGCGCCTCGCCTTGTGCATGGGGCCGGGGCGGACAGGCGGGCGCTGCAGGGCTCGCGGAGGGTTGTGTGAGGCGGGCGGGCGCCGCCGGCTTCTTGTGGCTGCTGGTTCTGTGCAGCAGAGGAGGAGCAGCAGCGCCGGCCAGGAAGATGGAGGCGACACCCAGGAGGTGAGTTGCTGGGCCGGGGAGCGGGTAGGACGCACTCCGGGACTCACAGCTGCGCCTTGCGAAGGACCCCCTCCCGCTCCCTGCAAGAAGTGGTGGCAGCTGGTAAAGCCTCCGGGCCCTTGCACGTGCTCCCCGGTTGGCTCCCACCCACATCTCTTCCCTTACCTGCCTGCAATCCGCTCCCCATGCATGGCAGAATATTTCTTCCCCATATAAACATCTCTAAAATGGGGTGCGCCTTAGAATCGATGGCGTCTTAGAATCGAAGAAATACGGTAATGCATAAAAAGTTCCACAATTTGGAACCTTTGCCAACTTTCTCCAACCTGGGCCCTCCAGATCTGTTGGCTGAGAATTATGGGATTTGCAGTCCAACACATCTGGGGGAGGGGGGTGCTAAGTTGGGCCTACGCCCTACGTGTTATCTTCAGATGCGGAATTACTGCCTGCATCTTTCAGGTTCAACTTCCCAACTACCATAAGAAAGTCAACCATTGGGACGCTATTATGTGCCTCCTCAAGTTTTTAATGGCCCTCAGCAATTAGCTGGTGTGTGTGTGTGTGTGTGTGTGTGTGTTACACTTCCATTCTGGTTGCCAGAGCTAGTCCGGGTGAGGCAGGTGCTCATGCCAAAGGATTATCCCATAAAATGACTCTGCAGCTTTCTGAGAGGTGGGTTTTTGGGGAAGTAGGTTAGGATCCTGGCAACTGTCTGACTCCATCAACCTTCAGTGCCAGGCATGTGTATCAACTAGTATACACCTTGCTGTTCTTTTTCTGGGTGCCAAACCTTGTGCATCTGTCTCATCAGCCTTTTTTTTTTTTTTTTTGCAGTACAGTTATGAGAAAAAAATGCAGAGCATATTCCCAAAACATCCACAAATTTCTTCTATATAAACAATAGCCTTGTAAGTGCCATGTTCTCACACTACGCAAGTATTGTAATCATTTGTTTATAGCAAGTCATAGTAAGATGCCTCTTAAAGTCAGCTGCCTGAGGTGGCCATCTCACTGCACCTAATGATAGGGCTGGCACTACTTGCCCACATGGCGGCTTTATTTATACAGTCCTGGCGTGGTGTGTGTAGAAACCACAGATTTCAAGAAAGCATTTATGCAGCCAAAACCAGACACACAAACAAGCACACACCACTCCTTTGTAGGACTGTTCAGACAACACGCTAACCAATGGTTAGGCCACTAACCTTTTTGTAGCAAATGGTTAGCGACCATGTTTAAATTGTGGTTATGTAGCAACGATGGTTAGGAACAGTTCACAGGACATACTGAGTCATGGTTCACAGGACAGGCTAAACCATAGTGTGTAGCTCAACGTTTTTAACTATCGTGGCTTAGCACGTCTTCTGAACAGGGCCATTATCTTATTCTTTAAAGCACATGAAGTTTTCAAAGATCTATGAAATAGCTCTAACACGTGCTCATGCTGAAGTCTTACTTAGTTCCTGGAGCCTCCTGAGATGCATCGAATCCTCTTGAGAGTTTTCCGATCCTAAGCAAAAATACAGGCTTGACTTCTCTATAGCAAACCAGCCTTTCTTCCAGTTATCAAGATTATGACAGTCTTTGTAGTACAGCTGGCCAATCACATCATAGTCCCTCTCCAGAAGACATTTGGCCACTATGGGGACAAAGTGCTATACCAGACAAAAATAAGGAAAATAAGTATACTTAAAAATCAATACTAAAAATCAATATTAAATGCTGTAAGAACTACTGAGGGTTGCTAGGCAAAATTTCAGATTGGTTTTGCTGCCCAAATATTGACTTATTTGTTTAAAATATTTATATATTGTCTTTCCATTACACATAGCAATTGCCCAAGTTGCTTGGAATCAACAAAATAATAGAAAAATAGAATAGTAGATTTGTTAGGGGCCTAATAGAATTAAAAGAACGTAGGAAAACAAGTAGCAGAATTTTTTTTTGCAGAATCATATTGATGATACCACAGCCCAAATCTCTGGATGACCTTACCCAGCATGTTAATGTAGAAGTTAAATAGCATGGGCTGCAAGATGAAATCTTGTGGGATACCATAAAATACTATCCAGAGCTGAACAGTAGTCCCCCCGCACCACCTCCTGGAACCTGATCTCTAGGAAGGATTGAAACCATCACAAAATGGTGCCCCCTAGTTCCTTCCCAGTCTGGTGGTCCAGAAGGATACCATAACTAAAGGTACTGAAATCTACCAAGAAGTCCAGCAGAACCAACAGTTATGTGCATTTCCTGTCTAGCTCTGGTGCAGGTTGTCCACCAGATTTACCAAGGCCATTTCTGTCTCAAAACAAGTGTAGAAATCAAATCAAAACAGATCCAAAAAAACAAACAAAAAACAGATCCAGATAATCCACAAATACTCAAAGTTTGCCCTTCTGAGCCTAAAGCAGAGAAAATTAGAGAGTTTCTGAAATACAAGGGCTCAAGTTGGGGCTGGAACATCTCCCCTACGAGGGAAGGTTACATCAACTGGGATTGTTTAGCATGGGAAAAAAGGAGACTAAGGGGAGACATGATAGAGGTGTACAAAATTATGCATGGTGTGGAGAATGTGGTCAAAGAGACATTTTTCTCCCTCTCTCAAAATACTAGAACCCGGGGTCATCCCATGAAGCTGATTGGTGGGAGATCCAGGACAAATAAAAGGAAGGACTTCTTCAAACAGCACATAGTTAAATTATGGAACTCACTACCACAAAATGTAGTGATGGCCACCAATCTGGATGGCTTCAAAAGGGGGTTGGATAAACTCCTGGAGGCAAAGGCTATCAATGGCTACTAGCCCTGATGGTTGTTTGCTATCTCCAGTATTTGAGGCAATAAGCCTGTGTGCACCAGTTGCTGTGGAACATGGGTGGGAGGGTGCTGTTGCACCATGTCCTGCTTGTTCATCCCTGGCCAACGGCTGGTTGGCCACTGTGTAAACAGAGTGCTGGACTAGATGGAGCCTTGGTCTGATCCAGCATGGCACTTTTTATGTTCTTAAAGGATTGTGGGCAGCCAAAGGCCCATTACACATACTCCTCTAGGATTGCTTTAAACAGAAGGCTAAGATTTTGACTCAAGCAACAGAAAAAATATATATATACGGTGGCAATTGCTTCTAATGCATTCTACCAGTGCCTCTGAATACAGAATGGTATTCTCATGTACAAGAATATAAAATTCTTTTTTTAATAAAAAAAACCACTTGAATTTTGATTTATATCTCACTGCATGGTTGCTTTAGCAGCAATTGTAACAATAGATATTTTCCATTAAGAAGCAAAGAGACATTTCCCCATTCTTAAGATCCAAATTCACTTGCATTACAACCCTGCTTTCTCCCAAGATCCTAAGATAAGAATGCCAGTTTATATTTAATACAAAGGCTCTTGGCTTAACTTGATCAGGTAATTATCAACATTACCTTGGCAATTGCCCGAGTCCATTTTCTTTGAGTACGAGCAGTTTCCGCACCGAAGAGAAACACACGTTCTGACAGTAAGTAGATTTCAAAGGTAAATATAACTCTAAAATCACCAAGGACAAGAGGAGTCAATTTTATTTAGTATAAGCTTTATAGAAAAAGCAACAAACAGTACAATTCTCCCCCAGAATTCCCTGCATTTCAATCCTGTTTTGTCTAGTCTCAGGAGGAAAAAAAACAAGTTATTAAGAGTTATGCCAAATAAAATACATACTTTATTTGCTTTCAAGCAATATGAAATTAAATATGCACTTGACAGTCTAATCAGCAGGAATGGAGGGAGGAATCAACCATATGTGAACATGCAAATTAAAAAAAAACGTGATGGGGCTAACCTAGGTGTGGGTTAATGGTTTGAGGTGGGAAGGAAAGGAAGGAAGGAAGACCAATTGGTGATTGAAATGCTTATTTCCCTTTGAAGAAAAATCCAAGTCTCCTGAATTATAAAGGACACAGATAAATTTTAAAATCATCTGTGTATCGTTTTACCATGAATAGAAAATATGGTGCCTTCTTCAGCCCACAGCATGGACCAGTGAAGGCTGATGGAGCCAATCCCAGTGGGGGCAGTAAATCCACTCTGGGTTTGAGTCAGGATTCTGAAGGAGCTATCAAAGGTGCTGAACCCACAAGTCAGAACTTTAGAGTTCTGACTTGTTCCAGATGAAACCCAGAACAGATTCACCGCTCCATGGCATCGGAACCACCAGCCTCCACTGGCATGGACCCAGCTCTCCAGCCCAACTCCATTCCCCTGAAGGAGAGAAGTACTACTAGTACGGGAGCCATCTCTTGCAAGATGGCACAACACATGGTACATCCATCCATCCTACGGGTATAATCCTAGGGTCAATGTGAGCAGCTCGAAGAGGAGTGCAAGTGCATTTTAGATAAGTTGTCACATGTATAAATGCTCACCAGTGCAAACACATAACACATTCACATACACATACACCCACACACACAGCAGCTGGTGGAGGCATTTTACTGACTTAAAAATTTAAGGGCACATACGCAGTTTCCTATCTGACACTTAAAACCAGTTTGCAATCATGGGATGGTCAGGGAGTGGTATCTCCAAGATGTGCATACCCAGCACTGACATTTACTCAAGCATGTACCCTGAATGATATGTATGCACAGCATGAACGCAGAACCATCTTGGAGGCAGTATCCATTTCCTATTGACTGAAGGGGAGGACAAATTTTAGGAGAGCGATACAAAATTAGTCGCCTCCTTAACTTGCACCAAAATCCACCGTCTGAACCCGGATCTTCGCCCCACTGAGTGGGCAGCGCAGTCTCTGTTTTTACTGCCCTTTCAAATCCCCAGGTAAAATATCTTGTGCATCCCGTTGGCTCAGGGAAACAGGCTGCACGTCCTGAGCAATGAGCTGAGTGACTGAAAAGGCCTTTTCCATCCCTGAGTGGACAAGGGGACAAAAACACGAATGGCAGTTGAAGAAAAAAGAGATGTATACTCTGGCGCTGAATAAGATTTGCAATATTTAATGGTAATTTCCTCAATAAAAAATAGAAAATGCGTGAATTTAAAAAAAATAAATTGACGCATACACAAGCTCGACGTTTCGGGCCCTTAGGTCCTTCATCAAGAGCTGCAAACAAATCGGACAAGCTATCAGAAAATGTTTCTTTAGAAATAAACATCCTTTTCTCTTCAATAAACAATACAAACCAAGAACAACACTCATAAAAGCAAATGCTTTTCAACAATCAGTTTTTTTGTCAACCTCTCTCTCTCAGGGAATTCCTCTGCCCTGAGACCAGGACGCCTCTACTATGACTCCAGCATTTTTAATATGCTGCGTCAATTTATCTTTTTTAAATCCACGCATTTTCTATTTTTTATTGAGGAAATTACCATTAAATATTGCAAATCTTATTCAACCCCAGAGTTTACATCTCTTTTTTCTTCAACTTTTCCATCGCTGGCAATGCCATCTACTCTGCAAGCTACTGCCCCATTCGCCTAGATCATTGGTATTTATTTTATATATTTATTTTATTTATTACATTTTTATACCGCCCAATAGCCGAAGCTTTCTGGGCCTTTCACAAAAATTAAAACCATAATAAAACAACCAACAGGTAAAAAACCCAAATACAAAATACACAAAAAAAAGCACAACCAGGATAAAACCACGCAGCAAAATTGATAAAAGATTAAAATACAGAGTTAGAACAGTAAAATTTAAATTTAAGTTAAAATTAAGTGTTAAAATACTGAGAGAATAAAAAGGTCTTCAGCTGACGACGAAAGGAGTACAGTGTAGGCGCCAGGCGGACCTCTCTGGGGAGCTCGTTCCACAGCCGGGGTGCCACAGCGGAGAAAGCCCTCCTCCTAGTAGCCACCTGCCTCACTTCCTTTGGCAGGGGCTCACGGAAAAGGGCCCCTGTAGATGATCTTAAGGACCGGGCAGGTACATATGGGAGGAGGCGTTCCTTCAAATAACCTGGCCCAAAACCGTTTAGGGCTTGCATACCACCAGTGGGGCACAGAAGTCATCTAGGTGGAATGTGGGGTTTTCATAACAATCCCTAAGATTTCCCTCTCTCTCGATCCCCATATTCAGTTGCAAGTATGACGTGTCATCTCCTGTCAACCCTCCCTGCCACAGATTATCCATCTGTGATCTTTTGGTAAGCAAGTAGTAACCTTTTAAACTATTCATGTAGTTATTATTTTTCTTTGGTTGCATTTTGAAGCCATAGCAATAAAATTTACTCCCAACAATACTACTGCAATTTTTAATGTCCTTCAAACTTACCATAAATGATTAACATAATAAGAGAACGGCTCTAAATATATAAATGTCCTTCTTGGGGAAAAGTGGCCTTTTTGTTCTTACTGTGGTGGGACTCAAGTTCTTTGTGGAGATAAGATACAAAAGGTTGAGAACCACTGGCCTAGATCCTGGTCTTGGTCCCTTAAAGCCAGGACTGGCACGCAAAATAAAGGGCTGCTATTTCCAGAGAGGAAGCACATGGCTATGCGTGGCCTCTTGCTCTCTCCTCTAGTCTTAGACTCAAAGTAGCTACACATTACTTTGAAGATGGAGTTCACAGCTATGCCTTTCTCACTGCAAAACAACTGTGGGGCCTCCAGTTCAGACTGAGACCCTCGCACGGGGATGGGGTGGGGAAAGGAAGACTAAGTGGTTTTAAACACTTTGCCCGCCCACCCCCAGGTTGGCCCAAACAGGATTGGAGTCCCTGCCCTGCACCTCTCATTTTCTTTGCCAAAAAAGTGATCCAGTAGAACAACAGATTATGTTTCGGCAAGGAAAATTACTGGCATGGTGGGGAGGGGGGGTATTGCAGATCAGGACCATAGAGGAGCCCCCGGGTTAAAGCCTCCCTACCCCCAGGATCGGGGCCCTGCACTTTCTTTACAATAAGAAGTAAAGAAAGATGTAGTGGCTACATATTCAAAGTGTATAAATAGAGAAGTCAGTAGTTGATATAAACAGAATGCAGATAAAACAGTGCACGAGGCACACTACTACTATAGTATAAATGTTTAAGTCAAAGACGGGGTGAACAGTTATAACGAGCTGAAGGTTTTATAATAAGAACAAATAATGCTGAAATTCAATAATGTTGCATTTTTGTCCTTATTATAAAACCTTCGGTTCGTTCTAACTGTTCACCCCGTCTTTGACTTGAACATTTATGCTACAGTAGTTGTGTGCCTTGTGCACTATTTTGTCTGCATTCTACATATTCAAAGTTACATGTAGCTTGGTCCTTAAAGATACAGAGACTGATGGCAGAACTAGACATTACCAGAGAAGCATGAAGTCGGTAACTCCGTGTTTGCCTCATAAAATAAATGCAAAGGCAGAGGGCACTGAAAAGGGACATCTGATAGGTGGGAGAAGGTGACATATTATTACTCTGCCTGTTCATCCTCCCCTGTAAATACCGCCTATGCCATTTTCTTCTCCAGCTGGGCTCAAAAAGCAAAATTAAGCCTGTGGTGGGTGGGTGGTGGGAATAAGATAGGGGCATATTTGCAGCTGATAATTAGTCCATACAGGAGAAGCTAAGCAATCCCTGCCAGGGTCCCATCATACTACCCACAGCATTAGCTTGTATGTTTCAGAAGAGATGTTTCACAGAGATTACAGCTTTTGACGATGCACAGACCGGGTACCATAGTTTCCCATTCTATTTCCCCATCTGGAAAGAGTAGCATTAGGCTATCTCAGCCTCCAATCCTGGCTTTAAAGGGCCAGGAGAGGCAGCGAGAGGCACAAGGGAGAAAGGTAGCCATCAGCACTTTAGCTGGCTGCAGAAGATGGAAGGGAAGAGAAAAAGCCCAGAAAATTAAAGCAGTGGTAACAAATAGTTAGTTTGTTTTTCTAACCTACACACATTTAAAAATTACAGAGAATATCAAGTGGTTTTATTTTTCCATGCCCACAACAGTGGCACTTCAGTGTGAGGAAGCAAATTTATTTTATTTCATTTTTTCATAACATTCTTAGCGCCCCATCGCAAAAGCTCTCTGGACTGTGCACATAAAGTAAAGGTCAATAAAATGGCATTCAAAGTCCCAAAACTGACTACAGAGCAGGGAACACATTTCTAAAAAGGTGAGCTGAGATGGTTTAAATTTTGGATGAGCCAGAACTTACCCCGTGTGCAAGAAGGAGTCGGGCTTATGAATGGCAAGGCAGATGACTTCACTGACATCAAGCATTCCGTTAGGGGAGGCTGCATTCTCATTTTCATAGGAGCTCAAAAAGCCACTTTCCAGAGCACACCACCTCTTATTACACTCTGCATTTAGATTCATGGGGTGGGGGGGAGGGGGAGAGAGAGAGAAAGTTGCATGAATTTATAGACCAAAAGAACAATCACCGCACAGCGATGAGCAAAATATAAATGAAAGACACAAGATCAGCAGAACGAAGAAGAGCCTTGCGGAACTTAAATCCCCCATCTTCTTTACTATGAGAGCCTATAGTTAATAAAACACTCTCCGGCATGAAAAGTAGCAACGTGCACAACAGGAGGCAGGCCAGGCTGGAACCGCTCTAAAGATTTTTTAGTTGCTGTTTTTTACTTGCAAGGAAGTTTGTTTTCAATGTGCAGAGCATTCAAAAAGGTTACTCTACACGACACTTAGAAGTGGTGCCGTCCACTCCACCATCTTAGGATCTTACCATCTTATTCTGTTGTAAGCATAGAAGTAGCCACAGTGCTCTTACTCAGAGAGCCAGGGCTCATCTACACCAAGCAGGATATTCCACTATGAAGGTGGTATGAAAGTGGTATATAAAAGGCAGGAGCCACACCGCTGCTTTATAGCAGTATTGAAGTGCACTGACAACTGTTGGGGCCCGTTGACACAGACCATATACTGCTTTCATACCACTTTCATAGTGTTATATCCTGTTTGGTGTAGATGTGTCAATGGGCCCCAACAGTTATCAGTGCACTTCAGTACCATTATAAAGCAGTAGTGTAGATCCTCTACCACTGTTTTAAGCCATTCCAAGTGGGATCATTGTGTACTATGGCTACTACCTTTTACTTGCATCAGAAATCTTCAGGTTTGCAATTAACGCCCCACCCCTACCCTTGTCTCTCTCACACACACATCTTCAGGCCCATTTAAATATTTGAATCAACTGATGGCTCATTTGATGCCTTACACAGCTTGCTTATTAGAACAAAATTAGAGGAAACCATATTCCCTCATACCGTCTTCTCTTTATGCTTTAAGCAACCTCATTGGGTCATTAAGGTTTTGTTTTTAAAGAAGCATTTGAATGCATAATATTGTAACTGGCCATTTCAGGTTTACCAAAACCATAAAGATACAGACAAAAGAGAGGGAAACACATACTGTATGCCTTAGGAAAACAAACAAACCCACCGAGAAGAATTGAAAGCTGCGAGGGCAAAAATGTAGTCTGACAGAAGTTGATTGCAAAATGAACAGTTGAATCATAGCTTGCAATAGCTAAAAGGCTGCTGCTCTCCCCGCTCCACTCCCCGAACACTGGAAATAGAGGCCAAGGCAGAGTCAATCTATTTTACACTGGTCGAAGGGATGCTAGAAAGCCCACTCCGTGTTGCAAGGCTAAGGAAAACAATCTATAGCTTTCAACGAAACAAATAAAAGCTTTGAGAAAACATGAAAAGATCAGGCTTTCCCAGAAGGTATATGCATAACGGACTTGTAACAAATATAAGAAAAACTAGGGTACTTTTAAGCTGTACAATACCGTTCTTCTGTGAAACAGCTACAAGTCAAGATGGGGTGGCCCTGTCCTATTAAAGCATTTATCTATCATCATCTGAAACTATTACAGTGCCTGCCCTGTTACGATGAGCAGTGGGCTCTAGACCCCCCCTTTTCTTTTCCCCACAACCCCTCAGCTCCTATCTTTGTCCTACAAATCAACTCTCCCTTTCCTTCCCCCCCCCCTCTGGTATCCTTTGTCCAAGCCACAATCTTCCACCACGCAAAATGAATGAGGGGGTCATTTTCATAACTCCACCCCTTCTCTTAGAGTATGTGCATGCCTATAGCTTTACAAAGTACCGCTGGAATTTGAATGGTGCCTTATCATCTTGCAGTATTAAGAGAGAATTCTAATGTTACTGCTTTCATGAAGAAGCGGCATATCAGGTCACGTGCAGTAACACTGGTTACTTTCTCCCAGTAAACAGTAGGCTTCTGTGTCATATGGCCGCTTCTGAAGCTCCCCTCCATTTCAAAAAAGGAGGTTTTCCATGTGGTACAGTAATGTGAAATTAGTCACATAGTACTTTCAGTCCAAGTTGTTATAAAGGGACAGGATCCCACAGCATATCCTAATACTTCTATTTTACTATAGAACATTATTTGAACAGAAAAAGATGCCCCATAAAAGGAGATTATTTTTATTTATTTATTTTAGCACTTTTATCCCACCCTTTAATCAGAAAAGGCTCTCAAGGCAGCTTACAAAATAATTCTTAAGATGGCCCCTGCCCACACGCTTACAATAAAAAAAAATGACACAAAAGGAAAGGGGATTGGGAGGGAAGAGGAAAAGGTACCAATACAGCCCCATTTCCACAAAACGAGTAAATGGAATTTAATTATAAACCCAGGGTTGGATCCAGACTTAGTCATATTTAGAGAAGGACACTGAAATCAACAAGATGTAACTTAGTAACGACTGACTACTAAGTTTCACTGTAATAGTTTCAGATGATGATAGATAAATGCTTTAATAGGACAGGGCCACCCCATCTTGACTTGTAGCTGTTTCACAGAAGAACGGTATTGTACAGCTTAAAAGTAACATATTATTATTATTATTATTATTATTATTATTATTATTATTATTATTTATTAGGGGAAACAATATTTTAAAAGAACTGTAGTACTTAGTGACACCGGTACTATTACTGAATCCTTCTACCTCCTTTTTTTTTTGTCGTAATGAACTTATGAACAAGGAATTTTATTTTATTTATGAGAAAATTCCCCTTCCCCTTCCTCTTCCTCCACCCCTCAAATATCATTTACGATTTCACAGAAACATCTCCCCACCCCATGCCCGTATATTACCTTTAAAGCTCTGAAATATAACAGTAAAGGTCATTGAGCTTACCAACACTGTATAAAGCCAGTTAAGCAAAGGGGCCAGAGTGGGGAGCAGGGAACAGACTAGAATACCTTCTTTTAGTTTTCTCTCAGTAAACAGCTTTGTAGCACTGAAGGAAAGCTTGTATAAATAGTCACAAAGGAAGGTGGAGGAGGAAGAACCTTGACAGGAAACATTGTCTGAATGAACATCGTAGCTGGGAAAATCTGTAAAGGTAATGAAACGTATCATAACAATTACTCAACGTTGCACTGTCCATCACACAGGCTTAGATCGAGACTGGACTACTACGACATGAACCTATCCGCTCACTGCGCTCTACATCTAAGGTCCTCCTCCGAGTGCCTACTCCGAGGGCAGCTCGGAGGATGGCAACAAGGGAGAGGGCCTTTTCAATGGTGCCCCCCCAATTATGGAATGATCTCCCTGACGAGGCTCGCAGGGCGCCGACATTGTTATCTTTTCGGCGCCAAGTTAAGACCTTTCTCTTCTCCCAGGCATTTAATAACATGAACTGGGATTGTTTTTTAACGGACCTCAGAATAGCTGTTTTTATAAGGATACTGCTGTTTTTATGCTTTTTATGTTTTTCAAATTTGTATATTTGTATTTAATGTTTACTGTTTTTAACTTTTGTAAACCACCCAGAAAGCTTCAGCTAAGGGGCTGTAATAAATGCAATAAATAAATAAATAAATAAATAAAATAACGCACTCTATGGACCTGTTCAGAGAACACACTAAGCCATGGTTAAACCACTAACCCTTTTGCCGCAAATGGTGAGTGGGCATGTTTAAACCATGGATATGTAGCCACACCATGGTTAGGAATGGTTCATGTGACATGCTAAGCCATAATGTTTAGCTCAAAGTGCTTAACCACCATGGCTTAGTGTGTCGTCTGAACAGGGTCAAAGTGCCTTTTAAAGACAGTTCAGAAGGTTCAGCTGGTATAGGAGACAGCAGCTTGGTTGCTTGTGGGAAGAAAGTGATAGAGGACAGGACATCCATTCAGTACCAGGCCCAATTCAAAGTGCTAGTGGTTACCTTTAAAGCCTATAATAGTTTGAACTATCTAACTATTATCTGAAGGACAACCTGCACTCCCAACAGACTGCTGAGTCTGCTGAAACCCTTAGATTTTTTATTTAAATTTATTTATTTATTACATTTATATTCACTTTTTTTTCATCCATTGTTATCTTTTCTGTGCCAGGTCAAGACTTTTCTCTTCTCCCAGGCATTTAGCAATATGTAATAAGCCTGGGTTTGTTTTTTTCTGGTTTTAAATTGTAAGTTTGTAAGATTTAAATTTTTTGTATATTGTTTTTAAGTGTTTTTATCCTATGTTAACCGCCCAGAGAGCCTCAGCTATGGGGCGGTATACAAATGTCATCATCATCATCATCGTCATCCAAGGAGCTCAATGTGGTATACATAATCCTCATCACAACAACAACCCTGTGAGGTAGGTTGGGCTGAGAGACTGTGACGGGCCCAAAGTCACCCAATGAGCTTCCATGGCTAAGTGGGGAATAGAACCCGGATCCCCCAACTCCTAGTCCAACACTCTAGCCATTACACCACACTGGCTCCCACTACACTACGCTGGCATTTCCGCAGAAGCCCTGTGCACAGGCTAGTCATTAAGATCAATCAAACTGCTAGACAAACAAGACAGGGCTTTTTCAGTGGTGACACCGTCCTTGTAGAAACCCCTCCCATGGGTTGGTCTGTTGGCTTCCTCTTTAGAGATTTCTAAACAAGTCTTACAGTGCAATACCATACATATCTATTCAGAAGCAAGCTCCATTGAGTTCAATGGTACTGACTCCCAGGTAAGCGTGTATAGGATTGTGACCTTAACAATCTTTTTATTCCAATTCACTTGGTAATTAACGACAATGGTCTGGATTTTTAAAATGCCACTGCTTATTATGTTTTATTAAGTTTTCTGTGGATTTCTGGCCTGGGTTTCAGTTGTTGTTGTTTTGCTGCTGTTTTATTTTTAATATCTTGCATGTAGGTACATTTATCTTTTAATTGTTTTTATATAGAATATTAAAACAGACTAAATTGCCATTACTACCTAGTAGGTATCACAATCTGGAATTTTAGAACCATTTCACACGTTACATTTTGAAAAAGATGAATACCTGCGATGTTTTTAATGTGCACCTAAACATGTAAATAGTTTATGAGACAAATAGGTATGGAGGGAGCAGCAATTCAGGGAAAGTCCCTTTTGACCTTGTTGACAAATCCAGATTTACCTCTGCTTAGCGTGGGAAATGGCCTTAATGTAGATAATTTTAAATGGAATGGTAACAGAGCAATTCCATGGAGGAGAGGGACACAGAAGGGAATCATTAGGAGTTTCTTGCAATCTGCTCTACCAAGCTCATGACCTTTAACTAGCTTACAAATGTAAATCACAGCATCCCGTATACATAAAAAAAAATTCAACAAAAGCTACCACTGACTGCTACCACATTTTCTCTATTTCGTCATCATTTCATCATTTTAAATCTGTATCAATGTAAAACTAACATACAAAGCCCTAAACAACTTGGGACCAAGAGAGCCAGTGTGGTGTAGTGGCTAGAGTGCTGGACTGGGAGTCAGGAGATCCGGGTTCTAGTCCCCACTCGGCCATGGAAACCCACGGGGTGACTTTGGGCCAGTCACAGACTCTCTGCCCAACCTACCTCACAGGGTTGTTGTTGTGAGGATAAAGTGACAAGGAACATTATGTACACTGCCTTGGGTTCCTTGCAGGAAAAAAAGGCGGCATATAAATGCAATAATATAAATGCAATAATAAAATACCTGAGAGAGTGCCTCCTCCCTTACCAACCTGCCCAGTCACTGAGGTCATCAGAGGACATGCTCTTGGTAATTCCACAGGCCTGATGGAGTACATCAGGAGAAGAGCCTTTAGTGTGGTGGCCCCTTCTCTTTGGAACTCCCTGTCCCTGGAGGACAGGCATGCACCAACACTGTGCTGCTCTCAGCGCCTCCTGAAAACAACTCTGTTCCCAGAAGCATTCCTAAACTGACCAGCCATAGTTTTAATTGGCACTTCATTTTAAATTGAACAAGAAGTTACAGGAAGCCAGATTCCGGCTGGATATCAGGAAAAACTTCCTGTTAGAGCGGTACAACAATGGAACCAGTTACCTAGGGAGATCGTGGGCTCTCCCACACTAGAGGCGTTCAAAAGGCAGCTAGACAACCATCTATCAGGTATGCTTTGAGGTGGATTCCTGAACTGAGCAGGGGGTTGGACTCGATGGCCTTATAGGCCCCTTCCAACTTTATGATTCTAATTTCACTTTGTTGTTTTAATCTTTTTACTGCTTTATTCCTATGTTCACACTCCAGAATCTATTTTAGATATGGAGTGGTATATAAATATTGTAAATAAATAAATAATAAAACATGACATACCAATCCCATATGAAGTTATAGAACGAATCGGAAGTATTGGCGCAGCTCGGTACCTGAAAACTTATTGTGGTGGAGGAATTCCATCTGCAGCCTTTGTCCCGATCTCTTGGCTAACAAGTATGGGGTGCTGTATACAGGGTCTCCCGTAGCACACATCACATCAGCTCCGCTAAACAACAACATCATTGTTTCCAATACGTCCTGCTTAACTACTGCTGCACACAGGGCCTGATCATAAAGATGAAAAGCATGAGCTACAAGCAGAACGCCAAGCAGGAAGGGATTAATGCCTCTTAATTTAATTGGCAATTTTATTGGTCTCTTCACGTTGTAGTGGGGTAGTCAGTTGAAATTCATACAGCAAGGTCAGAGCCTGCTATATTTCAGAAACAACAAGCCTCATAAGGTTATTAAATCACAATGGACTATAATTATTTGGGGAATTGGTAGGTTTGAACCAAGACACATTATTCAAGGTAACCGACCTTGTACAGAACCTACTGCGCTAATGTGCTAACCCTGTTCAGATGACAAAGGCAATATTATAGGGCCACAGCTATGGCTCTATGTTAAGGGTGAGTTGAACAATTCACATTGGGCTTATTTACACCAAGCAGGATATTCCACTATGAAAGTGGTATGAAAGTAGCATATAAAAGGCAGGAGCCACACTACTGCTTTATAGCAGCATTGAAGTGCACTGACAACTGTTGGGGCCCATGACACAACTACACCAAGCAGAATATAACACTATGAAAGTGGTATGAAAGCGGTATATGGTATGTGTCATGGGCCCCAACAGTTTTCAGTGCACTTCAATACCACTATAAAGCAGTAGTGTGGCTCTGCTTTTTATATACCGCTTTCATAGCACTTTCATAGTGGAATATCTGCTTGGTGTAGATGAGCCCATTGTGCCATTACAACCAGAACTTAAGGGGGCAGTAAGTTCTACTGCTTAAACAGAGCACACATCAGAGAGAATTGATCTGAAGCTTGGCAGTATAGGAGAGTACATTCTGAGAATGCTCCATGCCGACTTTAGAGATAGAAAGGGTAAGAAATTGCTTACTTATAGGAGGTTAAAGTTTGATGAGTGACCTCTAGCAATTTGATGGGTATTGTCAGTTTTTTTCTGCCGAGACTTTAATGGGGTTAAATTTATTGGCCAATCTCTGTTTGTACCACGCATTTTGGAAACCGTTTGTTGTGTTAGATCAGGGGGAAGGTTTAGTGCAGGGGCGAGCAACACATGGCCTGCAGGAGAAATGCAGCCCTTTACCTTTTTTCCACCCCCACCCCCTAGTTTTGCTGCTATGTTGAAAGTGGGGAAAAAAGACCTTTTAAAAAGCAAAATTACCACACACAAAATGGCAGCAGGAAAAAGAGGGTCAGTGGCCCTTTTTTCCTTTCAAAAGGGGACTATGACCCCTGCCAGGACGGTGGCAGCCTCCCAGTGGCCAAAATGCAGTTTTCAAACAAGCAGCAAAAATAAACAAAAGAATACTCATACCCCAACATTTCTGCCAAGTTTACCTTATTTAACTCTTCTTTAGGTTGATAAAGCAGAGTAGTTTTTCTGAACCTTCCCTCTTTATATTTTTGGGTGATAAAAGTTAGCCTCCTGTCTGTTGGAGCATCCATAAGCAATTCCTCCTCTGGTTGAAGATTTCCTTCCCAAAAGCTGTTTGCCCTCTTATTACCTATCACAATAAAAAGCTGCAGAGAGAAGAAAACAAACTTAGCATTAAAAAAGAAGAAGAAGCATAAGATCCAGATAGACTGGAAAGAGTATTCTCTGGCAAGAACGTTGATTAGATCCAGATAGACTGGAAAGAGTATTCTCTGGCAAGAACGTTGAGTTACGAATGACAAGGGAAGAAACGAGAAGGTGATACATAAGATTATATTTTAGTTGAAAAATGAACAACAGCTCAAACTAGCCACAATGCCATATGTGTACCCCACACTAATAAAAATCAACATAAAAATCTGCACCAAAATAACTCAAATTCTAGGACAATCAAAGTTGAATTCTACCAGTGCATAAACTGTGCAAATTAAGCGAACTGTGATTCATTTATTTTCCATAATTTATTTTGCTACTGTTAGCCATGGAGACAAAAAGAGGCTACACAGAGCCTGAAGCTCCAGGCCTTAACCATCTTATTCAGCAATTCCTGTGGCTCCCCAAGGCATTGTCCACACTCTGTCAAGCACAGCCATAAGGGCTAGCAAGTTACTCTTTAAAATAAGTGCTTATGAAAGTTGAATTCTGTGGCCTTTTAACACATTCTGTGCTCTTGTGGAACTGCATCATATATTATTATTATTATTATTATTATTATTATTATTATTATTATTATTTATTTATTTATTTATATAGCACCATCAATGTACATGGTGCTGTACAGAGTAAAACAGTAAATAGCAGGACTCTGCCGCATAGGCTTACAATCTAATAAAATCATAGTAAAACAATAAGGAGGGGAAGAGAATGCAAACAGGCACAGGGTAGGGTAAGCAGGCACAGGGTAGGGTAAACTAACAGTATAAAGTCCGCACAACATCAAGTTTTAAAAGCTTTAGGAAAAAGAAAAGTTTTTAGTTGAGCTTTAAAAGCTGCGATTGAACTTGTAGTTCTCAAATGTTCTGGAAGAGTGTTCCAGGCGTAAGGGGCAGCAGAAGAAAATGGACGGAGCCGAGCAAGGGAAGTAGAGGCCCTTGGGCAGGCGAAAAACATGGCATCAGAGGAGCGAAGAGCACGAGCGGGGCAATAGTGTGAGATGAGAGAGGAGAGATAGGAAGGAGCTAGACGTTGAAAAGCTTTGAAGGTTAACAGGAGAAGTTTGTAGTGGATTCTGAAGTGAATTGGAAGCCAATGAAGAGATTTCAGAAGCGGAGTAACATGGTCAGAGCGGCGAGCCAAGAAGATGATCTTTGCGGCAGAGTGGTGAACAGAAACCAACGGACTGATGTGAGAGGAAGGAAGGCCAGAGAGAAGAAGATTGCAGTAGTCCAACCGTGAAATAACCAGTGCATGAACAAGCGTCTTGGCGGAAGAGACAGACAAAAATGATCGAATCCTGGCAATATTATACAGGAAAAATCGACAAGATTTAGCTACTGCCTCAATATGAGGAATAAAGGAGAGCGAGGAGTCAAATATAAAGCCAAGGCTACGAGCTTCCTTGACCGGAGTAAGCGTAACATCATTGACAGTAAGAGAGAATGAGAGATGAGGAGAAGGTTTAGGAGGAAAAATGAGTAATTCAGTCTTTGCCATATTGAGTTTCAAACGACGATGAAGCAGCCAAGCTGAGATATCTGAAAGACATGCCGAGATACGATCGTGAACATCAGGAGAAAGTTCCGGAGATGACAGATATAGTTGTGTATCATCAGCGTACAGATGATTGTCTGTACACCTCCTAGCAATATCCCAACACAGTATCTAAAACGGAGAAAGATAATAATAGAAAGCACAATTGAATAAAGAGGCATCTATGCAAAAAAAACCAATGATCCATCTGAACTTTCTTTATGTTCTCGGATATTTTACCAAATCAACACATCCTAGAAATTGGAAAATGTGAGCATAGAAAGAAAATGATTATGTCAATACGGTACATTATAAAAACACTTGCGAGGTCTAAAAAAAACAGCTTGGCGTTAAATAGATGGTCAGTTCAGAAAGCATTTGATTCACAGAAACCAAGAAAATAGTAGAAAATACATTCAGTTATGTGTGGTAAAATTTCAGAGCTATTAAAACAGGAGGAAAGATTCTACTTGCTTGGTTAAACAAAGCCTGCATATATTTAATATTTATTATCGCCCACATTTCCCATTTCGAGAAACCTCAGGATGGCCTAACGTGAAACCAACATAATTCAATAAAAAAGAAGAAAAGAAAAGGAAGTTCATTATTAAAACTATCAAGCAGATCAACGTCGATATTAAATGGCAAGCAATTTCAAATAAAAAGACAAATTAAGTACCATTAAACACACCTTTGCAATGGTCACTTTTCCCACTATTATAGCTCATGCCTCATACCGTCATTTCATCCAATTTTTTCTTACCTCAATGAGTTCATTGCTCCAAATGCTGGCATCCATTTTCAGGCTTCGGACCTTTGAATCTCTGGGCCCTAATGATCTGTGCTGCCCTGAACCAAATAGCAAGACGAAGAACATTTCAGGATTAAAATTAAAGGATAGAAATTTGAAAGACAGACAATAAACTTTAACGGCAGTACAAGGATCAGAAAAGTTTTACAAGGCTTCTAGAAAATAGAAGAGCTCCTTTAAGATGCTAATGAAAGTGTGTTGTCTTGGAGAATGGCATGGGGAGCGGAATTGCACATGGCCAGCCTTCATCCATTCATTAAAAGGTCTGAAAGAGCCCGTTGCACAGGCAGTTGACAGGTGTGGGCTCTTTTGGACCTTATAATGTGCGCATGGTGCTAATATTATTGTGCAGGAGGAGAACTGCTCTAATTGCAATTATAGCCTGAGTGAAACAAATTTGGTGCAGTACAAGTTCTCCAACTTCTGAATTTACATGCACAATTCCAGATCTTACAATCAAGATTTTAAATATTAAAATTCAGACATTAAAATCTGAACTTCATTTCCAGCTTTCGAACTTTTCTCACGTACTGAAATTAAAGGTCTGAAGTTTTCAATTCTGAGATTGCAACATTTTGTTTCCATTTGGGTAATCAAATTTAATTGCAGGGAAGGTTTCGCATTTTTCTTTTACCTTGAAATTCATTCATTGGAACAACTATTATAGTTCAGCTCTACAAACATCTAGTATTTAAAAACTGCTTTAACTTTGAGGCATAAACATTGCTCTTTAAACCTTCTATGCTTGCAAAATATGCTTTATTTAACATATATTGGGTTCAAATGTGTGTGTGTGTGTGTATGTGTGTTACTTTAAATCTTACCTTCCAGAGATCTTAAGTTAGAGGAAAAAGCACATGGCTATGATGACATCATATCCATCAAGAGTCTTTGAGATAGTGTAAGAATTAACAATGAGGACCATTACAGAACCCAGATACTACTCCTGCAAAGTTGTATTCCTGTACTTTAACCACTTTCATTTTTACAATAAATGGGATATATCAAATACATCGTTTTAAAAAAATGATTAAGCTGGGATCTATCTAAACCCCAAATCTGGTTAATATTGGGATGGGATCTCAAAGACCCACAATGTTAATTCCTATGAAATCCCATAGAAACCTAATTTCATATTTATGCAGTGTTTCCTTCAATTCAAAATGATATATATACACAAAGAGACTGAATGGTTAACACCTCCTTATATTAAGTGCTCCATCAATACAAAATAACTGCTCTGTTGTCAATAGAAACTTTCAACATGCTGGGTTCGTTTAGGGTCTAACTGACCCTAATGTCATTTAATGGAACCCTCAAATGTGAAAATACACTCAAGGCACACACTCAAGAAAGAGAGAACAGTTGAAACAACACAGAAAAAAAATTGACTCCATTTATTCTATCGTGTTTGAAATGGCACAAGTTAGAGAAAATCGTTTTATGTATTTTATAACCCTTTGGGATTCATTATGAAAAAATGATTCCCAAACCATTAGAAGGTGAAAAGGTTTATAGTAAATTAGAAATAAACATGGCTGAGTCACGGCATGCCCTTTAAGGCAGATGTGCTGTTTGACAGAGCCCCCCTCCCCAGAGTATCTCAATTACCTGCACACTTCTTACAAATGACGACACAGAGATTGATAGATGCCCAGTCAGGATCAGGGGCTTTACAATCAGCACAGGACCTGTTTGATTCATTGAACCAGATCTTCTCAGCTACTTCATAGTCGGAAAGAGTCTCTGCTATGGACTGCTGAACTGCTTCAATCCACTCCTGCTTTTCTTTTTCAGACTCTGCTGTAAAGCTGAAACCCATGGATACACCCAAAACGTCTTTACTTTAAATTCAAACTTCATAGGGTCTGTTTGGTTATTTGGCGGCAATTTTAAATGCTTAGTGGCATGAAGATAAGCTCAGGAAATTTATTTTTATTTATTTATTACATTTGTATACCGCCCCATAGCCGAAGCTCTCTGGCCAGTTCACATAAGATAAAACACTTAAAAACAATATACAAAAATTAAAAATCACAAAAACATGCAAAATGCACATACATTTAAAACCACTATAACTTTAGAAATGATGAGCCAAAAAACAGACCCAGGCTCATTACATATTGCTAAATGCATGGGAGAAGAGAAAAGTCTTGACCTGGTGCCAAAAAGATGACAATGTCGGTGCCAGGCAGCCCTTGTCAGGGAGATTGTTCCACAGTTGGGGGGCCACCACAGAGAAGGCCCTCTCTCTTGTTGCCACCCTCCGAGCTTCCCTCAGAGCAGGCACCCGGATAAGGGCCTTAGATGTTGAACGTAGTGTTCGGGTAGGTTCATGTCGGGAACCTACCCGAACACTACGTCAGGTATTGTGGTCCCAACCCATGTGAGTATGTTCAAAGGAGAGTTTTAATTGCATTAAACATGCACAATATTTGGAGGTTGTCAGTTATCCCAGCACCTTTGCACTTACTGGCCAAAACCAAGGGAAAGTCAGAGCAAGTTTATTTTTTTATGAGCAATTAGGCAGAATGTTGCCAGCATCGTTTTCCTTATAGCTCAGCAAACTAAAACAGACTAGAGTCTTAAAAAACTCTGAACATTCAGGAAGGGGTGTGCAAGACCCCTGAGGGATCTTTCGGGCCCCACATGGCCCTCAAGGCTAAAGCCCTGTCTGCGGTTGGGGTCTGAATTCAGAAGCTTTGCTGGGGTGAATCGGAGAGGAAGAGTTAAGTATTTCTCCTGCCACCGATTCTCCCTTGTAGCCTGCATTCATACTAGCCCGGAAAATACATCTTGGAGAACATACATTTGCCAAGATAATGTGACCTATCACCCGCAGCTTTAGAGGTAAAGCTATTCTTGTACAGAAATGGCCGTTACATCATGTGGATGGTCTCAATGTGTCTCCAAAACACTCTAGGCAATTATTTATCTATCTATTTCTACAACAAACGGGTGGCAGTCTTACCTAAAGCTTCTATAAGGTGTAATTATTTCAAAAGATTGTTTTGCAGTCCGGTCTACTTGTCTCACATTAGCCACATTCATGGGGATTAAAGTGATGCCATATCCAGTCTTGAAATCCTGGAGGGGAAAATGGAGCACATGAGCTTCACCATTTAGGGAAAAAAATACAACTTCACAGACATTTATATATCATTTAAAATAGTATTTGCCAAAAGTGGCTGTTTACTGAAAGCAACATAAAGGGGAAAGTTATGCTATTGCAGTATTATTTACTAGGGCTGTGCTCCGCTTCGCTTCAGAGAAGCAATAGCGGAGTGGCCTGATTCGCCTCCGACAAAGGCAGAGACGAATCGGGTCGGGGGGCCTGCAGATCGAGGCAAAGCGGTTCACCTCGAACTGGAGCTCCGAACACAGGTAAGTGGGGGGGAGGGGGACTCACCTGGCGGCGGGGGTGCAGTGTGGGTGGTGGCAGTGCAACGTAAGGGGGCAGGGGGGAGGGGAGCTTACCTGTCTCTGTCGCAGACTGTCGCGGGCTTCAACTGAGGCCCCAGCTTGAAGCCAAAAGAGGCTGCGGCCTTCTCTTCTGGCTTCAACCGGGGCCTCAACTGAAGCCTGCGCCGGACCGTGACGGACACAGGTAAGGAGGCAGGGGAGTTGGCTTACCTGGCGCCACTAGTGCCGTCCATGCGGCGACAGCGGTGGAGCCGGATCTCGCTCCACTCCACAGAGAGGGCAACGGGCAGATAGGCCCGAACCGGTTCGGGCCCGATCCAGAAGTTCCGGATTGGGCCATGAAGCGGTTCGGAGGGTCCATGCACAGCCCTATTATTTACATTAAACACTATTCAATGCACATGTTTTGTGAAGTACAATTTCATTGTCTAGCAAGATCAATGATCCTCTAGTATATTTCCAAAGAGTTCAAAGCACTTCACAATTTCAGCTATTCTTATGACAAACTTCCACTATAGTCCAGCAATGGATCTTGAGAGCTGGTTTGGAGGTACTAGCGAGGGAGCACAGCTATTGTATACCCTTGTCTGAAGAATGGTACACTCCTTCTATCTGGGATGGTCGTCCTCTTCCACCAAGCGCGCAGCTTCAGGAGGGGTATGCATGGAGCAGTGAGGGAGGAATGGGACACCCGCCTAGCCAGCCAGATCAGCCTAATCAACCCTGGCGATTAATGCGGTGACAGATGTCACAGCCAGATCACCCTCACCGTCCAGGCATGGGTTCAAAGCTGAATTCGCAGATCACGTGTGAAAGTGGTTTAGGATGACAGAGAGAGAGAGAGAGAGGGAAACGCGGGCCCAAGCATGATCTGAATCCAAATCTTGGGAGTATAAGCCAGTAACATAATCATCATGTTTGGACTAAAACCAAAAGAAATATTGGCTTGCCTAAAGCTACCCAGTAAGTTCATGACTAAGCTGAGATTTGAACTTCAAACTCTTAACTCATGCCCTTAACCACTATAGGTTGAAGTGTACATGTCCAGCTTGTGGGTTTCCCAAAGGCATCTGTCAGCCACTACGGGAAATAGGAAGCTGGACTTGATAAGTTTTTATCTGATCCAGCAGGGCTCTTCTTCCTCAAAGTCAGGTTTAATAAAGCCCACTCCCAAATCTCACACTTGCAATATAAGCATGCTCAGTGTGGGAAATAACCAGGACAAGTATTGTTTCTCCACTACATATCATCAGAGAACCATGAAAAGCAGCTATGCCGAAGAGGCAATCCTGTCACTAAGAGAGGGGTACAAAAAATGTGGCCCACAGGCAGTTCCTCAAGCCCTGTCTGATGGTTCCCATACCCCCAGCATCTGCCACCGCCAAAAAAACCAGAGGGGGGGGGAGAGAAAATGCTCTATAGTTCTTGCCATAGAACAGGAACATCTTTCCTGGGGTGTCCCAAGAAGCAGTGGTTGAAGGTTCTTGCCTACTTCATAGAACACTCTAGGAAGAAGCTTTCTGCCCTATGGCAAGAACTATAGCCTGTTCCCAGGGCATTTTTCCTCTTCTTTGGTGATTACATTGGAGTGTCTGTGGCTAAGAGGGGGCCTCAGTATCTTGAAGCTGAGGTGATCATGGGAATGGTGTATGTGTGTGTGTGTGTGTGTATGTGTGAGAGAAGGTGTGTCCATATGTGTTACTATGTGAATGCATGTGTGTGCATGTGCAGCACCCGCCATGCCAGTACACACCTGATGCAGGCCTCAGGACATAAGAATTGTGCACCATAATGCTAAGGTAAAATAAAAATGACCCTTAGTTTCCAGCCACTACTGCAAAAATGCCAGACTTCACAACGCCCACCCATCAGTTGCATCACGACATTCATGCAAGGAAGAGATGAAGGGTATAGAGGAGACCCTGTGCACACCAGCTTTGTAAGGTGGGCTGAGAGCCATGCAATTTCCTTTCTTTAAATCTTTCTGCCACCACCCTGCAAATAGTCCCTCCAGATGCTGCCACACACACACTTAGAACAATACATGTAGAGTAAAATCTAGCTATCCCATGTGGCAAGTGGGAGATTGCTTCCTGGGTTCTAAAGGCAGGCAGCTGACGAGTATCCAATTTAGAAAGATGCTATTCAACAACAACAATAACAACAACGGATCAGAGATAAATAAAGTACTGTACAAGATAAAATAAAGTAGCCTTCTACATAGCCGATCCTGAATAACTATGGAACTAGGTCAGAGGTAAGTGGCCCTCCAGATGTTGTCAGACTGCAATCCATCATAACCCATTGACAATGTGGGTTATGGCTGATAGGAGCTGTAGTACAACATCTGGAAGGCCACAAGTTGCCCACCCCTGTGCTAGGTAAATGTACATACTAATCAGCAGAGGTGTTTCCCCCACACACACATGTCCAGATAAAGACAAAGGCATAGTAAAATCACCCAACCTTTATTCTGTGTAGCCAGCAGAGCAATGCTTGACAGGTAAGAAGGAGCTCAAACAAGCAGGGTAGCAAACACTGTTTGTTGTAAATATCATATCTGGAGGGGCACATCTGAAAATGTGTGATGGTGGTCGACCATCATAGGAAGGCTGGGTTTGGGGAGCCAGTGACGGACCTATTGTTTATTATTACATTTATATTCCACCTTTTTTCCTCTTGTAAAGGAACCAAGGCAGCTGACATAGACCTCCTCCGCTTCCTTTTTAGCCTCACAACAATTCTGCGTGGTAGGTTAGGCTAAGAGTCAGTGACTGGCCCAAAGTCACCCACTGAGTTTCATGGCCAAATGGGGCCTAGAACCCAGATCTCCCAAGCAACACTCTAACCTCTACACCACACTGGCTCTAGGAAAGACCCACCCTGTGGATTCAAGGGGAAAGGTTGGCGTTATGTGACACATCCACCCTGGGGGGATAGAGTAACCTGCTTCTGTTGATAGATGGATGGTTTCCAAAAGTGACAACTGCTTTGTGTCTTAAGACTATTAGCATGTTTCCAGCTTAATTAACTCGATTGCATAAAGCTGCTCAGACAGAGGTTTTTGTCACCTCAACAACATGAGATATTCTTTCAACCAAATGTGAAACTGGGACTTGGATCAGGGAAAGGAAACACAGAAGACCCGTCTGTAATATTTATACCAGGCCTGACCAATCCCAAGGCCTTACACTGCTTGCCAATCACAGGGACTAATTTTCCTAATTTCTATACACTTTTGTGCTCAGAGGCGATTCAGGTAACTGAGCATACAACATCCCAGGAAGCTTAAATAGATCAGATCTCAGCATCAAACCATAAGATATGTCACTTATGTCTTGATCCCTCAATAATTGTCAGAATACACAGACATGCACATTTTCACTTTCATCCCACTCTTCATTGTCTCAATTCATTACTTTGGATTACTCATTTTTTTACTCCCTTTTCTGAGTAGCTAGTCCTCACCCACATTTATGACTCTAATAATTTTCTTCCTTTGCCTTCAACTACTCCATTCCCCCACCCCCTTAAATCAATGGTTTTGTACCTGATGAATCTACTCCACTGCAAACTCAGTGATTTCTCTGGAGATCTCATGGTGACTTATTAACCCACACCTTATCAGTTGCATGGGTGGGGAATGGCCACTATAATCACTTGTCAGCTTGGGCAGTGATATATCCGTTAAGAGGCAAGGTAAACAGCAATAATATATATACCTGGTCAAACTATAACGTATGAATAAAGGAAGAAAGTTGTCAGGACTCCAATCTAGGTCACTGGTGATGGTTTGAATTACATAGACAAGATGAACAAAAAGAAACCAGCATAAGGAAAATTCAACAAATTAGTTGGAGAACACTAGAAGGCTTCCATTCAAGAAAGAAATGGAATCCTCAAATATAGCTCCAGGTACAGATCATTCTTGTTCTCAGCTTTTGGCATATTATATAACATGGATGATCCCAGGGCTTCCTTGCCTTATGTCTAGCAACTTCAGGAGGCCTAGGGAGGCATTTTTGGCCCCAGATCTCCCCCACTGTGGGCTGCACTCCCCCCACCCCTCCCCCTGTGGGTTCCAAAAAGGGGGAGGAAATAGAAAAAGAAAAAGGCATCCAGTGTTGTTACGGAGTGCCCAAAGGATCAACTTTGGCTTGTTTGCCAACAAACTAATTTTGGGCCTTTTAGTCCTCCATAGTAGCTCAGGTGTCTTTTTGTTGCAGTTGTTTTTAATGGGGGGTCGCCTGTATCGGGTGGCAGTTGGAGCCCTGAGAAATTGTGGAGGCTGCATGTTGCCCATCTCTGAACTAGCATAAGGGCAGCAAATTTGCATCCCCTAGGTCAAATCAGGCCCCTGATCCTTATCTGATCCTTGCCACCCCTGCCAAATTTGAATTGAGCTGTGGTAAATGTCTGCCCGCAGCTTGTCAAGAAGGCTCCTCCAAGTGCTGTTGGCAAGGAGACCAGCAACAGCAGAGGGAAGAAGAGCCCAGGACAGATCCCTGTTGGACACTTCTCCTGTAGCGACAGTGGCCACTTGGTCACTTCTACTGTAGCCACAGCCCTCAAGTATCTATCTGATTATTTATTGTTATTGATTGATCACATTTCTGCATTGCACCCAATGGCCAAAGCTCTTTTCCTATTTGGCTAGTGCTGCCACATCATCAGAAGATACTTCTTACAAATCTGCATTGATCGCCTCACTTTCCAGGCTCTGCCTTCACATCCTTCACAAGTGGAAGTACCCACTGGCCCCACACCTGCCATTACATCTCCATCAGCCATGTCGCCACTGTCCACTCATTGTGGGAGGATGTCCGGAGAGGGGAGCCTGCTCTACATGTGTAGACTTCCCCATAATGCACAATGAGGATTCTACAACACATGGGGAGGGGGGGAAACGGGACATGTAGGCCTCCCCACATATCAACATGTGGTCAGCTGGGCCACCGGGAATGCTGTGGAAGGGACAGGCCCTACTCTCCCACTTCACACAGTGAAGATAATGCCTAATTAGGTCACTTGTGTAATTTTGCTCGAGGCAATTTTAATTTTGTTAGCTGCCCTAAGCATGCTAAGGGAAAAGCAGGATATAAATAGAATAGATCATTAAAAAAAATCACTCAAGGAAAAAAAAACGTTTCATGCTGTAAGAAATAAAGATATTCCACTGCCATTCTTGGATTGTATGAAATATGTATGCAATATTATGCCTGCAATGCTTTGCTGTTAACATATGCTCTTTACTGCTCCCTGGGGTCAACTTTATTATGCAAGTGGGCAGCTCCGAGTCCTGCCAGGGTGTTTAGTAACATAAACTTCTGTCCTGTCTGGAGACTACAGCAGCTCCCTGAGAATCCCAAAGTTCACCATCCCTTATCTAAGAATTCGGTGCATTCAGGCAAAAACACCACGTAAGAACCAAAATGACAAAGTGAAGTACACATTGAAAAAAGGATGCTTTTGTTTGGTTGCTTGGTTTGGCAACCATAGAGTTCGAAGGGGCCCAGGAAATCATCCCAAGCACCCTGGATAGCTCCTTTAGAGTTCTGACTGAAACCTAGAGTGGATTCATCGCCCCACTGACATTGGGGTCACCAGCCTCCATTGGTAGTAGTAGCAGTGGTCCCACGACTCTAGAATTAGTTTCCATCAAGGTTTGTCAGGCCCCTTCTTTGCAAGTCTTCAGGACAGCTCTCAAACCCCATCCCCCGTGTTTTCTCCGACCTTCGCATAATCTGTGGGGTGAAGGTTTTACTGGTGTAATCTTTTATTGCATTTTAAAACATTTCATTGCATATTTATTTATTGGCTATATGTATTGAATCTCTGTTTTTGCTTCTTTTAAATTTTGTTTTAACTGTTTTATTGTTTTTATTTTTATTTTATCTTGTACACTGCTCCAAAATTTTTCAATGGGGAGCAGTATATAAATATTTTAAATAAACAAATAGATAAATAATAAACTGAGGAGGTGGCCAGGACATGCATGGTGAGTCCGGGGTGGGTGGGGTGGGTTCCCACCAAAAAAGTGTTTCCTCAACCTTAGAAGTTTATTTATTTATTTATTTATTACATTTTTATACCGCCCAATAGCCGAAGCTCTCTGGGCGGTTCACAAAAATTAAAACCACAGTAAAACACCCAACAGGTTAAAACACAATTACAAAAGTTTCCAGAACGCAGCTCCGTGCAAGCGCAGAGCCCATCTGTGTGTGACATACAGAGACCGCAAAGAAGAGCAAGGGTGTTTTCTGCCCCAGCCATAAAAGAGGAAAGAATTACGGTGTGCATAAGAGTGAAAATACCCTCGAAAACATGCAGAGGAAAGCGTTGGCATTTATGTAACTTCAAAATAATTCAGCATTGTTACGTGGCTATTGCAAGAGACTGCCCGCAACCCCCTGCCCAGCATCCAAGAAGGAAGGGAGCCTTAATGCCAAGTGGGTGTTACAAGCAAGAGACTGAGCCTCGTATTCAAGAGGCACGCTTGACAGTACACGGATCAAACATCTCAAATGATCTCACGTAAGCGATGAGCCAGAGGGGGTAACAATAGGCGAACTAGATAGCACACGCAGCACAAAGGCCAAGGTACTGGCACAATCGAACAGTCCCCATTTGCACAATGAGAGTGCAATTCCTTCCCAGCTGGGCTTCCCTAGTAGTACAGCAGCCGAACACTATAATAATTAAAGGGAACTTATTCAGAATTTCACACTCGGGTGGCTAATGGACTCCAGCAATTGTGATCACATTATGTCCCTGGCTCTGTTCATTTATATTCAGATGTCTGAAGAGTCAATACCAGTGACTGGCATTTGCTTAACAGCCTGCAATAATGAAAAGATAACAGAATCAAAGGCCCATGAAAAAAGAGCCATTCCATCCAGCCTTGTCACTTTGACAAACCCCAAGGTATCCATCCCACTGGGCATTTATGCTGGGTGTTTAGTATAACGTAAGTCACAGATCATGATCTCTTAGGGTATGTCTGCAGGGGGTGGGAGGAGGAAGGAAATAAGCTCTCAGAAGCTCTGGTGGAATTTACAGTGATAAACAAAAGTACTGATGCAACGTAATTGCCTTATGTCTGAGCTACATTTAGCCATTTCATTATGTTATTCCCACCTCTCTCCCCTTCTCTTTCCCTTAAGGAAAGAAGCCGCTGTTTCATGAACGGAAGCATCAATAAACTGCCCAGAGAGCTTTGGCTATGGGGCGGGTATATAAATTTAATAAATAAATATAAATGAATAAATAACACCATTGCAAATGGGGCCCATTTGGCTTTCCAGCATCCACTTTCCAGCTGCACCTCAGCAAAGCACTCCAAGGTTAAGGGCGTTATTCAGAATGGCATTCTATGAAGCTGAAAGATACCAGAAAGGAACACTTGCGCTCCTCTCCCCATTGCCTGGTCTCTGAGGGCATTTGAGGGCATGTTCCTGGGGGGGTCCACATAGACCTATGGCCCGACTGGAGTCCACCAGGAGAAGGGCCTTCAGTGTAGTGGCCCCCTTCCTATCGAATTCCCTGCCTGTGGAGGTCAGGCAGGCACCAACGTTGTATTGCTTCCGGCGCCTCCTAAAAACATTGTCGTTTCAGGAAGCTTACCCTGAATGACCAGCCATGGTTTTATCTTTTATTCTATTTCTTGTTCACCGCTCCGAAATCTTTGGATGGGGAACAGTATATAAATATTGTAAATGAATAAATGCCTGTGCAGAAGGGCTTTGTAGCCAGCTCCTCTCTGGGTCCCAATGGGTCTTTGGCGGCCTCGCTCATCTGTTTCCCCAACTAGCACACCCTTTAGATTTGTCTCATAGCAACCTGATTCATGAAATCAGCTGCTTCAGGCCTCATTAAATTTGTTCCTCTTCATCAAAACTCGTCAAATTTCTCTCAATCACATGTTGAAGTACTTAAACAAACAGAGGAGAAGCAGTCGGAATTCACCAGAATCAAATAGAATTGAACTTACCACTTTCTGCAATTTATTGAATGTTGTCTCTTTTTCCTTGCTCCACCCAGTATAGAAAACCCAATGGCACCTTGCTCAGTTGATCATTCCTACCTGGCCTCCATGCTTCTGGCCTCTCTATTTATTTATTTATTTATTTTATTACATTTATATACCGCCTCATAGCTGAAGCTCTATCAAGTACATAGATGCTAATCACAAGTCCCTCTTTCCCTTTCCCATCCATTTGCTCTTCTCTCCCACTGCCAATCAGATAAAAAATTCCCCCCTGCAGTTCAGAGCTTACTTTCTGTCATCTTTCTTCCCATTCTATTGTGCAATACTGGTATGTGAGTGTTTTACAATGGCAATGTTTTGTTCATTTTTATTCTCTCACTCTCTCTTTTCTTTAAGATCACCACTGTTGAACATTAACATTTGGTTAGCTAATGAACCAACTCATTCCCCTGCCCCGCAACATCTAACAAACAAAAATGAAGCCTTGTTGTGACACTTCAAAGCACATGTGGGCAACCTGAGCCCCATGCTGCCCCCTTCTGTCCAACTAATCAGCCATCACCTGGGCACAGAAGGAAAGTTCACTGTTCCCAGCAATTTGGGTTGCAACAGGATCACTGGAGACTTTAACTTCATGTCTCCAGCCACTGCTCAGTCCTTCCACCTCCTCCGTAATACCATACATCAAGATGACAAGATGGCACTCAGGGTACAGGATCACCAATGAGTTGTAGTAGGAGACATTTATTATAGGAATTTCTGCAGATGTTTTTATAACCCCCTGAAGAAAGCCTTAAAATAAAAATAGGCCAAAACGCTTTTTACAAATAAAATCTTTGTTCTAGTATCCTGAGACATTTCTCTCCATTTTGGGATCTATTTTGGATGCTCCACTGCTTTTACACATTTATTTCTTCTCTTTTGGGTCAAGGTATAGCCCATGCTCTACAGCAATTCTGATGCAGTGAAAGTCACTGACCCTGCACTGCTATTAGCAGTTTTCTTGGCTGCATCAGGAGCCAAAAGATATACACACAGGGGGTGTTTGGTGTGTGGTCACCAAGGTTGGTGAGAACATAAAGTTTCACTTAGCTTAATGTATGAACCATTATTTTTAACATGGGCATGAAAAACACTTATGTTGGCTCAATGACCCAATTCATGATATGCCTAATGGCTTTTTATTCTTAAAGGCAGAACATTATGAATTCCAAGCTTACATTTTAAATCATTAAGCCCACTATGAATTAACGTAGTATTGATCATTGTATTTTCCAGCGTAGCCAAACTCCAGATGGAGGTCTGATCAGAAACAGATAAAACAACACACAACATTTTGCCAGCAGCAAGGTGCTCACTCATTACGTCTAAAGGGGTTTGCCCTACCCTGAGATAATTGGCAAAGGCAACTTGCCAGGGCAGGTGAAATTCATCTCACAAAGCAAGCAACTCCCTCGCCTAGTCAAAAAGTGAGGAACGCTCAAGTTCTTGCGGAGCTCCAGAGCCTTAGGAACTAATATTTGGATATATCCAGCCCATACTTCCAAGGAAAAAGTGTCTATTCCTGGTTTCTAGAACACTTTTATTCATGGAACCGCTACCAGAATAGGATTCACACCACCACTCACCCAGCATTCTCCTGTCTTATTTCTGAACAGAGACACTAGTTCCTCTCTAGAAAGCTACTGGCTAGTTTATCTGGGATATTCTATATCAGATGCAGGCAGAAGGCAGATGCGGATCTACTGTTAGATCTTTGGGCAATCTTCAGTAGACAGGCAAGGCCTTCTGACCTGCAGTTGTCTAATATATCAACAACTGGAGTGTAAAGTGAGGCACATTGGGACAAAAAATGAAATGTTTGAAAAGAACTTAACGAAATTCCCCAGTTTCTTCAATAAGGAGATAGAAAACTTGAGATTTTTTTTAAAAAAATGAATATGGGAGAAAGTGAAATGAACAGCTTTGCCCATCTCTAAACTTTGTCTATGTAAATACAGTAGGAGGGGAGAAAAAGTAACTTGTGTATGCCTTAAAAAAAAACCAGAGCATCATAAGGATGCTTATTCAAGTAATAGTGAAAAAGCAGAAGTCTTCCCATCCCATTCTTCCTTCCTTAGGAACTGTGAAGACCACTTCGTTGTAGACTGCACTGCGGTATATTTCCCCCACACCATCGTTAAAAAATAAAAGTTGCCCAAGTTGGTTGTTAATGGCTCTGTGATTACAAAAATCAGAAGAAATGTCAACCTATATTTGTCCCACACACACACAAATCCACTAAGCGTGTTTCATTTAGGTATAATATGTCATATGAAGCTCATTCTAATATCCATTTATTATTTTTATCAAGTATTTTCTTCTGATTTATTTTCTTAGTGAAATTTAATGTGGCTTTTTCTTTATGTGTTGGCTGTTTGGGGGGTGCGGGGCGCTTAGCTGAAAATAAGCCAATAAATTCATAAAATGTATAAGCGAAGGATCTCAGATTAAACATCAATCTGTGCCCAAAGATCTTCCTTGAAACATTTCTAAACTTGAAATTATCCTCAGACATGAAGTCCCACTATCAACAAACTTCAGGATGGATGTGAGATTATGTTGAGCTTCATACTTTTTGAAAAATGCTGTAATACAGTATTGGACTTTTACCTATCAAATTTAATAGTCATCAGTATATCAACTTGACCTGTTCTACTTTCAACACTGTGATTAGTCTAGACAGATTTCTTAATGCTACCATGAAAATAAACTTCTGGAAGACGCCAAGGGAATAGTTCCAGGACAGATGAGGATTTCAACACTCGTGACTCACCTAGTCATCAATCAACAGTATACATTATACCTTGCTGGGTAGAAAATGAACACTAGAGCACTCTACTGTCACCTGAGTTGTATCCAATGAACAAAACCCCATGGCTGTCACCCAATTCAAGACAGCTTAAGGCTGCAATTCTATTTACACTTACCTGGGAGTAAGTCCCATTGAACTCAGTGGTGCTTTACTTCTAAGTAGACACATACAAGACTGCACTGTCAATTAAACTATTCTTATTTTATTTATCTTATTAATATTGCCGATTACAAGCTGTCCTTCATTTACTCATATGCAAAGAAAAGAATTTGCATGTTAGTATATGATACACATTTTTCTCATGTGTTGTACTAGGCATAATTTCAGAAGAAGCATCTTCTTCTGTAGGGCAAAAAAGAGAATTCCTATTATTAGTAGTATTAGTATTTGTAACATTTATATACTGGTGAATATAACAGAATCTCTCAGCGGTTCGCAACATTAAAATACAATATTAAAAACACAATATTTAAGCATAGCATTAAAACACAGCATAAAAACACTTTTGTTACCATCTGTTGTTTTTAAGCACATATGTTAAACATTTTTTTAAAAAAATCTACTGGATCAGAGATATAAAGTCAATTAAAAGGATTTTTTAAAAAATCTTTTAATCTAACCAATTAGACAATTAAATGCTGACGCCCTTAAAAAAAGATGAATTGGAACCAAGTTCATCAGATCTGTGTCATTCCCATGATTCTGTGGGGCAACAAAGTTCGCCTCCTGAGAATCTCTGCCTTTATTTTGAGAGGGGTTGCAAAGATTCTACCCCATACAGTTGGCCAAGGAAGTGTGTCTCAGAAGTCAATGGAGTTGCTCAATGAGATGACTACTTAAGGCAGCCTTCCTCAACCTGGGGCGCTCCAGATGTGTTGGACTGCATCTCCCAGAATGTCCCAGCTGGGGCATTCTGGGAGTTGGAGTCCAACACATCTGGAGCGCCCCAGGTTGAGGAAGGCTGACTTAAGGGATGGGTGAGAAACTGGATTAAATCAGGCAGAACAGTAGAAGTCTCAAAATAAAAGGAAGCCAAGCTAGCTCCATCTTTTATGTCTTTCCACTGGCAAAGACATTTTAATTCAGACAGGCATTTCACTTTTAAAGCGGACATCTCTGAAGTAGGTTTCAACTGGTGCACGTTCTTTATTTCTTAATCTTATTGAAGTATTTTCAACTGATTTGTTTTATGTATCAACTATCATTTTTCATTTTATATCTTGGGTTAGGTCCAAACTTAGTCATACATAGAGTAGACCCACTGAAGTCAATGGGACTTAAATTAGTCACAACTAACTTGTCCCATACAAACAAAGCAGCTCAAATGTGTTGGCTGCTTGTATCATGACCCATTTTCATCTGGAGCACTAATATGACTACGCATTTCACTGTGAACATGTAGCCAAGAAAACATAACATGGTTACCTGGTCATTTTTGCAGATCCACACATTGTGCCCTTGCAGCAAGGTAAATATTTTGGCTTTGTATCCTTTCAGTTCCAGATACCCACTTTTCTCAGGAGGAACAGTGGTCCGCACTCGAGAGATTTCAGGTTGCGAATGCAAAACGCGGAGTATTGTACTAATCCAGTCATTTCTTTCATCTTGAGAAAAGGGACAAAAATGTCACAAAGCGACGAGCTGTACATTGAGGCAAGCAACTTTTAAATAGGATTTTAATGTCAAGTTTGCAATGGTTCTGTTCACGATTTTCTGTTTCATTATTACTATCGTAAGCCTTGAGGACACTGTTGAAAGGCAAGGGATGTATTTGGAAATCAAGCAAGGAAACGCAAAACATGTGAAACCGCTACAGATATATAATGCGCAATTCATTCCACAATATAACATGTCATATTTTCATTAAATGTCACTTAGAAGAGCCAGTGCCTGTAGAAGTCACTTTTGACAGGAACGTTCCACCTACACACACACACACACACACACACACACACACACACACAGAGAGAGAGAGAGAGAGAGAGAGAGAGAGAGAGAGAGAGAGAGAGAGAGAGGCATAGAACAATCAATTCCAGTGAAGTCACTGGCACTACTACAGCAAAACAGCATAACAAGCAAACACCACTGAGCAGGAAATGCCTTTCAACTTGACTATGGAAGACCAGGCAACTTCACTAAGGAGAGCACTGAATAATGTGGACAGCATGACAAGGCACAGCTCTACACCATCACCTCCATAAAAGAAGGGAGGCAGAGCAGTCCATCACTTATGGATCTAAGGCAAACTTCTCCCTACTAGTGCGCTCCGGCTGTATTGCAGGGCACCACTTCCATAATCCTGAGCCACCATGGCTGGCCTGAGATTATGAGCATTGCAGACCAACACTTCTGGAGGTCTGAGGAAGGCTAATCTAAGGGAGGAATAAGCAACATGGTGTTTTGGACTATAACTGCCATTAGCCCCAGCTAGCAGAACCAATTGCCATGAATTATGGAAGTTTTAGTCCCCAACATCTGGAAGGCACCACATTGTCTACCCCCATCTAAAAGAAGGAGAGGTGGTTCCACCCTACCTTTGAAAACTTAGTATCAAAATATTGCATATGCATTACGGAGTGCCGAACGGGTGACCTAACGAGGCAATGGAAAGTATTCCAGCTTTGCCCATTATGATTCCTTGACAGGTTGTCCTGACATGCAATTTCCACAAATGGATTCACATACAAATGATTCCATGTTTACATGGCTCCCTGGTAATCCTGCGAAGTTGTCGCCAGTAAAACTTTAGAGGTCAATAGTTGAAGTGTTTCAAACTTTGCTCCTTGTTATTATTCCCTGGCTATCTGATTCCCCCCCCCTCCTCTCCACCGCCACCTCCATAAATAATTCAAACGATACACAGTCATCTTACATATCGATTCTGCGTCACAACGTCTAAAAGGTTAATAAATGAAGAGAGAAGAAATTACTCTGCCCTCCTTTGCTGGGTTTAAGCCCTGCTTTCAAGTATCTAAAAAAAATAACGGCTAGAAACACTGCAAAAGAAATGACAACACGTTATCGGTATCTCTACATTTGTGTGTGTCTATGTGTGCTGAAGTCACAAGTAAGGTTAAATCAGATTTTCTTCGATCTTCACACCCAAGGCATCAACTTGCCATTGCTCTTTGCCAGGTTTAGAATGAACAGTGACTCAGAGCAGATGGCTGGAAGCACAGCTTTTAAGTGGTGTTAATAAGTGCTAAAGAAGGTCCAGAGAAACTCCACTTTATACCATTTCATAGAAATCCTTGAAAACATGACTTCTTTTTTATTTTATTTTATCCATGACTGTACTCTAAAAGTTGTATAAATCATTAAGTTCTCTCAGAGAGATTTTTTTTTTGGGGGGGGGTCTTTTTTGTTTTCTCCCATTATAGTCAAATGTAGTAGACTTCACATGCCAATAGATTAATTTAGGCTAGAGGGAACTGTACATCAGCCTTTCCCTATTAGGCGCCCTTCAGGTATAGTGACATGGCCAATGCTTCCTAGGGAATGATCAAAATGGAAGACCAGCTCATCTGGGGGGCAGTATCCAATGGTACTCTGACACAAAGTAGGCCCACCAAAGTGAATGGCCTTGTTCACATTGGACTACCGTTGGCTACTGCCCCTAGTCTACATCACTGCACATAGGGATATAGAAAGCTGACTTACTCTGAATTGGTCCATCTAAGCCCAGTATTGTCAACAAAGGCTGGCAGCAGCTCTCCCAGGTTTCAGGCAAAAGTCCAAGCCCTACCTGTAGACCCTGGGGTCTGAACCTGAGACCTTCTGCGTGCAAACCAGGTGCTCCACCACTGAGCCACAGGAATTACAACTGACTTTTCAGAGTGAAATTCTTTGGTTTCATGGAGTATGGGTGGTGCATTTTTTAAAAAAGAAAAAATAGCCATTCATGATTTTGATATGTATCCTGTTTTGAGAGAAGTGCAGTCTCTTTACAAAGGCACCCGTACAGTGTTTACATAAAGATTTACCCTGGAGCAGTTTAAGGCACTTCTGGATAGCAGCCCCCCTGGGTCTTCTAGATAGGTCTTAGTTGGTGTGATGAAGCAGTCATTTTAATGCTCAGTCTAAACACTGGCTCATTTGGGGAAGTACAGATGGCCATATACCAAGTGGCAACCTATCTCAGTGCTCCTGCAAGTTCTTAGTAAGTCGCTTGTTTGTCTTGTCCTGTCAAACAGGAAAACAAATTTTCCCACACCCACGCATCTCCAGATGCCCGACTAGGTACAGAAGCAATGGGAAAGTTAGGCTGGAAGAGCCTAACGCTTCTACTGGAGACAGAAGCGCCATCTCTCTTCCTCTTCTCCATGCAGTAAGGGGTGCCACCGTGTCGCAGCACTGGCCACAGGAATCTGGCTAAGTGCACAAGCTGCACCCTTTCCTTAAAAAGCCAGCTCGGAGCACAGCCATCTGAGGCCTGGTCACTTCCATATTAGATGACTACAACATGCTCTCTGCAAGGGTGCCTTTGAAAAGAGTTTGGGAACTTCAGTGAATCCTGAACGCAGCTGTCAGAATGCTGATTGGAGCTGGCAGATCACACTATGCAGTTTTGGGATTGTATCATCGACGGTAGCTGTCAAGCCATTTCCAGGTTCAACTGAAAATGCCGGTTTTCACCTTTAAAGCCCTAGGCCTGAGGCACAGTACTTTCAGAATTGGGTCCACCCACACAAATGTGCCCTCCCCTTTAAAGCAGTCATTCTGAACGTGGCAACCTCCAGCTGTCCAGGCTGACTGGGGCACACTGGAAGTTCCAGTTCAACACATCTGGATGACACCAGCCTGGGGAAGGCTGACTTAAAGAGTCTACTGTGGTCCTGCTTTGTGTTTCCCATTGTCTGAAGGTTGGCCACAAGTGCCAGGGCCTTTTCTGTGGTGGCACAAATTAGGGATATCTGTGATGTAAGAATGTAATTCCAAAGCACATTTAGCTTAAATGCTTTAGAAGCACCTTTTTGCCACCGAAGAACTTACAAAAGAGCCCGTCCTCCTGTGTTTGTTCATTCTGCTGCGGCTGTCCTCAGTGTAAGGAACAGATTTTCAGGGGCCCTTGGGCAAGGCGCCCTCAATGGAGTCCCTCCCTGAGAGGGCCCACCTCTTTGCCACTGTTGTGAAGGCCTATCTGCTTTCCCTCTCCTGCTCTCAGCACCACTGCACAGAGGCAGAAAGAAGTAGAGGCTCCTTCTCCTTGCTCCTGTAATTCTTCACTCGCTTGAGGAGAGCAGGCAAACAGACAGAAAGTAGTAGCGGTAGTAGCAAGGTCAGTGAGTGGTGGGGGTTGGCAGTAGCTCTCTTGCTGAGGCATGGGCCTTAGCAGATGCCCAATGATGCCAACCTGTAACACCAACCCTGATTACCGTCTTATAGCCTTGGTTTTGTTGCTCACATGTTACCAGGGGAGAGGAGATGTGTGGCTGTTGTTTTCTGAGGCAGCTACTTCTATCCTTACAAGCATATATTATGCAAGTGTTTACATAGACACCGTGGCCCTTGGTTGGTCGTCTATTCACCAAAGTTCCTGTGGAACACAGGACAAGAAGACGGGACATTGGCGGCTGCCTGGTTTATATGGAATGGTTTGGCCTACAGGAAAACCTTCAAGGACCATCAATCAAGAAGTCTTCTAGTTTCTAGAGAAAGATCCAACTCTACAGCAGCTGTATGGTACACCCGACACCATCTACTGGGGTTCATAAGATAAGCTATCCAAAAGCTTCAAAGAAAACTCTGTGACAAATTTCCTGTGCATTTTCTTTAAGCCCAAGGAACTTAATAAAGCCAGAACCTCTTGAGGTCCGTGTTCAGTAAAGGAATAAATATGAAACTTACACAGTGCATCTTGAACATGTTACTAAGGTAACCCACGAGCAATTTTCCCCCATTTTGTTCTTGAACTAGAAAAAAAACCACTTGAACTAGAAAAACACACACGCCTCCACAGCTTCTTAAGAAATATCACCCACAATGTCTCCTCCTGGCAGTGGGAGCCACCAGTGAGACACTTCCAACCCATCACTTAGAATCCCTGAATAGAAAAATAATCAAGCAGCAGCAGCCATCAACTGCCCTTCAAACGGGCCTCTTACCTTCCTTTTCAGCCCTGAAGACAAATATCCTGTGTGCCGTAACAACTTCAAACTTGTTGTCCCCATGGACACGGACTGTCGACATAGCAGCAAGAAGGATTATTCCCTTGGAGTACACTTCCTTTATCAAACACAAACAGAAAGAGGCACGTGTGAGGCACAAGAAGTACAAGATGGGCTTAGTTTGTGTGTGGGGGGGGGGAATCCATTTTTGGGTATGACAAGTACCCATGCTAATGGCAAACTATGCTTTGGGTACAATCGCTCAACCTGCAAGATCACACAGATAGGCATACAGTTAGCAAGCAGACACTGGGGCTGGCATGCGAGAGGCCACAGCTCAGAAACACAGCACCTGCTTTGCATGCAGGAGGTCTGCAGTTCAATCCCAGGCATCTCCAGGTATGATTAGGAAAGAATCAAGCCTGAAACCCAGAAGAGCCACTGCCAGTCAGTGTTGACAAGACTGGGCTACATGGACCGGTTGTCTGACTCTGTATAAGGCAGATTCTCATGTTCCTTTAATTTATTTCACAGATGATTCGGCCAATTGTGGGAGTGGGGGGGGGGGGGCATTTTAGGCTGAACCTGAATAAGAGAGAGATCTTATAATTCCAGCAAGGGGAAAGGGTGGCTTCTGTTTTAAATGGATATTGCTGTTTTTATGCTTTTAAATTTTTGTATATTTGTTTTTAATGTTCATTGTTTTTAACTTTTGTAAACCGTCCAGAGAGCTTCGGCTATGGGGCAGTATATAAATGTAATAAATAAATAAAAAAATAAAAAAATAAAATTTATTTTAAAAAGAAGTTTCTTTTTAAGACCTCCCCCCACCCCCAAAAGCGTGACTCGCAGGCTCTGGAACTCCCTGGCGAAGGAGTTTAGGTTGGATCCCTCACTGATGCCCTTCTGCTGGCAGGCAAAGATGTTCGTATTCAAGCGGGCTTTGACTGAAAGGTTTTGGTTTGGTTTTTTTTAATGGTTTGTGCTGCTACTTTTTTTAACTGTTGGATTTGTAACTGGGCTTTTCATTTATTTCCCCCCATGGTGTTGTTAAATTTTGCTTAAATCCAGGTTTTACTACTGCTAGCAGCCTTGAGCGCCACTTTTTGGTGGAAAGGTGGGACATAAATCAAAATAAATAAATAAAGGTGCTCTAGTGGCAGCCCCAGGTCCACTGTTGCCATACGGCGACAGCTGCCACCAGCTTAAAAAAGCATTTTGATGAGGAACATTTTTTCAGACAAAGAAAAAAGGTAAAAAGCCCCCACCCACCCCAATACAGACACAAGACACACTGTAATTGTAAGCCTTCTTAAAGGTGCAGTTACTATCTCCAAAATGGCACTAAAGCAGCTGCCCCCTACTCACCACTTCAGGTTTTTTTTTTCTTCCACTCTTATTTATTTATTTATTTATAGTATTTTTATCCCGCACCTGAGCCAAAAAGGCTCCTGGAGCGGCTTACGATCCATCAGTAAAGAAGACAGTCCCTGCCCTCAGGCTTACATTCTAAAAAAGACATGACACGCAAGGAAAAGGGGATGGGGAGGGTAGAGAGGGAAAAGAAAAAGAAATTCAGAAGATTATTCAGCAGGGCTGGTGGGAAGGCCCTGCTCCCCCCTCTCATCTTCCAAAGGAGAGGCAGACTAACTGTTCCTTGTTCTTCCTCACAGGGTGATGATGACCGTTAGCCTGGGGTGTGTGGAAGCTGCCCAACTGGAGCAGGCCTTGATGTTCTCTCTGCCTGCTTTTGCCTCCCTCACTGCTTCTTCTTCCCCACAGGGTTATGAACATGCATTGGTCAAACTGGCGGTTGCTGGCACAATCTCCCATGCCCTGTCCTGCCCTGCCCACCCACCACGCTTCAAAATCTCTGAACAGGGCCCATGAGGCTTTGTTGTGAAGCACAAAAGATTGTACTAAAAGTCTACTCCCCAAAAACACAACCAAACGCTGCTGCGTTTTTTCTTTCAGTGAATGGGTCTGTTCGGTTACGCAAACCGATCTCACTATAGCAGCTTGAAGTCAGGATTTCATATCAGCAAAAACAGCAAGCAGGTGTGCAGGTGTGCATGTGGCACGCACATCTGTTCAAACACATTCTTAACTTTTGGTGATTTTTCAGAGAAAACCCGGTTGCCATATAGGAAGCATCTTTCCTGGGTCTTTCATCACACCGCTCTAGCTCACTTAAAACATTCCTGTCAGCTGCTCTCCTTCCAGGAATCATCTGCTGGTGTCTGCAGGCATCTACTGACTAGATTTGGTATTGCAGCTGCATTACTGTCGCAAGAAAGCATCTGGCATAGGTAGGTGCTATTTAGGATTCCATGATCTCACCTTTCCCATCTGCCCAATCCCCTATATTTAGAAATGCATCTAACAAAAAGCAAAAAAATAAATGGCCTATATTTTGTGTTGTTTTTAAAATCACTTCAACATCCCGACTGCTATAGAATAACGCTTCTGAGAATAACGCTATAGAATAACGCTTAAAAGAAAGGATTTCACTTTCAGCGTCCGCGCTGCCGAGAATTTTAACTGACTCAGTTCAAAGAATAATGACAACCGAACCGTTTGGCAAGAATGCAAAAAAGGTTTTCCACCAGCATCAGATGAAGGAGGGATTAGATTAGATGTAGGCATAACCAGTAAGCTGCAACTATGTCCATGCTAACAGTCCCCTGATAGCTGAGTACATATTATTCAAGGAATGCAAGCTTACCTTGTCATTATTGTAATAAGAAATGCTGTCACCGTCAAATTTTACCCAACGCTTCTGAAACATGTGTTTTCTGCATACAAGGAAAGGGGGGAAAAGGTTCTTTGAAAAGCAAAACAACCCCCCCAAAATTAAGAACATAAAAAAGAGCAATGCTAGTTGAGATGCTAAACACACGCACGCACCACCACCACCAAATCAAGAAAAATAAATAAACAACATTGGTGGTTGCAGAAAACAAAGAAAAGGAATACAGACGGCGGAATGCGGGTGCGGGTGGAATGCCCCTGAACAGAATTACTACTGAACAGAAATATTCCACACTGCAAGATTTTGTTGCAGGTCCCTCTTGTCAATAATTTTAAAACAACCACTTATTGTGGCTGAACTAGACATGGTGCTAAGCACCATCAGTTGAAGTTGCAGGCTTTTTTGGTTTGGGGGATGAGACCAAAGGCCTGTCTAGTCCAGTATTCCGTTCGCACAGTAGCCAATCAGATGCCTCTGGGACGCCCACAAGCAGAACATGAATGCAACTGCACCTTCCTGCCCATGTTCCCCAGCAACTGGTATTCAGTCGCACACAGCTGCATGTCAAGACATGTTTCTTGACAGTAGGCCCCACTGAATATAGTGGAACTTAATTCAAAGAAAGCATGCACAAAATTACACTAGTAGTCCACTGGTTTTACTATATTTGTGAACAAACAGTGCAACAGTGCTCTGGTTTGCCCATCATGGCTTACTGGGATCAAGCAACGTGTTGATAGGCTCAGACAAATTGCTCCCACATGTTTATTGTGATTCTCAAACTGGGAATGCTGGCTTGACTATCTCTCCAAACAAGCCAGAGTCATAAACCATGGTTTGTTGTTGGCTAATGACTCTGGCTTGTTTGGGAAGAGTCAAACCAGAGTTCCTGATTCGGTGTTATGATAAACAAACCAGCCAGGCTCCATGATTTGCTAAGCCACTGCCACTTGGGGGAGGAGCTGAGTGGGAGTGAGCAGACAGCATGCACAGACACATTGTTCATAAACTATAAGCCATGATTCTCTGGAACCCTGCTTTATTATAACATCTGAATGCAGCCAGGACTGGTCAACAAACATTTACATGTTATGAAGTTGTATTAAGCAACATTGATTTGTTCTATAACATACCCCTGAGGAGAGAGCTTATCCAGCCATCCTTCTTTAACCTTCTTTGTTGCTGGTCCATAAAAGCAGGCATAGGGTGTGATTGAGTCTTTGGGGCTACTGGGCAATTCTTCAACGCTGCCATACATCTGCTCTTTAGCACTGAGGTCCAGATGCCCACTTCTGAACCCACCAAGGCTTTTTGATGTAGTTTTATACTTTCCTCTTCGTCCGTACCGAGCACATTCTTTCATTGAGAAATATTCAGATTCACCAACGAATCTGCTTAGTGGGGCAGATTTATCCTCTTGGGATACTGATTCACTTTTCATTACATCCTCAGAGATTGACTGGTTTTGATTATTATTAAGAGCACTGGAAGAAGCAAACAACAACAAAAAAGTAACGTTACTTAATTCAGTCAATCTTGCTGTTCTGCGACAGGGCATTAAAATTTAATTTTAAACAATTGGCTTATAAAATAGCAAAACATCCTGTACAGATGCAATAAACAGCCAAAGGCTATACAGTGCTCCGGTTTGCACATCATGGCTTATTGGTATCAAGCAACATGCTGATAGTCTCAGACAAATTGGTCTCGCATGACTCTTCCTGCAAGTGAGAGCAGCTAACCCAACCACGGGTCCTCCATCCATGGCTTGTTTATTGTTGATTCTCAAACTGGGAACACTGGCTTGACTATCTCCCCAAACAAGACAGAGTCATAAGCCATGGTTTGTTTTTGACTAATGACTCTGGCTTGTTTGGGAAGAGTCAAGTGAGATGCATCATACTTTTTTTTTTTTTTTTTTAGATTTTGAAAACGTTAACTGTGTAGAACAGTTTACAAAATACAGCTGAATTCAAATTAATAGAAAATCCATCCATAGTATTAAGTAATGCCAAACAATGATGTACTAAATTGGCCCCATAGACTAAAGGAAAGGAAATCTAACTTAAGACCTACTGGATATCATCCCATCTGTTCCTGATTCTAGCCTTCCCATGCTTGTGCAACACCCACGCAAGATGGAGGTATCACCAGACTAAGGTTTGTAGGGATACAAAAAAAAAACCTTAAGAAAAACGTAAGTGGGGTGAACCCCACCCACCAAAAGGGATTCAATGAAACAGAATACTGTCTGACTGAGCAGGGAGAAAACTGACAACTAGGTGAAAGGAGACATGTAATGAGATCGCTAAAAAAGGAGGATGGAGAGAGACATAGATATAAAAAGAACAGAGAAAACAACCTCATTGTCTGGATAGGTTAGCCTTCTCCAACCAGATACTCCCCATCAGCCCCAGCTAGCATGGCCAATGGACAGGAATTCTGGGAGTTGTAGTATAAAACATCTGAAGGGCTTCAGGATGAGGAAAGCTGGGATAGGTCATTCCCTAGTTAACACTAAGAAGTTATTTCTATATGTTTCTAGGGTTCAGTTTGGTCTCAGATCTCTGGGAGCAAGATCTCACTAGGAGCTCTCCTGGGTGCTGCAACATCCGGCCTGCTTTACCTTGACTCCTTGCTGCCCTGAAACTTTGCTGCCTGGTACTCAGTCATGTGGGCTTCTGCTTGGTCCAGAACAGGACACTCTCGAAAAAGAGAGGAGGAGGAGTTCAGCTATATCTAAGTATTGCACCATTCTGGAGCCACAGCGTGGGTCCTGCAGGTCTTTCTATATGTCAGGGGTGAGCAACTTGTGGCACACCACATAGTTTGGCCTACAGCTCCCATCAGACCTATCCAGCGGTGAGGCATGTTGTGACTTAGACTAAAACATCTGGAGGGACACAAGTTGCCTGCCCTTGACATAGGAAAACATGTTCAAACTGTATACATATATACAGTCGTCAACAAGACACAATTAACCTCCCCTCTTCAATTAACCACCCCTCTTAGAAATCCTGATTTTGAACCACACATTGTAATTGGTATTATTGAAAACAAGAGATGAGAGTTAGGTGTGGACAATTAAGAATTTTCATCCAATACCTTGTTTTTCTCACAAGCTTGCCCCCTTGAATGCATTTCTCTTCTCTGCTCTTTTCCTGTGTGCCACAGATTTCCTGGAAAAAGAGATGTCAAAAAAATGAGTATCATTTTCGGAGAGCTAGAAGAGTTTGACACCATTGCCACAATCTCACAATTACCCATCAGAAGTGACGTTTCTGATGTGTCCTATTTTATGTATTTTTCTAGATCTTTTACATTTATAAAGCACTAGCAGATATTCCCGGCTTTGCTTGAGTCCCCGAATAATGTTAATCCACTTCCCTCTACTCGTTGTTGATGCTGCTCCTCACTGCTCTCTCAAGGGGTAGCATCGCTGAGGAGTGGAGGGAAGTGGCTCTCAGTGCACGTTGGCTGCTCTGGGCAAGGCATGTTGGGATATGTAGCCATTTCAGAGATCTCAGGCAATCTCCCACATGGCCGCACGCAATCTCAAGATCTCTGAAATGCCTACACCTCCCATCATGCCTTTGGCAGTCCGCAGACAGCCCCGTCCTCTAAGAGGAGCTTCCTTGACAGTCGCTGGGAATTGTAGGCTTCAGCGTAGGATTTGTTTTAAAGTGTTTAAAAGTAGTTCTACTGCAAAAATGGGGTTTTAGATTTTTTTTTGGTCCATTGTACAGGAAGACCTATCAGTGTCCCAAATGTCAAGTTTGTAGCTCATCTAGAAGTGGGTAAACATTTCTGGACATACAAACCCACACACATACATTCAGCTAAATATACATATACTAAATAAAATACATTGTGAGAACTAGGCCCAGCCAGAAAAGAGCTTCTGTTCTTTGAACCATAGCTGTTGACACAGCACAGTCTAACATGAGGCATTACATAGCAGGACATCTATTCTGGTGTCCAAAGTCATGAGGGCATACTGTATACCCTGAAGTCATGAGGGCGGACTGTACACCCACTTTGTAAAATAAAAATAAGAGTATTCTGTTAATGATAGGAAATACGGAAGAGGAACTGGTCTCCACCTGCTGTTCGATCAACCTACTCAAACCCACAATGACTAGGCACTTATTTCCCTATTCATAGGGCTGACAGTTTCCCAGGAAGTACTTCTGCAGACATACTAAATAAAAGTATTGCATGTTTTGACAAATGTATTGACATTTAAAGCCCTAAACGGTTTGGGGCCAGGTTATTTGAAGGAACACCTCCTCCCATATGTACCTGCCCGGACCTTAAGATCATCCACAGGAGTCCTTCTTCGTGAGCCCCTGCCAAAGGAAGTGAGGCAGGTGGCTACTAGGAGGAGGGCCTTCTCCGCTGTGGCATCCCAGTTGTGGAACGAGCTCCCCAGAGAGGTCCGCCTGGCGCCTACACTGTATTCTTTTCATTGCCAACTGAAGACCTTTTTATTCTCTCAGTATTTTATCACTTAATTTTAACTTAAATTTAAATTTTACTATTCTAACTCTGTATTTTAATCTTATATCAATTTTGCTGCGTGGTTTTATCCTAGTTGTGCTTTTTATACTGTATTTTGTATTTGTGCTTTTAACCTGTTGGTTGTTTTATTATGGTTTTAATTTTTGTGAACCGCCCAGAGAGCTTCGGCTATTGGGCGGTATAAAAATGTAATAAATAAATAAATGCCACCACCCAATGGGAGAGTCCATTCCACCCACCCACCCACCCCTCTCTCTTTCACTCACACACACACACACACACACACAGAGTGTGTGCTATTATCCCTTCTTGCCCAATTTAACTGAAGATGCTGTAATCTGGTTGAAAATGTCCACTTCATTTATTTTAAGGATTTATACCATGTCCCTTAAAAAAAAAAAAAGAATCTTCCCCAGGATTGCCCAAGCAACTTGAAATCATGAAGCTCTGCCCATAAATATAGCTCAGCTGGTCCACTCCAATATTATAATTATCACTGGATACTGAACTTATTGCCTTCAACAGATGCAGACATTATAATTTACGCTGCAATCCTATGCACCTTTTCCTGGGAACACACTGAACACAGCGAGACTTGGTGTAAACATGGATAGGACTACACTGTTCGTGACTATCGATATAGACATAAAAAATCAAGGCAAAGTGCTGCCTAAACTATTTCTGCCCATCCAAGCAGGATTTGGGGATTATGCCATACCAGATGGCAAACGCCTTTTGAAACCAACGGGCACTTTCAAAAACAGTTTGTAATACAGCACAGGAGGGGTTAGGCTTTCAAAAAAGAAGGGGGGAAATCTAACATCATACTGGGCAAATCCTATCCCAAGTAACTCTTTAGAAACCAGCCCAAAAATGTAAATCAGCCACTTAAAAGGGCAGCATCTTAAACAAAGGGATTTTATGTCACCTAAAGAACTGTCTGAGGACTGTTCTCTGTTGAAATCACAGTCCAGTATCTCTAACATCCAAGCTCACTTTTCAGTACAGATGAGGGCCTTGAGTTCCAGCTGATTTATCTTCCTCCTCTAATTCCCCAGTGCCTCATTAATACATATCTCCAGGCATCCCTCCTATAAATTGAAACCTTCTGTTCTCCCATGTCCTGCCCAATTTCCTTATTCAGTTCTACAGCTAAGCACACAACAAATTTATTTTTTAATATATCACACAACACACACACACATATACACACACAATCCTATATATAAGGGGGGGGGGTGATATATCACACGCACACACACACCAGATAGATAAACAAGTAATACAAATTGTCTGCAGAGTCATTATTGTTTCAGTTCACTTTTCTCAATTGTTAACCCTGGAAATAAAACTTGCAACATACTAGGATGACATAGGAGTCTGGGTTCCATTTAATCTCAATTTTTTCCCCTTAATAAATATTTAGGAAAATAGTAGAAAGCTTTTCCTACTTCATTGGGTCTTTTCAGCACTGTCAGGCTGCAGCAAGCAGAGACAGGTAGTCCATGATCAGTCTGTACCTGAGTGACGAGTTCCTCAGACTGTTGAGTTGGCAGCTTTATAGGATCAAGTAGGGAACCCTCTTGGTCCCCCCCCCACTGCCACCTGATTCCTACTCAACTGGTAGCTCCAATATCACCCTCTGGCCACCCACAGCAGAGGCATTACAGCACAGCAAAGAGCAAGCCAGCACCTTCCTTCTCCGGTAGGCACTGCAGACAGCAAGGCACCTGGATCCTGTTGCTGAAATTCCCAGTTCAAGAATCCTGGCGTCGTAAGGGCAAGCCTCATTGCTTAGTGAAGATGGTTATATAAAATACCCACTTCAGTCAGAATGAACGTCTCCTATTCTCCTGAGTGCAGCCTTCTTGTACCCTGTAAACTAGGCATGTCTTTCTGTACATCTCCTGTGATTATTTTAATATATATATATATATATATATATATATATATGTGTGTGTGTGTGTGTGTGTGTGTGTGTGTGTGTAACGCCCATGTCATGTTGAGTGCTAGCAGACCTGCTCCTTCCCCACTTTTTTGCCCCTCAGTCTCCTCACCAAAGAGGGACTGATGAATTATGCAAATGTGGCTCATGCATAGTGATTCCGCCTCCCCCCCACAAAAAAAAATGTGCGTGCGGCATGGCCCCATTATCCCACTGGTGGAAAGGCTGCCCTGCCTATTTGGCATGGTGAAAATTAATTGCTATTAAAGCTTGAGCTTTGAACTTTTACAAACTTTCAAATTTTTCTGCATGTCTACACTGCTCAAGCTTCAACTGAAAACAAAAATTAGCAAAATTGGTCTTGTAGATATAGAGTAATAAGGCTTACACTACCGTATTCTTATGTAAGATTATACACACACACACACACACACACACAGCATTCCATGCCACTCTCTCAACACTGAGTCACACTCTTGTGTGACCAAGAAACAGAATACAGGCTGTGGCTATGTGGATGAGGCTGCAACTCCCAGCATCCCTGACCATTGGCTATGCTGGCTAGTCTGATAGGACTTGAAGTCCAAAACATCTGGAGGGCACTAGGATGGGAAAGCTGCTTTAACCCATAAAAGTGAATGGATGCCACTCCCTTTTATGTGACAAAGTGAAACTCTGCATTAGGCAACACAGTTGCAGTGAGGGAGAATTGGATATTGGGTGGCCCAATTCTCACAAATTTTGCTCCCACGGAACATACAATGCATCTTGATAAGCAGAGAGCCAGTGTGGTGTAGTGGCTAAAGTGTCGGACTGGGAGTCAGGAGATCCAGGTTCTAGTCCCCACTCAGCTATGGAAACCCACTGGGTGACTTTGGGCCAGTTACAGACTCTCAGCCCAACCCACCTCACAGGGTTGTTGTTGTGAGAATAAATTGGAGAGGAGGAGGATTATGTACACTGCCTTGGGTTCCTTGGAGGAAAAAAGGCGGGATATAAATGCAATAATACATACATACATAAGCAGAGCACTAACTCACACACTACACCTTTGCAATGCACAAGCCTTCCCTTCCACCACTGCCCTGCCCCGCACCTATTATAATGGCAGACATTTTTTAAGTAAATAGCAACTCACCGTGTCTTCTGAGCAGTTTAGGAAGGTTTCCCCGTATGGAGATATGGGAGGTGGCTTTTCTTCAGCGGGATCTCCTTTAAAAGTAAACAAGGGTTGCTTCAGATGTGCACATATATCACTCAGTTTCTCTAACACGTGATAACTTGTAGCTGAATGTGTGGAATGACCCAGGTAAGAGTACTGAAGCTGAGTTGCCGTGAAGTGCGGTCAGTTCGGTCTCGGATGGCTCATTCACACATGCAAGTCAATGTTTAATCTTATAATTAAATCAATGGATCGACGAACATGCAATGCATGCCGACAGCCTAAGAGATTTCAGATTAGCATACAATCCTGTTCTGAATGATTATATTTCTAGTGAGCAGCAATCATCTCTCCGTTAAAGCCAACTAAAAACACAGGAAGCATACCAACACTACCCATTCATGCAGATGGGCTCCCAGTGATCAAGCCCACAGTCCTGTATTTAGTTATGCCTATACCAGTCCCTTTTAATATATGCCTTTAAACTAAAAAAAAAAGGCTATCCAATGCTAATCTGGTGTACTTGGCATTTGTTTCACTGGAACATGCTTCTAAGCAAGCCCCAGGGATGCAGCCTAACTTCATTAAAACTTTTGCTAAAGCTGATGCTCAAACTCAGTGTCTCCACTTACTTGGAATTATAGTAATCTCTGCTGTTATTTAGAGTGTTTTTGCTATATTCTAGACAGGTTTGACCCCAGTCTGATTTTCTCCCATTGAAAAGAAGTCAAACGTGTCAAGGGACCGTCCCCTCTATTTCTGGGATTGGATCCAGGTTTAAGCCAAGCAATTGGGCAGGCAGAAGTGGAGTTCCCTGAGGAAGGCAGATCCTGGATCCATTCCCTGGTATTCAGGCTGTGAGGGCTGATGCTTGGAGAACCAAAATGGCGCCATGGATGCATTAGAGGAAGGAATCGGCAGTTTTGGGGGAATTCCAAGTTTGCAGAAATAAACAGGGAGGGTGGGAGAACCCCTCCAAAACAGCCTACTGTGAACTGAGTTTGCTCACCTGTCACAAAATGCTGACCGATCGCTGAAGGGAGAAAAATGGCTCACCAGTATCTCAGGACGCAATCTGATACTTTCTACTTGGGAGTAAATTCCATTGAACACCCTGGGACTTACTTCAAAGTAGATGTGCATAAGATTGCATGAAAAAAGTACAATACTCAGGAGCAGAATACAGGCATGTGCCACGCTCAGTCAATAAAGGCTCACAAAGCCTTTATTCACAAAGTGGCTCAAAATATAAGGAGATTAAATAAATCATCCAAATGAGATCCTGAGATCCCAGTGATACAGGGCGGGATACAAATGTTTTAATAAATAAAATAATAAAGTTGTTGTTGTTAGATGAGTACCACAAGCTTTAAAACTATGGGCAAAATCCAACTAAAGTCCTCCTTAGAGTAGAACTATTGAAATGAATGGGACTTAAGTTAGTCATGACTAGTTTAATCCCATTCATTTCAATGGTCTATGCTGAATAGGACTTCAGTTACATTCTACCCTTAAAAACAGCCAGCTTGAGCATTTAAAATTACATTTTAAACTCTGAAGAGGACTGGAAGAAGAACAGAATGGGGGGAAAGCAATGCGTCTCAGCACAAAGGAAATCACCTCCCACATTTCTTGCAGTGCAACCTTATACATGTCTGCTCAAGAGTAAACCCTACAAAATTCAATGGTACTTTAATTTGGGGGGGCCAAATCTGGCCTGACTGGGGTCCCAATCCAGGCCTCCAAGGTTCCCCAACTGGTCACATCCCCTTTACCCCAACCACCAACGATCCGGTGGTTTCCCAGCTTTTGTGCAGTTTTTCCCCCATTGCAAAATGAGCCAGTATGTGTAGTGGTTAGAGCGTTGGACTGGGACTCGGGAGATCCAGGTCCTAGTCCCCATCCCGCCATGAAGCTCACTGGGTGACTCAGGCCACTCGCAGCCTAGCCTATCTCACCGGGTTGTGGTGAGGATAAAATGGAAAGAAGGACAGCCTTGGGTTCCTTGCAAGAGAAAAAGAAGTGGGATATAAATGTAATTTTAAAAAAGAAAAGAAATATCTGTGCAAAGACTTAATTGCTGGCAGTAACAGCTTTAAGCTAAAATATGCTGGAATTTGGGACACATCCTTTTTGTCTCCCTCCCTTCTTTTGGGCCCCACCCATCCAAGAGCATCTCCAAAACGGAATTCGGTCCTCAGGCTGAAAATGATTTTACCTCCCTGGTGTATAATGTTAAAGCCTTAGACACTCTGGGCATCTTGTCAGTGCAAGACATGCCCTCCTCTTGCAAGAACAGCTGGACACCCCACATAAAAAACATACTGCAAAAGAGAGATCGCTTTTATATACAGCAAATGAGTATGTATAGCTACATGGCACTTAACTCGGCCTCCATCTGCTGCTAAAATTCTAATTCAACAAAAGAAAATGCAGTTGCGCATGGTCCAATATATACAACTCCCTGCCCTGGTTAGCGTGATCCGCAGGGCCGCTGTGAAAGCTGTGTGGGCCCTTGTCTATACGACAGCGGCATTGCTGCGCTCGGCGGAGCGAGCCGGGGTGCAGCTGCATTGATGCTCCTTCCCAGCGTTTATATGGGAAGGAGCACAGTTACAGGTTTACAGGTGCCACCACGCACGCCCACCCGAGGCACCTGGGAGCATCTGCACCCCCTCCTATTAGAAACTCTCTCTATACATAACTCTGTTAGGAGGTGTGTCAAACCTGGGTTTGGAGGTGTGTCAAACCTGGGTTTGGAGGTGTGTCAACAAGTTCTGGATGGGGTTACACTCCCCCTGAAAGACTGTGTTCACAGCTTTGGGGTGCTTCTGGATCCGTCACTCCAAATGACAGCCCAGATAGATGTGTCAGCCAGGAGTGCCTACTATCAGCTTCGGCTGATACACGAGCTGCGCCCCTTCCTAGAGTTGGAAGACCTAAAGACGGTAGTGCACACACTGGTAACTTTGAGGCTCAACTTCTGCAATGCGCTCTACATGGGGCTGCCTCTGTGCCTAGTCCGGAAACTTCAATTAGTCCAAAATATGGCAGCCAGGCTGGTCACTGGTACACCTAGGGGTGACCACATTACACCAGTTTAAAAATCTCTTCAATGGCTGCCGATTAGTTTCCGGGCAAAGTACAAAGTGTTAGTTATTACCTTTAAAACCCTACATGGTTTGGGTCCAGGCTACCTGCGGGATCGCCTTCTCCCGTACAATCCGCCCCACACACTCAGGTCCTCTGGGAAGAATCCACTTCAGCTGGCAAAAACTAGATTAGCAACTGTTACCCAGAGGACCTTTCCTTCCGCTGCTTCCAGACTGTGGAATGGCCTGCCAGAGGAGATTTGTCAACTTGACAGTCTTTTAGAATTTAAAAAAGCAATAAAGACTGATCTATTCCGGCAGGCCTATCCAGTGAAATTTTAGAATGTTTTCGGGATGTTTTAAACGTTTTAATCATGTATGGTATGTTTCAATCCATTTTAATGTGTATTTTATATCATGTTTTTATACTGTTTTATACTTTGAATTGTTTTCGTTTTTGTGAACCACCCAGGAAGCTTTGGCTATTGGGCAGTATAAAAATGCAATAAATAATGATAATAATAATAATAATAATAATAATAATAATAATAATAATAATATAGAAAGATAGCAGCAAAGTAATATCCTTGGATATATATTAAAGTGTTTCTTTATGTTGAGTTTGAAGAAAGTATTAACAACAAATAACTTGACTACAAAAAAACAGTCTGTACTTTCCTTAATACAGACAACACGCGACAACCACAGAAGAGCAGTTAACTGCCTTTTCCAACTGCAACGGAACAGAGCAGAAAACCCCCTCCCACGTTATACTGCTAGAATGTTGGGCAGGATCTACACTATTCATTACACCGTTGTTTAAGTGCATTGTTGCGTCCTCCCTTGCTACGTTACAAAATGCAACTTGAGCCCAGTCAATCGAAATACCTTTTCTTCTATCGTTTTACCCCGGCACACTCTTCTTTAGAACATTCTTCATTATGCTCATACCGGCTCTGAAGTAAACCTCCTTCTTCCGGTGACTCTGAGCTAGACCTGCCGGGATAAGCCGGCAGGGAGGCAGGGCGACGCGTAGGGACGAGGGAAGCCCTGCAGCGTCTTAAAGGGGCCACGTGCGCCCCGAAAGATAAGCGGTTTTTTAAAAAAATTAAGCCTCTGTCCCCTCTTTCACCGCCCTCCCTCCCCCTCCCCCTCATCACGCTGTGCCAGCTCTCCCTCCCCTAGAAAAGCCCTCACTTGTCCTAATTAGGAAGCAAAGACCATGGTCACGAGACATGACTTTGAAAGACGGCATTGAATACAACGAAAGGTTGGGGCACATTGTTAGTTTTAAAACGATTTTAACAGAAAGTGGAACGGTTTTAAAAGTCAGAAGAAACGTAACAACAACAGCATCACGTGACTGCTGACGTCATCTCTGCCAACTTGTTACGTTTCATCTAGACAAGTGTAGACGGGCTAGGTCTAACTTGAATCAGACTATGCTTAATGCAATATTTCTAGCACCTCCTCTCTGATAAGTGGGGTGCTGTTGTTTTTTAATGGGAAACGTGTTTTTTGTTTGTTTAACTGTAAATGTGAAGGATCGCATTTGCAGCTAACGGGGTGGAGGAGGGGAGATGCAATCCTTCGCATCTAAAGATTAAAAATACTTTTTAAAAAAGGGACGTGGGAGTGGAGAGGAACAGGGCAGCCAGAGCGAGCTCTGAGGTAGGAGAGCCGGCTGCCCTGTTCCTCCCTCCTCCCTGGTGCTCCCAGCAGCTGACTCCATGCTGCCCTGTTCCTCTCTCCCCAGCTGCCGCTGGCGGGAACACCAGGGAGGGGGGAGGAACAGGGCAGCCGGCTCTCCTACCTCTGAGCTCGCTCTGGCTGCCCCGTTCCTCTCCCCCCCCCCCCCCCATCCACCCCCTTCCCCCTTTAATATTTTTTTTCTTAAAAAGCCTTCACAGAGGCATGGAGCTAAAAAAGTCGGGTTAAGTCCCCGACTTTTTTAGCGAGGAGCTTTGGGGCTTTGCCCCCGGATTCCTTCGGAGTGGCGGCTGCATCATGTAACTCACCTGCCGCCACTCCGAAGCTACCCTGGGGTAAAGTGCCCATGTAGACGTCCCCAGGGTTTCAGGGTTATATGAAAGCCATTGTAAAGTGGACTGAATGAGGTTAGAAATTCTAACCCACGTTTTCAAGGTGCCCACTTGCAACTGTGTCATTGAACAGACAACAGCTTTTCAACAACACCACAGCATTTGTACCTTTTGACTTAGGAGTCCAAGGATCTCTCCTCGAACTCTTAAAACTAAGAGGGCCTGTAATTATTTTCAATGGGAGTTTCATTAGAGCTTTTCCTTTTCTTCCCAATCTTGACAGCCAATCAATTGAAACTCATTATTCCTTGAAGAGTACTGGAAAAAAGTTGCTAGCCGTTATTTTTCAAGACAAAACACTTTGAAATCTAAACATTAAAAGAATCAAACGGAGGCCCAAAAAAAACCCCACACACAGAAAAAGGAAACCACAGCCTTCAAAGCAGTCTCATGGTTTCCAAGGTGTGGAGGAGGGAAACTGTTTCATGGTTTTTAAATGCCTAAAGCTGACGTTAGGGCTATTTTGCAAAGCACAAAAACTGCCCAAACATGTACAGATATGCCTTAAGTAGAAGCAAGCAAAAAGTTCACTCCAAGTGGTTGAACAACTCTGTTTATAACTCTTCACAGCAGTAGATTGAACACTGCTAACTCCCCGTAATTCTCTTCCCTCAGGTAGACTGTCAGTTATTAAATTAAACACCATAGCCAGAATCCTAAGGACTACATTACTTAGCTGTGCACACTCAAGGGGGTTCATACTTGGGTTTTCCCCACACAGCATGTACAGCAAACCAGTTTCGAAACCAGATAGAGCAGGGATACAGGACTTTAGGCCTGGGGACCAAATCCAGTAGCCCTGGAACAGCCACCTATGAAGGAGCCAGTCGACATCCATCACTCACCGTAGTTTGCTGGGGAAACTTTCTTTTATTTTAAAGTCTGTGCTGGCTTTTTTTTTTAAAGCACATTGTGTTATTGCTGCCAATTTGTGATTTGCAGTGTGATTTGGGTTTTGGTTTGATGATATTTGAATAGTTGGCTTTCGAGTGGCCTTCAGCGCTCTGCAGGAAGGCAACAGACAAATACTGTAAGCGTACAGTGAGTTAGGAGTGCGGATGTGGATTGGGGATTGCATGAGATGTGATGGGGGAAACTGGTAGAGGGTTTCCTGCTTCATTGGGTTAGATGGCCCTTGAGGTCCTCTCCAATTCTATGAAATGAACATAATGAAAATCTCTTCTCCCCAACCCCACCCCAGCATCATACACATTCACACACCAGCTTGTACACGAAAGAAAGGTACAGCTGCTACACACCTCTTTAAAGTAATACCTGCTTTTACGCCAAGATACATTTTCCTTAGAGTCTAATTAGATGGCACAGAGTTATGGACCCACATGTTAGAACGCCGCTCATGCAGAACAAGTACAAAGCAAGGAGAAGGAGCTGACCAAAAGTGAAGAAGCGGGTGGGAAGGTGTTGAACCTTTCTCCACCCCCTGCGTCCCCACCTGTTCTATATACGAATTCACCATCTATTGCCTGCTTTATATTTTGTTTGGTGGCTTAGAGCGTTATATATGGGCAGCATTGAACCAACAATCATTTCTCAAAGAAAGCCATGATTAAAGGCCACTGAGAAGTTCAAATCAGCCTTGCGTCAGAACAGTACACTGCAAACGGCTTTGTAGTGTGAAAGTAACACCAGAGAATACACAAGTTACTCAGACATCCTGTTTCCACGGGTTTCCTATCCGAGCAAATTTTGCACATCTCCTTCACAAGGAAACACATCAGTCATGCCAGCAGTGCAACTGCACATGAATTTCCCTGGGAGGGAAGTGTGAGCTCCCCTTTCTAGTCCTTTGAAGAAATCTCCAGCCCTGTTTCTCCATCACAACTCAAACAGCACTGTGCTCTCAGGTGGATATTGATATAAAAGCAAAGCTAACACTTCTGTCTTTCAAATAAGAACGTTATGATTCAAGAAATGCAAGATCCTTTGTTTATTATTACCGCCTTCCTGACATTCTCCTTATTACTTTGTATTGCCATAATAGGAAATTCAGTACCAGATTTGCTTTTATTCTTATTATTCTCTGACTTATTCTTTCTGATAACTCAGCATAACTTATAATTAATCACAAAGTACAACTCACGTCTTTGTTTAGTATGACTCTCAGTACAAGGGATACTTAAACCATTCACATTTCTTCTTTCCTGTAGGGAGCTGTAAAGATACCAAAGAGGAAGAAAGAAATATTAGGGAGAACATCCATTTACCTATTCTGTTAGAAATATACACTTAAAATATCTAGTTGAAACACCTTTAAAAAGTTGGTTCATTCACATAAACCTAGCAGTTACACTATGTCCTATTATTATTATTATTATTATTATTATTATTATTATTATTATTTATTCAATTTGTATTCCGTTCATATACAGAATACTCTAGGTGGAATTTATTTATTTATTTCCATCACAATTAATATTTTGATCCAAAACATCTTACTTAACTAGTATAAGCATCTAATCTGAAGTCAGTATAGAACTGGTTAAATGATTAATTACGGATGCAATGAATATCTGCGTTTTGAGGGGGTTTTATTCCCAATGAGAACAGCAGCATATTTGCAGCTATTGAGAAATGTTCTGAACAAAGCAACCCTAATCCAAACAGATCTACATAAAAGCAGTTACTTGCTGCACGGATAAACCAACTACACAGAGTGGGGAACAATGTCTAATGGTCCAGTTTTGCAGAACAGCCCGTGACCATGTACAATAGCAAGCCGGTCACCACTTTGATAGGAACATCAATCTTCTCAACACCAAATGCAATAGCACATTGAATGGAAAACAGTGCACACTTATTCTGGGATGTGAACTCACCATTTGGAAAAATCCTATCTTCGCAAAATATTGCATCTCCGTCTTTGTATATTAGTGACCCATGTTCAATTAGAAGGAAATGTTCCCTTAAATTGTGGTAAGCTTCACATACCTTCAGCAATAATGCACTAAAAATATAGGGCCTCTCCAAGACTAGAGAGGCCAGTTCACGCAGCCACTGTAAGCCAGAATGGCTGAGAATTCTAACTTACCATGAACAAGCAAGCATTCAGGGTTTGTTCTTGGTTTATGAGTCTGGCTTATTAGGAGGACACAGATTGGATGTACTATAAATAAAACCTGGACAAAGATTGGCTGGTTTGTTTAGCCCAGCGATGGGTGACAAGTGTCCTACAGGCTGCATATGGCCCCCTCCGACCTGCCAAATTTGGGATGATCTAGAAAAATAATGTTATTAAAAACAGAGGAGAAAAATGCTGTATGTAGCTGACATGGTGCACCAAAAGGGTCAAATATAGCTTGCAAAGTAAATTAAATTTGTCCCTTTGGGCACTCTGTAGCTGCTACAGGGGGCAGGAGGATTAATTTTCCTCTCCCAGAGTGTGGTGGTCCCAGTTAGAATCAAGGCTGTACAGGCTTACAGTAGAGTAAAAAAAAAAAGTAATCCTGAGCTACACGTATGTAATTTGTGTATTGTGTAGTTTCTCTCTAAAGGTTAACTTAGCCTTTAAAAGTCAAAAAGATTACTTCACATGAAAAAGCTTTACACAAACTTGTTTATAATCCCAAAACAGCCACAACAAAATCGGAGCTAACGTGTTCACACTTGCCATCCTGCTTTGGGGCAGATAAAACCATGATCTTGTACATTTTCCGCACAGCACAGATGTACGTTTCAGGCATTTGGTAAGTTACGCCTCCTATGCTAAAACGGCCCCCAGAACACTCACAAAAGAAAAAGTGCTAACTCTTTTGCGGGTAACCTAGAAAGCTTCAATAGACAGACCATTCTTCCGCTTGTTGCTCAGGTTCTGGAGGTCCAATCTTGTGACGAAGGCAGACGTAACAGCATAATTGTGGTCATTGTGGCAGAGCTGGTTTGAACAGACATTTGCTCCTTAGAAAACAGATCCTGGAAACTAAAAAAGAAATGTGTTTTCAAACCACTCCTACCACACTTAAGGGTGAAGACGGATGCCGTGTGTTTTACATTGCTAGAGGATCATGGTTGCTGTTTCCTTCTCAGAGCACTCGAGCGATATGTGGAATCCATAAACATCACATACAGGCGACCTGGTTACTCTCCAATCCAGCCTCATCTGTAATGTTTTAGGATGGAGCTCCAGGGAAACAGTAGCCACCACGATTGGCAAGGAGAACCCCCGAGTAGCAGAGAGACTCCTTCACATTAGGGATGCAAAACATCTTTCAGCCTGAGAGCCGTATTCCATTTCAGAGAAGTTCTCGGGAGGTGCATTCCAGAAGGCATAAGGGTAGGCCTGGCAGAAGGGGCAGCGGCAAGGAGAGCGGGGGCAAAATACCGAAAATAACAGGATATTTTAGCTTAAAGCATTTACTGCCAGTAATTAGGAGAGGCATTTCAACCATTTAAAATGGGGGCAGGGAACTGCACAAAAGCCAGGAGACCACCAAAGAGTTGGTGATTGTGGAAAGGGGGCGTGGCTTTCTGACGAAACCCCCGAGGGCTGGATCTGGCCCCTGGCCCTGAGGTTCTGCAGCCCTGCTTTAAATGCAGAAGGCCCCAGTGTGATCCACAGCACCTCCAGGTAGGACTGGAAAAGATGCCTCTCTGAAACCCTGCAGAGCTGAGGCCAAAGCTAGAGAGCCCATTGGTCTGACTAGGTAAAAGGCAGCCTCCTACATACGAGAAGTAGAAGAAGATGTGACAAAAATGCTGGGAGACCATCCTCCTGTCTAAAGCAGCTTCATGCATTATGGGTTGGTCGACGGGAAGAGAAAAGTGTTGGTAGAGCCATTCCACAAATCAGTATCATGGGCCTGGTGTGGCCTGTGTGTGCTCTGTTCCATCTGGAACGTTGGCTCACCCCACCTCAGAATTTGGAAAACAAGAGAGCCTTTTTAATTTGTGGAATGTCTGTTTCAATTTGAAGAGTGAGGTGATGCTCTTAGAAATGCCTTCGGCTATTAAAAAAACACCAATAAATCAGCGACAGCCGCCCCTACCCCATCCTAGAAGTAGTCAGGCTCAAAATTCCACCCACCTGACCTATTCAACGCGGCTGTTCCAAAACTTTGCCTGCCTCCTGGCAAATTTTTCAAGATCACAATGGCCATTCTGATGCTTCGGAACTTGAAATGACCGGGAACAAGGCAGGCTTCTATGACTGAAAGCAAGGCAGGCTACTCAAAGGGAGCAGAGGAATCACAAGGAACTTATTTATTTAAGGAAGGCATTCATCAAAAGCTTCTGAACTTAACAACTGCTCTCGTTCAGTTTCAGTGGTGCCACTGGACACAGGTCTAGGGCCCTAAATGCTTTCACCAAGTGTGTGTGTGTGTGTGTGTGTGTGTGTGTATATATATATATATATATATATATATATATATATATTAAAGAAAGCCTTTCAGAAATGGTGGGCCACACTGCAGGAAAAACTGTAGTCACACCTGCCATTTTCATTGTTTCAGAGGGCCTTTAGAAGCCCCACATGGGCCCCAAAGCATTCTGGAAAATCAAGACATCGGGCATACCTAGGGATGGGTGAACAGTCTGGTCACACTTTGCTCTGCCAGTTACCCAACCCTAGTGGGCGTGCAGTGTGAGCCACACAACAGTCCACTGGTGCTGGTGACAGCTCGTGCTATTTCTCTCTCCATGAACCATGATTTGGCAAAATCACAGCTGGGAATATCTATGGAAATCGAGATTAATTACGCCTCAATTTTGTGCGAATTTGTGATATTTACAGAAGCGTTTTTGCGCAAATCCTGATTTACATAAATATTCCACGCTGCAATTTTGCACAAATCCCGATTTGCACAATTTTTTTTTAAAGAAGGAAGCCGAGAACTTATCCAACTCGGTGCGCACCAAGTCAAGCCAGCTCAGGGATCCGCAAGCTGGCATCCAGGATGCCCGAGTTGGTGAAAACTTGCTGAGCTCCACCCCCAACCTGGGTTCTGCCAACATTCCTAGGTGCAACTGCAACATATCCAACCTCTTCAAAAAATAGAAAAGATGCCCTGCTTGGGGGCAGAAAGTGAGATGGTTGTGGGAGAAGAGCGAATAGAGAAGCAGCAAAGAAAGAGTATGTATCAGAGGAGAGAAAAAGCACACACACAGACTGTGTCAGTGAAGAGTGCTGAAGAGCCCCCACAATCTGACAGAAAAGCAGGAACAACAACTATAATTTCATAGGGATGGGCATCTGTGGCTCTCCAGATGTTGCTGGACTAACTCTCATAAACCGTTACTGCTGGCTAGGCAAAAAAATATGCGAGGCCACCTGGTCCAACCCTGCTCTATCCCAGTATCTGGAAACTTGAGGGCAATTCCACCACACAAATGTAGCGCATTTGCCTGACTCCTTCGTATTTGACATATGACAACAGCAACAGTCCTATCTGGGCATTCAAAACTAGCCTTATCTAATCACAGAAGCAGGGAACGGGGACATGCAATGAAGGCCCTACATTGTGCGTGTTATGTAGGACCCCCCTCCCCATCAAAGCATGGCAAGAACATCTGTGGAGTGGAAGTCTATAAGCGAAGAGGAGGCCTATACCATAGCTCACTAGTAGAGCACATGCTTGGCATGCAGAAGGCCTCAGGTTCAATCCCCAGAATTACCAGTTAAAATGATCAGGTGACAGGTGATGTGAAAGACCTCTGCAGGAGGCCCAGGAAAGCCTCTGCCATGCATAATACTCCTAACAAAGACTCCTAGTATAAGGCCCTTTCCTATGTGCTTACAATCTACATTTTGCCAGAGGGGAAGACAGCACAGGAGAGAGGGCAGAGGCAAAGGTAACATATGCACAAAGGCAACTGGATATATTTAGGCTTAGTTTCAGTATCTTTTCAATTATAAGGACTAGAAACTTACCCTTAAAAAAAAGACTCAAAGAAAAAGTGCAGATCTAGTATTTTCTTTCTGACTCCCAGCGGGTTCACAGCCGGACTACTGCTACATTCCAGTGCAGAAGTATGTCAACTGTTGATTCTAGGCCCTTCTCTACTCCTAGTAAACTTTCTAATGCTAGGTTGATAAACTAAAATGCAAAACTCGTTTTACAGCTCCGAACATAATATATGCTTTTCATGTAGGCTGAATGTCATTTGATGTTGCCTCAAATCAGTTAGGTTTCTCATTTTAGGATGTCTTTAGGATGTTTTAATAATGTATACTATATTTTTAATTCAGTTTTATGTATTTTATACTTATTGTAGTTCCCTGCCTCGATCTAAACGGAGAGGCGGGTAAGAAATATTGTTGTTGTTGGTTGTTGTTGTTGTTGTTGTTGTTAGCAAACTATGGCTCATTGCTTTTCTTAAAATTTCCCCTTCCCACCCAAAAAGAAGAGTATTTTTTCATTCAGTCTTGCTAGGAAAAAAGGCACCACTGAGACAGTATCAAACTATTCATCTTTTGTAACATAACCTAACAAAACATGACAATCCTTTGGAATCGTTAGGACTCGCAATCAATTTCCTGTTTTCAAAACGCTTCAGTAAGAATTCCCTACAGACTTTTCCTGTAAAAAGCAAGAAATGCCTTGATGCAGGCGAGAAAAGATGCCTTTATAACAGCAAAAAACAATGGCAAAAGTTTTACTAGTATCGGCTCGGTTTCAAAAGCTTAGATTCCCATCATTTGTTTGATTCTAAGATTAACACCCAAAAGACGTCCACAATTGTCTCGTTGGGCTTGGAACTAGATTGGTATTGATTCAAAAATGGGACTGTCATGGAAAACAGGAGCTCTATGTTTCCTCTTCCTCTTTCTCCCATATGACCAACCGCTATTCAACATGAAATGTACAGCTACCACACTGTGAGTTTCATACCCTCACTGGACTTCATTTAATCCAAGTTGCTGCAGCAGCAACAATAGTAGTAGCAACATCTGATTTATTTTCAGCCTGTCTTTCCACAGCTTATGCCACCCACCAAAGAGAGCCTCCAGTCGCCCACACATTCAGCTCCAGGCTGTTTCTCCTCCAAGCCTGGATACAAGAGCTGCAGAGCATGCACTAGAGGAACGGAGCGCAGACAGCAATGGGAAGCTTTGCATGCACAACAGGCCTAGCAAAGCTTGAGGAATTTGATCTTTGCAAATCCTAATATAAACGTGATCTGATCTACACGTGTGATTGGAACTTCGTTATCTGCCTTCTCAAATGTTCCGACACAATCCTCCATCGTAGCTCAAAAAGGAGGGCTTTCTCCGCTGTGGCACCCCGGTTGTGGAATGAGCTCCCCAGAGAGGTCCGCCTGGCGCCTACACTGTACTGCTTTCGTCGCCAGCTGAAGACCTTTTTATTCTCTCAGTATTTTAACACTTAATTTTAACTTAAATTTAAATTTTACTGTTCTACCTCTGTATTTTAATCTTATATCAATTTTGTTGCGTGGTTTTATCCTGGTTGTGCTTTTTATACTGTATTTTGTAATTGTGCTTTTAACCTGTTGGTTGTTTTATTATGGTTTTAATTTTTGTGAACCGCCCAGAAAGCTTCGGCTATTGGGCGGTATAGAAATGTAATTTTAAAAAAACAAAACCAAAAAACTACCGTAGACATACATGGAAATAAAGTTAGAAATGCAAAATTAAATATGATGTTCTGTGCAGGTTTTTAAAAAGAAAACCCCCCACAGATAAAGCATAAATGGGATGGAACAGATTTATGGGTCTAAACCTGACATAGACTAGAAATAAGACTACTTCCTCCATCCTTAGCAGCATCTATTTCCTCTTTCTCCTACACCTCCTGGCTGAAGACGATGGGTGTTGTAGTCCAACGCATCCAGAGGAAGATAGGCTAGGGAACTGTGGCCTACAATAATTTTCTTCCTCTTTTTCCCCTTGCCAAGCAAACTGCCTGGGCAGTTGGTACATCGGTTTTGCTCCTTGTCTAACAGCTATGCATTTTTTCCTCTTTTTTTGGAAACAGAAAGGGGGGCCCAATCCAGATTTTAAAGTCCCTCTATCCCCCACGTTAGGGTCCTGATGAGGCTCCTGCACCTAAAAAATGAAAAAGAAAAACGACATATCTGCTAGACAGACATTTAAAGTAATGTCCGTTTTGGCCTTTACATAAGGTTAGTAGTCACTTCTTCGCCACAGGATACCCTGACAGCAGTAGTTCCATGGAGAGAGCTAAAGATCCCTAACAAATTCCTCAGCAAATTTAGATCACCAATGTTTCTACAGGGGAGGGGGAATTTTAGGGTGTGGTATAGGGTAGAAACCATAACAATTAAACTGGTATTAAAACCAAGTTAAGTTAGCAGTTCACATATGCCCTATGTTTTTGTCTTCAAATTTGTATCACCACTTGCTACATGCACTGAAATAGACAGAATTATGTATGTTACAACCTGAATTTTTAAAGGATTGCAGCATTAAATCAAAATGTTTTGATTAATCAAAGCAATGGAAACCAATTAAACCCTAAGTCAACCTTCCGCAACCTGATGATGTCCAGATGTGTCGTACTGCCACCCCCATCATTCCCAGCCAGCATGGCCAATGTGTCTTGCAGATATAGTTGCACTCCCTGCACATCTGGAGGATACCAACTTGCCCTAAACAATGTACAGTTCAGTCGCTAGATCCCTATCAGTATGATTTTGAACATTCTCCTTCAACCTGGTTCCCACCAGATGTGTTGGACTGCAATGCCCATAATCCCCAGCTAGCAATGACTAGGGAGGATGGATTTTTCAGTGGAACACATCTGGAGGGCTCTAGGTTGGGGAAGGCTGTCTTGGAAGATTGCTGGGGCAGAGGAGGGAAGAGAAGGAACACAAGAGTTATCTGCTCAGTATATCTGCTTTGTATAACAGACTGTGTATTAAGTTACAATGACAGCAATGTTCTCTATACCTGCAACGCACTTTAAATAAGGGGTGACAAAATAGGAGCTCTCTGTAGATTTCACAGCTGTGCTGGCAACACCACTGTGTCATTCCATATCCCCAAAAGTTCCTTTACAATTTGAAGGACACGCAGACATCTAAAATCTGTTCTAAACAAGCCAGAGGCAAATTTCAAAGTCGGGGGGGAAAGGAATCTGTCCCCTGACCATACGTAAGGAGAATAATAATATATAGCAATCTTTTTAAAAATCCAGACATGAAAGAATACTAGATAGATGCACTACACAAGGGCTCGATATTTTACAGAAAGTGCAGGAGGGGGGAGCAAGCATTGACAGACAAGCAAAGGCGTTAACAGCGCTTCAAAACCAGCAGTTTGTCGGTGTCAAGAAACCGTAATGTTCATGCATTGCATTTAATAAAAGAACTGAAGCTGCAAAAGGCGTCCACCGCTGTCTCATTCACTCATCAGAATTACATTGACCACAAATTCCTGACAAGCTGAAATATAGGTGACAAAGAACACAGGTCTGCTGCCAGAAATGATAGCCCTGAATCCGGAACCATTCTTCCCCTTCAAAATGTCTAGTTCAGGAGTGGGCAGCTGCAAGAAATAAAGGGGCCATTTTCACTCACTCACACACACACCTTACAAGTACCCAAAACATTTTTAATTGGCAATGGTGCTTGTAGTGTCTCCAGAGCATTAAATGAGTCAAAATTAGCTTGCAAACAAGCTATTTTTGATGGTTTGGGCACTCTGTAGCCACTAAGGGTGCCATTTTAAAAACAACAACACATTTCTAACCAAATGCAAGGGACACACACGGCCCACATCTGGTCCACTTTACCCAACCCATGTCCTAAATTTATTCCAATGTGCATTTCCCATTGATGGTGCTATATAAATAAATAATAATAATAATAATAATAATAATAATAATAATATGAAAAGGAGGACAGGACTCCTGTATCTTTTAACAGTTGCATAGAAAAGGGAATTTTCCTGTCCTCCTTTTCATATGGTCACCCTACCCATCCCCCAATCCCTAGTATTGGTGGCTGCTGGAAGAGGCAAGGAAACACACAAGAAAGGATGCCAGGCCATGGGGCCCCGTCGAACGAGATGTTATAGAGGGGTGGAGGAACTCACCCCAAGCCTGCTGTTTTCAGCAGCGTCCTGTGTTTCTTGTAACATTGAAGAAGGCCCTTAGACATACTGTTCTGTGGTGGTTTGTATAATATAGGAGCGAACAAGCTACTTTAAAATTCACAGTAACCTAATATCTACTTGTCTACCCACTCTCAACAATTTGATACATGATGGCAAAGAACATGACTGTCTTTATTCACCCTTCCCATGCAACATCCAAAATGGAGAACAGAGTACATCTACGTGAAGATGCAGAGTTGGCAGAAGTGATGTTTCTCAGGCTACGGTCACCAGAAGCCAAAAGGCTCTATTAGCGCTGCAGAACACAAGAGATCCATTATCTCTTTGGAACACCCTTGGGCAGCTGCCAGAACCCCAGCAAGGCCCACTATCTGCTATGCAACCCCTTCAAAAATATTATTGTGCACTGTGAGAGGTGGACTTCAGCTCCCAGCATTCCTGGCCAATGGGCAGCAATGCTGTGGTCTGAAGTCCTTAACAGCTGGTGATCTTCTATCTGCTCACCCCTGCTCTAGAGTAATGCTATCTCAGGTGCATTGTGGGAAAATTCAAATGGCAGTTATCCAGCATTGATCAGTGCATTGCCACCAGGTAGCCCAGTAGGGTGTGGGGGATAGAAGGGTTTAAAGAGGAGTTTAAAGAGGAGGGTTAGAAGGGTTTAAAGAGGAGTTATCCCCAGAATTGCAGCAGAGATGAATGCAGCATTTCTGCAGGAATGAGAAGAGTTGAAACTCCATATGTACCTACTCATGCGTTAAGGTAATCTACAGGGGCACTCCTCCAAGTGTCCCGTCAACTGAAGTTTTGAGGGCCACAATGAGGGACAGGGCCTTCTCGGTGGTGCCCCCCTGCGCCTACTTCCCCCCACCCCCGTTATGGCATGCTCTCTCTAGAGAGGCTAGCCAGACACCCACACATCCTTTTGGTGCCTGCTAAGACTTGTTTATCTTCCCAAGACTTTGAAAATCGTTTGATTATGATTCCAAGTTATGCATTTTACAATCCGTTGAACATCTAAGATGTTGGGAGTATCTATATTTGCAAAGATCTTTCATATATTTTAGTTCTGTGGTATTGATGGTGGTTTTTAGCTAATGCATCAATAACTGCATTTTTGTGCTGGGTCTTCAGTTGTTGTTGTTTTTAAAAAACTGTTGTCTATGCTTTGTTTTTATTGTATTATGTTTTATTTGATTTTTACATTTTGAGTGACACCTACATAATTTGTTTTAGAAGGTATCAAGCAAACCTAAGTAAAAAATGCAGACGTACATACCCAAGCATATATTAAGAGGTACAGAAGGCCAAATTTCCCATACATCTGGTCCCCATGTTTTTGAAATATATTGAATTGCTCCATCACCATGTCCAAAACACCTGGAGGGCACCAAGTTGGGGAATTATGTATATCTTGGTTTGCTCATAAAATCATCATTAAAATTAAAAAGTAAACTCAGTAATTGCGTAATTATTTTCTGAATCAACTATATTTATTTTTATATCAAACATTATAATTTCATGAGCAAAACAAATTACACATAGAATATATTTAGATTCCTGAGCTTCAGCGAGTAGGCCCTGGAACATTTGATCTGAATCATCATAGAAGACAGAAGAAGCAGTAAGAATACAGCATCTGTTCCTGTTTGTAAGGAAGTTTAGGGAAATTTCTAAACCTACTCCTCCTTTGGGATGGAGTCTAGCGAAATCTCATCCGAAGGAAAAACTACTAAGGTTTTATTTAGCTGGGAAAGACTCTCTCACCTATTGGAACAGTAGGCGTCCATATTTAATTTAAGAACCTTTACACAATCTCAGGGTATTGTATGAAGAGTGTTTTATTTTCAGTGTAAATAATTTTCATTAATAAACACCTTAATTTTTGTTCCTTTTGAAAGGTTGTCTCTGCTGGCAGCATCGATGCCATACTTATGCCATGGGAACTAGGCTACTGAGCATTTCTTTTAGATAGAGTTTATTCTAGTGGCAGCAGTTAAAGGTTTTATAGTCGAGACAGAATTCTCTTGTGATGATGTCTAATTGGGAATTTTATTAAGAACAGTGGCAGTGACTTCCATAGACTCAAGTTTGAGGATGACCCAAGTCATGCTCAGTTTTCTCACATGTTGAGAAACTGAGCATGACTTGGAGCATCTGTAAATGACTATCAGTAAAAGATACATTATTTATTTATTTTATTTATTTATTTAATTTATATACCGCCCCATAGCCAAAGCTCTCTGGGCTGTTTACAAAAGTACAAATATAAATGTTTGCCCCTTCTCTTTGCCAAATATGAGTGTTGCTGCTTGGAGACCATTTAATCTGAAATATAGTTCTCCCCCTCCTATTTCACTTTTACTCATCTTCAACTACAAAATGACTTTTGCCTCTCTTCAAAGTCACAAGTGACTCAGAGAAATTGGGGTCTGAAAGTTGCCTCCCACTGTCATCCAAAAGCACGTGCCTTCTACTCTCCAACCCAAAAGCTGACTTGATAAGAGCTGCAAGGACACCAGGTATGATTCTTTGATCCCAGGGCTGGAGGCACGTGGTAACTCCCACAACCCCACAAGTGTGTAGAAAACGGGTAAGACGGAATTACTGTCGCTGAGGCTGGGCGCACTCATTTCTTCTGATCCACCATCATCTCTATGAAAAAGGCTTTGCAAAATTTTGTAGGGCTTCAAAAAGGGTCCTTCAAAGTCTATTCAAACAGAGATGATATTAGAACAAATGAAGCAAGTATATACACAACAGGTGGCAATAGCTCCATCAAACCAATTTGACTGGTCAGTGGGGGTGAGTTTGGGGTGTGTGTGTAATATATAATCTTGAACTATCATCTTTCTCCAGCCTTAGTTCCTTGGGTGTGAGCTGGCCGTTACGGGTAAGATGGAATTACTGTCGCTGAGGAATAATTGTAATAAGGAATGGAAGAAATCACTATTTTTGGATACATATAGAAAAATTTCAAAAAGTGTTCATCCTCCCCCCCCCCCACCAAGATTTCATCATTTCCAGAAATTTTTATATCTCCAGCCTTTCTATAATTTTTTTATTACATGGTTTTTAGAAGTCATTGGTGGGGATGAAAGTAAAAGCTGATGAGCAAGACATAAATAACTTGTCTGAAATATTTTATTCATCCCTTTAAAAGAAAATATTTCATAATCCAAAGCTGTTCAATTTTATGGGGAAAAAACAAAAACAACCCTAGGGAAAAATACTTTCCCCCCCCCCAAATGTTTGTTTTTTTCCAGGCCTTCACATCTCTAGTTTCGTCACATCTACTGGCAGTGGCGGGATAACCTACACTGTTTCTTTCACATACGGATTTTCGATAACAAGTACATTAGTTGACTACTGCAAGATCTCATCAGAACAAGTCCAGAAACACAGGACCCTACAGGACAAAACCTGAACTGTCAAGAACCCACATTTTCTTCCATATTATGAAATGGTGACTCTGCTCACATGTTGGGAAAGTGAGCCTCTTCAAGCATCCCTAAATGATACATTAGATCAATCATTTTAACACAGAACGGAAGAAATAACTATGCTGGGAACCTTACAGGGAGGATAAAAAAAGCATTTCCCCCTAGTCTTCATTATTTCCAGAAATGTTAAATCTCCTTTACGTCTTTTGGGGGGAGTAAAGGCTGGGTAACAATATCTAAACACTTTTTATTAAATATTTTATTCATCATTCTCAAAGAAAATATTTTACAATATAAAGCTGTTCAAATTTTCAGAAAAAAACAAACTAATATGGTCCTGGTGGGGGAGGGGGAAACAGGGGGGATCCCTTTTTACCCCCTTGGCCCTCACATATCCAACTTTCTGGTCACCACAGTGAGCAAGCAAGCAGAGGCCTCAACTCCACTGTTGCCTGGGCCAGAGCGAGAGGCAGGTGAACAAGCAGGTTGAAATGACGGAGCAACTGCAGGGAGGGGGCTGCTGAGGTGCAAGCCATTGCAAGTGCCCAACCGTGCCTAACGACATCAGCTCTGATAGGGCTGCTCTCTAAGAAACTGAGCTGTAATCCAAGAAGCGCCTGCTTCAAGTCTCAGCCCTGCCACAAAATCACTGGCAGGCCTTGGACAAGCCACCAAAACAGCTTCAACCTCCCTATCTACAATATACTGATAAACCTATTGCCTAGATGTACAAGGTTGGAAGGATCACCGAAAGAGTACATATGATGTCCAATGAACACTCACAATGCTCTATATAATACTTAGCATTAGGGATGTCAGGGGTGCCCAACTGAGACCAGGATTCCAACGGACCCCCTCGAGTCCAACGCCCCAGCCACAGTCAGGTGCCTGCAACTCATTTACGGACCGTACTCCAAGTGCCTGTGAGGCCCAACGAGCGGTCAACAGTTGTCCAGCCTCATCCAGAGCCTCTATTGTGCACCATCCAAAGCGTTCACATCTTTACGGCCACACAACCAGGAGAAAGGCGCAATTTCTGAAGTGAAGGTGGACAGCTGTCAAGCACTCCTCTGGCTCGGCTTGCCTCAAAAGAATCTTTCATGGCCCAATGAGCGGGGTAAGCATCCAGATGCAGGGAGTTTGCCCATCCCTACTTAGCATTCATTAGTATTTAAGTAAGTTTACCTTGTTGAAGCTGCAGGCATAGACGAGCCAGGGATTTCTGGAACAGGACGATGCCTAAGCATGAAAGAGCGTGTTGTTCGAGAAGCTGCTTTGGTAGGACTCTGACCACCAGTCCTATACAAGTCATTGTCCACCATTTCACCTTTAAACTCAATGAACGGAGACTTGGGTGGACTATCAGCCAAACTTGCCAGCATCAGGGACTCATCCTGGCTAGACTTCATTTCAGAGGAAGCAGAGGAAGGAGACAATGATGTTTCTTTGGCAGCAACACATGCTTGAAAGCTAACAGCTTCCAGCTGTCCTTTGTCATGCAGATTGTCCATACAGGAGATCTTTTCAGACATCACATTTTTTGGTGTGTTCCCTGGAACAGCAGCAATTTCTGTTGAGGAGTTCAAGTCCTGACAGGTTGAGTTAGAAGAGCCCAAAACTGAAGACACGACTTCCAAGGATTCATGGTCTGAAAGTCCTTGATTTCCTACACACATACAGTTCTTGCCAGAAGCCGTATTTGTCCATTCACCAGATGCCAACTTAGTTGCTTCAACCTCATTTGGATTCAGAAGGTGTGTGTTGGAACTATGGCAGAGTCCATGGGAACGGCTATTTCCTAACTCCTCCGCACCTTCCATTTTCTGGCTTTCAGCGAATGCAGATTTTTCCAGCATTTTTGCAAACTTGGCCTCCAACTGCTTGAGAATTCTTCTGCGGTGCCCAGTAGGAGATATTCCAATTTGTTGAAGCACACGGTTGTTTATCCCTGCACAGTCTTGCAAAGTATTGTAACCAAAGTCTTGGAAGTTCGGAACATATTGTCCCAAGTTGATGCCATCTAAGAATTCTTTGATATCCACATCAATGTCCCTGAATGACATACTGGCAACCTCATTACTCACTCTCTTTCTCAGAGTTCCAAAGAGGCATAACAGTATACACACATATTCAGAATAAAAACAAAATTCCTCTTTCAGCCCTCCTGGGTAGAATGTAATGTCTTCCACAAGTAGTAGCACCACATATAAATGTCATATTCCTTCAAATCCTACAGTATACGGGTGGGGAAGAGAATGTATATTTATATGTTAGAAAGTTTTTCTGTATCCCAAGATCAGTGTTTCCATTGTTATTAATAAAGAACAATCTTTGAAGCCCTTCTAATACTTTCACTGCCAAGGTAAGTATCAACCTAAGGCAAATAGACATCTGCAAACAGACATCATATCTTGCACTGGGAGATTTTAAAACTGGATTTCCAATACATGGTACTCTTCCTCCTAGCATTTAACTCCCAACGATCTGTTTTCACGAAGACAATAGGCTTTTGGGAACTTACTTTCAAAATGGTAGCAAAGCCTAAACATAGCCAACTGAAACGACTTCACATTACTTTCCCATTCCAGAAACTAACTTTTCCAGAATGGGACAGGTCAGCAGAGCTCATGGAAGGAATTCTGCTAACCTGTCCCATTCTAGAAGTGGTCGTTTTGAAGAGTTTCCTGGATTGCGCTAGTTTCCTGCTGTGCTAACGGTTCTTCCTGCTACTGCAGAAAAGTGGTTTACAAATTATAGTAAGCCAAGCCAACATCTGTAGACCCTTGAACATCTCAGTGGTTTATTTCATGGAAACCCTTCAGCAAGATCAACAATTATGTTCACAGCCATGGGAACCATGGGCGCAGCACAGGATTTGATTACAAGTAAATACAGACTGTGCAAGAAATTTGGCACCAGTGTTTGGTAATTCAGTCCTGGCAGGTAGCTTTCACACTAATGACCAACTTCCTTATTGTATAGCTCTTTTCTTTTCTTTTCAAGACACCTTGGCCTGCAACAGTATGCAGAAGAGAAAGTAGTAATTGAAGCAAAATACCAAAAACTGAGGGCAAAAAGATTTTTTTAAAAAACAAAAAACTAGACTATGGAAAACCCCACGTATGACAATACTGGGAACTTCAGCTGGTCCAGAATGCTGCAGCCAGTTATCGACAAAAGCCAGTTACAGGAGCACAATTCCTTTGTTTCATTGGCTTCCCATCTACTTCAGGGCAAAAATCAAAGTGCTGGTTATGACCTCTAATGCCCTATGCAGATTGAGACTTGGCTATCTGAAAGACTTCTCCTATATGAGCCAGTCTGAGGGAGCTCTTCACTCACCGCAACCGCCAGTACAATGTTTGATGAGGACCCAAGAGAGGAGCACCTTGGTGGCTTGTCCCAGGATTTGGAATTCCCTGTAGAGGAAGGATAGGTTGGCTCCCTCTCTGTCCTACCACCAGCAGGCAAAAATGTTTGTATTCAAGTAGGCCTGTGGCATGTAAGTTGATCTGTTGGGTTGGGTGATGTTTTTATTCTTTTACCACCAACTTTAAAATCACTTCACTGGCTGCCAATTAGTTTCCAGGTGAAGTATAAAGTATAAAGCTTTAAAGGCCTACATGGTTTGGATCCAGGCTACCTGCGGGATCGCCTTCTCCCATACAATCCGCCCCGAACACTCAGGTCCTCCGGGAAGAATTTACTCCAGTCATTCACAACTAGGCTGACAACTGTTACCCAGAGGACCTTTTCTTCTGCCGCCCCCCAGACTGTGGAATGGCCTGCCGGAGGAGATTCGTCAGCTTAATACTCTCTTTGAGTTTAAGACAGCCGTAAAGACTAGTCTCTTTTAACCGGTTTTATGTATTGTCGTATTTAATGTTGTTCCCTGCCTCGATCCAGAGGGAGAGGCAGGTAAGAAATAAATTTATTATTGTTGTTGTTCTTGTTGTATTTTTTGTGTCTGTAATATATTTTTATTACTGTTATAACAAACTTTTAATTTTACATTTAGGTTCTTATTGCTAGCCACCATGAGCAACATTTCCTTATCAATCAAATAAATAAATTGTTGGAATCAAATTTGAATCTTCTTTCACTCCCCCTAATATCTCCACTCCACAGCAAATACAGAAACTGGGGTGGGGTGTCTTTAATTGAATGTCTTAAAGGATGTGCATGCATTGTTCCCTGTCTGAAGGACTGGCCTGCACATCTCAAAATCTCTAAAATATTGCTCAGACACTTGACTGAGAGTTCAAATGACAGCCACAGAACAATACTGGACAATGTTAGCATGTGTCAGGATTCCTTTACAGGGTGCCATCAGAAAGAGGCGCTCTTAACAGTAGACAGCTTTTCATCCAGCCTCGACCACACTTTGGAGCAGGGCTAGGCAACGTTTCGGCCAAAACATCTCAAGGGCCACAACTCCCATCAGGCCTCAGCACTGGCTATGCCAACTAGGGCTGATGGGAGTTGTAGGCCAAAACATCTGAAGGGCCATAAGATGCCAGTTGCTACTTTTTTTGGGGGGGGGATAGTTAGACTTTAGTTAAACCCCAGTAACAATAAACAGAAATGTCATATAAACAGAAATGCTGCATTAATTGCTATAGTTTAGTGATGTTACCTACAGATTAATTTCCACACTCAGGAGACCAAGATTTGATTCTTAAAGGTACATAGCCAGTGTATCCTTCTTGTGTGATGGAGGAACCACCCATCACACCAGTGAAGTCCTGCAGAGGATCCACAAACTGGTCCAGCCTTGGTGACCAACCATTATTTCTACTACTGAATGAGACTCTACTAAAAAGACCTCTGAGCATGTGCAGAATCTCATCCCCTTTTCACTGAGCAAGTGCAGCCTGCTCCTTTCCACACAGAATTAAGGGTCCTACGACAGAGGGCTCTTCCAGCAGTCTGTCTCCAATCCTAGTCCTCCATCCTGACTCTCATCTTGCAGCTCTTTTAATTATGCATCCACGTTAAAACTCTCCAACTCTCTTGCCAAAGGCAGGTGCTTCATTCCTTGCACTGACCACTCCCTGACCCCCGCCAAAGGGCTTTATTTGTGCCAGAACACTACCCAGCAAGGACCAGTTTTCAATACCTGAGCTGGTCAATACTGAGACACCATCTTCTCCCACAAATTCACTCCATTTTTTTCTTCTACAGGGCTAGCCCAGTTGCAACTAGAGCAATGAGGGGTCTCGGTGGACCTAGGGGGGTTTGTGAACCGCCCAGAGAGCTTCGGCTATTGGGCGGTATAGAAATGTAATAAATAAATAAATAAATAAAAACTAACCCATCACCACCCAAGTACCTGGACCATGGCCAGAAGGGCTGAGGATGATGGGATATGCAGTTCACCACATCTAGAGGGCATCAGATGGGGGAAGGCTGTTAAAGGCTAACAAATTTATTATGGCACAAAGTTCGGCAAGACTTCTGGCTGTTGTTGTTCTCCAGAATTTTCTGCTGAGCGCCCTTCCCTTCAGCGACTCTCTTCTTCACAAATAAGTGGACTGTTGTTCTCCAGTCAGCCTTGGGTGGACAGAGGAAGGGAGCTGAGGTACAAGTGCCGGAAGTTTTTCTTTCTTTCTGGCGCTGGGTAGTGAGCAGAGGTTGAGAGAGAAGCCACTTGCAAGTTCAGCAGATGCTCTACCACTGAGCTACAGTTCCTCCATTACAAATGGCACGTCGGAAGGCAAACAGCTGCAGCACAGCACCACCTGTACGATCAAGGGTCTAAATCGTGCAGAAAGCCTACCAGGGTAGCTATAAGAACAGAAGAAGAGCCATGCTGGATCAGAACAAGGCTCCATCTCATCCAGCACTCTGTTCACACAGTGGCTAACGGGCTGCCAACCAGGGACACACAAGCTATCAATGGCTGCTAATCAGAATGGCAATATATTATCTCTGGTGTCGGAGACAGTGATCTGGAGAACATGAGCAGAAGGTTGCCGTTGCTCTCATGTCTTGCTTGTGGGCTTCACAAATAAGCTTTTGGTCTGATCCACCAGGGCTCTTCTTCTGTTCTTACTTCAGCAGACACACTGCTGCAGATGTTTGCCTTCCAATGGATGGAGAAATGTAAATGCAACAGGGGAGGAGCCAACCTCCCCCACCACCACCATTTTCATCACGTGAGGAGGCCAACAGGGCTTTTATCATTTGCTGAAGAGGAACGACTTCCATCCATCTTGGGTTGTGTAACTGTCCGTGTCCTGCAGCTGGGCTTGTATAATGCCATTTATGATTGTGCAAGTCATTTTTATGATAGTGTATTGTTATTTTATTCTTGAACAGCCCCGCTATTTCTGGCTATGCGGAGATATTAAAAGTGACAATGATGCAATACACTGTTTCTTTGCATTCTGCTTTTGAATCTATCCAAGCGCAGGCATCTGAACTTTGCAAAGAATCTTACCCCAAAAGTGAAATGGAAACATGGATTTAACATGAAGTATATTATTATTATTATTATTATTATTATTATTATTATTATTTCTCCGCTGTGGCACCCCGGCTGTGGAATGAGCCCCCCAGAGAGGTCCACCTGGCGCCTACACTGTACTCTTTTCGTCACCAGCTGAAGTCCTTTTTATTCTCTCAGTATTTTAACACTTAATTTTAACTTAAATTTAAATTTTACTGTTCTAACTCTGTATTTTAATCTTATATCAATTTTGCTGTGTGGCTTTATCCTGGTTGTGCTTTTGAAACTGTATTTTGTAATTGCGTTTTTAACCTGTTGGTAGTTTTATTATGGTTTTAATTTTTGTGAACCGCCCAGAGAGCTTCGGCTATTGGGCGGTATAACAATGTAATAAATAAATCATTATTATTATTATTATTATTATTATTATTATTATTATTATTATTATTATTTGAAAAGCAGCTAAAATAATCCCCTGTTCAGCAACTGAACAGTTTTCTAGATAGAATCTCCCCTGATTTATTTATTATATTTCTGTCCTACCTTTCTTCCAAGGAACTTCCCTCGCCCTCCCATCTTATCCTCACATCAGCCCTGGAAGATACATTAGGCGCTGTGTGTGGGTGTGTGGGAGAGAAACTGGCCAAAGTTCACCCAGTGAGCTTAATGGCTGAATAGGAATGTGAATCTGTGTCTCCTCCGCAGCCTTAGTCAGACATTCTAACCCCCACACTAGGCGTGAACAGAAAATAGATGCTTTGGACTTCAACTCCCAGCATTCCTGGCTGGGTCATGCTGGCAGGGAATTCTGGGAGTTGAAGTCCAAAACATCTGGAGATCTACCTTCTGCCCATTCCTGCACTATACCACAGTGGCTCTGGCAATGTGAATGAGCTTAAGCAGTAACTACGATGTGGCTTTGTTCTCACACATCCCATGAATCATAGACTTCCCCATGCAAATGAGCTTATCACAGATCTCACACGGCAGACAGACCTTTCACACATCACACAATGCCATCTTAAAATACCGTGGCTGCATTCGCACCATCCTTTCTCAACTTCATAAGTTATAGGATATGGGTGCACTTTATTTTGTTGGGTGCGGTTTGATTTCATTCAATGTTGAACTTTTGTGTTCTTTATATTATGTTTTAATTGATATTCTGGTTTTTAATCTGCATTTTATTATTGTTAGCCACATTGAGCTCCCTTTTGGGTGGAAAGACAGGACTGAAATGTAATTAATAAATAAAATACATAATAAGAGAAGAGAGCAATGCTATGCTCCCTGGAGAGCATCCCAGAGGCCTGGGAACCTATCAGAGTTACTATCCTGAAGCTGTAGACATGGCTATGACATCAGGGAGGGAGTGGGCTGCACTACCTTATCCCTCCCACCCCCTCACAGAAAATAAATGTGCTGGCTACTTTCTGAGGTTCCAAAAGCAGCCTGGGAGAACCTCAGAGAGATCAAAAGAGGGGCATTCCAGCAGGTGGGGAGAAGAGAGGCCAGGATATGGGAAAAAATGGCCTCTCCAGTCACTGCACCTCCATTAGACTCTCCAGTCACCCCTGTCAACGCACCTCCACTAGACTGGATCAGAGACTTCTCTAGTTGGTAAAAGGAAAAACGGAGGATAAAGAGGCAAAAATTGCCTCCGTTGCTCCTCCCTCCCTACTGGGACAGCACCAGATACTCCAAAGTTTCCCAAATCAGAGGCTTCCATCTAGCTGACAGCAATCCAAAAAGACTGTGCCCTGTGACACCAAAGAGTCTTTTTCCTTTACATGAGCCGTGACTACACCTGAAAGCCTCTAATTAACCATATCCAGAGGGATAGTTGTTGCAGCAAAACCAACAAAGAGCCTTGTGGCACCTTAAAGATGAACTCATTTATTCTGGCATAAGCTTTCATGCATCTCATGAAGTAGACAGTGTCCAGGAGCATTCATGCCAGAATAAAAGCGCCTTCTAGAGATGTTGGACTGCAACTCCCATAATTTACAGCCTATACATCCAACACCTCTGCAGGGCACCAGGTTGAAAAACACTGTTCTAAAGTGCCACAAGACTCCTTGTTGTTTTAATTAACCACGGTTTGCCATTTCGACCAAACCAGGAAACTATGGTTAGCAGTTTCTGAACCATTCAAAAGTGAAGGAGCTGTCTGAGAGCATCTCAACGTTGCCAGTGCTTTTGGGGGAAGCAGCTCCAAATCATACATGTATGAACCACCCCTGTCCCTGACAAGCAACCAGTCCACTGACAATGGTGAATAGGTATTAGAGGCACCTGTACACACACCCTCAAGGACTTCCTCATTGGAAGCACATAACATGACTCAGAAAGGTGCTCCTCCACCCCTAATATACACAAACATACACACACCTCTTCAGAATTTCTAGCACCAGTGCAAGAGAGGAATGGCCTTATCAGCTTAGCAGCAGAACTCAATTTCACACAATTGCATCCATGTAACCAAAGTGTTTGTTATTCTCCTAACAGTGTTTAGGACATTGCTTAAGGCTGCATTTGCAGACAACTAAACTGAAGGTGTCAGCTCTGGCCATCAGAGCTACATGAGCAGAAACCATGGCTCCCTAGTCCTTTTCATGGCCCCGTTCAGACAACACGCTAAACCACGCTGCTTAACCACAAAATGGTTAACGGAATGCTTTTGTGGTTAAGCAGCGTGGTTTAGCGTGTTGTCTGAACCAGGCCCATCTCAGGCCCCTCCCTAGGCAGAAAGCAAGTACTAAGCCTAGCGCTAACTTTGCTTCTCCATTTTCAAGTTTGTCAAACTGGAATCTTACTCATTACTTTTTATAATAAAGTTTGAGAGTCGTAAACAGAATATCGCTGATTACAAAGCCAAACAGATTGAATTTACCCAGCCATATTGTACCAGTTGCAGCATTTCTAATAGTGCCAACCATGCATTGCATAATCTTTGAAAAGAACGTTGGGTGGAGAAAATAATAATCCATCAAAGCGCATAAATGCATTGGATAATTGTACCCATAAATGCATTTTGCACTCCTAGGGACTTTTGGAACTCCCTCTACGCAGAGGCAAGACTCCACCCATCATAATGATAGACATTTAACTAGTGCTGAGATGTACAAAACAGCACTTCCATCTGCAGCAGATAATGAAGTGTGGGACAAGGCCGTCCAGCTGTCAGAATAAAATAAAGTGAAGCGTAAAAGTGCTATACAGGGAAGATTCTTTCATCACAGATGAAAGCTGAATTTGATTTTAATACAGCTTGGATCCTTCAAAGCAGTTCTAGCTACACTGTACTCTTTTTTCCCCCTTTTCTTTTTTTGCACCAGTTCACATTGCCAAGTTGAGACCAGCTCCAAACCGGTGCTGAAACGTGACTTTTGAAAGATCCTTGGCAAATGAGGGAAGCTTAGCAATTGGAAAGAGATCCTTTCAAAAAATCAACAACTGGACTAATAACATAGACAGTCAATCCTCCAGTTACAAAATGCAATATAAATAGAATTGCTGATAAGACACAACCCCAAACAGGATAAAAGAAAAATATATATTTAATGTATCACTACAGTACAATGTCACTGCTAAATTTTGAATGCTAAAAAAAGAAGATATTAAGGAAAGAATCAAATATTTGGAACATGTTCATCTGTTCTGTCCCACTTACTGTGAACGACACTTGCTACAGAGGAACAGCGAGACACGATTCTCTTCCTGCTTCAGTTAAACTAGGGGTGTATAACCTCAACCCTGGGTCCAGCTCTTCCGGGGTTCCCTAGAAAGCACAACCTTCTTCTCCTGCCTCCACACACTTTCCCCCAATCACTGATTGTCCAATGATTTCCTGACTTTTTTGCAGTTTTGCCCCTATACTAAAAGGCTGAAATGCCTCTCCTAAGGCTTTTGTTACAGGCGATAAGAGCTTTAAACTAAAATATGCTGGTATTGTTGTTTGGCGCTGCCCACTACTGGAATATGCCCCCCGCAGAAGTTCTCCAAAACGAAATTCGGCCCATGGGCTGAAAGAGTTTCTGTACCCCTGAACTAAGCACTTGCGTGAAAATCTGAAAGGTGTTTACCATATAATCCTGCCTCCCCCATGAGAAACAGCTTATAAAAGTTGCTGCCAGATGAACAGTCAGCTGTATTTCACAATTAACAGGACACTAAGAATCCTGGAACAATGGCAGATGGGCTATAAGGGCTTCTTCTCGTTGTCAAGACCCATCTAGAGGATGGCATTTGGGGAGCCTTTAGGGAGGGCTCGATGTTGATGGGAAACCTTGCGAAACCAGTCCCTGAAGAGGAACAAACTGGCATTAAAGAGACAGCTCACCATGAATAAGCAGCAAGTCATCCAGAGCAAAGGAGAGGCAGGAGCACATGCTGAACTGCCGCCACAACATTGCTGCCTGTGGCAATTTACACCTCCGGCTCTCCAAGGCCAGAACGCCACATGTACGGGCCTGCTCAATGCAACGAGATCGCTTACAATGCTTTCAAGACTCACAGCCCTCCCCCTCGCCCCAAATCCAGAAGCCAATGCTTCATATGTAGAAAAAGTGGTGCCAGAGCAAAAACCAAACATACTCTGCACCTGCTCTGGAACACTTTTGTATGTTCCTATTTCCTATATTCCTACTTCATATCATCGTTTTATTTTTTTATTTATTTTATGATTGCATTTATATCCCGCCTTTTTTTCTTCCAAGGAACACAAGGCGGCATACATAATCCTCCTCTCCATTTTATTCTCACAACAACAACCCTGCGAGGTAGGTTGGGCGGAGAGTCTATGACTGCCTCAAAGTCACCCAGTGGGTTTCCATGGCTGAGTGGGGACTAGAACCCGGATCTCTCGACTTCCAGTCCAGCACTTTAGCCACTACACCACACTGGCTCTCTTGTTTGAAATTGTTTTAGTTATACGTTGCTGGCGTGTGTGCTTTCCGTTTCCATGTTTGTCTGTAAATGTCTTACACTTGTATAATATATTTTTAATGGTTTTTAATTTTTGTAAGTTGCTCAGGCAGCTTTGGCTATTGGGCGGTATAGAAATATAAGAAATGAATGAATGAAATGAATATATTCCAGCACTGCAAACACATGCTGAGCTCTAGGAGAATCTTGAAGCAAATTAAATCCTGTTTAAAAGCCTTCATTAACCAGGTCAAGCAGGCTGGTTCTCAATTTTCAGATACTCTGATGGTTACAACAAACATTGAAGAAAGTTGAACATACCTGCCTAAACTTGTAATTCCCATTATCCGCTAGCTCAGCTGAATGCCAAATACCCGAAGTACGGGTTGCCAACTTATTTTAATAGCTCTGCTTCTACTTTTATCAAAAGCTTGGTGTACACAAACGCAAACAGGCAAAGCTTTTCACAACATATATAGATGAAATTGGAAAAGCACTGACTTAAAAGATGTGCAGGTGATAGTGCCAATAAAAAGCTACAGCCATATATATATATGAAGTGAACCCTAAATGCCTTTTAGAAACCACTGGCTTTATAACACCGCTGAAATCTTGTCTCTGCAGTGAACTCTCTAAAGGCACAATCCTACCCCTGCTTAGAAAGAAGTCCTACAATTCCCAACAATTGTAGCACGGTTGGCTCGGGAATGCAGGAAGTTGTAGGGTTTTTCTTTCCTGTCTAAACATGTACAGGATTGTGCCCTTTGTGACCTCAAGAAACCTACTGTCTCTCAGATTCAGCCTCACTGCTTCCCGTATGGGGAAAATAATAACCACCTGCCTACCTCGCAGGGTTGTTTTAAGGACTCCTGAGACAATGTAGGCGAAGAGCTTCGGACATTCTAAACCACACAGCTGCATTGGGAATAAAACAGAGCAGTAGTTGTTGTTGTTTTGTAATCAAGCTTTAGAAGGGGGCCAAAACATTCAGATTTTAAGAAGAAAACTACTTAACAAGTAACATTTGTTAAGCTGCGGCTCATTTAACGCCCACTAGCTTTGCCACGGCAAACCACGAAGCCAACTGACTTTTTCAACCGTGCCCTAAATTAACCCGTCTCGTAATATCAGCCGCTTCTCCCCACCCAAACCCCTTCGCAATGGGTGACTTTCCAGAAACCACCCCCCTACCCCCAATACACGGGGGGCGGGTGTACCCGTGGACGACGCGATCAGCCTCCTGATTTAAATGCCCCCCCCCCCCGCAGAATCTCCCTGCCGGGGCAGAGAAAAGAGAAGGAACTGAGTCTGATTTCAAGAAGGCGAAAACCACACGTAGCCAGAGGTTTCCCCCACCCTAGACGGAGGCAGGGGAGAAAGAGAGAACTTACAAGAACTTTTCAGAGACTTTGCTAAGAGCGAGTCTTTCCTCCGCCCGCTTCTTGCAAACTTACCTCCAGACTTTTTAAAAAGCGGCGATCTCGCAGGGAGAAAGGAAGTGGCTCTTAAGTCCTCTCTCTCTCTCTCTCTCTCTCCCTCCCTCCCTCCCCTCCCGTTTCTTTTCTTTCTCCCTCCTTCGCACCTTCTTTCTGATTCGTTCCTTCCCTAGCCTGGACTGTGTAAGTTGCTCCAGGAAGAGGCCGGCGGAGCAGCAAGCAGCCCCGAAGGACGGGCAGAGGCGGAAGGTGGCCTCCCTGCGCCCTGGGCCCGAGCGTGGGCTGCGGGAGGCGGCTGCTCCTCCCTGCGCTCGGGCGAAGGGAGGGAACCGAGCCGCCGCAGAGGCATCTGCTCCAGGCAAAAGGTGGCCGCGGAGCCCTGCGGGGCAGCTTCCCCTCCACCTCCACCACCACCACCACGGGGCCCTCCGGCGGTTCTTCCTGGCCGTTGGCCACGCTGGCTGGGGCTGATGGGGGGTGAGGTCCGACAGCTCAGGGGGAGGCTGCCTCGGAAGGATATCGCGTTTTCCAAGCTGGACACGAAGTGGGTGCTTTTGCTTGTTTGTGAGAGAGACAGTGTGGTGTAGTGGCTCAAGCGTTGGACTAGGAGTCTGGAGATCTGGGACAGGATATGCCACTATGAAAGCGGTTTATAAAAGGCAGGAGCCACACCACTGCTTTATAGCGATATTGAAGTGCACTGACAACTGTTGGGGCCCACTGACACATTCCACATACCGCTTTCATAGTGTTATATCCTGCTTGGTGTCAACGTGTCACTTCAATACCGCTAGAAAGCAGTAGTGTGGCTCCTGCCTTTTATATACCGCTTTCATAGTGGAATATCCTGCTTGGTGTAGATAGGGTGACCATATGAAAAGGAAGCCAGGGTTCCTGTATCTTTAACAGTTGTATTGAAAAGGGAATTTCAGCAGATGTCATTTGTATATATGGGGAACCTGGGGAAATTTCCTCTTCATCACCACAGTTAAAGCTGCAGGTGCCCTGCCCTCTTTTAAATCTGGTCACTCTGGTATAGTTCCTGCAGCTTTAACTGTGGTGATGAAGAGGGAATTTCACCAGGTTCTCCATATATACAAATGACACCTGCTGAAATTCCCTTTTCAACACAACTGTTAAAGATACAGGAGCCCTGTCCTCCTTTTCATATGGTCACCCTAGTGTAGATGAGTCCCTGGGTTCTAGTCCCCACTTGGCCATGGAAACCCACTGGGTGACTTTGAGCCAGTCACAGACTCAGCCCAGCCCACCTCACAGGGTTGTTGATAGGATAAAATGGAGAGGATTATGTACGCCGCCTTGGGTTCCTTATAGGAAAAAAGGCAGGATATAAATGCAATAAAAGCCAATGTAAGACCTACATAGAGTAGACCCACTGAAATGAATGGGATATGAGTGACTAAATCAAGTCCCTTTTGTTTCAATGGGTCTATTTTAAATGGGATTTACGTTGGATTTTACCCTTTGTTTCCAGATCGGGCTGCAGTTTTGCTGCTGGCTCTGCTCCTCTGCCTTTCACAGTAGCCAGCCATGCAGAAATCCATCAGGTGAAGCGTTTCTTGTAGCCTAAAGCATGCCAGGCTGCTGTTGTAGGGCCAATACAGACATTACATTAAATCTGTCTAGCAACTATATATAGATTTTTATTTATCTTTTTTTATTCCAGAGTAGATGAGGTTGGGGGCTTTTAAGAACTGGATTGGGGGCCCTGCACCTACTTTAAGGTTCAAATGTGGGGTGAAGACTTGGATGCAGATTGAAAATAATGTCTGCTTTAACAGTTCCTACGCACTCTCTTTAGTAATTAAGCTGACTGCTGCAGCTGTGCTTTTTAACAGGACCATGACTTGTAGACATTTTCAGGCAGTATTATTGATCTCTAAGCTGTAAACAGGCCAGGTTGGGTTTCTTAAAGAAGAAAAAAAACACTTTCTGACCAAATTTGGGTGCTCTAGAGCAGGGATGGACAGAAGGTAGATTTCATATGTTTTGGGTTTCAACTCCCGAAATCCCAGCCACCTGTGCCAATGGTCAGGAATGCTGGCAGTTGGAAGTCCCAAATTCTCTGGAGACCTACTTTCTGCCCACTCTTGCTCTGAGTACGTCCTATTGAAGTTGGAAGGACTTGCTGCATACACAGGATTTCAGTGAAATCTCACATGGACTTATTGAGAGTAAGTCCCCTCAAACTCGAGGACTTCTAAATCAATGGAAGAGCTCTCTTCAGGTTTGGGGGATATATTTCCTTTTTGTGTGTGCACCAGAACTTCAGGATGAGCTGCCCACATAAATACCAATCTACATGCTATTACAGATCAGAGACTCCAACTGTTTCATTTAGGCTTAGAAATGTCTATTGTTAAATAGTTGGGAGTTGAAATCCCTTGCTGATCTATCACAAATCACCAAGCGCTGTAAAACTGTTATAAAGTGCTTTAAAGCAGTAGTGTAGATCCGGCCCAAGAGACCTACCACTTGGTCCCAATCTCTCTTCTGCCCACCCCTTTTTAAAGTAAACCAGCATAGTATCCTGCTATGTGACATGCAAGAGTATGGACAGGAAAATATAATCATTATTTAATAGAACATGTGTACTGTGATTTATTTATTTATTTAGGTAAATCCCATGGAGCTTAATGTTACAGACTAAAAAGTATAGCTGCAACGTTTTGTAATGAAATACCTGCTGCTTGATGGGGAGAAACTTAGCCTGGTTTGCTGTTGTACTTTGAACGGCAGTTTGCCAGAATCAGTTAAGGCCTAAGGGCCTTGAGATAAGCTTTATCACTACCTAAGGGCTGCAATCAATTGGCCCTTAAAGGCATAGTTACAGGAGACTGTTCAAAGGTTGGCAACGGTGGTTTAACTAGGCTTGCATTTAATCAAAACAGTAAAGCAAAATCTAGTATATAGGAGGATTGCCCAGGCAACAAGGCCTATAAAATATAGGTCCCTCTCTCTATAACTAAATCAGGCTGGGGAATCACACAACCAGGAAAAAATGCCAGGGAAATGATAAGACAGGGCCACAGCAGCCCTGAAAATAGCACCACTCTGGGACCATGCTAGCAATGATGCCAGCAATGACTGCCCATATGGAGAGGCAGCCAAGGAACTCCTGATGACTGGGCGCACCTCCATTACACTGCTGCATCACAAGATGCACAATACCAAAGAGGATGCCAAGCTGCCCCCACTGCAGTCTGTTTGTGCAAAGTGCTTCCTGTGTGTGCAAAGTGCCCCTTCTCTCCGTTTTCCCTCCCCATAGTTCCCCATTATCAGCTCTGTGGGGACAGGCAGGGAGGGAGGGTACATGCCATGCACTCTGTCATCTGTGGTGGGGGAGGTGTTATATGCTGGTGGTGTACTGTGATTGGTTGCTGAGTGGCACCATATCCTACAGTCTATTGGGCAGGGCAGTTGATATGGGAGTGGCTATTTTCTAAGTTTGTTTCTTCCTATTGTACTCAAAGGGGCAGAAAGCCCTTGAGCCAGAACCAGAGGTGGTGTAGATTTGTGCCATCACTAGGGGCATAGATGAGGTATGATATAGCATAAGTGTGATTCCCTGTGCCATACCAGTCCTGCCCCTATTCATCCAATTACAGAGTCATTTCCTCAGCATATCTTCACTGGTGGAACAACTGCACCTGTGGAATGTTCCACCTGCATATTTTAGGAGTTTCACTAGCAGATCTGTCATGGCAGTGGTATATCTCACGCTGTACTTGTGTAGTGGGGCTTCTACCATATCCTATGATCTTATAGGTGGCAGATCTCAAATACAGACCTTCTCTGTAGGTTTCTTTCCTCCATCTAAATCTAGCAGCAACTCATGAAATGGCCTTCCATATATTTCTGTGCCTCCATTGTACATATTTTCTGCTGTATCTTTTGTACCAAACGCATTCGAAAGAAACTTACATGTAGAAGGTTATTTTATGGTTTGGCTCCCTGCACAATAGCTTATACATACTTTCTTCAATTTTGTAGAAATGAGAAAGCGTAGTTTATCAGATCCTAGAAGACGTCATTCCTTGCCATAACTGAATGGAAGTTTCAGCATGCTGTAAATTCACTCATGCTGCAGAAAGGGCTAAGCCAAAAAGAATCTAACAAAAATCAGAAAGGAAATTGTATTTCATGAACCTGATGCAATTCTGATATTGCAAGAGGGACAAGACAACATTATTGTAAGAGCGAACGCTGTTCCCAGACTGCTTGTGGTTTGCAAATATCAGCGGACAGCTTTGAACACCCCAGAGATGTTATTATCTGATATTGCCTCGAGTTTCAGTGTTAACATCACTGGGAAGATACTTTTCTTTCTTTCTAGGCACAAGAAGGAGCAACTGCTTATTTAAAAATTGGTTTCAAAGGGCACCATTTGCAAAGCCTTTTCTTTGGTGTTTTGTCAATTTCCAGATTTTCCATTCTGAAGAACTGAAACAGACGAAGCACAATTACTTAAGCAACAGGTGGACAGTTGGAGCCTTGCCTCCACATTTCTGAGATTTACACCCACAGTAGTTTCCAGTTGCACATCAGTCCTATATATTCAGACAATCTAAATGTAAATGTAAAATCTTACATGTTCACATAATATTGGGCAAGGGCCATCTGTACTTCAGAGATAGAGCATGTGCTTTGTATGCACAAAGACGTCCTGACATTTGTGCATTATTTGCCCTCTGAAAGATTTAGTTACTGGTAGTAAGAAGCAAAAGAGGCTGTATTATTATTATTATTATTATTATTATTATTATGGGCCCGCCCCTTTACCTTTAGCCACACCCCACTGGAATGCAGCCTCCAAGAGCTGCTTCAAAATGGAATTTGGCCCTCAGGCTAAAAGGGTCTCACCACCCCTCATGTAGTAGGGTGACCATATGAAAAGGAGGACAGGGCTCTTGTATCTTTAACAGTTGTCTTGAAAATGGAGTTTCAGCAGGTGTCATTTGTATATATGGGGAACCTGGTGAAATTTCCTCTTCATCACAACAGTTAAAGCTGCAGGTGCCCTGCCCTCTTTTAAATCTGGTCACGCTAGTATAGCTTCTGCAGCTTTAACTGTTGTGATGAAGAAGGAATTTCACCAGGTTCTCCATATATACAAATGACACAGGCTGAAATTCCCTTTTCTGTGCAACTGTTAAAGATACAGGAGCCCTGTCCACTTTTTCATATGGTCACCCTAGATGAGCAAACGGTATAAGGGAGCTTCCTATGTTCCTGATTCTTAGCCAAAGTAATGTCCCATTCCAAATACAGCCTGTGTCAGGGCATGTTAAAATTATTTTCTTCCTTTGAATTACATTTGTGGGGACCGCAACAAATGATTGCAATTTTTCTTCACATCCTAATAGGAGTGCTCCTGCTCAGGGTTCCAGCCAGCTATGCCTTCCCCTAGGATACCATAAACTTGAAGAGCTCAAGCAAGTCAAATCACCCACCCTTTCCAATTTTCTTTTCCAGCTGACCAGGGCTGGCCTGAGATATTTTGCTGCCTGAAAAAGAGCAGTACACGTTACCCTACGCACACGTTCCCAAGTGAAGGTGTATAGCGCCGAAAACCAGCCAAGCTATTTCGGTATGCAAAGCAGAAAAATCCCACAAACACCTCTCACCATGCTGGCAGTAAAAATACAATGGTGATAAATGAAAGAACTAACACTTTGCTGCCCTGTCATGACATTGCTGCCCGAGGCATCCCCCTCACTTTGCCTATTGGTAGGGCTGGCCCCTCAACACACATCATTCCATGGCTCCTGTGGCCCCTCCAGTGGAACCCTGCTCCCTTTTGGCTTTATTTCAGCACAGGGGCACCGTGTTTGCTATTAGAGTGGTTCTGGACAGAGGGAGACCCTGAGGGACCTCTTTTTTATCTAGAGGAGTCATTGAGAAGTCTGTCTATCAGCATGTGAAGACCCAATATGCATACCAAGAACCATGTATGGGAAGACAGGAGCCCAAAAGGACTTCTCTAAGCAAACACACTTGGGAGTTTGATGCATGCTTCCTTAACTACACTGAGTTAAATGGTTTGTGGACTGGAATGGAAGTTTTAAGACACAATTAACAAGTGTTGTCCATCAACCTCTTAAGGCATCATGGACACTCTTAAATCATGTTAGTTCTTGTCAGGTGTTAGTCCTTTGTACTTCCGTTCTAGTTCTGGGAAGGCCACACCTATTTGTCACCTAGTAACTTTTTAATCGTCAACAGCAACTCAGTGTTTCATCACCAAGTACTCATTTTTCAATAGGACAAGTGGATAATATTTCTCAGGCTTTGCAGTAAAAGGAAAACAACAGCCCTGTTCAGTATTTGTTTCAGAGCTTGACATGGAGGCCACGGAAACTGCCGTTGATGATCTAGATCAAATCCTGGAACGGATCTTTCACCACAATCTAACTTTGGGAGAGACTCTTCTCAAAAGTCACTGTCAAGACAGTGAGAAGATAGCAGCATATATTCCAAAACTGACTTCTCTTCTTCTGGACCTCGTCAAAGCCCTCAGCCAACAACTGGAGCACACAACTAACATTGTTCAAAATACCTACCAGCTACTGAATATGCTCTGCGATAAAGATTGGCCACAGGTTTCAAGGCAAGGCAAGTAGCTCTATTTTTGTAAATTGTTAATATGTGCTGGAGCCTGTTCATCTCCTCGAATGCACACATGACCTGAAGCCTTAGCATCTGTTTAAATATGTAAATGAAGTGTGATTTGTTTCTCAAATCTTCTGTATCATTTAATGGCGGAAGAGCTATTTGATCTGATGAATCATATGATAGTAGAGTTGGAAGGGGCCTATAAGGCCATCGAGTCCAACCACCTGCTCAATGCAGGAATCCACCTTAAAGCATCCCTGACAGATGGTTGTCCAGCTGCCTCTTGAAGGCCTCTAGTGTGGGAGAGCCCACAACCTCCCTAGGTAACTGGTTCCATTGTCATACTGCTCTAACAGTCAAGAAGTCTTTCCTGATGTCCAGCTGGAATCTTGCTTCCTGTAACTTGAGCCCGTTATTCCGTGTCCTGCACTCTGGGATGATCGAGAAGAGATCCTGGCTGTCCTCTGTGTGACAACCTTTTAAGTATTTGAAGAGTGCTATCATGTCTCCCCTCAGCCTTCTCTTCCCAAGGCTAAACATGCCCAGTTGTTTTAGTCTGTTTTTGTTGGGAAATCGCAATTAGCCTGTGGAGGCTGGTGGCTCTGATTCTGGCCGGGCTTAAATTCACTCTGTGAACTCTTAAGGGAGCTACCCAAGATGCTGAAACAATCTTGGGGATAGAGTTCAACACTTTGGGTAGCTCCTTTAGAATTCTAACTGGTTCTGACCGAAACCTGGAATGGATCTACAGCCCCACTGAAATTCAGAGCTACCAGCCTCCACTGTTATTATCTGCTAAGCATTGGAGCAGGCTTTGGTCCCAAAGTTGGCAAGCCTACTTGTCCCTTATTTTCAATGTTTAAAGTAATATTATTTGTTTAAAATGATTTAATAACTTAAATGCTGGTTGGGAGAATACTTGGAGTTGTAGGATTTATTTCTGTCTAAACATGCACTCCAAATAACTTGCATTTAGGTTTTTGCTGTTTCACATTTACTCATGCAGCCTCTCTTCCCAGTCGTACCCCTTCGTCCCATGCGCTACAAAATTTCTTCAATTGTATGTGTTTTCGAGGGCTCTCTCTCTTTTTCATAGATCTATGACTGCAAACTATGGCAGCTGTAAAGGGCCATTTCCCTAGTTTACAACCATATATCTATGGAAAAAACCAGCCCCCATCTTTCCTTTAAATTGCAGCTCTAATGGACAGCAAAGGTAAGTCCTGTGGGTGGCAGTGGTAGTGGCTACAGGTTAGGGGGCAGGGAAGGAGGCATGGAGTCCAGCAGACTCCTGGTTGGCCTTGCGCCCAACTTTCCTGGCCAGCTGCAAAGGCTGACTTGCTTCGGGGTGGGAGATGGATCTTCACTTCGACTGGTTCTGTAGGGAGGTGGGGCAGCCCAAAAGCACCTCAAGCTTTGGGGCTGAAATAGTCTGGAGAGTTGTGCACAGCCCTAAGAATAACCATAGAGCATCTAGACAGATAACATAATAGAGCGATGCAGTTCTAACTCAAAACTTCCTTTCTTCTTTGGCTTTTGAATCACAAACCTACAGTTCCTCAGGAGCCAATGAAGGAACCAACAGAGAGAGCTTTCTTGTGGGAAAAGAATGACTCTCGCCCACTCTCTTGTGCATGTTTGATCTGCATTTGTTCCTTTTCAGATTCTTTGTCGTTCTTTATCTTCTTTTCCCAAGAAAAAAGGACGTCTCGACAAGACTCAGGGAGAAAGGAGGAGATGAGGGATGAGAACAGAGTCTGCCATTGTGTTATAAAATTGGGTTACCGAAGTCAGAAGGGCAAAGCGAATCGAGGCTACAGATTCTGAAGAATAAAAAGTGCTTTGCATACTTAACTCTATAATGATGTGTTGCACGCTTTTTTTCATACTGTATTGATAAACCAGATCTAAAATTACAGAGCTGGGCCTGATTGCAAAAGCCTCAGTTAGACACATATCCAGATAAATTAAAGCTGCATTCCTATGCACATTTGCTTAGGTATAAAAGCTCCATCCGATGAGTGTTTTATTGCACGCTCGTTACTGGCCACTCACAGTTTGCTCAGGTCCATCACATGACAGCATCTGCCTCCTGCGCCCCTTCTGCCCTTCCTTGCGTGAAAAAAAAAAACCTCATTAAGTCAGATTTTTTTTAAACTCAGAATTGCTGCTCTCTCCTGCTGTGTGCAGGAGAAGCAGCGCCATTAGAACAGCGGACTCAATGGGCCTCTTGCTCGTTGGGTACTTCCTCTTTTTTGAAAGAGGAAGTAACTTGAGGAAGGAAAACACCTGCGGAGAAGCGAGGTAGGGAGCATGTTAACCCCCGGTGTGATGAAGCTTTAAGACTCATTGAACTTAGAACCAAATTCAACAGAAACCTGCGTAAGATAAAATGGTTAGGGTTCCAAGATTTAAAATGTGGATCTATTTGGCATTAATATTCCATGGACAATCTTGGGTTGAATCCAGGATCTGCCTTCTGCAAGAAGAAGGGGTCCAACTGCAGAAGGTTCCTCCACACAACTTTAGGGGGATCCCCCTTCCCCACATACACACACCACAGCTTACCTTATTCAACACGGTCTCCTAATTCCCTGTGTAGCATTTTCTTTGGGCTGAATGGGCTGCCATGGGAAGCAGGGGATGGGAATTCTACTTCCACCAGCACAGTTGGTCCAGTGTAAATCTGGATCTAGCCCCCTGCCATTACTACCAATTATTTGGCAGGTCTCAATGTTCTGTGTCGTTCTATCATCTCTGAGAAATACTACACAGGATGGGCTACATAGATGGAGATAGATTTACAAGCACTCTTGTTTATCAATCTTCTATTAATTAGGGGGAAAGGGGGCTTAATTAAATCTACCGTTCCTGTAGCCTCCAGAAAAAATAGCTAAGGAACTATCGTACAGGATCTAAGTGACCTTCTGTGATTTGACATCTGATAAACACTACGTACAAACGAAAGTGCACACAATGTAATGCTCATGGGGGAGAAACCAACATATTATCCATGGACTATCTTTTTGTTTGCTTCCTCAGAGGGGAGCAGCCTTGCAGATTGGCTTCTGGAATTAAGCAAGCACATCCTACATGCTGTCAGACACTTTGGAGGGTCCCAAAACGAGCTGCTTGAACTGAGCCGTAGAAATACGAATCAAGGTCAGCATGCTCCCTGTGTACCTGGGATGTGTGAGTGTGATGCTGATAGAGGGGAAGTAAATGGCATGCAGGTACCAGCATGTGTAAGTCAGCCATTCCATGAACCTTCCCCCAGGCGTGAGGAGGGGAACAGAAGCCAGCTAACAGGAAACCATGTGGAGGAAACTAAAATGGTTGTCACCTTAAATGAAGAAATAAGTGGCAAAGGACAGGAGTTTCCGATGTTTGTGAAGAATGGATCTCAAAGTATACCAGAGAAATCAATTACAATACCAAGTCAGAACAATGGCAAAGATTCAGTGAAATCTTCAGCTGATAATATTTCAGAAAACATTTATTTGGACGACATTCCAGGAGGCCAGGAGGAAAATGCAGTTGGGTCCGGAGTGGTGGAGAATAGCAGGATAAACCACCTGCAGATGCATCCCAATCAAGAAAAGCAGGCAGAGATAAAGGAAGCCCTGAAGCCAGAAGAAAATGGGAATCGCAGGCTGATAGCAAAGCCAGGGAGGAGGCACAAAGATTTCAATCAGCAGGAGAGAAATGAAGGAAGTGCCCAAAGCAACCCAGAAAACTCTACAAGGTCAGAAGACTTACCTAAAAACAGTTCCATCGACCTGTCCGCTGGTAAGCTGGAGGAAGAGGACAATGGAGAGGGCTGGATCAACAAAGAGTAAGAGCAAACAGTCTTCTTTGGAACCTTAGTAGTAGCTTTTGGGGGTATAGCGAGTGTTTGACCTTACGTAGGTTCTTTGTTTTCCATAACAAGCCACAACTAGAGTCAGGATGTTAGGTGTATGGATGAACACCACAATCCAACGGTGGGCTCCATCACACCAGTGTTTTATCACACTCTTGTTATGCCTGGTTTGCAGTTTTGCACTGCGGCCCTCAGATAATGTCGTGCCTGTCCTATAGACACCCAGCCTCTTCCCCTCCCTTTTTCGTGTTTTCCTAGAGAGGGGAAAGTCTGGATTATTTTCCCCAAATGGAATAAAAGCACCCTGCAGCCCCCATGTAGTGCAGTTCTCTCGCTATTTCCTTTGTGGGGGTGTATGCTTTGAAGGGAGAGCTTGCTGATAAAAGGGGAGGGCGAGGTGGTTCTCCTCCTCCAGCACTGTGTCAGTAAATCACTAGACAACAAAGCCAGAGTGAGAGGGGGGGAAGGAGCCCACAGCCATAACAGTGTTATAACCAATGAACTGGAAGCAGAAGGAGAAGGGATGGGTTTGGAAGGGGTGGAATGTAAGAGCAAATAAGCGAATGGGAAGTTTCATCAGTATAGCGTGATACCACAAACCCATGTGAAAGGGGCCATTAGCTTGACGCACTAATGAAACGGAGCTAGAAATTGTGGAGGAAAATCAAGGGGGGAGTAAGTGTGATGGAGCCCAGTGTCTTTGCACACTCAACCTGATTGAAATCTATGAACTCACCCATCCCTATGGCGAAGAGTAGAGTATAGGTGCAACACAGAGCCAGTGTGCTTAAGTGGCTAAAGTGTCAGACTGGAAGTCGGGAGATCCGGGTTCTAGTCCCCACTCGGCCATGGAAACCCACTGGGTGACTTTGGGCCAGTCACAGACTCTCAGCCCAGCCCACCTCACAGGGTTGCTGTTGTGAGGATAAAATGGGGAGGAGGAGGATTATGTACGCCGCCTTGGGTTCCTTGGAGGAAAAAAGGGGGGATATAAATGCAATAATACATAATACATACATACATACATACATACATACATACATACGTACATACAGAGGAATTTCTTCCCAACAGAAAGATGCAGGTCATTCAATCAATTTGTCTAGCTCAAAACCTGTAGCCATAGGTTCCGATTCCAAACCAACACAGAGCACACATATGATTTTTTAAAAAATAATAATTAAAGGAATCCTGCCTATCAGCTGTTTAGCAGTAAGTAAATGTTGGGACAGTGGAGGCTGGTGGCTCTGATGCCAGTGGGGTAGTCAGTAGTCAGAACTACCCACAACTGATTCTGACTGAAACCAGCCAAGCTTCTGCACCTTGGATAGTTCTGAATGTTTAGGACTGAAACCCAGAGCGGATTCACCACCCCCAATGACATCGGAGTTGGGGGATGAATTCATCCTCATGATTCTCCTTGCAAGCAGCTGATCACCAGGATTCGAATTTTTAAAGTAGTGCCAAATGTGTGCAGCCCAAGCTGCTGTACCGAGACGGGGAGTCACATGCCTGGCACCCATCTCTGCAAATGACTTCCTATCCAACTAGGGGTATGTGCAGTGAAGCCTGCTTCTGATCACATTTGGCCACTGGCAAGATCAGGCAGCTCAAATTTAAACCAATGCCAGAGTCTATTACCAACTGACATAGGGCAAGCCAGAGTAGCACAGGCCTTTGGGAAAGCCCTTGAGACTCATGTCTTCCCTGTGGCCTTTTCTTGGGCTGTGTTTTTTTCTTTACAAGACTGCTGCTGATTTTGACTGCAATTATTTTTTCTGTTTTTGTATTTTGTGTGTGTGTGGTGGGATGTCTAATTTATTATTGACACTGGTTTTATTTATTCTGATGTATATTGTTGGATTGATTTACCCTTTGAGCTGCCTTCAGAGGGTGGTACCCTAAAGAATATTTCAAATAATATTTTTTAAAAGTGCAGTGCTGTTGCATAAAAATGTAGTTGAATCCTGTGGTTTATAAACTTAAAAGAAAGAGGGATTTGTTTTGAAATGTAAAATGTAATTGAGGTTTAATTGGGATTTTATCATTATTATCATTATTCAGTGAAGTATAGTGGTGAGAATGTTGGGCCAGGACATGGGAGATCCAGGTTCTGGTCCTCACTCAACTTTGAAGTTCATTGAGTGACTTTGGGGCAGTCACTGGCTCAGTTCACACAACACTCCTCTCGACGCTGGTGTAACAACTCCACTGTGGAGTTGTTACACCACTGTTGAGAAAAGTATTCTCTGGAGGGAAAGCTCCACCCCAAGGTGGACTCCACCCTGAATCTCCACGCTGTGCAGAGGAGAATTCCTGCACAACTGTTGTTTCCATGTTGTATGGAGGGTTCCATGGAGTTTCCTGTTGAGTTAAGTGGAGTTTCCCAGTGGCCATAGAGTTCCCTGGCAAGAGTGGCAAAAGGAGGGAGTGCTGCTCTAGGAGAGCTGCCTGGAATGGGTTTTTTTCCCCCAGCAATGGTTGATGGGATACCATTAGGAGGACCGAGGGAGGAGAGATGGCAGAGGAACTGTCAATCAAATACTGCATTGATTTTTACTCCACCACACACACAAGAGGCCACACCCACACAATGGTGTGAGTTGGAACATGTTGTGTGGTGAGTACCCCCTGCAAACTCCACTGTTGAGTGAGTTTTCACACTGAGTAGAGAAAAGTGTTGTGTAAACTGAGCCACTGACTCTCAGCCTAACCTACATCACAGGGTTGTTGTTGTGAGGGTAAAAATGGGGAGGAGGAGGATCATATATGCCACCTTGGGCTCCTTGGAGGAAAGGCAGGATAGATATGTAATAAATGATCATTACCATCATCATCAAATGTAATTGGGATTGAATTACATTTATTAAGATGGAGATGATAATAAAACAACTTCCAAGTGTTCATGCATTATCTAGTTGTATTCTTTACAACAACCCACTCTGATTATCCTCTTACAGATGGACGGTGGAGGGGGAGAGGGCTGAGGCTGAAAGAGAGTGGATTGCTGTAGGCCACCTAGAGAGTCCATATTCAAATCCAGATCTTCCTGATTCATAGCTTTGTCTCTGAGTCTTTCCACTGTGCCAGCTACAAGTTGTCCGATCCATTGTTCTTTGTTATTGCAAATATGGACCATGTCATTTTATGTCTGCAGATTTCTTATGGAAGCAAATGGTCCGAGTGAACCTGAAGTGGCCTGTTCCATTACAGCCTCTTGCAGCATTCTAGGCAATCTAGTCATCAAGGTTGTCAATGATTTAAGTTCACTGGTGGTGGACGATTCAGAAGAGCTGGTCAGCAACGTCGTCAGTGTTGAGTGCTTGCAGCATGGCTCACCGATGGTTTCTCCAATCACCCTTGCGATCCCATTTACTTCACGCTACAGAGGAATGTACAAAGACATCATGGTGAAGGTGATGGATGCGGAGTTCCGGTCACGTTATTTAACTCCCGTCTCTTTGGAAGGGCACTATGGAAACCACAAGGTTAGTGAGCTCTTAACAGGGTGCAGTTTTAAAGTTGGGGGAGGCTGGAAGGCTTCGGATGCAATGATTTCCTACTTTGAATTAGCCGAACGAAACAAAGCCATTGACTCCACTGAACCACACGGAGCCCAAATGAAATAAGAACTTTGTGGTGACCCTTTACTGCAACACAATTGTAATGTGTCGCTTCTTTTATCAAACTAATCTTTCAAAACAGGTGGAGAGTTTTCACTCCAGAGCCTGGTGCCACATGTGCAGAGTGCTCTGTGTTACTATAGACGTTCTCCACATCATCCAGGAGAATCACATGATAAGTCATACTGCATATTACTGCAGAAGTAACAGACCAAACAGGTGCCATTTGTAGATGCATTTATGCCGTTTTGGATGTCATTTATAGACCCAGATGCCATTTATAGTGCATGTAATGTGTAGAATGGCCCCACTATCGTTCATTCAGCACAGAGATGCATCATTGCCAGACTCTCCTCCACCACTAACCTTTACAACACATCCCCCCTGGAGACACCCAAGGATGCAGGTGGGATGCAGGACAACCACACTTCCATTCCTGGGCAATAAAAAGCAAAAGTTACAGAACCCCAACTTCTTTTCTTATTTATTATATTAGATCCTTACATTAAAAGAAAATAAGGTGAGTACCTTCTATTGAATGGCACAGATTTTTATTTTTATTTTAAAAATAATAATGAAGTTGTCATTAACTCTGAACCAAAAGTTTTAAAATCAGAAGACTTTGATTTTCTATTGCTTCTTCCCAAGCTGTTCCAACGACATAGATGAAGGAACAACACAGGCAGGGTCAATTCTATGACTTCTTTCTACAGGACCATCGCCCAGGTCAAGGACCGCTCTACGTTTTGGAGGGGGGCTGAGAAAAGTGCCCTGTTGTGGCCACCCTCTTATATTGTCGGTCCTCATCAGGCTTTCCTGACAGTGGCAGCAGCCCTGCAGGAGTGGACAACAGCTGTTGCTTTCCCAGAGCACCCCAGAGTGCCTGTTGAAATGGAAGCTTGCGGACCCAACTGCCTGATGTGGAGGACCTGAGCCAGGTAGCGTGGACCTGAGCCAGATAGGGTGGCCATCTTGTCCCCTTTTACAGAGGTCAGTCTTCCCTTTGAAGGGCTGCCACCTGCCATCAGACTATCCTGTACTTGAAGGCACTCTCTGTTTGAAGGGCTCTCCTGTCCAATTCCAGTTGAAAAATAAAGAACCATAAGAACGGTTGCCCATCAACAGACAGCACCTACCTGGACAGCAGGCTGAAAAAGTGGGCAGAGAGGTCTCCTGGTCAAGGTCTTTCACATATTGGTGAGATGTACTGTATTTCTACTGAAATTAAAATAATTATTTCTAAATTTTGTCCTCTCCTTTGGTGATACATTTTCTTTTGAGGTGGAGACAGTTCATAAGTGGCCACTCTAGCCAGGAGTTAGCACTGGTAAGCCTCACTGGGGTACTGGGGCCCCAGCAACTGCCCTAGGAGACCAAGAGCTGACATCAGGCCTGACATGGCCTCCACAATGGCTGTTTCATGTTATCATTGCAGTAAGGGAAGACACCACAAGAAGCAGTACCCATATCTCTGCAGTAAACGTGAATTGTCTGCTTGTTAAAGTTCCTCTGAAACACATTAGAGAAACAGTCTTTCCCAATGGTCGTAATTGGCAAGTTAATTTCCATTCATATCCCTGATTCAGGTTTGTTTCCAATACCCAAATTCACAATCCATTCTCAGATATAGCTTCCCCCCTTCTTTTTCATCCAGGGGACTTTTGCTGAGGTAAAAACCTGTCAGCTTGGCATTTTTTCTGTGGTTTCATGCTTAAAGACGGAAACATTCACCATTCCAAGGAAAGGTCTCTCACGAAAACTAAATATGGATCCCAGAATTTCCTTTTGCTACCCACCATCAACTTTCAATTCCCGAGTAAAAATGCACCTAAAGGTATGCTTGAAAAGTATTTACTGTAACTCTTGAGAATTGTGGAAATATTGGGGAAATTGTGGAAATACTGGGGGAAATGCTTTAATTTTTTACCTTGATGGGAGAGATAGATGTGCAAGTAAAGAATGGGTATAGGTGAACATATTCACACTTGAGTAATCAGAAAGAGTAATGTGTGCAAATCTGGCTCCTTTAATGCTAGCACAGCCTTCTCAGGAACAACACCATAACAAAGATCAAAAGTGCTACTTTAAGTCCACTCAAGGGTTTGGGCATGCCCAGGGGGATTTTTTGCCTTTCCTTCTTCTTTGAACACCAGACATTTCTGCAATCTGCTTTTGAAAGCCCCCTCAGTTTCAAAAGGAATTTGCCATGTAGGATAGGAGGCTGCTCTCCAAGATACACAAACTCCAAGAGATGCTAAACTCCATTTATCCATTTCTATGGATTTCAGACGATGTCTGAAGGGGACCTTAAAAGCCGCTGCTGTTAATATGTTGCTCATCTTCCTTTATTGCATAGCAGCTAGCTGTGCGTGTGTGTGTACTTCTGTTTAAAGGATTCTTGAGAAACAGAGGCTGTCACTCACTTCATCCCTGGGTGGCAGCAAAAGCTTAGGAAAGAATTCTTGGACATATATTATAACCAGAGAACGTCAAATGTTCAGTTCCTGCATGGTTGAATTCTTCCCGGGAGAAAAGCAACTCTTTATCCTCTATTCAAATGAGCAAACTTCTCTGATAATGTCCCACATATTTGTGAGCCTGTCTGTCTGTCTGACGGCTATCTCCTCTTAAACTATTTGCTGGCGTAGGTGGCAGAGGTAATGTCAGCAACCAAGACATTGATCATGTACTGCATTTGGTTAACCTACAACCTTTAACTCAGGTCAACTGTGTTTCCAAATGGCTGACACACACACCCCAACAGGATTTACAGTGGGAAATAAGCTCCCCACACCTTGCTCATTTCAAGGAGCCTTCAGTTACAACAGCAGCCGTTACACCAGTCCCTACTATTTATTTATTAATTTTTTTATTACATTTTTATACCGCCCAATAGCTGAAGCTCTCTGGGTGGTTCACAAAGATTAAAATCATGAAGAGCATAAAAACAACCAACAATCTAAAACACAAATACAAAATACAATATACTAGGTATGTTGGGAAATCTGCAAGAGATTCAAATGTAGCAGAGCAGCTTTTTCCAAATCGTGGAATTGCAGACTGGTTTGTCCTTTGTGGTGGTGGTGGTGGGGAGATTCGTGCAAATTTGCACTTGTTATATGAGTGCAAATTTATTTATTTATTTATTTATTTATTTATTTATTACATTTTACATTTATATACCACCCCATAGCTGAAGCTCTCTGGGCGGTTTACAACAGTTAAAAATGGTAAACATTAAAAAGTATACAAAATTTAAAAACCCATCAGAAACATAAAAACAACAGTATAAAAACAACAGTATCCATTTAAAAACAACAATTCTGGGGTCCATTAAAAACAAACTTAATGTTGTTAAATGCTGTTAAAATGCTGTTAAAATGCCTGGGAGAAGAGAAAAGTCTTGATCTGGCGCTGAAAAGATAACAATGTTGGCGCCAGGCAAGCCTTATCAGGGAGATCATTCTACAGTCGGGGGGCCACCATCAAAAAGGCCCTTTCCCTTGTTGCCATCCTCCGAGCTTCCCTCGGAGTAGGCACTCGGAGGAGGACCTTAGATGTTGAGCACAGTGTACGGGTAGGTTCATGTTGGGAGAGGCGTTCCATCAGGTATTGCAGTCCCAAGCCATGTAGGGATTTATAGGTTAAAACCAGCACCTTGAATTGGGCTCGGAAACGTATAGGCAGCCAAATGTGCATTGGGGCTAATGCACATTAGCGCAGATGTGCTTTTGCAGTAATGCACATTAACACTAATGTGCACTTGCACAAGTGGAACGAAATCCCTTTAAAAAATTTGATTCTGTCAACAATGGAATGAAGGACGCCCAACAATCCACAAAGTACAGACAGAATGGATTTAATCAAATCCGTGCATCACTAATTCCAACCCACATATCAGGCCAATTTCTAAGCCCACCAACATCTAATAAAATGAGGAAAGACTTATTATTATTGTTATTATTATTATTATTATTATTATTATTATTATTATTTATTTATATAGCACCATCAATGTACATGGTGCTGTACAGAGTAAAACAGTAAATAGCAAGGCCCTGCCGCATAGGCTTACGACTTCCCTGCTTAAAAAAAACTGGAAGCAACGGCAACATAGTTAATATTGGCGTAGAGAAGTAAGCAATAATCTGTAGATCTTCTCATTGTTTGGTGGGCATTTCATTAGCAAAACAATTACAGACAATTTTCCTAAAATTAATCCTTGAGTTGAATGTGCAGTAGCATTTTCTTCTTATTCACTGTTGCATATTTTCTTTGCGTTTTGCTTTACAGTAGGCAGTGAAAAGAGAGCAGAAGTTTGCTATTCATTCCATTCAGCAGATCCCCTGCAGGAACTTAGTCCCATCTGCCATAAGTATGGAAGGAAATGCACTGTACACAGATGGGGGATTCCCTTTTGGACATGCTCAGACCATGTCCTCGCTTGGAGAGAAGGGAAGGCCCTGGCTGAGCATCAGAGTGATGGGTCATCATGGCCCATGGCCACAATTCTGCTCAGTTACTGAGCTTTATCGTACATAACTGGAGAACTACATCATGACTTATTTCAAGAATATGATTGTCTCAAATTACAGGAAAGGGCAGATTTGGCAACATTGCAAGAGTGCAACTGTGAAGGTTTGAGGCCTATAGACACAAGGTAATAGAGTCAGGCTTAGAGGCCTGGAGTTTTTCTGTTTGGAGGGAGTATCCCTAAGAGGAATAGTTTCATTTCTCTGGTTAAGGTTCATTCCCTAGTTATGTTTCATTTCTTCAGTTAAGTTTCATTTCGTCAAGACTGAAACAGCACTTTCAATTTTTGGGGAAAGAGGGGATAAAAGAAGAGAGCTAGCCAGACAGCCAGAGCCAAAGAAAGACCAGACTATAAGGAAAGAGCAGAAAGAAGCAGCTTGAAGATGTCCAGGTGCAACTTAGGGTAAAAGAACTTGCATTTTTCCAACTTTTATTTTATTTTATTGCCTTTTGTATCACTCAGCTCTATTGACTAAGTATGTTTAATTGCAATTTGCTTATTTTAGTTCACTAGTAAACTGTTTTGTTAAGCCACAAGTGTCTGGAGTGCTACTCACCCCACGTCTACAGCCTAAACCCCATGTTACTGGGAAGGGGAAGATAAAAAGAAGGAAGGTGGGATGGTTAAGAAGGAAGTCACCCTTAAGGAGTTTGTCAGGGGGTCCAAGTCATAGGAAGGAACCCTGACAGCAACATTGCAAGGTGATCATTTTTGTTGGTGCATATCAATATTAACTTGGCATTAACTTTATGTTAGGAAGTGGCAGCTGATGGTCCCTGGTCCAAATCCAGATCTCTGGGGTGTCATCTGGCCTCAGTTACATGTAGAGGCAAAAAGGAGAGGGATCAGTTGAGGCTGGTAGTTCAGATTCCGGTGGGGGTTTAGTCAGAATAAGCCAGAATGCTAAAGGATCTGTCCAAGGTGCTGAACCAGATAGCTCCTTTAAAGTTCTGACTAAAACCCACAATGGAATCACAACCCCACTATAAGCAGTGGCAGAAGGACTTTGAAGCTGGCCGCTTTGCAGGATGGGATTAGGGATTGCCCCACCACCTTCTTTCCCTTCTGAAAGCAACCCTAGTCACTGGACAGGTTTTAGACTGTAGACTCCTTTGAGGCAAGCAGCACCTTTTGTGTATGTTATTATGTAAAAGCACCACGTCTATGGACTGCAGAGCTAGGGTGACCATATGGAAAGGAGGACAGGGCTCCTTTATACTTAACAGTTGTATAGAGAAGGGAATTTCAGCAGGTCTCATTTGTATGCATGCAGCACCTGGTGAAATTCCTTCTTCATCACAACAGTTAATGCTGGAGGAGCCCTGTCCTCTTGACCAGATACAAAAGAGGGCTTCCTGAGCATTCTGGGGAAATTTGAATGGTGGGTGCCAGCCACACCAACCTGTGTTCCAGTATTTTGGTAGCCTCTCCAGAGGGCTTGGTCCATCAGCAGCTGCCCAACAGCGCCTACCCCTGACATCGGGCCTGGTTGATTGCATTGAATGACAGATCATGTTCATTATAACAGTAACAATAACAATTATACACAGGTGCAACCCATTGAGCCATCAACCATTTCCATATTAAAAACCAAGCACGATACGTATCATTCGGTAGTGTCTACAAGCCCCCTGGTGCATCTGCAACATCCCTCATCTCAGCCATTCAACAAATCCATCACAGTTATTCTGCCTTGTCCTCCAAAACAAGAGAAGAAGAGAGAGGGCGATGAGACAGACTGTGGGAGAACGACGAGTGCTTCTATACAGAGGGTTTCAACTGCGCATCACTTTCGGTGAGAAATGATCATGAGTACCTGGTTGAAAATGATGTGTCTGTTCTAGTCCCAACCATTCTTGTGGGCATTTGCTCTGAGGGCCAATCAAAGAACATCTTCATGTTGAGTGTCGGAGAAAGTGTAGGACCATTCATCTTATACTGAGATATCATCAGGTTGTGCATTTACCCACCCCTGCCAGCAGCAGTCAATGATATGGAGAAGAGGTGGGACAATGCACAGATGATAATGTCTCACCATGGGGCAAATGAACCCACAATGTATAGGGGATAGAGGATAAAATTCAACATCTGATTTCCATCAGCTCTATATTAAGTATAATGTATAGTTCCTCCCTGAGCCTCATACTATTCAATGTAGTTAAAATCACTATAGTTAGAAGTTACTTTGAGGACCTTTTGGAACCAAAATGCTCTAGTAATAGAAAAGTAGTGGGAATGGTCTCCAGAAATATAAGATCAATATGATGGAGCCGTTCTGTACGTTCAAGGGAACAGATAGCATTTGTGCCATGGGTCTTACAGTCATCTTCATGGGCAACACAGAAGGGCAAGGAAACAGTGCAAGCTTTTGTTGTCTCACTGTAGACAGGAAGGACCCATTTTGTAAAAGGTCCTTAAATGGTGGTTTTCAAAGGATCTAACTTCAAGGAAGAGTTCCATGCTGACTTTACTGCCAAGGAAAACCTAACTATCTTTCATGGCTTGCTCTTTCCAAAGGGTTCTGGGATATGTTAGGAGGACTTCTTAGACTCATCATTGCCCACGTGAACTGAGTGGCTTCCACTGTACTATATGTTGCAGGGTGGGGGGTGGACATTGGTACTGGTGAACAAGCTATTTTTAAAGAGATGCTTGAAGCCCAGTATTGGGCAAAAGGCGGGATACAAATAATAATAATAATAATAATAATAATAATAATAATAATAATAATACCTCTGCTGATCTTCTCATTGAGGAACCCCTGGTAAGTTTTCGAAGAACTACAGTGTTCTCTGCAGTACTATTTGAAAACCACTTTGATGAAATTAAGGCAACGAAACCAAGTCAGTCTTCTCGAAAGTAGAAGCATGTGGTTTTTTGTTTTTTAGAATCTGTTTATTTACACAAATACATGTTGAGCAGGTGGGAAGCAAGCAAGAACAGTCAGCATTGCTAATGCTAATCTAGCATCAGTTCTGGACTTTGATATCCTCCAAGAGCTAGGCAGAAATCTCTTAGCAACCTTTCCCAACCAGCTGCCAAATTCAGATTGTTTTCTCTTTCTCTAATTAAACTGAAAAATAAAGCTTTGAGCACCCAACCTATAAATAGCTGTGGAATCAGGTATCTTTCAGAATGGGTTTTCAGTAAAATAGATACTTGCCTAAAAGGCCATTAGAATCAATTAAGGGGATATTTAGTGTTCACCACAAACTACTAAGAGCTACAAGCACCTACTAAGAAATAGTTGTCTTTTCACTTGGGTCAAAAGAATAATATGGCCAACATTCAATAGAAGGAGATTCTTAAAGCTGAACACAAGTGTTTTACTTTCCTCCAACTTTTGTTTTTAAATTATAAGTCTGGTCACTGAGTTCATTGGATGAAGGACTCTTGGTAGTTCCCCAAAGACCACTTGGCATAGGGTTTTCTGTTTGATGTCTGTTTGTTTTGTATTTATTTATGGTGCAGTCTTACACATATTGTGACAGGGAGGGAAAAGGCAGACGTTTTTCTGTCTAAATATGCATAGGATTGCGCCTTTAATGTATTACCCTCCTCTCTGCGGAATTCCTTAACAACTTATGTCCAGCATGTGGCAACGTTGTTCTGTTTTCAGCATCTGCTTAAGACATTCTTATTTAAACATATTTTTCCTAACTGAAAGTCTAGCGATGGTTTCATTTGCATAATATTTAAAATATATTTAAAATATTTTTTATCTTTTGTATTTGGTTATTGAATTGAATGATTGCATTTATATCCTGCCTATTTTCCTTTGAGGAACCCAAGGCGGCATACATAATCCATTTTATCCTCATAACAACAACCCTGTGAGGTAGATTAGGCTGAGAGTCTGTGAGTGACCCAGTGTCACCCAGTGAGCTTCCATGGACAAGTGGGGACTAGAACCCAGATCTCCTGAGTTCCAGTCCAACACTTTAACCACCAGACCACACTGTTGTGATGTTGTGGTTCAGCAGTAGGGATTTTTTTTTAAAAAAAAAATGTAGTGGTGGGGTATAACTAAAATAAATAAATAGTGTCTTGTGATTATCCAGAGCAATAAGTGCCCCCTCAAGAAAACATGGAGAGAATCTCAATGAATCTTTGAAATTATTGGGATACAGAGACGAGGAATGGGCACTGCTGGATGACATCACGGTGAGAAATGCGCGGAATGGACTTGTGTCATTTGAACTGGATGAGCCCTTAGACAGGTGAGAACAAAATCAAATTGGTAGACAAATATGAAATTACTGACTCACTCTGCAGTCCAAAAAAGCTTTCAGTAAACTTATGAACATAATAACAAAAGAGGAACCAGGCTGGATCAGAGCAAGATTCTTTCTAGTCCAGCATTCTGTTCATACAGTGGCCAAACAGCAGTTGACTAGGAACCAGGGCTGGATCTACACTATTGCTTTAAAGTGCTTAGCACTTTAAAACAGTAGTGTAGATCCGGCCCAGCTAACAGGTCATGTGTGGATTTATTCTTATTTTATTTGCCCACCGCTCCAAAATTCTGAAAGGGGAGCAGTATATAAATATTGCGAATCAGTAGTTATAGATCACAATCCGGTATTCAATTTGACACTACCACTAACATGAATTACGTTGTGCTAGCGCAATGCCAATTGTTCTTGCTGGTGCAATGGGTTTTCCAGGGATTGGCATTGCATTTACGCCAGCACAGCATAATTTCCGTTAGTGGTAGTGTCACTTGGCTTCTGCCTTCTGGATTACTACAGTTAGAATTTCACAGGAATGCTGTGAGCCAAGGTTACAGTTTGAAGAACATCCAGGATGGAATAATTTCAATGGGTGTGGCATGTGCAAGCAATTTCTAAATAATGAAAATCGAAGGCTTGCTAGAAAATGTGTTAGTTTCCAGATTAAGTCTATGTGTCTATAGCCCTCTTCAGGCATTTGAAAACCCTGTAGAGTCTATGGTGCAAGGAGGGGGAGTGAAGATGAGCATGCTAGCTCCATCACTCCCATCACTGTCCTTGTCACTCTCCATGTGTAGAGGGTGACTTTAACAGTGGGAAGCTTCCTCTAGCCATAGAAGCTCTATGTGCGATTTGGAAGCCTGATTGTCTGGAGTTCTAAATCTTGGGCAGAGCCTCCACAGATGGAGGAAGTTCCTTTCTGGAGACAGTCATAGGAACCTAGGAAGCTGCCTTATATTGAGTCAGATCATTGGCCTATCTTGCCCACTATAGTTGACAATGACTGGCAGTGACTCTCCAGGCTTTCAGGCAGGAATATTCCTGCCTTACCTGGAGATATCAGGGACTGATCCTGGGACCTTCTGCATGCCAGGTATGGCCCCATCACTCCTCACCTGGCCCTCTGCATGTGGAGGGTGCTAAGAAAGGTGATGGAAAGGATGCAAAGCTAGCGTGCTTTTCCCCACCCAGTATGTGGTCCCTACATGCTTTTCAAACATCTGGAGAGAGCTTTTGAACTTAGGCCAAGGGCCACATGAAATTAAGCTGAGGGCCACACATGGCCCTAGGCTTGTAGGCTGCCCAACCCTGCTCCATGGGAAATATTGCCAAGTCAGGGAGGTTGGGGGCCATCGAAACTAAAATGTTTTGGAACCAATTGTTCCATTTATTGTCCACTGTATTGACTGAATGTTGATCAAAACAAGATTGTGAGAATGATCAAACCAAAACAGTGAGATCAGAAATTCCAGGTGTTTTACGGAGGAAGATGGATGCTGAAATGTTTAACGAAACAATTCTAGATATTTCAGTTTTGTTGTTCACTTATTTTACATATATAATTGCTTAGTGTTTGAAAGTAAAGTTCAGAGAGTCTAATTTTTTTCCAGTTCTATTTAGTAGCTATTAACATTGGGAAGTATTCTCTCTATTATTATTTTTTTAAAAAACCCATAGCTTTATTATTATTCGCCTGTCCTCTGCCATGGACAACATGCATCTGGTTCGGTTTATTCGGAATCTAGAGCAAGCCATCCACAACACCATGGTGAAAGTGGTATTGTATCGGGGAAAAGAGGACCCATACAAGATAGTTGTCTTACTGGTTCCATCAAAGGAACTGAACGTGGAACTGCAGAGTCTGCGTGAAGAGGGATATTCCGGGCCTCCAGATCCCTCTCAGCAGTTCTTCATGAGAGAAGGAGAGAAGGTTTATTTTAAATTTAGTGGAAATATTTGTGCTTCAGGTAAATCAGTATTTATTTATTTATTTATTTTATTATTCAAATGTATTCAGCACTTTCAACAAAGGTATCAAAGTGGTGAGCATAAAATACAATGGCATAAAGAAAAACCCAGCAATAAATATAACAATAAAAATGACACAACACAAATTCATCAGCAATAAAACCGCACACTTTACTGTGTGCAACAACCCATAGCTGGATGGGTCACATCTTAGGGAAAGTATCTGTAAAGAGATGAGTTTTTGGAAGACGTTTGAATGTCAGAACTTCTGGAGCCTGTTTAATGTCAATTGGTAAAGTGTTCCGGAATATATACGTACATTCCATATAATGGAGCCAACCTAAAAAAATCTTTCCTCATTCCTGATATCGGTAGCTTTTCTAACAGTTCTCCCCAGTGCCGGATTTAGGAACAAGCCAAGGTCTTCATATTATGAGGGACCTCTAAATATATTGGAGATAACTAAGATCCAAGTTAACTAAGATTAAAACTTCCATCCTAAATATATTATTTCTGAAATAAATGGGAGAAGGGTTACTAGTCCAAACGCGCCACATGTTGGTAACTCAGAGAACATGGCCAAAGCCTAAACAAGATCATGGGGTGGGTAAAAATCTCAGGCACAAGAACTCCTGTGAACATACTTTTGCACGGGGAACTCCCTGCCACCTGAGACTGGCAGAGGAACTGTCCAATGGCCAATCCCAGCTTGCCATACACTGAGCTGACAATAAATACACAATCCACAACAAATGCCAGCTCAAGTCTATGAAAAGCCTCACAGTACTTTTCTTAGCACAGTCCTTAGTAATCCAATGTCCAATACAACAGAGTCCATGCGCAGACTGCTTTCAAAGTCCCGAACAATGATGAATCCAAATAGGGAAGGATTTCAGGCCATGAGTCAAAAGATGATCCTAGCAAAGGCGCCTCGCTTTTGCTCCAGGTTATAAAGGGAGGTATAAGCCTGTTAAAAGCCACTTGACAGACAGGGGCTCAGCCAGTAACTCATGCCCATGTCCAAACAGGGCAGCACTGCTCAGCCCACCAAGATGACACTACAATCTGAGTGACTCCTTCCATAAGGGCCCCCCACCTTTCTAAAGCACTCTATCAGTTTCCCACAGAAGTCTAACAGCTACATGGCTCAAAACTATTAAAAACATCCCTCCAACTTATAACATAACACACAAAACCAGCAGCAGAAAAAAGACCATAATAATTTTTACTATACATTATTTTCTGATTATTACTGGGGCATGCTGTGAGTGGTAGGGCTCTTTTCTATCATGCACAGGGCCCTTAACCACATATCTAAAGAAGATGTCTGAATTATTATTATTATTATTATTATTATTATTATTATTATTAATTGACCTGTGCAGATTAACATGCCAAAGCCTCTTTTCGCAGGCTCTGAAGAAGTAGCTTGCTTTGATTCCAGCATGCTTCCAACCTCTCTGTAAGAAGCTTTGTATCACTTGAGGCATCATACTTTTCAAGGCAGACAGTTCATACATCCGAGCACTGCAAAAGCAACTGAGGAAGGGTCGAGTTACATATGGACACGTATGCATGACCTGGCCCTAAGATCATAGGTGTACAATAGCTTTTCATATGATAGTGTATTAAACTGGAAGCATGGGAAGGGGCACAGCGAGAGTTCTTGTGAAACAAGAAACCATTTTACCCTCGCTGAAATGGTGAAGGAGATGGCGGCAGCTATGCAGTTGCTGGTGATACTGGATTGTCCCCATGATGTAAATTTGAAAAGTCTGATTGGATTTTATTCCTAAAGACAAGAGATGAAATCCAGCTAAATTTAAGCACTTCTAGATAGCATTATAATCCATTATATTCCCACTATAATGGTGAAGAAAATGAGCTGTGTTCCATGCTTCGTCATGTTGGGATTGTCCATCATGATTTTCCATTAGGGAAACCAGCATCACAAATTATTAGTTTTTGCACATAACCTTTCATGAAACAGTGGTTAATAAACACATGAATAAGTAAAAATGATCCATCAATAGCATTAACTTCAGCAACTTTGTCCTTTTTGCATTGCATACCTACAGATGATGGGATGGCCTTTGGGGGAACCTACAAGCTTACTTTCCATGCACAAAGGAAGCCACGGCTTGCCCTCCACATCAAGGAAGTGGATGAATTTGGCAACTACAGTTCACCCCATTACAAAGGAACGGCCTTGTTTTACAAAGTGAGCAAAGGAGACATTGCCAAGAGCTTGGAACAACCTCTTCTGCTAGAAGACTACCAGCATCAGGCCCCCCTCTGCAAATTGGCTCTAACCTTGCCAAAGGTTAGTTACTTACTCACATGCTTACCCTGTAGTGTGCAATGATATATGCGAGTTATTATATTCTGAAGTACCCCTCCATTCTCAACAAAGGGATGAGAAAACGTTTTTATGTTTTATACACATCACCAGTCAGCTGCCATCAGCCACAATCCAAAACTTCTTTCTTTCTTTCTTTCTTTCTTGGATTTACACTCCACCTTTCTACTAAAAAAAATGATGCTCAAGGCAGCTAGCAAACCAAGATTAAAGTAAAAGCTTAATTCAACAATCGTAAAAACAAATAGATTAAAAACCCAATTTTAAAAATGTTCATACTTCTACATGATGCCACCTCTTACTGTGCTCTCAGGAGTAGTGCATGTGCAGCCAGCCCCAACAGTTTGCGCATGCCCAGTCCCCACCAGCCCACGTCTTCACACGGCCACAAAATAGAGCTTCCAGGGACAAGCCCCATTGCAAGTTAAAACACTAATTTCTGGAAGAAAAGCACAATCTAAACCAACATTTTTGTTCATGCTGGGCCTTGCCCCTGGAAACGCTATATCACGGCCACCTGTGGACCTGGGCTGGTGGAACTGGGCGTGTGCGGACTGGAGCCTGATGGGGCTGGCTGAACGTGCCCATGGGCCCCCTATTGGATGCCACCAATCGATTTGATCAGGATCTGGGAGAGCTCCAAGAGATGGTACAGCTCGGAGGGTTTTTCACCATCTTCGCCTGGTTCACCAGCTACGGCCTTTCCTGGACAGAGGCAGCTTGGCCATGGTGATACAGGCATTAATAACCTCCAGTTTGGATTACTGCAACGTGCTCTATGTGGGGCTGCCCTTGAAGCTGCTCCAGAAGCTGGAGCTAGTGCAGAATGCTGCAGATCAGCTGTTGTCTGGAGCTGCCCTTTTCCAGCATGTAACTCCTCTGCTGAGGGAACTGCACTGGCTGACTATTCGCTACCGGGCCAAGTTTAAGGTTCTTGTACTTGTGTACAAAGCCCTAAACAACTTGGGACCAGGATACCTGAGAGAGCGCCTTATTTTATTTATTTATTACATTTATATACCGCCCCATAGCTGAAGCTGTCTGGGCAGTTTACAACAGTTAAAAATGGTAAACATTAAAAAGTATACAAAATTTAAAAAAAACATCAGAAACATAAAAACAACAGTATCCATTTAAAAAAGAACAGCCTTCTCCCCTATCAACCTGCCTGATCACTGAGGTCATCTGAGGGCATGCTCCTGGTGGTTCCACATAGACCTATTGCCCGTTTGGAGTCCACCAAGTGAAGAGCCTTCAGTGTGGTGGCCCCCTCTGCCTCTGGAGGTCAGGCAGGCGCCAACTTTGTATTCCTTCTGATGCCTCCTGAAAATGTTGTTGTTCCAGGAAGCCTTCCCTTAACAAGTTTATTTTGCACTTTGTTTCTTTTAATATGTACTTTTAATATGTTTTTATCCTGTTTTTATTCTATTTTGTAAATTAATAATAATAACAATAATAATACTGCGGAGACCTGGGTTCAAATCCTTGTTCAGTCTGGAAGCTCACACTGCATGATCTTGTGCCAGTCTCTCTACCTTGGGCTAACTTGTCCTGTAGGGCTGTTATGAGAATAAAATGGGATGCACACACATATCGTGTGATCAAGTCACATTACACTGAGCTACTTGAGGAAAGAGTGAGATAAACATGTAATAAATAAGTGTATCTTCTTCTGCCAGCTTCATCATGGTCATGAAAAGGTTTGGCGTTTGCCCTGATTTTCTTTACAGAAAGTAAATTCAACTACTGTTTGCTTAACTTTCACTCCTCCGATCTCAGTCATATGTTGTCCCCTCTGAATATCTCTCCTTGTACAGAATGAAAAGCTGATCAGCCGCCCACAAAGCACGAAAAGAATCTCAACTGACTCATCAGGTAAGGAAGATTCCCCTCTCCACCTCAGCAATCAGCATGCAGTGTGATCCTATGAGTGTTTAACATTGCAGCCCCAGAAAGGAGCTACACGTTACTCAGCTAGCACATGCTTTCAAATCTCACTTGCCACTTCTCAACTGCAAAGTGGGAAGGCACGTTTTCTGGAAGAAAAATGGCAGGTAGGAGCATGATCTTTATCCCATCTCTTGTCCCATGTTTTCCTCTCTGTGGAGGTTCTATGTGGCTTCATCCACACTTGGCATGGGTAATGTCAGGGCCTAGCTTCAGCACTGCAATGGGCCTTGTAGTTTATAGCTAGGATTTGATCAGAAGTAGTCTAGAAGGGTCCGGGCCTGTGGAATGTCAGAATCTGGGTGAGTCGACCTCCGTCAGCATTCTCAGAGCAGAACAGTGGGGAGTCCACCTGCAGGATTGGCCTTGGTAAGGAGGAAGGCTGGAAGCTTTCTATGAAAACCTGACAGATGTGGGGTTGGGTTTGCAGAAGCATCACCCAGGTTGAACTGTCAGTGCTGGAGGGCCAAACAGGGATGCCCTATTTGGACAGGGGCCTAGCTGAAAGGCTCAAAGATCTTGCGTTTCAAGGGGTCTGGAGGAAGTGTCCTATAGTCACGATTTCTCCTTTTAAGTCAAGGCAAAGGCGAGGAGCCTTTGCTAGGATCATTCTCGTCTTCATTGCCCAAAACCCTCTCCGTTTCGATTTACCATTGTCTGAGCCTCTGGAGGCACTCTGCATGTGGATTCTCCTTCTGATGGAGACTTTGGCTTGCTAAGGACTTGCCATGAAAAGCATCACCATATAACATGGGGGGTGGGTGGGGGGCAAACAGATGTGGCAATAATCATGGAACTGACAGTGGTGTGATTTTTGTTGTTGAATCTGGAGGGTGGGGTGGGGAAGAAAATGTAACACAGAGAGAGAGAGAGAGAGAGAGACCTCTGTAGTCCTGATCCAAATCAGGCCCTTCCAAATCAGGTTGCTATTTGCAAAACAAATATTAATCATGGCAGTTACATGATCGTCATTACATCTCTTTTGTATCTGTACACTTTTCTTCCTGGAATGAATGACTAGGCCTCGTTTCTATCCAGTCTTTTACAATTATCATTCTTAGAACCCTTTGAAATACGATTCATTGTCTTCTTTAAAGGAAAAAAAAAGAATGTCTTTATAAGTTAATATTTTGACTCACAGAGGCAATGTGGGACAACTTACTGTACTGGCTGTCACAAGAGCTGTCGGAAGAGAACGCTTCACGCCTCGCTCTCTCCCTCCCTCTCCACCGAAGCACGCTTCAGCTTATTAAGCTGAAGTGCCCTGATAACCTCACTGAGCAGATCTACGAGCTCCTGTGCTTCTGGAAAAGGAATCTTCCCAGATCGGCCGACAAGCTCCGTCTCCTCTCCCGCTATCTCGGCAAGAGCGGCAGAAGTGATCTCGTGGAAGATCTCCGCTTCAAGTGGGAGAACAAAATGCTGGCGAGGAAAACGCATGGCTAGACCCACAATATCAGGCTGTGCTGATGTCAACACAATTTCTTGACTTGAAAACAGCAACAACCCACCAAGCCTGTGTAGTATTATTATTTTCTTTTGCCCTTACTCAATGATTGATTTTTTAACAATAATTTTGTAATCGCTTCACTTTTATAGTATCCCTCAAAAAATATTTAGTGTTAGACACTTGCCTGTTTCTTCATTTGCTCAGTAATGCATTCTTGTGCCAGGCCTGTAAACTGGGGGCAGGGGGGCAGCCTAAGGATCCATGGGGCCCCACATCAAGACAGCAAAATCCTAAATATACAGCTAGTCTTCAATAAGTCTACATCGAAGTACATCCAGTGGGGCTTACTCCCAAGTAAATGGGCATAGGATTGTAGGTTTAATGTAATAAATAACTTTATAACAAAATTTAATTATCATAAAAATGTTTAAAGAAGTGCCAAATGTTTGGACAAGTGTTTGTCAGTCATCCTAGCGTCTTGGTGCTAATTGGCTAAAGCATTGGGAGGCGGGTGCAGGTTTACTAGTTTTTACTGTACAGTGGGACAATTCAGGGAAGACATTTTGGATACTGCTGAGGAGTAAGTCCACTTTGCCCTGCAGCCTCTGTCAATATGCTCCCCTCACCCCCACCCCATTTCAGAAGAATCTAGAAGGCCTTCTCCAGTCAAGTAGATTTGCTGGGCACAGTTTCTATGTCTACATTTTCTGCGTAAGGCCTTACCCTAGCTCTGTGTAGCAGGGCTTCTTAAAATGTGCAACCAGACACAAAATGTGCAGTTCACGCAGTTCCAAAAGAACATATGTGCAGTTCATTATTAAGGTCATGTAACAGTTTTTACGTGTTGGCTGATGTTAAAAAGTGACTGATGATAATATGAAAAGTAAAATGAGTAGTCCAGGCTCCACTACAACCTCAAAGTCTGTTCAAGCATGCCCAATTCCTCCCTGCCCTCCCTCCCCTAGCCAAAGACACTACCTGTGGAGTCCGCTGAACTCTCCACAGAGTGTTCACCAGTGTTTCCTAGATAATGAAATCATTCTGAACGTTGGGGATCGTTTCCTGAGAAGTCATGTGTAATAGTCTATGTTACGATAAGGGTTGTGATGCCAGAAAATGTCCACTATGACAATTTTATCAGGGACTGCTTTATTTTGTGCATCTATCCTTTTTTCTCTTGTCCTCGGCTGTTTTATATCCCTCACTCCAAATAAAGTTTTGCTGGAGTTCATGCTGCCTCTTCTTGTGATGCTTTGACATAATACTGCATTAGTGCTATCTTATTCCCAACATTTTATGCTACTCTATGTAGTTTTCTAAGGGTCAACAAATATGACTGTAAGCAACAAAGCATGTGCATGCACACAAGGAAAATGTGGTGTTGTAGTGCTGTGCACAATGTTCAATCACACACCACTGTGCAGTTCAATTTCCTTTTTGAAAAAGGAAATTCCACTGTTTGTAACAAGTGGAATGACTTGGGCCAGATCTACACCAAGCAGGATATGACACTTTGAAAACTGTTTGAAAACTGTACTTGTAGTGTGTCCTGGGCCCCAACAGTTGTCACGATTGTTATAAACTGTTTCAAAGCAGTAATGTAGATCCTGCCTTGGTCACTATACATTCACTGTGGAAGGAATTCAACCCACGTAGGTGTCCAGGAGTGCGCGTTTGCACGTGTGCCTTTTGTCCAAAACTAGTTTGCACGATCAGAATTTCTTGGATCCCAACAAGATAAATGTTCTAGATACATTCCCAACTTCCAATCAATAAAATAAAATCCTCTCCGTTTCTTTAGCTCATCATTAACTTATATCAGGGATAACTAACTTCAAGCCCAAGGCTACATCCAGTCACCAAAGGGATTATTGGCAGACATGTTTTAAATGAAGCGTAGCAAAGAGTCTACCCACAGTTTCACCCACAAGAAAAAGAACATTGTTCTTCAGCTGTAAGAACTAGAGATATTTCATATTTCATGTTACATCTCTTCTGTGGATTTTTCATGTAATGCTCCTGCTATCTCTAAGTGCATGTGCTCCATTAACTGAGAAAATTGTATTGTTAGATGATCCAGTGTGGGTAGGGTTGACATTTTCTGAAGCCACAAAACCGGGAGAATTTGTGGGGGGGAGGGGGAGGGCTAGGATTTTTTTAAAAACTGAGCAATAAAGTAAAGGTCTAAGGAAAGCCCAATTTTTCAATTAAAACATCAACAATTGTAAAAGCAGACGTCTTAAATTCACTGCAACTTACTTCCAAGTAATTTGAGGCTTGCAACCCAAATCCAAGGAGGTGGATTTTTAAAAGGAGATTTTGGGGGGAGTGACTTTCCTTTCTCCCCTCTCTCCTTTCCTCTCCTTCACCCCCTCATCCCCCACTCGCTCGCTCCCTCCTGTCCCCCACAGAACTCTCTTTCTTCCCCCACAAATTAGCCAGCAGCTCTGCCCCGGGCTTACCCTAAAGGTCTGACCACAACCAGCCAAAGCTCACCAAACTCTTTTGCATGGCATGGGACTCAGGTAGCCTGAGGAGAGCACATGCGCCTTTCCTCGCTGCTGTTCCTCTTCTACGCAGCCGCAGATGCAATGAGGTGAGTCACGGTGAGTGACTCAGATGACCCTGTGGAGCAGCAGTGATGCTTTGGAAAAAAGGACCAGATTGATGCGTCTTTTTCTCTGCTGCTGCCGCTTCACTGAGCAGGCTCAAGGCACCATTTTGGAGGTCAGAATTTCTCTGGCCAGCTGCACCAGGAATCCGGGATTCTTGCCCAGCCGGTAGGGACATTTCAGAATCTTCTGGAAATCGGGGCATTCCCAGTTTTCCGGGATGTATGGCAACCCTAAGTATGGGGCTTGACCATTTATGAGAGGGTCCATTAATGTGGCAAAATGCACTTCCACGCCCCTGCCTATCTAGAGCAACCATCCCTACCTTTGTGCCCTCCTGATATGTTGGGGTGCACTCCCATCATCCCCAGCCACCATGGGAATGATGGGAGTTGCAGGCCAACACAAGTGGAGGGCACAAGAGTGGGAAAGTCAGGTCAGGAGAACAGAATAGCTTCTGAAAATATAAAGATAATAATAATAATAATAATAATAATAATTCTTAACTGCCTCTCCATTTTGATCGAAGCGGGCAGCAACAGTAAGTATAAAATACATAAAATCCTGATTAAAAACATAGTATACATTGTTAAAACACCCTAAAAAAAAACTTCCTAAAAGCATCCTAAAAGCATCCCTGGTTTAAATACGGTCAAAATGATGAAACCTTTGGAGCAGAAGAGATTTCTGCTTTGATTTTGAATTAGAAGTACTTAGGTTTAACCACAAGGTGGCCTCAGTGTCTGTTTTTCAAAGAAAAAATGCTATTCGTTGTTGTTTCAAAAAAAAAAAAATACTGACTTTACTTTTTTAAAAATGAATAAAATCCACATGGATATTCTCCATCCATTTTGTAAATTCATTACAATAGTGGTGAAACAACCAGTATCAAAGAACTGAAAATGTTGCAATTTCAGATTTGAAAGGATTTTTATGGGGGGGTTGTCGGTCTTTTGGAGTACTTTTGGCATGAAGTAGTTTATAATCTAACCATTCATTCATAACTATTCATTTAAATATGAATACCTCTATCCAGTAAGGGTAATGTGTACATAGAAATGGGCTTTTGTACCCAAATCTCATTGATTAGATGCCACAGGATGTCTTAAAACCTGCCTCCAGCACCAGTGGCCACATACAGTATACCTTCCTAGATTGTGACATACACACATCAGCCAACTAAATGGTTTACATGGAATTTATATATTATTTATTTATTTATAGTATTTTCATCCCACTCCTCAGGCAAAAATGGCTCCTGGAGCAGCTTACAATCAATCAGCAAAGAAGACCGTCCTTGCCCTCAGGCTTACATTCTAAAAAAGACATGACACACAAGGAAAAGGGGATGAGGAGGGAAGAGGAAAAAATTAAGTAGACTATCAGCAGGGCAGGTGTAATGGCCCTGTTCCCCATCTCATCTCCTAAGGGTGGGGCAGTCCGACTGGAGCAGGCCCTAATGTTCCCTTTGCCCACTCCTGCCTCTTGATGAATGCAAATGAATAGTTATTAATATTCGCAGTACGTATTCTGAAGCACTATTATGGTTTCCCCAAAGTATTCTGAAGCACTATGATTAATGGTTTCCCTGAGATAACCCTTTACCAAGTTGTCAGTTCCCCAGGTATGCATTTAATTACTTTGTAACCTGGTTGCTTGTATTATCTGGCTAAGGGAATAGGGCTGGGAATAGGGCTAGCATCAGCACTTGGCATCTTTGGGTAGCTGTTAGGGCCCCGAAACCCTGCAGAGGCAATGCTGAAGCTTGCCATGGGATATTATGATTTGAGATTTCTGTATGTAGCGTGATCATGCATCAGCAGGTAAGAACATAGGAACGTAAGAAGAGCCCTGATGCTGGATCAGACCAAGGGTCCATCTAGTCCAGTAGTGTTCACACAGTGGCCAACCAGCTTGTCAGCCAGGGACCAACAAAGCAGGACATGGTGCAACAGCACCCTCCCACCCATGTTCCCCAGCACCTGCTGTATATAGGCTTCCTGCTTCGGATACTGGAGGTTGCACTTAGCTGTCAGGACTAGTAGCCATTCAATAGCTTTATTCCAGATAACATATCCCGTGCCATATTCTGGGGACAAAGTGCACCATGGAATTCATAAGGCTTTTTTTTCAATATAGGTCTCTGAGATTAGGCATGGGTTGTCATCGTTCACTTAAAAATCTTAAGTAGTTTTTACATTTCATAAGAGAGCATTAAAAATGCAAGGATACCTAGTGGTTGCAAACAAAACACAATTTAAAAAATGTTCTTAGTTCTAGGAGCATTGCCTTTAAAGATTAAGGCATCTTATCCAGTGACATGTCTAAGCTGGAAGCAAAACGGAGCAGAGAAGTCAGTCTGAGATAGGTGTTTCAGTCTCTCATGAGGACTGATGGTATGCCTGCCCTGTTGAGAACTGATGTTTGGTTTTTAAGTGCTTATACTTTGCCTCTCCTATATTTAAATAATTTCTTATTAGATTTGGCGTGATGTATTTATTCCATATAATTTAAAGTGTTTCTTAGTTCTGTTTACTTTGCACAATATTTTATGTTCACTTATTTGCATCATATGCTGAACATGTAGAATAGTCCAGGAATCAGTCATCTTTTCTATTTTTGCCACTTCCCTAACTGAGGCATATTTTTCCTGGCTTTAGGTGGTAAACTTTTGCTTTTCCTGAGGTTTGCTGGGGAAATGTCAATGTCATCTCTCCCCACACACCCCATCGCAGGCTCTTGGGTCAGTGAAAAGTCATGGCATGTCAGCCCAAGTGTTTCTGATAGGATCAAACTGATTCAAACGTAATACAGGAATATATGGTAATATTCCATTGCTTCCTTATGAATATCGTAGCTTAGGAAAGTGTAGCAATTTCTGAGAAAGATGTGAAACACCAATAACCTTGCAAATAATTATCCCAAATAGAATTGTTATTTTTTTCCACCGGTTGGTTCAGGAGTCTTGCCAGATGCAAAGGCTTCTGGGAGAAATATTTGTCACAGCTCTTCCCCCATTCCCTCACTTATCAAAGCAGTGGAGAAAGAAGGAGAAAAGCCCACAGTGGTTAATGACTGCCAAGCCATAAAAAAGGACATGGTAGGCCTGCAGTTAGAAAAGGCAAGAGTCCATTCCAGGCTTGTGGCTGGGCCTGGGAGATCATTCCTGTCTCTTCCAGCCTGCAGCCATCTTTAAGGCTCTGATGCAGATTTAGAGTGGCACAGTATCATTCACAGCTGCTAACGGGAAAAGTTTCCACATGGGTGCATCAGCTAACTGACTCATCCAGCAGCATTTGGACTTTGCTGCCAAACACAGTTAGAGATGCAGTGGAATCCCTTTCTCTGGGGAGTTGATTTGATGACTCAGAGGACTTGCCCCTGCCCCCCATCCCCAAACAAACAACCCAACAACCCAACTTTGAAATGACTTCCATTGGTATTTATGCTCAGACAAATTTATCTGGCAACCATGTTCTATTCAGCTTAACTAGGATGACCATATGAAAAGGAGGACAAGGCTCCTGTATCTTTAACAGTTGCATAGAAAAGGGAATTTCAGCAGGTGTCATTTGTATATAGGGAGAACCTGATGAAATTCCATCTTCATCACAACAGTTAAAGCTGCAGGAGCTGTACTAGAGTGACCAGATTTAAAAGAGGGCAGGGCACCTGCAGCTTTAACTGCTGTGATGAAGAGGGAATTTCACCAGGTTCCCCATATATACAAATGACACCTGCTGAAATTCCCTTTTCAATACAGGAGCCAAGTCCTCCTTTTCATATGGTCACCCTAGCTTAACACGCCTTCCACATGAAACAAGTACATTGAGTTGTACAAAATCAAAAGGAGCATTTTGTTTTTAAAACTATGACCCCCTAGCATTGGTATATTTACAAGATTTTTCTTTTCTTTTCACCAGGTAAGTGACACCTGCTGAAATTCCCTTTTCTACAACTGTTAAAGATAAAGAAGCCCTGTCCTCCTTTTCATATGGTCACCTTAGTCAGTGACTGGCCCAAAGTCACCCAGTCAACTTCATGGCCAAGCTGGGGGACTAGAATCCGGACATCCAGAGTCCAAATCCGACACTGGAATCATCACACCGGCTCAACCACAGGAATGAGGATGGGAGAAGGACTAAAAGGAATTTAAAGGTGGCAGAGGAAACTATGGGTCTAGGGAAGAGAAGACAAAAGTAGCTCAGTAACTTTAGGAGACGTGGGTGGAGTCTGAGAGGAGTGTTCCTAATTGGCTGCATATATGACCGTGCTCATAAGAACACAAGAAGAGTCCTGCTGGATCAGACCAAGGGACTATGTAGTCCAGCACTCTCTTCACACAGTGGTCAACCAGCTGTCGGCTAGAAACCCACAACCAGGACACAGGTGCAACAGTATCTTTTAAAGATACAGTATCCTGTATCTTTACAGTTGCATAGAAAAGGGAATTTCAGCAGATGTCATTTGTATGCATGTAGCACCTGGTGAAATTCCCTCTTCATCACAACAGTTAAAGCTGCAGACGCCCTGCCCTCTTGACCAGATACAAAAGAGGGAAGAGCAGTAAAATCTCATTAGCTCCAGTGCTCATGCAGCTCACTTTATCTATATTGCACTGAAAAAGAGCAGAGTTAATTTCTGCCTGAAAATACACTAATTTGATTTATGCTTTCTAATAGATAAGGCTGGGCAACTGGCAAGTACATTGCTATTGTACAACAAGTGGACTCTTTATCTCACAGCATCAAAGGACATGGCAAGTTTTGTTTATGTGCCTAATCCTTAGAGATCTGTAGTCGTTAAAAGCATTGATATGAAGACTTGAAACTGACAAGATAAGGCTAAAAAAAAAAGATTGTGGGCACTTCCAGTTAGAATTGACTATACATTTTTGAACAAGATAATTAAATTCTCTAAATCACTGATGACAAAAAAAGACTTTATATAATGTACATATTCAGTACAATTCATAACATAACATTATCTAAGATAGATATACCAGTGATGGTGCTTTCACTTTTTACTTAAGATTTATTTTAAAAGTTATGCTTGATAGAAGATGACTTTTTAATTGCTAGATTTATTAATATATAAATATTTATGATATAATCAAATAATAATGTATGCCAAAAGCCACCACCACCTGGGACACAACTCTTCTCCAAATTTAAAATTAAAATTGAGAACTAAATTGGAACCTGGTTAAAAAGATTCTTTAGTTGACTGCTCCAGAAACAAAGAAGGTCGTATGTTTTGAAACAGCCTTGTCATATTAATTTTATGTATGAAGATGGGGAATTCAGTATATCTCAGAGTTGTTTTTTTCCATGAAGCTTGCAGTATTGCAATTCTCTAAGGGAGTAGCTTGATCTGCAAGGCAGATAAGAAAAGCTATCAACTTACCATTCGATTCACATCCAACATATCCACAATGGTGTGGACCTCTGGTTCAATGCACTGCTGCAGGAAGGTGTCCTTGAAGGAACTATGCGGGAGGGCCCAAAACCATGATTTCCTCCTAGGAAAACATTGCCCCAATGAGAGGGATGACATATAAGTTGGAAGGAAACATGTCATTGGCCTTGCCTATGTGGTTTCTTCATAGCCACTTCTCGATCTACAATCCTGGGACAACATCATGTCTTTTAAAGTTGCATCAGTAGAGTAGCTAGAACACTGTGCTTCTTAGGGGGAAAAGAAGGTCCAAGGACCATTGGCTTGTATCAATCTGAGCATTCCAGATCAATTGGCTTGTAGACCAGAGCATCATCCTAGATTCTTTATCATTGCAGTCTAAACGTATCTCTTTATTACAGAGTATGTGGGCCTAGGCACATACTTAACAGCTCCAAAGAATGATGTGTCAAAAATGAGTGAATGGCATGGCTTAAGGCAAATCCATATTAACTCAGGCATAGAAAGTCTTGGCAGGTTGTCATTATCACAGCAACTGCTCATACAGAGGGTGTGGGGTGGACATATCAGCAGCGGTGAAAACCAGGCCTCTCTGTGTCCAGGCTGCACTTGTCCAGAATCATAGAACAGTAGAGTTGGAAGGGGCCTATCAGGCCATCGAGTCCAACCCCCTGCTCAATGCAGGAATCCACCTTAAAGAATCCCTGGCAGATGGTTGTCCAGCTGCCTCTTGAAGGCGTCTAGTGTGGGAGAGCCCATGACCTGCCTAGGTCATTGGTTCCATTGTCATACCACTCTAACAGTCAGGACATTTTTCCTGATGTTCAGCTGGAATCTGGCTTCCTGTAACTTGAGCCCATTATTCCATATCCTGCATTGTGGGATGATTGAGAAGAGGTAATGGTCCTCCCCTGGAACCTGTATAGGCATTTCAGTCCTGCTGTATTTTTGCTGCTGCTGTCCATTTTTGGAACATAGGAAGGTGCCTCATTTCAGCCTATGTTCTCTGTCTAGCCCAGTATTGTCTGCTCTTGATTTTGGCTCTTCAGGGTTTCAGGCAGAGATCTTGCACATCAACCATTATCTGGACCAGGGACCTTCTCCATATGACATATGTACCTTTATGCTGATGCCAGAGCTTGTCTCCTTCTATTTCCTCAGGCAGAAGAGTCTTCTTAACTATTAAAACTCTACCAGACAGACCAGGCCAAGAACTGGGCAAGACGGTCCAAAAGGGTGAGAAGCTACATGGAGGTGAGGGTCTCCGTGAACACTTCCCACTGCGTGTGTGTATGTGCAGCCTCTGCCTCTGCTCACAGATCTCTGGATCCAAGACTAAATGGGAAGAATGTGGGGGATTTTCTCCCAGCAGCTATTTTTGTGTTCATTGGTAAGATCAAACAGATGGAATCCAATTTCTGTCTCTGGATACCCCACGAGAAGTTTCATTGCGACATTGCACTTCCACGTCTGTTTTACCCAACAGAAATTGGAGAGGCAAGAACGAAGCAAAGGCAGAAGAGGCAGAATGATTCATATATTGACTGTCCCTTTTCGTAATTTCATTATGTTTCTCAACATATCCTTAAGTCTGGGGTATAACCTGAAAACAGTTCACCAGAAATGGCATGTTTGTGTCCTCCCAAGGATATACTTAATGTCACATGCAGAAACAGTGCCATAACTAATCCTTTGCAAGGGTGCAACTTAAAGGGCCAAAGAGGCATGTTGATGGTGGGGGGGGGAGAGGGTTGAATCCTCTCCCTGCCCACAACCTGCCCAGCTTGGAATGTTTTCACCCATCAGGTTTCACTTCTGTTATCAGAGCCTAACTGGCTGAAAGGTTCCAAGAAAGATCCACTGTTGGCTAGTGACTTGCCCAAGGCCATTGAGTGAACTTCATGCAAAATTAAAGATTCAAACCTAGGCCTCCCACATGCACTACAATAGCTTCAATGTGGCTAGCTGCGAACCTTGAGGAAGGGTAGAATACAAACACAGTGAACATCTAAATAACCATATTTCTATTTGAAGATTTATTTTGTTCTCTTTAACCTTTCGTCTGCATGAATCAACCACTGTCAGAATTTCCTGTTTATTTTTTATGCATTTAGAATTTAATGTGAACGTTCTTCGTGCTCCGCTTTATTGAATAGCTTCGTTATTTTGAAAACTTCTGCCACTGTGCATCAAAAGACTCCTTGTTCTCTTTGAAAATCTATGCTTCATTGTCTCTGCAGAACCAACTTTGTGGAAAACAACAAGAGTGGGCAACCCATTTGGCCTCAGATCCTCTCTGCAAGGCGCAAGGCACTTAACCGTGCTTTACACACTTCATCTCTGGTTCCTCATCTCAAGGTGCAGTGCCGCTTTTATCACCACTTTCGTCCAGATCAGATACTGGTGTTGTCAGATTTCTCCTAGTCCTCTGGACAGAATCAACACACCAAGACAATATGACGCCTTTTTTCTCGGTGCAGTAACTCAGCTAAAAGGTGTGTGTGTGTGTGTTGGGGGACTTCTGCCACACGAAATGCTAACCCACCATAGATTCTGTTTTTGAGCAAATGCTGTGGACATAATATATCTTGACTCATGCAAAGCTTTTGACAAAGTACCACATGAAGAAGAAGGACCGAGGGGACAGGAGCAGGCAGAATTAACATCGGGGCCTGCTCCTGCTGGACTCTTCCCCCCCCCCCCAGGGCAAACTGCCATCTTGGCCCTGTGGGGAAGAAGAAGGACCGAGGGGACAGGAGCAGGCAGAAGTAACATCGGGGCCTGCTCCTGCTGGACTCTTCCCCCCCCCCCACAGGGCAAACTGCCATCTTGGCCCTGTGGTAGGGTGACCAACTGCCAGGATTTCCCCGGATTTGTCCTGGTTTTTGTTCTTTCCATGGTGTCAGGGGGGATTTTCTATAATTTTCAATAATGTCCTGGAATGACACACCTTCCCCTTTAAGGCTGCCATTAGCATGGCAGGAGAGAATGACATGCTTTCTTGAGGCACATCATTCCCCCACCCCGAGCTCCAATTGAGGTCTTAAAGGGGAAAGTGGGTCATTCGTGGACATTATAGAAAAGGGCCCAATTGGAGTGGATGGTGGTGGTGCAGAATGAAATCCTTTCCCCTCCTCCACTCCAATCGGGTTCTTTAAGATGGCGGGGGAATAACGTACTTTCTGCAGGACTCAGAAAGCTGCTTCCCCACACACACACTAGGTGTCCTCTTTTTTGGTTTCCCAAATATGGTCACCCTACCCTGTGGGGAAGAAGAAGGACCGAGGGGACAGGAGCAGGCAGAAGTAACATCGGGGCCTGCTCCTGCTGGACTCTTCCCCCCCCCACAGGGCAAACTGCCATCTTGGCCCTGTGGGGAAGAAGAAGGACCGAGGGGACAGGAGCAGGCAGAAGTAACATCGGGGCCTGCTCCCAATAGCCGAAGCTCTCTGGGTGGTTCACAAAAATTAAAACCATGAAAAGCATAAAAACAACCAACAATTTAAAAACATGAAAACAAAATACAATACAAGTGAGGCTTCCCAAAGTCACCTGACCTGATCACCTGTCTGAGCCACATGGCACTCCTGTGGGTTGGCTACCCACATGACTGCAACCTAACTAAGTATGCTACATCTCTTCTCTGGTGGGAATGACACCCTGCAAATTTACTCAAAAGAATGCTTTGGTGGAAATGTATAATTTTGCATCTGTGCAATTTTCTTGACAATTTCTTGTTGAATATTGAGTATTAACATCTGCCTTAATAGCCCACATCTTCCACTTAGCTGTCTATAGCAAAATAAAACATCAGTTTTACTATGAGCATCTATTTTCTTAGCTATTTATTTTCCCTTGGAGCCATGTAAATATTAAACCAAACATTTCTACATCCCTCATTTCCTACCGTTTCCTGTCAGAGTATGTGATCACTGAAGTATTTTAACAAGCCCAAGGAAGTTTAAATGCTCCTTATTCCTTTGTTATCATGGCATTCAATTAGGTTGGAGAGGGGCAAACATTTTCAGAGAGTTGAAGGTGGTGTGATCAAGCTATTGAGCCTATTTCATCACTATCATCTTTGGTCAAACAGATTTTGTAGATTTTATCTAAACCTGCAAATCCTGTTGACCTGATAAAAAAACAAGAAAGTGTAAAAATCAGGTAAATATGGCTGTATCCAAGCAGTACAACCATAACCTGTTGAGATTACTTTCTTTTATGTAGTTTCCTTTCCCTTATTGTTCAATGTCCAGTAACATTTTCTCACAAAAGGATTTAAATTACTCCATGGAATTGTTCAAGCCACTCTAGAAAATCTATTTCGGCTCCTCAATCTAATGTAAGATCAGAAGAGGAGAATCACTCACACACTAATTACCCATAGTGGAGTCTACCTGTACAGGCTGCATCAAAATGGATTATGTAGTTGGGGGTACATGCGATTTTCAAAGAAAGATATTGAAAAACCAAATAAAAGATCTCTTATACAACATGTACGGAATTTATCAAATCTCTGGCAAGATGGATTTACAACAAATCTGTCCTATGTTGTAGTTAATAAGATCTCAGCTGAACAGATGAGAGCAAATTCAATACTTGCAGGCTTCAAAGATGGGGGGGAAAACAGAAAGATAATTTACAACTTCCTTCTCCAGAGCACACACTCATTAAAGGAAGAAGAACAAGCAGAATTGGTCCAACTGTTTACAACAAATGTGGTGTTAAACTCCTATGCCTCTTCACAATTACTACTATTAGGGCTTCTTTTATCATTCACAGTGGTAGGCTAAGGTTGTGTAATTTTGAGAAATCATTTTCCATCTTGATCCATAAATATGTTGCAGATATGTTGGCTCTAATACACACGTGGAGCTCCTGCCACAAATATTTTGTGATGGACAGGGATTTCCTGTGTAGCATTATAAATATTTATTTTATTGTTTATGTGGATATTTCTACACCACCCTTCAATGAATTATCAGAGCAGCTTACATGATCAAGGAATCCAAGAACAATAGAAAAGTGGGAAATATCAATGTATTTTAACAACACAATATAATAGTAGTGGTGCTATTAGTATTTAATTACATAGCAACATCAAAGTACATGGCATTTTATAGACTGTTTAAAATTTAAAACGGGCTGAGGAAAAATATGAGAGGATGATTCAAGGCAAAACGAATATGTGAAATGCAGGTTCACAAACTGGGGCTTCATTACAGTTGTGAGTAAGGACCAACACAACTTCATGATATAGGCCCTAGCTGGACCTAAGGTTTATCCCGGGATTGTGCCGGGGTCATCCCTGTTCATGTAAATGACACACAGGATATCCCAGGAGCAGGCCGGGACGACCCCGGGATAAACCTTAGGTCTAGCTAAGGCCCTAGACTGCCCTGCTGCAAAAGAAGACTGGGCTCCTGTACCTTTAATAGTTGCGCAGAAGAGGGAATATCAGCAGGTGTAGTTTGCATAGTGAGCTAGACCTGCTGAAATTCTCTCTTCCACGTTACTGTTAAAAGTACAGGAGGCCTGCCCCCTTCTGCCTTTGGCCACCCTATTTGTGAATGAGGTGGCTTTTGACTGTGTGCACTGGCAGTGAAATGGGTCAGGAAGTTTGCAGTTAAGGAAAAACAGAATGTCTGAAGTATGTAGGCTTACATTTGTGTGTGTCTGCCCCGTAAATTGAAGATAGGTCAGGATTTTAAGAGTGTTCTACCTGATCCATCAAGACTAGAAATTTCACTCTACCTTTCAGCCTTGGGCCATGTCTACACCACGCCTTATCCTAGGGATCATCCCAGGATCATCCCTGTGCTTCCACATGATGCACAGGGGATCCCAGAGGCAGGGAGGGATGATCCCTCCATTTCCCCAGGATAACTGGGATGGCTTTTAGCCCATTTTTCCCCGAGGCCTCAGGATTGTCCCAAGACCCTGGGAGGTGTGGGCGGCAGTCCCAGTTTTGTCCTGGTTCCTCGCAAGTAAATGTGAGGAGATGGAAACCGGGCACAGGACACGGAGCTCTTCAGGTGCTCTGTGCCCATCAGGGGTGGGGTGGGGTGACCGGGTTTTCTTTTTCCTTGCCTTTCGCGGAGGAGCGCATGTGCATTTTTTTAAAAAAAATGGCAGCAGCAACATCCTTCCGGGATGTTGCACAGCCGTCTGGACACCCAGGGAGGATCGTGAAAGCTGGTAGGTCCATGATCCTCCCCCTACACCCTTGTGGTATAGACTTGCCCTAGGGTTCCAAGGCTCAGCTAACCATTAATGCTAATTTGGGGGTATTTCTAGAAATGGGTGAGTAAGCGGGGGGGGGGGGGCAGCAGACATGAGGGGAAAAACATGCTGGATCAGCCTACCTACTCCAGCTTTCTGTTCCCACCAAATGCCATTGGGAAGCCCACAAGTAGAACATGAGGACAATAGTATCTTCCCGCTCTGGTTCTCTGTATATTCTGATGTTCAGAATATATTGCCACCAGCCTGCCTGAGTCGTAATCTACTAATAGATTACTGCACATTAGAACTGCTAGGTCAAGAGTGGAAGCTTATACTTGTCTGTTCAGAAGTATATGCCATTGAGTTCAATAGGTACAAGCACCAGGTAAATAGAATTGCAGCCAAAAGCAATATTCTATGAGGTATCCTGAGATTACAGTGAGTTAGCAGGCCAGGAAATTTCAAAATACTTGAGAAATACTGTCTTACTGGGACATTATAATGGAAGTAGCTGAGGAAAAAGGATAAAATTAGACAGACTAATCCTATACCCACATACTAGGGACTAAGCAACCTTGTAAGCAATAGGACCTACTTCTACGTAGACATGAATAGGGTTTTTTTGTGCTGTCTATGGAGTTTTCATAGTTTTCTAACTAAAGGACATTATTGTCTAGGATCCTCTCAAACTGGACTAACATAGGAATTGTATGTTCATTTCACTCATGAATGGATGCATATTATAAATATTATAAATAAGATCTTTTATGAGCATGGGGCAGGATCTACACTACTGCTTTATAACAGTTTATAACAGTAGTAACAACTGTTGGTGCCCAGGACACACTCCATATACATTTTTCAAACCGTTTTCAAAGTGCCATATCCTGCTTGATGTAGACTTGTCCTCCGTTTGTATTTTCCATTTGTTATATGTATACTTTCAGCTCTGCCTATCAACGCATGGCACTTTGAACATAAGACCTACATCCTTACTTTGCATCAGCATCAGCATCAGCATCATGGTGTATTAACCTACTGTAACTAACATGCTTTTTGCTCTGCTGTTGCTGTTGTGAGAGCTATGTTCCATAATGCCCACACAGATACAATTTAAGTCATCCATTTCAGGAGGCTAGCATGAGATTATATTTAGCAGTCATTAATGTGGTAAATGTCAGTGGTGCAGTGTGAGCTTTTTCTACTTAACAAGTTAACGTGTTTTTCAACTTGCAAAAACACCTACTGATTTCTCCTTTTGTAAAACTGCAGAGACTTGGAGGTGGTCTTGTACATTAAATGAAGTGATCTTTATTGAAGGAATTCTGTTATCAGTTCACATACACCCACATCCCTTCTTTCTAAACTCTTTGATAGCAAGCTAATATTTTTGGAGCTAATAATGAGACAACAGTTAGCAAAATGGCTGGCATAAAAGACATTTTTAAAGTATTTTTTGATCATTCCTTGCAGGAACCATGGAAAGATGGTCATACTCTTGTGAGTTTGAAATACAGATTTATGTTGTGTTTTGTCCTTGTTATATTTTATTGATTTCATTGTATAAGTGCACTGTTCACTGCTGTGAGCGTTTGAAAAGCACTCTATAAATAAAGTTAATTTCCACAGGCTTGAACAGCATATAAAGAATCCGTCTACCTATTTCAATTTTATCTAGTTCTATTTGTGCTGTCCCTTTGTTCCTAACTATCAGTTCTAGTAAATGGACCCTCAGCATGTTTCACCTGTCACACTGCATCGCAATTGTGTAGTCTTAAGATTGCATGATGAACTTCTGTGAATATTTCATTCCATAACTCTGTGTTCAGAATGTAGCTCCCAGAGGTTGAAATTTCCATTGCTTTAATAAATTGTACAAAAAAGAAAACCTTTGGGTTTTCCCCCTTCTCTCAGATCCATCATTTTGTTAAACTTTTTAGCTCTTAATAAAATAAACCTTTGATCAGAAACCATAGCAAAAATTACAAAAAGGCAGAAGAGAATGATCTACCCATGATGAAAACCAGCAGATTAAGCTTCAAACAGAGGGCTGCTAACACTCAATCAGAAGACATTAGACATATTTCTCTCCATAATGGATTTTCTGTGATAATAAATAAATAAATCAGAGGAAAGTGGTAGGAAAACACAGGAGTGTTACAAGTGGAACTAACCCTGTAACAAACGCGAGAAAGGGGTGCAAAAGACTCTAGCAGAAATTATCTGCGTGGCTACAGGAACGGAGTTCCTAGATCTTTAAGCTGAATTACTCACAACCATCTCTGGCTGCTTACATTCAGAGCAGCTACCGATGTTTTCAGATCTTAAAAAAATAAAAGGAACTGGAAGTGCAAATACACCTCATTTCCTATTCTTTGGCCTTTCCATTTCATTTGGAAGAGATCTTCCAGTCTCTCTCTGTGGGACCATGTGTGAGCTGTCCTTGCATAAAGAAACAATTCACATCCTCACGTAAGATGGAGATGTGGAAGAATTCGATATTTGTGCTTCCTACATGCTTTGCATTGTTGTAACATCTAAAGCAGAGGTGGGAAAGTTGTGACCCTATAGATATTATTGGATCTGCTCCCAACAGTCCTAACTAATGGCAAGGGATTATGGGCATTGGAGTCCACCAACATCTGGAGCTTGAGGAGGCCACAAATTCCCTGTCCTTGATCTAAAGATACTCTCACTGAAAACTGTCAGATAAGTTTATTCAATAGTTAACAAACTTTTGAGGTTGCTTTTTTTCCAAGCTGGTTCCCTACTCCTGCTCCTCCTTTTCTGCATATATCCCTGCTCCAGAAAACCCTGCACTGATGGCTATGAAACTGCTCATTGATCAGCTGATTGATTTAAGAACAGATTTGTGAAGCGTTTTTGTTCTAACAGATGTAGCTTTATTTATAGTGCCAAATTTCAGCATTTTGCCAGTTAAGTTTATTTCTGAAATCTGCAAACACATTGGCAGATTCCAAAAATGTACCAAAAGCATTGGGAGCTATTCTCCCGAGAGCATCTTCCTTTTCTAATTAGAATGTAATTTAGAAGGAGTCCTAATTAGATGGATGTTTCCCCCCCCCCATCTGATTGAAATGATAGCAGGTGTTGACTTTTCAGCTTCCCTTTGGGGTGGGGGGTGGGGAGAGAGAAAACGCTAGTTCTGAGCAAATGAGAACATCTGCAATTAAGCAACCAAAATGTTTCTTCTCTATGAATAATTTGTTGATTTGTCCATGTAGGAATCGTTCTGTTTGGTATGTAAAAACAAATCTTTGAACATGTCAGTGCAAGCCTCGCGATCCTAGATAGAGGAACATATCACATTTTTCATGTTGGCTGTGAATTTTTGTGAACTGCCCAGAGAGCTTCAGCTATGGCGCTTGTTGTTGTTGTTATGTTACATTTATATAACACCCCATAGCCAAAGCTCTCTGGGCGGTTTACAAAAGTTAAAAACAGTGAACATTAAAAACAAATATACAAAACTTAAAACAAAAATACTGGGGATGTGCTCCGCTTCTAATCGGACCGGAGAAGCAGGAGCGGAGCGGGGGGCTTTGCCTGCCCTTAATGCGGAGGCGAAGAGGATTGGGGGGCCAGCGGAGCGTGGCGGAGAGGATCGAGGTGAAGGCGGATCCTTCGCCTCGATCCGGAGCTCCGCCGGAAAGGTAAGTGGGGTTTATCGGGCCCTGCCGCTGTTGCTGTCGCCCATGCGACGACAGCGGCAGAGCCCGGTAAAACCCCCCCGCCCTCCTCTCCCTTACCTGCCTCCGTCCGCGGTCCGTCAGCGTCTTCAATTGAGCCCGCGGTTCCACCAGGAAGTCTGGGCCGCTTGCGGCCCAGACTTCCTGGTGGAACCGCGGGCTCAATTGAAGACGGCGACGGACCACTGACGGAGGCAGGTACGGTCCCCCTCTCCCTTGGTCCCTTACCAGGCTCTGCCGCTGTCACCGCATGGGCGGCGATGGCAGCAGGGCCCGGTAACCCCCCCCTATGGGGGGGGAACGGAGCTCCGATCCAGATCCGGAGCTCCGAGCGGAGTGGGCACAGGCGGAGTGGGGGCGTGGCGGAGCGGCCCAATCCGAAAATGGCGGATCTGAAAGTGAAGCGGAGTGGGGGGTCCGTGCACACCCCTAAAAAATACAAACAAAACACACAGTTTAGAAATGTTGGCCACTGTGTGAACAGAGTGCTGGACTAGATGGACCCTTGGTCTGATCCACCAGGGCACTTCTTATGTTCTTATAAATGAATAAATAAATAAAACAAAACTCCCCAGCAATTAATTTGTGTGTGTATATATATAACTGCCATATTAGAGCAGAGCTTCAGCTCTTCTGTTACTAGAGGCTCATCTACACCAAGCAGGATATTCCACTATGAAAGTGGTATGAAAACGGTATGTAAAAGGGAGGAGCCACACGACTGCTTTATGCTGATATTGAAGTGCACTGCAGGATCTACACGACTGCTTTATAGTGGTACTGAAGTATAGTGATAACTGTTGGGGCCCGTGACACATCTACACCAAGCAGGATATTCCACTATGAAAGTGGTATATAAAAGGCAGGAGCCACATTACTGCTTTATAGTGGTACTGAAGTGTACTGACAACTGTTGGGGCCCATGGCACATCTCCACCAAGCAGGATATAACACTATGAAAGCAGTATATGGAATGTGTCACTTCAATACTGCTATAAAACAGTCATGTGGCTCCTGCCTTTTATATACCGCTTTCATAGTGGAATATCCTGCTTGGTGTAGATGAGCCCTAGAACCATAGTTGATTGCATGCTGTGCCTGTTCATATGTGCAACTTCTACCCACATGATTAGAGTGGACCACACTGTCCTCTGATGACAGGGCATATAGGGCGCATTAATGTTATCACACAATGACACTTGGTCACAGTCCTCCACACCATGGAGAGATGTACTGCATTGCTATTTAAATTACAATAATTATTACTAAATTTGCATGGATACATCATTTCTGAATTTGCATCTATACGTATAAATTAGCATATGCAAATTTTATGCAGATCGATGCCCTCATTTGTCCCCTTCCTGTTGTGGCTCTTGTTGATGATGCGTTTCCTGCTTTTGGGCAATTCATATGTGGCCGTCCTTGGGACAGAGGCCCTGCCCCTCCATTCCTGGGCTACTCTGAGCATCAGGCCTGTAGAAAGCTTGGCCACGAGGAAGGGAAGGGAACTGAAAACCATCATCCACAGCAGTTAGCCATTTCCAGAACATCTTTGACAGGTTGCATGTAATCTAATCTTGTTCTTACAGCTATTTAAATGCTTTGCCTAAGCTGCAAGCAAAAGATATGGCCTGCAGAGGAAAAAAAGGGGTGTTGGGGGAGGCAAAATGACATGCTTCACATTTCATGCTTTTGACTAGACTATTATTTCTGCTATATATATATACACTGTCAAATAAGATTTTGATTTTGGTAGTTTAGCAAGAAATATATGCTCCACCATGTCCACACACACCCATCCCCAGATATAGCTTACTTTCTCAGTATCTGATTAAAGCCTTGTTTACAGTAGATATGCGTTCATGCCCCTTAGATCCCTTGTCATGGATTTCACATGTCGTGAAATAGTACTTCTAACTGTAATGTGAAAAACAACAACAACCAAGCAGAGACCCCGCTTGCAACTCAGGTCTCTCTCATTAGTCAGAGAAAATAACACAGCCCCAATGCTGCAGTAAATCCCAAGATGTGACAACATATTACAGTCATGGTTTAGTTTTTTTCTCTCTATCTGGTGAGAAAGATTCAATATTCGGTGGTAACAGTTATTATTATTATTATTATTATTATTATTATTTATTTATTTATTTATTTATTTATTTATATAGCACCATCAGTGGCTTCAGCACTAACTTCCAGCTAACTGATATAACAGAGAACTGATATAGGACTTCTTCACATGAGTGAAATAAGGCGTGCTCGTCACTGGTCACTCACGGAGTTTCTACGGGTCTTTTTTATGACGTTGGTGACTTCCTGCACACCTTAAGTGCCTTCCCTCTGTAATTCTGGTTTTAAAAAAAGAAAACAGAACTGTGATACTCGATGCTGCTGAAATATCTCTGGTGTTCCAACTGTGTACAGGGGGAATTGCACTACAAATCATTCGCTAGGAGGTGCTGTTCTATTCAGGGCTATGAGCAGCAAGAGGAGGGGAAGTTTTCGATTCCAGACCACGTGGTCACCCCTCTCCAGCTGCATAATGCAGTCCCATTAAGACAGTGCAAGAGAAACAGGAAACAAAGGCCCAGTAAGGAAATGTGATTTCCCATTAATCTAAAGAAGCCCACAATCCTACAGAGCTCCAGCTGCTTGGAAATTAAAGGACTGACATTCCATTATGTGGCATGCTCCAGCAGGTTGAAACATCTCCTGGGGCTTCTGGGTTTGGAGGAGGGTCTTTTGGAATTGTAGGGGAATCAGAGGAGGAGTATTCTGTGTCCAAGGAGGGGGCAGAGCTACATTCTCTAGAACCAGGGATGGGGTCCTTATTCCATGGATTTCTCTAGTGGAGTCTGTACTTTGGAGACAGCCTCCTAGGGAGTTTTAAGGACCCAGCCATCTCTGCCCTCTGAATCTTTCAGGTCCTCCTCTGACTGGGCCGCGATGTATCATGCTGGCTGGAGATGATGGTTGTAGTCCACCATTTATTTATTCATTAGTCATACTTGCATACTGCTTCATACTGTAAAGTTGACTTACAAAAGTATTCTACCTCCCATCTTTTTTTTATTGTTCAACTTTAAATATTATTCATGTACACTGATCAGGCCCTGTAAAACGGAGTGAGATATAAATCAAAACAAACAAACCAAGTTACCATGAAAGCTAAGTAGGGTAACCTTCAGTCTAACATTTTTAGCATAATGCTTGGAATCGATTTCTCCGTGAAACGCTCCAGCAGTTATTCTTATCAGTGCTTTGTAATAGCCACCTTCAAAGGCTTTTTATAAGATACAATTGTACTTATCTTGCAAATACCACCTCCATTTCCCCTTTTTGTAGTTCAGGCATGTTTAAATTTGCATTATTCAAATCTCCTTATCAGTTAACTTAGCTTGACATGAAATACTAGAAATTAATAAATTTAGGTCTGTATGTATTAACAATATTCTAGAATGATTCTCATTTTCAAATACATGGCACTTTGCCCAGATGGGGATGGAATTAGTCTATGCTTAAGCAGTCTTAAATGAGGACATTTTGCTTAAGTTTATGTACTTTAGATGCAATTTGCCACACAATTTCACATACATTTTAATGCAAAAGCTTTGAAAAGCCAAGGTACAAACAGAAAGTTCAATTTTACAATGTACTCCATGAACCACAGTTACAGCTAATTTAACTTTTTGTGCTCTCTTGCCTGACAAGAAGCTGATAGCAACTCCATTAATATATTCCTATTCAGAATGAGTCATTCTCTCACATGTATTAGTGAAAAGGAAATGTTTGGTAAAAACTCTGCCGTGATCTATTTCCGCTAGTCACGGGACATATAAATCACAAGTGGAATAGCCCCTTCTACACAGTTTAATCCCTACTCTAATATATATTCTATGAATAAGTGTAGATGAAAATCAAATATATATCTGAATAGAGAATTTTAGTCACGATGATAGGTTTCAGTTGGGGAGGGTTCAGTTGTCCCCCGCAAAGACATCCAATTGAACAAAGCATTGCAATCCTGATAGGAAACACACTCCGGGCATGTCTAGATCATGCCTTATCCTGGGGATCGCCCTGGGATCATCCCTGTGCGTCCACATGATGCACAAGGGATGCCAGGGGAAGGGAGGGGTGATCCCGGTTTCGTCCCGGCTCCTTGCAAGTAAATTCGAGGAGTCAGGAACCAGGCACAGGGCACAGAGCTCTTCAAGTGCTCTGTGCCCATCGGGGGAGGGGAGCTGGGTTGGGGCTTCTATTTTTACTTACTTTTTAGCTTGAGCGCAAGTGCGAGATCCTCCCCCCTCTGCCAGGAGGTGTAGCCATGCCCATAGGAAGCTGCCTTATACTGAGTCATACCTAGCCCAGTATTGTCGACACTGATTGGCAGGTATTCAGGCAGGACTCCTTCCAAACCCCACCAAGAGATAACGGAGTTTGAACCCGGAACCTTCTACCACCAAGCTACGGCTCCTCCTGACATGAGCTATTTGTGAAATATTCAGGTGCCAGAAAGCTTCAAACGGTAACCCTAAGGTTCTGAAGCTGCTCCGTCACTCTCTAAAACATCAGGGCAACTCTTCATGGGAAGGAATCTCAAGCAGATGTGTAGCAGAGGCGGGGCTTGTAGGGATGCTACCCTGGCACTTTTTCATTAGCAGGAATGCTGATGTCACTTGCCACCTCCCTCAGAATTCCCTGATCCAACTGACCTTAGCTGCCATTTTCCCACTAGCTGGGGGACGGGGAGGGTAGAGAATGAATTTTACCAACAATGCAAAATATTTCAGGTGACGTGCTCTTGGATGGGCAGTTTAGACCAATTATCTTTGCCAAACAACAACAACCCTGCTCCTGGTGGAGATAAAACTACTAGAACTGGTTTCTTGATGTGGATCAACATGCTGCCTGCATTTTGGGATGCTCCTTGGGGATGTGGCTAAAGGGGTTGTCATGATGAGAGCCTCCATTTCAAAATTTACCACCACTTCAATGACTTCATGTGGTCCAAATTGAAACAGGGAAGAATCAGGCTGAGAATGCCTGAATAAAGCATGTTGGATCAATTTGCCTCTGGACGTGAGTTCTCTAAGGCCTCAGCGGTCTAGCGGGACGAAGGGGTGAAGATCCCGCAATATTTTTATCATGAGATCTCCCCCTCTGTTCACACGCAGCACGCGACAACCTCAGAGGGAGAGGCATCGTGCCCGCCATTTTTTTTAAAAAGAGGCAGCAGTGCACAAGCACTCATGTGCAAAAGATAAGTCCTTTTCTAAAAAAAATATTTTTCCTGCTCACCCCACCCCACCCCACCCCACCCCACCCACATGCACGAGTCCAGGCTCCTTGTGAGGAACGTGAGGAACCGGGACAAACCGCGGCACCCGGCCGCACGTTCCGCAGTCTCGGGCTCAACCCAAGGCCATGGAAAAACGGCCCTAAAGTGGAGGGCGAGATCCCGGGGCAAGGGAGGGATCATCCCTCCCTGATCCTGGGATCCCCTGTGTATCATATGGATGCACAGGGACAATCCTGGGGATCGCCCGGGGATAAAGCCCCATCTAGCTAAGGCCTAAGATACTTACCACCATAGCTGAAAACCTCTGTATTAAACACACATGCCAATTAGTGCTAACTGCATTTTATTTATATTTCCGAGGCCAGAACTACACCTCGTGTCAAATCATTACGAATGTGGAGTGAAAAGCAGGATATAACACTATAAAAGTGGTACATGGAATGTGGATTGTGCCCTAACAGTTATCAGTGCACTTCAATACTGCCGTAAAGCAGTAATGTAGATCTACCGATAAATTTAGATCTACCATCTAAAAGACTGCACTCCTTGAAGAGGTGGGGCGTTGTTGTTTTTAGTATCCTTTTTTTCGGAGGTAACCCTTTGTTTGAAATTGGACTCTAGAGCAACATGAAGAACATCTCCTTGGGGAGGGAGGGCATGGGACATTTTTTTGGCCATTGAGTAGGGGTGCTTTGCAGCATGACATGTTGTACTTCCCATCAGCCTGTCTGTACTTTTCTGTGTCTACTTTTCTGATTAACTTTTTATTCACATGGACATCTCATCCTGGGGGATAGATTCCCTTTTTAAAAAGCCTCCTGGTAACGACTGTACAGGATTTCTGCATTACATAATGGTCTGATATGGAGGACAAATTAGCAATGGCCATGTATATGAAATACATTCTTTCACATTTATGAACCTTGCATTTCGAATGATTCGTACAATAGCACAATTCCAACTGGCTAATAGTTCTTATTTGACTAAGAGAAAGTGGGGGTACACCTCAATGTTATGACCTGTGGTATCTCACTTTATAACAATTCTGTGCCAGATCTAGGCAGAATCATAGAATAGTAGAGTTGGAAGGGGCCTATAAGGCCAACAAGTCCAACCCCCTGCTCAATGCAGGAATCCACCCTAAAGCATCCCTGACAGATGGTTGTCCAGCTGTCTCTTGAAGGCCTCTAGTGTGGGAGAGCCAACAACCTCCCTAGGTAACTGGTTCCATTGTCGTACTGCTCTAACAGTCAGAAAGTTTTTCCTGATGTCCAGCCGGAATCTGGCTTCCTGTAACTTGAGCCCATTATTCCATGTCCTGCACTCTGGGAGGATCAAGAAGAGATCCTGGCCCTCCTGTGTGTGACAACCTTTCAAGTATTTGAAGAGTGCAATCTTGTCTCCCCTCAATCTTCTCTTCTCCAGGCTAAACATGCCCAGTTGTTTCAGTCTCTCCTCATAGGGCTTTGTTTCCAGAGGTATTATGACCTCATAATAATAATAATAATAATAATAATAATAATAATAATAGGTATTAGGACCTCTTAAAAAAACAAACCACTGTTGCATCAGTTTGCTAGGCAACTCAGATCTAGAGGTGGAAATGCCAAATAATCTTCTCTTAAGAGAACTGACTTCTTAATACAAGCTGAAGTTCACAGGATGGGGGGAGGGTCTTACCACTTGAACCTTCTCACATGTTGAAAGAATGCAGGATGGGTACATGCTTGGTAGCTCAACCCTTGCTTCTGAGTGAGCATTCAGAGGCTCCATGAAGGAGTATAGGATGGCCACATGTCCTCTTTTACAGAGAACAATCCTCTAACTGAAGAGCTGCCAGAGAGCTGTCCTTTGTTTGAAAGAATGTTCAGTCCTAGTCTGGTCCAAAGATATTTTTTTAAAAAAAGAACACCAGAAGGAAGAGCCTTGAAGAACCTTGAAGTTGCCCATCAATAGTTAACACCTGGACAGCAGACTGAGCAAAGCACCTAGGCCACCTATTCACAGTCTTCCTCACTATGGTGAAACATATTTGTGAAGGACATGGGGTTTTGCTGATTTATGAAATGTACTGGCTCTTTAAGTATATGGGCTTTTAATTGTATTATTCTTTCTGCTGTGTATCTGTTCTGGTATGTGTTGTGTAGCCACAATGGTATGCTAAGTGGAGGTGGGAGTCCGGGACTCTATGCGCCAAGACTCCAAGAGACTCCAAGGTCAGATTGAGCCTTGCACCTGCAGGTTATCTCCCTAGTCGTTAGGATAATTGGGTTCAGTGTGAGAGAGAGGGCGAAGCCTTCTCCAAGAAGGGAGGGGCGTTAATAGCCAAACTGAGTTAGAGGTTGGTTCAGCGGGGTCATGAGGCCCTATAGTCACCAGGGGATAAAAAGAGGCATCCTGCCTAGGAGGGGGTCTTCTCTTCGGGGTTTGGAGGAAGAACATCAAAAGCCGCCTAGAATGGTTCCTTGGAGTAAGCTAGAGTCTTTGTTTATGTTTTAGAGGTCTGGTTTTCCTGAGACAAGGCTGGCCGCTTTTATGGCTAGGGGAGGGCTGTATGTTTGTCAGTTTTAAATGGAGCACTGTGTATTTGTGCCTTCTCCTTTTGTAATCTTCCCTTTAATTCCTTTCCCTTATTTCCCTTCTTTTTATATCCGTTTCCCCTGTCATGCATGCTGCTACCTCAGGCCAAAGCCTTGTGTTAGTGTTAGCTGATTTATAATAAACTTGCTTTGGCCCTTACGCTGAGTGTGTGTGTGTTTTATTCCTGGAATCTCTGGCTTCCCCGGTTGGTTGGTCCCAGGCCTACCTTGCAGGGAGGTCAGATTGACTCCTGCCTTCGTTTACAATATTTATTTATTTAAAATATTTATATCCCGCCCTATATCACTAAGATCTCAGGGTGGTGTACAGATAAAAACATGCAGTATAAAACAATAAATATACACAGTTAAAAACAAATTAAACCATGATCCAAGTTAAAACAATATATAATTTAAAAGCAATAGATGCAGTTAAAACAGTTAAAACAATGTGCCAGTGAGTTTAACCATCAAAGGCTTTGTTAAAAAGCCATGTTTTTACTTGGCGTCAAAATGAAATCAATGTTGGCGCCAATCGGGCCTCCAAGGGGAGGGCATTCCACAGTCGGGGTGCCAAATACATACTGTATTTAAATTTGCATCAATACATATAAATTAGCACATACAAATGGTATGTGGATTGGCATTCTCTTTTGTCTTATTTTTTTTGGTGATTCAAAGGTGTCCTCCGGTCCAGTCAGGTTTGGGTCTGAAAGACCAAAGAAACCAGCTGTTTGCAGAGCATCTCTGTTATCTGGATCCAACCAATTAGAGACATTTCTCAAGTTGGGAGAAGGTGCACATCTCCACTTTTATGTGATCTACAGTCTAAGAGCTGATCCTAAATTATTGCAAGGATTGAAAATGCCCGTGTCAAGGGAGCTAGTGCAATCTTTTTGAGTTAACAGATCCCAAGATGCCCAGTCTGGAATCAATCCGACAGCTCTAAGAGCATTTAGCCCTTCATTCCTCATAACTCCCAAAGTCTCCATCATTTAGGCCGACAGATTCACCACTTTATGAGCGGCTTCTTATCTGTTTTCCCTCTCCTGATGCTACTCCATTACAAAATGATTATTTCTTACACATTTCAGCCTGGTATTGCCTTGAGTCTTATCATTAATGAATGGTTGCTGTTAAACTTCCAAAGCCATATCAATTGCACAACTGAAACTCTGTATGCATCATTTTAAGGATTAATTTTTTTCTTGCATTTCAGAAATACACAATACCTGGGAATGGTGCCCCAACCACCTTGTAAACTTCATTTCAATGAATGTACTGTACAATAAGTACTGACAATGTGCAATAAAAATCTAACTGCACTTTGCTTTTTATGAGGGTAAAAGAAATGTCAGTTGGGGAAAAAAATCTACCTTGCAGTTTTCAGAATGCCTTTAGGGTGTTTTTCCTATCATTTCTAAAATCTTTTAACCAACAGCGGTTACATTTAAAGAGGGGTTCTTCTTTCCCTTATGGGGAGATAATCCAGATGATCTTGCACTGAAGTTGGATAAAGTCTGGCTTTGACCAAACTAAACTAGCATACAAGAAGGAATTGTGTATGTTTCTTGGCATAAGATGGGATATATGGAAATGTACGTTTATAATCTTCTACAGAATATTTATGGGACTTAACTTTCTTACTAAAAGTAGGGGGATGTGCATTTATAATCTTCAACCGAATATTTATGGGACTAAACATTCTTACTGAAAATATGCAGGCCATGACATTCATCCAGATCTGGATACACATTGAAATATGGATTGGCATCAGATTCGCATCTGTAGTGCATCCACATTTGATCTATTCACACAGGAGACTGTTATCCATTCATAAGATTGTTCTCCATCTTTCTGCTACTGGGGAGACTTGCGGTATGAATTCCACCAATAAAATATCTGCACTTAGCCTGCCCCCGATTCACTGGTGAACCGGGGTATTGCCTATGCACCTGCCCCCTGCCACAAGTGAGGAGAGGAGAACCAGTATTTTTAAAATTCAATATTTGGTAATCCTATTTTTAAAAATAAACATAAAATGTTCTAGTGCTGGAAGCGAGTCTTGGTCTAATTAAAAATTGCTATATATCCAGAACAAAGTCATAATTAGGATATTGTCTTAGCAGTGGCTGAATACTTTTCAGTATCCTTCAATTATACACACAAAACAAGCAAATAAACAAGCATATAGTGTAGCCTAGATTTTTTTTAAAAAAAGAAATTGTCAAGAAGCATGACTCATTTCTTTTCTATAGGTACAGGACATTTTGCTGCCAAGTTGCTATTCCAAATATAATTAACTAACCTTAGCCATCATGACATTACATTTATCAGTGTCTTTATATAGCCCCCAAAATGGCTTAAATGATTGAAGCAAACTAATTAGAACTGCAATAACACTCATAAGCTAATAGCAAATCTTAGACTGCTAAACATGAGTTCGCCTCTATCTAGAGCTCTGAAAATTGAGATTCTCAAGAAGGCGTATTAATCACGTAAGTTATAGAGAAAATAAGGAAGTATCTTTCATGAATTAAATTGCATCTGAGGAAATACATGGAACATAGGCCTTCGCTAGACCTAAGGTTTATCCCAGGATTGTCCCAGGGTTGTCCCTGCCTGCTCCCGGGATATCCTGTGTGTCATTTACATGAGCAGGGATAATCCCGGGATAAACCTTAGGTCTAGATAAGACCACCGTTAAACTAATTGGAGCTTTCATGAACTTCTGAAAAGCTAACATAATCCCAAACAAGAGTGTCACAGAAATTCTATAACTTTTCAAATGAACTCATATTGTAAGCAATACCTCTGCTTAGTTGCAATTGAAATTGGAGCACCTTTCACTTGTTTTCATTTCATTTCGTTTTATTTTTCAGTGCAATTGATGGTCACGTGTTAATGAGCATAGTGCAGCAGCTTCTGTGTTCATAATGTGATCAATTACCATACACCACAACACAGCATTGCAACTGCAGGAGAAATAAGAGTTTGGAAGGTCACATGTTTTATCATTTGTCTTTATAATATGAGTACATGCCACAAGCCCTAGTATAGTGCTACCATGCAGCACCATGTGGAAGAACGTGCTACCATTTATTTTATTATTATTTTTATTACATTTATATCCCACTTTTTTCCTCTTGCAAGGAACCCAAGGTGGCTTACATGGTCATCCTCCTCTCCAGTTTATCCTAACAATAACCATGTGGGGTTAGGTTGAGAGTCAGTGACTGGCCCAAAATCACCCAGTGAGCTCCATGGCTGAGTGACGACTAGATCTTGAATTTCCTGAGTTCCAGTCTAACACTCTAACTACTACACCACACTAGCTCTCGGGTCCCTTCTTTTTTAAAAAGTCTGGTAACTGCAAGCACACCCTTTTCAGTTGTGCAGGAATGCAGGTCTGAAATGAATTGTGTGGTTATTCACAGCTGTGCAACCCTGTGGTGTAAGGTGAAAAGGAAAAGGAAAAAGAGAATCATGGATTTCTTACCCACAAATCCCATCAAAATCTGTGTGAGGAAAAGCGAGGAAGGGAAGAAGAAAGATGAAGTTCTACAGCTTTAAAGCTACCACTACTGGTAAGAGTTACAATACCACTAGACTGGAACACACATGATTTGGTACCACATAGAAACTGCAATGACACAAGCACACACACACAAATCATGAAAGTAGTTTGGGGGAAATGGAATATTGAAACAGAAATAGTATCAGGACAATGAGTTGGGGAGCGTGTCACATGCTGTACAAGTGAAACAGATGTTAACGATACCAGGATAAAATGCTTGTGTAGCTTGGCCCGTCTCTTATAGGTTCTCACTTATTCCTTCCCTATATGGGCACAACTTCAAACACGTCACCTGCAGTCTCATGAAAGTCCCATCCTGGATCAGTAACAGTCAGAAACAAATGTGTCTGAAGAGAAATTATGTCTCCTTTTCCTGCCCAGTGAAAGACCAAGTATGCAACATTCATCCCAGGTGGTGCTGTGCAAGACACATTCTTAGGTAGGGTGACCCTATGAAAAGGAGGACAGAGCTCCTGTATCTTTAACAGTTGCATAGAAAAGGGAATTTCAGCAGGTGTCATTTGTATATATGGAGAACCTGGGGAAATTCCCTCTTCATCACCACAGTTAAAGGTGCAGGAGCTATACTAGAGTGACCAGAGTTAAAAGAGGGCAGGGAACCTGCAGCTTTAACTGGTGTGATGAAGAGGGAATTTCACCAGGTTCCCCATATATACAAATAACACCTGCTTTAATTCCCTTTTCAATACAACTGTTAAAAAGATACAGGAGCCCTGTCCTCCTTTTCATATGGTCAGTCTATCTTAGGAACATAGGAAGCGGCCTTATACCAAGTCAGACCACAGCCCATGTAGCTCAGTATATTGACCCCACCATCTGGCTGCAGCTTTCCAGGGATTCAGATGAGATTTTCCTTGTACTGTCTAGAGACTGAACCTGGGACCTTTTTCATGCAAAGTGTGTGTGCTGTTGTTCTCTATGAACCTTGATCTCTTTTACAGGGGTGGGAAGAGAGTGTGGATCATGCCCTGTCTGGACATCTTTCAGAAACAGGGCCAATATCATCCTTATAACCCACTGAAATATGCAACTCATGAAAGAAATGGAAGAAGCTTTCATTGCAGCCTTTTGTGTGTAAATCTACCTTTTAAAAGTCAGACAGTGACACTGAACAAAATCTTTAGTGGAAAAAGAGCCAGCTTGCACTAGCGCTCTTTCTCTTTCTCTCTCTCTCTCTCTCTCTCTCTCTCTCTCTCTCTATATATATATATATATATATATGCACAAGAGCTCTGCTTAAGTCTTGTGCTGTTGAAGACAAGCACTGTTCTATTTCATAAACATAATTAAGTAGGTTAGTGCTTGCCAAGTTCTGAATTTAATAAGGCAGTAATTTCATTTTAAGATTTTGCCAGTAACATAAATATTATGCTGTTGAAGTGTATACTTAAGAGGGTTTTGAGTTTTTTTATCAGCTACACCTGCACTTTTAATGTCCTTCCATCTCCTCCTGGTAATGCTGAAAACAAATTTGCTCCCATAAATTGCCCTCTACAACTTTTGATCTTGACTATTCTTCCAGATGTTCTCTGAATGATCAAATGGTTGCCACGTATTCTCGGGTGATTTGATGCCTGTATCTGACACTCTGATATCTGACATAAAATGGCCTACTTAGGGTATTTGATATCTGGCATGCAATGGTATTTTATACTTGGTTATTTGCACATCTTCTATTAGATACTAAGAGATCATATGTCTGTTATCATTCTCTCTAATGTCAAACTCATATGGTAATTTCTGACAGAAATGGAGCCAAAATGAGGCCATGGAGTATCCCCCTAGGTTTGCAGAAATACACAAAATCTTGTTTAAAAGGCTATCGGAGGCAAATCCCACCCGCACCTCAAAAAAAAAAATCAGCTCAATGTGGACTGAGCATACTCAATAGTGACACAGTCTTCATTGCCTATTTGAAAAGAAAACCCGGTGTGTGTGTGTGTGTTTGTGAAATGGAATGTCTGGCTTGAGGCTCTAATAGTTTATGTATGGTGGAGGAGACATGGCTCACTAGTAGGAACCTTGAATGGGAGTACATTTTCAACAGTGAGGATGCACTGCAACATTTTGTTGCAGATCCCACTTATATTATGTAACATTTAACAACGTTTTATAGAAGATATAGGACTGAGGTAAGCGACCTACTGGATGGGGCTAGTGGGAGTTGTCGTTCAAAACTTCAGGAGGACGCCATGTTTTCTACCCCTGATATAAGAGGTATGAATAGTTTTATAGACATTATAGAAAAAGAAATTGTATTCACACCTGCAAATACTTGAGAGAGCACATGCAATGGTGTTTTCAGTCAGAGAAGAGAAGGGCCGATCGCCCCAGCCGGCTTCCCTTGAAAAAGTAGGGACATGACATAACTAGCTGGGGGGAAAAGACTCATTAAAGAGAAAATGTATTACCTGCCAGACTCCCAGTTACACCATGAAAGGGCCTGAATAATTAATTTAGGTGACAAAAGTGGATGGAACAAAGGGTGAGAATGCACTGCTTCATTCATTCACTAGGCAGGTTTGAATATTCGTTTTGACAGGTCCATGCTAATGTAACTGATTGTATGCAAGCTCATAGAGGAGCTAGTAAGATTGAGCTTGCTTTTAATTAGAGTTGGCAATCTGGAAGGAGAGCGCATTAAGGCTGGAAGCTTCTTAGGTTCGTAGTGCGTCAGGCCTCTCGAGGAGCAAATTAAACTTTCAAAGAGTTCCCGAGTCTTCTAGGAACTCTTTCCCCCCTGTCCAGAGCAAAAGTGTTTGCTCGCACAGAATATAGAACCTAATGGGGGTGAGGAGAGGCTATTTCTCCTATTAACTTTTCAATATGCACTGCTCAATTTTTTGGATGGACAGTGATGAGGTGTTATCCTTCCACAAGACCTAGGGTTTAGTTTCCAACTTTTTCATACAATTAACCCACCTTTATCTGAGACATTTTTATCTCCCCCCACCCCAATATATTTGTATGGTGTTTATGCTCCAGTTGGAACCCATGTTAGGTCAGGCTGCAACCCAATAGTGGATTCTGACCCACAAGTTGAAGGCCCATGGCTAGGGTTCAGGTGGGCAACTTGTAATCCTCCAGATGTTTTGGCTAGAACTCCCACCAACACTCACCACTGGCTATGCAGGCTGGAGCTGATGGCAATTTTAGGCTGAAACATTGGGGCAAACAACTTGGGGCCATCCAGATGCTTTGAAGTATAACAATCAAAGTGTTGGTCTTGACCATTAAAGACCTAAACCAATTAGGGCCAGTCTATCTGAAGAAACACTGAAAGCTAAGATAATGTGCAGGGATTCTTTTCCCTGGGTGTTCAAGGCAGCTGACATAAATGCCTGGGAGTAAAGGGCAGTCTTAACCTAGTGCTGAAAAGATAACAGTGGTGGAAGCAGGCAGGTCTCAGTTGGGGGGCCACTACTGAGAAGGCCCTCTCCCTTGTTGCCACCATTCAAGCCTCCTACAGAGGCAGCATTCGGAGAAAGTCCTCCATCCACCATGTTTAAGCAGAATGGGACCAATGAGGTCTTCCTCCCCCACTGTTTGGGGGATCTTTCTGGAGCCACAAATTGAGAGCCAGCCCTGTAGCATCCTTGATACCACTGATGGTTGGAACCCTACAGTCAAGACTGACTACTGAGAGCCAGTGGCAGTTACTTTGCGTAAACATTTGGCTGGTTTGGTCCAGTCTGGTCTTCGGTCACCAGGGCACCAACAAACAAGAAGAAAATAAACAAAATAATTATTGGAGAGCTGACATGTGTGAAACTCTTAGGTTTCAATCCCAGACAAATTTACTAAAGGGTAGTTCTTAGTGACCTCATAAGGACTGCCTTCTAAATAAACATGCTTAGGATTGCACTCGCCTTAATGGGAAATGTGCACCTAGTAGAATGTAACTTCTAACTCAATTGAATTTCTAATTTGTGTCAAAGAATTACCTGTGTAAACAATGAGTTAACCTTGATCACTGCAACAAATTGCATTTCCAATTAGTGTGGAAGAGTGTAATTAATTTGCTCCTGAACTTTTAATATGACATTTAGCTTAATTGGGGCCAACTTAAAAAATGATTTCATAGACAAAAGAGTGTCATTAATGCGCTGGACACAACTGACTACTAAATATGTCTGTCCATTGACATTTTCTGCCTGAGGCAAAGGACGAGATGGCACACCTAGATTCCGCGTACAGAAGCCACCTGGACTGGCACTTGAATCTTACTTGAACAATGGTGAGGCACAGCACCCACCACTCAATCTGAAGACAGCCGGCTAGCTTAAGTGATGCAGGGCAGGTTGTATGGCATACTCAACTCTGTCAATTACATCCCTGTGATGTAGGGATTAACAGATGGACAGCAAAAGTAAATACTGAATGTTTACAGTTGCATAGAGACATACTCCAAGCTTGGGAAGAAAAAGACCTACCATCCATCACTCATTAGACTGACCATCTTATTGCTCTTGCTACATTTGAGCATATCTTCTACAACTTTCAAGATATGTGGACTGCTTATATTAATGAATATATTTGAAATGGAAATTGTAATCCTTTTTTGCCCCTGTCTTTGTGTTTTGTCTCTATCTGCCTAACGGGAGAACCAGCCCAGTATATCCCAAGCGGGACTCATGTTAAGAGAATTATTCAACTAGCATCTTTCATGTAGACGAATGATGAGTTTTTCCAACATCCCCCTCTTGGGGGGTGGCAGACGACATCCAATGGGGTCCATTCTGTCTCACATTGGGGTAAATATGAACCTGCTGGGAGAAATTGTCCAAAGAATGATTTGGAGTTTAGCATCCTCCATATCGCAATGATACAAAAATGTAGGGACTTCGACCATAGATTATGTTCGTGTCTGTGGGGCTGTCTTGATGTCTTCTTTGCCCCGGGATGGCTCTGAATTTGTGTGGCGTCGGTTAGATGTGTGGCTGAAAAGTCAGGGACTTACCCTGACTTTTCAGCCAGAGCAAGGCAGCCTGGCTCTTCTGGCAGTCTGTCTTCGCTCTCGAGCTGCTCCAGGGGCATTCCCGGTGGATGGCGACCCCCAATTGGTTGCCGTCTGCCCAGACAAAGGGCAGGAGAACAGGCCGGTGAGCGGAATGGTTACCAGAATTCCCTACGCTGCCTTGCCATGGGAGGAAGAGTTTACCTTTCAGGAAAACAAATTATTTTCTTCCCTGAGCTGCTGCTGCCACCTCCTCCATTGCTTTAAGTCTTTTCTTGTCTCAGGGAGGGGTGGATTGCTGCTGTAAACCCCCACTTGCTTCTTGGCATGGGGATTATCTGGCGGAAGCCCGCAGGGGAAAAACTGCAGGTTTTTGTGTCTGGTCTGTAAAGTGTGAACCGGGTAAATCCTGATTTTAAAAAATGAACTGAAATGGATTTCTCATGCATCCCTAAGGCATTCCTCATTGTGGTTCCAGTATAAAAAAGATCCAACAGTATGGGCAATACCCAGCCAAAGTCTACGGATTTTAGCTTCATAGATTCATGCACACAATTAGCTCCCCTATTAACACGTCTTTAAACATACTTAATTTTGGCTGAATCATGCCCTGTGTTATCAGATTTCTGAAGCAGCCTGACAACCTTTTTGAAACTGTAACTCAGTTCGTACAGGGTGCACAGGGAGTTCTATCAAAAATAGTCATCTGACAAAATCTCCAGATACATTTTTATTCCCTTCCAGGAAATTGAGTAATTTCAAATGCTCGTGGAGCTTTACATTCCATTAATAAATAGAGATTAACAGCCATGAAAGACTGTCATCCTTTTCAGGTAAAAAATTACCAGTAATACAGGAAGAAAATGCAATCCACTGGAAGGAAGAAATTAATCAGTTTTCATCCCACTGCAAAGTCAATTGTGCTTACATGTTCTGGTGTGTTGTTGTTCCCCTGAAATGGATTACATCCTCCTACGTTCCAGTTTAATCTCACTGAGGACCTTTTTAAAGTCAGTTGATAATCTTTGGGCATTTATAAGGATTTCCAGAACAAGTTTAAATTTAAAAGCTTTCAGAATTAATTTGGTATACCTTCCCAATATAATTTGTCTTCATATTTTCTTTATTTTCTTTCTTTCTTTATTTCATTTATATTCCGCCTTTTTTCCTCCAAGGAACCAAAGGCAGTATACATAAACCTCCTCCTCTCCATTTTACCCTCACAACAACAGTCCTGTGAGGGAGGTAGGACTGAGAGTCTGTGACTGGCCCAAAGTCACCCAGAGGGTTTCCATGGCCAAGTGGGGACTAGAACCTGTATCTCCCGACTCCCAGTCCAACACTTTAACCACTATACCACATTGGCTCTCATACCACACTAGGGCCTTAGCTAGACCAGGCTATACCCCGGTGCAAACCCCGGGATCGTCCCTGTGCATCCAGATGGCACACAGGGGATCCCGGGATCAGGGAGGGATCATCCCTCCCTTGCCCCGGGATACAGCCCTCCCATTTGGGCCTGTTTTTTCTACAGTGTGGCCCATTTCTGTGGGTTTACCCAGCTCCACGCGATTACTCACGCAGAGCTGCGCCCATCGGGGGGAGGGGGAGGGGAGTGGGGAAAGTAGTTTAATTTTTTTAAAACTTACCTTTGTGCATGAGTGTACTTGCACTCCATCCCCTTTAAAACATAAAACAATGGCAGGCGCAACGCCTCTCTTCCTGAGGTCGTCGTGCCTGTTTACGTGTAAACAGGGGCGAGATCTTGCATTAATTGCAACACAAGGTCTCCCCTCCTCTCCCCCAGACTTTCAGATAGGTCTAGCCAAGGCCTAGCTCTCAACATCAGAATTGGTTCAGAATTAGTTACATCAGAAGTATCCAGCCCAAAAATTTTATCCAATTGGTGTGGGCTAAAAGCATACACGGAGGGCTGGATTTTCAAGGGACAAATTGGATTAAACATTGGGTCGTGGGTGAATTTTAAGAGTTTTAATTTCTTACCTTTAAATATGAGGTGGCTGAGAATTTCTCTCCTTTTTTCTTCCTTCCTTTCTTTTAAATGAAAAAAAAAAGCCTTGCTGCCTTTTCATGTAGCAGCTTGGCCATTCTCAGAAGACCAATGAAATTCCTAGGTCAAAATTGTCATGCGGAAAAAAAAAAAAAAAACTTAGCTAGGCTTTTTGTTTTTGTTTTTTTAAAAGGATAGGAAAAAATCCTTGGCCATCTCATATTTAAAGGCAAACAATGAACATTCTTAAAATTCAACCCCTCTGAAAATTCCTGCATACTTCCCCCCACCCACCCAAATTGCCCTGTAAAAGTGGGGGAGACATTTAGCCCAACTTGAATCAGAGGCCTCATCTACAGCAAGTAGGATATTGCAGTATGAAAGTGGTATGTAAAAGGCAGGAGCCACACCAAGCAGGATATAGCACCAAGAAAGTGGTATATGGTATGTGTCAATGGGCCCCAACAGTTGTCAGTGCACTTCAATACTGCTATAAGGCATTAGTGTGGCTCCTGCCTTTTATATTCTGCTTTCATACCACTGCTGCCTAGGACAAAATTGCCAGCCGGACCTAGATCAGGGCCAGCTCTTGTATGAGGCAAGGTGAAGGAAGCCGCTGTGGCTCAGTGTGGTAGAGTCCTTGCTTTGCATGCAAAAAAAATCCCAAGTTTGATCCCCAATATCATCACCACCATCATCACCACCATCATCATATATTTATTTCTTACCCACCTCTCCCTTTGGATCGAGGCGGGAAACAACATTAGAACAGGAATCAATACATCTTAAAAATTCTTGATTTTACATTGATCTGGATAGGCCTGCCGGAAAAGGCTAGTCTTTAAAGCTGCCTTAAAATCACACAGAGAGTTAATTTTACGAATCTCCTCCGGCAGGCCTTTTCACAAGCTGGGGGCGACAGAAGAAAAGGTCCTCTGGGAAAATGATGTCAGCCTAGTTTTAGCTGACTGAAGTAAATTCTTCCCAGAGGACCTGAGTGTGTGGGGTGGATTGTATGGGAGAAGGCGATCCCGCAGGTAACCTGGACCCAAACCATGTAGGGCTTTAAAGGTAATGACCAACACTTTGTACTTTGCCCGGAAACTAATTGGCAGACAGTGGAGTGATTTTAATGTTTGGGTAATATGCTCACCCCTAGATGTACTGGTGACCAACCTGGCTGCCATATTTTGAACTCCAGGAAGGGCTAGAGAAATTCCTGCCTGAAACCCTGGAGAGCCGCTTCCACTCAGTGTCAACAATACCGGGCTAGATGGACCAATGGTATGACTCAGTATAAGGCAGCTTCTTATGTTTGTGTGTAAGAACCTTGCCTCAGGCAGCAGATTGGGAGGGGCAATGTGTGGTATGTCACTCGATCCACCAGCTGTATTTCCCTGGCTGCTGCTGTTACTGCTGCTGCCACCTGCCCATCATGAAGTGTTGACGCACACAGGAAAACAGCCGGGAGACTCTTTTTCTGAGGGGCCCATCCTCAGAGTGAGGCACTGAGTCCAACGGGCAGCCCCCTCAGAGGACCTTAGAGAGAAGTATCCATGTCTAGACCATGCCTTATCCCAGGGATCGCCCCGGGATCATCCCTGTGTGTCCACGTGATGCACAGGGGATCCCAGGGACAGGGAGGGATGATCCCTCCCTTTCCCTGGGATAGTCAGGATGGCTTTAATCCTGACTTTTCCTGCCGTTTTGGGATCGTCCCAAGACCACAGGATGTGTGGGCAGCTGTCCTGGTTTCTTCCTGGCTCCTCACGAGTAAACGTGAGGAGCTGGGAACCGGGCATGGGGCACGGAGCTCTTCAGGAGCTCCGTGACCATTGGGGGGAGTGGGATCTTTTTTTTAAAAAAACACCTTACCTTATGTACTCATTTTAGATTTTTTAAAAAATCCAAAATGGCGGGTGCGACATCCTCTTCCACCCAGGATGTCGCGTGCCATGTGTCGACTGATGGGGAGGATCTCGCGATCACCGTATTGCAAGATCCTCCCCCTCCCATCCCTAGGTCTAGACATGCCCATTGTCTTCCTGTGGTTAGGAGAGTTGTCTGTCTGTGTGGAGTCACTAGGGCAGGATCTACACTATTGCTTTAAAACAGTTTATAACAGTAGTGACAACTGTTGGGGCCCTAGACACATTTTCAAACCTTTTCAAAGTGCCATATCTGCTTGGTGTAGATTTGGCCTGGCTCTCCATATTCTGGTCTTTTTGAGGCCGGGGTGAGCTAACCAGGACTTGCTCTACTGCCTCCCTGTCTCCCACTCCACAGTCATATTTGTGTTCCCCAGTCACATAGCTGTGTGTGTGTGAGAGTGTGTGTGTGTATTTTAAAAACAAATTGATGTCCTTGTACCATACGCCTAAAGCCACAAAGCAGGTAATGGGGACTTTCCATTCCTATCTCCTGCTGTTTCTGATGTTGATAAGTGTTAGGAAAAACAGATGTCATTAAACATAACCTAGGCTGATGCCTGGTTTTAACACACATGGTCTAATAAAGCATATTCTTCATAGCATTTCATCCTGGGGCTTCAGCTAAATTATCTATTTGGCTTTAAATAATCTTGATTACGAATTAATGCAGTTTAAAAAATCATCTCATGGGAAAAATTGATGAAAAAACCTACACACCCTAAGTTAGGGTGACCATATGAAAAGAAAGACAGGGCTCTTGTATCTTTAACAGTTTTATAGAAAAGGGAATTTCAGCACATGTCATTTGTATGCATGCAGCACCTGGTGAAATTCCCTCTTTATTACAACAGTTAAAGCTGCAGGTGCTATACTAGAGTGACCAGATATATAAGAGGGCAGGGCTCCTGCAGCTTTAACTGTTGTGATGAAAATGGGATTTCACCAGGTGCTGCATGCATACAAATGATGCCTGCTGAAATTCCTTGTCCTATGCAACTGTTAAAGGTATAGGAGCCCTGTCCTCCTTTTCGTATGGTCACCCTACCTAAGTCCTATGAGGAAAGATTGAAGTAACTGTGTATCTTTAGCCTTGAGTAGACTGAAGGGATGTTTCATGTACCTAAAGGGCTGTCACACAACAGAGGGCCACAACCTATTCCCTCATCCAAGACTGTAGGTTATGAAAAAACGGGCTTAAGTTACAGGACAGCAGCTTTTAGTTGAACGGTTAGAGCAGTCAGACAATGGAACCAATTGCCTAGGCAAGCGATGGGTTCTCTACCACTGGAGGTATTCAAGAAAAGACTGGACTGCCATCCACCAGGATTCCTGGACTGAGCAGGTGGTTGGGCTCAATGGCCCCTTCCAACTCTATGATTCTGTGAAAATTGAACATTTTATTACCTGGACCTGAAAGGCTTATTAAACCAGTCTGAGCAGATCTATCTATATGAGTAGGCATTATCTAATCACTGTATGAGTGGGAGGAGAGCTTAGGTTTAGCAACATCCCATCAAGGAAGATCACAAACATTGCACTCCTTAAAAAAAGGAAAAGAAAACCTCTCGTTTTAGAAAGCTAGAATACTGTATTTTCATTGTTGTCTACTGTAGCATGCAATGTGTAACTGGCTGTTGGCTAGCTACTACAGACTCTAAGCTTCACCTAGCATGAACCTGCTCTTTAATAGGAGAGTGATATGACAGAGTGACTTTCCACCCACTCTCTGCTGCTGCCAGTTTCAGCCCATCTCATCTGCAGCGGCTGAACAGCCCAAAGAATACAGAGTTTGTCGCAGCTGCATGAAGTAGATCCAGACAACAGGGCGGAACCTAGAGACGAGAGGGACGGTCCGCTGCCCAATTTAACTTTCAAAATATTCTAGTTGTACTCCTAGATCACACCACATATAGTAGGACAGCTCCTGAATGGTGGGTGGGATACTTAGGGACTTCCTACTGGTTACAAATTAATTAGGATGGCGGATTCACAAACATGTGGGCATGAATTCTTTATGTAATTACTTTCTTTGGGGAAAGTACTATGTAGTAGATGCAACCATTAGTGATTGTAGGGATTAAAAAGCCATGCCTTGAAGACAGGGCTGGCTAGGGATGTGTATTAGTAAACATGGAAATGTTATAACTGCGTGTTCCTGGTGCAGCTGCTGGAGGTGATGAAATTAAGTGTTATTTTAGCTTCGTCTGGATCGGGGGGGGGGGACGACTTTTCTATTCATGCATATTTTAACACTTAGCTCACAATGACTATATTTATTTGAATAAATTGTAATCTGTTTAAATTTTAACAGCATGAAAAGTTCACAGACACTCCCAGAGGGATGTTGCATTCGGTGTGTTAAATTGTGGTGATGCCCTACATTTATATTTCTACAAATAATCTTTCCAATTCACAATAAGTTCCTTTTGCAAACCAAAGCGGCACCCATCTGTTCTGTATTTCAAAAACAGTACTTTTAGCCTGGTGGCATGTAGGCATAAACAACTTGACATAATTCACTTTAAAATAGAAGCTGAAGTAGAATCTAAAGCGTCTTAATCAAAGGCAGAAAATGTCATAATTTTATTTATTTATTGAAATAATTTTAATCACCTTTCTGCCCAAAAAGGGCCACCAGGATAACACACAACTTTCAAAACCATCTCATAAAAAACAACAGAATGAAGAAGTGAATAACACATAAAACTCTTTAAAACCCATCAAAACAGTCTATACCAAACAGTCTTTATGGTCTACCTAAAGTGAGACAAAGATGAGGCCAGTCCTACTTCCTTAGGGAAGGAGTCCCACGATCAGGGTGCCACCACAGATCAGGCTCTGTCCCGTGCCACCACCAACCTAAGCTCTCTTGGTCGTAGGTCCTCTGAAGATTGTAAATTACAGGCAGGTTCATATGGAGCTTCGTGTGGCGTAGAGTGGTAAGCGGCAGTTACTACAGCCGAAACTCTCCCCACGGCCTGAGTTAGATCCCAGCGGAAGCTGGTTCTCAGGCAGCCAGCTCAGGTCGACTCAGCCTTCCATCCTTCTGAGGTCGGTAAAATGAGTACCCAGTTTGCTGAGGGAAAGGTAACCACGACTGGGGAAGGCAATGGCAAACCACCCCACTACAAAGTCTGCCAAGAAAATGTCAGCGAAAGCAGGCTTCCCTCTAGGAGTCAGCAATGACTCAAGTGCTTGCATGAGAGGTTCCTTTCCTTTCCTTTCCTCATATGAAGATGATCTTTCAGATAGCCTGGCCCCAAACCATTTAGGGATTTAGAGAGAAGAACTAGACCTTGGGACCTAGAAAAAAATTAGGAGCCAGTGTAGCTGGTATAATGCCTGCATTATATGGACAAACATGACGATCTAATAGAGTGAATAAATGTAAATGGGTCAATTTTCACAAAATCTAGGTACAATAAATGTTCAAAATTTCTACCTTCAGTAATTTTTTTTATTCGTCAGCTCCTTTGACTAGGAGCTCCATCACACCACGTTTTTCCCTGGGTTGTCCCCACACTATCTGCCTCCTTTTCGGTAGAGCGTCTCTGAAAAGCTATTGTATGTACCCTCCAGCTTAATCAAGGCAGTTCAATGTGGAAAGCAAGTATACCAAATACTTCAGTTGATCCCCTTATTTTTAAGACTCTTGCCTCTATTTTTGCATTTTTAAAACTTTCCCCAAATTTATCTTCCTGCTTAATCATTTGATACAGCACCCTTTTTGCAAAAAGTGAACAACTAAGGAACTTCATCTGTCTCTGGAAGATACATCTAAAATGCTGGCTTAGTCTTTTAATTTGCTTAAAGCTATCCTTTATTAATATGCTACAGAACACAATAAGACCATCAAAAAAGTCCCTGCCAACTCAGAGTAAAACTAGACCAAGTCACAACCAAGAACGTACCAAGTGCAAAGCACACTGTTCAGCAATGCAGTTTAATAAATCTGTCATCTTCCCACAACAGCATTCTCTAAATTAAGTCGTATTTGTCACAAAGGCCTTATTGTGATTCAGAATGTTCTGTAAGATTGATTAAATCAAACCGTGCCTATTAGGAACAAACAGGTGCATGAACCTAGCATGAAAATACATGGTGGTCCTTTCCCAAAATGGCTTTGTTGTGGGACTGGAGGAATCTGCTCCATCATTGGCTTAATTGCTGGATACCGAATCCCTCTAAGTCCATCCAGCTGGGATATTTAGAGAGGAATCCTATGGCCCCAACACCATAGGATGCTGAGGATGTTGGGAATATTACAACCTCATCTACAAGTTACAGGAAGTGAACAGTGTTGCAGCTGGCTAGTTAATGCATGGGAATTGGGGGGCATAGGATCTCTATAGTCTACGGTGAGGTTTCCTCCTTCCTCCCCCAATCTTGCTGGGACCACATGGCTTGCTCTCTCTGGCTCCTGCCTGTGTAATGGAACACAAAAGGACTGAAAATATACCATTTTGAAACCGTACATTGTACCTGCATTTTTTATGAAAGAACATTTGTCAATAAAGCTGTTTTCTTTCTTCACTAAAGAAAGGTGTGGGGTGTTGTTTTTTGTTTTTAACAGTTTGTGTGGATGCGGGACTGGTAAACACTCGTTTTGTTCTGCTTTTTGCATTTTTTCTGCTAATTGCCTTGTTAACAGGAGTAAATCCCATCAGAACATTCCCTTCCATGGTCATAGCCAATACTACAACCTTGGGGGAAGGGAATCTAAGTGGATATCCCCTCCTCCCCTGCCACTCCCAGCTGCCACAGGAAACTACACAGCAGTTTCCTCTCCCAAAGTCGGTGTTGTGCTCTTGGGAGGGAAGGAAATGGGCATGTTGGGGGTGGGCAAGTGGCTCGGGAGGGAAGAGACCATAGATCCACCAGATCCACAAGCCTCTTCACTCCCTTCCCTGCGTGTGCACATCAGCTAGACAGGCTCTGAGGTCCATTTATTCCAGAGTAAGAAAAGAAGAGCAGCTACATACTATGTAATTAACGTAATGTAATTTGACTCTCTGTCTGGGTTCAGACGTCATGCTAACCCACCATGGCTCACATTCGGGAGTGACCTACGTGGAGTTAGCGTGTTGGCATGGGTTTCCCCACCCCCACCCCTATTACCCACCATATGCAGTGGGAGTAATCTGCCCCACTGTGGCTTACCGTGTCCTCTGGTAGAAGCCCCAATGGATAAATCCATGAAGAAAGTGGTGGACATGGAGATAGCCATGTTAAGCACCTGGAACTTAGAATCATAGAATAGTAGTCTTGGAAGGGGCCTATAAGGCCATCGAGTCCAAACCCCCCCCCCCCCCGTCAATGCAGGAATCCACCTTAAAGCATCCCTGACAGATGGTTGTCCATCTACCTCTTGAGTGCCCCTAGTATGGGAGAGCCCACAACCTCCCTAGGTCACTGGTTCCATTGTCGTACTGCTCTAATAGTCAGGAAGCTTTTCCTGATGTCCAGCCAGAATCTGGCTTCTTGTAACTTGAGCACATTATTCTGTGTCCTGCACTCTGGGAGGATTGAGAAGAGATCCTGGCCTTTCAAGTATTTGAAGAGTGTTATCATGTCTCCCCTCAATCTTCTCTTCTCCAGGCTTCTGGCAATGCTGTAGGTCATGTGCTGATTCTTGTCATGAGGCCCGTTGAGATACACAGGAACAGAGCCGGGAGGATGACAAGATGCCCATGGAGTGGAGAGGGCCAAGTAATCCACGCTGCGCCTTGTGGTTCCTGGGTGTGTGGGAATTGTGGTTTTCTTACCGCTTCCCACTCCATTGGTATGCTACATCCCCACACCACAGAATCATGTGACTAAGGCCTCCGTGTCACCAAGCAGCTGCAGAGTAAATTTCCTTTTACCGCTGAAAAACTACAGGGAGCTGCCTTGTCTCAGGTATTATAGCCTAATCATAAGGCCAGAGGGCTTCCCAGGGGTGGGGTTTGAGCCTTGGCTTCTCCTTTTCTAGAAATAAACCACAGTTCAGATTCTGCTCTAATGGAAATATTCAAGTCAGATGAGATGCGAGCAATTATATGTGCAAATTAAGTACCTACTGCAACAGTTATGCTGTGCGTAAGAACAAGATTTCCTGTTCAGATCTTTCAGATTCTAGCACTTTCTCTCCAGTTGGGAAGGAAATCACAAACCAGGAGGTTAACCTAGAACAGTTAATTTTTCTTTTCGTGGCACAGTGTGATTCTTGCCAGCACTCTATTGTTAGCAACAGGCTGCCTTGGGGAAAATCATACAATTAGAATAGCATAAAGAACAGCATCATTTGCTCCTTGTCTCTTCCCTGCAATTATTACAATTGACTCATTGGCAATGGACTGTGAAATAGAATGAATCAAAAACATGCCCATCTTAATAGGGGATTTGTAATATGATTGCCGCAATGGCTGGAATCAGCCACTTCTTGTAAAAACTTCGTTGCGCAACGTTGTGCTGTGCGACTCAAAAACGATGTAAACGTTTTTGGTATTAGAAAAGCCATCATGAACATGTCATGATTCAAAATGGTGGGAGCATTTCTATTATTTCATTTCTAATTAATTAATTGTCTTGCCTTTCCACTAAGGAACTCAGGATGGAATACATGCGTCTTTCCCTTTCCCCTTTTTTATTCTCACAACAACCCTGCAAAGTATGTTAGGCTGACATAGCGACTAGCTCAAGTGAGATTTGTGGCTGAGCAGGGATTTGAACCCGCTTGTCACCAGTTCTATCAGGACACAACTGCCATTGCACCTCACAGACGGTAAAAACTTTGCAAAGGAATTTTCTGCTGACTGATATCAGCTTATTTGTTTAGCTTAGCTATGATGTTGTGATTATGATCTATAGTGGTTATGTTTATTTTTATTTTTGTCAAGAGTTTGTAGTGTTATAGAGTTTCTGTTGTTTTTAGGGTATTGTTTTTAATGCAATAAGCTGCTTTTTTTTAAAAAAAAATGGATTTGCAGAAGAAAGGTGGCCAACCCTGTCCCCAACCCCTGCACAAATTACCTGACTGGAACTGCAGCGTCTATGAAAGAAGTACTGGATTTGGCCTGAGTGGGTTGTACTTCCTGGGAGGAACCAGAAAGTATGGTTGTTATTATTGTTATTATTTATATCCTGCCTTTTTCCCAATACTGAGACAACACCCACTGCTTCTCGCCAGAGGAGAGAGAAGCCACACCCTAAGAAAGGTCAGTGGAAACACTTATTTATTTATATTTATTTATTCATTCATTCATTGCATTTCTATACTGCCCAATAGCTGAAGCTCTCTGGGCAGTTCACAAAATTAAGACCATTAAAAGTATAAAACAACAGTGTAAAACCATAATATAAAAATACAATATAAAAGCACAACCAAGATTAAATCAGCAGCAATGCAAAAATACAAATTTAAAACAGCAAAGTTAAAATTAATTTATAGACTGTTAAAATACCTGGTGTCTAAAAGAATATAGTGTAGGTGGCAGGCGAACCTCCTTAGGGAGCTCATTCCACAGCCGGGGTGCTACAGCAGAGAAGGCCCTCCTCCTGGTAGCCACCTGCCTCACTTCCTTTGGTAGGTGCTCATGGAGAAGGACCCCTGAGGATGACCTTAGGGTCCAGGCAGGTACATATGGGAGGAGGCGTGTTCCTTCAGATAGCCTGGCCCCAAGCTGTTTAGGGCTTTAAATCTTAATACCAGACTTTGAATTGGGTCTAGACCTGGACTGGCAGCCAATGAAGCTGGAAGAGGACTGGCGTGATGTGGTCTCGTTTAAATAAAACTTAGGTTTGGTTGGCTGGCAGAATCTGTGTGAGTCTGTGGTGTGAAGTCCACCAACTTTGAAACACTCTCTGTGGTCAAGCCAAAGCGACTTGACACAGCTAGCCAGCTGAATGTTTCATAGACTTTCCCGTAACAAACATGGAAACAACAAACATGAAGGGAGCCATTTCCTACCTCCATGTTCATCAGATGGCTATTAAAACTCAGTGGTGAAGTGAATGAAGGACCAATCACCAGCATAATATTTAGTTGTGGTGGAGAATGTACCACCATATATGTTGGCTATGAAGGTCCCTGGGTGGCACTGGAAAGACACTATTGCCCCCTTCATGCATGATTCTTACAGATGCCAGGAGTGAGGTTACACCACTGCCCCCACCCCAGCCATAGGGCATGCGGATAGCTCTGTCCTCAGCCATCTGGGTATTGCACTGTCTGTAACAAAGAAGCCTGTGTGCAAGCTCTGTCAGTTCAGACCAGGCTGAGGGAGGATGCTGGGAGTTTTAGTTCAAGACATCTAGAGGGCTTGTGTCATGTACCTGCTGGAGGTACCCTCCTCCTCTTTCTGAAGAGCTATAAACCACCTTTGTCAGGAGACATTGGGGAGCCTGGGCCCTCAGGGGAGAAGACCCTGGGTCTGCCTCTGGTAGAAGAGGGGAGCTCTGCTTCAGAGGCAGAAGCTGAGCATCCACCCAGTCCCAGAGAGTGCTGTCACCTTAAGAGGCAGATCAGTAGGCCTGCTTTAAGATGAAGTACCCAACTCCAAGGAAGAACTCCTCAGGTGTAAGGATTGTAACGTACAACAGGTGGGGTTCAGGAGGCACTGGAAATATAAGCCTCCTTTTTCTCTCTGGATTTTGCTAAAAAAAAAATGCTGGTACTTAGTTTCTTGTAGTGTGACCTTAATGTGTGTTTGGACCTCTGTATTATTGACCTTGGACTTCTGTCTGATGCTGCCCTGGGTTTTGATTATACTTGCCTGCTATCCTGTGGGCTTGATCTTGGCCACGTTCCTGACTTCTCTTGACAGTCCTTGTTTGTTGGTAAAAACACTGCTTTGCTCTTGGCCTGCTTAATTAACTCTGCCATGACAAATAATTGTGGGTGGGTGGATGTTTCCATAGCTAGGAGCTGAACAGGACAGGCTGGTATGGATGGTCTGTGCTAGGGTGACCATATGAAAAGGAGGACAGGGCTCCTGTATCTTTAACAATTGTATTAAAGGGGGGGTGTCAGTAGGTGTCGTTTGTATATATGGGGAATCTGGGGGAATTTCCTCTTCATCACAACAATTAAAGTTGCAGGTGCCCTGCCCTCTTTTGAGTATGGTCACTCTGGTATAGCTCCTGCAGCTTTAACTGTTGTGATGAAGAGGGAATTTCACCAGGTTCTTCATATATACAAACAACACCTGCTGAAATTCCCTTTTCTATGCAACTGTTAAAGATACAGGAGCCCTGTCCTCCTTTTCATATGATCACCCTAGTCTATGCATAGACATGGATATCTGGGGCAGCTTGGCCCCACTTCTAATTTTTGACCTTACTGGGCTATTGTCAGGCGTCAGGCTAAAACTCTTCTCTCTTCCTCAGAGGCTGGGATGCAAATGTAACAAGGAAGTATATGCAATTCCTGAGGTAATCTTTTTTGTAGACAAATTAGCTCCCTCCCACACCCTTTGGAAGGCTGACCCAAAAGAATTTAGAAACAGAAGGAATGTTTTGCCTAGAATGCCCAATTGCTCAAGGAAAGGGAGAGGAAAAGAAGATTCATAGCAATTCAGATTATCTTGAAAGCCGTGTCTCCCATCCTGCTTTCTTTCGAAATCGATTCTCTGCAGGCCTCTTGCCTTATCTTCGAACTTCATTCAGTTTATAAATAACATGTGGTTGGGAAGTTTTATTTCTGAAAGAATGTGGAAGAAATAACGTGCCATGAGTTGAAGTGAAACTGTCTCTGTTTCCCTCCCTACCCCCTTTTTTAAAAAAAGTGGAAAAGAAACCTCTGCAATTTTAGCATGGAGGCCATTACAATAATGCGCATGCTGTCACTCAGCTTTGCAATCTTATGAGATTTTACAGAGCTGCCTGAAGACACACAGAAGCTCACGAAATGTGTCAGAAGTCAGGATATACGTGCAGCATGAATGATGCGACGGTCTTATTTATCCTTATTGAGATCTACAGCAAGATGAACTTCCAAAATGGCTTCGAATTACACTTTAGGTAAAATCCAGTAATGACCAAGAAATGTAGAGAATCACCCTGTGAAACTTTGTTAGTATCTATCATGTCTCTTTGGGATTCCTTTGAAATTCTTCTGGTGAGTTGGCTAAGGAGGAACTCTAGTTTGGGTTTTTTTGCAGTAGGTAAAATTTTTGAAGTTGATGATGATGATGATGATGATGATTGGGTGTTCTTCTGCAGAAAGAATCTGTATTCAAGATGACTCACAATAAACACATAAAACCAGTGAGACCTGCAATCAGGCAGGGTTGGGCCTTGCTGAAGGCCCCCACTGTAGCAGGGGGCCATTGGCAAGAGACCCCTGGAAGAGTTCCTCCTCTTTAGCATTGCAGCCGGCTTATTCAGCTCTCTCTCCCTCACTGTGGCCCTGACAACAGTGCCACTGAGAAGGAGGATCAGTAGATGCCTTGGCATGCTTGCACTTTTCCTGTCATACAAGCCAGTGGTAGCCATGAAGAGTAAGAGGATGAGGAACAATAGCAGCTAATGACAATGGTGATGAGAAGATAGACTCACTGCTACGAGCAGGAGTCGATTGTGGGTTTCTTGCCCAAGGGCCCTCTAAAACCTGAAGCCAGCACTGCCTACAAATACCTGTTGCACTGCGGAATGCTCCTGTTCAGGGTCCCAGCCAGCCACCTGTGCCTTCCTCCAGGATATTCTATCCCATTCTCCCTCCTAGTTACTTAGGCCATAGTTAGACCTAAGGTTTATCCCTGGATCGTCCAGGGGTCAAACCTGTTCATCTAGGTGATACACAGGAGATCCAGTGCTCAGGCAGGGGCGAACCCTGGATGATCCCAGGATAAACTTTAGGTCTAGCTGTGGCCCTAGTCTTTTACCCCCACTATACCAGTGGCTCAAGTGTTGGACTAGGAGTTGGGAGATCCAGGTTCTAGTCCTCACTCAGCCATGGAAACCCACTGGGTGACCATGGGCTAGTCACGGACTCTCAGCCCAACCTACCTTACAGGGTTGTTGTTGTGAGGATAAAATGGAGAGGAGGAAGATTATTTATGCTACCTTGGGTTCCTTGGAGGAAAAAAGGTGGGATATAAATGCAATAATAAATAAATAAAAATGTATATTTTAAGTTCTTCAAACCTTGGGGTTCCCCTAAGCTTGCTGATGCCCCACTCTTCTCTCTGTGTGTAGTACCCTTTTGGCTACAAAAGGATCCACACTCAGAGAAAGAGTTTGCTATTAGTATATAGAAATTTGTCAAGAAATCCCTTTTTCTTCTGAGTTATAGCAGCCTATGAAGTTCTATTCTGCTGAGCCTGCATGAACCCGTTTGGCCACCTAAGTGTGTTACCGTATGCCATCCCTGGCTTGAAGGTCAGAGACGAAGCCTCTGTAATTGGCCTGAATAAATTCAGTGTTGGTAACAACCTTCAGTCCCCAGAAAACCTGAGGAGATTGTTTCCAGCTAGCTGGTGATTGGCTAAGAGAGATTCAAAGACTTTGGGTGATGAAGAGGGAATTTCACCCACTTCAATTGACACCTGCTGAAATTCCCTTTTCAATACAACTGTTAAAGATACAGGAGCCCTGTCCTCCTTTTCATATGGTCACCCTACATTATCCCCTTTCACTTTTGTGAATAAACCTACCATCTATTTTGATTCAATGCGTGTGCGCCATTCTAATTAAGCCTTGTGTGTGCACCATTCTAACTAAGCCTTGGTTCTAAGTCCAGAGCATTCCCCTTGGTTATTGCTACTCTACAAGGTTTCAGGCCTAGGGCTTTAAAACAAAGGGTGCTGACTTGGACCTTGTTTCATAAGCCTTAGGGGTGTCCTGTATGGTATGAGAGGTCTCTGGTTCAGGCTGAGTTGGACATCAGGTGGGTGGCAGCCTACCTGGCCAGTTTGGTGTTCAATCTGAGCAGCTTTCTGTCCCTGCCTACACTGTTGGGAGTTAGGATCCCACCCCCTCCCTCCCTTCACAAATTGAAAGAGCAAAATGGTTGGAAACGTAGCCTAAAGACGCCTGCAGCTAAAGAGTTGGCTCATTTATTCGGATCAATATTTGGATTGCAGCATACCCACCTATGTTTTTTGGGTGGCCTTCTTTGTCCCTCGCGGTTGCCTGATTATAATGTCACAATAGTGGGTGAAATGGCTACTGAGAGAGAATACCCTTATTAAGGTTCAGTGCAACCTACTCAGTGCCCATCTACTCAGAAGTAAATCTCATTAAATTCAATGGGGCTTTCTACCAGGTAATTGAATATAGTATACTTTGTGACCTTATCTTTCACCCTTTAAACATCCAGCGCATGAAAATAAATCAGTGAAACTGTTCTGCATGCAAGACGAAATTGGGTTCATTATAGTTGTAATTGCCCACACATCAGCTCCGGAAACTTTAAAGGGAATGTTAACAGGAATTGGAAATAAGTGAATTGGACACACTTTAGAAGTCTTTGCTGTTCTAAATACCATGGCTTAGAGCCAGGCCACATGCATAAAGCTCAAAATAGTGATAATGGATGTGCATCCCCATGTGTAGAGTGGATAGAAATGTGCTTTCTTCAGCTACACTAGTTAATGTGAATGAGCCCCAGAGAATATCTCACTTTCCACATCCCATCTGTGCAGGTCCCAATCCAGCAAGGAATCCATACATGTCTCTATCTAGCTGGGCCAGAGCACATGGGTGGTGCCTACAGTATTCTTTAGACTAATAGCTTCATCACACCAGGGTTATACTGTGCAATCACTGCGAATTGCATGCAAAGGACTCCGAAGTTTTCCAGTTTATAATCTGCTTTGACTGTGAAGTACTCCCATGCATCTTGCTTTAATTGTGCTTCATGTATAAAAGAACTGACCTATTTAACTACCTCTTCAGGAGCGAATCTTTTGTTGTTCTTCGAGCAGCCACCTGGGGCGCAGGAGAATGATTTGATATGTTTAAAGTACAAATTAAGCAAATGCTTACATCTGCGTAAGTTTCAAAGATAAAGACATCAAAATTGGCACAGTCATAGATATTAAGGAGGGCTTTAAGCAAACCAAATTTGAATTGGATTGGGTCATCCATTGATTTTTTATGATTTTTTACATTTCTCCCCCTTAAACCCTTTCCTGGTATGCAAAGGATCTTAGAAGCGCTGCTGCCTGGGGTGTGATTTAGCTAACAACAACGATAGCTTTATGCTATGGGGATAATTCAAGGGAAACGGGTACGTGGGATAAAGCCCTAGGGGTTTTCAAGCTTTCTGAGAAATCATAAACTACCTTTGGTATAATTAAGTCACTTTCATCCAACACACAGGGCCAGTCACATCAATGCGAGATGTAGGATAAAGGAGACTTTGCTCAAAAAGAGGCCCAAAACAACATGTGAGGTCCGACTTAGCCCTTCTCTTTCTGTGCAGAATGAGAGGATGCACCAATGATGCCTTTGTGATCAGAAGTGATTCATGAATTTCTCATGTCCTGGTTTTGGTAGGGTGGTCCTGACGTGCAGCAGAGCTAAGCCACATGTTTCGAGTAGTACCATGAGGTGGAGAAATATCAAGACCAGAACAGATGTCCAAATAATGCAGCAAGACCTCCTTATGTCTGGGCCCTAGCAGGGGAGTGGTGAAATTTGAATTCTACTTCAAGCGGCAAAATCTCTTTGCCCAGTCCTGGCTTTTGGTCTGGGCAGTGCATGAGTATTCTTAACTCTGATTTCACCCATTTCTTGTAATTTTATTCCATGTTACCCCTAACACATAGCAAAACTCTTAATATAAAACGGAACCTCTTCAACTTTAGAGGAATTTGTTACATTAAAGTGGCAGAGAGATTGGGAGAAAATAAAAACGCCTATTTCAGAAAGCTCACCACCCCACCACATTATGAATTATAATAATTCTGCTTTGTAAGTCTGGGGTGGGTGGGTGGAATTAACCAACCTAAGCAAATTATTCATTAATCTTTACCACAGCAGGAACTAGAGGATGTACTGGAATAATATATAGATGCAAGGTCTGGCACAGCAGGCATGAAATGAATGAGTGAACTAAGAGCAAACTATTTACACACTGAGAAATTAAGCAACCTTTCCTGGAAAAGAAAGAAAAAAACAAGCAAATTGCGAGAAAGAAATCGTTCGAAAGAAAATCAGCACGCAATCTTGTTTGAGGCCCTGCTTCTGACGTGGCCCCTCCTAGTATGAAATGAGAGCACACCCAACAGAGCCTTCTGGGGTAGCAAACTCCAGTTTTGTATTTGGAAGAAGGGCATCCTATATTCCAGGGATGTGATACCTCAGGCCTGGGGACCCAACCTGGCCCTCGTGGAGACCAGCGGCAAAGGAGGCGAGATCAAAAACACCAGCATATTTTAGCTTACAGTGTTTACTGCCCATAACTAGGGATCTACATTTTTTGTAAAATCTGTTCCGTCTGCATTTTTTTGGGATTGTCTGGTGTCTTTTTTTCCATCAGTCACTCAGTGGAATTATATTTTCCCCCAAATTCCTGAATTTTTGCAAATTTGCACTTGTGAAAAGTACAAATTCACCCCCATGCAAAAGATCCCCCAAAATGCACATTCTCATGCTTTAGCCTATGGAGGAAATCTACATTTTTGGCTTGTTTTTTGTTTTAATTTTAATTTTATTCTATGACTAAATTTGGGTAAAATTCCAGAATTTTTTCAAATGGCAACTGCAAATCCATAGAATCCATGTGACTCAGGAAAAAGCCAGTCTGCTGTGGAATCCATGGATTGGATTCATAGAAATCCAAACTTATTTGATTCCATTGCTGATTTCTCCAACATCCCTACCATTAACTGAGCCTTAGGGGAGGTATTTCAACCTTTCAAAATGGGGGAAAGAACTTCACAAAATTTGGGAAACTTCCAAACGATCGATAGTTGCTGGAAGGGGGGATTGGCCAGGACAAGGGCATGTGACCATCTGGGGAACACCATAGTGCTGGATTGGGACCTTGGGCCTGATATTCTGCAACTCTGCCCTATGTGATGTTTTCTGGCTACTGTTGCCTTATCATGTTCCTCCACAGTTCTTGGGGGAAATCTAAACAGCAGCCTTACAGTGTAATCATATACGTGACTGAAAAAATAAGCCCTACTGAGTTTAATGGGATGTACTCTTAAGTTTGTGTGGAATTGTTGCCTTAATGTTCTAATAGTCAGTCCCCTAGCCCTAGGAAACCCTAGTAACTATAGCTTTGTAATATGAACTGTGGACATTTCAAACAAAGAATTCTTAGCACCATCATTGAACCACAATCCCCAGGATCATTCTTAGAGGAAAGCCATGATTTTTAGAGCCTTTCTACATGAAGCTTTTATTGTGCGCTCATGATCGCTCAGTCATGGTAGTTTGCAGGTCCTTTACATGACGTCTTTATCATCCAGGGCCTCTCCCATTATCTCCCATTAACAATCATTATCTTGATTTTTCCTACTGAGAAAAGTCTGGTATTATTTTAAAAGGGCAGCCTGAGAGTCTCGTGTAATTCCACATTTCTGCTATACCACAGTGCCATCCAGTGGTTGTGTAATGAAACAAAAAGGCAGAGAAGAACCCCTTCCTGAAAAGAAAAAAACACACACACATTTAAAGGAGCTGGTTTTAATCCTGATAAAGGTGTGGGATAAAAGCCTCATGTAGAAATGCCCTCTACCTCGTATAAATGTAGAAATGCCCTCTACCTCGTATACATGTGTGATGTAACAAGAACCTTAATATTCTGCTGCTATTGATTCTACCTTTGGTAGATGTTTTGTTTTCTTTGCTAGTTCAGTTATGTCTAGACCAATAGAGCTTACAGTATTTTTAGCTTTCTGACTCTCCAAAATCTGTCTAGTTTGCAAGCAGTGTTCCAGTTTGTGATGATGTATTGAGCTTGTGTTTTATTGATGGAGTGCATAATGTGCATTAGGGCATTAAATGTTTTGCCCACATTAAGTTAATGTAAGCAAAGACTCATTTTCTAAAAGCTGTGCCTCAATTTCCATTACTGTTATTACTATGGCAAAGCTCTTTGAATTGCTTTACCCTCATCAAATGGGTACTCCAGCCTGAAATTAATTTTTCTAAGAGATCCTAAGAATGCATTAATTTCAATATCAATCCCAAGTGTGATGGACTGTGCAAACTGTCTGATAGTGGATCCTAAGACAGATTTCCTAAACAGCCAGAAATTCTGAAAAATGATGCTCTGTTGCCATCTGGCCCAGGTACTTGCCAACACTTAGAGCTGAGTTCCTGACCAGTGTAACCCATTCTAAGCCCTTGAGATGGGAGCAGGCAGCAGATTGTACATTGAATTAAAATTAATTCATGTAAAATAAATTCAGGTAAGGGATGCTAAGCCTTCTGAATCTCTAATCTTTGCTTTAAGATGATTGAGCAAAGACCAGGTATTGCTCCTGTGCACAAAGGGCTCTGCTTTGCACAGATTTATTTATTTATTCATTACATTTCTATACCGCCCAATAGCCAGAGCTCTCTGGGTGGTTCAAAAAATTAAAAACATTCAAAGTATAAAACAACAGTATAAAACCATAATATAAAATACAATATAAAAGCTCAACCAGATCAAAACAGCAGCAATGCAATATTACAAATTTAAAACACCAAGTTGAAATTTATTTATAGACTGTTAAAATGCTGGGAGAATGAAAAGGTCTTCACCTGGCGTCTAAAGGCATATAATGTAGGTGCCAAGCGAACCTCCTTAGGGAGCTCATTCCACAGCCGGGGTGCCACAACAGAGAAGGCCCTCCTCCTGGTAACCTCCTGCCTCACTTCCTTTGGCAGGGGCTCGCGAAGAAGGACCCCTGAGGATGACCTTAGGGTCTGGGCAGGCACATATAGGAGGAGGGGTTCCTTCAGATAGCCTGGCCCCAAGCCATTTAGGGCTTTAAATGTTAATACCAGCACTTTGAATCAGGCCCGGACCTGGATTGGCAGCCAATGAAGCTGGAAAAGGACTGGCGTAATATGGTCTCGTCGGCCAGTCCCTGTTAGTAACATTGCTGCCCTGTTTTGTACCATCTCTACCATCTAGAACCAATCTAGAGGTGAGCATTTCACCGCAGGCAATGTGGAATATAATTTTGCTCTGCCAGATAATAGTAAGAAGGTCTGTCCTCCCCTTGCCTCTCATGCATGCCCATTGTGATCAATTTTTGATTTATAAGTAATTGGTAGGCATGTGCTCCGCTCCGATTAGAAGCGCAGAAGCAGGAGCGAATTGGCCTGCTCCGCCTTGCCCAGAGGCAGAGTAGAAGCGGACCGCGGACCCCTAGAAGCAAGGCGAAGAGAAGCGCCCATTTTCAGAGCGCTTCTCTTTCCGCGGAGCGCTCCGATCGCCATCTTGAAAACATTTCGCCCATAGATAACTGGGTTGTTTTTGAAGCTATCGTTCTGAAAATTCTTGTGCTTAGACAGTCGTGGATGGGGGTCATTTTGAGACTACTCTCACCTCTCTGCGTCGTGCGGGTCGCGTGCTATATTTTTTTAAAAATTGGGTAAACGAACATTACAAACAGGGACAGCGCAGGTCAAACGGCGGTTTTCCCCCATAGGATTGCATTGCAGAAAAGAATTGGGGATAACTGGGTTGTTTTTTAAGCTATCGTTCTGAAAATTCTTGTGCTCAGAGAGTCGTGGATGGGGGTCATTTTGAGACTACTCTCAGCTCTCTGCGTCCTGTGGTTCACGTGTAATATTTTTTTAAAAAATTGGGTACATTTACAATACAAACGGTAGGGTAAACCGGCTGCGGCGCGGCGGGGTTTATTTGAAGCGATGACAGGCACATTCAACTCCCAATCCTGATGAGAATTGATCACCTCATGAAGCATCCTCCAATCTCAGCGTTGGAGGTTGGGACTAAGCCAGAGTCACCCTCACAGTCAGAGCTCTCAGCGTCTTGTGGGTTTTGGCGTTCGTGGGGATAGAGGTAGTTTTAGCTGCTGCTGTGTTTGGACTTTGGAGATAGGATTTAGCTTGGCGTGTGTTTGCTTCTTTCTGACTTTTTGCTTAGTTTGCTCTGTGTTTTTCCCTTACTTTGATTTAATATAAACTTTATTTTTAAATTTTTGAGTGTGTGTTTCTTTGTTTGTTTGGTTCTCCCCCCCTCCCCTCTCTTAAAGCCTGATTGTGTTTGATCTTCCTTGTTCCTTCTATCTATATACAAAAAAACCCAAAAAATACCAAACAAATTTTTTTCTCTATTGCTCTGTGTTACTTGGACTGTGAGTCTGCTGTGCAACAGCCACAGACAGACCATTTAATCAAATCCTGTTTGGGCAAAGCATACACACACTTCTTGTCCCATTTCCCTACATTTATTAGTAATATTCTTAAACATATTATTATATTCTTATACATATTCTTACTTAGTAGTATATTAGTATATTCTTATACATATTATTAGTAGTATTAATATTTTATTAGTCATCATGAGAAGAGGGAGCAGGCATGCTGAAAGCAGCAAGGCTCAGGCTGGCACCAGCAGTAAGCAGCAGGCTGCCTCTCCTCCTGTGAAAATCAAACGGGCAACTCCTTGGCTGACTGCTCCAAAACAGAAGCAGGACAAGCAGCAGGCAGAGCCACTCTCTTCTGCAACTTGTGCCCGGCGTTCTCTTTTTGAGGGTGGGAATGGGAAAAGTGCCCCTTTACAAGAGGCAGGTGGCATTAGAGGAGGAGGAGGAGGAGTATCCCCAACTCCTTCATTATCCTTTGAGCCCACGAACCCGCTGATGGACCTAGACGAGGTCCTCAGCACAGTGGAGGGGGGGGAGGAGGAGGCGGTGGTCCTCCAGGATGTGGGGGCTGAGGAGGAGCAGCAGCAGGCCAAGGCTCTCTCCCCAGTCTCATCCCACACCTCTTCCGCTGCCACCCCTGTTTCTGTGGCAACACCAGAGAGCTCAGGCGGGCAATTGGTGGTGTCACCACGGAAGCGAAAGACAAGCATAGTGTGGGACCACTTTGAGTTGGGAATGGATCCCCGCTTTGCTGTCTGTCGCCACTGCAAACTCACCCTAAGCAGGGGTTCATCGACAGGGCATTATGGAACCAGCAGCATGAAGATGCATCTTCAGAGGCAGCACCAGTCGATCTTGCTGGGGAAAGAGGCGGGCAAGACGACTGGTTCCAGGGGAAAGCCGAAGGCGGCTGCTGCTGCTGCTGCTGGCACTGCCACTCTAAGCTCTCCATCTCCCATCCCCACGAGGGTTAGGCAGGCAACCCTGCAGGACATGGGGTGGGGGAAGTATGGACCCACAAGATGGCGTTTTCCAACGCCCACCCAGGGTGCTACTGTGGTGGGGCATCTGCCGGGACTGACTCCTCCCCAATACTAGATCTATGACATGTCACTCTGCCTGCCCCTCTGCTAGCCTGTCCTCCTCGGTGACCGACTCGCTGGGATGGTTTGCGTTTGCAATGCGTGACTAACTGCAGTGCTGGCTTAGGAACCAGCCATCCTTGCCTCACTTCCTTGTGCCCCCAGAAATGCCCGCAGCCTGCCTGCCTGCCTGTCTGCCCGCCTCCCCCGGGGTGCTGCTGTGGTGGGGCATCTGCCAGGACTGACTCCTTGCCTGCTCTGCCTGCCTCTCTGCCCGCCTGGTGCCTGGGAGATGGGCTTTGCGGTTCGTGCCCAGCACCCTCCGGCACGCTTGCTCCCAGTCATCCTCCTCTGTGCCCCTCAATGCGTAACTGCTGGCTTAGAAAGAAACAACCAGCCTTCTTTGCCTCACTTGCTCCTTGCGCCCGCTTACGGGTTGGTTTGCTATGCGTTAGTGCTCAAGCCATCCTTGCGGCACTACAATGCATGCTGCCTGCCTGCCTGCCTACCTGCCTGCCTTCCCTCCCTTCTCCCCTTCCCGCCTCGCAGGGATGGTGTATGTGTCTTACTTTGACTCAGGGGAGATGTCCTTCCTGTGCTCACTTAGACTTTATCAAGTTCAAAAATCCATTTTTCAAGTGTGCAAGAAGATTTAGGGTTATCTCATGGCATGTTGGGATTTCCTTTCAACTGGCCCCATTGAGCTGTCTGCATTGCAACTTTAAAATCCCTGACATACTGGAGTGTCCGATTTTCAAAACTTCCCCTAACATCAGAGGATGATGGGATTGGCTTGAAACTTGGCGTCCATGGGGACACATGGGTATGCTGTCATGGGACCAAAGGATAGATTTCTGACGTGCAAATTGACGTAGTTGTAGAATGGGACAATTTGGGGTGAGTTAAGCCGCGCCAAAAATCAGGGGATGATGGGATTGCCTTGAGTCTGGGCATCCATGTGGACACATGGATTAGCTTTTATGGTGCCGAGTTTGAGGTTTCTAACATGCAAAATGACAGAGCTATGGAAAGGGGTGTGAATGGGGTGCCCGATTTTCATAAATTCCCCAAAAATCAGGGGATGATGGGATTGCCTTGAAACTTGGCATCCATGTGGATACATGGATAAGCTTATCATAGTGCCAAGTTTGAGGTTTCTAACATGCAAATTGACGTAGTTGTAGAATGGGACAATTTGGGGTGAGTTAAGCCGCGCCAAAAATCAGGGGATGATGGGATTGCCTTGAGTCTGGGCATCCATGTGGACACATGGATTAACTTTCATGGTGGCGAGTTTGAGGTTTCTAACATGCAAATTGACGGAGCTATCGAAAGGGGTGTGAATGGGGTGCCCGATTTTCAAAAATTCCCCAAAAATCAGGGGATGATGGGATTGCCTTGAAACTTGGCATCCATGTGGACACATGGATAAGCTTATCATGGTGCCGAACTTGAGTTTCTAACGTGCAAATTGACGGAGTTATTGAAAGGGGTGTGAATTAGGATTATGGGTGGTGCGTTAGAGGTTAGAGCCCCGCCAAAAATCAGGGGATGATGGGACTGCCTTGAGTCTGGGCGTCCATGTGGACACATGGATTAGCTTTCATGGCACCGAGTTTGAGGTTTCTAACATGCAAATTGACGGAGCTATCAAAAGGGGTGTGAATGGGGTGCCCGATTTTCATAAATTCCCCAAAAATCAGGGGATGATGGGATTGGCTTGAAACTTGGCGTGCGTGTGTATACGTCCATGAGGTGTCATGGTGCCAAACGTGAGGTTTCTAACTTTCACAGAAAAAAAGTTGTTTACTTTTTTAGCTTTCAATGCAACCCTATGGGGGGAAAAACGGAGCTCCGATCCGGATCCGGAGCTCCGAGCGGAGTGCAGCAGACATAGGCGGAGCGGGGGCGGGGCGAAACAGCCCGATCCGCAAATCGCGGATCTGGAAGTGAAGCGGAGCGGGGGGTCCGTGCACACCCCTAGTAATTGGGCTCCAAATTAATCTTTTCTTTTTTCCTTTTGTGAATGCTTCTGCAGAGGGTCAGTGGGTGGGGGACTTATTTCAATGAAATCCAGGGGATTTTCTGAACCATTGAAAAATACAAAAATCCTTTTAAATAATAATAATACAAAAATGAATGAAATTCATTTTTCTTGAACTGAAGCAGACACAAGATACCATCCGTCTACAATAGAAAAGGAAGCAAGTGATAGGGAGCAATTCACTGGCAGATGTGGTGGTGGAGATCTCTGATAATTTAGCTGGTAGTTTCAAGCAGGTAAAACTTTTTTTTAATTATGCCCCAGCTGTTCAAGGCTGAAGGCATCCAAGCTGGTGTCCTTCATTAGCTTGGATTAGAGAGATGGATTAATTAATGTACATCAGAATTGTATATCCTGCTTTTTTGTCAAGGAAAAGTGAATGCCTTTTGAGCCTTGTACTTTAGAAAAACACAACTAAAACATGTATAGGGAGTGGTGGGGCATTAATATGCCTACGAACAATTCTCACACTTCCTGCTAGGCTCGCTGTTTCTCCTGATTTTTATTTTGTTTCTTAAGATTTTTTTTAAAAAAATAAATATTTTTTAACTGGGAGGCTGGCAGGCTGCAAAGAGGACTGCCTTCCAGCACCATTTCTATATGGGTTCAAAACTCACTTTCTATGTTGGAGCTCGGTCCACACCTTAAACTTGTACTTGGTCAAGTTACTTTTTCTTTACTCTCACCAGTTTGCCTTCTGGGAAGTGAGTGTTTGGTGATCGGCCATGCCCACTATAGGAGCCGCTTTATATAAGGTCAAGGCCCATCGTCAAAGCAGCCATTTTGTGAGAACAGCCATGGCATTCTCTCAAAATTCCAAATGTGCCCACCAACCCAAAAAGGTTGGTGTCCCCTGAGGTTTATCAATTTATTAATGGTATGAAGAGAGCAGACAGAGAGATTTTTCTCCTTTCATAATTGTAGAACCTGGGGTCACCCAATGATATTGAGCAGAAGGGACAAAAGGAAGTACTACACCTCAGAGTTAACTTCTGGAGCTCACTGCCATAGGATGTGGTAATGACCACTAGCTAGCTTTAGATTGCTTTAACAAGGGGTTAGTCCACTCCAGCCTTTCCCAAACTGGTGCTCTCTGTTTTGGACTTCCATCAATCCCATCAGCCCCAGCCAGCATAGCCAATTGTCAGGAATGCTGGTAGTTGTTGTCCAAAATATCTGGAAGGCATCAAGTTGAGGAAAGCTGGGTTAGGCTAATTCATGAAGAATAGCTCTATCCATGGAAGTTAATTGCACTGATTTGCTCCCTCACTGTTTTTGTGTGAAGTTGGAATATCCCAAGCAGTTCTTATTAATATTTCAATAAGTAAGTATCACAACTCACTATGACATCAAAGGCAATCTTTGGTCTATGACAATTCTCCTTTGCCATTGAAGGTGAATATACATCATCACCTCTTTTTAAACATTTGCTTTGCTTTGTGTAATTGTATTAGAGGTGTGCTCCGCTCCGATTAGAATCAGAGAATCAGAAGCGAATTGGCCTGCTCCGCCTTGCCCAGTGGCGGAGTAGAAGCGGACCGCGGACCCTTAGAAGCACGGCGAAGAGAAGTGCCCATAGGCGGAGCGCTTCTCTTTTCGCGGCGCAATCCGATCGCCATTTTGGAAAATTTCGCCCATAGGATTGCATTGCGGAAAAGAATAGGGGATAACTGTGTTGTTTTTTAAGCTATCTTTCTGAAACTTCTTGTGCTTAGAGAGTCGTGGCTGGGGGTCATTTTGAGCCTACTCTCAGCTCTTTGCATGGTGCGGTTCGCTTGCTATAATTTCTGGAAAAACCGGGTAAAAAACCGGGAGAGGTACCTTTTTGAAGTGCTATGGGGCAGAGTCAACTCCCAGTCATGATCACATGATCCCAAAGTTGGAGGAGGGGATAGGCAAAATGGGTAACTTGGGATACTGGGAAACTTCTCTTTCTTAGTCTGAACGGACTTTTCCCAGTGTTTTTTAAAAACAGTAGCCCCACCAAATGCACAAACACAACCTGAAATCATATACTAAGCAAATAAATAACAGATATTTATTTACAGCACTGCTACCCACCCTAACCTTGGTGAACAACTGAACAGATGTGGTGCAAGGGGATGAGCTCCCTTAGGGCATGTGGACGTGCCCAGTGCACTCCTTGGAAGGTCATCAGAACCCTCCAAAGAGTAACCAGTGGAGAGACTGGACACTGAAGCTAATGCCTGTCATGAGTTGAAGTGTAAGTTTGCTTCTTAAAGACTGGTCCCTAGACAGGGACAGTCAAAATTGGCACAATTCCCCCTCCCCCTGGGCACATCCACTTCCCTCTTACTGGTAAAAGACAGATATAGCCTTTGTTTAAAAAAATTCTTCCTGTTGTTTATTCAGCAACACTGCAGCTTTTAATTCCACCCCTCCTTTGTTTATTTATTTATTTATTCCATTTTATATTTACACCCCATAGCCCAAGCTCTCCTGACTTTTTCTCTTCAGTGAAGTCAGGCAGACTTTCATTGTGGTTCAACTCCTTATTGTTGTTGTTGTTATTATTATTGCTATTAATATTAATTAGTACTGCTATTATTAACATTATTTTTTGTTGTTGTTTAATAATGGCTGTGATCACAGTGCAGTCAATCAACTCTGAAGCAAGGATCACAAAGCTTTACTCTTATCCTCCTAGCCTCCTAGTTAGTTATGGGATGCAAAAGAAAAGGCATCTCTCTGTGTTGCTCCCACCTCTCAGGGATGGTTTGCATTACTGGCTTTGAAACTATCCTTGGCTCACTTCCTTATGCCCCCAGAAATGTCTGCTGCCTGCCTGCCTTCCCTCCCTCCTCCCCTGCCCGCCTCGCAGGGATAGTTTGTGTGTGTCTTGCTTTGACTCAGGGGATAAGTCCTTCCTGCGCTCACTTAGACTTCATGGCATGTTGGAATTTCCTTTGAAATGGCTCCATTGAGCTGTCTGCAGCTTTAAATCCCTGAGATACTGGGGTGTCCGATTTTCATAAATTCCCTAAAAATCAGGGGATGATGGGATTGGCTTGAGTCTTGGCATGCATGTGTATCCGTGGATAATCTATCATGATAATCTATCATGGTGCCAAGTTTGAGGTTTCTAACGTGAAAATTGACGGAGCTATCGAAAGGGGTGTGAATTGAGGTTAAGGGTGGTGCATTAGAGGTTTAAGCCCCGCCAAAAATCAGGGGATGATGGGATTTGCTTGAAACTTGGCATGAATTGGATCTAGATGGCATCTGTGAGGGTGCCCAATTCCAATTTTTTTATCTGTCAAAATGTCGGAGAACAGTCCATGTCTGAAAATGGGGTGTCTGATTTTCATAAATTCCCGAAAAATCAGGGGATGATGGGATTGGCTTGAGCCTTGGCAAGCATGTGTATATGTCCATGAGGTGTCATGGTGCCAAACTTGAGGTTTGTAGACTTTTTTGGATTTCAATGCAAGCCTATGGGGGGAAAAGGCGGAGCTCCGATCCAGATCCGGAGCTCCGCAGCGGAGCGGAGCGGACTATAGGCGGAGCAGGGCGGAGCGAAGCGGCCCGATCCACAAATTGCGGATCTGGAAGAGAAGCGGATCAGGGGGTCCGTGCACACCCCTAAGTTGTATCTTTCTAGGCCTTTTCCTGTGGTCTTCTTCCTTCCAATTTTCCACCCACTAGATCTTACAACTAGGGATGTGCTCCGCTTCTAATCGGACCGGCGAATTAGAAGCGGAGCGGGGGGCTTCGCCTATCTTAAGGCGGAGGCGAAGAGGATTGGGGGGCCAGCGGAGCGTGGCAAAGAGGATCGAGGTGAAGGCGGATCCTTCGCCTCGATCCGGAGCTCCACCAGAAAGGTAAGTGGGGTTTACCGGGCCCTACCCATGCGGCGACAGCGGCAGGGCCCGGTAACCCCCCCCGCCCTCCTCTCCCTTACCTGCTTCCGTCCGCGGTCCGTCGGCGTCTTCAATTGAGCCCGCGATTCAACCAGGAAGTCTGGGCGGCTTGCGGCCCAGACTTCCTGGTTGAACCGCGGGCTCAATTGAAGATGCCGACGGACCACGGACGGAGGCAGGTAAGGCCCCCCTCCCCCTTGGTCCCTTACCGGGCTCTGCCGCCGTCGCCGCACGGGCGGCGATGGCGGCAGGGCCCGGTAAACCTCCCGCCCTCCTCTCCCGGCTTTTCCTGGCGCCACTCCCCTTCACTGTGGAGCTCCAATTCGGAGCCGGAGCTCCGCGGCGAAGAGGAGCAGAGTATGGGCAGAGCGGCGCGGAGCGGGCCGATCCGAAATTTTCAGATCGGCCCGCGCGGCGGAGCGGGGGGTCCGTGCACACCCCTACTTACAACAGTCACACCTTTCTTAGAGATTTATCACACCAGTGTTATACTGTGCAATCACTGCAAATTGCGTGCAAAGGATTCTGAAGTTTTCCAGTTTATAATCTGCTTTTATTGTGATGTACTCTGAAGTTTTTCAGTTTATAATCTGCTTTGACTGTGAAGTACTCCCATGCATCCTGCTTCAATTGTGCTATAAAGGGAAAAGAATCAAGGTATTTAGCTACTAGTTTCCAAGCGTGTTTTCCGAGCAGCCACTGTGGTGCAGGAGCAGGATTTGATATGAATTAAACAAATGCTTACAACTGTGTATGTTTTAAAGATAAAGACTTCAAAATTGGCACAGTAATAGGTATTAAGTAGAGCTTTAAGCATACCAAATTTGAATCAGATTGGGTGATCCGTTAATTTTTATATGATTTTTTTACGTTTCCCCCCTTAAACTCTTTGCAAAGGAATTTAGGAGCACTGCGGCCTGGGGTGTGATTTAGCAACAACAACAACAATGCCACTTTAGCGCTGTAGGGGATAATTCAAGGGAAACAGGTATGTGGGATGAAGCTATTAGAATGGATCCTACCATATTGGGTTACCTCTTACTCACATTTTAATTCAGCCATTGACCCTCTTCAATAATATATTTATTTATTTATTTATTTATTACATTTTTATACCGCCCAATAGCCAAAGCTCTCTGGGCGGTTCTATCATCTCTGAGCGGTTCTATCATCTATCCATTCTATCTTTTTTTTTCTGGTGGGGAACTTGGGACCCTCCAAATGTTGTCGGTGCAACATCCATCAGCCCAAGCCAGCACAGCAAATGGTGAAGGATGATGGACGTTGCAATCCAAGAGCGTCGGTAGAGCCACACTTTCCCCATCTCTGCTCTACACTGACTAATCTACATTGGTTGTAACGTGTCTTGTGACATGAGAGGAACTGAAAGTTATTCCGTTTCTCACATAACGAGGAGAATCCTTTTGTTGATGGTTTTGCTAGTTCGCTTCTCCCCAAGTTTGATAGGATTGTGAGCATTCTGATGCTATCCATGTTGACTTAGTGAATTCAGTGAGACATACTCATGTAAGCATACTTAGGATTACAGCCCAAGCTACACATGTCAAGAGTAATTACATTATTGGGGAATGGATAAAGGAGGGATGCCATAGAAAATGCTTGGAAAAGGCAAAGGGCTTGCTTTATAGCTCTATTGAAGAATTTAAGAATTTAAACAAATTGTTTTTTCCTTCGCTATGACCACATAATTTATCAAGTCAGGGGCCTTGTTCGGTTTATTACATTATTTTGCCATGCATGAAAATCCATTTGCTGTTCTGTCTCTTGTTGTAAATGGTAATTTCCTGGGTGGCTGCACATCTGCTTCCCTATTGGAGTCCAGTATGATAAACTCAGCTACACACCCTTCTCCTTTCCATAAACACTCGAGCGGTAAAACCAAAATATCCCTTTCCCAAATGAAATTCCAGGTACACAACACACACACACACACAGTGTCATGTGTTCTCTGAGCTGAGCCCTGTTGTTTCTTTCATATATTTACTGATAAAATCAGCCTGCTGCCTTTCCATCTAAAAAGGCACTCAAGCTGATGTACCATATCTCTTGACGAAAGCTTAAATCAAGTTCCATACCGATGAAAATAGAAGGAACAGAAGGTAAGCAGCAGCAACAAACTCACATGGTTTGGGTCCAGGTTACCTGCAGGATCGGCTTCACCAGTACAATCTGCCCTGCAGAATCAGGTCCTCTGGGACCTTACTTCAGTCAGCCAAAACTAGGCTGACAACTGATATCCAGAAGACCTTTTCTTCTGTCGCCCCCGGACTGCCGGAGGAGATTCGTCAACATAACTCTCTCTCCGAGTTTAAGACAGCTATAAAAACTAGCCTCTTCTGGCAAGCCTACCCAGATGAATTTTAAACCAAGAATTTTAAGGTGTCTCGATTGTTATTTTGATATTGTATTGGTTTTATATGCTTTTTTATTTGATTTTATATATTTGATTTATATTGTATTGTACTAATATTGCTCCCCACCTCAATCCAAGGGGAGAGGTGGGTAAGAAATAAATATCTTGTTATTTAAAGACTCAACCACTGAAACAGCCGCTGCTCTTTGTCTTCTACTTGTTTTGCTCTTTAAAAACTGAAGTAAGAAATAAAATAAAACTAAAGGACATGTGATGGCAGGGCCAAAGCAGGGGTCTGCATTGTTGGGCAGTGGACACACAGCTGAGCCAGCTGCCAACCCCCTTGGGTGGCTAAAGAAGAAGAAATGCTTCACCAAGACAAAAGGCCAAAGAGGGCATGGTTTAGTACTGCAGCCTGGTCTTCCTGTTTGAGTCCTCGGGCTCAGTTGAAGCAGTCGCCAGGACTGCAGACTGATGCAGGTAAGGGGGGAGGAGGGAGGGAGGCCTTACCTGGCACCACCACCACCACCACCGCCACTGCGGAGCTCTGATTCAGATCCGGAGCTCCGCAGCAAAGTGAAGCGGACCACTGGTGGATCAGCGTGGAGTGGAGCGGACCTGATCCGAAAGTTGTGGATCGGGGGGTCCATGCACAGCCCTAATATAAATATGTGCCCATTTAGAAATAAGTATTATAATGTAAACAGAAATGCAATGCATCTCCCTATAGTGGGAAAGACTGTCCAGGTGACCCGGCTGCCCTACTCAGTCTGCTGTCCAGGTGGTGTTGATGGACTACATTGGCAGACTGGGTGGGTCGGCACAAGGGGGTTCCTAAGAAGGATAGAGTATGCAGTTGTAATTCTGTATCAATTGAAGATACTATTCATATGCTGCTAGAATGCTCTATTTATAATGATCTCAGAACCAAATACATTCATCCGTGGTTAAGATCGTTCAAGGGAAGGCCATCCCTTGTTAAGGCTTGTTTCTTATTGTCTGATGCTGAGAAGTATGTATCTTTTAGAGCTTCTAACTTCCTTGTCAATGCTCTACAAATACGTGCTACGAAGTCTAAAAGCTGTATGGAAAACTATTCAACTCTTAATGGTTTGTTGGTGGAGTTTTAAATTGTATAGTGTTTTATTCTGTGTTTGTGTATAATGGCAATTTGCTAAGGCACAATAAAGAACTTCTGTTGTTGTTGATATTGTTGTTGTTGTTGCATGTATACTAGAAAGATGGGGTAAACAAGATTTTTAAAACATAAAATATATAAAATAAACTTTCCCCCTTCCTGACTGTCTGCTCAGAATCCTTCCACGCTGCTTCTACACCCACATGCTGTATTTTTCGCCCATGGCAAGTAAAGCAGCTGGGTACAGTCTTGAAAAGGCAAATGGTAAAAAGAAAGAAAGCTGAGCTGCTACTCCGTCTGTTGGACCTCCACTCCCAACTTCAGGCTTCTCCTTTCACACACTGCGAATATGGCACCAAGTTGCCGCCGCTTTAACCAAAACCGTGCATTTTCTTTGCTGCGGGATGGCGGTAGCTAATCCCGACACAAAGGGAGGGTGAAGGGCTTCTGGTGGCCTTTGGCCTGCTGGGTCCACCCCCTGCTCTCTTCCCAGGCAGACAGTGTGTCATTCCTGGACATTATAGAAAATTAGAGAAAAATCCCCCCTCTGACACCCAGGATAGAACAGAAAACTAGACAAATCCAGGAAAATCCTGACAGTTGGTCAACCTAGTTGTCACCACCCTAAGATGTTTGGAAGAAGGGGAAGAAATATAAATATGATAATGTCTATGTACTACACACTAGGGATGTGCTCCGCTCCGATTAGGAGCGTAGAAGCAGTAGCGGATTGGCCTGCTCCGCCTTACCCAGAGGCGGAGTAGGAGCGGACCGCGGACCCCCTAGAAGCAAGGCGAAGAGAAGCGACCATTTTTCGGAGCTCCGAGTTCAGTCGGAGCGCTCCGGTCGCCATCTTGAAAACATTTCGCCATAGGATTGCATTGCGGCAAATAATCGCGCATAACTACGTTGTTTTTGAAGCTATCGTTCTGGAAATTCTTGTGCACAGAGAGTCGTGGATGGGGGTCATTTTGAGACCACTCTCACCTCTCTGCGTGCTGTGGTTCACGTGCAATATTTTTTTAAAAATCGGGTCAACCGCGGGGCTCAAACTGCGTTTCGGCTTTTCGCCCATAGGATTGCATTGAGGGAAAGAATCGGGGATAACTGGGGGGGGGTTTAAGCTATCGTTCTGAAAATTCTTGTGCACAGAGAGTCGTGGATGGGGGTCATTTTGAGACCACTCTCAACTTTCTGCGTGCTGTGGTTCACGTGCAATATTTTTTTAAAAATCGGGTCAACCGCAGGGCTCAAACGGCGTTTCGGCTTTTCGCCCATAGGATTGCATTGAGGGAAAGAATCGGGGATAACTGGGGGGGGGTTTAAGCTATCGTTCTGAAAATTCTTGTGCACAGAGAGTCGTGGATGGGGGTCATTTTGAGACCACTCTCAACTTTCTGCGTGCTGTGGTTCACGTGCAATATTTTTTTAAAAATCGGGGTTTGGGTTTTTTTTTTTTATTATTATTATTTTTTTGGAAGCGATGACAGGCACATTCAACTCCCAATCCTGATGAGAATTCATCTCCTCAGAAAGCATCCTCCTCCAATCCCAGCGTTGGAGGGGGGACTAAGGCAGACCCACCCTGAGAACTTTCTGTTTTGTGTCTCTTTGTGGGTTGGCGTTCGTGGAGGGAACACTTACTTAGCTAGTGCTCCTGCTTTGGAGATAGATTAATTTAATATAGGTTTAGTTTGGCGCGTGTGTGTGTTTGTTTGCTTCTTTCTGACTTGTAGCTTAGTTTGCCCTGTGTTTTCCCCTTACTTTGATTTAATATAAACTTTATTTTTGAATTTTGGAGTGTGTGGTTGGGTTGGTTGCCCCCCCCCTTCCCTGTATTAAAGCCTGACTGTTCTGCTTTTGTGAAAGCTTTCTTTTGAAAGCATACACACACTTTTTGTCCCATTTCCCTACATTTATATTCTTAAACATATTTTATTATATTCTTTCACATAGTCCATTAGTATATATTCTCATACATATTATATTAGTATTCATATTTTGTTCTTCTTATAGTAGTGGTTGGTTCTTTTTCCCCCTCCCCTCTCTTAAATCCTGATTGTGTTTCCTTCTATCTTCTATATACCAAATATACCAAAAAAATTGGATTCTCTTTTTCTTCTCTGTGTAACTTCGACGGAGTGGGCTGCTTTTGTCAAGTTCAACAGGCAGCCACAGATTGAGCATTTTGGGGAAAGCATACGCACACCATTTCCCTATTCTTAAACATATTATTATTATATTCTTTGACATAGTCTTAGTAGTCTATTAGTATACATTCTCATACATATTAGTAGTAGTATTCATATTTTGTTCTTCTTATAGTAGTGGTTGTCCCATTTCTTGTCCCATTTCCCTACATTTATTAGTAATATTCTAAAACATATTATTATATTCTTGTAGATATTCTTAGTAGTATATTCTCATACATATTAGTAGTAGTATATTTTATTGTTCTTGTCCCATTTCCCTACATTTAAACATATTATATTCTTCTTATACATATTCTTAGTAGTACCTTATACATAGTATTAGTAGTATTAATATTTTGTTAGTCATCATGAAAAGAGAAAGCAGGCGTGCTGAAAGCAGCAAGGCTCAGTCTGCCAGCAGGGCTTCCTCTCCTCCTGTGAAACTCAAACGGGCAACTCCTTGGCTGACTGCTCCAAAACAGAAGCAGGACAAGCAGCAGGCAGAGCCACTCTCTTCTGCAACTTGTGCCCGGCGTTCTCTTTTTGAGGGTGGGAATGGGAAAAGTGCCCGTTTGCAAGAGGCACGTGGCAGCAGTGCCATTAGAGGAGGAGGAGTATCCCCAACTCCTTCATTCTCCTTTCAGCCCACGAGCCCGCTGATGGACCTAGACGAGGTCCTCAGCACAGTGGAGGGGGGGGAGGAGGAGGAGGCGGTGGGCCTCCAGGATGTGGGGGCTGAGGAGGAGCAGCAGCAGGCCGAGGCTCTCTCCCCAGTCTCATCCCACACCCCTGTTTCTGTGGCAACACCAGAGAGCTCAGGCGGGCAATTGGTGGTGTCACCACAGAAACGAAAGACAAGCATCGTGTGGGACCACTTTGAGTTGGGAGCGGATCCCCGCTTTGCTGTCTGTCGCCACTGCAAACTCAGCCTAAGCAGGGGTTCATCGACAGGGCATTATGGAACCAGCAGCATGAAGATGCATCTTCATAGGCAGCACCAGGCGATCTTGCTGGGGAAAGAGGCGGGCAAGGCGACTGGTTCCAGGGGAAAGCCGAAGGCTGCTGCTGGCACTGCCACTCTAAGCTCTCCATCTCCCATCCCCACAAGGGTTAGGCAGGCAACCCTGCAGGACATGGGGTGGGGGAAGTATTGACCCACAAGATGGCGTTTTCCAATGCCCACCCAGGGTGCTACTGTGTTGGGGCATCTGCCGGGACTGACTCCTCCCCAATACTAGATCTATGACATGTCACTCTGCCTGCCCCTCTGCTAGCCTGTCCTCCTCGGTGACCGACTCGCTGGGATGGTTTGCGTTTGCAATGCGTGACTAACTGCAATGCTGGCTTAGAAACCAGCCATCACTTCCTTGTGCCCCCAGAAATGCCCGCAGCCTGCCTGCCTGCCTGCCCGCCTCCCCCGGGGTGCTGCTGTGGTGGGGCATCTGCCAGGACTGACTCCTCGCCTACTCTGCCTGCCTCTCTGCCCGCCTGGTGCCTGGTTTGCTCCCAATCGTCCTCCTCTGTGCCCCTCAAGGCGTAACTGCTGGCTTAGAAAGAAACAACCAGCCATCTTTGCCTCACTTTGCGCCCACTTATGGGTTGGTTTGCTATGCGTTAGTGCTCAAGCCATCCTTGCGGCACTACAATGCATGCTGCCTGCCTGCTTTCCATTGATGGTGCTATATAAATAAATAATAATAATAATAATAATTCTCCCCTTCCCGCCTTGCAGCGATGGTGTATGTGTCTTGCTTTGACTAAGGGGAGAAGTCCTTCCTGCGCTCACTTAGACTTTATCAAATTCAATAATCCCTTTTTCAAATGTGCCAGAAGATTTAGGGTTATCTCGTGGCATGTTGGGATTGCCTTGGAACTGGCCCCATTGAGCTGTCTGCAATTGCAACTTTAAATCCCTGACATACTGGAGTGTTCAAATTTCAAAAGTTCCCCTAACATCAGGGGATGATGGGATTGCCTTGAAACTTGGTGTCCATGGGGACACATGGGTAAGCTGTCATGGGACCAAAGGATAGGTTTCTAACGTGCAAATTGACGTAGTTGTAGAATGGGACTTGATTTGGGGTGAGTTAAAAAGTTTAAGCCGCGCCAAAAATCAGGGGATGATGGGATTTGCTTGCAACTTGGCGTGCATGTGGACACATGGATAAGCTCTCCTGGTGCCGAGTTTGAGGTTTCTAACATGCAAATTGACGGAGCTATCCCAAGGGGTGTGAATGGGGTGCCCGATTTTCATAAATTCCCCAAAAATCAGGGGATGATGGGATTGCCTTGAAACTTGGCGTGCATGTGGACACGTGGATAAGCTATCATGGTGCTGAGTTTGAGGTTTCTAACGTGCAAATTGACGTAGTTGTAGAATGGGACAATTTGGGGTGAGTTAAGCCATGCCAAAAATCAGGGGATGATGGGATTTGCTTGCAACTTGGCGTGCATGTGGACACATGGATAAGCTCTCCTGGTGCCGAGTTTGAGGTTTCTAACATGCAAATTGACGGAGCTATCCCAAGGGGTGTGAATGGGGTGCCCGATTTTCATAAATTCCCCAAAAATCAGGGGATGATGGGATTGCCTTGAAACTTGGCGTGCATGTGGACACGTGGATAAGCTATCATGGTGCTGAGTTTGAGGTTTCTAACGTGCAAATTGACGGAGCTATCTAAAGGGGTGTGAATTAGGGTTATGGGAGGTGCGTTAGAGGGTAGAGCCGCGCCAAAAATCAGGGGATGATGGGATTTGCTTGCAACTTGGCGTGCATGTGGACACATGGATAAGCTGCCCTGGTGCCGAGTTTGAGGTTTGTAACATGCAAATTGACGGAGCTATCCCAAGGGGTGTGAATGGGGTGCCCGATTTTCAAAAATTCGCCAAAAATCAGGGGATGATGGGATTGCCTTGAAACTTGGCGTGTGTGTGTATACGCCCATGAGGTGTCATGGTGCCAAACGTGAGGTTTCTAACTTCAACGGAAAAAAAGTTGTTTACTTTTTTAGCTTTCAATGCAAGCCTATGGGGGGGCAAAAACGGAGCTCCGGATCCGATCCGGAGCTCCGGGCGGAGCGGAGCGGAAGTGGGCGGAGCGGGGGCGGGGCGGAGCGACCCGCTCCGAAAAATGGCGGATCTGCAAGTGAAGCGGAGCGGGGGGTCCGTGCACACCCCTACTACACACAGATGTTACAGGCTGTGCCCCACAAATACTAAGCAAGAACTCACCATATCCTTTCATTGACCTAACAAAACCTAACTTCATTTCCATATTTATGGTGCATGAGAAATTTTGCCCCTTAGCCATCCTATGAGAGTTTTCTTTTCGCCTTGTGCTTCAGCTAATTAAAAAGTCCATCTTTTCACCCTAAGACACTAATTAATTTTCAGCCAACTGCACTTACAGTTCACAAGACAGAAACATTGTAGAGTAATATGCTAACTCTCCAAGCCCTGAGTTGTTGATGATGTTGTTGTTTTTAATGGCTGTTCTCACTTCATCACAGTCTATTTCTCAGCCTCTCATATTCAGAGGTTGCTTATGATTTTTTATAAGCATGTGTGCTTTTTGAAACCACATACTTCAAGGTAGTCCCAAAGAAATAAAAAAGGGGAGTTGTGGCCCAATTGATTGTGGGCCTCGCTAGATGAGGTATTAGCCCCGGCTGATACCCGGGCTCACCCCTGTGTGTCCAGATGACACACAGGGGATCCCGGGGTCAGCCCAGGCTAAACCCTCCCTTGGCCCGGGTTAACTGGCACCGGTTGTGGCCCAGTAGTCTAGCTGGTTCCGTGGCTTTACCTAGTTACGCAGCTTACTCGTGAGTAGCCAGGAGAAGCCGCGCTGTGCCCATTGGACCGGGGGGGAGAGCGGATCCAGGGGACTTCAGGGGGGAAGAGCGGCCCGGGGCAATGGGGGGGATCGGACATGCATGGTGGGCATCGGACATTGCAGGGGGGAATTGGGAGCAGGGGGGAGTGGGGAACCCTTTTTTTAAAAAAAAAAAAAAAGCTTACCTTATCATTGGTGCGCTCCTGCGCACATGGCCCCTTTAAGGAGAAAAAAATGGCCGACATGACAGGGCTTTCCTTTACCCTGTTGTGTCATACGTCTAGCTAGGAGTGACAGCCTGTGCTACTTCTAGCACGGGCTGGCCCCTCTATAGGCCCAGATTCCCAGGTATGTCTAGCAAAGCCCTATCTTGTATATGTTTAGATTAGTATGTCTGTTAAGTATGGAGTGTTAGAACTGAGTGGGTGTGGTTTATGATGTAATAGGTGCAGGGAAAGAGTATATAAGGAGAGTGTTGGGAGTTTGTGAGGTAGTATGAATGTCAGTTTGAGTGTGTGTGAGGAGAGTTGTTTAGTTGTAGAGTAAGAAGAGTTTGGATTCTAGGGACTTATGACTGGTGTGAAGAGAGTGAGGTGGCTGGTGTGTGGGAGTTTAGATCAGGCAGGATTGAAAGTATTCTATTTTGATTTAAAGCTTTTAAACAACAATAAACTTATTTTTATTTTGTTAGCTACCAAATACCACATCTCAGCTTGGCATTGTTTACCTGCCTTACAGTTATTGAACACCCACACCAGAGTATTCCCACAGTATATTTTGGGAGATCCTATATTAAACCTGTTTCCCTCATAGCTAGGGGAAAGGTTTTAATTAACCCTCCCTCAGGTTTTCAAGGTGGTGCTTGGCCTGAGAAGGGTTTATGAGATGGGCCTTGTGTAAGGGCTGGTGACCTCGCAGGAGTTCTTGTTGTAATTGGCTACAAGGACATCCAGGGAGTGGGGCCTTCAGCATGTGCAATGCCACAGGCAGGGCTGGCAGCACCACCTCCCTCCCAGGTAATGGAAAACATCCCCACCTCATGAGGAACTGGGACAACCCGTGATGCCCGCCCACACTTTCCGCGGTGTCGGCATCATCCTGAGACCACGGAAAAAGTGGGCTCGAAGGGGAGGGCGAGATCCTGGGGCAAGGGAGGGACCATCCCTCCCTGATCCCAGGATCCCCTGTGCATCATGTGGATGCACAGGGACGATCCCAGGGATCGCCCCGGGATTTTGCCCCATCTAGCTAAGGCCTACGTTTCATTTCCTCAAAATGGGAACAGTACTTTCTGTTTTGAGGGAAGAGGGTATAAAAGAGGGAGAGACAAAGGCTAGAAGCCAGAGGCCAGAGCAAGGGCAAGGCTAGAGCTTATGGAAGGACCAGAAAAAAGCAACTTAGGGTAAAGGTTAGAAAGCCTAGAAGGAGGGCTTTCTCTGCTGTGGCACCCCGGTTGTGGAATGAGCTCCCCAGAGAGGTCCACCTGGCGCCTACACTATACTCCTTTCGTCGCCAGCTGAAGACCTTTTTATTCACTCAGTATTTTAACACTTAATTTTAACTTAAATTTAAATTTTACTGTTTTAACTCTGTATTTTAATCTTATATTAATTTTGCTGCGTGGTTTTATCCTGGTTGCTCTTTTTATACTGTATTTTGTTTTTGTCCTTTTGACCTGTTGGTTGTTTTATTGTGGTTTTAATTTTTGTGAACCGCCCAGAGAGCTTCGGCTATTGGGCGGTATAAAAATGTAATAAATAAATAAATAAATAAATAAATAAATAAATAAAATAAAGAATGTGTGTATTTGCAACGTTTATTTTCTTTTAATGACTTTTATCATTAGCTCTATTAACCAAATACCATAAGTTGCTTGTTTTACTTTACTAGTAAACTGATGTATTGCACCTAAAGTATCTGAAGTGTCTCTCACCCCATGTCTACAGTCTACATCCCATGTTACTGTGAAGGGGAAGATAAAAAGAAGGAAGGTGGGATTGTTAAGGAGGCAGAGATACTTAAAGAGTAGCTCAGGGAGTCTAAGTCATAGAAGGAACCTCACAGTAGTTACTTATTATAATTTCAATACCACTGTCATTTTAGAAAATATTTTAACACACTGTAATTATGTTACTGCTTATAGCTATGGATTCAGAGCACAATATGCTATTTTTCTTTTCTTACTTTGCTAGCGTATGTGGCTGTATATCAACTTGTTTGGGCTAGCTATTGAGTAATTAAGGAAAGGGATAGCTAGAAAATTCTAAAGGCCTCTGTATCTAGCTCCTAATGAATCTACGAAGAATTCCAGCAGAGCAGAGAAAGCTATCGTGATGCAATTTATCCTCAGCAATTTACACTTCCTTGATTATAATAACAGCATGCAAAAAGCACACTTGCTGTTCTGGGATATCAGAAAACATTGAATGAAACATCCAGGTTATTGCTTGGTGTCAATCCTCTCTAGACTGTACTTTGATATTTTTGAAGTTATTTACATGTATCCAATTCTCAAATGTCTTCAAATTCTAGTGATTTTCTTGCTGCATGGAACAGTATGAAAAGGTTCAAGCTGTTGATAAACGAAAAGGGAACTCTCTAAAGAACTTGACTTTGAACAAATCTGCTCTCAGGGAATATTCCGTCACAGAACAGATCCAAATTTGATGCTGCGAACATATTTGCTGTGTGTGCATTGTCATTGCAGCAGTGTTTCCTGCAGCAAGCAAGTGAAGTATGGATAATGTACATGTGTGCATATGCCTCTTTAAATACCCATATATGGGAACCCTGGTCCAATTTAGGGTCTCCAGATGTGCGTACACAGATTTAGAAATTCATGTATGATGGCCACACTTTCAATGAAAACATATTAACAGCTGCCCCCTGATGGATTATGAAATTACAGGCAAAACGAATGTGTACTGTAAAACTTGCCTTCAATCTATAATTTTTGAATTTACGTTTCTGAAATCTTCAAATTCCAGATTTCATAGAATCATGGAATCATAGAATAGTAGAGTTGGACGGCGCCTACAAAGCCATCGAGTCCCACCCCCTGCTCATTGCAGGAATCTACCTTAAAGCATACCTGACAGATGGTTGTCCAGCTGCCTCTTGAATGCCCCCAGTGTGGGAGAGGCCATGACCTCCCTAGCTAATTGGTTCCATTGTCATACTGCTCTAACAGTCAGGAAGTTTTTCCTGATTTCTGGCTTCCTGTAACTTGAGCCCATTATTCCATGTCCTGCACTCTGGGAGGATCGAGAAGAGATCCTGGCCCTCATCTGTGTGACAACCTTTCAAGTATTTGAAGAGTGCTATCATGTCTCCCCTTAATCTTATCTTCTCCAGACTAAACATGCCCAGTTCTTTCAGTCTCTCCTCATACTGCTTTGTTTCCAGACCCCGATCATCCTTGTTGCTTTCCTCTGAACATGCTCCAGCTTGTCCGCATTCTTCTTGAAGTGAGGAGATAGGGAACTTTAAACTAGAGAAACTGTGTATATGAATTCTGAATGTTCAACTCTGTAGAAGAGGAGTGGGCAAGTTGTGGTTCTTCAGATGTTGTTGGACTGCAACTCCTATCAGCCTTAGCCAGCCAGCATAGCCAAAGATGAGAAGTGTTGAGAGCTGCAGCACAGTACATTTAAAGGCTCATAATTTGCCTACCCATTTCTTTACTTAAGACATAAGAACGTAAGAAGAGTCATGTTGGTTCAGACCAAGGGTCCACCTAGCCCAGCATTCTGTTCTCAAAGTGGCCAATGAGCAGCCTGTGGGAAACCCATAAACAGAACATGAGTGTAATAGTGTAGGGAAAAATATTGATAACCTTTTACTTGAGAAGTCCTGAACATTATCAGCCTAGAAGTAGAGATTCCTGCAATACCTTTCATCAATACCCCTCAAGATTGCTCCCCACAATAGTAGATAAGTACCAGAATGATTGACTTCACTCAGACTCACAAACTCAATGAAACTGTTATATCTTTATAACATTTATTAGACAAATTAAAGAAAGTTAGACAAACACACGGATCTCCATTCAGCAAAGCAAATTAAAATAATATATCCACAAGTCTGGCAGATTTCTGGAGAACAAGATCTTTGCTAAGACAAACACAGACAAACGCACACACCCCAATGACAACACCAGTGTTGGACTCTTTCCCTTTCTCAAGAAAGACTATGGTCTTAGGCCTAGCAACTAGGCTTACGCCACTGCTGAAAAGTCAGCTTAGGTCTTGATGGTTTGAGAGAAAAAAGAAGACTATTTGTATAGTCACAAATTCTGCCTCACTCATACTGACTCTGTAAAGGAGCTCTTTTCTGCAGAAGGACTTCCATTTCTCTCAGGTAAAACCAAGGAGTTACTGAGGCCTACATGCTAAGCTCAGAGCAACATCCTGGATGTCATGCCTGAGGAAAAGGAAAAATAAGCTTCTCCTCTGTATTCAGACTTAAATATCCTTCTTAAAGACAAAGACCTCCCTCCTAAAATATATTAATTTATTCTAAAATATCTAAGTCTATTGGTCCACATCATCAATTTAGACCACCCTTTTCCCAGAATGTTCCATCCCTTCTGACGTATTTGTTTATCCCAAATCTGCACATAACTTCTGCTTTTCATGTGGTCAACTGTCTGGTTTACTTCTCTGTTCTTCTGGATTTTCTAAACTACAATTCTACTTTTTCATCACCCTGGACCTTTCACCTAGGCAGGATCTACACTACTACTTTAAAACAGTTTATAACAGTAGAGACAACTGTTGTGGCCCAGGACACACTCCCTATACAGTCTTCAAAACGTTTCCAAAGTGTTATATCCTGCTTAGTATAGATCTAACAGGAATACATACAGTTGGTACAAGTCACAAGTTCTTACGACTAATATCTTTGAGCGTTATCAAATCATATTTCATCATACAGTGTTTTATGTGTGTATGCCTACTTGCTCCCTTGATATTAAAGAATTACCCCATCACTTGTACTTCCATTTAAACCCATTCTATGTCCTCAAAAGCTTCTTTCTGTATGCTATGCCAACAAACTCTTATAACATACACATATTCAGTAAAATTTCAAATTAAAAAAATCCTCCAACAGCACCCTCCCACCCATGTTCCCCAGCAACTAGTATATATAGTTTACAAAGACATGAACACTAGACTCAACAATAAGCTCAGAATGTTTTCTACTCATTCGTTATTCACGCAGAACTCATTTGTTGCTCTTGTTTTCATCTAGCAGTCAGGATAAGTCAGTTGGAGGTTACAGCACAGAGAGAGAGGGACAGAGAGAGAGAGAAGGAAAAGGCAGATTGACATATAAATTGTCCAGACTTCAATTCAAATAAATTGTAGCCAAAGTGGCCAGCATTCTAATGGGTCTTCTTTCCACACAAAGCCCATCCAGTCACAGTGACAAGGGGTAGGGGTTGTGGAAGGAGACAAACTTGTCCTTTTGCATCTATAGGTTCCTTCTCCAGGTGCCTCTATAAAAAGTTCTCAATTCATCACCTGTTATTTTAAGTTACTTTAAGAATTTTCAATCCGTTTCGCACATTACATGCATGAAGAAGCATTGTGCATAGAACGGGGCTGTCTGGCTATATTGCTTGCCTCGCCCAAGTCATGGGGCTCCTTAGCCCTAACATCCACACATTAGGCATGGACATCTGCAGGGCAAACTGAACCCATGTAGGTCTCTTCATGTTTAGCTTTGAACGCGTGCTAGAACACTGCATGGTCAGTGTTCCAGATCAGGTGGAAAGCCTATGTGCATCTGACCTAGGGGTGGAGCCCCAGGGGAATTTTTCTGGCCTACAATCCATTTTTACACGTGATGCTCCTTCATGCTTTCCATGAAGAAGTGGGCACCTTCAAGAGGTCCAGGCCCCCTTTGTGCCCCCTGGACTCCTCCTCCATGGGCTGCAGTCCATGGGGCACTGCATATGTGGGGCACATCCCCCCAAAGGAGCACAGTCACTGGCTTGACACCAAGCTAAGTTATTCTTTAAGTGCTCCATTGTAGCTATGGAGTGCTTTGAAACAAGCTAAAAATTGCCTGTTCAGACACTTTCTAGCCCCTACAAATGCATTTTTTAAGAACACTTTTGATAGGCGGTAGTGTGTGTGAGGGGTTTCATGTTGCCCACCTGTTTTAATGCATGAACGAGGCTTGTGTTTTCTTCACCTTTCTCCTTTCCTTGTGCTTAGTTAGTTATTTGAAGTTGCTAGTTCAAGAAGGATATTGACAAACTAGAATGCGTCCGGAGGAGGGTGATGAGGAGCCGGGAAACCGAGACCTATGAGGAAAGGTTTGAAGGACTTGAGTATGCTTTGCCTGGGGAAGAGCAGGTCATAAGCAGGGCTATACCAAGTATGTTCCAATTTCAATTTCAGGGTAACATTTTGCAACTTTGGTGAGGAAATATGGGTAGAATTCCCCCTATCCACCCATCCAAAATGGGATGGATTTTTGGGGGATCAACTTTTTTCCCAAGCCTGTTTAGCACCAATTTCCTCTGAATGCTGCTGCTATTTCTTTGTTGCCATTAGTTCCCTGAGAGCTTTTTTCTTTCTGCTCCTGGATTAGTCACTTGGGTAATTCCAACCATAGCATCATAAAGTGAATGGGCTGATAACAAAGCTCCGTGGATAATCAAATGTATCTATGTGAAGACATCTCTTCGGTCAAGCGAGGGCAAGTGATGGCAACATAAATGAATAAGCGAACATTTTTGCAAGGAGAGTAATACATGTTTGTGTTATATATGCGTAATTTATTTACATTTACAAATGTGTCTATCTCACTCTTCGACTCTAAAAGTGTTTCCAGGTTACCAAATGGGGAGGTTGTTTTCAGCACTGCTGAAAATATTTGTGAAAAATAGAATCACTTCAGTTCAACTTCAGATTTAATGGTATGTTTTGTTTTGTTTTTAAATGTAGGTTTTCTTGCAATTGTGCTGTGTTTTCTTTTCTCTGGGGCCATGATTGGAAGGGATGTACAGATCAAACCAGAATTGTCTAAATAATGACAAACACTGTAATTCAAGAACAGAGGCCTATTTATGAATATAAAAGGATTCTGCTCTGGTCGACTGATATATGCAGCTGTCCTGAAATTTGGCACCAAAAGTAATTTGTTCTGCCAGACCCCAGGCAAATTTTGGCAAGGAAATATGTGAATGTGCTTCAGTGCTACCGTCTTGTGATCCTGTGACATGGCATTCTGTTTGATCTCCGTATCTGCAAATAGATGATAGTAGCTTCTGACTCTACACCAATAACACTTGTTGCTATACACCCTCCTGCAATGCCTACCAAGAGATACGGTTATCTCCCCAAAGGTGTGATGGCTTCAGCTGCACTGCAGTTGGAAAAAGAGCCATATGGTATTCAAAATACACCAACTGGCTACAGGATTGCTTTGCCGTTGCATTGTCTTGTTCTGTTTTTAGAGCTTTTGAATGTTTGATGTTCTTGTTCTATGAGCAGGGAAAAAAAGGGGGAGAAGAGCATTTGCTTTGTATAATGCTTTAATCTCGTTTTCTGTGTGTTTAGAAACAAGAATGAAATCCTCGTTGTTGGCATACAAAAAGATGAAGCCTGTGAAGATTTTGCTGTGAAGATTCTGGTAAGGAAACATTGGGATGAAAATCATTTTATTTATTTGTTTATGGTTATGACCAATTCTTGGTCTTTAACAGGACTGGCAAGTGCTTAAGATGAACCAGAGCCAAGTGTAAATCAATGTCCTTCACTTTATTAAGTCATCCCAAAATTCTAGAGATATTTTGTCCATATTGCATCTTCATGTGGGCACTGCAGAGCTTGAACCAACAGCTCTGCAGATTGGGTGCCATTTCCTGCTCCTCCAGGGCCACTGGTCAGAGAAGGAAACCATTCCTGGGAGTCTGATGATCCCAAAGAGCAGATTCAGCACCACCATAGCTTCATTGCTAGAAAGTTCTAAGGTATGCTACACACACACATAGTTTGGTCAACTGGTCACTAAGAGAACTCAAAAAGCTCACTGACCATGCTGCTTGCCTATCAGTTGTCAATCCCCTCTGTTGCATCTTCAGTTGTGGAGAGGTGGACCTTGCTAGCAGACAGTCATGGACAGCTGCTAGGCCCTTGTAGGATTTGAACAGGGAGCCCTGCAGTTCAGGTACTGACTCCCCTGTTACCAGGATTGCTGACTGCAGTAGAGGGGCACACTGCATGTAATTCCAATTTTAAGGGGCTTGCTTAATAACCCATAACCCTCCAGGCCTGGAAAGTCAGGTGGAAGGCCACTGGCTCACAGGCCTGTTGACCTCCTCAGTCTGGGGAATTCATCAGAGGAAGAGCTCCCAGTTCTCCTTTTGGAGAGCAAATCACTGGTACTCAGCTACTCTGTCTCTGGCTTTCCCACCTTCAAAAGATCTGCCTGCCCTCTCACCTGATGATACCTGATATGAATGCAGCTACACTTGCAGAAATGTTTAGGCTTTTGATGGGGTGGTAGATAACCATACTAGGGACCAGTCCTTTGTGTTTATAACCCAGGATCCCTTCAGGCAGGAGCTGGGAGCTCAGTGAGCATGGTGTTCTGCTATGTTGCCTAGGCAAGGACAGGCTTCTAATATTTATACCAGTCTTGGCCAAAACATCACTGGGGATAATCACAGTCACAGGGACTGGTGTTACACATCTTCATTTCTTTATTCTTTGGTGCCCGAAGAGAGACCTGAAACATGAGCACACAAGTTTCGGCAGCTTTTAGGCTAAGTACCCTCCTCAGGATATGAGGTTGCCAATACATGCTCTGTACCTCTGGCACAGATTTATGGGAAAGCCACAAGGAGAAGACAGTCTCCTTCTGGAGTCATATTGGTAGAAAACATAGGCGGAATTACGATTTTCTTCCAAGGAGTCATTCCCTAAATCATCCTTCCCCAACCTGGTCCCCTCCACTTGTGTTGGACCGTAACCCCCAGTATGATAGGCATGGGGATGATGTAGTGCAATACATCTGGAGAACACCAGATTGGGGAGGTCGGATTAAATAAAGGAATGCTCTTGTTACTTTTTATCTTCGGCTATTGGGCAGTATAAAAATGCAATAAATAAATAAATAAAATAATAAATCTATTGTCAAAAGAAAGCCAATTGGAATGTTAGCCCAGGACTCCTGAGATAAAGATTCAGCCCTGAGTTATGCTATAGATCTCTAAGTGTAATCTTATGAAAGCAGTTTATTCAGTGTGCCATTCGCTGTAACATGCAGCCAATGTCACTTCGCTACTTTCCAAGTTAAGATCAATGTATTAATACATAGAGAAGTGTATTGAGAAGCTAAAAAATGATATGGATTAACAGCACAATTCTATGTATATTTACTCAACAGTAAATCCCATTATGTTCATTCATGTTTACTAATCCCCGGGAAGGGTGCTTTGGATTGAAGAGGTACACACTTACTTACGAATATTTTATTTCATATTACTATTGCTTATTTGCATGTATCCATTGAGACTAATTTTCATAAATGTTTCAAATGTAAATCACCAAGCAATGTTTTTTTTCCTCTGCGTTAGAAAGAAGAAAATTAACTTGAGGCCTGCAGGTGTAAGATAATGGTGGCCAGCATTTAAGAACCAGCTCACATTGGGCCTGTGTGTGTGTGTGTGTGTGTGTGTGTGTGTGTGTGTGTGTAGGAATGAAGCCTGGGCTTATGAGTCGTGTTTGCATAACTTTTATGTGATTAGGCCTTACTTGTGTAATTCATCCACCAATCGGTATGGGTATAAAGCAAGCACCATGGCTGATAGTAGTAGAATGTGTAAATCAGCAAAACCTGAGCTCATCGAGGTTCTTCATATTCCTCTTCAAAACTCATTCCAACTCGTGTCCATATCAAATTGTGAGCTTTGTTTTTGTCTCTTCATGTAAACGTTTGTGCATATTTTCATGCACATTTTTCCAAATATATGCATCATTTGTGCACATTTCCCCCCAATGTACACATCATTCTCTCATTAGAGTGCATTTGCGTACATTTCCCCCCCCACACACACAAAAAAGCATGCATTGTTCCATGGGCATTTTCACAACATATGCATTTTTCAAATGCAGTTTCCGCAAATGGCATCGCAGCTCAGAAATGGACAAACTTTGGCCGCAGATTGCATTCAGGTCCATACTCAGGTCCAGGAGATTCCAACAGATTAAGTCCTGGTCAAAAAAAAACCTGAAGCAGAGTTCTCACACATCCCTAGATGCTTGCACTTGGCAAGGTTGGGCAGCAGCTCAGAGCCTGTGCCTATTTGAAGGGCCCACTGAGAAAGCCCATATGTAGTGCAACTCCTAATCCACCCACCCTGCTGCCCTCCTGGCCCATGGATGAGAAGCAAGAATGATGAATTTAGAACTGCTGTCGCATGCCAGGGACACCCTCTTGCCGGGAGAGGGATGGGTGTCTTGCCCACAAAGAGGGAATGGCTCCTTATAGGCCTCTTGCCCAAGGGCCTGCAAGAGGCTGCAGCTGGCCCTAACCAATGGCAGCAGTGGTGATGGAAGCATCTAAGCAGCTTTCTCTCATGCCCAGAGAGCATGCAATATATGTTCTTGGGCCATGACTCATGAGTGAACCTGCCTCAAGATCCCTGGAGACGTGAGAAGGTCCTTGCGTACATTTGTTTCATTAGCTGTGAGGAAATGTCACGTTGACATGAATCAATTTTTAGCTACTACTCGTTGAAATTAATGCAACATCGAGCAAGGTGCCATGTGTAACAGAGTTCCCTCACCTTGCTCCCATTCAGAGCAGGCTTCAGGCCTTTATTTTCCTTGTTTGACTCATTTCTGCATGGGGACAGTTTCATTTGTTTCAGCCAAATTCGTATGACTCTTTTCCACATGGGTTTACTTCAGTCCAAGGTAAAATCTTCAGCTGTGCTCGATCCTTGCTTTGCCTTCACTTGCAAAACAGACAGGCTCATTAAGCAGACTCACACATTTGCGACATGTGAAAAAGAGTGATCTAATGAGCCTTGGATTGGGGGGGTCAAAGAGCAAGTTATTACTCCCAGCCCTGATTGCTCTCATCAGACAAATGCTTATAAAAGATTTGAACCCAACACCTTCAAAATTATTACTTCAGCTTGCACTAATGAATACCAGGGAAAATGCAGAGCATATCCTGAGATTTATTAGCATAAAACAATTAACCTTTTCATCATTCTTTAATTTTTAATTTTTTTTATTATTATTTTTTGCAGGATACTTTTGAGGGGAAGGAAATTCATAGACTCAGTCAAGACAGAGTGCGGATTGCATGATCAACTGTTCCTGGAACATACTTTTCCAGATTGCAGCTTGGTTATTGCATGATTGACTGCTGCTCCTCCATATAAAAATTCCTTGTACATTAAAAAAAAAAAGCAAGAAAAAGAAGCTAGATATCAGGAAGGAGGGATTTAAAGTTAACCTGTTTAACATGGTTGTTTTCTATATGTATGGCTTGTTTTCATCTTTATAGGATCATGTCATGATTTATTAGTTATACAAGGGTTGGGAAATCTTTGGCCCTCCAAATATTGTTGGACTCCGATTCCTGTTAGCCCCAACAAGCCTAGCAAATGGTGATAGATGATGGAAGTAGTAGTTCATCAACATCTAGCCACAACATTACAATCTATTATAGCAGCCTTCCCCACCATAGTGCCTTAGAGATATTTTGGAATACAACTCTCATCATCCCCAGCCAGCATGACCAGTTGCTAGGAATGATGGGAGTTGTACGCCAAAACAACTGGAGGAACCCACATTGGAGAAGTCTATATTAAAGGAACTATCCTGCAGTCTAAAGCTGTACATTTTTTCAAAGAATAATTTTACTATGTAACTCAGATCGGCCTTCTGGCACCCCAAACAAATTCACAAGTCTGGGGTAAGGATGTGGAGACAAAGCAAGTTGGAGGGCAGGGACAACACAAACTGGAGGGGAGGGACCTCGGTTTGGTTCCACTACTAGCTAACATTAGAGCAGGCAAAGATTTGACCCTGGATATAGGCCAGTAGAAGGGGAAGCAAGTTAAGCCCAGAACATTGCAGCTAGGGATCTCTAGTCAACAGATCCCTAGCTGCAATGTCATGTATTTAACGTAAAGGAATGTTGCTTAATGCCAAGTCCTGGATGAAGGGTCTGAGCTGGTATTTATTACCAAGACCTATCTGGATGGATGGGTCAGGGACTCCTCACCCTCTGTCGATTCTATCCAATCATGTGTTGTTGTTTTTGGCTCAATAACAGTCAAGAAATAAAGGAACAGCAGATGATTTATTTATTTATTGCATTTTTATACCGCCCAATAGCCGAAGCTCCCTAGGCGGTTCACAAAAACTAAGACCATTCAAAGTACAAAACAAACATTATAAAAACATGTTATAAAATACACATTAAAAACTGATTTAAAACATACCATACATGATTAAAGCATCTTTAAAACATCATAAAAATGTCCTAAAAACAAAATTTCACTGGATAGGCCTGCCGGAATAGATCAGTCTTTATTGCCTTTTTAAATTCTAAAAGACTGTCAAGTAGACGAATCTCCTCCGGCAGGCCATTCCACAGTCTGGGAGCAGCAGAAGAAGAGGTCCTCTGGGTAACAGTTGTTAATCTAGTTTTTGCTAGCTGAAGTAGATTATTCTCAGAGGACCTGAATGTCCAGGGCGGATTGTACGGGAGAAGGCGATCCCGCAGGTAGCCTGGACCCAAACCATGTAGGGCTTTAAAGGTAATAACCAACACTTTGTACTTCACCCGGAAACTAATCAGTAGCCAGTGAAGAGATTTTAAAACTGGTGTAATGTGGTCACCCGTAGGTGTACCAGTGACCAGCCTGGCTGCCATATTTTGGACTAATTGAAGTTTCCTTCAACTAATTGAAGTTGAAGGCACAGAGGTAGCCCTATGTAGAGCGTATTGCAGAAGTCAAGCCTCGAAGTAACCAGTGTGTGTACTACCGTCTTTAGGTCTTCCAACTCTAGGAAGGGGCACAGCTAGCGTATCAGCCAAAGCTGATAGAAGGCACTCCTGGCCGTCGCATCTATCTGGGCTGTCATTTGGAGCGACGGATCCAGAATCACCCCCAAGCTGCGAACCCAGTCTTTCAGGGGGAGTGTAACCCCATCCAGAACCGGTTGACACACCTCCAAACCCAGGTTGCGGCCTTTGACAGCGAGCACCTCCGTCTTGTCTGGATTCAGCTTCAGTTTGTTTTTCCTCACCCAGATGGTATTTTTTAATTACTCTGTTATGGACAAACCATTATCTGGTGAGGCTTTCCATGCCAACAGGGATGAAGGACCTGTTTGGATTGTCTGCCCCTGGATGCTATTGGATCCTATGAGTTTTGAGATTGACAAGGGTAATTTAATTCAGAACTAATCTGGTGGATTTCACCAAGGCATTTGGCAAAGTCCCCCATGGTAGCTTGGTTAGCAATCCAGTTAAATGTAGGCTAGATGAAAACACCATCAGTACCAATTCACAGTTGGTTGGAAAATCATATTCAAAAAGTGGTTATCAATAGTTTTTCATCAAACTGGTGGTTTCAAGTGGGGTGCTGCTAGGCTCTGTCCTGAGAACAGTATGCTTCAGTAGGGAAACCTTATCAAATATAAGGATGCCACACAACTGGGAGGGAGACTGAGCACCATGTCAGGAATAAATAAAATTCAAAATGATCTGGGCTAAAGCTTTAAAAAAAATTGATAGGGACAAATGCAAAGTTCTCTATTCAGGCAAAATCATAATCAAATGTACAGGTATATGATGGGGAATACCTACCTGGCTTGGCAGTTAGACATGTGAAAAGGATATTAGCAGTAAGCTGTGCGATCCCCCCTCCCCCCCAAAATAGTGAATGAAATTTTAAGCTGCATGAATAGAACTATTGTTTCCAAGAAATATTTTCACTTTATTCTGCACTAGTCAGATCTACACTATGCCCAGTTTATGAAGAATGTTGATAAACTGTGACACTTTAAGAAGAATGTTGATAAATTGGGAAGGGTTTATAGGTGGGCAATGAAGATGGACAATGGTATGGAAAACAAGTCCTATGATGAGAAAAGATTGAACCTGGGTATGGTTAAGCTGGAGGAGACAAGCCTGAGGGCAGACATGATAGTACTCTTCAAATATCTGAAGGAATGTGACATGGAAGGGGACAAAGACTTGTTCTTTAGAGGGGAGGACTAGATCTAATGGGCTGAAGTTACAGGAGGGTTTTTATTTTATTTAGTTATCATATTTTTAATCTACCCAGTCACAAGCATTCTCTGGGTATAACAAGGATTAGATTTTAGATTAATATTAGAAGAAATGTTTTAAGAGCATTTGACAATGGAACCAATTATGGGAACGTTCCACTCACTTCAGGTTTTCAAGCAGATGTTGGATGGCCATCTATAGGGGATGCTCAAGTCTGGATGTCCTGCATCAAGAAGAGGATAGCCTACAAATCCCCTTCCTTCTATGACTCTATAAGCAAGCAAGAGTTACTGGCTAAACATCTGCACAGGAGTAGCTCAACATTAGGAGTCTTCTTGCCTTGATTCAGTGACTTGGACTTCTAGGCCCTTAAGCCTTCCAGCTCTTCTGTTTATGTGCCTTTTACAAACTGAAAAGAAGCTCTCTTCATACTCATGAGATTGAAAATGGATCAATTAGTGCACACTCTTTTATTTTTTTGGAGAGGGTTAAAAAAATTACTTTCTCTTTTTAATTCAGTGTACTTTCCCCACAGCTGCTAATTTAACACACTGCTTCTTCCAGATGAAAGCGCCACATGGATAGCAGCTGCTCCAGTCTGCCAGAAGCCACAACTTTCAAAAATAAGACCCTAAAGTTAGGTTCTTATATGTATATATTTAAACTGTTAAATGAGTAGCTCTTAGTGCAAATAAAATTGTGTGTGCCAGAAGGTGGGGTGGGTTTATACACATGCTTTCATGCAAAGAAATGATTTTTAGCATGAACGAAGGTGGTTGTATTTCACTGATTCTGGTCTAATCATTTGTTCAGTGTACAAAACTCCAGTGGGTACCCTCATGTGACCCTGGCAGGCAGGCAACGTTCAACATTGGACCCCTTTCTTTGCCTACCTTTGACCATGGCCAGAAAGAATTCTGCAGCTTCTCTAGATGGAAACAACAGGGAGAGCTGAATATCAACTGCTTATTGATGGCATTTCAGCCTACACCTCCAAATGACATCTTCTGGGATTACCTTCTGAAGAGGTGGTGATGTTCTGTTTGAATATGATTCATCCTATGTCCCTGGGAAGGCTGCTAGCTTCTTTCTTCAACGCAAACAAAGGGGGAAAATATATTAGCCCCATTTTAAAATGTATTGTTTTATTTCATTACTTTTAGTTAGCTGTATCTTTCCTTTTCTAAAAAAAAAATTGCATTGGTCTGTGACTGTAAGCCTCGTGTAGCGCAGAGCAGTAAAGCAGCAGTTTCTGCAGCTGAAACTCTCCCCACGGCCTGAGTTCGATCCCAGTGGAAGCTGGTTTCAGGCGGCTGGCTCAGGTCGACTCAGCCTTCCATCCTCCCAGGGTTGGTAAAATGAGTACCCAGTTAGCTGGGGGAAAGGTAATAATGGCCGGGGAAGGCAACGGCAAACCACCCCGCTATAAGACCTGCCAAGAAAACGTCAGCGAAAGCTGGCGTCCCTCCAAGAGTCAGTAATGACTCAGTGCTTGCATGTTCCGTTCCTTTCCTCTTTCCTTCTGTGACTGTAAGAACCAATCCATTCATTCATCTCCCACCAGTTACATATAGATGCTGTAAAGCATAAGTGACAAAATGGAACCTTGTGATGTTTCACAGGCCAATGGTCATGGGGTGGAGCAGACGTCCAAACACACCTCAGTGAGAGCTAGGCCCTAGTCATCATCAGAAAATGGCCAACTCAGCAAAGCCATTAATCTTCAGAAATGAAATTTGATTCCTGCCAGTACTAGAGCAACTTCTGACTATAATGAAAATAATGAAAATGCAGTGATTTTCCCTTTACTTTTTAAGTCAATGCTTTGAGCTTGGTCTCCATTACTCAGATGTCTTTGTCACCAGCTATAATCAATCATACTTTTTTTAAAAAAAAACCTGGATTTTCATTACCTACAGTTCTTGTAACTAATACGAACAGAGCAAGGATATTCGGCCACTATTACTTGCATACATCAAAGGCATTGCTGTGGCGATGGATTTATTTCCATATCTCTACAGGAACTTGATTTCTTTCTCCAAAGGAGAGGAACAGTGTTCTGATCAGTGGTAATGATTTAAATTTATATAATCAATATTACTAGGTAGTTGATTCAAGTGATGCAAGGCAGAGGTAGCTGTTGGCAGCAACATGAGATTGTTGATCTTGTTTTTGTCTCTGATTTGCAAAATGTGCTGGGCAAGATTTCAGCTCCTTTTCCCACTTCCACCAGAAACCAAGTTTTGGGGTCAGGCAGGGGGAAATAAATACAATAGGGAGAGGGATTGAGGAGGAAAAATGGTAGACAGGAGAACAGTTGAGCAGCTACCCCTGGTGCCCTACAGATATGAAGAACCACAATACCCATCACCCCCAGACAGTATGGTTGAGGATGATGGGACTTGTAGTCCAATCACAACTGAAGCCCCAAGGTTGAAAACCCTTGCCTGTCTGACTCCCCTGGGGTTGATAAGTGTTCAGAAAAAAATGCCCCAGTCACCTTCTGTGCTTTTCATGACAGCCGAGAAATATTTTAAATTTCAGAACATCGGGATAAACTGACTTGTATTCACTAATTTCAAAGGCAAGGAGGTGTTTCCTGGACCCTGGAGAAGCTGCACAGCTTCCTGGGAGAGGAGGGAGCCATAGGTCAGTGTGGAAGAGCACTTCCTTTGCATGCAGAAGGTCTCAGGTTCAATCCCAGGCTTCTCCAGGAAGGGCGAGGAAAAGAATTCCACCTGAAACCCTGGAAAGCTGTCGGCACTAGTCAGTGGCCGACAATACAGAGCTAGATGGACCAATGGTCTGACTCAGCACAAGGCAGCTCCCTATGTGCCTGGCCTCTTGACTAGGGCAGGATGGTGCTATGGCAGTGCATACAAAGGCTGTTTGCAGTCCAGTGTTTGTAGATTGATGGGGAAAGAATTTGATGGGGGAGATAGTAGATTGTAGATTGATGGGGAAAGACATTTTTCAAGAAACACCAGCAGTGTCTTTCTCCCTGTTCCTGTATGTAGCAGTATGTATAGGGTTATGCTGTTGGGTGTCACACTAATATATTTGCTACTAAGGTTACCCTAAAAGCGAGGCCCCACAAAACTAGTACGTGCCTCATGTTTAAGTGCCTAATGCTAAAAATTACAGACCATACTTATAATGCAGTTTAGATACGAGGAAACCTCTTCCTGAAAGGACAGAACAACTGGGTGAGGCCAGTCCATGTGCTCAAAATACGCCAGGGGCTGTGCTTTGTACATTCAGTGCTTCTCCGCACCATTCATTCAGGTATTTAATAGATCCCTTTTCGCTTCCAAAATTGATCAGCTCTTGACCACTTAGGCTTACTATTAGAGGGAATGCTGAGACATTTTGTTTAGAGTCCATAAAATAATTTTGTTTCTGTCATATTGAAATATTATAAGAGCAAGCATAACCAAGTGATGGTAAAACAAAGTTCCTTTGCTTACTTCAGCAGTCTGAACGCCTGTGTTTGTGTTTGTCTACTTGTGTATATATGAAGTTGGTCTTTAAACAAATTTGATTTAATATTCTATTTATGGAATATATTGCTCTGAGCTCTTGAGCTATAGTTACCCATTTCTATTTAAGTCAGGCCTCCTCCATGTTATTTGAATGCTATATTTTGCCTACCCCAACATCCCCTTTGCATAATGAGATGTGGCACTACTACAGGTTGAAATCGCAGCTCGTGGATAGCATGAAAGAAACTGTCACTTGCAATCATGTCATGGAGGGCTTTTTCTTATGTTCCTCAGTGTGTTCAGGTTTTCCTTGCCCCCTTTTATCATTCTCAGGGCTGGTGACTTAAGGCCAGAGTACCATGATTCATGATTACACCCTAGAGGCATTTTTTGTGAATTCCATTCAAGAAAAAGCTCAGGCTTGTTTATCTCCTAATTCAGTCAAGTATAAAAGCAGAGCATCTTTTTAAAAGCACCGGTTCCTTTTAAAGAGATCCCATGATGGATATTCCATCAGCTAATATTCTCATAACCACTTGAATTACTTTTCTGATTTGCTCATTACAGGAATCACTGTAGTGATTCCTGTTGTTAAGGCCGATGAGTAAGTTGAGCATTCCACCATTATATTTATTTAGCGGGGGGGGGGGAGGGGAACCTAGGACCCTAAAATGAAAAATATTTCAGGAATCTTTCTGAAACGCGGGTACTGCCAGAAAGAAATGCTGGCTTTACATTCCCTGCGCGTTTCAGGGAGATTCCTGAAATATTGAGGTCTGGGTGGGAGTTTAAAGGAGAAAAAGGGAGAGAAACTCTGTCCGTCACAATCTGCTTTGTTTTTCTCGGGGGGTGGCGACTTTTTTTTTGCGCACTCGTAGCGCAAAAGGGGAAGCCTCCCGGTGGAATCCAAAAACAGGATTAAATTCCCCTATCCATCCGATTGATGGAATGGCCTTTCTTTTTTCAAAAGACCGTTCCATCAATTTTTAATTAATTTTTAAAATCCCCATGTTTCTCAATGGGGAATCTGATAAGCTCACGCATGCGCGTGAGCATCAGAATCCCCAGAGGGAAACGGAGAGCAGGGAGAGCGCGACGGGCCAGGTAAGTGGGGTTAGGGGAGCTTGCCTGGAGCCGCTGCTGCATTCGTGCAGCGGCGGGCCCAGGCGTAGCGGGGGGGGGGGGAAATCGGGGGGGGAGAAGTCGCCCCCCACCCCCCGGTTTCACCTTGTCCGTCGGCTGCAGCCCGGGGTTTCAATTGAGCGCCCGGCTGCACCCGAAAGCAAGCCGGGCGCTCACTTGAAACCCCGGGCTGCAGTCGACTTGGGCGGAGGGGGGGGAGGAGAGGGGCCCCCGCGTCGCTGGGGTGGGGGTGCGGGGGGACCTTCCCTAGCCTCGCCGCAGCTCGAACTGCGGCGGCGAGGGCAGGGAAGAGCCGCGCCGCTGGTGTGTGTGTGTGTGTGTGTGTGAGAGAGAGAGAGAGAGAGAGATTGATTCCCTGGTCTCCGCTGCTGCCAACCGCGGCAGCGGCCGGAGGCTAGGGAGTCAATCACTCACTCACTCACTCACACACACACGCAGCCGACTTGGGCGGGGGAGAGGGGGAAGAAGAGGAAGGACTTCCCTTACCTTCCTCTTGCTGCTCTGGTGGGGAAATGGGCTTCCCCGACGGAAACGGAAGTGACGGCACTTCTGTTTCCGGCAGGGAAGCCCATTTCCCCACCAGAGCAGCAAGAGGAAGGTAAGGGAAGTCCTTCCTCTCCCACGGCGCGCGCGCGCGCGCGCGTGCGCGTGTGTGTGTGTGGGGGGGGGGGTGTGTGTGTGGGGGAGTGTTGGGGGTGTTGTGTGTGTGTGGGTGGGTGTGTGTGGGGGGGTGGAGTGTGTGTGTGGGGGTGTGTGTGGGGTGTGTGGGGGGGGTGGGGAGGTGTGTGGGGGTGTGTGTGTGGGTGGAGGTGTGTGTGGGGTGGGGTGGGGTGTGGGGGGGTGGATGTGTGGGTGTGTGTGGGGGATGTGGGGGGGTGGTGTGTGTGGTGTGTGTGGGTGGAGGTGTGTGTGTGGGTGGGTGGTGCGTGTGTGTGTGGAGTGTGTGTGTGGGTGTGGGGTGTGTGGGGGTGGTGTGTGTGGGTGGGGTGTGGGGGTGTGGGGGTGGTGTGTGTGGGTGGGGTGTGGGGGTGTGGGGGTGGGGTGTGTGGGGTGTGGGTGTGTGTGTGGGGTGGGGTGGGGTGTGGGGGGGTGGATGTGTGGGTGTGGGTGGGGGATGTGGGGGGTGGGGTGTGTGGTGTGTGTGGGTGGAGGTGTGTGGGTGGGTGGGTGAGGTGTGTGTGTGTGTGGAGTGTGTGTGTGGGTGGGGGGTGTGGGTGGGTGGTGTGTGTGGGGTGTGTGTGTGGGTGGGGTGTGTGGGTGGGGGTGGGGGTGGGGGTGGGGTGTGGGTGTGGGGTGTGTGGGGTGTGTGGGTGTGTGGGGTGTGGGTGTGTGTGGGTGTGTGGGATGTGTGTGTGTGTGTGTGTGTGGGGTGTGTGTGGGGTGGGGTGGGGTGTGGGGGGGTGGATGTGTGGGTGTGGGTGGGGGATGTGGGGGGTGTGTGTGTGGTGTGTGTGGGTGGAGGTGTGTGTGTGGGTGTGTGGGGTGTGGGTGTGTGTGGAGTGTGTGTGTGGGTGGGGGGTGTGGAGAACCTGGTGAAATCCCCTCTTCGTCACAACAGTTAAAGCTGCAGGAACCCTGCCATCTTGACCAGATACAAAAGAGGCAAGGCTCCTGCGACTTTAAATGTTGTGTTGAAGAGAGAATTTCACCAGGTGCTACATGCATACAAATGACACCTGCTGAAATTCCCTTTTCTATGCAACTATTAAGCAAACAGGAGCCCTGTACTCTTTTGCATATGGCCTCCCTAGCCACATGAAAAGGAAGAAAGGGCTCCTGCATTTTTAACAGTTGCCTAGAAAAGGGGATTTCAGCAGGTGTCATTTGTATATATGGAGAACCTGGTGAAATTCCCTCTTCGTCACAACAGTTAAAGCTGCAGGAACCCTGCCATCTTGACCAGATACAAAAGAGGCAAGGCTCCTGTGACTTTAAACATTGTGATGAAGAGAGAATTTCACCAGGTGCTACATGCATACAAATGACACCTGCTGAAATTCCCTTTTCTAGGCAATGCACTCTGCCCATGTTCATAGAATCGTAGAATAGCAGAGTTGAAAAGGGGGCCTATGAGGGCATCTAGTCCATCCCACTTCTTAATGCAGGAATTTAGCTGGCAGTTAGGGAGAACTTCCTCCCTCCAGTTATCGTTGCATGTTTGGCTCACATCAGCCACAGGCAATGCACTCTGCCCATGTTCATAGAATCGTAGAATAGCAGAGTTGAAAAGGGGGCCTATGAGGGCATCTAGTCCATCCCACTTCTTAATGCAGGAATTTAGCTGGCAGTTAGGGAGAACTTCCTCCCTCCAGTTATCGTTGCATGTTTGGCTCATATCAGCCACAGGCAATGCACTCTGCCCATGTTCATAGAATCGTAGAATAGCAGAGTTGAAAAGGGGGCCTATGAGGGCATCTAGTCCATCCCACTTCTTAATGCAGGAATTTAGCTGGCAGTTAGGGAGAACTTCCTCCCTCCAGTTATCGTTGCATGTTTGGCTCACATCAGCCACAGGCAATGCACTCTGCCCATGTTCATAGAATCGTAGAATAGCAGAGTTGAAAAGGGGGCCTATGAGGGCATCTAGTCCATCCCACTTCTTAATGCAGGAATTTAGCTGGCAGTTAGGGAGAACTTCCTCCCTCCAGTTATCGTTGCATGTTTGGCTCACATCAGCCACAGGCAATGCACTCTGCCCATGTTCATAGAATCGTAGAATAGCAGAGTTGAAAAGGGGGCCTATGAGGGCATCTAGTCCATCCCACTTCTTAATGCAGGAATTTAGCTGGCAGTTAGGGAGAACTTCCTCCCTCCAGTTATCGTTGCATGTTTGGCTCACATCAGCCACAGGCAATGCACTCTGCCCATGTTCATAGAATCGTAGAATAGCAGAGTTGAAAAGGGGGCCTATGAGGGCATCTAGTCCATCCCACTTCTTAATGCAGGAATTTAGCTGGCAGTTAGGGAGAACTTCCTCCCTCCAGTTATCGTTGCATGTTTGGCTCACATCAGCCACAGGCAATGCACTCTGCCCATGTTCATAGAATCGTAGAATAGCAGAGTTGAAAAGGGGGCCTATGAGGGCATCTAGTCCATCCCACTTCTTAATGCAGGAATTTAGCTGGCAGTTAGGGAGAACTTCCTCCCTCCAGTTATCGTTGCATGTTTGGCTCACATCAGCCACAGGCAATGCACTCTGCCCATGTTCATAGAATCGTAGAATAGCAGAGTTGAAAAGGGGGCCTATGAGGGCATCTAGTCCATCCCACTTCTTAATGCAGGAATTTAGCTGGCAGTTAGGGAGAACTTCCTCCCTCCAGTTATCGTTGCATGTTTGGCTCACATCAGCCACAGGCAATGCACTCTGCTCATGTTCATAGAATCGTAGAATAGCAGAGTTGAAAAGGGGGCCTATGAGGGCATCTAGTCCAACCCCCTTCTTAATGCAGGAATTTAGCTGGCAGTTAGGGAGAACTTCCTCCCTCCAGTTATCGTTGCATGTTTGGCTCACATCAGCCACAGGCAATGCACTCTGCCCATGTTCATAGAATCGTAGAATAGCAGAGTTGAAAAGGGGGCCTATGAGGGCATCTAGTCCATCCCACTTCTTAATGCAGGAATTTAGCTGGCAGTTAGGGAGAACTTCCTCCCTCCAGTTATCGTTGCATGTTTGGCTCACATCAGCCACAGGCAATGCACTCTGCTCATGTTCATAGAATCATAGAATAGCAGAGTTGAAAAGGGGGCCTATGAGGGCATCTAGTCCAACCCCCTTCTTAATGCAGGAATTTAGCTGGCAGTTAGGGAGAACTTCCTCCCTCCAGTTATCGTTGCATGTTTGGCTCACATCAGCCACAGGCAATGCACTCTGCCCATGTTCATAGAATCGTAGAATAGCAGAGTTGAAAAGGGGGCCTATGAGGGCATCTAGTCCATCCCACTTCTTAATGCAGGAATTTAGCTGGCAGTTAGGGAGAACTTCCTCCCTCCAGTTATCGTTGCATGTTTGGCTCATATCAGCCACAGGCAATGCACTCTGCCCATGTTCATAGAATCGTAGAATAGCAGAGTTGAAAAGGGGGCCTATGAGGGCATCTAGTCCATCCCACTTCTTAATGCAGGAATTTAGCTGGCAGTTTGGTAGAACTTCCTCCCTCCAGTTATCGTTGCATGTTTGGCTCACATCAGCCACAGGCAATGCACTCTGCCCATGTTCATAGAATCGTAGAATAGCAGAGTTGAAAAGGGGGCCTATGAGGGCATCTAGTCCATCCCACTTCTTAATGCAGGAATTTAGCTGGCAGTTAGGGAGAACTTCCTCCCTCCAGTTATCGTTGCATGTTTGGCTCACATCAGCCACAGGCAATGCACTCTGCCCATGTTCATAGAATCGTAGAATAGCAGAGTTGAAAAGGGGGCCTATGAGGGCATCTAGTCCATCCCACTTCTTAATGCAGGAATTTAGCTGGCAGTTAGGGAGAACTTCCTCCCTCCAGTTATCGTTGCATGTTTGGCTCATATCAGCCACAGGCAATGCACTCTGCCCATGTTCATAGAATCGTAGAATAGCAGAGTTGAAAAGGGGGCCTATGAGGGCATCTAGTCCATCCCACTTCTTAATGCAGGAATTTAGCTGGCAGTTAGGGAGAACTTCCTCCCTCCAGTTATCGTTGCATGTTTGGCTCACATCAGCCACAGGCAATGCACTCTGCCCATGTTCATAGAATCGTAGAATAGCAGAGTTGAAAAGGGGGCCTATGAGGGCATCTAGTCCATCCCACTTCTTAATGCAGGAATTTAGCTGGCAGTTAGGGAGAACTTCCTCCCTCCAGTTATCGTTGCATGTTTGGCTCACATCAGCCACAGGCAATGCACTCTGCCCATGTTCATAGAATCGTAGAATAGCAGAGTTGAAAAGGGGGCCTATGAGGGCATCTAGTCCATCCCACTTCTTAATGCAGGAATTTAGCTGGCAGTTAGGGAGAACTTCCTCCCTCCAGTTATCGTTGCATGTTTGGCTCACATCAGCCACAGGCAATGCACTCTGCTCATGTTCATAGAATCGTAGAATAGCAGAGTTGGAAAGGGGGCCTATGAGGGCATCTAGTCCAACCCCCTTCTTAATGCAGGAATTTAGCTGGCAGTTAGGGAGAACTTCCTCCCTCCAGTTATCGTTGCATGTTTGGCTCACATCAGCCACAGGCAATGCACTCTGCCCATGTTCATAGAATCGTAGAATAGCAGAGTTGAAAAGGGGGCCTATGAGGGCATCTAGTCCATCCCACTTCTTAATGCAGGAATCCACCTGGGATTCATCACAACATTTAAAGTCACAGGAGCCTTGCCTCTTTTGTGTCTGGTCAAGAGGGCAGGGCTCCTGCAGCTTTAAATGTTGTGATGAAGAGAGAATTTCACCAGGAGGTGCATGCATACAAATGACACCTGCTGAAATTCCCTTTTCTATGCAACTGTAAAAGAGGCAGGAGCCTTGTACTCCTTTGCATATGGTCACAAGGTGGGGCTGGTGACTCCGATGTCAGTGGGTCTATGAATCCGTGGTATATGCATAGGATTGTAGGATTTTATGTCTAACCTTGCATAGGATTGTAGGATTTATGTACCCACAGATTCATAGCCCCACCGACATTGGAGTCACCAGCCCCCTGCCCCTGTGACCATATGAAAAGGAGCACAGGGCTCCTGTATCTTTAACAGTTGCATAGAAAAGGGAATTTCAGCAGAGGGGAACCTGGTGAAGTTCCCTCTTCATCACACCAGTTAAAGGTGCAGGAGAAAAATATATTTTTTACTTAATTAACATTAAAGAATGCACAATGGTTGTGCATTCTTTAATGTTAATTAAGTAAAAAATATAAATTTTTTACAGTTATATTTATAAATATAAATTTCAGCAGATATCATTTGTATATATGGAGAACCTGGTGAAATTTCCTCTTCATCACAACAGTGAAAGCTGCAGGAGCCTTGCCCTCTTTTAAATGGAGTCACTCTAGTACAGCTCCTGCAGATTTCACTGCTGTGATGAAGAGGGAATTTCACCAGGTGCTGCATGAATACAAGTGACACCTGCTGAAATTCCCTTTTCTATGCAACTGTAAAAGATACAGGAGCCCTGTACTCCTTTGCATATGGTCACAAGGTGGGGCTGGTGACTCCGATGTCAGTGGCTCTATGAATCCGTAGGTATATGCATAGAATTGTAGGATTTTATGTCTAACCTTGCATAGGATTGTAGGATTTATGTACCCATGGATTCACTGACATCGGAGTCACCAGCCCCCTGCCCGTGACCATATGAAAAGGAGCACAGGGCTCCTGTATCTTTAACAGTTGCATAGAAAAGAGAATTTCAGCAGTTGTCATTTGTATATATGGAGAACCTGGTGAAATCCCCTCTTCATCACAACAGTGCAAGCTGCAGAAGCCGTGACCTCTTTTGTATCTGATTACTCTAGTATAGCTCTTGCAGCGTGCACTGTTCTGATGAAAAGGGAATTTCACCAGGTGTCATTTGTATATATGGAGAACCTGGTGAAATCTCCTTTTCATCACAACAGTGAAAGCTGCAGGAGCTATACTAAAGTAACCGCATTTAAAAGAGGGAAGGGCTCATTATCCTTTACAAAAAGCCATGAAATTCAATGAACAAAAAACCTACGGTTTATAAAACAATGTTAAGGCCCTACACTTTTCCACCAAGCACCAAAAAGCGGGGAAATTGGGAGTTAAGGCTCGCCAGCCTTAACGCCACATCCTCCCTAAGGAGGCAGAAAGTACCAGTGAAATTCTCATTCTGCCAAAGCAGATAAACCATGAGGACAGGATGGAGAATAGGATATGCAGAGGTGACTGTGGGGTTGTGGAAAACTGATGACGAACAACTTAGAGCCACCTACTTCTTTTTTTGTTTAGAGCAGCCCTTCCCCAACCTGGTGCCCTCCAAAGATGTTGGACTGCGACGACGGAGCAGGTAAGAAACCCCACCCCCTCCTGCCTGGCTCTGCTGCCAGGTAAGCCCCAACCCACTTACGTGTTCCATCGTCACTGGGCCTGGACTTGAACTGAGCACCCTGGTCCATCCAGAACCTCAATTCAAGCCTGGGCCTGGGGACGATGGAGCAGGTAAGCAACCCCCTCCTGCCTTGCCCCTTACCTAGACCCACTGCCACTGCTGTGCAAACTGCAGCAACGGCTCCAGGCAAGCCCCCACCCCAGCCCACCCCACTTACCTGCTCCGTTGTCGCTGGGCGCCGGCTTGAATCGAGTGCCCTGGTCCACCCGGAAGCAAGTCTGCACCTGCAGCCTTGCTTCTGGGTGGACTCAGGGGCTCAATTCAAGCATGGGTCAGGCCATGACGGAGAAGGCAAGTTGTGGGGTGCGACAGTTTGTGCAGTGGCAGCTCCAGGTAAGGGGCCAGGCAGAAGGGGGGTTGGCTGGAGCTGCTGCACTTAGTGCAGCGGTGGCAGCAGGTCCAGGTAAGGGGCCAGGTGTGTGTGTGGGGTTCTTACCTGCTCCGTCGTCACCTGGCCCAGGCTTGAATTGAGCCCCTGGGTCCACCCAGAAGCAAGGCTGCAAGTGTGGCCTTGCTTCTGGGTGCACCAGGGCACTCTGTTCAAGGCCGGGCCCAACGACGACAGAGCAGGTAAGCAGGGTGAGGTGGGGGGGGGGCTTGCCTGGAGGCGCCGCCCTACGTTCCCCATCCTGCTGTCCCAGCATTCCTGACCATGGGACATACTGACTTGCAATGATCAATCGTTGCAGTCCAACACCTTTGGAGGGCACCAGGTTGGGGAAGGGCTGCTCTAAACAAAAAAAGAAGTAGGTGGCTCTAAGTTGTTCGTCATCAGTTTTCCACAACCCCACAGTCACCTCTGCATATCCTATTCTCCATCCTGTCCTCATGGTTTATCTGCTTTGGCAGAATGAGAATTTCACTGGTACTTTCTGCCTCCTTAGGGAGGATGTGGCGTTAAGGCTGGCGAGCCTTAACTCCCAATTTCCCCGCTTTTTGGTGCTTGGTGGAAAAGTGTAGGGCCTTAACATTGTTTTATAAACCGTAGGTTTTTTGTTCATTGAATTAAAGGTAGGGTTGAAAGGTAATTGTACACAAAGTCAAACGGAGATTGTGAACTTCCTTCTCCTTAGACAGACACTTCCCTTTCTGACCTTGGCTAGGGCAAGGTGGCATTTGAGCTGGCACTGGGTCATGCCTTAAAGGCAGAAGAAGCACTTTCTGTTACTCTGCCCTCTCAACCAATAGGCTTTTGAAAACATTCAGCCAAGACTCAGCAAACAGGCTGCAATCATCTATGTAACTAGAGATGTTGGCCAATTCCACAATGAATTCACATGAGCTTGGATTTCTATGAATCTGACCTGCAGATTCCATAGCAGGCTAGTGGCTTTGTCTGACTCACACTGACTTACGGATCACCTATGTACTACCTGGAATTGTATGCAAATTTAGTTGTACCAAAACACTGATGTTGCTGGAAACTACACTGATATATATGCCATTGTAAAAACACACAAACACACATTTTCTAAGATTTTTATTTACTTACGTATTTCAAATATTTGCAGACCATTTCTTTTTTCAAACTCTCAAGGTGATGTACAGTATTTAAAAACAACACTATCAGACAAAATCAGAATACCGAACAGTAAATATTAACAATTACAATAAAATATTCATATACCACTCTCCATTTCACACACACACACACACACACACACACACAATCTGAGGTTCAGGTTTTTCTTGTCCACTCGGCCACCCATGTAGGAAACGAGTTCCCAGGGTTTCGTCCCCACCTCAGAATAGAAGGTAGGGTTGAATCCTGATAATCCCTAGTTCAAATTAAGACCTCACCACAGCTTATATCCAACCTAAGGATACAATCCTATGAAGATAGTTGGCAGCTTCTGAACTTGGAGTATCCAATGCAGGGAGGGTGCAGTGCAGAGGCGATCTTTGCCTTGGTTCTTCATCCGCCCTGCATTTCTGCTAGATGGGTGATTTCACCTGTCTAGCAGAGGCTTTGGGGGTTGGGAGGAAAGGAGGCTGTGGACTGCTGGGGATAGCTAATAGCCCCATGTCCCCAGTCTCCTCCCCTCCCTGAGCCCTGGGAATGCCTCCATTTATTTATTTATTTAAAACATTTGTATCCCACCCTATCTCACTAGAATCTCAGGGCGGAATACAGATAAAATCATACAATATAAAGCAATAAATATACACAGCTAAAAATAAATTAAATCTCATCTCCGCACTTTATTTTGGGAGCATGTAGAGGTAGCCACTGCAATTCTCTCCCTGACAGCATCCTTCTGTTCAGAGCCCTGTCTACAAGCTTGGAGCCAGGAAAGTGAACAAACCCCAGACACTATGTCCCCCCAGACACTGTGCTCTAAGCTTAATAAATGCTAACTTATTAACATTTGAAACAGAGTAATATTTGGAACAATCCACCTCAGTTTCACACAGTTAAACCTCAGTGACAGTTAGCATAAGATGTCTTCCAATACGCACAGAGCTGTTCAAAACTGATTCATGCTTACATGTGCATTGCTTCATTTCTGAACTGACTCCACTGAAAAGCATCATGTTTGAGGTGACATGAAATTATATGGAGGCTTTGTCTGGGGCTTGAGGCTTGTGATGATCCAAGCCATTGTGATTCACAATGTGCATATGTGTGCCAGCCCAAGATAATTAGCAGCTGAATGCACGAACTACTAACTCTTTTTTTTTTGGCTCCAAAAATTGATTGGACAAATTCATGGAGGATAAGGCCATGAATGGCTAATAGGCATGTTGATTCTATGCTACTTCCATGATCAGAGGCCAGTTGTTGGACAACAACAGTGGGAGAGAGCTATTGCCCCCATGTCCTGCTTGTAGGTTTCCTGTAGGCATCTGGTTGGCCAGTCTAGGAAACAGGATGTTAGTCTTTTGGATTAATCCAGCGGAGCTTTTCTTATGCTCTTCTGAGAAGGAATGTGCTTGGAAAAGGTGATAAGATAGTTTTCCCTGATGTTCAAACTGCAAAGTATTCATATATTCAAGTGATGATTGTGTGGACGATGTAAACCAGATTTCAGTTGACCCAGTCAATGTGGCAACATTCTTCCACATGCTGCGAATGAGCATGGGCGGATCAATAAAATAACACTGTTGACTATAGTCAGCAAAAAATGAATACATTCTCATGCTTAGATAATTTGTGAAAGCCAAAGTGTGACCACTTAGGGCTGATGCCCACATATGCACTTTATCTGATGTCTAATCAGTTTCTCAATGCTTGGTGACTTACAACTGAATGTGTAGAATTGCCCTGTTGAATTTAGGGGAGATAGAAAATGTCGCTGTGGTGTTTGATCAGTAATGCCTCTTTCACCACATGCAAGTCATTGATTGATATTGTGGTCATTGAGTGATAAATATACCTCTGGGAATCCAACCTCAGACATTCTCAGATCTGAGTAATTAAGTACCTCCATGGGGTCTCAGTAATGGCCAGAAGCCCAGCATGGACATGATCCCTGTTTTCTTTGCAATATGCGTACTTATCCTGTCAGAATTTGCTAGCTTCATTTCTGCTTGCGACCTTTTATGTCTAACTCACAGCATGCAGATCTAGGTGAGATGAGTTTGAAGTGAGGACAGAAGCTGTTTCTTGCATCTTCCTTACATCTCCTCTAGATAATCACTTTCAGCTCAGATACTTGCAGATTTTAGAACAAAAATGTGCAACTTTGGGAAGTCAGGGTGCCATTTTCACCCCTGGATACCAACCCTTGCCCATAGGTGCTAAGAAAGCAGGGGAAGTAAAACAATATAAAAACAAAATGGCATCCAGAGCTTCTACAGACCGCCAAAGGGGTCAAAATGAGTTTACAAACAAGCTAATTTTTTACCTTTTGGTGCTCCATAGCAGCTCCAAATATAATTTTGTTTGCAATAGATTTTGGCGCAGTACCCCAGAGGTTGGGGGGTGAAGGCCACACTGGGGGGCTGTGGGGGCATACCCCTGTTTTAGAAGTATTATTTCAAATCAACGCTACACATCCTGTAAAAAGTAACTTCTGAGGATATATCTAGATTACAGGTTTAAACTAGTTTATCATTCACACTTTCTGCAATTCTATGTGGGATTCTAAAGATTTCTTCCAGAGAATTCTGTGCATCCTCAGCAAACTACACTTTGCAGGATTCTTTGAGAGCAGCTATAACAGCCAAAAGGAAATGTTAGCTTTTCATGTAAATATATAGTGAAAGGACTAGTGTCTACTACACATCTAGTAGAGAGCTGTTCTATTAAGGTTAAAGGTTCCTCAAAGCAAGCGAGACATATATTGTGGCCAAAACGTTTCATCAGTATTTTAAATTATGATTTCCCAAAGGAAAGTTTGTTTTCACACACTATGACTTGGAAGTATGGGCCCTGCAGAACAAAAATGTTTAATTGGTTGGTGTTGTCTCCTTCACAGAAGGTTGAAATAAATAAATTCTGATGAGGCGTTAACAGCATTCAGAAGCAATGCTGCTATAATTTGAAAGGTAATTTCTCACACCTTATCAGCCCTTGACAAAAGACACTTAACGGCACAGCTAATAAAAAATAGATTTTACCATCAGAATCACACAGTCAGGAAAATACTTCAGGGAAGAACATGACTTTTAAATTTTAGAGAACAATGCTGTTAACTGCTGTAGCTATGCAATGGGACCTTTGGGCTAGTTCACAGTAGCTGGTAGCAGCCATGAGCACACTGCAGGAACACATAGAGCCAAAGACAGGCTCATAGGTGTGTGTCATTTGGGTTGATCAGTACATCTAGAAGGGGAAGGTGGGCGCTACCAGTGCAGCCACTGCCATGGTTTGTATGGTCACACCAGTTTGGGAAAAAGACTACCATGATCATGAAATTCGCAGTGACCACCTGAATAGTTCCTACATGGGAGAGGCACAGATTGGCATAAACAGTACCTGTCTGCAAATGCTGCCCACTTCTGAGTCTGGCTGTGGTCCCCTGTATTCCCAAAGGTTTTGGCAAATGATGGTGGTGACCAACCTAGAATTAGGACGTTTGGTCAGGCAACTTTCCCCAAGATCTTTTTTATTTCATCCATCACTTTTGTACTGTATCCTCAGGGTACATTACATAGAGTAACCCAGTTCATCCAAACAGCCACCCTGTGAGCAGAGAGAGTTAACCCAGGGTACTTCATGGCTAGTCTGTAACTCGTTCTTCACTATACCATTCTTGTTCTTGCACACTACAGGATTCTCTTTGGATCGGATTTTCGCTGAATACTGTGAACACTGCAAAAGACATTGTCAATGGCTCAGATCTTAACAGAAATTAAACTAGGGAAGTTCACAGAAGGGATAATTAGTGGCCCTTTCTACACCTAAGGGTTATCCCAGGAAAATGGATGGATCATCTCTGCCTGCTCCTGGGATCTCCTGTGTGTCATTTGCATGTACAAGTATGATCCCAGGATGATCCCTGGAAAAAAGGCAGGTGTAGAAACGGCCCCCATCTCTTCCTCTCCCCTGTAGACACATGTGACCCTAAAAAGCCTCTTGAGGTGGGATGTGCTCTCTTGAACAATGTGGGATGGTGAGTGGTGGTGATGGGAGGTGCAGGGGACAGGGAATGTGCCTTCTATCAATTCCTTAATTTAGGGAACAATCCTATGACCAATTCTGTTTCCCAACCAAGCTCAGCAACTCAATTTCTGCTGTTGGGTTTGTTTAGCATATATTCCACTTAATGCATAACTAATTTATGGAATTTCTAAATGTGATTTTATGAAATGATGATAATTTTAGGTAGCCTTTAAAAAGAATTCAATGAACACATGGAGGATATGCCAATAATAATATTAGGGTGCAAGGCAGCATCCAAGATGAGCAACATCAACAACAAAAAGCGGGGAGGGGGAGAAACTTCTCGGGATGCTGTTGACAACTTTATTGTGAACAAGCCCAAATGTGTTTCAGCCTCTTGCTTTCTGTTAGGCCTTCTTCAAGGGGCTGTAACAATGCATATATGAACAAATGAATGGGGCAACAAAGCACTAAAATCATTATAATTGAAAAAGCACATTGCATGCAATGTAAACAATAAAACAGTATTGCAAACAATAAAAACAGTATTAAATCGAAAACGTGTTTAGGGCACATTGCAATCAAGGCCTGTATATATATAATAAAACAGTTAAAATGGGCAGTATCCAACTGTGTCATTGCACTAGCACAAATGATGTTGCCCTGGTGGAAACTAGCTTCCAAACTATGTGCAAGAGGAGAATCCAACTAAAGTAACATTTGGACATGTGTGGTTGTGCATCACACTTCTACAACCCAATGGGTTTTACTTCCTGACTGTTAGAGCAGTACGACAATGGAATCAGTTACCTAGGGTGGTTGTGGGCTCTCCCACACTAGAGGCCTTCAAGAGGCAGCCAGAAAGCCATCTGTCAGGGATGCTTTAGGGTGGATTCCTGCACTGAGCAGGGGTTGGACTCGATGGCCTTGTAGGCCCCTTCCAACTCTGCTATTCTATGATTCTATGATTCTACATTTGCACAATCCATTGTGCAACCAGTTGCACATTATACTTGTGCAACCTGTGGTACCTGTGGTGCATTACACCTGTACAACCAGTTGTGCAAGTGGTTACACAACCAGTTGCACAATGGGTTGCACAAGCATAATGCCCAGCTGTTTCCAGAATGGAAAGATTCAGAAGATTTCCACTAGCATTATTTGAGTTTGCAGAATGAAACCATTGGGTACTGCCTTACGGTTTAAGATCAATAGGACTCCAGTTGTTTTGAAGAAGCCTGTCTCAGAAAACACAGTTTTCTAAATGGCTTCTGGGGGCACGGTAGCAGTTGACAAGAATTTAGATTATGTATAATTCATTGCAAAGTTTCACATTGAGTATTTCATCATAGAAAAGCCTAAATGTTAGAAAACAGTGCTGAACTCCTGATGAAAGTCAAAGAAGAGCAAGCCGACATATAATATATCACACACCTGAAGCATAACAGTAACATGCAACAATTGCATTTCATAATGCTGCTTAAAATTAGAAATAGAAGGGGGGAAATACAGAAATAGGGCAGTTTAAAAACAAACTCACCCAGTTCAGAAATCCCAGAGCCATTGTGAGCTGAGCATGGTTGCTCCCTCCAAATTTTACCTTGGTTTGTAATGGGTTGTTGCCCTCTTGTTTACATTCCCCCCTTCTTCTCCCTTTCCTACATTCACAAACTTCCTCAAGTTGTGAATGGGTAAGGGGAAACCTCAGCCAAGCTTAAAGCCAAAGGCTGCTTCTAAGTTGCTCCTGCATTTTAAGCTGTTCCTATCACTGTAAACTTTGGGAACTGTAGGTTTTTACTCATCTTGACACACCCACCAAATGCGCCAAGTGGGAAATGATATCAGAGGTTTAGGCCTCACCTCACGTGCAACCAGAGGTTTAGGCCTTGCCTCACATGCTTCAAAAGCAACCCACAGATGCCTTCAGGCTGTCATGACCTTGTCTTCCATGCTATAACACCTTCAGTGCAGTGAAGAAGTGGTGAGGTCCACATGTACTCTGCATCCCTCTCAACCAGGTGCAGAACAGTCTGGCAAAGCTTCCAAATACCATGAATTTGGGTACAATGGGATGTGCTCATTCTGCTGTGTGTCCAAACTTTTCAGAGTGGAATCCAGAGGTTCTGATCAGCCCTCTGCCATGGCTTTGAACAAACATGGATTCACATGCAGTGCCTTGCACACTGTGCCTCATACAAGACAAATATTTCCTCAACCATTGGGTTTGAACGGACTTGAGACTTGAGAGACTTGAACTGAAGCTAAATTTTGCACAGGATTTGAAGAACGGTCATAAGAGATTTTCTAATGAGATGTCAGTGAGAGAGACAATGCTAGACTCGCCCCTTGAGGGCTACAGAGGTTAGCAGTAAAATCAAGCCAGGCTTTGCTTCTGTGGTGTTTACTAAAGGGGCCGGGAGTTGGGGGAGACAAGGAAAAAGAGAAACATACTTGAACTTGAAGTTCATGCAAGGACAGGTATAAAAAAAACACCAGTAAGAAAACGTAAAGCTTGTGCTAATGGGAAATATATGCAGTTTACTCCAAGCTTTCTTTTGGCTTCATTACAATATTCTGCAGGAGGTGAGATGATGCGCTGTGAATAAGATGGGCTGCCCTGATTTACAGAGAAAAAACTGAGTGGCAAAACTTAAACAACAACAATCCCATCAGCATTTTAATATATAAGTATAGCTCTGCATAGTGCTGTTCAAAGCACTTCATATTAAGTACCTTGGGAATAACTCTATCCATGTATTTTTAAAAAGTCCTACAACTCCCAGAATTCCCCAGCCAGCATGGGGAATTGTTGTTGTTGTTGTTGTTAAAACATGCATATGATTGCAGTCTCAGTAATTCTTACAACAGATTTATACAGTAGCTTCCCACTTTAGTTTTTTTTTCCCCTTTGAGATTATGTTTGAGTCACACAAGGTCAGTGGTTCTTCATTTCAAAGAGAATATTCCTATGAGGGTTTTCTTCAAAGACTGCCTTTAGTTTTGGCTTAGCCTGGTCACTAACACAAAATATGAATGAATGGGGTTCTCAGACCTTTTTTTCCCCCTGGGAATGTATATGCCAACATGGTGAGCTGGGAGACAATTTGAATGGGACCAGGGAACAAAGTTGAGTATTTGCATCTGGCTATTAAGAAGCAGACTCCAGTGGAAGCAGACTCCACCACTTCCTATCATCTCAACTTCTACATTTGTAAACAGTTTACAGCAAAAGGCACTGTAAGTCAATTAACAAAGAAACTGCCCCTGTAACAAGCTCCCCCCCCCCATTTCCCAATAATTCACAGAAGGAATATGTGGGGTTGTTCACTCAACACACTAACCCACATTCAGTGGTTGAGTGTGGGTTCCTGTTCAACCATAGATTTTTTGTTGAACCATGGGTTAGGATGTTGTCTGAACCCAGGACATTTTCTGGAGAGTGTCTTATTAATCATGCAATCTGGCTTATTTTTCTCAAACAAGCTCCCTGAGAACCCATGGTTTGTTTTGGGGTTGTTCCGGGTCACACTGCAGAAAATGTCCTGGGTTCAGACAACATGCTGCCCCACAGTTCAACAAACAACCCACAGTTCAACAAACAACCCATACACAAGCACTGAGTGTGGGTTAGCATGTGTGTGACCAGTTCCTGTGAATGTGAAAAAATGGCCCAGTTTGCATGTCTGAACAATCTAGAATTGCTCTCAATCCTAGATAAGGATTCACTGTGTAACTCTGCCCTTTTTTTCAAGTGAATGCCCAGCAACATTAGAGAAATGACTCTGCACGGATGGGGTTGGGGAGTTCTGTTCCAATGCTTTGCTTCTATACTGTTGGTGTCTAAGAAACACTGGATAATGCTGACCCTAAATGTACCTACTTCTATCATTTAGCTTAGTTGTCTCTTATTTATCCCTGCCCTGCCCCCTCATTTTAATTTGGTAAAATTCCCATTTCCTGCCTGGAACATTTTAGTCCTATATGAATAATTTTCAAATGTTATAACAAACAAAACAAAACCAAAAAAAATGACATGAAAAATGTGCAGCTGGGTTTCAAGAGTGCTCTTTCCCGTAATAATTACTTTAATAGAAACATTTGATTTTACAGGAAGGGCCTGCATGGATTTTTTTTCCTTTTACTCTAACAGCTGTGGTGTGACAATTCTTGCTGAGTATAGGAGTACAGGCATTGAACTCCAGAAAAATGTAGAACTTTGTCCGGTGTTTTAGACTCATGTTTACGAAGCATACTAAGGTCGTTGCTAGACCAGGCGTTAGCGAGGTGTGAGGCCCGGTCTCCCTCCTGTGCATCCAGATGACGCACTCGGGATTCCAGGGTCAGGCCGGGCTAACGTCTCCCTTAAGCCGGGATAAGCGGATTCACTTATGGCCCGGCTTTTCTGCAGCCCCGGCCTCAGGGCGCGGCTGCGGAAGGTCTAGCAGGGTCAGTGGCTTTTCCCGGCTGCTCGCTTACTTGCGAGTAGCTGGGAGAAGCCACGGACTGGGCACAGTGCTCATAGGAGCGCTGTGCCCATTGGGCCGGGGGAAAGGCCGGACCCGGCAGGAGAGGGGGGGAAGAAGGATGGGCATCGGGCATGGCGGACGGGGGGCGGGGGAAGAAGGACGGGCACGGGCATCAGGCCTGGCAAGCAGGAGGGGGAAGAAGATTGGGGACAGGGACGGGGGGAGGAAGGGTGAGCGAGCGGGCAGGGGGGGCATCAGGCATTGTGGGGGGGATCAGGGGCAGGGGAGCAGGGGGGGCCTTAATTTTTTTAAAAAAAAAATCTTACCTGCTCCGGCGGTGCGCTCCTGCGCACATGGCCCTTTAACTGTTAAAAAAATGGCAGACGCGACGGGGCTTCCCCTTGCGCGCCGTCGCCCCGACTCCCAGAGGGATTTTCAGGTAGGTCTAGCAAGGCCCTAAGTGCCCTTTACAAGTCAGGACAGGGATAAAGGAGTACCTTACCTACTCAGTAACATATCTTGGATGTTACTAAAGCTTCTAAACACTGTGTTGAATAAGATTTGCAAGTCAAATTGAAGGAGGCAGGGAATGAGAGAGACAGAGACAGAGAAAGGGAGAGTTGTGAACCAGTTGAAGCTGGAGCAACCAAGATCAGGACCAGCCCAAGATATTTTGCTGTCTGAGGAGAATAGCAAAGGACAACCCTCTCCCCATGTTAAGGTGCGTAGTACCCAAGGTTGGACATGTTCTTTTGACACCTGAGGCAGAAAATTCTGCAAGTGCCTCTTCCCACTTTCTAACTGTAAAATTCTGGTACAAAATACAATTCAAATCAATTAAATGACTAACTATTTGCTGCCCTTTCATGATACACCAAATCAGCTTCCTCACTCTGCCTAATGCAGGGGGTCAGCAACCTCTTTCTGCCGGAGGGCCAAATTCTATTTTTGAGGAGCTCTCTGGGGCTGCATTCCAGTGGTGGGTGGGGACAAAGGCAAAAAGAACTGTGCCCAAATGTACCAATATATTGGAGCTTAAAGTTTTTACTGCCGGTAAATGTGCCTTCAGAGCAGTGGAGGCTGGTGTCGCCGATTTCGGAGGGGTTGTCCAGGGGTTGTCTACGGTGCTGAACTGCTTTTGGAGGCTAGGATTCAGCGCTTTTTAGATAGCACCTTTAGAGTTCTGGCTGGTTCTGACTGAAACCCAGAATGGATTTACAGCCCCACTGAAATCAGAGCCAGCAGCCTCCACTGCTTCAGAGAGGCATTTCAACTAGCGCTGTGAAGAAATGGCCTCTTGAAATTCTCCACCCTATTAGTGGGCAGAGAAAGTCGGTGGAAAATTTCACCAAATTTCTTCAGGGAAAGGAGAAATTCTCCAGTTTCTTGGAGGTGGAGCTCACCATTAGCAGTGGCTGTAGCAGTTTATTTCTTTTTCCTCAGAGTTTTTGTTTTTTGTGCTGCCACTGCAAGTGGCAACAACAGCAAATGTGTTGGCAGCCTGTTTCCCATTTTATACCTTTCACTATGTTCCATTCAAGGGCATTGTGGGAAGAAGGGAGAAGGAAGCCCCCCACAAAATGGTGGACAAAATTGGGTGGTAGGCAAGAGAGCAGGGTGTACTTTTTATTTCTATTTTACCTTTCTCCATTGCTTTACAGTTTTCCAGGTTGCCTGCACTTTCTGATCTGAAAGAGCCCTATGGGAAGAATTACCTCATGATGTTTTCTCCTGGGTTTTAATTTATCATGGGAAGCTGAGGAGATGACTGTATAGTGAAAGACAGCACATTCGCTCCTCAGCCACCTCATAAGTAAGGTATGCACAAGAACACTGAACCCAACCCAACAGAATTTATCTGAAATTTTCTTCTCCTTTGAATTGCTTTTCAAAAGCATTTTTTCTTCTATAAAATTGAATGAGAACAGTAAAAAAAAAAAAAAGGAAGACATTTTTGACACAGCACTCATTTCAACAGTTCAAAATAGCAGAGGTGGCAACTGCACAAAAGTCAGGAAAGCATCACATGATGAGAAAGGGATAGGGCTGAAAGGGGGTGTGACCATCTGGAAAAAAACCAGGGTCCCAAAATGGAACCTGAGGCTCCCCATCCCTGGCCTAATGATATGGCCAGCCCTGACCATAAGGTGCAGTTGATCCCTTTGGATTTCTCCATTGAGGCAAAGGCTATCGATGGTTGTGTGCTATCTCCAATATTCAAGGCAGTAAGCCTGTGTGCACCAGTTGCTGGGGAACATGGGTGGGAGGGTGCCATTGCACCATGTCCTGCTTGTTCATCCCTGGCTGATGGCTGGTTGGCCACTGTGTGAACAGAGTGCTGGACTAGATGGACCCTTGGTCTGATCCAGCATCCGGGCACTTCTTAAGTTCCTTGCTTGCAGAAGTGGCAAGTGAGAACGTTATGGGCTGGTTTTGCTCTCCAGTCTCCAGCTAGGAAGTGGCCCTCTGTTCTCAGTCCTGGCACTGATTCCATTTGAAGCACACTCTCTATGGAGAAGCCTGCATTTTAGCCATTTTTCTCAATGTGCACAGTGGCACCAGGCTGCATCTGAGTTGGCAATCTTTCTCCACAGAGCCAGCAAATTAACCTTTCAAGGAAGCAATTGCACTAGTAACTGAAAACAGGATCTAATTAGCTAGTTAATAAGGCAGCAGATTGGGTTTTCCTCCAGCTTATTTTGCATGTCACCAGTTTTTGTTCATTTTTAATCAAAATCAGATGAGGGAGAGTAGATTGCAGTGCCTTTTGGAAGACTACAATGTGCCTGTTCCCCATCATACTGTGATTGTAAATACTACCCGTTTGATTTATTTTAATTAAGACTGCACATTTTAATCAACTAATCCGATGATGAATTGCATAAATAGCAAACTTGAGAACACTTACCTGGAAGTAAACCCATTAAACGCCATGGAATTTACTTTTGAGTACACAGGCATATCGTTAGGCTGTAAAGTTTTAATCCCAAATTAAAAACGGGCAATAAGATTAATCTTGAGACATTTGAAGGACTTGTTCAAGGTTGTCATTTAAGGAAGGTAGTGGGGGACAGCTCCAGTTTCAGACTGGCCTCCCACAGGAAATACATCTGGCACCAAAAGTGTATACTTTTCTGTACCAAGTTAAAACCTTTTTATTTGCTTGGGCATTTTAATATAAGCGTGTGTGTGTATTTAACTTGTTTGAAATCATGTTTATGCATCACAATTTTACTGTATTTACTAACATGGATGAATTCAAAGTTAGTCCTACCTAGAGTAGACCCATTGAAATGAATGGGACTTAGGTAAGTCCAACCGAATGCATGAAAAGGGGACAGGGAATCACAGTCCATTGTGAGCAGAATATACATAGAGGCTTAAATTCAACATATAGGGCAAACGTCAACATATTATTATTATTATTATTATTATTATTATTATTATTATTATTATTTATTAAGGGTCAAACATATAAGACAGACTCTGGCCCGCTTGCATTGGCTGCCTGTACATTTCCGAGCCCAGTTCAAGGTGCTGGTTTTAACGTATAAAGCCTTACACGGCTTGGGACCACAATACCTGACGGAACGCCTCTCCTGACGTGAATATATCCGGTCACTACGTTCAACATCTAAGGTCCTCCTTTGGGTGTCTGGAGTAGGGTAGCTCAAAGGACGACAACAAGGGAGAGGGCTTTTTCTGTGGTGGCCCCCCAATTATGGAACGATCTCCCTGACAAGGCTCACCTGGCATCAACATTGTTATCTTTTTGGCACCAGGTCAAGACTTTTCTCCCAGACATTTAATGGCATATGTTGAGTTCTAACTGACTCCAGAACTAGCTTTGGCCTGGCTGAGCGTTTAATAATTGTTTAAAACGTTACCTGTTTTATGGTTAAAAATTTTGTATATTGATTTTTAATGTTCAGTCTTTTAATCTTTGCAAACCTCCCAGAGAGCTTCAGCTATGGGGCAGAATATAAATGTAATAAATTATAATAAATAAAATTAGGGTGACCATATGAAAAGGAGGACAGGGCTCCTGTATCTTTAACAATTGCATAGAAAAAGGAATTTCAGCAGGTGTCATTTGTATATATAGAGTACCTGGTGAAAATCCCTCTTTATCACAGCACTTAAAGGTGCAGGAGCTATACTAGAGTGACCAGATTTAAAAGAGGGCCGGGCTTTAACTGTTGTGATGAAGAGGAAATTTCCCCAGGTTCCCCATATATACAAATGACACCTGCTGAAATTCCCTTTTCAGTACAACTGTTAAAGATACGGGAGCCCTGTCCTCCTTTTCATATGGTCACCCTAAATAAAATCCAACTTAAGTCCTACTTAGACTAACTTAAATCCTATTCGTTTCAATGGTCCTACTCTAAGTAGGACTTAGGCTGAATTTTACCCATAGTGCCTACGTGCATAGATGATGTTCATAAGTCTATTGAAAGTGTATGCATGTGGGGGGGGGGGAAGGACTGTGCAATGATCTTGCCCCCCCCCCACACACACACATAAAGCATGCATTCAGTTTGCATGCCCACCAGTTAGGCCCTTTCTAGCAGCCATGTTTGTTGGGAAACTAAGCAGGAAGTTAGCAGACATAGGAAAACTGCATGCTCCATATTTCTAAATTAAGGAATTCCAAAATAGCACACTTCCGATAAGACCAGTAAAAAAAAATTTTTTTTAGAAAAGCAGTTTTGCAGGTGAGTTACACTTACCGAATACAGACAACTATAGTAGTTGTGTGCCTTGTGCACTATTTTGTTTGTGTTCTGTTTGTATCAACTACTGCCTTCTCTATTTCTACATGAGTTGCACTTACCAACATGCATGCCCGGAATGGAGAAAAGGTACTGTGGGATGCATGCAGAGAGCAAGAGAAGGGACAGGGAATGGACACATTTGGTGAACCTCACTTACTGTACACATGGGTTTGGGGTGTTTGTTTGTTTGTTTTGCCGTTTGCAAGTACATATTTGTGAAGAGCAGAAAAATGAAATTAAAGAAAACCACACCCATTTTTGCAGTAAGTCCTCCTGCTCCATCCCATTCAGCTGTGACTTTTGGAGTTCTGGGTGAAGGGAAATGCTGAAGTAGGGGAAGAAACTGAAAAGTGTCAGTTCAAGACATAACAGAGTGAGAGGATGGAATTGACAAGTGGGATTTCAACGCCTACAGAGAGGATATTTATTTATTACATTTCTACATCATCCAATAGCCAAAGCTCTCTGGGCAGTCCACAGTAAATGTTGCTCTATACTACTGAAGAAAGTAAATGGCAGACAGGCGAATGTGCACAACTGGGCACTTACAAACAACAGGAAAATAATATAACTAACAAGAAAAAATCATTTGCGTGCTTTCAAAGCACCAAAAAGTATTTTTTTTACCAAAGGTTGCAAATGAGTTGTGGTCATTCCCAAGTGCCATTGTAGTATCGGTGGAAGGGCGGACATCGCTGACACGGGAGGAGAGGGACTGGAGGCATAAATAGGGACTTTACAGCTGCCATTTACACAATGTGGGAAATAGGCAATTTTCAGAGCCTCCCTTGTGCACAACAATGGAGGCACCAGGCCTCAGCTACACCAAGTAGGATATTGCAGTATGAAAGCAGTATATAAAAGGCAGGAGCCACATGGCTGCTTTACAGCAGTACTGAAGTGCACTGACAACTGTTGGGGCCAATTGATACAGACTACAGACCACTTTCATACCGCTATGTCCTGCTTGATGTGGCTCCTGCCTTTTATATACCGCTTTCATACTGCAATATCCTGCTTGGTGTAGATGAGGCCCAGATAACGGCAGACAGCCGCCAGGTGCTCATGAGATTGCAGGGTGCTTGAAGAGTGGGCCTCCAAATGTGCCATGGCCCAGAGAGGTGGGTTGGGATGCAGGATGCAGGGGAGTCGGGTGCCCACAACATCCCTACGTACAGAGCAATATTCTCAACACAGCTCATAGTGGTTTCTTTTGCCATTGGTACAAAGATTTACCTAACTGTTACAAAAAATAGCAGTTCCATGTACAGAACCAGTGACTGGTGTTCCTGAGAAATTACAATGTGGAGGGGGAGCTAATTGATGCCACTTTCTGAAACAAAGAGAATTGTACCTTCGTTGGTACAGTTATGGGAGACTGTGAAGTTGTGCTGAGGCCAGAATGCTCCCATTATATTCCTTAATGTTTTGTTTCCCGATACACTGGCAGCTTAGTCATCCTTAGGTCCTTACCGGTTTTTAACCGGTGACATTTTGTACAATTTGTTACCTTTGTAACAATTGCACTTCAATTCCCAATGGATTGAGTCATCTCCATGCTTTTGTGAGTCAATTTTTAGGTTCTGGACTGTGTTTTGTTTTACAGCACCTCTAGTCCATTGATTCTGTTCAATCTATAGTTGTATCCCTAGTGAAAAGATACCACTATAATAATCACTTTTGAAGACTGTACCACAGTATGCAGGTTCAGTTCAATGGCATTCCAAACAGCAAGTGCATAAAGTTTAAATAGCAGAACACAGCAGAAAAAGCACCTGTAGTCAAAAGAGCTTGTGCACTGACCTCCTCCCACCCCGATCCTCCTCGTGGCTGATCCACAAATTGCGGATCAGGCCCGCTCCACCCCGCCTCAATCCGCCTGGGGGCCACTCCGCTCCGCTGCGGAGCTACGGCTCCAAATCGGAGCTCCGCAGTGGCGGGGCGGGGCGGGGCGTCAGGTAAGGCCCCTCCTCCCCCTTACCTGTGTCTGTTGTGGCCCATCCCAGCTTCACTAGAGCCCGTGGCCGCGGGCTCTAGTGAAGCTGGGATGGGCCACGACGGACTCAGGTAAGACCCCCCTCCCCCTTGGTCCCTTACCTGGCTCTGCCGCCGTCGCCGCATGGGCGTCAGCGGCAGCAGGGCCAGGTAAAAAAAAACCTCCCTCCTCTCCCTTACCTGCGTCCGTCCGCGGTCCCGCGGCTGCTTCAACAGAGCCCGAGGACTCAAACAGGAAGACTAGGCCTAGTCTTCCTGGTTGAGTCCTCGGGCTCAATTGAAGCAGCCGCGGAACTGCGGACGGACTCAGGTAAGACCCCCTCCCCCTTGGTCCCTTACCTGGCTCTGCCGCCGTCGTTGCACAGGCGGCGGCAGCAGGGCCAGGTAACCCCCCCTCCCTCCTCTCCCTTACCTGGGCGACGGTGGCAGGGCCATGGCCAAGTAAACCCCACTTACCTTTTTGGCAGAGCTCCGGATCGAGGCGAAGGATCCACCTTCACCTCAATATGCTCCACAACGCTCCGCCGGTCCCCCAATCCTCTTCGCCTCTGCCTTAAGGGTAGGCGAAGCCCCCCGCTCCACTCCTGCTTCTCCAGTTCGAGGAGAAGTGGAGCACATCCCTACTTTTTATCAGCTTCAAGCAGGGATGTACAGATTATGCAAAATCTGTTCTGTCTTTATTTTGCAGATTGTCAGATGCCTTTCATTCTGTCATCTGCCCATCAATGGAATTGGTGTGTTTTCCCCCCCCAGTTTCCAAATTTGTGCAAATCCCCCCAAAATATGCAAATTACCACACAATGTGCATTTTCACACTTTAACCTATGGGAAAATGTGTATTTCTGGCCAGGGTTTCTTTTTCTTTTTGTGTGTGCATGTTTTCTACAATGGAATTTGCACAAAGATTAGGAAAACAGTGTGTAAGTTCATTGACTTCGCCCAATAAAGGAAAAGCTTCAGAATCCATGGAGCAGATTCATAAAAAAAACTGAACTCATTTGGTTCCATTGCAGGTTTCTCTAACATCCCTTCCTTCAAGCTGATATTTCAGGTATTGATCACTCCTAGAGAAGGATGACTTGGCCACTATTATATATGCCTTGAGACCTCCCAGTTTGCTACTGCATATACTCTACATGGGGCCACCTTTAAAGAATGTTTTCAAACTATACAGTAGGGGCGTTACTAGACGAGGCTCTAGCGCGCGTTACCTTCCGCAGTCACGTCGAGGCTTCCAGATGACGTTCACGAGGATCCGCCGTTATCCCGCAGTGAAGCCTCTTTCTCCCGACTTTAAAAAAGTGAGTTTTAGGGCGCCTTTTCCTGCTGTCCCGCGGTAATTCGGAGTACGTGTGGGAGGATGTGAGGTCACTGCGGTCGGCACTGGTCAGGAAAAGGCGTGCTAAGGGGGAGTGGTCAGCGGCTTCGGCCAAGCCGCCTCCGCCATTTGCGCGCAGTCCGCCAGCTGGGGCAGCGCGGCGGAGCGGCTTTTTTTTATTATTTCCCCAGTGACAGTTTGCGCAGGACCGGAGGACCGGAAAAGTGGCTGGTGACTCCTTGCGGTGGGCAGCTACCGTGGCCGCATAATGGCGGTGCTGTACGCTGCCTGTTAGTGTGGGTACCAGGCTGGCAGAGGGCAGAGCTGTTTGTGGGCTGCTGCCATGGCTATGGCCAGATGTGGGTTGGCTCCTTGGGATGGGGCACAGGGCACAGAGGCGGTCATCGCCGCCGACACCTCAGAGGCATGATGGGAGATGTAGGCACAGAGTGGCCATGCAGACGATTGACCTCGGGTCATATGACACCCGCCACGACCCCCATCAGGAAGTGAGCGCATCAATGTTGACCCTCAACAGCACCAGCAGCACTTCAGCTGGCACTGGCACTGCCGCCGCTGCCGCCGCCAGGGCCGGCGGCGGCATCGCTGACGGCTGCGCAAGTTTGCGGTCTTTCGGACGTGCGCAAACCGTGCAGCGAGCGAAAAAAAAAGCCGCGGCAATCAGGCCGGTGTGGCTGCGCAACCGTGCTCGCGGCGGCAGCAGCACAACCGGCGCAAACTTCCGCCACAAATCGAAGGCAGGTGTGGAGCATGAGGCGTCACGGCTGAACGGGAAAAGCCGCTTTCACCGCTCCTCAACGACGGAACACCCGGTAGGTCTAGCAACGCCCTAGGTGATTCATTAGAACATGGTACATGGACTTTTTTTCGGGTATACAGTAATCCACAGAGAACGTATTACATCTGTTCTGAGCTTAGTTTCTGGGCACAATTTAAAGTGCTTGTATCTTGAATCTGCTGCTGCATGCAAGAGAAGAAAATAACATTGTGTGTAACATTCTAGGATCTGCATGCTGGCTGTGGATGGGGCCAAACCCAAAAGTAGGTGGAGCCAAAATCATATATGCACATGCCACACCCTATCAACATGCTTCTCCGTTCACAGACACCCACCCACAGACACACATTCTTCATGCCAACACTCATCCATTCATCCTCACACACTCCATCCAAAGGAAAGCCAAGAACGGAAAAAATCCAAATGCACAGGAAGCAGAAGAGAGCGAGAAATGCCCAAACACAGAGATCCTTAGTTGGAAGGAAGAAAAAACCCTTAGTGCCTTAAGTCAGGTTAGATTCACTACTACAAGGAGCAGGGACTTATCAGAGATGGCACCCGTTTTATGTAACTTTCTCTTCCATTCAATTATATCTTAAGACTATAAAGAAACCCCTTTCTATTTCAGCATAATTAGCTCAGCTGCCCTAACCTTTTACAGTTGTCCCAATCTTTTCTGTGACTTTTTAACAAAAACACCAGACATGCCATAGATTTCTACTATAATCTTTCTGTTTCAATATTGATTTAATGTTTTACTGAGTTTACAATTAAACACACCACACACACATATTGATAGGGTATCCATCTCACAATATAAAAAATAATAGTTCTCTATGTCTGATCTCCTCAGTATCATCCAGTGCACCCAGGTTGGACCTACGCCTCATGTCATAACGATACAATCTCATTGTGGTGATGCTGTATCCCTCTTGTGCGTTTAGACCTCATAGTGCACACAGTGACATCTGTATTTTGGATAATACAAAATAAAAAGTGAGAAAAGATGTTAGAAAAGCCATATGTGGGGTTCGTAAGGGACCCCCAACAATTATCGTTGCCCTTTAATACTGATAAAGGGTAGTACTGTAGATCTAGCCCTAGTTTCCCCCATTGTCCTTGTGGTGCCTTCTCTACTCCTTTGGTTGCTCCAGGTCCTGAGCTTCCATTGCTGTACCAACTCCTACCTGGATCTTTCCCGGGAGTCATTGAATCCATCTATGTGGGGTGAGAGAGAATACCAGGGGAGGCTGGTGGCCTCAATCTTATTGGGGTGGAAATTCCACCCTGGGTTTTAATTACAATCACTCAGAAGTCTAAAGAAACTATCCAAGGTGCTCAACCATGTCCCCAAAATGGATCCAGCACTTTGGATAGCTTTTGTAGACTTCTGGCGGGTTGTAACTAAAACCCAGAATTGAATCTCTGTCCCACCACACTTGGAGCCACCAGCCTCGCCTGGAGAGTCTCTAGATTAATTCCAATGCTGCATAAAAGCCAAACCTCAGCTGCTGCTGCTGCTGCAGCTGCTAAAGCACTATCACTGTCAACTCAAAAGATGTTTCCTAGCCTTGGGGAAATAGAGTCTAACTGATGGTACTCCTTTAGGGATAGCCCAAGTATCCAAATAACAGAGCCATGCTGCTAATTTTCTGAGGATGCCTAGAGGCAGTAGAACAAAAACAAACCATTCATAGCCACTGTACAGAGAAAATCACCGAGGCTGACAGATCACTCTAACTCATCACTGTTTGCTAATAAGGCTCAGGCTTGACATGATGTAGCCCTGTAATTGGGCACAGAATGGGCCAGTGATGGAACAGCCAGGGGAACAGCTCATAATCTTGCTTCAAGCCTCAGGAAGGATGCATCAGTCGAGATGTGAGAGTAACAGAGTAAATGCAGAACAACTTGCAGCATGAATTATACAAACACTGACGAATGAGCCAAGGGTGGCACAAAAATGCTCCAATTTGGAATTCCAACTTTCCCCATTCATCAAACTGTCATATTTATTGGAACTTAACTCAGAGAAAAAAATCCATGAGTCTGGACTGAGCAATGGTTGTCGAGCTCAATTACACAGCCCTGCTCATAATCCATCAAGTGATATGTGGCCATTTATTGTACTTACAAAATGTGACGCAATGGTTTCTGTCGAGAAATGGCCTTGACTCATTTGATCAATGTATATTCTGCACCAGATGGAATTAATTGCTAGGTATATGATTGGTATGGAAATGTAAATAAGCACTCATTTCGAACCCTGACTTGTGCATCAAAGCCTCAATATGCAAGATTCTGTCATAAGAATAAGATCAGCAAAGACCAAAGAGATTTGTTTGTGTGTCTAAATTGTACCATAATCTCAAGTGTAGCTAACCAAGGGTTAGGATAATTAACAAGGTTGCTGAGATATTAATCTATTTTTCACTTTCTTTAGGCAGATCGATTAACCCACTTAGCAATGACATAATTACACAACTGATTACAAAACTTCAAGGTGATTACAAACTTCAAGGTAATGAGATAGGAAATATAACAGAAGTAGACCCCATTCCGCCACTAATTATTTTATGTTATTATTCAATCTCACATTCAGAGGCTATTTTGACCTTTTAATCAACTTGGTAATCAGACATTTAAATTTCATCCTTGCCCCATGAGTTAGCTGTCTCAATCAAGGTGTTAATGACAGCGGTGCAGCCAACCATTTTTCTATTAATAATGTTATTTAGTAAGAGTGATACATAAGTGGATGTTGTCACACACACAAAGTAATAACAGTTGTGCAAGTTTTGGCATATCCATGCTTTGGATTCTCTAAAGAGTGCCCCCATGGATGTGCAATAAACTCAACCATCTAGGCATTAGACTAGGCATGCAATAGTGAGGAATTCCCCCATCCCAGGCAGATAGACAAGGTTGTATCATGACTGCCAGACTTCAGGCCTTCCAGTGAGAAGCAGGGGGTTCTGCTGAGGACAAGGCATAGGCAACTTTCTGTAGAGTAGAACGTTTAGGGCCTTATTTTGGGCCCTTCCAGCCAGAGGACCCAGCCCTGTCATCTTCTTCTGATGCAGAGTTCACAGCACAAATTCCATCTTCCCAGCCTCACAAAATTCTCAGGCTACAAAATCAGAAAAGGGCTGTTTAACCATACAATCAGCTCCTTCAGTATGGGCGGAGCTGACCACCCTACAGCTCTTGTCAGCCTTTAAGGCTTCCACTGGGTTTAGCGCCCCGCTGAGACAACATCTTCCTATTGTCCTAATAGGACAGAGTTTCAGCCAGCAAGACCCACTTGGAGATATCCAAGGTCATTCTGTCTTCCTGCCTTGATCTTGCTACCAGCTTGCCCTATGATCCTCAAGGAATCTTAGAACAGGACAGGTTGAAGCAGTGAGGAAAATGAAATTAAAAGGAAACATTGCTGTAAGGACATAATGGGGCCAGCAAAAGGAATGCAGTGGGTGGCCTGGCACTTCAGAAAAGCATAGCTTGGAACGGTGCATGCAAGAGAAAGGAACTATTGTCACAAGGTCTACGTTTGTCCTTAAAATGAACAATCATTAAAGTGAAATGTTTTGGTTAGCCTATGTTCATGATTAATTAAATCTTGCTATGACTTGTAAGTGTTAGGGAATTGTCGGGAAATAGTTATATTTTATTATGGGTTTTTTTCTGATGTTGATGTGAGCTGCTCTGAGCATAGTTTACCATAAACAAGTGACGTACAAATAAATGGAGGAGGAGAAATGAAGGACTGGGAAACTAGAGGGTGTTAGCAACAGGACTAAGGGATCTGATATGAAGGAACTGGACCATGTCAGAGTAGCAATGCAGGTAGTTTTCTTTTCGGGAGGTGGTTAGAAGTCTTGGGGAATAGCTACCTAGTAGGACATACCTTAGCAAAATGTTTAAATGCACAAAACTATTAAAATGCATAAGCACTGTTACCATGATCACACAAGTCTATGCAATGCACAGCTGAGATGATAAAACTGTTCTTGGCCTGCACTGCTTCTTACTACAGGAAGTGAGGTTGAAAAAAGCTCCCTGTATTTACAAAATTACAACATTAAGGAGAAGGAGGATGGCCTAGAACTCTTCTTCCTAGTATCTACCTTTTATGTGCAGTGATGTGTGTCATACACACCCACACCCACACCCACACCCCTGCACATAAAATGTAAATACCAGGAAGAAGAGTGGAAGCACCTTCGAAGCAGATTCACCACCCACTGACATCAGACACCCCCAGCTTGCACTATCTATCTATCTATCTATCTTATCCACACACAGAGATAGATATATGAGGAAACATCCAGTCGTGCAATCCCTCATTTGCAGTGTGACATGATACAAATCCAGAAACAGTTTCATCTCCTCTTTGTGGGTTCGAGCAGGCCTCGTTTCCTTGTACCTACTTATATGTACATGCATGCCTTCTCTTGTGTTTCATCTCATCATTTCAGAACAGCAGAAGTTGTGGGAGCCATTATATGTTCTGGGAAAGAGACCGGGCCGGAGTGACTTCAGCTACTGTTCCATTTCCTGGGTGAGTTGCATCCATGCAATTACAACAGGTGACCCTATAGCTGCCCCAGTGAAATTCTGACTTGTGAGTTTTACAAATGTTCCAATCAAATTTGACTGAAATCAACACATGATGCAACTTTGAAGTTTTCTGCTTGTACAAAGCGTCTAACACCAGCGATGTTTCAGGAACTGGGGGGTCCTGCTCATCTCTAGATTCTCCCAGGGTTTCCTGTTCAATGCACAATCATCCCAGATAAACATTTTAGGTGGGGGTTGGGGAAAACCTGTGAGGGGGAACTAGGAGGGAAATGGAGAGGCTATATTTTGATTTCAACCTTATCCTAATAGTTCTGCTCCAATGTAGAGGCCAAGCCAGATTCTCCTCTACATTACACTCATGTGAATCCAATGAAAAATGCCACTTGCAACTACATCAGAAGCCCTGGATTCGGCACAACTATCAAGAGAACACAGACAACTGAAAGCAAGAACGACAGGAATTCAACAAAATTCAGCTGCTTCTCTGACAACAGCTGAAAACACCCTGACAGCACACTCGTGGTAAGCAGGCAAGGGTCACCTTATGTCTGATACAGCATTTGATTTAGAAGACACTGAAAATATAAAATTGTCTTTTAAAGGGAAAAAATATGTCAGAAGATACGTGCAGGAAACACGGCTGCTGCGTGGTTCTTTGCCACAAGTTATCAAAGTATTCTGAGAAACAATCCCTTGAAGCAGAGAGGGGATGCCATGGCCAATCCATCAGTGGAAGAATATACAAAAAATGTGAGCAAGGACTTCTGGCATAGCAACTGAGACCCAGTACACACGTATTGGAATTGCCTAAAGGTGTTTTGATGCATGGGGGGGGGGGGGGCGGGCAATGAAGACATTTCAGTGGGGCATTTAGATCTATTCAGGGTTTCAAAAATGAACATAAGAAGAGCCATAGGAAGAGCTATGCGGGATCTATCTAGGCCAGCATTCTGTTCATGACAGTGTCTTTCAGGAGCGTATATGGTAGTTGTTGTTTTGTAGATAATAGTTACCAGAATTATAGGTGATCCTAAAAAATAACACAAAGTGCCCATCTGCCCTCCCTAAATGTCAGCCCTGTTTGTGCAGGTTACTGATGATAGTAGGGAAAGGTACAATTTGGTACATGGCTGGCATCTGAATGGGACACTTCTTCCCCCTCCCTGCTAAGAAATGTGATCTACGTGCCTGTAAGAAAAGGACAGTCTGTAGCTGTTGAAGCTCGAGTCATACTGAGGGCCTTGCTAGACCTGGTGGAAAATCCGGGGGAGGGGAGGGGAGACCTCGCGTTATAAATAATGTGAGATCTCGCCCTTATTCACATGCGAGCTGCAATGAGCTCTAGAGGAGAGCTGTCACAGCCGCCATTTTTTCCCTTTAAAGCGGCAGCAGCAGCAGCGCAGGAGCCAGGAAAGCTAAGTGGGTTTTTTTTAAAAAAAAAAACTCCCCCCCCCATCCACGATCTTCCACCCTGGCCCCGTTCTCCTTCCACCCCATCCGCTATCTCCCCACCCTGGCCCCGTTCTCCTTCCCCCTTCTGCAATCTCCCTGCCCTGGCCCGATTCTCCTTCCACCACCACCCGTCCACGATCTCCCCGACCTGGCCCCGTTCTCCTTCCCCCCCATCTGCAATCTCCCCACCCCGGCCCTGTTCTCCTTCCCCCCCATCCACGATCTCCCGGCCCTGGCCCCGTTCTCCTTCCCCCCATCCACAATCTCCCGGCCCTGGCCCCGTTCTCCTTCCCCCCCGTCCGCAATCTCCCGGCCCTGGCCCCGTTCTCCTTCCCCCCCGTCCGCAATCTCCCCACCCTGGACCCGTTCTCCTCCCCCATCCGCCATGTCCGATGTCCCCCCTGCCTGATCGCCCCCCCCACCCGCCATGCCCGCCTGATCACCTGCCCGCCATGTCCGATGCCCCCTCCAGCCCCCCCCGGCCACGATCCCCCCACCCTGGCTCTGCTCTTCCTCCCCATCTCTCCCACCAGGTCCGTTCTTCCCCCCCCCGCCCCCATCTCCCCCCCCCCCGTGATTCCCCCCCCAGCCCAATGTTCACAGCACTCCTATGGAGCGCTGTGCCCAGTGTGCAGCTTCTCCCAGCTACTCGCGAGTAAGCTGCGTAGCCAGGAAAAGCTACGGAATCAGCTAGACCTTCCACCGCCCCTGGCTCAGCCTGGGGCTGCGGAAATACCGGGCCACAACCGGCGCCGGTTATCCCGGGCCAAGGGAGAGTTTAGCCCGGGCTGACCCCAGGATCCCCTGTGCGTCATCTGGACGCACAGAGGTGAGCCCAGGTATCAGCCCGGGCTAAACCTTCGTCTAGCAGCGGCCTGAGAATCAAAGAGAGTTAGGTTTGAATACTGGAGCATCTCAGGATCTGATGTGGGAGGCAGTAGACTTTAGGGTGTCTGTTGGGAGTGTGAAGCTGTGTCCCTCCACCTGTGTTCAACCTGTATATTTGTAAATAAATGCAAATAATATGAAACATGAATAAACCTCTAGTGGCCTGATTTCAAAAGATGTTTAGGTATGCATTGGGAATTCTGGGCTCTCATCTATAAGCCAAAGTGTTATTTTGTTGGTAGTGGTGGTAAAGTGGTGTTGACATGAGCATCAGACCAAAAGGAAGGGAAACAGATCAAGGAATGGTGACAGAGAACATTCAGTCTTATGTAACCACAGTAACTGAATTGGGCAAATAAATAGCTGTCTGTTAACCCAGCAACCATCTAAGAAGATTGACATATGGCTAGCTTGTTCCCAGAGTGATCATTAAACTTCTGAAATGGGGAGCTTTTCCCTACTTTTTTATTTTACATTTTCATGACCCTGCCAGCTTAACAGCTAAAAGGGTGCTAGGAGCTGTAGGGTATTTTTTTTCCCCTAAATATATCATATCCTTGCACTTTAAAACACCAGTTTTGTTGGAAATGTAAAATAAAAACAAAGAAATGGGGAAAAGCCAGCCTCCCCATTTTCATATAACAGAGATGTCGTTTTAGGTTCCTGTGCTGTCTTTCCATATATTCCTAATGCCAGTAGGGTTTTACTTAATATAATCCTGAACCTCCCAGATATACAGGTAGTGGGTTTCATAAACTGGAGAAGATTTTCTCCTTGAGCTCAGCTCTTTTATTTCAAATTTCACTCAAAGCTGGTTTCACAAACAGCTCAATTTCATCAGCATTTGATCATCCAATTCTTGATAACTTGCCACCAAATATTTGAATTGACGCCACTGAAAAGCAGAACATTGTATTTGAAGTGATGTGCCAGGATATGAACAATCTGTCTGTGGCGTTTGAGCTGTGACGGCTCATGCTGCTGTCATGAAGAGATGAACATATACAGATGCACCATATCTATAGTTCAAAGCATTCTTACCCAGTCATGTGACCTTGTCACATAAAATCATATAATCCTTCCCCCCACCCCCTGTTTGGGGTGAATGGGCTCCTGAGGTCTGAATGAAGAAAAGTTACCAAGAGAAATGTACAAAGGCTGAAGAATTGGCAGGAGGGGGGGGGACCCAGGTTTGTGTACATTTAAAGCTAAGTGTGAAATATGAACAACTGAGTTTGGGGGGAAATACCAGATAAGAAAAGCCCCAAACTCAATAATTCAGGAATGTTGCTAACAGGTGGAATGAAAATTTCTAAGGGAAAGGTGATGTCCTTCAACATCAGAAAGATGGGTTTCCAAAAGAAACAGGATGAGCCCAAATAAAGTAAAAACAAAACACACAAGTCAAAGAACATATTTGTCCACATTGTGCAAGGAATAAATAGGGTTACACCAAAATCAGCAGAACTCTGAGGAAGACAGAATCCCAGAGAAGCAGCTACCATGCAAGCCCCCCCTCCTGCTTCTGAATATACAACCTGAGTTGGCCACCAGGCTCTGTTGTTCCAGCAGTGGTAACTATTTCAGGCCTTAGCTAGACCTAAGGTTTATCCCGGGGTCGTCCCTGCCTGTTCCCGGGATCCCCTGTGTATCATTTAGATGCACAAGGATGACCCCGGCACGATCCCAGGATAAACCTTAGGTCTAGCTAAGGCCTCAGTGAATGTGTCAAGTGTGAATGGAGTGAAACTAATTGCATTTTATCTAAAATAAAGGTGTTCTAAACATTGCATTCATGTTTTTTAGTCTGGGTTTGTAATCTTACTCCATGATCCCAGTTTTTCGTAATAACATAATAGAGAAATGCTGTCCATTTTACTAGCAACTGAGAAATATAAATGACAATAGCTTACCTTGCACAAGCAACAGAATAGTCACATGGCATGTGTATGGCTCAAGGTAGGGTGACCATATGAAAAGGAGGACAGGGCTCCTATATCTTTAACAGTTGTAGAGAAAAGGGATTTTTAGCAGGTGTCATTTGTATGCATGCAGCACCTGGTGAAATTCCCTCTTCATTGCAATAGTTAAAGCTGCAGGTGCCCTCCTCTCTTTTGTATCTGGTCAAGAAGGCCAGACTTCTGCAGCTTTAACTGTTATGATGAAGACAGAATTTCAACAGGTGCTACATGTATTCAAAATGACACTTGCTGAAATTCCCTTTTCTATAAAACTTTAAAGATACAGGAGCCCTGTCCTCCTTTTCATATGGTCACCCTACTGAAGGTAAAAAAAAGTTTGTTATGTCAACAACTCATCATGGCTTCAGACAAATCTAACGCAGGTTGAACTGCTGTGGAGGCCACCCAATTTGACTCAGGTTCAAATCAGAGCCTCACTTTGGAAATCCAAAGCTTCCAAAGCCTCTCCCTTGAATATCATTAGGACATAAACACAAGGCTATAACCATTTTGATTGTTGATAGATTTGAATGGCATTTGCAGGTGGCCCCTTCTGAGTGGATGAAGCCTGCCAAATTTCAGACATGTAGGTGCAGAGGATGTTACACAAGTAGATGCTGTACAATCATGCAGGCATGTTTTCCACTTCTGAGGGGATAAAGCCTGTCAAATATCAGACAGGTAAGTCCAAGAGCAGCCTTTATTTTTTTAAAAAAATATTCATTCATATACCTGTGATTTTGAATCACAATGTCTATGAAAATGCCATACATCATAGAGGTGCTCCTAGGGAAGAAACTTGAAAAATTACAGGAGAAGTTTTTATGTTATGTGTCTTTAAAGTTGATTGGGGGCGAGGCTAGAAAGGGATTCACTCCCCCTCCTCATGTTCTTTTGGGCAATCTTTCTATCTAACCTCTCGCTTGGATTACTGCAATGCGTTATATGTGGGGCTGCCTTTGAAAACGGTCTGGAAGCTTCAGCTGGTACAAAACAGGGCAGCCCGTTTACTAACAGGGACTGGCTGGCGAGATCACATTACGCCAGTACTTTTCAAGCTTCATTGGCTGCCAGTCCAGGTCCGGGCCCGATTCAAAGTGCTGGTATTGACATTTAAAGCCCTAAACGGTTTGGGGCCAGGTTATTTGAAGGAACGCCTCCTCCCATATGTACCTGCCCGGACCTTAAGATCATCTACAGGTGCCCTTCTCCGTGAGCCCCTGCCAAAGGAAGTGAGGCAGGTGGCTACTAGGAGGAGGGCTTTCTCCGCTGTGGCACCCCGGTTGTGGAATGAGCTCCCCAGAGAGGTCCGCCTGGCGCCTACACTGTACTGCTTTCATCGCCAGCTGAAGACCTTTTTATTCTCTCAATATTTTAACACTTAATTTTAACTTAAATTTAAATCTTACCGTTTTAACTCTGTATTTGAATCTTATATCAATTTTGCTGTGTGGTTTTATCCTGGTTGTGCTTTTTATACTGTATTTTATTTTATTTATTTATTTATTTATTTAAGTATTTTTATGCTGCCGTTCAGCCAAAAAAGGCTCTCATGGTGGCTTACAAAAGTATTTCTTGACAGTCCCTGCCCACAGGCTTACAATATAAAAGACATGACACAAAAGGAAAGGGGATTGGGAGGGAGGAGGAGGAGGGGGAAAAGGAAAGCAAATTCAGGCACTACAATCTTAGTTGGAAAGTTCAGCAGTTACAGGGGACAGCAGGAGGGAGGGGGCTCTCAGCTGGAGCTGGACCCAGGCACGGTGGAGAGATGCCTGGCTGCTGCTTCCTCCCTCACTGGTGGGCTCTGCAGTGACAGTTGGTAGCAGGAGGGAGGGGGCTCTCAGCTGGAGCTGGACCCAGGCACGGTGGACAGGTGCCTGGCTGCTGCTTCCTCCCTCATGGTGGGCTCTGCAGTGACAGTTGGTAGCAGGAGGGAGGGGGCTCTCAGCTGGAGCTGGACCCAGGCACGGTGGACAGGTGCCTGGCTGCTGCTTCCTCCCTCATGGTGGCCTCTGCAGTGACAGTTGGTAGGAGGAGGGAGGGGGCTCCCAGCTGGAGCTGGACCGAGGCAAGGTGGAGAAATGCCTGGCTGCTGCTTCCTCCCTCACTGGTGGCCTCTGCAGTGACAGTTGGTAGGAGGAGGGAGGGGGCTCCCAGCTGGAGCTGGACCGAGGCAAGGTGGAGAAATGCCTGGCTGCTGCTTCCTCCCTCATGGTGGCCTCTGCAGTGACAGTTGGTAGGAGGAGGGAGGGGGCTCCCAGCTGGAGCTGGACCGAGGCAAGGTGGAGAAATGCCTGGCTGCTGCTTCCTCCCTCACTGGTGGCCTCTGCAGTGACAGTTGGTAGGAGGAGGGAGGGGGCTCCCAGCTGGAGCTGGACCGAGGCAAGGTGGAGAAATGCCTGGCTGCTGCTTCCTCCCTCATGGTGGCCTCTGCAGTGACAGTTGGTAGGAGGAGGGAGGGGGCTCCCAGCTGGAGCTGGACCCAGGCACGGTGGAGAAATGCCTGGCTGCTGCTTCCTCCCTCACTGGTGGCCTCTGCAGTGACAGTTGGTAGGAGGAGGGAGGGGGCTCCCAGCTGGAGCTGGACCGAGGCAAGGTGGAGAAATGCCTGGCTGCTGCTTCCTCCCTCATGGTGGCCTCTGCAGTGACAGTTGGTAGGAGGAGGGAGGGGGCTCCCAGCTGGAGCTGGACCCAGGCACGGTGGAGAAATGCCTGGCTGCTGCTTCCTCCCTCACTGGTGGCCTCTGCAGTGACAGTTAGTAGCAGGAGGGAGGGGGCTCTCAGCTGGAGCTGGACCGAGGCAAGGTGGAGAAATGCCTGGCTGCTGCTTCCTCCCTCATGGTGGCCTCTGCAGTGACAGTTGGTAGGAGGAGGGAGGGGGCTCCCAGCTGGAGCTGGACCGAGGCAAGGTGGAGAAATGCCTGGCTGCTGCTTCCTCCCTCACTGGTGGCCTCTGCAGTGACAGTTGGTAGGAGGAGGGAGGGGGCTCCCAGCTGGAGCTGGACCGAGGCAAGGTGGAGAAATGCCTGGCTGCTGCTTCCTCCCTCATGGTGGCCTCTGCAGTGACAGTTGGTAGGAGGAGGGAGGGGGCTCCCAGCTGGAGCTGGACCGAGGCAAGGTGGAGAAATGCCTGGCTGCTGCTTCCTCCCTCATGGTGGCCTCTGCAGTGACAGTTGGTAGGAGGAGGGAGGGGGCTCCCAGCTGGAGCTGGACCCAGGCACGGTGGAGAAATGCCTGGCTGCTGCTTCCTCCCTCACTGGTGGCCTCTGCAGTGACAGTTAGTAGCAGGAGGGAGGGGGCTCTCAGCTGGAGCTGGACCGAGGCAAGGTGGAGAAATGCCTGGCTGCTGCTTCCTCCCTCATGGTGGCCTCTGCAGTGACAGTTGGTAGGAGGAGGGAGGGGGCTCCCAGCTGGAGCTGGACCGAGGCAAGGTGGAGAAATGCCTGGCTGCTGCTTCCTCCCTCATGGTGGCCTCTGCAGTGACAGTTGGTAGGAGGAGGGAGGGGGCTCCCAGCTGGAGCTGGACCCAGGCACGGTGGAGAAATGCCTGGCTGCTGCTTCCTCCCTCACTGGTGGCCTCTGCAGTGACAGTTAGTAGCAGGAGGGAGGGGGCTCTCAGCTGGAGCTGGACCGAGGCAAGGTGGAGAAATGCCTGGCTGCTGCTTCCTCCCTCATGGTGGGCTCTGCAGTGACAGTTGGTAGCAGGAGGGAGGGGGCTCTCAGCTGGAGCTGGACCCAGGCACGGTGGAGAAATGCCTGGCTGCTGCTTCCTCCCTCATGGTGGGCTCTGCAGTGACAGTTGGTAGCAGGAGGGAGGGGGCTCTCAGCTGGAGCTGGACCCAGGCACGGTGGACAGGTGCCTGGCTGCTGCTTCCTCCCTCATGGTGGCCTCTGCAGTGACAGTTGGTAGGAGGAGGGAGGGGGCTCTCAGCTGGAGCTGGACCCAGGCACGGTGGAGAAATGCCTGGCTGCTGCTTCCTCCCTCACTGGTGGCCTCTGCAGTGACAGTTAGTAGCAGGAGGGAGGGGGCTCCCAGCTGGAGCTGGACCGAGGCAAGGTGGAGAAATGCCTGGCTGCTGCTTCCTCCCTCACTGGTGGCCTCTGCCAATTATTTTGTAATTGTGCTTTTAACCTGTTGGTTGTTTTATTGTGGTTTTAATTTTTGTGAACCGCCCAGAGAGCTTCAGCTATTGGGCGGTATAAAAATGTAATAAATAAATAAATAAATAAATAAAATATCTACACCATAGAGGTAGTTGTAAGTAAGTAACCTGTAACATTTCAGAAGGATAGGTGCTGCAGCCATGGAGTTAAGATGAATGAAATATAGTTTGGGGCACTTTATATGCATTTAATAGTGCTTCTGCACACTATATTTACAGAACACAGTGTATATGTGTAGGGATAATGGTTATAAGTATACTTTGTGAGTGAAAAACTTAAGGTGAAATGAATTGTTGTGAAATTTTCTTCTGTAAATGTTTGTATTGAATATTCACTAATTATTCATCACATATTTGAATATGCATTAGATCTTTTTCATTAGTAGTGAACATTACTATTAGTATTTTTCATTAGTATTTTCATTAGTATTGAACATAGAATGATATTTATTTCATTCTTTATTTGACATTGATATTTGGTATCTCACTGTTTAGTGGCTGGAATATAATTATATGTAGTATTTGACTGTAGTTGGTTGTTCAGATTCAATCTGTGATATTATCTTATAGATGATATGCAACTCAGAAAAAATGCTGAGTTTTGAATTGTTATTACTCATTCATTTAATTTAACAACCCTTAAAAAGTGATTTTAAAAAATCTGTAGTTCAGATTTAAAATCAAAGGGGTCAGCATTTTGAAATTTTGAATTCCAAATGTAAGTTTCAATTTTTGAGACAAGTGTTTAAAATCCAGTATTTGAAATTTGAACATTTATCATGTTTTACTTTGTTTGTATTGGACCCCCAGTGTCTGGGGCTGTATTGGGAGCAATCACATTGCTTTGAACTTATTTAGTATGAATATTGGGCTAGGAGCCATAATTTAGGTAAAGTTAAATTGAAATTTAGATTGAAAGTAATGAAATGACTCAGGGTTCATCTACACCAAGCAGGATATTCCACTACGAAAGCGGTATGAAAGCGGTATATAAAAGGCAGGAGCCACACTACTGCTTTATAGTGATACTGAAGTGCACTGCAGGATCTACACTACTGCCTTACAGTGGTAATGAAGTGCACTGACAACTGTTGGGGCCCATGACACATCTACACCAAGCAGGATGTAACACTATGAAAGTGGTATGAAAGCAGTATATGGTATGTGTCAAAGGGCCCCAACAGTTGTCAGTGCACTTCAATACCACTATAAAGCAGTAGTGTGGCTCCTGCATTTTATACACTGCTTTCCTACCACGCTCATAGTGGAGTATCTGCTTGGTGTAGATGAACCTTCAGTCAAGACTAACCTAAGTTCCACTGTTTCCAGTAACCTTAGCTGGGTTCAGGCCCAAACCTGTACCCCACTTATATCATATTCTCACACTAATTCCCTTGGTATAGCCATTTTAAAGGAGATTAATGGATAAGTAATTATTCCTTGCCCATAAATAAACGTGTTAATTAGAAAACTTCTATGGAAGTATAATCTAACTGTTTCATTTGACATTTTCATGATTTAAAATTAGGATGTTCCACGCACAGATTGATTTCTTCACTTCCTTCTGCCCACATTATGTACGTAAATAGAGAATAAAACACCTTTATAAAATGAACATTGCACATCCTCTTCAAATCTGCTCACTTTGTATATATAGTTCAAGAAGATGTTCAGCTACAAAGGAAATGTTGGATACAATCCATCTGAAGTCAAGCACTTTTATGTCCCATCCATTTCAAGGGAGACAGAGTTCAGGTGAATTCCTCAACAGGGCTATTGTCACAACACATTGCTTCCCCCAGGGTTCCCACACTTGCTGATTCCTCCCAGCTTGGCTTAATGTCACCTTCGGCTTTCCCTTTAACGCTCCCCCCACCCGGCCAGATTTGCATCACATGATCTCTAAATTTGGCTGAGGAGGTTGTATATACATTTTCTTCTCTTGTGTCCAATCATTTGTTTTGGCAGATGTCTTTTTTTAAAAAAAAAAGCTGTTTAGTTAGGAAAACAGTATGTCCACCATTTATTCATTTTAAAATCAGAATAGTAATAAAATCCACCCAGCCAAAGTTAAGCATTTCTGAGCAGTGGTGCAGCTAGATAATTGCAGTCTTAATGATCTTGTTAGATGGCTATTTTTAATACTTTAGCTATGAGGCACACAGAGGAGGCTGGTGGCTCCGATGGCAGTGGGGCGGTGGATGGTTTCAGTCAGAACCAGTCAGAATTCTAAAGGAGCTATCCAAGGGGTTGTGCACATTGGTTCCACCCCCTACATCTCCGGGTGTATCCTTATCGGGGCTGCTGATCACAGAGTTCTACTTATGTCCAAACAACTGTGAGAAGAGCTTCCTGCTTCAACAATTCAATCTGAACTGAAAGGGTCTGCATGCCCAGAGCTGTAGGGGTGGGGCCAATATGCACCGCCCTATCTCTCTACCCATTCTAAGCCCTCACACATTCAGGCTAATAGAAGGCATTTATGGGGTGGGGATACTGACAGAAGGAGCAAGGATTAATTGCTGTGGGGAAGGTGTGAAAAGCAGCCAGGAAGGAACCTAATCCGTTGTCAGGAGTGGCAGATGTCAGAGGAGGTTTTAGAAAAGGACTGAAGAATTCCCACCTCCTTATGTTTGGGGTGTGCCCTGTATTTGAAAGGGCAACCCAAGACATTTTGCTGCCTGAGATAGAGCAGCAAATGGTGCCCCCCCTCCAAGTCAAGGCACGGTGCATCCAAGGCCAGCCCAGTTGTTTTGACACCTGAGGCAGAAATCCCACATTACAATAAATGAAATAAAGAACAGTTTTCTGCCCTTTTATGACACCCCGAATCAGCTGCCTGAGGTGGCTGCCTCATTCTGTCTAGTGCCAGAGCCGGCCCTTTATACTTGCCTCTCCATGGGAAATGGTATTGGATGGATATAGTTGTGAGGTGAAGTCAGTTTGTGGCAGGCCAGGGCATAGCTGAATCCCTGACAGTTCAGATATGAGCCCCTTTCAATTTCTGCAAGCAAATCACCTCAGGCTGTTTACCAACAAGTAATCCCCAATAGACGGAGGGTCAGATAAGGACTGCAATGACTTTTTAAAAAGCAAGTCTATCTTTTCATTGCTGTAAACAACTGTGGATTGAATATTTCATGCCACAAATTGCTTAAAAAGTAAATTAAACATTAAATATTTATTAATGCAGTGCAACCGCCTCACATTGGGAGGAATTTCATAGAAACCTGTCATAATAGGGAACCATGGACAAAGTGTGCATTTCACAGCTTGCAAAGGCTCTACCTACATTCTTCCAAACCGGCCAAAAAGCGTGTCTGGATGGTTTGTTCAGGACTGGTTAAACTTATTAGTTCCTAAGGACTAGGAGGAAGAGGAGGCATAACTGAGCTCAGGAAAAGCCCCTATTATAGACTCTTAGCACAATCCAGATAACAGGAACATCAGCCTGCAAGCAGATCTGGAGTCCCAAACGTAGTCAAAGTCAATTTATATGTAAACTACTTTTTCCACAATACATTGTGCTCAAAACGGTTCACAAAACAAGCAAATGCAATAGCCATCATTATAATACAGTATAATACAACAGACAAATACAACAACGGTTCATTTAAAACATATCTATATTTAAATTCAGCACGACAATGGAACCAATTACCTAGGGAGGTGGTGGCCTCTCTCACACTAGAGGCATTCAAGAGGCAGCTGGACAGCCATCTGTCAGGAATGCTTTAAGGTAGATTCCTGCAATGAGCAGGGGGTTGGACTCGATGGCCTTTTAGGCAGGGCCAGCGCTACCAGTAGGCCAATCAGGCAGCCGCCTAGGGCACAGACCTCAGAGGGGTGCAATAGCTCAGTAAACCCATAGTTAGCTCTTCTATTGCAATCGATGGGACTCCAGATTATGCCTAGATCTCTAATTTTCCCGTAGGCACATGCCGCCAATGGGTTACTGGAGGAGAGGCATGGCCGCAGGAGAGGGAGGCAGCGCGAGTTGGACTCCCTGCACATAGTTCGAGTTTGTGCGCATGTGTGTTTGTATGTGCGCATGTCTTTCTCTAGCTCTCTTTATGCATGCTGGGGACACTTCACCTGAAAAGTCAGTGTGGAGGGACTCTCCGCGCGGAGGATCAGATGCCGGCCGGCGGCACCATGAAAGGCTGCTGGGCATTGGGGCTGCTCACTCTGCTGACACTCGGCCACCAGCCATGGGGAGAGGAGGCGCGTCCTTTGGTTTCGTGCCTCCCCCTCAAGATCAGGCCCGGGGACTGTGGATTTGAGGATCGGCAAGCGTAGAATGGACTCCCTCCACGCAGCTGAGCTTAGGCAGAGAGTGGAGGCGAGGGAGGGGGAAAGGGGGTTTGGAAGAGAAGCATTTGCTATGCAACTGACTTGGGGGACTGCTGAAGATTTCAGTGGAGTTGCTGCAAGTTGAAGTGGAAGCAGTTTGGCACCTTTCCTCAGAGGCAGGGTGATTAGGGTTTCAGGTGGCTTGACTTCACCACACCCCTCCATTGAGAAGGATTTCACTTCTGGCTGGGAGTAACGTTCTCAAGTAAATTTTCCTCCCGAACCACTATGCCAGTTGCGGGATGCGCCTTCTTTTATGCTCCGCTCAACAGCTCCCATTAAGTGGCAGCAAGAAGGGTGGTGGGAAGCCATTTTGTAGTCATCATCCCCCGACCCTTCAAGGCGTTCCTTTAAAGATATCTCCCATTGATTTCGAACTTGGCATTGGGGGGGGGGGGGTACAAGTAGCTCACCTTTCCTAGGGCACAAAATAGTCTGGCGTATATTAGAAAAATGTCCAAACAAAATGTATATAATAAAGAGAATTGCACATCAAAATGCACACAAATTTTCAGGTGGAGTTTTTCTTTTTTTAAAAAAAAAAAGTTGCAAATTGATGGAGAAACGGGACAAAACAAACTAAAGTTTTGGGGAAAATGAGAAACTAAAGAAACCCTCAGGGCTGGTGCTACCATAGAGGCCACTCAGGTGACCGCCTAGAGTGCCAAGCTAAGAGGGGCGCCGGGCGCAGTGCAGCACTCACGCACGTTGGCTGTGAGCCAGCCCGGCCTGAGGATTCAGCTGGGCCTGGGCGGGCGAGATGGCGCCCCACGCCTGCCCAGCCATAGCAAAGCTAGGGACGCTGGGGTGGGGGTGGGACTGCTCCACGTTCAGACTTCCAGAATGCGCCCGGAAGAGAGAGAGAGAATGTATGGGTGAATGGAGTGTATGGGGTCTTTGAGTGAATGCATGTATTCATGTGTGTGTTTGTTTGGAGTGAGTGATGCTGAGTGTGTGTGCATGCGCGTGTGTGAGTTGGGGGGCATGATTTAGAGGTGATATTCCTATTAAATAATGCATTTTAGACCCATAGATGTTCCTTTCCAATTTGTTTGCTATAATTGGCATGATGTATTTCTTGCACTTTAAAATAAATTTAGCAGTTTCAAGTTTTGTGCTTCTTATTTTTTTCCAGGAAACATATGTTCTTAAAAATCAAAGTTGGTGTGTGTGTGTGTGTGTGTGTGTGTGTGTGTGTGTGTGTGTGTGAAAGTAGCTCACCTTGCCTAGGGCGCAAAATAGTCTGGCACCGGCCCTGGAAACCCTATATTTAAATATTAGACATAAATTAAAAATATATATTTCTTCTAGTTAATTCTAATGCAGAGAGCAATCCTATTTATTTATTTATTTATTTAAGGATTTTTATGCCGCCATTCAGCCAAAAAAGGCTCTCATGGTGGCTTACAAAAGTATTTCTTGACAGTCCCTGCCCACAGGCTTACAATCTAAAAGACATGACACAAAAGGAAAGGGGATTGGGAGGGAGGAGGAAATCCTATGACCCCTAGACAACATCTGGGGGGAGGGGTCATAGGATTTTTGGGGTTCCTGGATCCAAGGCCAGAGAAATCACTCTGACCTTGGAGCCAGGTAACCAAGCTTCCTGCGCCCTCCTCCTGCCCCTTGCAGGATGTGGAGAAAGTAGAAGTTTGGAGTGGAGGGAAAGGGGGCATGTTGGTGGACAGGAAGGGAAGATAACATCTTATGCTGTATCACCAGTCGTCGTCCCCTGGCCTCCTTCCCCGCCCTCCCGATGCCTCAACTAGACAGGCAAAAATTTGACATGCATCTCATTCTGCATTGGAAACTCATAACCCTCCAAATTCAGAGGGTTACAAGAATTGCGTATGGATCCCATAGGACAGTGGAACCAATTACCTAGGGAGGTTGTGGGTTCTCCCACACTAGAGGCATTCAAGGTGCAGCTGGGTTCCTGCCCTGAGCAGGGTGTTGGACTCAATGGCCTTATAGGCCCTTTCCAACTCTTCTATTCTATGATTCTATGATTCATAACAGCCACCTCTAGGTGAATTAGGCTAAGTGGTGGTGATTTGACCAGTGAGCTTCACAGGTATTCAGGGATGGGACCTGAAGTGCAGAAATCTAGCCACTACACCACATTGCCTCTCCATTGCAAGGGTGATTTAGAAATGGAGGGAGGGATTATTGACAGTGAAAGAAAAGGAAGATAAAGTATTCCATGAGATGAGCCAACCTATTCCAAATGTTTTAATGGGGTGGGGGAAATAAAGTTATACAAAAAGGACACACTGAGAGGGCAGCTGGCAAGCAGCCCATGCAATTAACTGCAGAACTGCTGTAGGTTCAAATATATGGTAGAAGTAGGGGAAAATCCCTGGGACTTGCTGGGCAGGAGTGTTTCTGGATATGGCCGTATATTTTAGTCCTGACTTGCTGATTATCTTCTCTGCCCAATGCTAAAGCATCACCAATAATGGAAGTCATTCCCCACCCCCTGCCCAATCCCTCTAAATAATGTGTGTTCCTCTTTTTCCCCTCTTTTCTGTTTGTTTGTTTGTTTGTTTGCTGCTTAAGCATGTGAATGAACCCGGTGGTCCGGCTTTGTCTCCTCATCTTCCCTCTGATTCACTTTTGAATGAATGTGTTTTGCAAATAAAAAAACCCCATCCTTCACAGAAAAGCAATCAGGCCTTTTAGCCATGCAGGAGGCGGTGGCCGGGGGGGGGGGGGGGCGCAGGGGTAGGGGGGGGGAGTGCATTACTCAGAATGCCACCACCGAGCCGCTTCCACAAATCCTCTGCTCCAGCATTGACAGTTCCCTTCTTTCCCCGACTGCTGTGACACGGCACGTTCTGTCAGCTTGCAGATTCCCAGAAGCTATTGTTCCACGAAACAATCGCTGCTGAAAATGGCAACCTGCATTTGGGCCAGTGGGAAGGAATCAATTGTGCAATAATAACGGAGAGAATATACCTTTCTGCCTCTCAATGACACTCAGTTTTAATCACTTTGTGCTTCAAATATAGCATAAGGATGTAAAAGACAGATTTCTCTTCTTGCTTCCTTGCTTTTTTTCAAAGCAAAGAATGTGATATTTTTAGCTGCTTTGGTTGGAAGGTGATTTTGCAAGACTAAGTGGGGGCTTGGTTCCAGTATCGAGTTAGGGCTCCATCCAAAATATAGAAACCTGGGAATAGCGTGGTCGCTTATGAATCACCCCAAAAGGGGGAACGCATCGCCAAACAAGAGGACACAGGTTTGCATGTAATTTGCATGTACTGGTACATATGTATAAATGCAAATCTAGAAATAATTATAATTTAAATAGAAAACAGTAGATCTCACTATAGGGCAGAAGACCTCCATGCCTGCTTGGTCAGTCTGCTTTCTAGGTACTAACTGTTGATGGATAGCCATTCTTATGGTTCTTTAAACCAGAATCTTTATGGCATCTTTAAACCAGAATTGGATGGGACAAGCCCTCAAACAGAAGTCACCTTCAAATAAAGAAGGTATTGTATCTTGTAACTATTTGTTTGAGTTCTGAGAAGTCTGTCCTTGGGAGGAACCAGTAGGAGAAGAGAAGCACATTGGAGGAAAACAAAGTACTGCAGTTACAGCTGTAAATGGAGCTGGAGATAATGAATAAAAGTGTTCTGTTAGAAATACTGGAATTTCTTTCTTATGGAGGAAGGGGCAGCCACAAAAAGAAGAGTCTTCTGGCAGCCTGTCAAATAGAGGACTGCCCTCTTTAAAAGTGGACACATGGCCAAAATAGATCAGAGTATTTGTCCATCTAGTGCAGTATTGTCTACTAGTCTTCCCCAACCCACAGTGCCCTCCAGATGTTTTGGACTACAAGTCCCATCACCCCAGCCATTGGCTATGCCAGCTGGGGTGAATGGCAGTTGTGGTTCAAAACATCAGGAGGGCACCAGTTGGGGGAAAGCTGGTCTTTTTAGAGAGTTAGTAACTCCAGGATCTCAGGGAGAGAAGGCTTCCCATTATCTGTTGCCCACCATTTAACTGGAGATGGTAGAAATAGGGTTATGGGAGAATTTTGTTGAGTTCACCTTTGGGTATGAACTGACCAAATTCTCACTTCCCAAATCAATATGTGGACCAGAACTCAGCTGTTCTTTCTCGTTGCCACTCCTCACATTTTTACAATGCAATTCTTCGAACAAAAAACATGCACAACCATGCTTAAAAGAAGTATAGGAGAAAGAAAAGAATCATAGAAAAGTAAGCTACTTGCAAAAAAAAAAAAAAGTATATTAGACAAAAGTCTGTACGAATGCATACATTAGGAGATATTTGTACAAATAAACATATGAATTCCCATACAGAATTTATAGAATATGACATGGAAATGGGATGGAACAAACTGAAGGATGGAAAAATGAAAAGTTGAGAGAAACTGAAATGGATAGACTTGCTCCTAGAATGAGGCTGATGGCATATGTCAGGATGGGGGAAGCTCCAGATGTTGCCAGACTACTACTCCCACTATCTCTGACTATTAGCTATGCTTGCTGGGGCTGATGGGAGTTGGAGTCCAACAACATCTGGACAACCACAGCTTCCCCACCCCTGGCTTAGCACATTCTTAGTTCTAAGTTCTTTGTTTCATCTGTGCTTCCTTCTCCAGCCTGGCTTTCTGCTGCTAGCTGGGCTCCAGGCATTTCTCCATCTCGTGACTGTTTCCTTGGGTACTTCTAAACTGCACGCAGTCTGTCCTGATCACCAGCAATCCATCTGGACATCTCAACACAACAAGATGTATGATCACACCACAGAAGAGGAACTATCTAAAAGAGGAACTTGGCAGGGCGGGGTTGTTTTCACCTCACCCACCACCCATTTTCCAGATGGGGAAGCTTGACTTTTTTACGAGGTAAAAGGAGAATTCCTTTTCCATGATCTGTGAGAAAAGGCTTACTTGGAGGTAGGGAGGTGTGGGATGGGGAAGGAAAAGGGTACCCCAGTTGGGGCCCTTGTGGGTGTCCCCACACCCCACCATGCAGGGGGATCCTGCTGGGACGTGGGTTTTTAAGATCCTTCCTCCCACCCATGCACCCACCCCATTTCTTCTGAGGAAACTGAGGTGCCAGGCATGCAGACAGGATGGAAGTGGGTGCGGGTAACCCCTCCCACCCTTCCCCAAGCCTGGCACCACAGAAGAAACAGGGTGCTTCGCTGCTCCCCAAAGGGATCTCTTTCTCCAACTTGCTTTTGAGAGCTGTTTTGACAGCTCTCAAGAGCAGCGTGCAGAGCCAGAGATTCCAAGGGGGAAGCAGTGCCACTATGCAGTGGGAGGACAGAGAAGGGGCAGGGCTGAGTGGGGAATGAGCTAGTTAATGCACAGTTAGTTAATAGTCAGCTGACGTTGGACTATTATCATGTCGTGTGGGGAGTACCCCCAAATAGTCAACCGTGGAGTTGACTATTAACACACAATTGGCTATCGTGTTGTCCAAACACAGCTGAGGGTCATAGACTCTAGCTGGCAGTGCTATGCTCTCCTTTGCCCTATAAATGAGCCTCCTTTCTTGCCTGTCTTCCATTCTGTACTTGAATCATTCTTGCACTGTTAGTCTCTCAAGCTCTGGTCTCTCTGAAGTCACCTCTTGTTCCTCTAGTCTCCACTCCCCCTACCTGCACTGAACATGCTCTGCTCTCCTTCAGATAATCTCTGGGGCATGGCCTTTACCTCCAGCCTCTATTTGGAAATTGGGAAAAACACGTGTGAGTAGAACTCTCTTATGGAATTGCTTCTCTTTCAGAATTATTGTTTGGGTGTTTTTTTTAAAAAAAGAAAAAGTTCTATTGGAAAATAGAAAAAGTTCTATTGGAAAATAATATTGCTGTAAAACTCAAGGTAGTAATTTGAAACTAGCTGAACCCCTAAGGCATTTTGGTATCTAGGAGACCAAAATGCCTTAGGCCTTCTCTAAGATCCTCTGTGATACCAAGGAATGCCAATTCTTCCAGAGCATCCATGAGTATGGGATGCAATTAAATCACAATTTCCACTTTTGCAGCTCTAAAAAGTTAAGAATAGTTTTCAGTCATAAAAATGTCAAGAAAATTGACCATTTTAGTATTTGCAAAGTATTTGTCTTTCCAAGGATTCAGAAAGTTGGTTTTCTTCTGTGAAACCATTGGCTGTTTCTTCCTTTAGCCTCAAAACATCTATCATTCCTTCTTTAATGGCCCATCACTTCCAAATGAGTCATGGTTCTTTCATAGCAACACTAAGCCAACTTTTAAAGACATATTTCATCTTTATTGTTTTTGACATTTTCATGTAATGTTTGAAACAAATTGGAAAGCGTGCAAAGTTAGAGTAGAAAAGAAGGTATGTGACCAGCATTGGTTATCCTGAATTGGTTGTGATAATGCCAGGATGAGGAATTGGTACCCTGGGGTGAAGCAGGCACTCACTTGCTGAAGGACCATTAAGGTTAGGGAATTATAAAATAAAACGCCAGCTTAAGACTAGAATTAAGGCTAACTCATCCTAGCTGAAGCTCCACAAACCCAAGGTATTGGAAGCTAAGGCTGACCCCTTGACGGACTTGTCCCATGATCAGTCATGATGTTGTGCAAGGTCACAATTTGTGCTTGCTTAGAATTTACCCTCCATGCACCCACACCTTGGTCTTTTAGGGCAAAATCTAGATGGGGAGGATGGAGTGGCTATAAAAAATGCCCTACATTTTCCTGGTGACACAGCTGAGCCTTACTGTATTGTTAGAGGAATCTTTCTGTGAGTTGATACATGCCTCTTTGAAAACTTTGCCCTAATGCCTGCAGTTTACATTAAAAGCTCCCTATCCCCCATGCTAGGATCCCAATCTATGTAGTAACATGTAGTCTGACCTTGTGAGGTCACATTCCATAACTAAAGAAATACACGTTGCACACAGAATTCACTAGATCCCCTTTGTAACAAAGAATTCCTCTGAACAAAAGTGGAATACTGCCAGCATTCTAGCTTCAAAATGAAACTAAGCATGCATAACATAACTTTGCCAACAATTGCTGTTATAGGCTTTAATGGGGCAGAAAAAGCTTAATGACTTTTGTACCACTGTTAGAACTTCACTAAACCAATGAAAGGTACATTTCTTCAATGAATGATGAATAATGTACATCATTAGTTGTCAACAAAAATTAGAAAGAAATATTAAAGAGGCACTTTAGTGAAGGTGAATTGCAAAACCACAAAATTCTAAAGCTTAACAATTTTACACACTGAGATAATGACCTGACATTTCGCTGTTATCATCTACCTGATAAATTCTACAATTGTGCAAAATCTCAAACTCATGTGATCCAAACTGCCACAGATACAGCAAAATTAAAAAGTGCTGAAAAGTGAGACATTTGTACTTTTTATTCCAATATGTGAATCAGCATATCATATAGTTCTTTCGCATTCTGGTGGTAGCTATTGATGTACTTTGCTGCAGCTTGTCAAGGAGGCGTGCCTATCAGTGTTTTGGTGAAATTCTGAGCGGTGGTTTAAAAGTTATTATCAGCAGAGATAAGAGTGAGGTAGTTTTGAAGTCTGAGTGAGTCATTCACACTGATTGACAGAGGGAAGAAAAGGAAAACGCTATGCTGGAATCCTGTGCAGTCTCGCTCAGAAGTAAGCTGTTCTGAACATATAGGGGCATATCAATTTATTGGTTCACATCTACTCAATTAATGACTTGTTTGCGTTTTGGTTTTCTTCATAACACTGTAATAATAAAATTCCTGCTGGTTTCAGAACAGCGTTAAGGCAATCTCATGTTGGCTCAAGCTCCACAAAGCAAGGAAATTGGAAGCTTTACAAATTCCTTAGAAAATCCACCCCACGGTCTCGATTTGAAAATATTCCCCATTCTAGGGGACGTCCAGTGGTTTACAGGGAATGAGCCCTAAGAAGGCAGAGCTGCAGAGGGCTTGAAGTTGTCCATCAACACTTAGCACCTGGACAGCAGACAGACTGAACAGGCAAATTGGTGACCAGGGCCACAGCTAGACCTAAGGTTTATCCTGGGATCATCCAGGGTTCGCCCCTGCCTGAGCACTGGATCCCCTGTGTGTCACCTAGATGAACAGGTTTGACCCCTGGACAATCCAGGGATAAACCTTAGGTCTAGCTATGGCCTTGGTCACAGTCTTTCCCACTATGGTGAGATATACGGTATTTCTATTTAAATTATCGTAATTATTTCCAAATTTGCATCTCTACATTAAAATAGCATATGCACATGCGTTTGTGAATTGTTGTCCTCTTTTGTCTCTTTTTCTGGTGATTCCTCTGTGGCAGCCCTGGAGACAAGAGCAGGCAAAGGGAGCATCAGGGGCTGCTACAACTGGACTGCCCTCCCCACCCGCCAGGGGATGAGAAGGGAAACAGGGCTATTCTACCAGCCCTGCTGAAAGTCTACTTAATTTTTTTCCTCTTCCCTCCCCATCCTCTTGTCCTTGTGTTCCATGTCTTTCTAGATTGTAAGTCTGCGGACAGGGACTAACTTCTTTTACTGATTGATTGCTAGAACCAGAGTACTTACAGTGTTTCAGCTACCGTGAGCGACAAACTATCATCTGTACCTAACAATTCAAAGCAAAGATGATAGTTTGTCGCTCACGGTAGCTGAAACACTGTAAGTACTCTGGTCTAGTACTCTGTTTTGGCTTTTGTAGAACAAAAATAATAACAACAATAAAAGTCACTGTAGAGCACTGGTATTTTTTACTTTTTATGTATTTCAGGTTATCCTTGACTTACTACTACAGGGGAGTGATGCATTTAATCCTTATCTTTGGGAATTCCCTAGTCAGTCCCCATTTTTGAAACTAGTTCCTAGAATGTGGAATAGCAGTGGTTGGTTATTTCAGCACTAATTAATACAATACTTTTATTAGTGCATTAAAATAATCACAAGAATTCCTTTATCTTTGTCCGGGACTCTCATATATATGTGTGTTTGTTTTCTTTTTTATATATTGTGTATTAATAGGCCATTGAAGAAGACTTCCAGTTGAAATGCATCTGGCCAAGACCTTCAAAGTTTATGGAGCACTTTTATATTGTATTTTTAACCTCTTATATATTGTACATTGTGAGTGCTCCTTATATACTTTATACATATATTTTAAAAATATATTTTTTGTATTTTACTGTAATACGAAAACTTTGCTATAAATTCATTATTACCTTAACTGTCTTGGTTTTTCAGCATATGGTGTTTGGTTAAGGTTAGCACCTGCTTTGTATGCGATTTCAGTCAGAACTAGCCAGAACTCTGAAGGAGCTGTCTAAGCTGTTGTAGCCAATTGGATAGCTCCTTTCAAGTTCTGGCTGCTTATGACTGAAACTCAGAATGGATTCACAGCACCACTGAAATCGGAGCCACCAGCCTCCACTGAAAACTATCCCAAAGATGTTAGTGGTTGCAATCCAGCCCAATTAAAATCAGTGGGCACTTTGTCATTGACAAGAGTGAAATGTGAATTGCACCCAGTGTGTTTTGCAATAGCCTTTATAGATGCAAGGCTTCAGGACACTTTTGTTCTTCTGTAAGAAACAACAAATGTAAATTTCCATCCATATATGTATTGATGAGATTTCTGTGCTCCAAATATAACAGTTAATCCTGTCCATCCCAGTTGAATAATTGTGCTCAGCAGTCAGTTTGTCGGATCCATTCTCTATCTGATAAGCTGCTCCAGTTCTCTAAGAAGAAGCATCTTGTGTCAAAAACCATTACAGGACAGCGCAGCGGAACATCCGACAGCCATAGCAATTGCTTTAGAGTCTCCAGATGCTTTTTCAGGAGAATCTCCCCAATGCCACTTGACATTTTTCTTAAGCAAGTTTACACTGAAGCCAGGGAAACCACTTCTAGAGCTGCATTTCCATTATCAAAACCCAGGAAGAGTGTTGATGGTGGCACCTCTAAGATGATCGGAGCTGTTTCTGGGATGAGTGATCACAAACTGGAGCCCACCTCATCACTTTATGCTCCTGACCAAGTGGGTGGTAGTTCATGAATCTTCTACCACCGCTAAATATGCTAGTGTTTAACCTGTCGGAAGACTCTTCACCATTTTAGAGGCCAAAGGAAGCTGGATAAATTAGGCAAGACCTTGCTGTAATGATCTAGAAATGGAAAGTATGTATTGAACCAGCAATCAGGCTCCAGTGTCCTGTGGAACCGGCTCTCTATTTCCACTACAAGCCTTACAACCTGAGCACAGGATTTTAGGGACACCGTCTAGGCTGCAGATACTGCCTGAGTATTCAGTCAGCTGACATAAAGGGTCAATCCCTATAAACGAAGTTCTATCAAGTCTGGCCTCAGAGCTTCCTCTAACGAACTCCTGTATGTGAGTTCACTCCAAAAGCTCAGGCCTTCTTTTCCAGTTCTCACAACTCCTTAAAATTTTCAGAGCCAGTGTGGTGTAGTGGTTAAAGTGTTGGAATGGGAATTGGGAGACCTGGGTTCAAGACCCCAGTCAGCCATGAAGCTCACTGGCTGGCTTTGGGCCACTCACTGAATTTAAGCCTAACCTACCTCAAAGGCTTGTTGTCAGGATATAATGGAGCGGAGGAGGACAATGTAAGCCACCTTGCCAGAGGGAAAAAGGTAGGATATACAAATTATTATTATTATTATTATTATTATTATTATTATTATTATTGTCTCTTGGCCTTTGGGTGGGGAGGTCAGTGAATTTCCCTTTAAACAGTACAGACAAGCCCCCTCACACTTACTGTAGGTAGATTTTTTCCCCCATAAGAACATAAGAAGAGCCATGCTTGATCAGACCAAAGGTCCATCTAGTCTAGCACTCTGTTCAAACAGTGGCTTGACCAGGAACTCATGAGCAGGACATGGGTGCAATAGCACCCTCCAGCAACTGGTGCACATAGGCTTACCACCTTTGATAATGGAGGTGGCACATAGCCATCAAGACTAGCAGCTGTCGATAGACTTTTCCTCCAGCAACTTATCCAACTCCCTTTTAAAGCCATCCAAATTAGTGGCCAACACTACATCTCGGGGTAGTGAATTCCATAATTTAACTATTATATCTTCATGTGCTTTATCATTAGAGTGAAGAGTGAATTCCTGTTTTGTCATCCCTCCTACCAGGTTTGCTCTGCAATTGATTAAATTGCAAAAGAGTCCCCAAGTGGCACCATTATTGCTGAGCAGTTAGAATTGCATACAGAATAAATACACAGCCCTTCCTTGTTCCTTTCTCCTAACAGGCTTGTGAGTTTGGCTCCACCTCATTGCCATAATGATATATCTTAAGACACAAATACAATCTGTTTTGAAAGAACAGAGTTAGATATAAAACTGCTGCACTGCCTCTGTGATTTGAGGGCTCTGGGAGAGGAGATGTGGAAAGAAGACCCATCCCATTGTTGAAGCTTTTGTGGAGATCTTGCCAAACTGCATCCTTGGTACAGATTGGCCAATTTTCCAATCTGTCCATTTCACTGCTCCCTCACCCACATCCTCATAACCTGTACAGGTTGTTCCAGCCTCTTTTCCATTTTTCATCTCTATAGAAACAAATGGATTTTTTCATACAGAACTCTTTCATTTGAATCCCCATTTCTTTTGATAACTAAAGTATAAGCTGATGAATAATAGAACTCATTCAGTTTTTTTTTATTATTATTATTTTTAAAAAAGAAGCAAATGCACAACCTTGGGCAAGTATACACTGCACAGGTAAAAGGGCTTTACTGATCACAAACCCAAATGCAAGTAAGTTCTATGCCTGAGCCAGTGAAAGCACTGGGAAGCACAAGCAGTGTTGTGGGTCAACACCAAGTAATCCACTACCAAACATGGACACCAGGGGCAACTGAAAGCTAACATGACCTTATTTTCATTGGTGCCTTTAGGGCTGGAGTGCCTGGCATGGGTACAGTGACTGTCAGCCTGGAGATGACCCAAATGGAGTCGCTCTGTCTTTAACAATACAATTCCTCTGATCGGATGGGGGGGGCGTTCAACCGGTTCTGGATGGGGTTGCACTCCCCCTGAAGGAGCAGGTTCGTAGCTTGGGGGTTCTCCTAGAACCATCTCTGTCACTTAAGGCTCCGGTGGCCTCGGTGGCACGGAGTGCTTTCTACCAACTCCAGTTGGTGGCCCAGCTATGCCCCTATCTGGACAGGGATAACCTAGCTTCAGTTGTCCATACTTTGGTAACTTCCAAATTAGATTACTGCAAAGCTTGTGCAAAATGCGGCGGCCAGATTGAAAGCTGGAACAGGGAGGTTTGAGCATATAACACCGATTCTGGTCTGCTTGCATTGGCTGCCTATATGTTTCCGAGCCCAATTCAAGGTGCTGGTTTTAACCTATGAAGCCCTACATGGCTTGGGACCGCAATACCTGATGGAACGCCTCTCCCAACATGAACCTACCCGTACACTGCGCTCAACATCTAAGGTCCTCCTCCGAGTGCCTACTCCGAGGGAAGCTCGGAGGATGGCAACAAGGGAGAGGGCCTTTTTGGTGGTGGCCCCCCAATTATGGAATGATCTCCCTGATGAGGCTCACCTGGCACCAACATTGTTATCTTTTCGACGCCAGGTCAAGACTTTTCTCTTCTCCCAGGCATTTTAACAGCATTTAACAATGTTAACTTTGTTTTTAATGGACCCCAGAGAGCTTCAGCTGTGGGGCGGTATATAAATGTAATAAATAAATAATTTTTAAAAAAAATACAGAAGAGGTTGGGGCATGCTCTGGCCCAAGGCTGCTTTTCCACCGAGCATCTTCATTTCTCCAGAGGTCCTCTAGGCCCCATGTGGGCCCTCATGTACTCTTAGGAAAACAAAATGCTGGGTGCAACTGTGGTGTTGCTCTGAAGGGTGCTCAACCCCTTCTGTAAGTTACACAAAAGAAAAAGAAAGAAAAGAAAAGAAAGTGCTGGTAGCCTGGCCACTACTGATAAGGGGGACAGAGCAAGCATGAGGGAAATGAGCAGAGAGGCAGGGCCAGGCAGGACAAATGGAGAGTGAGAGAGAGCATGGAGTGAGCAGTGAAGAGACAGTGCACTGGGGGAAGTGGAGCATTCAGGAATGGGGGCAGAAGACTTCCTGCCCAGGGTCTCCTGATCCCTGGCAGTGTCAATGCCCCTGTTCAGAAGACACATTAAACCATGGCTATAACCATGGTGGTTAAGCCAGAAAGCCAGGCTGTGTTCAGACGACACCTTAAATCATGGCTTTAACCATGGTGAATAAAGCAAAAAGGCATATTTACTGTGATTAAAGCTGTGGTTTAAGGTGTCCTCTGAACACAGCCTAGCTTTCTGGCTTAACCACCATGGTTAAAGCCATGGTTTAAGGTGTCTTCTGAATGGGCCCACTGTGTATATTGTCTCCTTAAGTAAGGTAGATTGATGTCACCAGATCAGGCCTAGTTTTTTCACACTTGCCAACCTAAAGGCTTGTTAAGAGAGAGCAAACATTGGCGTTTATATAGAAGCATCATCAGAACGAATGGAAACCAATTGAGACGTCCGTTTATTACCACAGGAACCTGTTACAAAGGAATACTTTCTCCACATTCACATTATTTTAAATCACAAAGTCTTTCTGGCCTGTATATAAAGAAACTTCTGCATTTTGGTAAATGATCAGAAATGAACCGAACAAAATTCTCGTCCGTCTGCATGGCCAAGTTTAATTGGTAAGCTGCTCCTAGCATGAGGAAGACCATGTTGTTCCTGCCTGCCATGTAGATATTAAAGATGAGAAGCCTGCCCCCCAAGAATAGGTGGCAACCTTAATTCAGTACCACAAATATGGTTTAAAATGTAGGGATTCAAATCCAAACTTTTAAGAGTGAAGCGCTCAAAGCCCTCAGCCTGGATAACCAAATCTAGTTTTGCATTCTCCCACATTCCTGTTTTGTTTTTAAATCACAAGTTCTTTCCATCCGATTTATGAAGAGATGTGTAGATTTTGATGACATTCTTAGCAAAATGAATGGAATTCTCATCCACGCCTACCTCAAAGGAGTGATGTCATAATGATGGGAGAAAAAATAGGACCAACCCTCCCATTAGGCAAGGTGAGGTGGTAGCCTCTGCTTTTGGATGTCATGAAAGGACACAGATTTGGGTCAGGACCAAGGTGTTCAAGGAAGAAAGGACTAAACATTTCCCTCCTGCTGGTTTTCCCTGTGGATTAAAAAAAAGAAAGAAAATGACTCGAATAGACTCTGCTCCTGGCACACCATGGTCCCAATCCAATTAAAGGATAAGTGGATTTATTGAGACATAAAAGCACAGCAGTGAACCTTTGGACTTCCAGAACTGTGAAATTCTGGAGAAGAAACCCAAAAAACCAAAAACAACCCAAACAAATCCAGCCTCACCACAAAGAATATGGTGGGCGGGGGCAACAAAGCATTGAAAGTGTTTTGAATACATCTCTTACTGGTGTGGACAGAAGGTTGGAGCACGAAGCAGCCATTTTCCCTGACAATGTGGGGAGTACTCATGAATTCCACTTGTACTTTACAGCAGAAGTCCAATGACTGATTGCCCTAGGTGCCGTCTGGAAGAGCCCTTATTCATCGACTTACAGAGTCAAATAGCTTTACAAAATGTCTCCATTTTATATTACTTTGCTATTTAGAATCTGGAGAAGGGTTGATGAATAACCCCCTGAAATATAGACAGGAAATAAAAAGAAAATGTGAGGATGAATGGCTTTTGGAAAAGATAATGAGTGAAGGAAGGCGATGTGTTGTGTATGGTCCACAATTATTCCATCGTCTTGAATGAGTCCAACAGTGTGAATGAACCCTGTTTATCATTTCATCCATCACATTTTCTTTGCATCAGCTTAATTGTGCAGCTTATTTATTTATCTGAAGTCATAAGATAACAGCTGAAAACAGAGTGAGAAACAAAATGGACGACTTTGAAATCTATCATTTTTAACGAATTTGAAAGTGCAAAGAAAACTTGACTTCCAAGCCGGTGGCAGGAAATATGACTCAATTATTCTTCCCACAGTGGGAGCTTTCCCAATTTTTGTCCTCTTTCACTTGCTGCCATGGCAGTTCAGAGATGAAGGAAGCAATTTGACGCAGGCCTTGCAAGAGACAACGGCAGTAGCCCAAGTGGCCTTTGAAACAATGTCACAAATTGTGATTTGGCTGGAGTTTGCCAGCATCTGCTTCAGAGCACTCCAGCAGACACTGCCAGCTGCAATTCTGCTGTGCAGCTGTTGGAGACTCCATTGATATAATTACTGGGCTGCTCTTACTATAAATGGGAAATTATGTATTTCCTTCTGTCACAGAATGCCTTCAAGGGCCATTCTTTTCTGGCCCATTCTAAGCAGAAGAGCCTTCAGAAGAGACTTGACTTCCCCACAGGAGTCAGCAGAAGATACTTTTTCACAGTTTGTTTCCTTTTGATACTTTATCTCTTTAAGGAAACCTTTAGGCTTTTGAACCTCTTTCAGCCCAAGGGCCTAATTCAGTTTTGGAGAAGCTCTCAGAGTGAGTCTCCCAAAGCATCCAATGGAAGTTGCCTTGTCATTAGATGAAAGTTGCTACTCTACCATTTCCACCCTAAACAAAATAAATGAAAATTGGTTCCTATTTCTCTCCTGCTTATTCCTACTGCAAATTCATTTTTTAAAAAGTGTAGATTACAGTTGTTTGAAATAATCAGGTATATTTCCTGCTTCATGTGCTGGTTCACACATGAATAGGACCAATGGAGGACTTCCACGTGTGAATAAAAGCATCACAAATTCAACACCACAAGTGGTGTTCAGAGGCCTACTCCTTCTGATATTGGAGGTAAGATGTAGCCATCATAAATAGCGGCCATTAAGAGCCTTATTCTCCATGAATTTGTCTAAACCCCCTTTAAAGCCATCCAAGATGGTGGCCATCACTACATCTTCTGGAAGCAAAGTCCATAGTATTACTATGCACTGTGTGAAAAAGTACTTCCATTTCTCTATCACTGAATGACCAACACTCCACTCCATTGAGTATTATACATGCACTCCAATCCATTAATATTTCACTCCTGCTCCAATGAAGACATTTTTCTTTTCTTTTTTTATCTCCCCTCCATTAGGAGTGGGGTTTTAAGGGAAAATAGATAATGGGGATGATTTAATTCTAGAGTGTGCAGGTCTCAGTCTGAATTAGGACTGCACGCAAAGAAAAATATCAGGCTCATCTATGCAATTAGCAGAATTTGTGATTTGGCCCTCAGAATGTCATGTGGCCCTCAGCCTCCTTTAATTCCTAAGCTAAAAGGCCCCAAGAATTGTAATCTTGGCTCACGGGGGAATTGCTAAGCTTAGTTTTGTATTATCTGGCAGAGGGTGTGTGGAGGGGAGGGGAGGGGTGAAGATCTGTGTACTGACAGAAGAAGTGCAAAAAGCAGGTATGATTCATGAGGCAGCTAATGTTGATGAACACGTACAGTATGACTCCTAGCTGTATTATATGGTGACAGCAAAGTCATTAATGAATCATGACAAACCTGCCAGGAACCCTGTACTGTAAATGAGCACGATGGTGGTGGGATGGGCATGGGGAGCTTGACAACAAGTTTGAGGCCATGCAAAGGCCTTAAATTCAGAATGAAGTATATTTCAAATGTGAGCCCTCCGGCCTGTAACAAGTACATTTCATTTGACCTTTTCTGCATCAGTCTCTTTACTTTAAACCCAAGCCGAGGCATAAATCTACTGTACAGGTATATGTCAAACAGCCGCTTTTAGTGTCTCATCTAGTTAAGGTTAAGCATCTACAGACTGCAAGCCCTGAGCTATTTAAGGTCAAAAGCATTTCACAGGAGACATACTAATTTAGTGCAGGCAAATTATATTTAAGCCTCTCCCCCCGCTCTCTCTTTCTGCCTGTGTCCATGTAAACAGATTCTGTACAGAAAATGGGAGCGCGTATTTAAAATGCTTTTAAAGGAAACACGCAAACACACACAGCCTTGGATGACCCTGCTGAAAATAAATGGCCAAGTCAAGTTTGGTTGATTCTGAAAATGGAAAATACATCCGGGTTTTGAAGATGATGTTTTGTGCATTTGAAACCTGTGCTGTTCCATAGGGCGGTGTCTCCAAATACAGCCAAAACTGAGGTTTTTTATGACAGGGTTTCTGGAGGATTACAAAGGCTCCATCATATGTCTATCTTCTGCCTCCTCCCCACCACCCCAGGTGTATGATAAGGTAATGCGGTAAGTAGTATGGGATCAAGTCCTGCTTTCTTCCTCTCCTCCTTTTGCATGTGCTGGTGTGTTTTCCCCCTTTTTTTAGTGGTAATTGTGATGTTTCCCCGTTGTGAGAGTAGAGCAACCTTCCCCAACCTGGTGCTCCCCAGACATGTTAGACTACAGCTCCTATAATTCCAAGCTAGCATAGCCCTTGGCCACTGGCCATGCTGACTGTGAATTAAAGAAGTTGCACTCCAACACATTTTGAGAACACCAGGGACTTGTCTATATACCCCATGGTGGCAGCGTAGTTGCGCCTCACTGTTTACATGATGCAGCCACCAACTGGCAACCACTGCAATTTTTCAATGTGTCATTTTACCGCAACTTTTAACATTGCTCAGATGTCAACATTGTTGTTTTATCATCTGCCAGAGGTGGCTTTGATTCAGATTAAGAGCTTAATCACACCAGCGTTATAGTCTGCTGTCACGGTGAATTGCATGCAAAGGACTTTGATAACGTCGACCATGTCCTGCTGTGATTGCAGTTATTAGCAACGTATTTTACTGCACAGAAAGTCCGGTTCTTCCGGTTATGTGAAAGCTCATGGAAGGGGGAGGGGAGATTTTCTGACAGGATGAATGGAGGGGGAGTTGTCCAGCTACCAACAACCAATAAACTGTAGGGGGAGGTACAAAGGGGATCAATGGGCAGAGGCAATGGTGAAAACAACAAGGTGAACCTCAGTGGGATAATAGCAATGCTACAGGAGAGGTGTAAAGAGGCTTGGGACATACAAGCACACAGGTGTAAGTTTGCAAGCTTTCATACGCTATGGAAACAAAGTGGGATAATTTGAGGGAAACCAGGACAAATACGTAGGTGTGATGCTCTAAGAGAGTGGACATAGTTAGGACCAGATCCCAGTGCAGTTTAGGCATGAGAATGCAGGGCAGAGGACAGAGGGTGGGCTTGACAAGCCTAGTATCAATCAATATGTTTATTGCTCAATCCACAGATCATTGCAACACATACAAACTTGACATTTTGCTATACTATACATGATAAAAATTACATATGGTTAAAAATTACAGAGCTATCAAAAAGTAACATGCATTACTAAAAGGATAGTAAGATAGGAGCACAGCGGACACACAGAAACCTTTAATTGCTACTCAATGACATTTCATTTATATCTCTGAATCTTTATAACAACACACACCGATAGTATCTAAAAACTTTGCTCTACATCTATTAGCTTTCACTGCAAATAGTGCAACCCTTTGTATCACATATGGGTTGGTTGAATATAATAAATAACACAGTTTTTCCTTAGCACCCCAGTATTTCACTTTCTTTAAAAAAAGGCTCTAAATAACTTTTCCTTATATCTATATATAAGGGGCAGTCAAATACATAGTGTGTTATGTCCTCTGGAACTGGCTCTCCACAAACACATAACCTGTCTTCTACTGGTATGCCGTGGAATCTCCTCTATTTCATCACAGTATCCATTTGTTCAAACCTTAAACGTGTAAGGGCTTTCCGGTGTTCCATTTTCATGGGTACTGATAGGTATTTCTCAAGTTGGTGTAGGTATTTTGTGCTAGCTAGCCATTTTGCTGTTCTTAAGGATGTGAGTGCTGTTATATCAGTTTGCACTCCTATGTCCAACACTCTTTGTTTAAAAATATTTCTGCTAGCTGTCAGTGTTGGATTGAGTGCCTGGTGAGAAAATCCAAAGTTTGGAAGGAGTTTGAAAAGTTTCTGCAGCCAAAAGTTCCCTTGCACAGTGGACCTTTGTTCCTCCAGACAAATCTTTGGGAGTCTCTCTTCAGTTAAGTTACTTACTCTACACCAGTGGTTTACCATCCTTGCATATATCAACCCAGAGATCTTTTCTGTACCCAATTCTGCTCTGGTTAAGTATGCTGGGGTGAACTTAGAGACCCCCAGGATCAGACGCAAGAAGCGACTTTGAACTCCTTCAATTTTTGAAAGGTTTGCAAAAACCCATATTTCTGCACCAAAAATTAGCGAAGGTATCACTTTTGCTTTGTAAATTTTTAAAATTGGGCATAATGTGCCTGGGTAACTGTAATTTAATTAACAGTCTATTTAGAGATTGTAAAGAGGCCACTGTTTTTAGTTCATTTTTCTTGATTTGTGACGCCCAAGCCTAGTAATGGCCTCCATGACCATATTAAAGTCCGAGGAATGAAAATAAGAGCAGTTATGGTGAATATCGCATAAATTCAATGAACTGTAGCAGTGTATCTGCACTGCTACAGACTTTCAAAGTTATGCAGAGTTGCCAGGAAGAAAAATGGTTTTTGCTGGTTTCAATCCCCTGACATTTGCTGCCCATTACCAACGTCTGACAATGGCATTGTGATTTTTCCTGGCTGGATATCCCATCCTCATTCCTGCCATAAAACTCTACCACTGCCGCTTCATTGCAGTGATGCTGCGGGGTTTTGGAGGAATGAGGAGGCAAAGCAGTGTTGTATAGACAGTCCCCAGGTTGGGGAAGGCTGGACTGGAATCACCAGCATCTGTTTCTCAGAAGAGCACTCTTTTCTGCTCTCCTTCCCAAAAGCTCTGGTACTTTTCCAGGTGTTCTAGCTTCTATTGTTCTAGTACCTAGTTCCTCCCTTTCCTTACAAAATGCTCCTCCTGATTGCACTGGAATTGTGCCTTCTGTTGGACCTGCATTCACTATTTATTTATTTCATAGTCAGTTTCAATGTCTAGGTTCTTTTTGTGCCAATGGGTTTTATCCAAGTTGACATTGATGCTATCCTAAATTACATTCCGGTACTAGCATAAGCAACTCTAGTGTAATGCCAATAGCATGAGCTGGCGTGACAGGTTTTCAATGGAAATCCTTTGCACCAGCTAAGGCTATCAGTGGTTGTGCTAGAAGTGGCTGATCCTAGTGCAACCTAAGTCCCAGTGGCAGCAGTGGTGGGAGGCAACCAAGGAGGGCAAGGAGAGAGGGGGAGGTGAGTCCGTTTAGTCCAATGGACTCACAGCTGGCCTTGCCCTGACTTTTCTGGGTGGGCAGGCAGAGCAGCCCAGCACCACCCCAAATCACCTCGAGGCACCTCGAGGTTTCAGTGCCGATCTGTTTTGGCTACGGGGTGCCTCGGGCCAACCCAGTAACACCTCAGATTCAGGCCAAGGCGGTGCACAGCCTTAATTACAATACTATCTTTGCAAAGCAAGGGTTGGCTTCCCATTAAGTCTTTGGGTAACCTACTTTAGTCTTGCGTTTCAGTCTATGCATTAAGCCCACATGGAGAGTGATGTGCTACTTTTTCACTTCCCTGAAGAAACATTTAATAGAAGCTTTTATGAATCTGTGTCATCATTGTGCTGACACTTATCCCTAATCATATCACATTTCTGGATGTGTTCTGGACCACAAAAGATACCTTTGTCCCCCAGTTAACATGCATTCACTAGCTGTGATGGAACAGAACTATCTTCTGTTTTTTGTATTTAGTTTGGTTTTAGGATATTATAGCCTTAATAAACTTTGAGTATGTGTGCTATTGTCAGGTTTCCTGATCCCTCAGACAAGCACACATTCTGGCAAGCTGACACGGGACATCTAAATCAGTGAGACTTCTTTATTGCAGGAAATCTCACTGCACAAGCTTAATAGTTACACACTTCAGAGATCATATGGCTGATGGTCAGTAGCTACAGGCTCCAAGAAATTCCAGGACAGTCAAAAGTTAATAACTACTACCATGATGAGATCCCCATCAACATGGTTTCCCTGTTGCCAACGGTCCTGAACACAAGGGAAGGTCAATCTATACATGACTTCCTCCAACGGGACTTTCTTATGCTGTTGCCTGAAAGCTGCCTGAGGTTTCTTGTTTTCCTTGTTAAAACAACACAACCGAGGGGGAAATTACACTGATTTCCTAGCAGCAGACCTGCATTTTTTTTAAAAAAATGCAAATGCATTTGGGACACTCTCCATTGTCCTTTCTTCAAAATGTCCATGAAAAAAAGAAGAAGAAAATTAAAACTCCATCCTGAGGTGAAGGGGACTGAGAAGGGAAGAGGGAGAATAGCAGCAGCACTAGTGAAATCAGGAAGAGCATCAAGGTTTTTACCACTCTGGCAAGGTGGCTCTCTAAAGGCCCACAATAAAACTGTCCTGTTGGGTTCGGACATCAGGGTGGCTTGTTTGTGAAAAACTACCCACACTGAATGGTCTGCACTGGGTTTGCACATCACAGTAAGCCACCCTGCAACCATCCACAATAACAACCCACTGCAAAGGCAACAGTAAAGCCACTGCCTCTTTTACAGGCTAGAAAAGTCCAGGAGGGGATTCATCATCACAGCCCTAAAAAAACAACAGTCCAAAGCGAAGTATAATCAGGATTTCAGCTTCCCTGGGATCTGTCCTGGGTACTGAAATCTTGTCTTCTAGATCTGATTCCTTACCCCTATTATCCTGTAGATGGCTTCCTTCTTCTTGCTCCTGACTGTCCTTTTCAGGGTAAAAGTAGAGAGGTACAAATGGCCCTTCTGTCATGCATTTAAAGAATGCAGCAGGAAGTTAAGGACTGCACAGGCTGGCTGGTAGGGGACATAGCCACACATCCCACAGCAGTGGGAAACCTTCCTAACTGTCCACACACTCAGCCAGAGGAGGAACGGGCTCTATGCATGTACTGGTGTGTGTGCAAAGAGCTCCTCCACAAGAGGGCGCACCTGGGCCAATCAGCCCTCCCCTATCACATGGAGGAGTTCTCTGCAAGTGCATCTCTTTCGTGTGCTGGCTGAATGGGTGGGTGATGGGGAAGCATTTATGCCACAGGCATCAGTGCCAGAGTGTGTGGCTGCAATGCACATCAGCAGTGGGGTGGGGCTAGCCCACATGACTATGCAGTGCTGTCTCACATGCTTTTAGTGCATAATCCTATGCATGTTTAGATGGAAATGAGTCCTACAATACTCAGCATTGCTAACATTCAATCGCAGCTTTTAAAGCTCAGCTAAAAACTTTTCTTTTTCCTAAAGCTTTTAAAACTTGATTTTGTTCTGACTTTATACTGTTAGTTTTACCCTACCCAGTGCCTGTTTACCCTACCCTGTGCCTGTTTGCATTCTCTTCCCCTCCTTATTGCTTTACTATGATTTTAGTAGAACGTAAGCCTATGCGGCAGGGTCTTGCTATTTACTGTTTTACTCTGTACAGCACCATGTACATTGATGGTGCTATATAAATAATAATAATAATAATAATAATAATAATAATAATAATAATAACAACAACATTCTGTCTAAACATGCATAGGGTTGTGCCCTTAGTGTGTTGAAGGAGGGGGTTCTGTGAACCTCGCCAGTATCCTCCATCAAACCTCCTTTTCCCAGGGAGGGTCACTGCCATGCTCCTGCTGGGGAAATCTTTCTCTGAAGAGGCACTAGAGCTCCCAGACAGACAATACCAAGGAGCCACCCATATCAGGAGATCTGGGGGAGCCTGGGCCCTCAGAGGCTATCACCATCCCTGCAGGAGGAGGGGAATTCCACCTCTGAGGCAGAGGCTGAGCAACCACCTAGACCTTGAGAGCATTGCTGCCTCAAGAAGCAGGCCAATAGGGCTGTTCTGAAAAGGAGGGCCATGATTACAAAGGAGTTCTTCTCGAGATCAAGTCCATCCTCCCGAGTAGAATTTTTGCCAGAGTGTCTGTAGCACATTGCAGCTGAGCCCTGGGTGGGCTCCGAATGCTCTGGCTATATAAGCCTTCAGTTCTAGTCTAGCCAGTTTCTGGAACAACACTGATCATCAGCTCCTGTGCCTTTCACCTTGCTTTCTGGACCTTGTCTTCTGATTGACCTTCTGTTGCTACTGCTTTTTGGACTACCATTTGACTCTGCTTCTGGACTGTGTATGGTAACTTACTGCTTGAATGTGCTTTGACCTTGGCTTGTACCTAAAGCACTCCTGCCTTTGCCGGATCCCGTTGCCTGCATTGTTGCCTTGCCTTTTGGGTCGCCCCATAATTTGCTCTAATGCTAAGTCTGATTCAGCCATAGTGGGACAGTTTGTTCCAGCCTCTGCCTCAGAATTGGAACTTCCCTCCTCCTTCAGGGATGATTAGCTGGACATCAGGGAAAACTTCCTGACAGAGCAGTATAACAATGGGACCAATGACCTAGGGAGGTCGTTGGCTCTCCCACACTAGAATGCAGCAGGACAGCCATTTGTCAGGTATGCTTTAGGGTGGATTCCTGCATTGAGCAGGGGGTTGGACTCAACTTTATAGGCCCCTTCCAACTCTACTATTCTATGATTCGGTGAGTAGCAGTGATCCCCTCTTGGGCCCAGGCTCTCCCAGATCTCTTGACATGGTTGGCTCCTTGGCATTGTCTGTCTCCGGATGCTGTAGTTTCTCCTCACAGGAAGATTCCTCTAACAGAAGCAGAACAGTCATAATCATCACCTCAAACAGTGTTGGTGAAATGAATGCCCGTCTTGTGATGGCAAACTCTGATCCACTCCTTGAAAGTCATAAATATATGAGTTTCTGGTGCCAAACAAATAAGCCAAGAGAAAGAAAATACAAAGCATAGAACTATTAATAATTCTATCTTATTCCGTTTTTAAAAAATTCTTCTGGGCTAAGTAGAACATTGTCAGTAGAGATGCATTATCAAGGTTAGAATTCAGTTCACAATTACTATTATTATTTTGAGCTGTTGAGTGGCTTTTAAGCGTATTATTTTTTTCTCTTTAAATGGTCCCAGTATGCAATTGCAAAGACTGTGCCTCTAAATAATTCATCTCTACCATTTTCTGAGGCCTTTCCATTTAGTTGCACTGAGGCTGCAGTCCTAAGCATGCCTACCAGGAAGCAAGCTCCATAAGAACATAAGAAGTGCCCTGAGGCTGGATCAGACCAAGGGTCCGTCTAGTCCAGCACTCTGTTCACACAGTGGCCAACCAGCCATCGGCCAGGGACCAACAAGGCAGGACATGGTGCAACAGCACCCTCCCACCCATGTTCTCCAGCAACTGGTGCACGCAGGCTAACTGGAGATAGCACACAACTATCAGGGCTAGTAGCCATGGATAGCCTTCGCCTCCAGGAATTTATCCAACTCCCTTTTAAAGCCATCCAAATTGGTGGCCATCACTACATCTTGTGGTAGTGAGTTCCATAATTTAACTATGTGCTGTGTGAAGAAGTCCTTCCTCTTATTTGTCCTGGATCTCCCACCAATCAGCTTCATGGGACCGCAGGTTCTAGTATTTTGGAAGAGGAAGAAAAATGTCTCCCTATCCACATTCTCCAGACAATGCATATTTTTGTACACCTCTATCATGTCTCCCCTTAGCCTCCTTTTTTCCAAGCTAAACAATCCCAGTTGATATAACCTTCCCTCATAGGGGAGATGTTCCAGCCTCTTAATCATTTTAGTTGCCCTTTTCTGCACTTTTTCCAGCTCTATAATATCCTTTTTTAGGTGTGGTGGCCAGAACTGTACATGGTATTCTAAGTGTGGTTGCAGCACTGCTTTGTATAAAGGCAGTAAGATACTGGTGAACATTTACTTCTAGAGAAGGCCTATTTACTCCTATTGAGGCATATTTATTTGTTGTGAAGCAAATCATTTCAATCAAACTCAAGGAGTTGGATCTAGGATCTTCCTTCCAAGAAAGGAAGGGGCCTTTGCCAAGACAAAGCATTCCATTCATGGAAGGACCATCTGCCTAATTTTGAGGACCCCTCCCCCCCATGCAAACGTGGTCTCCTCACTCTCTGAACAGCCTTTTTAGGGGGCTGGAGGGGCTGTCATGGGACGAAGGGGTGCGTGGAAGTCCACGTCTGCCACCACTGTTAACCCAGCATAAATTTGGAGCCAACCCAAGGAATATGAAGCTAAAATAGCAAACATGTTCATGCATCATTCTTGGAGTGCAAGTTAAGTAAATCAATGGATCACTATTGAGCACAGTGTCCCCTAATATGATGAGTGGAGCGGTTGCTGAAGGGGAAGCATAAGTTACAAGCAAGGCCGGTGCTACCATAGAGGCCACTCAGGCGGCCGCCTAGAGTGCCAAGCTAAGAGGGGCGCCGAGCACAGCGCAGCACTCACGCATGTTGGCTGTGAGCCAGCCCGGCCCGAGGATTCAGCTGGGCCTGGGTGGGCAAGATGGTGCACCGCACCCACCCAGCTGAAGCGAAGTCAGGGATACTGGGGTGGGGGTGCGGCGGCTCCACATTCGGACTTCCGGAACGTGCCCAGAAGAGAGAGAGAGAGAGAATGTATGGGTGAATGGGGTGCATGGGGTCTTTGAGTGAATGCATGTGTTCATGCATGTGTTTGTTTGGAATAAGTGATGCTAAGTGTGTGTGTGTGTGTGTGTGTGTGTGTGTGTGTGTGCGTGTGTGCGTGCACGTGTGTGAGTTGCGGGGAATGATTTGGAGGTGATATTCCTATTAAATAATGCATTTTAGACCCATAGACGTTCCTTTCCAATTTGTTTGCTATAATTGGCATGACATATTTCTTGCACTTTAAAATAATTTTAGCAGTTTCAAGTTTTGTGCTTCTTATTTTTTCCAGGAAACATATGTTCTTAAAAATCAAAGTTGGCATTTTTTGGGTGTGGGTGTGTGAAAGTAGCTCACCTTGCCTAGGACGCAAATAGTCTGGCACCGGCCCTGGTTACAAGGTCCACTTGTGAACAGAGAACATCGCTTTGTACAGAACCACACTGCATCGTTGGTGGGACTCCTGTCAGCAAGAGCCAGGCACCCAATGTGAAAAGTAGAAAGAGCAGATTTTGCACTCAGTGCAATGACATTCCCCAGGTGAAGTCCTTTGCTTTCCCCAATAGGAGTGAATGGCAACTGTAGAGATTCAGTAGTACTTTTAAAATCAGTGGTGCATCTAAAGAAAGGGCTGGTGAACTTGAGGTCCTCCATGTGTTTTACTACAACTCCCATATCCCTAGCTATTGGCCATGCTCTCTAGCGATGATGGGAGTTGGAGCCAAGCAACATCCTTTAAACACCTCCTGAAAACACATCTTTTCACACTGGCCTTCCCTGGGCTGTAACTGCTGCTGAATTTATTTTTGTTTTACATGGTGTTTTTAAACTTTTAAAGCTTTATATTATATTTTGATTTGTGTGTCTTTATGGTTTTTATGGTGAACTGCCATGAGAACCTCAGCTATTGGGCAGTATAAAAATGTAAAAAAACAAAAAAAAACCCATATACAGGACGACAGGTTGCCCAACCCTGATTTAAACCATTGCCATGCCTATGTTCTTTGTACAGATCCTATTCAGAATGGTAATCTCTAAAGGTTAAAAATAAAATACAATGACTAAATAATAGGGGTGTGCAAATTCGGCTGTCAGATTCAAATACTTGAATCTCAACAGCCATTTTATAACGTATCTGCCATTTTATGATGGATCTGCCAATTTAATGCAGAGTCCTAGGCCCCATACAGCCTAGGGATTTGCATTAAAATGGTGGATCTGTCATAAAAGGGCCGATCCATCATAAAATGGCTGTTGAACTTCGAGTAGTCGAATCCGACAGCCAGATTTGCACTCCCCTACTAAATAGGCGTTGCTATCTACATTAGGACAATGCTTTAAGCACTCCCCCTGCACACAAGCTGTGTTAGTCTGTTAATTCCTTAAAGGCCCTGAGTGATTTCCATCATGTTACGTGATTTCATTCATTTCCTTTTCCTGACTATTGCAGGGATTGCCATATTTTTTTTTCTACTACACCTCTGATCATGCTGGCTACAATGATCAAGCCTGGGCCCTGACAGACAGGGTCTTTGACTCCTAATTTATTGTTCTTCACCATGCCTCAAACTCAAGTGAGACCATGACAGTTCGCCCAGCACATGAAGACCCAAGGAGGACTTGCATTAATGAGCCCCATTCAAAAGAAGTTACAGACAGGTCAAAGTAAATTGCTCAAGGCATGAAACATTCAGCTCTTGACACATCTCTTCTAGGACTGAATCAAATGTAAACCACACCGTCTCCTACTAAATGTTCCCCACCTTCTTCACTGGATGGGCCACTGCTTTTAATCTGGCAAATTTGGGACAACCCAGCCGCTTACTGCATTAGTGGGTCAAAACAGGTAGGATGTTAAGGTGTATATATGATTGCTATAATAATGGATATATAAGTAAATATATCCCTGGTTTATGGACTGGTCAAACATTGTAGGTAGCATGGGCCCAGAGGGAGAATAAGGTAGGCTACCTTGGTGAACACCCTATGGAACCTGGAGGGTGAATGATTGCTGTCCATACCTATATTCTACTTCTCATTGCCACCCAGCTTGAGAGGATATGGAAATGGAACTTCCCTGGAGACTTTAGCCCATCAAATGCTACCACAAGGGGTGGAATAAAGCAGATAGGGATCCCTTGGCTCACTTTTAAGGTGAGCAGGGAGAGGCTCAGATCAGTAAGATGGATGATCTAGTGCATTGAGTCAGGGCACTGTTGCCCTAAATGAGACAACAGGGAGCTCTCCCAAGCCTTAGCTAGACCTAAGGTTTATCCCGGGATCATCCCAGAGTCATCCCTGTTCATGTAAATGACACACAGGGGATCCCGGGAGCAGGCAGTGACAACCCCGGGATGACCCTGGGATAAACCTTAGGTCTAGCTAAGACCCCAGTTGTCTCAAATTATAGGGTGCCCAAACAGGGGCTAAATACAGGCAGCAATGTTGGTGCTTGTTATTTAAAAACACAACACACACAACGTTTTGTGTCCCTTTCAGCCAATTACTGTCTCACGTCTTCAGAGGTGAGAGGCAATTACATCTTGCAAAGGTCGTTTTAATCTCATGCGAAGGTTAATTTGCTTTCTAGAGTTTTGTGTATTGAGGTTTTTGATTTGATTGTAAACCAAAATATGTATGCACTTCTATATTTGAGTGTTTACTACTGAGTACTATATTGTAGGTATCTTTGCAGGTCTAGCAGTTGCATTTCTGTGCCATGTCTTTCCTCCTTTTTTGTATTTCAGATTGGATCTCACAAAATACATGGCTTTTCTTTTTACAAAACAACTTAGCCTGACTGAAGTTTGTGTTTGAACCAGTGTGGTGTGGTGTCTAAAGTGTTGGACTGGGAGTCGGGAGATCCGGGTTCTAGTCCCCACTCAGCCATGGAAACCCACTGTGTGACTTTGGGCCAGTTACAGACTCTCAGCCCAACCTACCTCACAGGGTTGTTGTTGTGAGGATTAAATGGAGAAGAGGAGGATTATGTATGCCACCTTGGGTTCCTTGCAGGAAAAAAGAGAGGATATAAATGCAATAAATAAATAAATAAATAAATAAATAAATTTGAAGCATATTTGCTGTTGCTCTTGGCAGTATGTTTTCTGTTTGTGTTTTCTTTTTTTAAATATTTTTTTAAAAAAATGAATATTTGTAAAATTGCTCTCAGATCCTGGGGTCCTTGTGATGTCCCAGGCTAGAGCCAATCAATTCTATGCACTAGTGGCTTTTGCTGCAAACTTGCAGAACCTTTTTTCCCCTTACAAAGCTCATCCCTGATGAGGAAACATAGGTTTGAATTTAACACAGTGCAGGTGCTTCAAACACAGAATGAGTCCTCCACAAATGCTATATGTGTCTTCACTTTTACACCTTCATTGACCATCCTGCAATAATAATTAATATATCACTGCATACTTACAATTTTAATCTATACTCCTTTTACACTCTTTCCCTGAATAAATTACTTGGACAAGGCTAAGAAGTTCAGAAAGAAAAGCAGGTAATTATGATGTATTCATATCTCTGCTTGGGATTCTTGGTTAAGCCAATAAGGATCCTTCAAAAAAATCTAAATCCCTTTGTTATAACCATTATCTTTCCCATTCAATGTCAGGACTTTTTGCTGCTGCTGCTGCTGCTGCTGTTATAAACTTGATTAAGTCAACAGGGATCTAAAACTGAATGTCTGGAGTGCCATTTCTGATTTGACCGGGGGTGGGGTGGGATTTTCTGGTGAAAAGGATTGAGCAAAGTTTAAGGCCTGCCCTTGAAAAATATCCAAGATTTAATTTCAGGAAAGTAATATATTTTAAGAGCCTTTGTTGTGATTACATTTTTATACCTTGTAATAACTCTTAGACCTATAAGAACTACATCCATTTTCTGAACATGTGTCAGACACACACACACACCTTTTTTTAAAAAAAAATAAGCTAAGGGATTTGTTCCTTCCACAAGTGCATCTTGTACTTAAGCCCATTTAGTAATAGACAAAAACCGTGTAAAACATGTGTACTGGTTAGAGAGAGGAAATATCCTATCTGATTTGAAACGAAGGGGGTGTCTTCTGCACTCCCCACAATGGTGCTACTTCTGCATTTATTGTGCCTGCATGTGCAGAGGAAAATCTGGCCATACAAAGTTTAAATAGACGATGTTTCAGCTAGAACACCAGTTATTTTTAAATACTGGGCTTGCTTTGCTACTTTTGTTGCCTTTTTCCGTGTGGTGCATCTCTTGACTTCAATTACGTGGTGAACTGGTTCACTGCATGCGAAAAGGAGAGAAGGAGCGAGAACTGAGGAACAGCTGGCTTTGACAAAACAAGGAGCAAAGAGCAGCAAGTAATGGAACGACGTCGTTATTCTGAGGTAAATCTGTTGGCAGGTGTTGAGAACCTGCGGGGAAATGTTCATTTGGCAGGGCCAGGTGCCCTCAACTCACCTCAGTGCAAGACACTTAGTAATAGTCTTTCTCTGGTCAAAAATGAATCCAGTGGGCATGGGGGGAGGGCATGCAAGGGAAAGTTGGGGGGGGGAACAGAACATGAGCAGAAGGCTTGGGCTGAAATCTGGCTGAGTTGTAATAAAGCCCACTCTTTAGATCTATATCTCCAGTGAGGACTAGAGATATAACTGTCATCTCCCATAACCGAGATAAGACTAGCTCAGCTTTTGTTCAATCAGACCAAATGTACATTGTCCTGTATGGAGGTGGGCCATGTGTTTGACACTGTGCACAGTTCCAAGCAGGCATCCAAAGGAGGAGGAGGAGGAGGAGGAGAATTTATTGAGCCTTTGTGGGCCACCATACGAGGTTGCTTGACTATTTGTTAAACATGGAGAGCCACAAGCTGTGTGAGCCTGACCAAGGTCTGAAACACACTGTGCCACAGGCATTGTTTCTCCTTCCTCAGCGGCTTCCATTAGCTCTTCAACTTCTCCAATATTTATTTATTTATTTATTTTTCTATACCGCCCCATAGCCGAAGCTCTCTGGGCGGTTTACAAAAGTTTAAAACAGTAAACATTAAAAACAAATATACAAAGTTTAAAAACATAAAAAGCATAAAAACAACAGTATCCTTATAAAAACAGCTATTCTGGGGTCCATTATACCACTTGCACAAACATACAAGGACTTTCAACAGCCACCATAACTGTTTTTCCTAACACCTCCCAAATGGTGGTTCCAAATGTCTGTTTTGCATTCATACTTTATTTGCTTTAAGGTGTACACAAACCATCTTTGGTGTCCACCTGAAAGCAATTCTAACTTCCCAGGAGCTGCAAGTGGCTTTCGAACCATAATTTGTAGGGATGTGCTCCGCTCCAATTAGAATCGGAGAATCAGAAGCGAATTGGCCTGCTCCGCCCTGCCCAGAGGTGGAGTAGAAGTGAACCGTGGATCCTCAGAAGCAAGGCGAAGAGAAGCGCCCATAGGCGGAGCGCTTCTCTTTCCACGGAGTGCTCTGATCGCCATTTTGAAAAATTTCACCCATAGGATTGCATTGCGGAAAAGAAAAGGGGATAAGTGTGTTGTTTTTTAAGCTACCTTTCTGAAACTTCTTGTGCTTAGAGAGTTGTGGCTGGGGGTCATTTTGAGCTTACTCTCAGCTCTCTGCATGGTGCGGTTCGCTTGCTAGAATTTTTTTAAAAAACGGGTAAAAAACAGCGAGAGATTTACCTTTTTGAAGAGCTGAGGGGCAGAGTCAACTCCCGGTCATGATCACATGATCCCAAAGTTGGAGGAGGGGATAGGCAAAACAGGATACTTGGGATACTGGGAACTTCTCTTTCTTAGTCTGAACGGACTTTTCCCAGTGTTTTTTAAAACAGTAGCCCCACCAAATGCACAAACACAACCTGAAATCATATACTAAGCAAATAAATAACAGATAGGAAACACAGCACTGCTGCCCACCCTAACCTTGGTGAACAACTGAATAGATGTGGTGCAAGGGGATGAGGTCCCCTAGGGCATGTGGACGTGCCCTGTGCTGAAGCTAATGCCTGTCATGAGTTGAAGTAACAGGTAGCTTCTTAATGGCATAGAAGCAGCTAATGCCTTTCATGAGTTGAAGTGAAAGGTTGCTTCTTAATCCCCCTCCCCTTGGGCACGTCCACTTCCCTCTTACTGGTAAAAGACAGACATAGCCTTTTAAAAAAAAATATTCTTGTTGTTTATTCAGCAGCACTGCCGCTTTTAATTCCACCCCTCCTTTGTTTATTTATTTATTCCATTTTATATTTACACCTCATAGCCCAAGCTCTCCTGGCTTTTCCTCTTCAGTGAAGTGGTTCATTGTGGTTCAACTCCTTATTGTTGTTGTTATTATTATTATTGCTATTAATATTAATTAGTACTGCTATTATTGTTGTTGTTGTTTAATAATGGCTGTGATCACAGTGCAGTCAATCAACTCTGAAGCAAGGATCACAAAGCTTTACTCTTATCCTCCTAGCCTCCTAGTTAGTTATGGGATGAAAAAGAAAAGGCATCTCTCTGTGCTGCTCCCACCTCACAGGGATGGTTTGCATTACTGGCTTTGAAACTATCCTTGGCTCACTTCCTTGTGCCCCCAGAAATGTCTGCTGCCTGCCTGCCTGCCTTCCCTCCCTCCTCCCCTGCCCACCTCGCAGGGATGGTTTGTGTGTGTCTTGCTTTGACTCAGGGGATAAGTCCTTCCTGCGCTCACTTAGACTAAGTTCCAAATCAATTTTTCAAGTGTGGAAGAAGATTCATATAGGTTTATCTACTCCCCAATTCATGGTATGTTGGGATTTCTTTTGAAATGGCCCGTCTGCAGCTTTAAAATCCCTGAGATACTGAGGTGTCCGATTTTCATAAATTCCCCCAAAATCAGGGGATGATGGGATTTGCTTGAAACTTGGCGGCCATGTGGACACATGGATAAGCTGTCATGGGACTGAACATGAGGTTTCTGACATGCAAATTGATGTAGTTGTAGCATGGGACTTGATTTGGGGTGAGTTAAAAAGTTTAAGCCCCGCCAAAAGTCAGGGGATGATGGGATTTGCTTGAAACTTGGCATGAATGTGGATCTAGATGGCATCTGTGAGGGTGCCCACTTCCATTTTTTTATCTGTCAAAATGTCAGAGAACAGTCCATGTCTGAAAATGGGGTGTCCGATTTTCATAAATTCCCCAAAAATCAGGGGATGATGGGATTGGCTTAAGTCTTGGCATGCATGTGTATCCATGGACAATCTATCATGGTGCCGAGTTTGAGGTTTCTAACATGAAAATTGATGGAGATATCGAAAGGGATGTGAATTGGGGTTATAAAGCCCTGCCAAAAATCAGGGGATGATGGGATTTGCTTGAAACTTGGCATGATTGTGGATCTAGATCGCATCTTGGAGGGTGCCCACTTCAATTATTTTTATCTGTCAAAATGTCGGAGAACAGTCCATGCCTGAAAATGAGGTGTCCGATTTTCATAAATTCCCCAAAAATCAGAGGAGGCTTGGATTGGCTTAAGTCTTGGCATGCATGTGTATACATCCTTGAGGTGTCATGGTGCCAAACTTGAGTTTTCTAACTTTAACAGAAAAAAAGTTGTATACTTTTTTGGATTTCAATGCAAGCCTATGGGGGGAAAAGCGGAGCTCCGATCCGGATCCGGAGCTCCACAGCGGAGCGGAGTGGACTATAGGCGGAGCGGGGTGGAGTGAAGTGGCCCGATCCACAAATTGCAGATCTGGAAGAGAAGCGGATCGGGGGGTCCGTGTACACCCCTAATAATTTGGACATCTCTCTTATGTTATGGAGAATCTCATCTGATATTTACTTATCTGGACACTAAGGTAATCATTCAGGTGTCCCTACCAAATGAGACAAGATGAGTAGCTACAGGCGAGAGGGGCTTTTCAGTGGTGGCACCCTATCTGTGGAATATCCTACACAGAGAAGCTCACCGGTGCCTATGTTATGGCTATTTTGGCCCTTTCTATTCTACCAGGCATTTTAAGAACTTTTTTTTAGTGCTTTTAGAGCACTGCACCTTTATTACTGCTAGTTTTACTTTGGACTGATGTGCTGTAGTATTTTTACCCTTTGCTGCTGATTTTATGTTGGTTTTACTATGTGCTGTTTTTATTCATTGTTTTATTGTTTGCATCTTATGGTTTTAATATGTTGCACACCACCCGAAGAACATGGGTTATTGGGCAGTTTAAAATATCATAAATAGATAAGTAAATCAATCAGAGGGCCCCTATTCAAAATCCTTACAATTGGTTGTATATGTAGCAGATGCAATTCAGGTGACATAGGCTAAACTCAACATAGTCTCTGCAGACCTTGGCATTTAGTCTTTCATTGAATACTGAAAGGGTTCAGGTTATGGGATAGCCTGGGATAAGGAGAATGGTGAGGAGGATTGTGGGAAGCGGCCAACAAACCTTGATACTTACTTTTAAGCATCACGTGTATTATAAGTGCTTGCTATTATGTCAGCTCTCTGTTTTTCTGTCTGAATAGTTCTGTGCGCAAATAATAAAAAGTATTAATAAGGGGGGAATGAATGGTGAACTACAGGCATTGAATTGTGGGGGGAGAATTGTGGCTGGGAGAAGTCAGGAAAGCCCCATTATGTGAGTTCTGCTCACTGTGGATCCAACTCTATGTTTTTGACACTTTTGACAATATTAATTAAATCATGAGTCTTCTAACAACATAGTACCATGCAATATCATTAGCTTTGCCTTAGTCTAATGCAGGACTGCTAGAAAGGAGAACTTAACTCAACACAAGAAAATTCAGCACAAATTTGTACTGTGGGGGTGAGGAGGAAGGAAAATTCAAGGCTATAATTTCCAGAGCCAGCTTTGAAAAAAGAGAAAGGCAGAGGACGTCTTGATGTTCTACCCCCTGACACAGTGAATGACTAGAATGTCCATAATTTGCCTGGTCAAAAGGTAGCAAGCTTAGGCCTCATTGTCACTGACATTGAGGGCTGTATCATTTCCGGCCACAGGTGGGGGTTCATATGATTGACTGCTCCTTCATACCAAATAAAATTTTAAAAAACTTCCACGTAGACAATCAGAATGGCAGGAAGAACATTTTCAGCCTAGTCTAGTTTTCTATAGGTGGGGAAGTTATATATGATCGAGTATTCAGTTATATGAATCCTTATCTATGTGCTGAATCTTTACCTATGTGCTGAAAGGATACAGCCTAGATCCAGGTGAGAACTGTGTTATTGTGGCCAGTGTTTGTGGTGCTCCTTTCTTGATAAGGTAAAACTCACAACTGGGTCTTCATTTTAGAGAACTGAAATCATATTGAATCAGATTGTTGGTTCATCTAGCCCAGAATTGTATACAATGACCAGTGGAGGCTGGTGGCTCCAATGTCAGTTGGGTGGTGAACTCTAAAGGAGCTATGTAAGATGCTCTAGTTGACTCCTCAGATGCAGTGGACACTTCCCCATTACTACCTTCACCACCTTACTGCCGAGGAGCCAGTGGCTACAAATTTAGGGTGACCATCTGAAAAGGAGGACAGGGCTCCTGTATCTTACACAGTTGCATAGAAAAGGAAATTTCAGCAGGTGTCATTTGTATATAAGGGGAACCTGGTGAAATTAACTCTTCATCACAACAGTTAAAGCTGCAGTTGCCCTGCCCTCTTTTAAATCTGGTCACTCTCGTATAGCTCCTGCAGCTTTAACTGTTGTGATGAAGAGGGAATTTCACCAGATTCTCCATATATAGAAATGACCCCTGCTGAAGTTCCCTTTTCTATGCAACTGTTAAAGATACAGGAGCCCTGTCCTCCTTTTCAGATGGTCACCCTATACAAATTAGGCAGTAGCCCTTTAAGAAACAAACTGCTTCACTGAGTGGGTGGAGCTAACTGCAGGTTTTGAGTTGCTGGCCTAGTTTATAAGGCTTCAGAAAGTCTTCAACTGTTGCTGAGTCAACAGCTCACATTGGTTGCATCTTAGCTAACTTGGAGCTGTCCAAGGTACTGAAACACCCTGCATGGTCTAACTATGCCTTGCTATTGAGCACACCAAACTGACCTAACCTGATACCACAGGACTTGACTCCACTTGGCCTGACCTGATACAATTGGACTTGACCACATTTGGCTGGACCTGATTAGATGTGACCAGAATTGCCCCAGTGGGGGTCTTTTGTTGACCCTCTTTTCTTGTATGTGCCTTGCCGATTTCAGCTCCTTTTGGATAGGACAGATCCTCTGGTTCTTTATCTTTAAACTAGAATTGGACAGGACAGCTCTTCCAACAGAGGATTGTCTCTGTAAAAGAGGATACATGGCCATACTCATGGGGAGTAAATATCAACAACTGATGAAAATTGGCAGAAACTTGCCTCTCCACCCAGGAAAGAACAGCAGACTGGCTCCTTAGCTGCTGCTGTCGAAATGGGTTTGGCTGTTCTGTAAAACCGCCACATAATTGCAGGCTTAATCTGAATGCCTACAAGCAATTGTAGCGGGAATGGATGAAGGTCACAGTCCATCAGCGGCTGAGGAAGTTTGCCCAAGCAGTCCTTTCCACAAATGAATGAACAGGAAACCGGCTCTTAAGCCACTGCTGGGGAAATGGGCCTGTGTCTTCCAGATAACTGACAGATAATTACAGGCTTCTTTGGACACATACGAGACACCGTGGCAGGAAGGAAAGATGGTCATGGAGCATCGGGCTCTTCTCCGCATGGAAGACATATCGTCACGCAGGGATGCAGCGCGTGACACCAAAATGGCCCCCGCTGCTAGGGTGGTGCTCAGGGGGGAGAAAGAACAAAGAACATGCATGTGCAACAAAAAGAAACGCCACACTCAGCGAAAAGAAACAGCCCCCTTAGTGAGACATGGGCGGCTCTGCAAAAAGAGGCAGATGGAAGCCTTTAATGAGTGTTTTGCTGGCTGGCTGCCATTTGTAGAAATGTGACTGATCAAGAAAGGAAGGAAGGAAGGAAGGAAGGAAAGCTCTGGAAGACTAGAGGCTGAGCAGTTTGAATTCTACCACCATAGAATACTTATCTAATACTTTGGGTTGTGTAGCACAAGGGAATCTCCTTACCTAAAAGGCCCACTGCCTTCCCTTGGCAACTGTGCAGCACGTGGTCTCGTACACAAACACAGAAAGCTGCTTAAACGGAGTCAGAACACTGGTCCATCTAGCCCCATACGTTCAACACCAACTGGCAGTAGTTTCATGGATCATGTAGAGCAGGCGTGAAGGACCTTTTTCCAGCTCTGGGCCACATTCCCTTGCAGCCCCCGACAGTATACCCAAACAGCATATCGGCAGTAAGTTGGGCCAAAGCTAGTGGTGGGCAGGGCCAGAGCCCAAAGAGGATAGGTCTCCCCTTTCCTCTTTCTGCCACCTCCTTTTCTCTCTCTGTCATCCCCCTTTTTCTCTCTCCTTCTTTCTTCCTGCCCAGCAGGCTGACAGCAAAGGGATTGTTCATTCATGTCAGAGGTCTGAACTGATTGCAACCCGAGGGCTTTTAAAATTAGGCCAAGGGGCAGATAAAATTAGGCCAAGGACCACATGTGGCCCTGGGGCTTCAGGTGGACAATCCTTGAGGTAGAGGACTCTCCCAGGTAGGGATGTTGCAGGACTCCCCTGCGACTGCCCCTCCCCCCAGACCCAGCTCATCAGACTGTGGCACGTTTGCAGGCCTGCATTTTTGACTGCCCATGTGGCCCAATGAGCACGTAGCAGTCTGCCCTGGTCTGGAGCCTCCATTGTTGAGCACAATGGAAACTCCACATATTGCATATCTTCTCCCTTGCATAAATGATGGCCATGAAGGCCCCATTTAACCAAGATTAAAGGTGTGAGTGGTCTGTTCACACCTTTAATCTTGCATACGTGAGGCCTTCACAGTCACCGTTTACGCAAGGTAGAAGATATACAATTTCCAGAGCCTCTATTGTGCAAAACAATGGAGGCTGTGGACCAGGCAGATGGGTTCGGATGTGCTCATTGAACTGGGAGGAAGTTCATGTGACACCAGCAGCTTGGGAAGGGTCTGCCCAAGCTGAGTCCGTACATCCCTAAATTCCCAGGTCTTCCATCTTGAATTTTTTAACTGGGGACAACAGTAATTCACCATAGGACTTTCTGCATGTGTTCTCCCACTGAGATATGGCCCCTGGTAAAGTGGTCTGATTTCCTTAATTGTATCTTTCTCCTAGCCTAAGCATAAGCCCAGCAGCTCTGGTTGGAATTCTCCTCCTTGGGCCAATAGCTTTCACAGCTAAATGTTCCTTTTATATATCCATTATCCAACCCTACAACTTGACCACACCAGAAACCTACTTCCATGATACTCCTGCAAGTCGTTGTACCTTATGGCCGGATCGTGTGAGGTTCCTGTATTGTGCTTTTCCTACAGGGATCCTTTACCTAGCAGAGCTCCTCATGTGAAATATGGCAATTAGGACTTATAAATACCTTTCAAAGAGATTCCTTTCTCTCTCCCCACCACACCACAGCTGTGCAAAGATGTATCCCGAAAGCAACAAGGCGAAGAAGTGGTGCGATTGTATACCCACAAATGTTGGAACTTTAATTGGCAACAAAGAGCACTGGGACAAAGGAGGCGATAGCTTGCTTTTGTTCACCATGTATTATAGCCCATGCAAAGGCATTGAAAATGCACATAAAGATTTCCTCAAAAAAAACTTAAAAGGTTGTCGTTTCTCAAGCATATGCGCACACAAATCTTAGAAGATATTTTTGCTGTCATTAGGAAACTGCAGGCCTACTTTGTCAAAAGCTGTTCAGCCTTGATAGAAAAGAAAAAGCGAAAAGATGGAAACAGGAAGGAAAGATGAAGTATTTGAAAGAAATCTATTAGCGGTACACTGCAGACAATGCTTTGGCATTCCAAAGTGGTGCATGAAATGTACACCCCAATGATGTACTTCTTTTTTACTTAAGTCCACTTGATTGCACAAACTGAGCTAGTTTTATAGTATATTAGCAAAATGCCCACCATGATGTTGCAGGAGGGCTTGTATATGGAAGGCTTGTATATGGCAAGAACCACTTGGGGAGAGTAGAATATACAGCACACAGGCACACTTCACCCTCTCTCCAGGGTCCTTAACATGTTCCAAGGCTTGTGATCATGTTCACAAAATGCAGTTGCCAGGAAAATGCACACCATTGAAATGCACATGGGGGGGTGCTCATTTTCACACTTAAGTCATTAGGGGGGATATATATTTGGGTATGCACTTAAAAGTAATGTGCACCCATATGTACACTTTTCCTATTCGATCCACAACAATAAAAAGCTTGTATTCCAAAATGGAGTCAGGTTTGAGGTGGAACTTCTCCCATTTCTAGATATTTCTTAGAGTAGAATCATTCATATTTTCATACTAATGGCAACAGGGATAGAGGAAGAAGTCTTTGTGGCTTGGTAAATGAGTATGAGTCTCACTACTATAAATGTTTTAAATCAGTTTGGTTTTTATGGAGTCACTGCAGTGGCATTCTAACACAGAATAGTTCGAATTTATTTATTTGGAAAATAAATAAAAATACTGATTTGGTTTTTTTTAAGAACAAAATAAAGCCTCAATAAAATGTCTAAGCTTTCCTAAGCTGTTGAAATTACAGAACTGAGAAGGGAGGTTTGGGAGGTAACTACATGGTGCCATGTAGCCAATCAGATGTGGCTGTGTGATGACATCACTGAGGGAAAGTGAAGCCCTCCCATAGCTTTCACTCAGAATGTTTGTGGAAGCAACAGGAGGATGCTTCCCCCATCTTGTTGAAGCTGCCCTGTCTTAATGCAGCTGTAGTCACTCATGGAAACACACAATTAACTAGGGCACAAGGTGGAAGGGAATGTGCATTCTGATCTGCATTTAAAAGTAAGTCCGCAAAGCCATATACCCCAGATGTCAATCACCCACACTGCATTGCTTTCAATGGGATGTGCTGTCAGGCAACTGGATCAGGGCAGGATAGCATTGGCCTAGCTGTCCATCTCCTGCACCCCCTGGTCTCTTCCACCTGACTCCCCCTTAAAGCAGCGCTGTGAGAGTTACTCATAGTGAGCACCAATGCTTCACTAGGAGGAAGGAACCTTTACAGCAAGGCATTTTAGCCAGGCAGGCTCTCTGGAGAGTTGTGCCAACTGTTTTTAAGCAGCTTTCCAGATTTGAAAGGCCTTGACCCATGTAGCACAGAGGTTCCAACGAAGAATTCAACGTTAGACAGTGGGCTTGTTCAGACAACACACTAAGCTATGGTTAGGCCGCTAACCCTTTTGCAGCAAACGGTTAGTGAGCATGTTTAAAGCTTGGTTATGTAGTCACCATGGTTAGGAATGTTTCCCATGACATGCTAAGTCATGGCTCACACAACATGCTAAGCCATTTAAACATTTAGCTCAAAATGAATAATAATAATAATAATAATAATAATAATAATAATAATAATAATATAGTTATTTCTTACACGCCTCTTCCTCTGGAACAAGGCAGGGAACAACAACAAATATAAAAAATACTATAAAATATATAAAACTGATTAAAAACATGTAAAACTACTACATTGTTAAAATAACAGCCAGACATTTTAAAATTCGACTGGTTAGGCCTCCCAGAAGAGATCAGTCTTTATAGCTTTTTTATATTCAGAAAGACTGTTGAGTTGGTGGATCTCTCCCGGCAGGCCATTCCACAGTCTGGGAGCGGCAGAAGAGAAGGTCCTCTGGGTAATGGTTGTCAGCCTAGTTTTGGCTGACTGAAGCAAATTCTTCCCAGATGACCTGAGTGTGTGGGTCAGATTATATGGGAGAAGGCGATCCCGCAAGTAACCTGGGCCAAAACCATGTAGGGCTTCAAAGTTAATAATCAACATTTCATACTTTGCCCTGAAACTAATTGGCAGCCAGTGAAGTGATTTTAAAATGTAACCACCATGGCTTAGCTAGGGCCACCATATTAAAAAGAGGACAGGGCTCCTGTAGCTTTAACAGTTGTATAGAAAATGGAACTAAACATACTGTTAAAGATACCCCCTCCTATGGAATCCCCTGCCTCTGGAGATCAGGCAGGCACCAACTTTGTATTCCTTTCAGTGCCTCCTGAAAATGTTATTGTTCCAGGAAGCCTTTCCTTAATGACCAGCCATGGTTCATGGTTCATTTTTCATTTTGCTTCTTTTAAAAATCTATTTTAAGGTGTTTTATTCTGTTTTTATTTTATTTTATCTTGCACACTGCTCCGAGCGTAAATAAATAAATTTCAGCAGGTGTCATTTGTATGCCTGCAGCACCCGGTGAAATCCCTTCTTCATCACAACAGTTAAAGCTTCAGGAGCCCTGCCCTCTTGACCAAATACAAGAACAGGGTCGTCTGAACAAGGTCTAAACCTATACATGTGTTTTGGCCTTTTTCTAGAACCCTTGCCTTGGGGCTCCATCACACTTTGGAAAGCATGTTCCCTACCTTCACTTCTCTGCTCCTGGTTTCGTTGCTCAGTTACTTCCTGTTTCAAAACAGGAAGCAAACAATAAGCATGGGGCCCATTCAGTTGGGCGCTCTAATCACGCTGCTTCTCCTGCACACAGCAGGAGAGAGCAGCAACTTCCAGTTTTAAAAATATTTCGAACTTTCTGCAGTTTTTCTTGTGGCGGAAGAAAGGCGAGAGGGGGCAGGAGGCAGATGACGTCATGTGAAAAATCCATGAGTGCCCAGTAAAGAGCATTCAATAAAATGCTCGTCAGACGGAGCCCATGGACTGCCTGGGATGGATTATGTCAGGAATCTCCCAAGCTGTAGTCTGAAACATAGAGATTGCAATGAGGAAACCAAGTTGTATGAATCTTTGACACAGTTATAGTTACTAGCTTTAGATTGTTTGGGAAATACTTATGGAGCTAAGTGGCACCAGCTATATGGTTTCTGACAAGTGTAACCATTAAGCTTTTACCATGGGATTTACTACAATAAAAAAGTCTCATTGATTTGAGGCATCCTATGTCAGAATGCCAGAGTGTGTGCCTGAAGGATTGAGACCATGACACTAATCATGTTTTCAACTTTGTTATTTATCCCCCCCTCCCATACCCTGTTTTTGTACCTAGCCTAGGGTGACCATATGAAAAGGAGGACAGGGTTCCTGTATCTTTAACAGTTGCATAGAAAAGGGAATTTCAGCAGGTGTCATTTGTATATATGGAGAACCTGATGAAATTCGGTCTTCATCACAACAGTTAAAGTGCAGGAGCTATGCTAGGGTGACCAGATTTAAAAGAGGGCAGGGCACCTGCAGCTTTAACTGTTGTGATGAAGAGGAAATTTCACCAGTTTCCTCATATATACAAATGACACCTGCAGAAATTCCCTTTTCTATTCCACTGTTAAAGATACAGGAGCCCTGTCCTCCTTTTCATATGGTCATCCTAACCTAGCCTGACAAACTTTTCTGGAAAACCAGAAAGCTTGCAACATTTATGGATGTTTGGTAGGTCCTAATAAAAGTATTGTCCAACTGCAGCATGGCTATCTTTGTTTATTCCAGACCATGAAGATTATTAGGATTTTAAAAATATGCTTCAGTAAACAAAGGCAGGAATCCCATCTTGCTGAAAAATCACTACAATTGTATAAAAGCTTGTCGTCTTAGCATAATGCATTTACAATTAATGAATATTTAATCCAAGGGATGCATTTACTTTTGTCTGATGGATACATGCACAAAGGACTGTGTACTGGATGAGAAGCATAAAATGGAAATAGATGTTTTCCATTCTCTGCCAATTAGCATTGTGTGTATTTAGCCAAAACATACAGAGAGGCTGGAAGCCAGAAATTCACTGTTTTGTCTACTTATAATGAGATGAATATTGCTCTGATGGTTTCTACATCACATTACAAATTATGTTGAATATTCAGATGTCACCGGTATGCTTCATTACCATGTCATTGTTTTCCAGATAGGTCTTTGACAGTCTTGCTTTCAATGGGACTTATTCCCAGGTAAGTGAGTGTGTAAAGGGATTGCAACCTAATACATTTTAATGGGACTGGTTCAGACATATACATTCAAATTATAAACTCTCTGATGAAGCATTCTGATATCTGAGACTTCCATCTGTCCAAAGCACTGCTGGGCACTTGCTGGCAGGTGGAAGTGTGTGGGAAGCTGGATTTGTTTTTGTTTTTCCGCTTTAAGCTGCCACCAGTGTAGGCAGAGGCAAACAATTACCAAGGTAGGGAAGTTCCATTGCTTACATCCACCTCCACCTGAGCCAGAGGACATTCAGACCTTTCAGGACACTCCAAGGCTTGAGAAATAAGAGTCAAAGATGGAGCCCTCTATTTTGAAGCCCCAGGCCTGGAACATTAAATAGCAGCAATAACCAAATGGAAGGCTCTGGATTTAGTCCCAAGGCTTACTTCGAAGGAAGCACACAGCCACTCTTGAGGTAGGTGTTAAGTTTATTTACATAGGGTAAGGGGAATAAAAAGGCATACCAGAACCAGAGTAACATTTGGAAACCAGACTTAGGGCAAAAAATAATAGAAGTTACCTCCATCTGCCTCAACACACCTAGGCACAGGGCCCCAAAAAGTGATGTTCCAAGTCAAAGGCCAAAGCAAGATGTGAGACCAAGAAAAAAACCAGTTCAGCTCCCCTCTTTTTTATGCTCAAGCCCCTGACAACTCCAATAAAACCTCTGTTAGCCAATCACAGGCTGGCTGGAATGCAATTCCTCAACCCTTGGCAGGGGGCAGGGGAGAAACAGTTCACACACAGCTCAGATCATTCAGTCCAATTAACTGAGTCTTGCTCTGACCTTGAACCTAGAGACCTCTCGAGATAACCGACACACAGGTGGTGGTATCACTATTTGCAAGTACAACTAGGCCAAACAGACAGAGCCTAAAAAGAAAATAGGGCTTCTTCATACTTCTTTTCCTTTAAAAGTTTTCCCTCCCATTACAAGCACAGTGGGGAGATTCATTTAGACTAGTCCAAATGTTTCTCCATGACGGGAGTGTGGTTGGGTCTGTGAGGGCCATGGATCCTGCAGACCCACCACTGCTCCCTCCCCAACCACCAACACACACCTGACATTCCTCTCCCCCCACCCCAGTCTCCCCAATATCGGTTTCCACAGTGACTAGGAGGGAGAATCTCCCTCACTTGGCTGGACCTCTCTCTACTTTCAGAATGGGAAATCCAGTACATCCTATGACCCCAGAGACATTCTCACAGGCCCCATAGGGTTTCTCTTAGGGTACGACTTTATGCATAATTTCAGACAGAAAAAAATCTACAACTCCCAGCATCCCAGCCCAAAAAAAGTCCTACAACTCCCAGCATCCCTCAGTCAGCAAAAAAAACACCCCCCAAGAAAGGCCTTGTGGCACCTTAAGGACTAGCACATTTATTATGCCATCAGTTTCCATGATGTAGTCTATTAAGGCTGACACCATAACACAGCCTTATCCAACCTGGTGCCTTCATAATCTGCAAGCTGGCTAGGATTGATAGGGCCTTTAGTCCAATACATTCAGAGGGTACCAGGTTGAGGAAGGGTGTCTTCAGTGGAGGTTAGTGTCTCTGATTTCAGTGGGGCTGTGAATCCATTCTGGGTCTCGGTCAGAACCAGCTAGAATTCTAAAGCAGCTATTCAAGGTGCTGACCCTATTTTGGGGACAGGATTCAGGACCTTGGATAGCTCCTTTGGCATTCTGGCTAGTTCTGACTGAAACCTAGAATGGATTCACAGCCCCAACGAAATCCGGCTGTCATAAAACATGTCTTTAAGGACACAATCCTATGCATATTTCAACAGAAAAAATCCTATAACTCGCACATTCTCCAACTGGCATGGGAGTTGTATGACTTTTTTCTGTTGAAACAGGCATAGGATTGCCCCAGTAAGGTGCCCAAACATACTGTGTTTTCCCTCTTTTTCAAATGCCTCATCACCTTTTTATTTTTTTGCAACAAATCTGTGGTCTTGGGGATGTTCAAGGGAGAGCATGAGGTAAGGAGGAGAAATTGCTGTCCTTCATGTATCCAGTTGGTGAAACATTGTTTCTACAGCTCATACTTAGAAGTCTGTAAATTGGCACTTTCTACACCTCTCTGAGAATTAAAATGTCATGTTCGTACTGGGCAAGTAAGGCGTCCTCAGGTGCTCATTATAGTACTCAGACTAGAAAAGTGCTTCCAACCCCTGTGCTCTCTCTCCATGATCAGCTTTTAAAGGTTAATTAACAACAGGAAGTGATAAAAATGTATAACCTACCACTTATTATTTTTTAATGGCTGGGATTTCTGCCTTTTTAGAGCGAGATGGCAAAGGGGAAGGTTGTTGTTGATTTTTTGATCAAGCCCCTGGCTGTTGACACCTGAAGAACCCCTTGGACAAAAATGCATATTTAATATCTGAAAGCTTCAGCCCCATGCTGGAAATGTGATTTATTTACTCACTTTGGCCTTTCCACAACAAGATCTCTAAACAAGTCAGAAACAAACATGGCTTTAAACATTAAAAAAAAAAGTTGCTCATGGATGCTAGCTAATTAGAACTTGAATTTATTTCACCATGGGGAAATGTACTAGGAGCTTGAACAATAGAAAATGTTGGAAAGTGTTCCCCCTTCCCCCCCCCCCCACACACAGATTCAAGCTCAATATAGTTGACTTTCAACTTATACAAGTGAAGACCTGCAAAGACTTAGAATAGGTGACAGGAGGAAAACAGAGTGGAGAAAGATGGGAGCCTTCCTCTAGACCAATGTTTGGGGGGGTGTTTCTTTTTAAAGGTAACTAAGATGGGCACATGCTAGAGGTTAATAAAATCATGTGTGGTGTGGAGAAAATGAATGGGACACTTTTTCTCACACTCTCATAGTACTAGAACCCAATGAAATGGAATGATGGAAGATTCAGGACAGAGAACAGGAAATACTTCATAGTTCAACTATGGAATTTGCTACTACAAGATGTGACCAACCTGGATGGCTTTTAAAGGGGATTAGATAAATTCATTAAGGATAAGTCTTTCAGGAGCTAGTAGTGTCACAATGGTGTGACTCTGATTACTGATTGCTGGGGAGAGCAATGGTGGGGAAAGGCTATTGCCCCCATATTTATTTATTTATTTATTACATTTTTATACTGCCCAATAGCCGAAGCTCTCTGGGCAGTTCACAAAATAACCACGGCTTCAGGAAACCCATGAGCTCACCCATGTTGTGCTCAAGTGTTTCCTGAAGGCATCTGGTTGGTTACTATGGGAAACAGGATACTTAACTAGATAGACCTTTGGGCTGATCCAGCAGGGCTCTTCTGTTATTTCCCACTGGGCCTGTTCAGAAGACACCTTAAACCATGGCTTTAACCATGGTGGTTAAGCCAGAAAGCCAGGCCGTGTTCAGAAGACACCTTAAACCATGGGTTTAACCATGGTGAAAGCCATGGTTTAAGGTGTCTTCTGAATGAGGCCACTACCTTTTACCACTTTCATACCTTCCCCTACTACGGGGCTGGGCTACATGGCCTTTTTGTATACCCCCTGTACCCCCTGCTACTGTGGTAAAAAAATGCCAGTTTTTCAAGAAAACAAGCACATGTCATTTTGAAATAAAATCGTACTCCGGGAAGCCTTGCAAAATTGGAGGGGTGGCACTGCATGGCAATTTAGGCAGTGGCAATTTTGGTGGCAGGTGAAGAGTGTGGCCCCCAGTGGGTTCCAGGGGGCTGTGCAGTCCCCCCAACCCCCCAGAAGTCACCCACCCCTGCCCCACTACAGCAGGACGCACACCCTCTGCCCAGGAGAGAGATAAACGGTGTTCAAGGGGCTGCTTTGTCTTGAACTTGCTACACCAATAGCACTTCAAATCACGGAAGGGGCCCTCTTGAAGGCACTACCTCTCAATCTCTGCTTGTGAATGTGGCAGAGACAATGACAGGAAGAAGTGGTATCAGGATAGCCTGTAGGAAGGGAAGGATAAGTAGTGAGAGCCATGGAAGAAGTGCTGGGCGGACGACCACTTCTTTCTCTACCATCTGTTCTCTCAAGTGGCATGTACATATTAGCTACAAGTGTTGTGGAGATAAGAATTTGGGGGTGGGGGATTGATTCTCAATGCACTAATTTCATAAATCCTGGGAATCTCTAACCTTCATCCAGATCCTATGGAACACCCCTGCTCTCTACAAGTGTGCAAGACAATTGCACGCTTCTCTTTTGGATAGAAGATGGTTAAATGAAAGAAAATGAAGCAATACCAAGCTCATTCCAACATCACAACAAAATGTCCCACAGAAACTTAGCATTTATATTGCTTTCCAGGGAGCAGATTTTCTCTGTGATTTTTTTTCTCTCGCTACGGTTCACTGCGCTATGGTTTACTTGCAAAACAGCCGTGGTTATCCTCTACAATATTTGTTTAGAGATTAAAGTGTTGGCATTGTGTGCCACCATGTCTGATTCAAGCCTCCTGCCCCGCCCCACTCTGCTCTAACTTCATTCCTGACTTGGTTTGCATGGTGTCATTGGCTATGTGAACTTTGTATTTTTGGCAACCTGGATAACTCTCCAGTTTCTTTAAGAGCCCTGCAGTCCCAAGCCAGCTTTCCAGGATTGGGACAAAACTTCACACACAGCCTCTCCTAATTGGGAGGCAGGAGATCTAACAGCAAAGCTCTGCAATTAAACCTGGAGGAGGGAAAATCCCAGGTGCGCTACACTTGGAAATTAGTACGATCAAGACCATACTTAAATAAACCTTTGGAAAACTACTCTAGAATAGTGGATTTAAGAACTGCAGGGCTTGTAATCCAAAGCACACCTGCCGTTTTCATGCAGTCACTACTCATCCAGTGATAGCACATGGGGAAGTGAGATTATGACTTCAGCAAGCCCCACCCCTACAGTCACTAGACTTCCTGTACTTCCTACACATACACAAATGGAAGCCATGCATACAACATCCAAATGTTTATATGTACACAAAGACTGACTATATCAGCCTTCTCCAACCTGATGCTCTCCAGATGTGTTGGCCTACAATTCAGCAAATCTGGGGGGTGCCAGGTTCAGGGAGGCTACTGCAGATAGTCTAGTAATACTGTCTCATTTGGGGGTGGGGCTCTACCATTGCAATCCCACCCACCACCCACATGAGTTCACTTTTATTGTTTACAGATGGCGGTCTAAAATATATTAGAAATGCACACACACCTTAAAAGTAAAACAAAAACAACTCCATGCTACAGGATTAAAAATGGCTAGCAGTATGAAAATGTTCAACAAATTCAGAAGCAGTGAAAGGAATACAGATGGTGCATCAGATGAGAGAATTTCTAATTTCAAAGAATTAAAGCTTGGACACTTGTAGGACCATCTATGTCTGTGATGAAAAGGGCAAATCGTTATCTTGGATTTCATCTGCTCTCAAGTTGGTGTGACCTTTTCCTTCCATTTTCTCTGTGTACAAACCATTTTTAATTAGTGTGGAAATGAAAAATTGCCAAGATTCAAAAATTAGGCATCTGAAGGCACCAATGTCAGTTGAGAATTTACAGAATGGCTTCAAAGCCATTGCCATTCAAGTTTTGAGACACAAAAGTCATACTTTGGGTCCCAATTTCTGGTTGGGAGGGGGACAGTCCTCATCCAAACATCCTTTTTTTAAAAAAAAAATACTGGACACACATACACTTTATGGATGGTGTTGAGAAAGAGCACTTTTTCTCACTCTCCCATATTAACTTGAGGTTACCGCTGAAAGTGATTGGCAGTAGACCCTGGGCAGGCAAAAAAGAAGTACTTCCGCGCCCAAGACATAATTAATATATGACACAACAGCCTTCCTAGGCTGGTGCCTCCAGATATTTTGGACTGCAGCTCCCAGCATTCCTGACCATTGACCATGCTGGTTCAGGCTGATGCGAGTTGAAGTCCAAAATCACCTGGAGGGCACCAGGGTTAGGGAAGGCTGGCTATATGGATCCTCCAGCTTCACAGGCAATATGAAATTGAACACTATTGCTGAAGAAGCAGGGGCAGCTTATTGCCTCAAAGTTTGTTCATTGGCTTCCTTGGGACAACTAGTTGGTCATTGGACTAGATGCAAGTCTGATGTGATCCAGCTCTTGATGACTAAACGCAGAACTACCTCAACACACAGTGGCAACTATAACATCTGGTTTGGTCCGCAAATACCTCTCCAAGCAAAATCCTCTAGAATAATGTATCCTAAACTGAGATCAAGACTTCATTTACTGCATATTATTATTATTATTATTATTATTATTATTATTATTATTATTATTATTATTATTCACATCTTTTGATTATCTTATTGCTTTCCTTGGACCATCTACAAGCAAGGAAGCCCTGGGATTCTGAAACGAATTACATTAAATTAATACCAGCCAAAGTTGCTCATATTACTAAAAGCGTTGCATAATACATTACTTGTTTCATATGATAATCTCAGCTCTTGTGCCTACAGGAAGGAGTAAAGTAAATGTTAGCTTTACTCTCTATACAGGGGAATGATATACATGTTTCATTAAGGATGCCTTCTTGTGGGTAATTGAAATCGAATCATTCCCTTAGTTAAGAAAGAGTCAGAAAGCAATCCATTCTCCTTATTAGTCAAACAAAAAATTCAGTAGTAAGCACCCCCTGAGTGACTTGCAGAGAATGTCAGCAATAATAAAACCTTTCAAACACATCTTTGCTTGGGAAGTCCATAAAGTAGAGTAATTTGAATAGTTTATATGTATAGATTCACCTGCTCCTCCACCCACCCATCCACCCCCATGCTATTTTAAATGCTTCTTCCCACTTGGAGTAAAATCACAGCTGCTAAGGACAGCATGTTCCTTTTGCAGATTTCAAAACACGCAGTTGGAATGTGTGTCTAACTGTTTCAATTTCTTTAAAAGGGCTTTGGGCAGGTGGACAAAGCTTCAATTCAATGCTTTGGGCACAGTGACAAAATTGAATTGATAAAACAAATTGAGTCCTAAAAAAAGCAAAAGAAAAAAGGATGAGCCCTCTCCTCAACCTGAGGCTCTCCACCATTGATCTCATCATCCAATCCAGCCTACTTAGCACTTTCCCCCCAAACAACTAGTTGTGGGGTAGAGGAGGAATTTGAATTTGGATGTATCCTATTATCATTAGCAAGTTCAGATTTTGGTGGAACAGTATGTTATCAGACATTGCATTGAAATCAATGGGAGAAGGCCAGTGTTTTTGGATGGAACTAGATGTTACAAAAGCCAAATAGTGTTTTTTTCCCTGTTGCTGTTTTGAATTCTTTACCACTCTTCATCCTAGCTTCTGCAGCAGTTTACAAAAATAAGGTTACTATTGTGAGAGTGCCAGTGTGGTTTAGTGAATTCACTGTTTCACTGGGGGGGGGGGGGGGGGCTGAGTTCAAATCCTTCCTCAGTGAAAAATACTTAATGGAAGATCTTTGGCCAAGCACTGTCTCTCAGCCTAATCTACCTCGGAGGGATGTTGTGAAGATAAAATAAGAGAACCGTGTATTCCACCCTGTGGTCTTTGGAGGAAGAGAGGGTGATAAAAATGTTTTGAATACAGTGCCAGCTCCAGGATTTTGGAGGCCCTTAGGCAAGACTCTCTCAATGGTCCCCCTCCCTCAATGAGTCTACCTTCTCATTCCCACCGTCACCAGCTGTGATTGCTCCTCGTCCTTTTTCTCATTGTGGGAACTTCTTGCTTGCTTGACAGGGGACTTGTCTATACAGCTTCTTTACCCTGACCTAAATGCACATATCCGCGTTTTAGGTTACATGATGCAGCCGCCCATTTGCCTCAGCGCTGGGTTTTAACTGCAATAATGCACATATTTGCATTCGTGATTTACCTCGACTTTTAGATTGGGTCCAAGTTTGCACCGTGTGATGGCTGTGTGTCTTTGGGGGAGTTAGGTCAGATTTTGACATGTGGGCGGAGCTTTGAGGGAAGGATAACGTGATTGGCTCATTTCCCAATTTTGCATCAATCCGCTGCCTCCTTCGTTCGCGCTGATTTTAGTTTGAAGTCTCTCTGCGGAGCTCTGCAGAGAAAGCTTCTTAAAACAAATTTATTCATATATATATCATTTCTGTACTGCCCAATATGTGAAGCTCTCTGGGCAGTTCACAAAAAGAAAGAGATGGAAACGGGCAGCCAGATGAGGAGACGTGTTCTGCTGCCTCCTTTCTTTCCCTCTGTAGCCTCGTCAGCCCCCCACCCCCACCCCCACCCCCACCCCCGCTCCCGGTTCGTGGAGGCTGTTTCTTTGAATTTCCCAATGATGAGAACAAAGTGGGAAACAGGCAGCCAGACTCCTTCCTTTCCCTCTGTAGCCTCATCCCCTCCCAGCTCCTGCTCAGTTTGTGTATTATATTAGTCTGCGGAGTTCCGCAGATAAGATTTATAGCTTCGTTGGCTTCTACTCTTTATGATCGTATATGGGATAACGCGCTAATGAACACATGTGCATTAATAACTCACTATAAAAAAAATAATTCAGGAAATAAATAGCTGTTGCTGCTGCAGTGTGATGCTCTCTACCTACATTTGAATCAATGAAAACATTATTTAATGAGGAGCAATCCCACTGTCGTATAGACGAGAGCAGGGAGAAAGCCAATGAGCAAGTAGGCGGTGACATCTACTGCTCCTCCTTCTGACCATCACCACCACCATTGTCTGGTCCAGGGCGAGAGGTAGGTGAACGAGCAGGTTGCAATGGTGCAGAAGAGGAGCAAGTCCAGGGGGCTCTTCTCACTGGGCCCCTGTTCAGTGTGGGCCCTCCACAGGAGCCCAACCGTGCCTACCCTTGACGCTGGCCCTGAACGAATATGTTACATCTCATTCATTTTCATTCCAGGTTAGTCGTTTGGTTTATTGCAGCCTTTTACTATTTTGATCTTCTAAGCACAGTGGCATTGGCTATGCTCTGGCTAGGATTAGATGACTGGCATTTGAATGCAGTCTAATATTGTAGTAGAAAGTCCAGCTAGACGATGACATCAGGAAGGGGCAGCTTTGTTTGGAAGTAGTTGTAATAAAGCGCTTGAAAAAAGTCAGACCTGTCTCTGTTCTCTTAATAATGCATGGTGTCAGAAATGGCTGGATCCTGCCAGTAACAGGACCAGTTTCTTCTGGTTAAAAGTAAGCCTGGGATGTTTCTTTAAAACCCTCACATGCTCAGAAAATACAAGGAAGAGCACAGTGGCAGTTAGGGTGACCATAGGGTTCCTGTATCTTTAACAGTTGCATTGAAAAGGGAATTTCAGCAGGTGTCATTTGTATATATGGAGAACCTGGTGAAATTCCCTCTTCATCACCACAGTTAAAGCTGCAGGAACTATACCACAGTGACCAGATTTAAAAGAGGGCAGGGCACCTGCAGCTTTAACTGTGGTGATGAAGAGGAAATTTCCCCAGGTTCCCCATATATACAAATGACACCTGCTGAAATTCCCTTTTCAATACAACTGTTAAAGATACAGGAACCCTGTCCTCCTTTTCATATGGTCACCCTAGCGGCAGTACATTGAGTGCATACCAAGACCCAGTGAAGGGGAGGGGGAAGAGGGAGTGTAAATATTGGAAATAATGATGGAACAAGCTGCAGCAAGTGCTAGGGTGACCATATGAAAAGGAGGACAGGGCTTCTGTATCTTTTTAACAGTTGTATTAAAAAGGGAATTTCAGCAGGTGTCATTTGTATATATGGGGAACCTGGTGAAATTCCCTCTTCATCACAACAGTTAAAGCTGCAGGTGCCCTGCCCTCTTTTAAATCTGGTCACTCTAGTATAGCTTTAACTGTTGTGATGAAGAGGGAATTTCCCCAGGTTCCCCATATATACAAATGACACCTGCTGAAATTCCCTTTTCAATACAACTGTTAAAGATACAGGAACCCTGTCCTCCTTTTCATATGGTCACCCTAGCGGCAGTACATTGAGTGCATACCAAGACCCAGTGAAGGGGAGGGGGAAGAGGGAGTGTAAATATTGGAAATAATGATGGAACAAGCTGCAGCAAGTGCTAGGGTGACCATATGAAAAGGAGGACAGGGCTTCTGTATCTTTTTAACAGTTGTATTAAAAAGGGAATTTCAGCAGGTGTCATTTGTATATATGGGGAACCTGGTGAAATTCCCTCTTCATCACAACAGTTAAAGCTGCAGGTGCCCTGCCCTCTTTTAAATCTGGTCACTCTAGTATAGCTTTAACTGTTGTGATGAAGAGGGAATTTCACCAGGTTCCCCATATATACAAATGACACCTGCTGAAATTTCATTTTCTATGCAACTGTTAAGGATACAGGAGCCCTGTCCTCCTTTTCATATGGTCACCCTAGCAAGTGCCAACTCCACATCACAGCACACTCCAGCCCCAGACAGAATGGAGCCATTCAAGATTGCACCGCCAGAGCAGTTTGATTCCCAGTTTCCTAAAACTGGCACCCTCCAGATATTTTGGATTTCAATTCGCAGCTCTAACCAACATGACCAATGGTCAGGAATGCTGGGAGTTGTAGTTCCAAACATCTGGAGGGCACCAGGTTGGGGAAAGCTGCCTTAGGAAGTGACCCACATGGGTTAGGCCAAGGATAGACAACCTGGTGCCCTCCATGGTTTCAAACCACAACTCCCATGATCCCTGACCATGGGCAACACTGGCTGGGGTTAATGGGAGTTGTAGTCCCAAATATCTGGAGAGCACGATGCCTTTTGACGGATTAGGCACCCCAACCAAGTCAGAGAACTCTCCAGTTTGCATACAAAACCTGAAGCTTACCAGGTGAGTACTTTAATCGGTTCTATGGGGGTGCAGGCTGATGTCAGCATAAAGCTCAGTATAATCAAACGGTGGATGCGTTTTACAGACCATTTCATGGATTAGAAAAATGTGATTTAAGAGCGCGCTAGATATAACCTCCACAATCAAGTTGACTCTTTTTATCACATTTCTGCACACACTGTGAGTTTGGTATTCTGAAAGAAGACCTCATCGCAGACTGTTGTAAGAGTAGGTCTTCCTGATGATAAGCCGTCACAGCAGTTACAACTGCTTTAACTTCAAAAAGGCCATTACACAAGCTCGTCAATTCAAGCTGGTCAAGCAGCAAGGAAGAGAAATTAAAAGTGCTCTTCAGCCTAATCAGCAGATTACAGAACTTAGTAGATGCTCTACATATTGCAGAGAGGAGGTGACAAAAATCAAAAGTTGGGCACACGCAACTGTTGTTTTTGTGTAGGAAAATTGTTGGCCCCTTGGCTCTGCCTCAGCTGACCTGCTTCCTGTCCTGCCCGTTTCATTGGCCAGAAGCCACCACTGGGGCTAACTTCTCCTTTTCACAAAAGTGTATTTACATCTGCGGAATCGGCTCCCTCGCTCAGACTTTTCTGCAAATATTTTCATTCGTGTACAGACAATGGTTTCTTGAAACAATTGCTCCATAAGAGTGCCAAACACGTACCAAGAGCTTAACGACAAGGAAGGCAAACACTTGGCTGCTATTCCTGCGTTATACAGAAAGCCTCAACTCTGAAGTTGCATCAGCTGTATTGACACAGCTGCCAACTTCCAAATGTTGGGTTTGTGTTCAGCTGTTAAGTCTTCAGCCTCTCTCTCTTTCTCTTTCTCTCTCCCCAACGAAGACAAAATGAATGAGTGTTCTCCATATAGCTCACTCTTTCTGGCAGAGTGGCTCTCTTCTCCCATGCCCCCAATGAATAGTGGAAATACCTTAGCCTGCCAATGTCTATACACACACCTGAGATACTGAAAGGGCATATTGCGCAGGGAAGGACATTGTCATAGTATTTGACAACGTTTGAGAAACTTCCAACGATCCTCATCCTGAATCCCTCAGAGTGCCTCTGAACATTGCACTCATGTGAAGGGAATGGGAAGAGCAAGTGCCTTCCGCTTCCTGTTCCTCTCTGTTGTCATATAATAATAATAACAACAACAACAACAACAACAACAACAACTTGTTACCCGCCTCTCCCTCTGGATCAAGGTGGGGTACAACACAAATACAAACACAATAAAATACATATAACTAATTAAAACATTTAAAACTAATATATTATTAAAAGCAGCAAATTATTAAAAGGCATGATGAATGCATGTTGCAGGCTCGCAAAACAATCCTATCCAGGCACAATCCTGTCAAAAGGAAGCCCCATTTGAGGTCAATGGTGCTAACTCCCAGATAAATACCTATGAACCCTAAACTAGCATAGCACTATTACCCTGTCCCCCAGACTATATTGCGGGTTGTAGTTGGGTGAACAGAAGAGGGTGTGGGGAATCAGCATGCCTTCTAGTAACAAAAATAGCTGGTGAGCAGTGCCAAATGTCAACATGTTCAAAGGAACCCCAGGTTTGGAAGATAAACAAAACTATCTTTAAAGTCAAAATCTAAGGGGGCAACTGCACAAAAATACTGCTCAAAGAAGAATGAGCGTGTCCAGAAACCACGAAAGGTAGAGTGATCATCGGAAAATAATTGAATTGGGGAGTGGGTGCTGGTGAGATGCTGAACAGATGCTGGAACCCTGAAAAGGGGCCCTCCTATTAGAAGGCAGGATATACTGCCTTGTTGCGGACCACACTCGCTCCCTCTGTTGGTGATCTTCACATGTGAATGGCGATCCTTATGTAGCCAAAATGGCCACCATCCATGTCCAAGAAGGAGAAATCAGTTTGTTCACGGGAACCCCAAGTACAAAAAAAAAAAAAAAAAAAATCTTTCAAGGGAAAAAAACGAAGAGGGTCAACAACAACAACAAGCCCAGTGAGAACTGAGCATGGCCATGGGGCCAAAGAACCCTGACTTTCTTTTGAGAGTGAAAGGGAAGGAGAGACAGTATGGAGACCAGAGCGGAGGAGAGACAGTTTGGAATATTCTGGAGGAAGGCAGAGTTGGCCAGCCTTGAACAGGAACACACTGCAACATTTTGTGGTATGATCAACGTGGGGTCCTATAACACAGCCTCACCACATACAGTTCTCCGTTTTCTTGCAGGGGCGAGCCATGACAAACTGGTATAAAACTAACATGTATAATACTGATATCCATAACATCTAAAATAGACCTTTTATATTGCCTTTGGTGCAATCTCACAATACAAGGCCAAGGTATTGTGAGATTGCACCGCTGAAGAAGGTGCAAAAGGTTCATTTAAGAACATAAGAGCCATGCTTAATCAGACCAAGGGTCCGTCTAGTCCAGCATTGTTTCCACAAAGTGGCCAACCGGGCCACCTTCATGCTTCCACTTCAGCACCATGTCCTCTTAAACCCTGCAGCACCACAGCTGCAGGTTGGGAACAGTTAATCTCCATGGCAGGAGGGAGCACGGGTATTCTGGCAGCCATTCAGCACACCAAGCCTGCCCTCTCCCTGTCCTGCCACTTCCGGTGACCTACTAGTGGTCACAATCCGCCCTCAGAACAGCACCAGCCTGAAGCCAAAGAGAAGTCACCACTCATAGATGAAGAAATTCAGTGGTGACCTCGCAGCAAAGCAAAAAATCATAGAATCGTAGAATAGTAGAGTTGGAAGGGGCCTATAAGGCCATCAAATCCATCTCCCTGCTCAATGCAAGAATCCACCTTAAAGCATACCTGACATATGGTTGTCCAGCTGCCTCTTGAAGGCCTCTAGTGTAGGAGAGCCCACGACCTACCTAGGCAATTGGTTCCAATTGTCATACTGCTCTAACAGTCAGGTCGTTTTTCCTGATGTTCAGCCGGAATCTGGCTTCCTGTAACTGAGCCCATTATTCCGTGTCCTGCACTCTGGGATGACCGAGAAGAGATCCTGGCCCTCCTCTGTGTGACAACCTTTCAAGCATTTGAAGGGTGCTTCAAATGCTTCATGTCTCCCCTCAATCTTTTCTTCTCCAAGTGAAACATGTCCTATTATTTCAGTCTCTCCTCATAGGGTTTTCTTTCCAGATCCCTGATCATCCTCATTGCCCTCCTTTGAACCCCCTCCAGCTTGTTTACATCTTTCTTGAAGTGTGGTGTTCAGAACTGGACACAATACTCAAGATGAGGCCTAACCAGTGCTGAATAGAGGGGAACCAGTACCTCATATGATTTGGAAGCTATACTTCTATTAATGCAGCCTGAAGTAGCATTTTTGGCAGCAGGTAAGTCCCTGACTTTTTAAATGTGCAACTTCAGGGGGGAAACCCATTGTGTTTGTGAGTTGGCAGCTGCATCTTAAAACCGACGCAGCACCACTGCACAGCCACCATGAGGTAAATAGGATGTATAGACAACCCCCAGCTGTCATGACAAGAGTGCAAGAGCACTCTCCCACCCATGTTCCCCAGCAACGTGTACATAGGCTGACTGCCTCGGCTACTGGATATCGAGATATTTGAAATATTGTGATGCTGCCTGTTGGGAAGCAAAATGCAAGCACATCCTTCTCCACATGCATCAAGCATTTGGCCAAGAGCTGCAGCTTCACAACTACCCAAAGAGGTTTTGTGTGAGAATTTCAACAGCTGGAGTCTGGCACTGCAACGATGCCCTACTGGAAATCAATGGCATTTAACACAAAGACAAAATCCCTGTGTTCTGTCAATAAGTATTGCTTCCTGGTCTTTACTCAATGGCTCATTAATGGTTGAGTATGAAAGCAATTTATTGAAAGGAGTTAAGCAGGAGGCTGTCAAAACAGTCCTGTCTCCATGCCTGACTTCAGGAGGTGGTACGTCATATTCAGTCCTTTAGGAATTAAAACAACAACAACAACAACAACAACAACAGGCAGGCAGTTTAGGGAATTAATCAAATAATGAAATGTTATGGATTAACCAGCACAATAACTCTGCAAGAAGGACACAAGAGGCAGTATCTTGGCAAATGCTTTGTAGCTCTTCAGATAGATCAAATGGACAGAATGTATTCCTAGCATAACAAACAAATCTTAACATGCCCTACCATTAAGTGCAGTGAGGCAGTTTGCCTCATGGCAAATTGGACTAGTATAGTGCAGCAAACTACCAATGAGTTGATTTACTAGTAGTAGTAGTAGTAATAGTAGTACCATCACCAGAAGCAGCACAAAGAAAGCTCTCTTTGCATTTTTCCCTCAAGTACCAAGATACTTTGGACACACACACACACACACCTTTTCATATTCCCACAGATTTCTTAGCGAAAAATTATTTTCATAACAGCCAGAGCATTTTTCTTGCTATTGGAAATGGCTATATCTTTAGTCAATATCAGTATGAACCAATATTTCATCTTTATCTTCAGCTAGAGTCAAAACAGAAATAAGGAAAAGAAAGTGAGAAGGAGAAACACCTGAGAAGGAGAAACACCTGAGGGGAGAATTCAATATCTACAATAAATAAATAAATGTGAATCCCCCAGGTCTGAAAAAGTTGAAGAATACTGAAATACACCACACTGGCTTCTTTTGAGTTCAGCTGCAATCTATTTCCTCTTGTATATTAAGGAGGCACATCAGTGTGTCGTTGTTAAGGCTCGAAAGGAAAAAGCAAGTTCTACCAGTGAAAAGAGGAATTGAGGGAGTTGGTCATTCTAACCTTAATAAAACCAGAAAGATTTCACCAATCTTTCTGAAATTTGCATGTGCTAGAATGAAATATCTACTTATATAATCTGAAAATTTCAGGAAGTTTGGTTAAATATTGAGGAAAATAGAGTAGTTAGGGTGACCATATGAAAAGGAGGATAGGGCTCCTGTATCTTTAACAGTTGCATAGAAAAGGGAATTTCAGCAGGTGTCATTTGTATATATGGAGAACCTAGTGAAATTCCCTCTCCATCACAACAGTTAAAGGTTCAGGAGCTATACTAGAGTGACCAGATTTAAAAGAGGGCCGGGCACCTGCACCTTTAACTGTTGTGATGAAGAGGAAATTTCACCAGGTTCCCCATATATACAAATGACACCTGCAGAAATTCCCTTTTCAATACAACTGTTAAAGATACAGGAGCCCTGTCCTCCTTTTCATATGGTCACCCTAAGAGTAGTTAAAAGAGAGAGAAAAGAAAAGAGCCCTTCTCTCACTTCCATTCGTTTATTTCTAAAAAAAAAATTGGCAACCAATCTGTGCTCACCTATTGTTGTGACATGATAACTCTTGGATGTAGAAATTTGAAGCTTTTGTTTTTCTTTTGTATTGCGGTTGATGGAATGGCTTTTCTTTTCTTTTTTTAATTCCATGTATTTGATTTTTTATGAATTTAAAGAGCTTTGCCTTATGGTCTATGAATGAGATTCCAGAACACACACATCCGCAGAAGGACACTCTCTTTCTTCTCTCTCCACCGAGCAGCTGTGGAGGGCTGTGCAACCTTGTTCATTTTCCTGCCTTAGGTGAGTGCTTTAAGGAACATAACATCAGAGCCTTCCCATCAGAATGGAGGCTAGCGAGCAGGTTATATATCTATGTTTGTTTGTTTGTTTTTACCAGGAAGTAAACAGGCACAATTTAAAACAATGAAAGGGGGTAGGGGAGCTGCTGTCAGGATATTTTTAAATACTTTAAGACCCCTTCCTCTGGGTGTTTACTCAGAGATAAGTCTGCCTGATCTCATTGGGACTTGCTTCTAAGAGCGTCATCACAGGGCAGGATCTTGTTTCCTTACCGTCGCTTCCCTGCTCCCCCTTTTGTCCCTTATTACTTCCTCTTTCTACCTGAATGGGAAAGAGGAAGTAAACAAAGACCACGTGGCCCATTCATGCCGCTTTTCCAGCACACAGAAGGAGATGGCGGCACATTCCAGGTTTGTTTGTTTTTTAAAAAGGATGCAAGGCCTCCTCTGTAGGGTGACCATATGAAAAGGCGGACAGGGCTCCTGTATCTTTAACAGTTGTATTGAAAAGGAAATTTCAGCAGGTGTCATTTGTATATATGGAGAACCTGGTGAAATTTTCTCTTCATCACAACATTTAAAGCTTCAGGTGCCCTGCCCTCTTTTAAATCTGGTCACTCTAGTATAGCTTCTGCAGCTTTAACTGTTGTGTTGAAGAGGGAATTTCACCAGGTTTTCCATATATACAAATGACACCTGCTGAAATTCCCTTTTCTATGCAGCTGTTAAAGATACAGGAGCCCTGTCCTCCTTTTCATATGGTCAGCCTACTCCTCTGACTATCATAAAGGTCACCTGGGTATGTATAAGGAAAGGCAGTCTGCTACGTATTCTTATAGGAGCGAGGCTAAGGGAACAATCTGGTCACTTTTTCCTTCTTTAGTTAAAACAAAAGAGACCTATTTGTTTTTGCCTCACCCAACACACTTACCAGATGGCAGCAAGAGAAATGACCCACAAGGGAAGACTGGGGAGAGGTGGTGATACAGGGGTCCCCCCAAAGCACATCAACTTGCCCTTGGCCCCTGCAGACCTGGCTGCAATCGCCCTTCTGAACCTATTGTGCTTCCAAGGGGGTGGAAGGGGGTCAGCTCAAATGGCTGCAGCATTGCTGCTGCGAGGCTAAATTGATAAAGCTGAATGGAGTAGGAGGGAGCGTGAGCTATCCTGCTGGAAAAACTGCAGCACCAGCAACCATTCCGTTGTCAAGCCCACCCTCTGCCCTGCGTTCCTATGCTTACCCAATTTATGCCTACTGGATAACCCAAACAGAAGCCCGGAAACAATGGGGTGACCTCGGAGTAAAGGTAAAAACTGTGGTAAATCAAGAGTTTGAAAATGCTCAGCTTTGGGGGGGGGGGAATCCTGATGTGGCTGCGAGTTTGCAGCTGCGTCACTTGAACAATGCAGCGCCACTGTGCAGCCACTGCAGTGTTAATAGAATATACACACACATACACGCACCCCAAGTGTCATGTACAGTTTCGCCCTTAAATCTCTTTTGGAATCCTTTGCTCATCTGTAACGGAAATATACTTCTTTGAATCATGGACAGGTTTGCCTGCTGACCAATTTTGCCACTCCAATCATTCCATGTAGAGAAAAAATTGAGCCAGGTGGACCAGAGATCTTACTTCAAATATGGCAGCTTCTTCCGTTCATTACGAGGGCAGGAGGAGTGAGTGACATGGTTGGGTTTGGGGTGGGTTTTTTTTTCATGGCCATAACATATGGAATGCGTTTAACATGTGTGCCAAAACATCTCGTTCCAGCCAGGGAGTCATGATCAATTTGCATTTCCAATATGTTAGTTACTTTGAAGTTTGGCTGTAGTATAAACTCCCCACCCGCACACATTCCACGCAGTTTATTTTTACCATTTTAATTGGTTTACATCCTCATTAGCAAATTGCGCCACTGTCTAGAAATGTGCCAAACAAGCAGTTATTGTGTGTTTGGGAGCTGAATTGTTTTTCTTTTTAATTAGTACATCAGGGGTGATATACTCTGTGTGTGTGTGTGTATATATATAATATTTACGTAAAATAGTTTGGCTTCTTCAAACAGCAGTTTTAATCCCTTGTTGAAACTGTAAATTATTGCTTTTCAAGCTCATTTGGTAATAATTGTCCCCAAATGACCATACTGTTATTTTAATTTATAAAGTGCGGCTAAGGGCCTTTGTACACACAAGGGATTGTTGATGCAGGGATATTTGCGTAAAAAAATATATGGTGTTACTTGGAGATTAAGGATGCAAGCCTATGCACACTTACTTCACTGGGAGAAAGCATCATGGTACACATTGACTTACTTCCCAGTAAACATGCATAGAGTATGTGTAAGTGTATTTTCATACAGGTCAACAGCCCTGATTGAAGCTTGCTTCTCTGATGTTTAATGTTTTGGAATGAAACTTGACCCATAGGGATACTACATAGGCTAATTCCTTGCGAGGGAAGCATCAACTTGACAGGCCAAAGTTCCCAGGTTCAATCCAGCATCTTCAGGTAGGGCTAGGAACGGATCCTGCCTGAAATCCTGGACAGCTGCTGCCAGTCAGAGTTGGTAGTACTGGGTTAGATGGACCAATGGTTAGTATACAGCAGCTCCTTATGTTCAAGTGTCTCCCCCTGTGCCATGCCGTACAGTGATGACATGATGGTTTGGGGCATCTGTGGGCCTACAGACACGTAAGCTGATTGCATCCCATTGACATGAGCCGTTTCAACTAATCAGAGTGTAGGAGAAATGCATTGAAAGGGAAGAGGACACTGCTCTCTGTTCCCACCCCTGACATTCATGCATTCATGTGCTCTGTGTTCACAGATCTTAAACAGGTATATGTTGTATGCATGTAGGCCGTCTACACATGATCAGAGGAAAAGTATGAACCTGGTCACCTGGACGCAGAGAGAGCCTAAGTGCCTACACTGTACATGTACAGGTTCCATGCATTCAAGTCCCACAGATGTCTAGAGGTTCAGTGCATGACAGCAGACGTGGTCCCAACCACCCCCTCTCCATGGCCAGACCAGGCCTATATCCCAGGATCATCCCGGGATGCAAATGGCACACAGGGAATCCTGGGAGCAGGCAGGGATGACCCTTCCATTTGCCTGGGGAAACCCTTAGGTCTAGCTAAGGCCCATGAATATTGCTGATACAGCTCTATGAATGCCTGGTGAAAGAGTCTATTGCTCAGTGTCCCTGTGGTTAAACAGTGCTTTAGGAACAGGATAGCTTCCCAAGGTGGTCAAATGCACCTCAAAGAGAGCTAAACCAAACACTAACATCAACTGATCTGAAGAAGGAAGGCTATTAAGCCAAGTGTAATAATTTGCACATTAAGTTTTAAAAATAGATGAAATTCCTCCCTCTCTCTCTCTCTCCCCCCTCCCTCTCTCTCTCAATTAAGCAATAATCCAAAAGACTTGATAATTTAGCATTTCCAGTGGGGGTTCCCTCCCTCCCATTTAATAGAGCTTCTTTTCCAGAGAACTGCTAAACAACATAACATCCATGTTTATCTGTTTCTCACCTCCTCATATTAGCACTGACATCTTTAAAACAAAAGGCAGTCATTAGTAAATTAGAAATAGGTTTCAAACCCTGTGTGTTCTAATTTTGAAAAACTAGCTGGTGGCAGTGCAATCCTGTGTCTACTCATAGGTAAGCTTTGAGTGTTGAGGGACCCTCTAAAGCAGATGTGGGGGGACATGCAGGGCTTCATGCCAGAGGAAAGAGAGAGAAAAGGCCCATTGCATAAACACTTGCATGACATTGACTTCTGCCCCCTAAGTTTAGATGCACCTACACAGCTGTTCATCTGCTTTATCTTCTGAGATCCAGCCATCACACAATCAGCATTTCCTTTCCTTCTTTTCATCTAAATAACTGCTAGGTGGCACTGTGATATGGCAGAATAGCATAAATAAACAAATGAAAAAAGCAGGTTCTTTTGCTTAATGTCACATTTTACTTGCTCTTTAAAAACTTACTGAAAGTGCTGCTTATTTATTTATTACATTTATATACCGCCTCATAGCTGAAACTCTCTGGGCAGTTTACAAAAGTTAAAAACAATGAACATTAATAACAGATATACAAAATTTAAAACCACCAAAAGTATAAAAAAAAACAATATCCATTTTCTCGGGTCAGTGCTTAGACACAGAAGCGAAACTGGAGGGTGATGATGTTATATAAAGAACCCATAAACAACCATGAGTAGGGAATGATGAGTGCGTGATAAATGGCTCGTGTAGAAAAGCCCTTTGTGTGAATTCATCATGACTCTTTTCCCTGATTCCTTTCTTTTGAGATGAGGATACACGGATGTGATTTCCCCTTTCTTTTATACATCCTCTTTAACAGAAAGTAACATTTGTCTTATGTCTGTTTTTGTTTCCTCATCTGAACTCCAAAGGGGGTTAATTTCACATCCCTTGCAAATTTGCCTGAGGGAAGTAATTGGTCCAAATTATCAATTTCCCTCACTCTCAATTTGCAGTTGCAATGGCTCCTCCTCTAAAAATGGCCTCCTTCCTTTTATTTATTTATTGCATTTCTATACCGCCCAATAGCCGAAGCTCTCTTCCTTTCAGCTCTTATGATTTTAGTTCACTGATATCGTTGTGCTAAGAGTAAAACAACCCACTAGACATGCCACATTCAAGTGTGAAGAAACTGCAGAAGGTGCAGAAGGAAAGCAAACTAATTTTATTGGCTGTGCAATGCAAATTAACAGTGCTACACAGAAACATCATTTGCAGAAACAAATGTATCCTCCACACCGCTACAGAAACAGTGCACCTCCAGCACAGGTATAGAGAGATACGGAAGAGATTATTTGGGAATATTGTTGTTGTGGATGATAATATTGTACACCACTACAGTAATCTTTTCAACCATGCCATAAGGTAAACCATTGTTATTAATATGATATAAGAACTAATAAAGAAATAACAGCTCACGTGGCACACCCAGTTCTAGATTAACAGTACAGCATAATTAGGCAATCAGGATTTCTCCCAAATTTCAGAGTTCAGTGTGTTGCCAAGAGTTACTCCGTCAATAGCTATGGGGGAAATATCTCGCTCTAGCTACTACAGTTTTGATAAAAAATGTACTTTAAAATTAGCTGGAAAATGCAGTTCTGGGGAGAACAAGAACCATTCCAGCAAGCTGAGTGGAGGGAGAGAACAAATCAGAATATTCCTTCATCTCAGGTATAGCCTGAATTGCATGTACTATTAGAAATCTGTAGGCAGATTCCACTGTGGCACTACCCCAAAATAATAACATCTGTACCTTTATGAAGAAAAATAATGGCTTTCCTGATAGTCTTCTAAAATTTCCTTAGGCAGCGTATGGGGGGTGGGTGGGATAAGATTGTTCAGTTCCTTATTATTATTAATAATAATAATTTTTATTGTTTCGCAAACGTTCATGACATAAAAGCATTACATAAAAACATTACATCCGGGTAAAAAGAAAAAAGAAGAGAAAAAAGAAAAAAAAAGAAAACACACACAAAGGTTAAGGTGTAATTTCGCCTCTCTACACATCCCAATGTGAATTATATTCTCTCCTTGTTTAATTACAGTTAAGACAATAATCAAATTCTTTTCTTTCTTCTAAGTTAACTATGGCCATGGCTAGATCAGGCCTATAACCCGGGGTTGTCCCGGGATCATCCCTGTGCATCCAAATGACACACAGGGGATCCCAGGAGCAGGCAGGGACGACCCCTCCATTTGCCCGGGATAATCCTTAGGTCTAGCTAAGGCCTATATCTCATACACTGAATCCACAGACAAATACATCATTTTTCTCTGTTTCTTGCCAAAATTCTATCAGAGATTTCCATTCAGATATGAATGTGGCTGTTGTTTTATCTCTCATTATCGCTTTATGTTTTGCCATCTCTGCCAACTCCAATGTCTTCAACAGGCATTTGTCCATTGTTGGCGTTGCTTCATTTTTCCACTTCTGTGCGTATAATAGTCTTGCAGCCGTTGTCATATATAAAAATAAAGTTCCCCCCTTCTCTTCCAGCTGATTGTCCATTAGTCCCAGTAGAAAGGCTTCTGGTTTCATTTGTATATTAGTCTTTAATATTTTTTTGAATTAAGGAATGTATTTGTGTCCAGAATGCCTTAGCTTTTTTACAAGTCCACCAAAGATGATAAGAAGTTCCTTCTTCCTCCTCACATTTCTCTTTAAGTAGATTGTTCAGTTTCTTGGCTCTGAGCTCGTAGACAGAGTTCCAAGCTGGAGTTTCAAGCTCCCTCTCCCACCCACCCCTCCTCGGAGCTGGCGTGGAGAGAACTGTGGTAGCCACCTCTCCATGCTCAGAAAATGGAGCATGGAAATGGAGGAAAGGAGCCATTGCCAAGGTAGAAGGAGCAGAGCGGGGCTATGGGGCTATGAGGTACCTCAGCCGTCCCCAGCCTCCATTCCTCCCCCTCCCCGAAGGCTCTGCTAGACAGGTAAAATCACCCACCTAGCTAACGTGCAGAGTGGGAGGTGCTAAAATGCAAAACAGGAGAGCAAGTCATTGGGTCCTTCCCAGTTTATGAGTAGCCAGGGTGCGTCCTATGGGATTGTACCATTAATACAATTGAATTTTGGTTCTAATAATAATAATAATAATAATAATAATAATAATAATAATAATAATAATAATGGCTGAGAAAATGGCCTAGTGTCCTGCACTTTCTGCTAGTTCTCTCTCCAAGAGCAGGGACTTTAAAAGAGTTTCTGTGGAATTTGTAGAGCTCCTTTGCGGCCTATGTGTTCTTTCTAAGGTTTTCCTTCCATACCAAGCAAGTACTTAGCCTTCATAGAATCATAGAATAGCAGAGTTGGAAGGGGCCTATAAGGCCACTGAGTCCAACCCCCTGCTCAACGCAGGAATCCACCCTAAAGCATCCCTGACAGATAGTTGTCCAGCTTCCTCTGTCATTTCTAGTCCAGTCCTTTCTTAAACCTTTCCTAACAATACAAATCTTTATTTCTTTATATTTTTGTAGTCCTTCTTGCTGTTGTTGGTTTGAGTCTGTCTTGATTTTTTTGTTGTTATTTGTTTATTAGTTATAGTCAGTGTTACTGCTCATAGAATCATAGAATATTGGGCCCCAACCCTGTTTTGGCCCAAGTTGTATAGGTCTGAATTTGATTTAAGTGACATATTCTCTATTTTGGTCTGTTGTCTGGATTGAAATCTTTCTGCCTCTGCCACATCCATGTCTGGCCAAACAGCGATGCAGTACATTTATCGGCAGTTCCAATAAATAAATAAGAGCTTCATCACACCAGCGTTATACTGTGCAATCACTGCGAATTGCATGCAAAGGACTCCGAAGTTTTCCAGCTTATAATCTGCTTTTATTGTGAAGTACTCCCATGCATCCTGCTTTAATTGTGCTTCTTAACCAAAAGAAGTGCAATATTTTGCTACTAGTTTTCAAGCGTATCATTTGTTGTTTTCCGAGCGGCCACTGGGGCGCAGGAGCAGGATTTGAAGAAAAGTTAAACAAATGTTTACATCTGCATAAGATTTAAATGTAAAGACTTCAAAATTGGCACAGTAATAGAAGGAGAGCTTTAAGCATACCAAATTTGAATCAGATTGTGTCATCCATTGGCTGTTGCTAGACGAGGGTTTAGCCCGGTGTGAGGCCCGGGCTCCCTGCTGTGCATGCAGACGATGCCGGGGTCAGGCCGGGCTAAACCCTCCCTTGACCCGGGATAACCGGATCCGCTTGTGGCCCGGTTTTTCCACAGCCCCGGGCTGTGCCTGGGGCTGCGGAAGGTCTAGCTAGTTCCGTGGCTTTTCCCGGCTGCACGCTTACTCGTGAGTAGCTGGGAGAAGCTGCGCACTGGGCACATTGGAGCGCTGTGCCCATCGCTCATTGATTGCCTATTGATTTTCTAATGATTTTTTTTACATTTCCCCCCTTAAACCCGTTTCCTGGTATGCAAAGGATCTACCCCCCCCCCCCGCCCGGTAGCAACAACAACAACAATGGCAACAGCTTAGCGCTGTAGGGGATAATTCAAGGGAAACAGGTATGTGGGATGAAGCTCTAAGTCTTCAAAGGTGCCCAGCAAAACCTGTGTCCATCTCTTTCTCTGAAATGTGGTACGTTTCATCCCCTCCGATGGGGCTACAACGCCTGACACTTTCATCCAATTCTGTGATGAAAACAACAAAAAGGACATGACCATGTTGGGTCCAGAACTTTTCCTTGGGAATTCGTTTGTGCTCAGAAACTCAGCTCACAATGCAGGTCTTACTTAGCAGAGTAAGTTTATTAGCTTCAGACTTCTTAACAGTTCTTTGTCATTGTGCAGAGTGACAAAAAGCAAGACAAGCTATACACATATACATATATACACAGTTCTTGTCTATATTACATACAGCTGTGATTAGGCTAACCCAGCTTCAAGGATCTTTTGTATAGTCATATTATTAACACCATGATATCTTACAGAATCCTGGCAAGGTTCCCAGTACAGCTTCTATCTCAAGGTAATTGCTCACAGACAGTCTTCCTCTGTTTAGCCTTGAGATAGCCACACACACAATTTTAATGACTACGCAAGCCTTTTACTTTCTTATACTTAACAGACCATTTGATACTTCATGGGAGGAATAAAGCTTCAGATTTCTACAGCAGGATTTGGATTCAGACCTGAGTCAAATCAGGTGGCCTCTGAATCAGGCTGACTCAAATCCAGCTGATTTCCAAACTGCCAAATGGCAGTTTGGGAATCAAATCTTGTGGTTGGGGCACACCGTTCTGGCCACATGGGGTATGACATAATGACTGGCCTGCCAGGACAATGCCATCAGAGAGAGTTGCTTGATAGGCAAGACGACGATTAAATATTTAAGGTGCCTAGAATGTGTTCCATCTGGTGCCAGGAGGATAATAAGCACAGTGGTTGCCATGGAATTTCCATCTCGTTTCTACTTATGCCACTCTATCCCATTACCCATCATGCTTTTTAGGCCAGCATTACCTCTCTTTAATTATTCTTGTCAGAATGTTGTTTCCATTCAGCTTTTTTAAATGATCTGGATTGTGCTGCAGCTTGCTTTTTTTTCTACAATTATATCTCATTAATATTTTAAATAAGAAGACATCATTTGCTCTATGATTCTCTCTCTCTCTTTCTCTCCATTCTCTGCTACATTCACATTTTCCTACTTATATTATGGAACTCGCTACCACAAGATGTAGTGATGGCCACCAATTTGGATGGCTTTAAAAGGGGGTCCTGAAGTTAAGCATGCGTAAGCTGCCCTGATGTCAGCAGAACTTAAGTGTACGTTGTATTTTAGCCTCTCTGTGCCATAACTGCTGCCAGATGTCAGTGGGCTCAAGCAGTCACTGGGGTCCTGACTTATTAAGGAGTAGCTCCAGGGACCTCTTGTTAGTAAACCCCTACTGAAATGTGGGCCCTTAGCAGGTACCCAATTATACCTACCTATGGCGCTGCTCCTGCTCCTGTGAGATCTATGTGGAGACAGGCAGGATAGTGGGGCCTGAGAAAAATACCTCCTGTGAAGTTGCTTTTTTCTATTGGGAGGAAATGCCTCTTTGGAATGAATAGCAGATTCATAGAATCTTAGAATAGTAGAGTTGGAAGAGGCCTATAAGGCCGTTGAGTCCAACTCCCTGCTCAGTGCAGGACTTAACATTCCACTTCACACAAATCACAAGCAACCCCCAGCTTCAGAAGAGGAATTCTCTACAGGGCCACAGCAGGGGAGGAAAGAGCGAAATTTATGGAATTATGGATTATGGAATGTTTTCCCCAGTGAGGTCTGCCTGGAGCCAACATTGCCATATTTTTGACACCAGGTTAAGACCTTCCTCTACTTTCAGGAATTCAGCAGCATTTGATACGGATTTTAATTGGGTCCTAGGATTTCCTATTGTTGATGATTAAAGTTGTGAGTGTGTGTGTTGTCGATACATTTGTATTTAAATGTTTTTAATATGATGTACATTATTGTATTTTTAACGTTTTTATTCTTTATAAACTATACAGAGAGCTTTGGCTATTGGGCCGAATAGAAATATAATAAATGAAAATGAAATTAAATATCCCATCAACAGTTTATTTATTTATTTAAAATACTTAAATATTTTTAACAACCCTAAGTGGTGTGTGCGTATTATAGATAATGCAATATAAAAATAAATATATATATTGCAGGAATGACAATAAAACTTGGCAGTGACATAATACATTACAGGTCAGGGAAAGCCTGAGTGAAGAAGTATGTTTTCAAGAGGCATTTGAACCTTTCCACAAGTTTTTGCCTCCTGAACCACGTGTGAGTTACAGGATTGTTATATATTGGGTATACACTCTCCATATCTTCACCAAACACCACCTCTATCACTCAGCTAAGATATTTATCTGGCTAGCCAATTGTTCTGCATGGTAGATCCTTCTGCATGGTTTCTGGGACATGAAAGGTTAGCCAGCCATGTAAGGGTCTGAACCAAGCCTTATTGATGAGATATATAAATGCATGCTTGAATGGTTTGCAAATGCATATCCACCAACACCAACACGCTCCTGTCTAAGATTCACTGGTCTAAGAACTTAGCCTTTCCCGAACTGGTGCCCTCCAGATGTATTAGACAATGGCCATGTTTGCTGGGAATTATGGGAGTTGCAGTCCAACACCTCTGGAGGGCACCAGGTTGATGAAGACTGTCATATCTACTCTTTAAAAGAAAAAGAAAGAATCTAATTTGCTACCAGGCCAGATGGAGTCAGCTCCCTGTTTTAAAGTTGATGCCTATAGCGCATTGCCTTTCATGTTAATAACTCTGCTGCTTTTCCTCTGTCTTTTTAGCAGTCACATTGCAATCTTGCTGTGAATTGCATAATTAATACAAATTAGAAGCCTCTTTCCTGTTTTTAATCCCAGCCGGAATGATCACAGTCACAATGAATTCTGTCCTCCTACCGGCTTTGGGGAAATCTACAGGAGGGGTTGCCCTGTCAGCTCATCCTCTCTTCTTCCCTGCCACAACCACCTGTTGTGGAAGGATAAAGAATTAAATCTAAGGAACAAAGTTCAAAGGAAAGGGTTTATGAAATTTTCATCATAGGCCAATTTAAGCATGCTTGTTTTGGCTAAACTTTTTAGTAGACTCCTAATGGAAGGTAAATGTTAATAGCTCTTCACCTCTAGTTTTTTCAGCCAGCAAGCTGCTGAGATGCTATTTCACATCTCGGCAGGAGCCCTTTTTGCCATTGCTTAAAACTTTAGAGTGAAAAGAGAAAGAAATGGACGGGAAGTGAAATGTACTGTGACTCACCTCTCTTCTCCAAAGGAACTTCCAAAACAAACACAAACAAGTCATGAATAGTCAGTGGATGTTCTTTGGTCAAAATACTTTAATTCAGGTCTACATAACTCATGACCTACTGAGCCAAATGCAATCCACCAGCTACGTGTGGTGGCCCACCAGGGCCTCAATAAACATGCTCTTTTTGTCATCCTTACCTTTAATTTCCTCTGACAATAAAGTGTTAGTGGCAAAAATTGAAACCTACATTGATTGATACATTAAAAAAAGTGGGATCAAGTTAGCAAACATTTGTGACCCAGCAAGCTTTTGTGAAACTTTTGCCGTTTATTTATTTATTTATTTATTTATTACATTTTTATACCGCCCAATAGCCGAAGCTCTCTGGGCGGTTCACAAAAATTAAAATCATCATAAAACAACCAACAAGTTAAAAATACAAATACAAAATACAATATAAAAAGCACAACCAGGATAAAACCACGCAGCAAAATTGATATAAGGTTAAAATACAGAGTTAAAACAGTATAATTTAAATTTAAGTTAAAATTAAGTGTTAAAATACTGAGTGAATAAAAAGGTCTTCAGCTGGCGACGAAAGGAGTACAGTGTAGGCGCCAGGCGGACCTCTCTGGGGAGCTCATTCCACATTGCAGATTTACTAGTTCTGATTCTTTCAAAGCTACCATGTTTTTGTTAAAGTAATAATGCTACTCTTTGGCACTTGATACTGCTACAGGACGGTTGGCAACTGTTACATCCCATCATTATTGACAGTACAGGACTCAATTATTAATGAACTTTAATTGCTTGCTAACCCAACAATACAAAGTGGCTAATTGTGTGTTTTGTGTAATTGTCACCAGGCTTAATGATATGATGGTGATATGAAATGAGAAATGTTGAATCCTTCCTTAGTCCTGATTTTGTGTCTTTGTTCGCAGGATGACCCCACAACTTCTGGTTTCTGGAGTCTCCACTGGTCATTTTCTTGATTATCAGTTGTCCTCTCTTTCTCCTCTTTCTGTTTCTCTTTCTCTCTTTTTTCCCCCCATTTAACACCCACACAGAGAATAGGAACAGCTTGCTGTTTTATGCTATCACCAAATCCCCCACCATTAATGCTTTTCTACTTATAACTCTGATTCTTTCCTCAGAAAACAGCATCTCAACTGAATTCATTGCTGACACAGCACTTGGCTTGGGACCGCAATACCTGACGGAATGCCTCTCCCGACATGAACCTACCCGTACACTGCACTCAACGTCTAAGGTCCTCCTCCGAGTGCCTACTCCGAGGGAAGCTCGGAGGATGGCAACAAGGGAGAGGGCCTTCTCAGTGGTGGCCCCCCGACTGTGGAATGATCTCCCTGATGAGGCTCGCCTGGCGCCAACATTGTTATCTTTTCGGTGCCAGGTCAAGACTTTTCTCTTCTCCCAGGCATTTTAACAGCATTTAACAATGTTAAGTTAGTTTTTAATGGACCCCAGAATTGTTGTTTTTAAAATGGATACTGTTGTTTTTATGTTTTTGATGGTTTTTAAATTTTGTATACTTTTTGATGTTTACCATTTTTGACTGTTGTGAACCACCCAGAGAGCTTCGGCTGTGGGGCAGTATATAAATGTAATAAATAAATAAATAAATGATCCTGAAAAATTAGTGATGAAATTTGATTTTTAAGACTGGAAGCTTTCTTTCACCCATGGATTCTGTCCAGGAAAATGGAGGCCATCACTCACCATAAAGCAGGAATCGGCAATTTCTACCCCACAGATCAGATGTGGCCTTTCAGGCCTTTCCTCTATAAGCTGAATTAGGCCCATGGGCCAGAGGTTCAACATCCTTGATTTAAATTAATTGGCATTAACCATCTCTGACATCTGTAATAAATATGGTTTACATGTTCTGTGCAACAGAAAGTTGCACAGATTCCTCAGGCACTTCAATTCCAAGTCTATGGCATTGGCTTTATATTTGACTCCTTGCTCTCCTTTATTCCACGTATTGAGGCAGTAGCTAAATCCTGTCGTTTTTTCCCTGTGTAATATTGCCAGGATTCGATCATTTTTGTCTGCCTCTTCTGCCAAGACTCTTGTTCATGCATTGGTTATTTCTCGGTTGGACTACTGCAACCTTCTTCTCACTGGCCTTCCTTCTTCTCACATCAGTTCATTGGTTTCTGTTCACCACTCTGCTGCTAAGACCATCTTCTTGGCTCGCCGCTCTGATCATGTTACTCCACTTCTGAAATCCCTTCATTGGCTTCCAATTCACCTCAGAATCCAATATAAATTTCTCCTGTTGACCTACAAAGGTTTTCACAGTCTAGCTCCTTCCTATCTTTCCTCTCTCATCTCACTATTGCCCCGCTCATGCTCTTCGCTCCTCTGATGCCACGTTTCTTACCTGTCCAAGGGTCTCTACTTCCCTTGCTCGGCTTCATCCATTTTCTTCCGCTGCCCCTTACACCTGGAATGCTCTTCCAGAACATTTGCGAACTACAAGTTCAATCGCAGTTTTTAAAGCTCAGCTAAAAACTTTTCTTTTTTCTAAAGCTTTTAAAACTTGATTTTGATCTTACTTTTATACTGTTAGTTTTACTCTACCCTGTGCCTATTTGGTGCATTCTTTTCCCCTTCTTATTGTTTTATTATGATTCTATTAGAATGTAAGCCTATGTGGCAGAGTTTTGCTATTTTATTGTTTTACTCTGTACAGCACCATGTACACTGATGGTGCTATATAATAGGGGTGTGCATGGACCCCCCGCTCCGCTTCACTTCCAGATCCGCGATTTTCAGATCGGGCCTCTTTGCCCCGCCCCCGCTCCGCCCATTTCCGCTCCGCTCCGCTCCGCTCGGAGCTCCGGATCCAGATCGGAGCTCCGTTTTTTCCCCCCATAGGGTTGCATTGAAAGCTAAAAAAGTAAACAACTTTTTTTGGTTCAAGTTAGAAACCTCACGTTTGGCACCATGACACCTCATGGACGTATACACACACACGCCAAGTTTCAAGGTAATCCCATCATCCCCTGATTTTTGGGGAATTTTTGAAAATCGGGCACCCCATTCAGACCCCTTGGGATAGCTCCGTCAATTTGCACGTTAGAAACCTCAAACTCGCCACCATGACAGCTTATCCATGTGTCCACCTGGACACCCAGACTCAAGGTAGTCCCATCATCCCCTGATTTTTGGCGGGGCTCTAACCTCTAACGCACCACCCATAACCCTAAGTCACACCCCTTTCGATAGCTCCGTCAATTTGCACGTTAGAAACCTCAAACTTGGCACCATGATAGCTTATCCATGTGTCCATATGGATGCCAAGTTTCAAGGCAATCCCATCATCCCCTGATTTTGGGGGAATTTTTGAAAATCGGGCACCCCATTCACACCCCTTTCCATAACTCCGTCAATTTGCACTTTAGAAACCTCAAACTCGTCACCATGAAAGCTTATCCAGTGATACATACGCACGCCGAGACTCAAGGCAGTCCCATCATCCCCTGATTTTTGGGGAATTTATGAAAATCCAACACCCATTCACACCCCTTTCCAATAGCTCCGTCAATTTGCACATTAAAAAAAAACTTCAAACTCACCACCATGACAGCTTATCCAGGGATACATACGCTGCACGCCGAGACTCAAGGCAGTCCCATCATCCCCTGTTTTTTGGCGGGGCTTAAACCTGCAGACCTCTCAATGGGGCCATTTCAAAGGAAATCCCAACATGCCATGAATTGGGGAGTAGAGATCAACCTATATGAATCTTCTTCCACACTTGAAAAATGGATTTGGAACTTCCAAAACTCCAAGTGAGCGCAGGAAGGACTTCTCCCCTGAGTCAAAGCCAGACACACACAACATCCCTGTAAGGCGGGCAGGGGAGGAGAGAGGGAAGGCAGGCAGGCAGACAGCAGACATTTCTGGGGGCATAAGGAAGTGAGCCAAGGATAAGCCAGTAATGCATATAAAATGGAATAAATAAATAAATAAATAAACGAAGGAGGGGTGGAATTAAAAGCAGCAGTGTTGCTGAATAAACAGCAAGAAGAACTTTTTTAAAAAGGCTATATCTGTCTTTTACCAGCAATAGGGGGACATGCCCAGGGGAGGGGGAAGCAGCAGCTGCCAATTTGACTGGTGGTCAACCAGTCTTTTAAGAAGCAAGGCTGTCAGTTCAACTCATGAAAGCCATTGCTCCACCGCTAAGAAGTGGAACTGTCACTTCAACTCATGATAGGCATCGCTCCACCACTAAGAGAAGTAGACCGCTCACTTCAACTCATGATAGGCATTGCTCCACCGGGTTACTCTCTTTGGAAGGCTCTGATGGCCTTCCAAGTACAGGAGAGAGTGGGGGCACGTCCACAATGAGATGCCCTAGGGGAGCTCATCCCCTTGCACCACATCTTTTCAGTTGTTCCCCAAAGTTAGGGTGGGTAGCAGTGCTGTGTTTCTATCTCTTATTATTGGCTTAGTATATGATTTCACAGGTTGTGTTTGTGCATTTGGTGGGGCTACTGTTTTAAAAAACACTGGGAAAAGTCCGTTCAGACTAAGAAAGAAGTTTCCCAGAATCCCAAGTTACCCGTTTTGCCTATCCCCTCCTCCAACTTTGGCATCATGTGATCATGACCGGGAGTTGACTCTGCCCCTCAGCAATCGAAAAGGTAATCTTTTTCCCGCCTTTACCCTACTTTTTAAAAAATTCTAGCGCGCGACCCGCACCACGCAGAGAGGTGAGAGTAGTCTCAAAATGACCTCCATCCATGACTGTCTAAGCACAAGAATTTTCAGAACGATAGCTTAAAAATCAACCCAGTTATCCCCGATTCTTTTCCGCAATGCAATCCTATGGGCGAAAACCGCCGTTTGACCCGCGCTGTCCCTGTTTGTTGACCCGATTTTAAAAAAAAAAAGCACGCGACCCGCACGACGCAGAGAGGTGAGAGTATTCTCAAAATGACCCCCATCCATGACTGTCTAAGCACAAGAATTTTCAGAACGATAGCTTCAAAAACAACCCAGTTATCTATGGGCGAAATGTTTCAAGATGGTGATCGGAGCGCTCCGCGGAAAGAGAAGCGCTCCGAAAATGGTCGCTTCTCTTTGCCTTGCTTCTAGGGGTCCGTGGTCCGCTTCTACTCTGCCTCTGGGCAAGGCGGAGCAGGCCAATTCGCTCCTGCTTCTGCGCTTCTAATAGGAGCGGAGCACAAGCCTACTATATAAATAACAATAACAATAATAATAATAATAACTTGCAATCCAGCAATGTAATGCAACATTCAAATCACAATTTAGAAACTGAAGGATATACTATAGTGATGGAGAGTGACCTAGAAAGGAAAACCTCAGCCACGGCTCCCAAGTAGCAAACCAATCTTGCTAGCATTGTCATCGTTGCAGAATGCATGTTTAAAAGGAAGGGGCGCCTCCTTTAACAGTTCTCCTGGTGATGAAGGCCGTGAAATCTGTATCACGTGCCTGCAGTTACATCTTATAACTAACATACTAACATTTTTTAGGAAAAAAGTATGGAGAGGCAGAAATAAGAAACCGTCAGATAATTCCTGCCCTGGTTCACAAAACATAAGCATAAATGCTGCTTGATGTCAGACTGAATCACTTTTAAGTCAGAGAAAAGGATAATTAACAAACACTCGTGTGTTAGCAGAAGCTGCTTTGATCAATACGCCACTGGTAGCCAGCCTCGTTCAAAGCCCATTAGATAAAGTTAATGGCTTCTGAGGTAAAACATGTTCTTCAACACTTTTGCTGCGAATTCCTGGAAAAGGAAATTGGAGATGTTTGCCCACTTCTTTAGCCCAGGAGGTGGAAGTCCATAAAGGTGGTCCTCTAAATCTCTTTCGGGTGGCCACCTGCTCTGGCTGCCTAGCATGAAGTGAGAGGTCCTTTCCCTACCTCTGAGAGGGAAGGTGGTACTCTCATTACAAGTAGTGGAGTCAAGGCTCACAAGGAGAACTGCCAGGACCTCCACTACATCACCGGTCCGAGCGGGTGGTGGAAGCTGCCCAACAAAACTTGGGGAGAAAATTCTTGCTGCAAAAGGAATAAAAGGTCCCCCAGTATGGGTCTAACACAATGCTACCCAGAAGAACCAAGCTCCATTGGATCCAAAGTCCTCCACCCCCATGACCTGCCCTTGGCAGGGGAGGAAAAAAATATGCCAGCTAGGAGCCTGCAGCCCTCCCAACCCCGCTTCTGTGTTTCCAGCACAAGCCCAGCAGGGCTTTGGAATTGGTGGCTCCATTACCTCAGCTTCTCCCTCCCCTGCTCCACAGGATCACTTAAAATTCTACTATATGAATAGCAATTCATATAATATAACAGTGATAATATAGCAATTCTACTCTTCTAATTCTACTAGAATGCTACTATCTGGGCTTTGGCATTCTTTTAACTCTCTTCGACAGAATAATAGAGGATCTGAAATATCTATACAAGCCACAGTTCCCTTCATTTTGTTATATCTGTCAAGTGTTAATAACAGTTGTTTGGAGGTGAGAGAGGGAAAACTCAATCCTGTCCAATGGGCACAATTTCCATGATTAAAGTCGCGCGCGCACACACACACACACACACACAAGATATTCATCCAGTGGAACAAAAAATACTGTCTTTGCCTGTGGTGCGAAAACAGTTTTTGGAAGAGCCATTTCAGTTGGGAAAGTGTCAGGGAGGAATGGGTTAAACACACATGCACACATCACTGCTTTAGCCTTTTAGTGCTGATCTGTCCCCACCCTGTGGTCACTAAACACACACACACACACACACAAACTCCTCCAGGTGCCTACTCCGAAGGAAGCTCGGGGGGTGGCGACAAGAGAGAGGGCCTTCTCTGTGGTGTCCCCCCCCCTCAGCTGTGGAACAATTTCCCTGACGAGGGCCTCCTGGCGCCGACATTGTCATCTTTTCGGCACCAGGTCAAGACTTTTCTCTTCTCCCAGGCATTTAGCAATATGTAATGACCGAGGGTCTGTTTTTTGGCTCATCATTTTTAAAGTTGTTATAGTGGTTTTAAATGTTTGTGTATTTTGCTTGTTTTTGTGGTTTTTAATCTTTGTATATTGTTTTTAAGTGTTTTTATCTTATGTGAACCACCCAGAGAGCTTCGGCTATGGGTTGGTATACAAATGCAATAAATAAAATTAATAAATAATAAATAAATATATGGGAGATCCATGCATAGCCACATATCAAGTTTGTCACTGATTCCATTGAAACTTAAAGTGAGTCATGATTAACTCCTATTAGACTGCATTTAATGGGTCTCTGTCAAAACCATCTTTTGGTGGATCATGCCAAGTGGACTTAACAGGTAACGGCTGACAGGTAATTTCCAATATTTCATTTTAAAAGAAATTGCATATACACCAGCAGCCATTAGCACCTATTGAGCAAATAGCTATTAAATGTGCTCTGTTGGAGCACTACTTGTTGAAGCGTGAACCTGTTCCTAATCATAGAGGAATCTTTTTTAAACACTTGCACTTTTCCTATCAACTACTTTTATCCCATCTAAACAAAATGTTCTCCTATACAAGTTTCTGGGGCAAGAGGATCCAATGATGCTCAAGCCCCATTCTTTTGCCAAAGATATTGAGCTTCACCAAGAATTCAGCAAGGTTTAGAGTCTACAAATCAAGACCCCAGCTAAAGGGTTGCAGGGATATTCATCCGTTGCACACTTAAATGAGGTTTTACTTTGACAATGGAAATCAGTAGGCAAAGGTATTGAGCAGATCACTGAATAGACAGGAGGACATGCAGGGCCGGTGCCAGACTATTTTGCGCCCTAGGCAAGGTGAGCTACTTTCACCCACCCACCCCCCAAAAAATGCCAACTTTGATTTTTAAGAACATATGTTCCCTGGAAAAAATAAGAAGCACAAAACTTGAAACTGCTAAATTTATTTTAAAGTGCAAGAAATACGTCATGCCAATTATAGCAAACAAATTGGAAAGGAACATCTATGGGTCTTAAATGCATTATTTAATAGGAATATCACCTCCAAATCATCCCCCCAACTCACACATGCGTGCACACACACACGCACTCAGCATCACTCACTCCAAACAAACACACGTATGAACACATGCATTCACTCAAAGACCCCATGTACCCCGTTCACCCATACATTCTCTCTCTCTCTCTTCCGGGCACATTCCAGAAGTCCGAACGTGGAGCCGCCCCACCCCCACCCCAGCATCCCTGGTTTCGCTTCGGCTGGTCGGGCACGGGGCGCCATCTCACCCGCCCAGGCCCAGCTGAATCCTCGGGCCAGGCCGGCTCACAGCCAACGTGTGTGATGCTGCGCTGCGCCCGGCGCCCCTCTTAGCTTGGCACTCTAGGCGGCCACCTGAGTGGCCTCTATGGTAGCACCGGCCCTGAAGACATGTGGAATAGTGGGGAAACTTGAACCGTGCTTATGTGAACACTTGGGAGAGGGCATCATGGGACAGAAGGAATTTACTTGTGACCATGGTTGGGTGCCTACATGTGTGCCAGCCTCCATTCCTAGGAATTTAGGAAGCTCCCTTATACTGAGTCAGACCATTGATATCTAGCCCAGTATTGTCGACGCTGACTGGCAGCTGCTTTCCAGGGTTTCAGGCAGGGGTTTTTCCTGCCCTACCTGGAGATGCCAGGAATTGAACCTGAGACCTTCTGCAAGCCAATCAGGTGCTTTGCCACTAAACTTCTTCCTTAACAAGTATATAGACAAATTAGAACAGGTTCTGAGGGTGGCAATGAAGATGGTCAATGGTATGGAAAACAAGTCCTATGAAGAAAGGTTGAATTGACTGGGCATGCTTAGCCCATCAAAGGCACATCTGACAGTGGATATGATGGCATTCCACAAATACCTGAAGGGCTGTCACTCTGGATGTCAGAGAAATCCACAATGGAATCAAATGAATTCAGATTTCTATGAATCTGACCCACAGATTCCACAGCAGAGTGGCTTTTCCCAAGTCGCACAGAGTCTGCAGACTTGTAGACCCATTTTTTTTACTTTCCAGAATTTTACACAAATTTAATCATAGAATAACAGGTAAAAAAAAAAAACATGGGTCGAAAATGTGCATTTCTTCCATAAGCTAAAGCATGAAAATGCACATGGGGGGGGGGGATTGTGCATTTGTGCAAATGTAAATTTGCACAAATTTGGGAATTTGAAAAAAAACCAAGTCCAATTCCACCAATGAGAGGGTGATGGAATGAAAGGCACCTGACAATTTATGAGACGCAGACGGAACAGGTTTTACAAAACCTGTGTATCCCTAGCTATTGCACAGAAGAAGGAAAAGACTTGTTCTCTGCTGCCCCAGAAGGCAGCACTGCAGCTACTGGGCTTAGCCTGTTTTGAGGCTATTTTGACAAAGTCCAACTCAGATTACAACACTCAATTAACAGGAGGGGCACAGAAGAGGCAAAGTGCATTTCTGGGGTAGAGGAGCAAGCAGAGCGATGCGTTTCACATTAACCCTCCCATTCCAAAGGATGTCCCTTTCCCCTGAAGTCGGTCCTACAGATTTTGACAGTCAACTCTCAAGTAGGTGTAGTTAGTGTTGCAATGTTATCTTAGCTTCCCCTTAATGATTCAGTTATGATGTGTAACTTTTGTGAGGAGCTTACCTGTGCTCGCCACGCCCTCTGGCACTACGTATAGCCCCTCCTGCTCTCAATCTGCCCCATCGCTGGATAAAATGGTTACATTCTCTAATCCTTTTGTCATCTGGTATGATGATGGTCTCACTCTCCTCCTTATACCAACTGAAAGTGTCAGAATTAATACAGAGCAATAGCCAGCACAACCTTAGGGGTCAGCCACCTCCCAACCTCCCTACTCATCATTATTCATCATCATATGCATACTAATTAGGGCACGACAGAGACTTTTAACTCCTACTAATGGTGACTTTTAACTTGCTTTAAAATGTGGGCCAAACAAAATTCTCCAACATCCCTACCCTCAACAGACACCTGCCTTTAATAACAATAATAATATTTTTAAGAAAAACCTTCTCCACTTTAAGCAGCCACCATCTTTGCTTTTTATAAGTCCCAGAAGTTGGGTGGACTTCTGGAGTGCTGTGTCATGGGGAAAACCCCATGGCCACCAACAGGACCTGCGAGTGTAACCAATGTAAGCCCCCAAGGTCTCCCACGAACCCTACAGGCCCAAGGAGCCCACCCCCTGTGCTTTTGCGTGAGCTGTAGCTCTGGACAGGCCTTCTGATGTACGGATTCTGTTAAGTCCGTTCCATCTACGTTTGCAGGTTGTCAGGTATCTTTCATTTCATCTTCTGCTCATTCATAGAACCAGATTATTATTATTTTTTAGGGATGTACAAGTATTTCGTTCCACTTGCCCAAGGGCACATTAGCACTAATGAATATTAGCGCAAGTGTGCACTTGTGCTGATATGCATTAACGCTCATGCAAATTTGCATAACCCCACCCCAAAAGTAAAAAAACCCAACTTGATCTGCGGAATCCATGTGACTCAAAAATGTAATAAATAAATAAAAAACTGGTCTGCTGCAGAATATGTAGATTGGATTTATAGAAATACAAACTCGTTTGAATCTAGTGCAGATTTCTCCCAAATCCCTCAATCCTGATTAAAATGGGTCAAGCCCCAAAATTAATCCAGAGTTGTAAAGAAACTGTTTACCTCTCAGCAGGTAAATCTGTTACATGTTGGTGTCAGGAGTAATTGAACTCACCCAACGCACAACTACTCCACCTTCCAATGGCGGCTTCCTGAACTGTGGGTAGGTGGGAAGACTACATTATAGAAGCATTGTACATTCTAAAGGGATCTTCAGTGCCGTACTGTAGACTATTCCTTTGTTCAAAATATCGACACAGTGATTCATACCATCCAGACCAGAGGGCAAAAGAAAAGAATAAGAGGAACAAAGCCATGGATTGTCACCAGAAGAGATGAACGATATAGTAGTAGCTCATTATCAATGATATAAACCTCATGTTGTGAGAACAGTGAGCAGTGAAATGACACAAAATCTTTAACTGGGGTGCATAATATAGCTATGCAAGTAAGACCTGCAACTACATCTGCCATCCATTAGGGGGGGTGCTCTGCTCCATTTCGGATCCCCGAATCCGAAGCGAAGTGGGCCACTCTGCACCTCCGATGCCCAGTTCTGGAGCAGAGCAGGGGAGGTGCGGAGCGGTTTGGAGCAGTTTGGAATGGTCCAAAGCAATTCAGAATTGTCCGAAGCTCCGGATCCACATAAGTGGGAGAGGGGAGCTTACCTGGCTCCCCCGTCTGCCGCTGCTGCAGTCCGTGCGGCGACAGCGACAGAGCCAGGTAAGTGGGAGAGGGGCTTACCTGGCACTGCCGACGCTGCCACAGTCCGTGCGGCGACAGAGGCAGAGCCAGATAAGGGGGGTTACCTGGCTCCATCACGGTCCGGGCAGCGACTTCAACTGAGGCCCAGGCCCAGGCCCAAGCCGCCACCCGGATCGCAATGGAGCCAGGAAAGTGGGGGAAGGGGTGCTTACCTGGCGCCACTGCCACAGTCAGTGTGGCGACAGCGGCAGAGCCAGGTAAGGGGGTGGGGGCAAGCCAGCTAAGGGGGAGGGGGCAAGCCAGCTAAGGGGGAGGGGGGCTTACCTGGCTCCATTGTGGTCCAGGTGGTGGCTTGAACTGAGGCCCAGGCCACAGTTGAAGCCAACGCCCAGACTGCGACGGATGCAGGTAAGTGAGGGGAGGGGGGCTTACCTGGCAGCGGTGGTGCTGTCCGTGCAGTGGTGGTGGTGGCAGTGCCAGGTAAAGGGAGGAGGGGGGCTTACCTGGCGCCGCTGGTGCCGCTGTCCATGTGGCAGTGGCAGTGCCAGGTAAATGGGGGAGGGGGATCTATTCAGCCCCCATTTTGTCCCCCCTTCCCCACTTACCTGCCTCTGTCATCCAGAGCAGATTGGTGGAGGGTCAGATCGACCCAAACCAGTTCAGGCCCGATCCAGTTCAGGGGGGGTGTACAGTCCTACCATCCATGCCCTTTTCCAGGATACTCCATATAACCTGCTAGGTTTGGGGGGCTTTTCCCAAACAAACACTTGGCTTTCTGTGGCCATTGAGCATATTCAGTCCTCATTGGGTTGTTTTGACATTTTTTTCCCTCCCTTCCTTACTTATTTATTTATTCATTGCATTTCTATACTGCCCAATAACCAAAGTTCTCTGGGCGGTTCACAAAAAGTTCTCTGGGCCGTTCACAAAGTTTTTTTCCCCCTCATGTGTGTTGTACTTCTGCAAACCTCAGGGTTCCCCCGAGTCTGCTGATCCACCCCTCTCATGAATGAATGGTGTTGTTTTGATTACATAAAGATCAGCCCTCGAAGAATAAGTCCACTAATTGTATATGAGACTAAAGGCAATGAAACTCCTTCGGTGATGCAATAGGTTGCCTCCTCCAAGAGTGGGTCATTCTGTAAGGATCATTACTTCATTGGTGTGTGTCCTTAAAATGGACACTTCGTTTTGGTTTGTTCAGACAGCATTTGCTTTGTGACAAATTCCACTGATTTCCATTTGTAGCTGTTCGTTTTTATTCTCCTGTAATTTCAAAGTGAGACCCAGGTGTTCATGTGCCTGCAAGGTTGGTGGCATTCATCCAATCGGTGCAACGTTTTCAGGGTTTCTACGACCCCTCCAAGGGAACAGATCTGCCAAATCCCAGACAGATAGGTAACTGGGTGTCCGTTTTATAGGCGCAGGCACACAGACTATTAAAAATTGCATCTATTTTTAGTCTAAGTCCTGGACACTATGTACTCATGGAGATGAATTTGTGTTCAGTTTCAAACAATACTAAAATCTCCTCCTACGGAAACCCAACGGAGGCTAATATTTACAGCTTTGTTTCACTGCATGCCTGAGCTAAACCAGAGTGAAGTGGGGAGAAATGTTAATGAACATTTTCATAATTGTCCAAATTATGTGCCTCGTGTGGCGCAGAATGGTAAGCAGCAGTTACTGCAGCCGAAACTCTCCCCACGGCCTGAGTTCAATCCCAGCAGAAGCTGGTTCTCAGGCAGCCGGCTCAGGTCAACTCAGCCTTCCATCCTTCCGAGGTCAGTAAAATGAGTACCCAGCTAGCTGGGGGAAAGGTAACCGTGACTGGGGAAGGCAATGGCAAACCACCCCGCTACAAAGTCTGCCAAGAAAACATCAGCGAAAGCAGGCGTCCCTCTAGGAGTCAGCAATGACTCAAGTGTTTGCATGAGAGGTTCCTTTCCTTTCCTTTTCCAAATCAGCAAGTTTCCAGAGATCAGCAAAGTAATAATTCCTTTCATATTTAGGAAGCAGTGCCTTGATTAGTCTGGTTGACTTCATCAGAAAACAATGACTCTATCAGTTCACCCAGTGATCCCTCATTGGCTAGGATCAGCAGGAGCCCTGTCCAGAAAACATTGCCTTTGCTCTACTTTGGCTTTACGCAGATTATGGGGGTGGGGAGTCCTATAACTCCCAACATGATTGGCTGGAGAATGGTGGGAGTAGCAGGGCCTTTTGTGGGGGGGGGGAGGTCTAAACATACATAGGATTGCACCTTTAGGGTAGAACAGCTATTGGAACATATTTTATTCAACACTGCTTCAAAACAGTTGCTATGCTTATATAAGCATGAATATATTAACATTTTGAGGCAGTTAAATGCTCCTTCTATTAGGAAATGAGCATTTATTCATTTATACGCCGATGTCTTGCTTACAGCACACTGCTGGTTTGGTTTTGAAATGTAACTTCAATTGCCATCGTACTATAAATATTCCCCTGAAAAAAGCACAAATTTAAGGTGGAATCAGTGAAAATAAGGCTCTGAAATTCATCTCTCACAATTATACTAAAATCTTGTTTAATTCATCCTTTCATAAAATATATAAACTTTTTTTATTTGAGTTATACTACAGTTAAGGATATATGGACCAGCACACAGGAATTACTTCTGGGGACCATCCAGCTAGCCCTAATAAATGGCTCCCAACCCAGAATCTGACCCTATGAATGGCAGTTCATAAGCCAGTTGTAGTGCAGTGATTAACATATTGGTCTGGGACTCAGGAGACCCAGGTTCTAGTTCACACTCTACCATGAAGCTCACTAGGTGACTTGGGGCTAGTCATTGACTCTCAGCCTAACCTACCTCACAGGGTTGTTTTGTAGGATAAAATGGACAGAAGGAATCCATCTTGAGTTCCTTGCAAGAGGAAAAAAGGTAGGATATAAATGTTGTTATTATTATTAATTTAATTTGGCCCGTGAGCAACAGCACTAACATTTAACTGTCTCTCTACTGCGGCCTTCCCCAAGCTAGTATCCAAAACCATTTTCCCCCCTGACCATATGAAAATAGCCGGGGAGGGAGAGCTGGTATAATAAAACTTAAGTCAAATTTTTAATTAAAAAGAAATCTTCAGTGCAGGTATCATGATGATCAAAACCAATGCCATGTTATGAAAATTACAGAGCCTAAGTCAGGCTACTGAGGGGGACCCCTTTTAACAGGCATTTTTAAAAGGGAAAAATAATAGAGTATTAGTGAAGTCTGCTATGAAAATCACAAGTCCTAGGCCCTGGCCTTGTTAGCCTATTCAGTAATCTGGCCCTGACCAAAACAGCCTTGATCTCCATCATCAGAGGGGGGGAATAAGTGTTGGGCAAGTATGGATATTCTCAACTGTTTGGCAACACTTCCATGAACCATCTGAATGGAGTTCATAGACCACAGTTTTAGAATGTCTGATCAGGGAACAACTTGACTATTCCTACCCATCTGCCACTACACAGGCTCTGAGCACCAGACCTGGCCGAGGCTACTCCCTGCTCAAGCCAAGCACCACCGCTTGATACGCCTGAGGCAAGGGATAAAACCCACCTTCCTCCAAACTATGTGGAGAAAGGGGTTAAAATGGAGAAGGATTTTAATATATATAATAATGCGCTGTGAGTTATATCTGCTTAGGTGAATGATTGTCAGAGTGGGTGTTAAATGTGTAAACTTAAGATGATAAATGCCAAACAGACACGTGGGATTTTTGTGGTAGTTTTAAAACAAACAATCAAAATTTATTTTTAAAAGTTCACAAGCTTTGTTTCAAATAACAACATTTAAAAACCTTTTTGTAACCTTTCATACAATCCTGTCACTCATTCACATACGTGCTTTCCTTTTTCTCACACAATCACTCTTGAACTTTCTTTATTCTCAGTATTGATTAATATACATCCACTACGTGCACACCACACTCTAAAGACACTACTCACTACACTGACTCTCAAGTTTCCCAGAACTTAAGTACCATAAACACAGACAGCACTACAGACTCTAAGAGTCCCTAACAAGTCCCCTCGAAAAGATCTCCTGAAAAGATCTCTCAATCCCCTCAGTCATTCCCTTATATATCACTTCTCCCCCCTGCCAAGACATTCTAACTCCGCCCACTCAGGCCAACATTCTAAAAACCACAGACTTACAAACCGCAGACATACATTTGGAATTGACTTGTGGGGTGTAACGCCACACCATCCTCCATTGTACTGCTGTTGTCATGGAGATTTTGTCAGTAAAAACCTGCCCATCGTGGCAGCATATGCAGCAAGAGTGACTGGGATGAAGCGGACAGATGGTGGGAGCGTTCAAGATGTTCCTTAGGATGTTCACCACCTATTGTCCAATATGATGCTGCCCATATTGTGAGCAGCAATGCTGCTGAAACTTGTAAATATTCTGTCCAAATCTGGGCTGTTCATAATTCCCGCATATATAAGGAGCCCTAATCTGATCCACCAAAACTGTAATACATTTGTGATTAAAACTGACATTTCTTATATGCTCGTTTCTTTTCTTTCTGTGCCTGCAAGGTTGGCTTGACTAAGCAGCCCAACTCCTCCAGATGGCCTGAGCCTGGTAAATTGCAAGGAGAACTGGTAGGAGCTCCAATGCACCAAGTCCTTTGAAGAATAGGCCATGTTCATGTTATTGCTTCTGCCATTTGTTCCTTCACAGCAGAGGTGGGAAACTGATTGTCCCATGACGCGACTGCTTTCCAGCTCACCCTCGGGGGCTGGATGATGATGATGATGATGATAACAACATAAAATACAAAAATGTTCTAAAATACATAAAGGTGATTAAAACATATAAAACTAATACACTGTTAAAATAGCAGCCAGACTTCTTAAAATTTGACTGGGTAGGCTTGCTGGAAGAGATCAGTCTTTATAGCTTTTCTATATTCAGAAAGACTGTTAAGTTGGTGAATCTCTCCCAGCAAGCCATCCCACAGTCTGGGAGTGGCAGAAGGGAAGGTCCTCTGGGTAACGGTTGTCAGCCTAGATTTCACTGACTGAAGTCAATTCTTCCCAGAGGACCTGAGTGTGGGGGGTGGGTTGTATGGGAGAAGGTGATCCCGCAGGTAACCTGGACCCAAACCATGTAGGGCTTTAAAGGTGATAACCAACACTTTATACTTCACCTGGAAACTAATTGGCAGCCAGTGTAGAGATTTTAAAACTGGTGTAATATGGTCACTCCTATGTATACCAGTGATCAGCCTGGCTGCCATATTTTGAGCTAGTTGAAGTTTTCAGACTAGGCACAAAGGTAGCCCTATGTAGAGCACATTACAGAAGTTGAGCCTCGAAGTTACCAGTGTGTGCACTACCGTCTTTTGGTCTTCCGGCTCTAGGAAGGGACACAGCTGGCGTATCAGCCAAAGCTGATAATAGGCACTCCTGGCCATCGCATTTATCTGAGCTGTTATTTGGAGCGACGGATCCAGAAGGACCCCCAAGCTGCTAATGCAATCTTTCAGGAGGAGTGTAACCCCATCCAGAACTGGTTTACACACCTCCAAACCCAGGTTGGGGCCTTTGACAGTAAGCACCTCCATCTTGTTTGGATTCAGCTTGAGTTTGTTTTTCCTCTTCCAGCCCATTACCGCCTCCAAGCATTCATTCAGAGGAGACACACTATCCTTAGCTGACACTGTTGTCGAAGGCATAGAGAAATATATTTGGGTGTCATCAGCATACTGATAGCACCCTGCCCCTCTCCCAATGGTTTCATGTAAATGTTAAACAGCATTGGGGATAGGATGGTGCCTTGTGGTACACCATACAACAGCTCCTTCTTTGAGCAGCAGCTATCCCCAAGCATCACCATCTGGAACCTCCCCAAGAGATAGGACCGGAACCACTGAAGCCTAGTGCCACCAATTCCCAAACCTCTCAGGCATTCCAGAAGGATACCATGGTCGATCATATCAAAAGACGCTGAGAGGTCCAAAAGCACCAGCAGGGACACACTCCCCCTGTCAATACTTAAGCGTAGATCATCCAGTAAGGTGACCATAGATGTCAGGGATGGACCCTCCCTCCAGAAGCCCTGCCCTCTTCCCCTTGAAGCCCCACCCCCTGTCATACTAGAAAGAAAGTCCAGTAGGGAGATTCAGGAGATTAATAGTAGTAGTAGTAGTAGTAGTAGTAGTAGTAATTGCATTTTTATACCGTCCGATAGCCGAAGCTCCCTGGGCGGTTCACAAAAACTTTAGCCTCTCTCCATAACCTACTGCCGAAAGAGAAAAGCCCTGCTCTTATCTCCATTCAGTGATTGAAGATAAGAGTAGGGCTTTCCTCTCCAGCGTTAGAGAAAAAAATATTTAGATGGATTCAGTAAATCCCGGCCACTCGTGTGGCTCAGAGGGTGGGGCAGCAGCTCGCCATTGTACGGATTAGTCCGAAGTGATCTGAAGTGCTTTAGATCAATCCAACCCACTTCTGACCAATCTGGACCATTCTAGACCCAATCTGGATTTGGACCAATTCGGTCTGAATCACCGTGCTTCGTTTCGGGATTTGGATTTGGAACTGAAGCAGTGCACAGCCCTAATTTTTAGGCACTTTAAGAACTTTTTCTCTCCTGCTTTTGTGTGACTTCCCATGTGTAGGTTTGAGATGTTTGGGCAGGCAAATAAGACTTTGTTAGGCCTCAGGTGTTCAGCATAAATGTTGTAATTTAGATCTGAAAGAAAGCCTAACCTCAAATAGCTTAAAATACTTGTAGATAGATATTTGATGGATACCAGGTCTGCTGGTCCAATTAATATTGGTTTTAGAACGGATATTGCAGGGTTGCTAATGCTAAGTATATGTATGTATTGTTATTTTTTGCCCAACCATTGAAGGAAGGACGTGTATTGTGGTGATTGATGGATGAAATTCTTAGGGCTTCAATGTCTTGGTAAAGTCCAGAGGACTTCTCTTCTGCTGAATAAAAAGCAGAGCCCTCCTTCGCATACTGATTTGCATTTTAACATTCTAAAACAGGTTCCAATCTGGGCTGTTTATGATCCTGTTGGCAACGGGCACATTTGAGATGACAAAATGACTGACAACCATATTACTATGCCCATCTTTATAATCTTCTTTGGCGGAGTACGAGTGACAGCTTACCTAATACCTGTCACCCTTCATCAATTAGTTGTAAACCATTCAGAGACAAAGGTGCAAATTGGATCAAAGCAGACACAGTTTGCGAGGCTCGGACATGCTGTACATTTTGAAAATTCGGGCATGTCTAACAACAGGGCCTTTATGAATTATTTAATTAAGTATTTCTAATGGCTCTTCCTCTAAGGAGCTCTGGGAGGCATACATCTTCATTGTCACAATAACCCCGTAAGTTAGGGCCATAGAAACTAAAATAGTAATTGAAAATAATATATAAACTCTGCCCTTCCTCCAGGGTAGCCTCCCCTATCCTGGGACAGATCTACACCTTCTGTCAAATCCTTATGATCCCATCAAGGCATTGCTATATCCCTTTTCCAGATTTACACCTCGTAGGACACACAATGACATTTGTTGCAGTGTTTTGGATAATGTGAAATAAAACGCAGGAAATAACACTGTGGAAGGGGAATATGCCCCAACAGTTATCAATACACTTCAATACCACTATAAAGCAGTAGTGTAGATCTAGCCCTCATGTTCTCTAGATGTTTTAGACTACAAACCCCATAATCCCTTACCATTCTGGCTAAAGCTTGTGGGAGTTGTAGTCCAAACCATATGGTGGGTTCCATGATGTATATCCATGCCAATAGTGTAAGTTAGTTTGAGTCGTAGGCCTTAGCTAGATGGGGCTTTATCTCGGGGCGAACCCCGGGATTGTCCCAGTGCGTCCACATGACGCAGAGGGGACCCCAGGATCAGGGAGGGATCATCCCTTCCTTGCCCGGGGATAGAGCCCTACAATTTGGGCCTGGTTTTTCCGCAGTCCCAGGCTGATCCCGTGACCGCAGAACATGTGGCCCGTTGCCGTAGGTTGACCTGGCTCTGCACGATTCCTCGCGCGGAGCCACACATGGTGCTCAGCGCTCCTCAGGAGCACTGCGCCCATCGGGGGTGGGGTGGGGGAACATGGGGGAAAAAAATTAATTTAAAAAACCTACCTTTGCGCACGAGCATTCGTGCGCTGCTGTTTATTTTTTAAAAAATGGCAGGCGCGACGCCTCTGCTCCTGAGGTCGTCACGCCTCACGTATAAACGGAGGAGGCTCTCGCATTAAACACAATGCGAGATCTTCCCTCCTCCATCGCGTGATAAGAGGTAGGTCTAGCTAAGGCCCTAGTGACCAGCTCAAAGTCATCCAATGAGCTCCAGGAAGGACTGAGGATTTGATGCCCAGATTGCTCTGTCTAGGACAGCACATCAGCTCTTTCACTGATACCAGTGGTGGTGGGATGCAAACTCATTGCTGGGAATTATTAGGAAAACTATTTTTTAAAAAATAAAGCTACCAATATCATGGTAGCCTTATGTAAATATTATGGGTGCCCAGAGATTTTCTGTGGTCTGCATATATAGGCAAAGCAACCTGATTTGCACCTCCTGCTTTAATACATGGATCAGAAGGCAGTTATCCATTTTTCTTTTTTCTTTTTTACTTCTGTGAACTTTGTGATTCAGCTGTCAGCTCAAAAAACATACCAGGAATGCATAATAGGAATGACCTGCCTAGAGAAGGTGCTCCTGGCGTCTGCATTGTACTCCTTTCAGCGCCAGATGAAGACCTTCTTATTTCCCCCGCATTTTAGCATTCCAGTATTTTAGCTCTGCTGATTTAAATCTGTATTTTATATCTCTGCATTGCTGCTAGTTTTTATTCTGGTTGTACTTTTACATTGTCATTTTAAGTTTTGATATTCTATATTGTTTTATGCTGTACCCTGAGATTTTAAATTTTGTGAACCACCCAGACAGCTTTAGCTGGGGCAGTATAGAAATGTAATAAATAAATACATTATTTGGGATAAAATGCATTAAAAATAAAATCACAGATGGATACAGAAACATGATGATCTTATGATTGAATGAGCACATGCGAAACTGACACAGGCCAGAAATAGGCTACTCTTACATCCCTAGCAAATGCACAGCTGTCTTTGGAGTACAGCAAACAACTATGATTGCCCAATCTCATTTGCACTGGAAAAGATGCAGAAAAGAACAACCAAAAAGATCAAAGGACTGGAAGACCTCCTGTACGAGGAAAGGCTAAAGTGTTTGGCGCTTTTAGAGGGGCCTTGGAGGAGACATATTTATGCATGCATGCAGGTATGTATAGATGTATGCATTAGTAATACGTCTATACCACTTACTATAATAAAATCTATATAAAGTGTGTGTGTGTGTGTGTGTGTGTGTGTGTGTGTGTGTGAGATTTAATTATGAGAGAGAGAGAGAGAGAGAGAGAGAGAGAGAGAGAGAGAGGCCCTTTCTACACCTAAGGGTTATCCCAGGAAAATGGAGGGATCATCCGTGCCTGCTCCTGGGATCCCCTGTGTGTCAGTTGGATGCACAGGAATGATCCTGGGATGATCCCGGGATATAAGGCTGGTGTAGACGTGCCCAGAGAGAGAGAGAGAGATTTCTAACATTACAAAGGTTTATAACATTACAAATTTTATGGAGTGTCAAGAATGAGAGCTTTTCCTCAGTCTTTCATAAACTTCATTTATTTATTTATTTATTTATTTACAATATTTATATACTGATCCCCATTTAAAATTTGGAGTGGTGGACAAAATAAAATAGAATAAAAACACATTAAAAGTACATTTTAAAAGAAACAAAGTGCAAAATAAACCACGGCTGGTCGTTAAGGGAAGGCTTCCTGGAACAATTATGTTTTCAGGTGGCGCCGGAAGGAGTGGAAAGTTGGTGTCTGCCTGACCTCCAGAGGCAGGGAATTCCATAGGAGGGGGGCCCCACCACACTGAAGGGTCTTCCCCTGGTGGACTCCAATTGCACGATAGGTCTATGTGGAACCACCATGCCCTCAGATGACCGTTTAGGGACATGGTCATAAATATAGTGCAGTATCTATAGTCTTGATAATGTGGTTGAGTGCCACACAAAATTGCATAGTATTCTAATTGCGGGAGAAGTAGTAGCAGATTGAAAAGTGACCTGGACGTAGTTGTGTCCCTTCCTGATGCACGTTTGTGCCACGTGTTGTTTTGGAGAGCTTGGATTGCATTAGAAGCGGGAAGGATGAGCTGTTGCCTCTGGATTCTTTTCTTTCTTTCTTTTTGGCTTCTTTTTTCGCTCGGCTGACAGCATGTGCACCATTGATGGTGCGCAGCAATAGAGGTTTAAAAATGACAAGTCAGAGCTCTTGCCACATACACACAAAAAGTCACAGAGGAGAAGGACGGGATCTGCCTTTCAGCTGCATCCATTTCCTTCGCCTCCTCTGCTCATGCCTTCAGCATGCCAACTGGCAAAGGACCTCCACTCACCCTCAATGCCCTCCTCCGTTCTCACTCACTCTTACACAGCAGTGCCCAGCAAAGTGGCCCCTTGATGCACCCACCCACCTCATGCCTCTCTCCTCCTCCTTCCTAATCTTTCCTCAGTGATATTGGTGGCAAGGGTTCATTTTACTGAGCAGCCATGCAAGACAGACTGAGGGCTCATCTACACCAAGCAGGATATTGCACTATGTAAGCGGTATATAAAAGGCAGGAGCCACACTGCTGCTTTATAGTGGTATTGAAGTGCACTGACAACTGTTGGGGCCCATTGACACAGACCATATACTGCTTTCATTCCACTTTCATAGTGTTATATCCTGCTTGGTGTAGATGTGTCAATGGGCCCCAACAGTTGTCAGTGCACTTCATTATCACTATAAGGCAGTAGCATAGATCTTGCAGTGCACTTCAGTATCACCATATATAATAATTATAATAATAATTATTTATTTATTTGTTTGTTTGTTTGTTACTCGCCTCTCCATCTGGATCGAGGCGGGGTACAACACAAATACAAACACCATAAAATACATATAACTAATTAAAACATTTAAAACTAATACATTATTAAAAGCAGCACATTATTAAAAAAGCATCTTAAAATTCAGCTGGCCAGGCCTGCTGGAAGAGATCAGTCTCCCAGGCATTTAACAGCATTTAACAACGCTAATTTTGTTTTCTAACAGCCCCCAGAACTGTTGTTTTTTAAATGGATACTGATGTCTTTATACTGTTGTTTTTATATTTCTGATGGTTTTTAAATTTTGTATACTTTTTAATTAGGGATGTGCTCCGCTTCTAGTCGGACCGGTGAATTAGAAGCGGAGCGGGGGGCTTCACCTGCCCTTAAGGCGGAGGCGAAGAGGATTGGGGGGCCAGCGGAGCGTGGCGAAGAGGATCGAGGTGAAGGCGGATCCTTCGCCTCGATTCGGAGCTCCGCCGGAAAGGTAAGTGGGGTTTACCAGGCCCTGCCGCTATCGCTGTCGCCCATGTGGCGACAGCAGCAGGGCCCAGTAACCACCACCCCCGCCCTCCTCTCCCTTACCTGCCTCCGTCCGCAGTCCGTCCGCGTCTTCAATTGAGCCCGCGGTTCAACCGCGGGCTCAATTGAAGATGCCGACGGACCGTGGACGGAGGCAGGTAAGGCCCCCCTCCCCCTTGGTCCCTTACCGGGCTCTGCCGCCGTCACCGCAGGGGCGGCGATGGCGGCAGGGCCCGGTAAACCTCCCGCCCTCCTCTCCCGGCCTTACCTGGCGCCACTCCCCTCCACTGCGGAGCTCCGATTCGGAGCCAGAGCTCCGCGGCGAAGAGGAGCGGAGTATGGGTGGAGCGGCGCGGAGCGGAGTGGGGGGTCCGTGCACACCCCTATTTTTAATGTTTACAGCTTTAACCTTTGTGAACTGCCCAGAGAGCTTCGGCTGTGGGGTGGTATATAAATGTAATAAATAAATAAATATAAATAAATAATTTTATGGCAGTAAAGCAGTAGTGTGGCTCCTGCCTTTTATATACCGCTTTCATACTGCTTTCATTGTGGAATGTCCTGCTTGGTGTAGATGAGCCCTGAGAAAGGAAGACGACTTTTCTGGAAATGGCCCTTGACAGCCACCATAGTTTCCAATATTACATTTATGACAATAGAGAGGCCCTTATCCTCATTAAAGATGGCAGCTCTCAGGGAGGATGGACACCTGCCAGGCATGAACAGACAGGTCAGGTAAGTCCTGGCCTCTCATGCGGCTCAGCGGTTGGGGAACAGCAGGACACTTTCACTTTGGATCAGGCCAAAGCACTCCATACCCTATCCTACCCACTTCGGGCAGCTTTGATTTGGGATTTGGATCAGGAACCAAAGCAATGCACAGCCCTGGAGAAAAGGAGGTACTGTTTTACACCACACATAGATAACTTAATAACAATTTTTAATTTTTTTTTAAAAAAAACCTCATAGATGTCACTGCCACAAGATGTGGTGGAGGTGACTAGATAGCTTTTAAAAGTGGGTAGACATTTCCATAAAGGGTGGGTTTATTAATGGCTATTAGATATAATAACTAAATGGAACCTCCATATTCCAAGGCAATATACCTTTGAATATCAAATGTTGGGAGCAAACTGCAAGAGAAATTCTTGTTTCCCTTTGGCGCTTTAAGCTTTCAGGAAACATCCCATTGGCTAAATCCTGGGAACGGGATGCTGTTCTAAATAAATCTTTCATCTGATCCAGCAGACAGCTCTAAATTCTAACTGGGGTTTTGTGGGAAGTCAGGGTGATTCAGTTCCCTAGTAAGTTTATAATAGTACAAGTAGGGTGACCATATTTGGGAAACCAAAAAAGAGGACACCTAGTGTGTGTGGGGGGAAGCAGCTTTCTGAGTCCTGCAGAAAGTAATTTATTCCCCCGCCACCTTAAAGAACCCGATTGGAGTGGAGGAGGGGAAAGGATTTCATTCTGCACCACCACCATCCACTCCAATTGGGGCCTTTTCTATAATGTCCACGAATGACCCACTTTCCCCTTTAAGACCTCAATTGGAGCTCGGGGTGGGGGAATGACGTGCCTCAAGAAAGCATGTCATTCCCTCCTGCCATGCTAATGGCAGCCTTAAAGGGGAAGGTGTGTCATTCCAGGACATTATTGAAACTTATAGAAAATCCCCCCTGACACCATGGAAAGAACAAAAACCAGGACAAATCCGGGGAAATCCTGACAGTTGGTCACCCTAGTACAAGACATGTTAAACATTACGGTGAAGGGTTGACTGGAGACTTTCCTCCTGCATCACTAACATTGCTTTTTGTTTAATCACATTTTATCCTGCAAGCCATAAACATTTCCAAGCCATAAACAATTAGGATGACAGAGACATGAGCAGAGATGATCCAAGACATGTTGGTGCCTGCAGCAGAAAAATCCACATTCACACACACATCACCCCATGGGAATGAAGAGATAATAATTAAATAAAGTGATCAGCATTTTGCTATCTTTTAATAGCACCGCCGAATCCGTTGCTTGAAGTGGGTGTCCTCATCCTGGCTAATGACATCATTGGGATTGGTTCAAAACTCAGGATTTATTAGCAGGGAGGAAAAGAGCAATGGCAATTTGCAAAATGAATAAGAACCCAATTGCAGCTGAACAGTGGAACAGGCAAGACTCTGGCCTCAAGCTAATCACAACAAACTATCGCGGGCAGTGACAGAGCTATTATGAAAGTGTCAATTATTGGGGGAGACATGCATTTGGGGTCTCTCATTCTGGAGGGGAGTTTAGAAAGGTTCTGGGAAACCATGTGGACAAAAGTGCAAGGTGTTTAAATATAACACCTCGGAGTGGGGGAATGGGAAGGAACCATTGGCATTTAAAGAACAGCCATTAGATATGGCAGCAGGAAGGCATCATAATGACTGCACCCACCTCCTCTAAGCAATGTGCTATAGACATACACGGTTATGTATATGAGCACTTTGGGAACATATGGGTAAGTAGTAATGAAATCTCTCACTGCAGGGACTCCGCACTCTAATTTAGTATGACTTGTCCACTAACTACGTGACAGCTTTGTAGAATAAATTGGTTCTATTATTACATGCCTGGTTGTCGGTGCTGGTTGGGTGTGTGTTTTATTTAAAGTCTCAGTGTGTGGTCACTTAGATTGCAAACTGTCTTAGATGTTGTACTGTGTGACTTTTTCCCCCCTTTACTTTTCCCACTGCATGGCTGCAATCCTAGGCCATAGCTAGACGGGGCGATATCCTAATAAATTCCTAATAAATCTGGATTTTTTCCTGGCATTTGGACTCTACCATGGGCCTGAGGTTCAACCGTGCTGTGATAAAACAATTTAGTGAAGACACAGATCCTCAGCTGCTTTGCTTCCATAGATATTCTTCTGGGCAATAGAAGGGAATTTTGTCCACCTTAGTTAGATTTATTCATTGAAAACTCAGGCTTGGTTTTATTATTTCTTTTTTTAAAAAAAAAAACCTTCTGCTGCAGCGAAGCCCATGGCCGTTTGGAACTAGATTGACGTCTATCGTTTCACGTTTGACAAATGTTTTGAGATTAAGGAACTCTGGGTTGTTGCTGTTACTGCTAATGTTACTGGCAACATTTACCACCACCACTACCAAACATAATAATACAAGAAAGCTCAGCAAGGTTGAATATCGTATATCATGCCACCAATTGCGCTACAAGATTCCCAATATGCCATTGTGTGTTAACGGTCATTACACAGAGAGAATGAGGCTTGGGTTACATGATTTCTTTGCCTTCTTTTGTTGTCCACTTGGGCTATCACATCACACATTCATCTGGCCCAACAAAACTATCATCTTACAAATTAATCTCCAAACTGAGGTTGTATTTTTGCTTTATTGCCAGAGGGAATTCTCACAGTAGGATTCCCACTTCCAATAGGTTTTTCAGGATTACATTCTATTTAATTGCTACTATAGGACAGATCAGGGGTGAGCAGACTCTTGCCCAAGTTCATGTGACTCTCAAGCTCATTTCAAAAGCCAGTGGGGTCTGGTGGCTCCGATTTCAGTGGGGCTATAAAGAGTTCCGTGCATCTCTCAGCACAGAGAAAGGGACTCTGCTAAGGACTGAGCTGGGGCAGGGAAAGGATGGTTGGTCGTCCCAGCATAAGCCACTTGCAGCCCACATCCCCACTGTTACGTCTGTTCTCAGGAGGATGGTCCCCCAGGTGAGATACCTCCTGTGGGTGGGTCTTAGGGGCCAAGCGCTGCTCCCTGGAGAAACCCAAGGAGGCTCTGTATTCATGTACTACATGATCAGTTAGAGTTAATATCAAACTTATATATCCCAATATAATCAATCCCTTCCAAGATCTAAGAACTGGCCGTCAGTATCCCCTCTGGATGTTCTCTGGATTCAGTTTTAACACATCTGTCATCAGCTCACTCAGTGGCTTCATAGGGATATTAATTGAATAGCATTGGGTTGTAGCAAAAGGCCTGGGGCTGAGTTAGCATCTCCAGCTGTCATCCACTGCACATGTTCAGACAGAAGGAAACAAAACCAGTGGTAAATCAATCCTGACACTCCAGCCAGATGTTCGTTAGGTCAGGTGTGGCTTTGGTTATCTCAATTAATTGGCTTGGGATACAACTAAAATTGTTTAATCAACAGACTGCACAAATAGAAGACAAACTGCTCTCTCTCTCTCTCTCTCTCTCTCTCTCTCTCTCTCTCTCTCTGGTTTTTCTCTTCCTTCAGATGCTGAATAAAATAAAAATAAAGAGATCCATCATCCTATGCATCATTAGAAAGACATTTCCCAATTTTTAAAACTATTTCCATTGGAAATGAAAAGGAGAATGAAATACTGATTTGTAAGGATGTCTTAGGGTGCAATCTTACTCATGTTTAGACAGAAAAAGTCCTACAACTCCCAGCATTCCTCAGGCAGCCTGGCAGGTTGGGGAATGTTGTGAATTGTAGGATTTCTTTCTGTCTAAACATGCATAGGATTGCGTCCTAAATGGATCTCATTTAATGCATACATGTTTGTTGTTGCTATTTTAAGTGTGGAGAAACTGTGGACCTCCATATGCTGTCAAGATTGCAAACCCCATCAGCCCCAGTCAGCATTGGCAGTGGTCTGGGATGATTTATTTATCTTAAAAGACCATATAAAATGTAAACGCTTAAAAATATAAAATACAAACCACATTTTAAAAGCTTAGAATGTAATGTACAAAACACAATAAAACCTAGGAGCAATGCAGAAATTTAAAATACAATAACACATTTAAAACAACAAAGGTAAAAGACTAAATTGCCTTGGAAAATAAAAAGGTCTTAATCTGTCATCAGAAAACACCTCAAGTGGAACAACAGGATTGTACTATAATTGTGGTGGGCATTTTAAGGATGACAATAAATCAGCCCTTGGGAAGGAGAAGGAGACTCAGGACAACAATAAAGAAAAAACAGAAATACAGTGATTTGGGATGGTTTGAGTAAATGGTGTCAAAACCAAGGAAAACCGCTCGTGTTGGATCCATATTTATGTTGGATCAGCTGCACTGGTGGATGTGGGCTTTCCCTCTGCCTCCTTCCCATGGCAGCAACTCCAGCCCCCTGAAAATACTACACAGAGTTGGGAGAGACTCACGAGCTGTAGTCTGGGGTGGAAGATCCCACTGTAGAGTGACCTTCCTCAAGCACAGCCCTTGTTCCCGCAGAAGGCAGATCCTACTCCTAGTGTGGAAGCATGTTCAGTGTAGCTACAGAACCTTTTCCCTAAGACTATAACCCTGGCTGCTCCCACACCAATCTGCCCAAGTCTTTGGTCCTTTCCTGCTACCACAGCGAGCAGAGATGTGGAAGGTGACAATTTTGGGAGAGGACTTTTTCATTGTGGTGCCCCACTTGTGGGATTCTCTGTCTAGGATGGCCCACCTGGTGCAGATCTTTTCGGCAAATGATGAAGATGGGTTTGTTCTAGACTTGGGGGGGGGGGAATCAACCTTCTAAAAGCACTTGATCTGGTTCTTCCACTCCTTTTAACTGCTGTTTTACAGTTGTTTTCCACCTCTGAATGTTTCTCTACATCATCGTTGGTATTGTTGTTTTTAATTTTGTAAACTGCCCTGAAATCTTACAGTATTGGCAGAATCGAAATCTGTAAATACATCAATAAGAGCCTTACTAGATCAGACCAAGGGTCCAGCTAGTCCAACATGCTTTTTGCAGGAAGGGTCGGCCAGTTACCAGGCTCCATTCAAGTTTGAGTTCTTGCGCAAAATTCTTATTTTGGTAAATTCATTTTAAGTCAACAGAATTACTTCATTTTTACACTACTTCACCCTCCAAAGAAAAGTGTGATCCTTTGATTAGTGCAATGGAGCTTATTTTTCCTTCTGATGACACCTCCGTTCATAGCTACGCGCCTTGAGTTTCAAAAACAACTCCTCAGGAAGAAATACTGCTATCTATTTCCCATTTTTGCCAGTAGCAAACGTTAGGCTCGTTTCTTTCCGGGAAGCTATTTTTAAATAATTTACCCAGATGTACACATTATTTAGAATCTGCACGATTTACCACAAAACAATATGCTAAAATGAGGTTTCTTAAGAACGTAAGAAGAGCTGATTGTAAGCCTATGCGGCAGGGCCTTGCTATTTACTGTTTTACTCTGTACAGCACCATGTAAATTGATGGTGCTATATAAATTAATAATAATAATAATAATAATAATAATAATAATAATAATAATATCAGTTCAGACAAAAAGCCTGTCTAGTCCAGTATTCTGCTCCCACAGTGGCTAACCAGATGCCTGTGGGAAGGCCACAAGTAGAACATGACCATCCCACTCATGTTCCCAGCAACTGGTATACAGAGGCCTACTGCCTCTGATATCGGAGAAGCGTATAGCTGGCATGAGTAGTAGCCACTGATAGCTTTGTCCTCCCTCCATTTGTCTAATCCCCCTTTATAGCTGTCCAAGGTGTTGGCATCACTCCGTTATTCATACTCACTTGCAGCATATTACATTAGGGGGTGTGTGGCGTTACCCACATTTCTATTCCCTTAGGTATGTCTGCATGAGTATGTCTAGAGAGTGCGGAATGTTGGACTGAGTGGGTGTGGCTGGTGATGCTGTGGAAAGGGGGGAGGAGTATATATATGGGGAGCTGAGTGGTCTGAGGGGTTCGGTTGGTGATTGAGTTTGGAGGGTAGATGTGTTTAGCTGAGTGATTCCTTGTCAGGAGTTGTGTGAGGAGTGAGTGGAAATAAGATCATAAGGACTAAGGATTGTTATTATTAGATTTGTTTCTACCAGTATTCTTAAGAATAGGCAGGAGTTGAATAGAATTTGAAGGAACTAAGAACTGTAAACAACAATAAACATTTTCTTTATTTTGCTACCATAAAACCACGTGTCAGTTTGGCTGTGTCTCCTGCTCTATTGGTTCATAAATAAACACTTCACATTAAACCTTCAGCCTGCTATAGTCACAGAAAAGCCTTTTCCAAATCTCCTTACCTGTTCCCTCTGCTATAAGGGAAAGGTTATACTTTTCTTTTTACCCCTTCCTCGGGTATTTAAGTGGTGGTGCTTAGCCTGAGGGAGGTGTGTGAGGTGGTGGCGTTGCATTGTGCACCCAGGGAATTTTATTTATTTATTAAAGGCAACCATTTATTTAATATTCAAGACACTGATGTCTTACTCTGTGCGGTTTGCTTGACAGCAGGAGGGCTATTGCGGGTGAGAAGGAGGAACTAGGAGACACTCCTCAAGCCCCAGCATTGGTGGGGCTTTGTGGTGACCCTGGCCAGAGGAAGGGATTACAAGGCAATCTTAGCCTTCAAGCCCCCCCCCCTTCCTGGCCTCTTTGAAGCACGGTTCCTGGCAGAGGGGCTCCCAGCAAAGTGATTCCTTTTCACTCCTGCTGCTGTGAGCAATGGCAGGCTGTTGGGGATGGCAGCAATAGAGCAGCTGGAGGGCATTCCTGCTGTATGGGTGATATTTTGGCACGGTGTGTGCCCAGTATCATTTACACATGCCTCGGTGCGAGGTCAGTTGGCCCAGCCGCTCCAATGGAGGCCAAGTGACTGAGGCACCGCAGCTCCCAGCAGAGCGATTCGTTTTTGTTCCTTCTGCCAGGAGCAATGGCGCTCTCTCAGAGGCAGCGGTTCTTCAGCGTGGCAGTAGAGCAGCCAGAGGGCAACCGGGGGACCATTCCCGCTGCGTCTGGATCCCTACTCAGTGCCCCCCTCAATTTGGCACTTATTGTTTGAGACATTGGGGTGTGCCTCAACACACCCAGCACATCCCATATGCATGCCTATGACATTAGTCTATATTAAATTATAGTTACTTTGTGTGAAATGCACTCCCCCATTACCCAAAATATGTTCACAATACTGGGCCAAAGATGTCATTCGCAAGTGACACTGGAAATATTTCTTTGACACAAGTGTATTTCTCAGGAAATGCATTCGTATAAAGCAAAAAGAGACTATGAGGATAGATTATAAAGTCAAATGTGATGTGCTGGGTGGAAAAGCCCCGTGAGTCATCATTAGATCTGAGTTCACTTTTCTTTTCTTTTTTTAAGTTCAAGGTCATCCCAACCTATTTCTCCTTTCACTTTCAATAAATCTCCAGGTTACTTTAAAAGATCACCAAGCAGTTTGAAGAACTCCTCTGATCAGCACAAGTTTGTCATCACATTTCTGAGGTTAGTAAATTATTTAATTTTATTTCACCATCCGTGTACTTCATATTTTCAGCGGGAAGACATAAGCACTCTTCTTTGACAGCTTTTACTCCTGAATATTTTCTCTTCTCCCAGGCAGTTAACAGCATATGCTGAGTTGTTTTTTAACTGACCCCAGAATAGTTGTTTTAAATGGATATTGTTGTTTTTATGCTTTTGATGGTTTTAATTTTTTGTAGATTTGTTTTTAATATTCACTGTTTTTTAACTTTTGTAAACAGCCCAGAGAGTTTCGGCTATGGGGCGGTATATAAATGCAATAAATAAATAAATAAATATAAATAAATAAATACTCATACCAGGTAGCAATTTCATTTGAACCCTTCAGCAAGACTTATTCCTTGCTTCCAGATTTAGACTCTTGGTAAATTCATATTAAGCTTTTACTCATGAATACCAAAGGTTGAAATGCTTTAAAACCCACCATTTGTGCCATAAGAGCCCTCTGTTAACTAATCTAGCAGCTTTTAAATGTTTTAAATAAAATAAATATGTGGAATTGGTGTTCAGGCCTGTTTTGGGATGCCCATTGAGGATCTATGGTTTAAGATGCAAAAATCTAGTCTTCAGGTCACCGGATCATGTTGTCTGGGAATGATGGGAATTGCAGCATGGCACATTTGTTGGGTACCAGGAGCAGGGAAGTCTGCTATATTTTAGCGTTTAAGCATTGCAATTACCTATCAGGTTGTTTAGATACTATTTCGTGTTTGGTGCTAGGAGCTGCTCTGAGGTCCTGCTTGGCCCTAAGGTGGGATGTAACATAAATAATAAAATTAAGAACTTGCAGAGGTTGCTTAAATAATACTAACATAGTGTGGCATAGTGTGACAGCAAGCCAGTGTTTCTCTTTCCCCTCCGAGAAAGGCATGGGTTTATTATTATTATTTTAGAAAAAGCAGGCTAACTTGTAGTTGCCAGCAGCAGCAAACCTTAGTGAGTCACAGTGTCCTGACTACTCTATTATCAGATGACCCCAGAACCCGGGGGGGGGGGGATTCAACCATCTCTCGAGGAGCTTGTACTGCCCCATCAAAGGTCAAGCATCCACAAGCTTCTCTTCACTGTAAGTTCCTTTTTTCTGAAAAGTGACAAAATGCCAAAACTTTCTATCCAAATTGCTCACATTTCTGCTTCAGGTCTCGCTGGAAGCACATCTGAGGAGATGCCATGATGTGTGCATGTACTGTGCGTCAAGGCTGTCAACTAATTGGCTGGTAATTAAATAGCCGACTCTGAAGTACGTATTTGATGAGCAGTTAAAATAAATACTACACAACTTCAAAGGAGGAGACTATCATTTTGCTCAGTGGGGAGATCAGGGCAGCCTTATCAGCAGAGAGATAGAACACAGCCTGGAAATTTATAGTGGCTTCAGGTAGGGTGGGGATTTTTGTTTAAAACTCTGTGTATTTATGTGTAAACCTGTGTATTCAGCATCCAGAGATGCGTCATACCATAAGGTATCTGTCAACTTTCATCCAGGGCTTCAGGTGTGCGTCCTACAAGATAGAAGTAACAGCCAGAGGGCAAAGGGGAGAAAGATATATTCTTTTATATGGTGATCCTTTTTTCCTCCCAGTTCTCCCCTGAACATACTCAAAATTAGAGAGGAGTAATTTCATGCTTTCACCCTATCAACCTCCAACTATTGCTCCCTTGCATCATCTGTACTCAGCAGAGGAACAAAGGAGGCTGCCTCATATTGAGTCACACCATTGGCCCAGGATTGTCAACACTGACTCACAGTGGATCTCCAGGGTTTCAGGCCAGATCCTTTCCTAACCCTACATGGATCCAAGTCAGGGACCTGGATCCTTCTGCATCCAAACCATGAGGTCCAGCACTGAGGTATTCCCCGTAGCGAATGATCCAGGTGGTTAGAATATAGACAATAGCACCTCCAAAAAAGTTTTGCAACTTGGAATTCTCATGTTCAGTGTTTCAGCCAGGATCTATGCCATTCCCCCTTCCCAATCTGGCATTTCTTCCCTCACTCCTATCAACAGAAACTCAGCAATCTGTGTGAGCATACTTGGTCCTCATTTGCGGGGAGGGCCTTTTTTTAATGTCCTAAAGATATTTTTTGGGTACATCTGTAACCCTCGGAGGTTTCCCCACACAAGCTGACACCTCCATGTTGTTTCTTAGTGACCCTGTTTTGGCTACAATGCTGTTGGCACCTTACCACCTGAGTTTGCTATTAAAGGGAGTGGTGTTGATCTGGCACTGCAGCTTCACCTCTCCCGCCTTGTGTCAGACCCTCGTTCTTCCGAAATAATAAGTTCCATGATTGCTCCTGACAACATCTGGGACCCAATACTGATGTTCCATCAATCTACAAGTTGAAATTGAGACTATTCTTGACTCTGTGATTCATTCTGCTCCCTGGAGCTCATCTCATTTGATGTATACATGTTTCCCTTCCATTTATTCATGGTTTTAAATATTGTGCTCGAAACCCACTATAGTCATACATTTCCCAAACATGAGTCTGCAGCTGCTTTTCAACATGAGAGAAAGAGAATGAGAAATGAGAGAACCTCTTTCACTTAACCCCTGCAGGCCGATGCTGTGACGCATCCTGTTTCTTTAAACCTAAATACTGAGTGAGATAACTGAATGTGACAGAAGAAACCTATGATGTATGGGGGGGGGGGAGATAAATTATATGGTTTTCCAAGGATAAAAGTGTTATTTAAATATTATCATAGAATCCGGTGTTGAAAAAAACACAGCCTGCAGCAGGAACCCAGCATCTCTGGACAGCCATCTCCAACATGGTGCCCTACAGAAGTTTTGGACTACAACTCCCCAGATTCCTGACCATTGGCTATGCTGGCTGCGAATGATGAGAGTTGAAGTCCAAAACATCTTGATGGCTCCAGGTTGCAGAGGACTGCTCTAGATATTAAGGTATAAGAAAGAAAAGAATCACAATGAAACTATTCAGGTAATTCTGCTCCCGCCCTGTCTGTGGCACTTAGGTTTTAATTTTATTTTGTTTATTTACTGCACTAACTGCCCAGTAACTGAAGTTCGTGGGGCAGGGTACATTAAAAACCCTTACTACAAATATTTTAAAAAATAAAAATAAACCAGCACAGAAGAAACAAAAATAGCAAGGAATAAAATGTTTACCGTATCACAAAACCAGATTAAAACCACCAGCAGCATAGAGTATTAAAAGCACTAAAGGCATTCTTAAAATATCTGGGAGAATACAAAGCCAAAATGACCATAACTTAGGCGCCAGTTGTTCCTCTCTGAGGAGAGTGCACCACAAACAAGGGTGCCAGCACTGAAAAGGCCCTCTTTCTTGTAGTCACCTGCCTCATCTCATTTGGCAGGGGCATCTGGAAGAGACTATCTTAATATCCTGGTAGGTAAGACAGTGGCCATACAGGCAGTTGAGACATTGCTGGTCACTGTGTAAGAAAGAATTCACTAATAATTTTCTTGATACAGTTTATTGCATGGACAGGTAGTAGTACAGTCCTAGGTGTACAGTCCCTATAGAACAGGAATGGGCAACCTTTCTGAGCCTGAGCGGTATCTGTAGTGCAGGGTTGGCTGCCACCCACCCACACATATACAACCTTTCTGACCCAGATATACAACTTTTCTGGCCTTGACCTTTCTGGCCCTGAGCGCTATGTTGCAGCTGCATACCCACACATTTACCATGCACATATACACATGCTCTCTCTTTCTCTCTTTCTTCCCCAACATCTCAGTGTACAGGCAGGGGGGAGTTTCAACCTGTCTTCTTTGCCCACTGAGATCTAGGGATGGAATCCATGGGGGTGGGAGAAGCTTTAGCCTCCCTACCCTCCAGCGATGCATCCCAAAATCGCTGTGCCCACGGACCATTAAACTGTGGTCCCTGTTTCTCTGGCTCACTCCCACCCAGCCTGGGAGGGCAGGAACCTGGTTGACTCCAACTACAAAGGATGCTGCTTCTGGTGTTGTTTTGGATTCATTGTCCAAGCAAGGACGGAACCAGTTACCTTGGGGGGTTTGTGGGTTCTCCCACACTAAAGGCATTCAAGAAGCAGCTGGACAACCATCTGTCAGGGATGCTTTAGGGTGGATTCCTGCATTGAGCAGGGGGTTGGACTTGATGACCTTATAGGCCCTTCCAACTCTACTATTCTATGCTTCAAGGGTATGCCTTGCAGTAAACCAACCTGGGCAGGATCTACACTACTGCTTTAAAGCGCTTTATAACAATTATAAAGCGCTTTAACTGCTTTAAAGCACTATAAAACTGTTATAAAGCACTTTAAAGCAGTAGTGTAGATCCAGCCCAGGAGTTTCCCATAGCTTTGGGGTACCTGTAAATTTAACATGTTTGTGCCTAAGGGCAAAAATATGCAAAACCTTAAACATACCTGTAAATTTAACGTGCATAATGTGTGTCTTTTAAGTTCAGCTAGCATTGGGGGTGTCTCCTGCTTTCTCACTTGGGAGCATGTACTGCTGGAAAACCCCTGATGTGATGTCAGTGCCACTTTGTGGGTTTCCCTGCCCCAACAAGGGGTAGCCAGTGAAGTGGGGAAAACTTGTAGTGCCACTGGTTTCAAATCACACATGTTATGGTACTACTAGATGATACGCGAAAGGGGAGTAGAACAGGAGATGTGGGGCTTCTCTTTTCAGCAATGCAGCTCCCACTTTATCTCATTCTAGCCTTACCCATACCTAGTAGGGGTGTGCACGGACCCCCCGATTCACCCCGCGGGCCGATCCAAAAATTTCAGATCGGCCCGCTTCGCTCTGCGCTGCTCCGCGCCGCTCCGCCCATAGTCCGCTCCTCTTCGCCGCGGAGCTCCGGCTCCGAATCGGAGCTCTGCCAGGTAAGCCCCCCCTCCATCCTCTCCCTTACCTGCAGAGACCAGGGGGGGCTTACCTGTGTCCGTCCGCGGTCCCTCAGCTTCTTCAATTGAGCCCGTGGCTCAACCAGGAAGTCTGGGCCGCAAGTGTGGCCTAGACTTCCTGGTTGAGCCGCGGGCTCAATTGAAAAAGCCGAGGGACCACGGACAGACGCAGGTAAGGGAGAGGGCGGAGGGGGCTTACTGGGCCCTGCCGCTGTCGCCGCATGGGCGGCAGTGACAGCGGCAGGGCCCGGTAAACCCCACTTACCTTTCTTGCGGAGCTCCAGATCAAGGCGAAGGATCCGCCTTCACCTCGATCCGCTCCGCAACACTCCGCCGGGCCCCCAATCCTCTTCGCCTCCGCCTTTAAGGTAGGCGAAGCCCCCCACTCCGCTCCTGCTTCTCCAGTTTGAGGAGAAGCGGAGCACATCCCTAATACCTAGTAATATAAAGAGTTCTGAGTCTCTTGAGCAACTTCTTACAGTAATGTCTGTGCATTTAAACTTTCTCCACCTCTCTAGCCTATCCACCATTTTCGATCTATCCTACATTTTAAAAGTGAAGTGAGAATACAATTTTGCATGGTGAAAGAATCTTAACATATCTACGAACATCCACCACCGGCAAACAGAATAACCCATTAGTGATTACAGTGCTGCAGTTTTATTTTCAGTTATTGTGATGGAATGAAGAGGTTGCTCATAATTAAAAGTCCTACACCCAAAGAGTATGAGCCATACCATATCATCGCCCTCTTTGTTCCTGATGTAGTCATGAATCCTTTCCATTCTTCCAGAGCAGCATTATCACAGCACGTGAAAGATACACGTCAAAGACCGAAAGATTCCCGCTGTTCCCTGTGTTTGCTTTTCTCTATGGAACCACATAACTGTGTGGGTGGCATGGCTAACAGAATTCCAATGAAGGCAGAGCGGTCTGCTTTGAAAAGGAGTTACCATACATAACCTGGATGAAGGACTACGATGCAAAACTTGAGGGGATCGCAAACACGTCATGGATCTGGTAAAGTTTCTAAAATAGTTTAATCAACTAGGAAACGGGGCTAAGGACACATACTTTGTTCCACATCAGAAAATGTACACCTGCGGGAAGTGGGAGACCTGCATAGCCCAGATCCTGGCACATTAGTAGCCCTGTCCAGGCATTCTCCTGAACATGTCGGGGCTTAAAGTGGATAGAGGGTCTGAGCCATGCAATCTGTCTCCATGTGCACTAGCTCCACCCACTTCAGTTCACACGTTGCCATGTTGAACCCGCAAAGTCTGAACAGAAGCTCTACTCACGCTCACTTGAACACAAGTAGAACTGTGTGTGATCAGGGACTCTGATAAAGCAAACGAAGGTATATGGCTACTATCGTTCTGTGCAGTGTTATTTACATGCATCTCAAAAAGAAAAAAAACTACTCACCTAGGCTATGAAACACAACAGTTCTTAAGAGAAGTGGAATGAGCAAACCACTTTCCATTTAAATCAGCTTGCTCATTCAGCCAGCTGATTGGCTGTCAAAGGTTGCAGCCAAGGAATATTTGCCTGGGGCTAGTAAGTAGTATTCAGTTATAGCAATTAAAACAAACTTCACACAGTTCTTTGAGATTACAATGGAATGCCTGCTAGAGCTTCAATTTTCCATTTTGATCAAGCCATTTTATTTGACTTTGTTTCAATATGAATAAATCCACATCACTTCAGCTCTTAAGTTAGCTAAGGTGAATGGGATGCGTGGCCTGAATATTCTTATGAGTCATGGTGTTTTGCTGAGGAACGTAGAGACATGGGTCATGACATGGTCTTGCCATTGAAAGGGGACAATGTGTACTGATGTCAATTAGGCTGTTCTTTTTCGAAGGCCACCTTGAATCACACTTAGAGGAGGAAGATTGATCGGCCCAGTTGCAATGGGGAGAATGTTTGTGTGGAGTCTGGGGGCAGTATCCCATACTGGCTGTGTACCAACAGGATCTGCCACTAGTGCAACGAGGAGATAACCCTTCTAAAGCAACCAGAAACAAGCGGAAACTCTAGTTTCACAGAATGGAGCGCTACTAAACAATTTCCAGGGTTGTTTTAGGCAGTGTTAACTCCCCGTTGCGCTAGCAGTAGGTACTGCTGGTGCAACAGAATGAGCAGAAGCCCAACAGTACTGGAAACTGGCCTGTACTTTGGATTTTAGAGGAAAACTGGACTAATATTGCTATGAATCTGTTCCAATCTGTGTGCTTGCTTCTGCTTACACATTGCAGTGGGTTGTTTTTATTGCTCCATTCTTCAGCAAAATGGCAAAATCAGTGAGAATCTCTTGCAGAAATCCAAACAAACTTTATGTGAAAGCAGACCCAAAGGTTTAAAAAGTGTCCCATGCCATATTTTGGGAAGAGGGGGTGAAATAAAAGAATAGCAATGTCTAATCAGAAGTATTCCCCCCTCCCTGCTGCAGGTCTCCACATGCCACCCAAGTCTACTCACCTTCCAAATCTATACCAGTGGGTTGTGGAAGAGTGGTCAAATGACATTGGATTTAAGCCACTGAGTTCATGGACCTCACTCCAAAGTAAACATGCTGAAGAATCAGCAGGGGAAGGGGGAACGGGAAACCCTTTTTTTAAAAAAAAAAACTACCTTTGTCATTGGTGCACTTGTGCGCACATGGCCCCTTTAATCTAAAAAAAAATGGCGGACGCGACAGGTCCTTCAAGCAGCCCATCGCATCTTACGTGTAGACAGGGGCGATGGCCCACACTACTTTTATCGTGGGCTGGCCCCTCCTCCAAACTGGATTCAAAGGTAGGTCTAGCAAGGCCCCCAGAGTTCACAACTAACACCTAACCATGGTTCTCTTCATGGTTAACAACCCATAGTTAAACCATAGTTTCAGATTTGCACATAACAACCCACAATTCAACAACCCATACTGTGGTGTGTGTTTTTAAATTTCATTTCTATACTGCCCAATAGCCAATGTTGTCTGGGCAGTTCAGCCAGATCTACAGTATGTCACATAGGACAGCACAGTTCTGCCTGTCTTTCAAACTAGAAGGGCTTGTCACCAGCTCATTGTTGGGATCGTTACTTGTTCTGTTCTACTGGTGTTTCTGATTAGCACCAGCGAATCTCACAAGATTTAGACAACCCATATAGATAGAGTGGAACAGGTCTACAGAGGTCAGACAAACAGAAGAAAAGTATTGTAGATTTAGATTTCCAACATATCCAGAATCTCAACAGTTGCTGCTCTTGATCCAGTTCAATCTTGTTTACTTACTACCATTTCCATATACTGCTTTATCCAGAAATTGTTTTTTTTTTAAATGTTGCTGATTAAAGAATACTTCCAGCATCAAAAGTCATCATGATAAAAGTGGTCTTCTGTCAAATTGGGCTTGCATGCCAGTGAGTTGTGCACCTGCATCTGAAGTAGTACAGTCTAAGAAGGACTGTACCAAATGATTGTTCCAAATATGTAGATCAATTCCAGCCATCCTTCCTAAGGCATCTAATGGTTAAAATTAGTGAAATATATTCGGGTCCGAATCCAACAAAAATGAGTTGTGACCAAGTCCTAACGAAACCAATGCTGTGGGTTATGTGCAATTCCCATTGATTTTAGTGGGATTGATAGTGCACTTCTATGCATGTTTACTCTGATGTATGTCCCAATGTGTTCAGTGCAGCTTCATTCATTCATTACATTGTAAATGTGGGTTACTTAGTAACTGCTTCCCCCCATTCCAAACGAATTGAATTTTAAACCCATTACATCCATTTTTTCAAATTCAATTTTACAGAAATGTTGGCCACAAGTCAAGTGGTCCAATGACTTTTCAGAGTGGCTTCAGTTTATCTTGTCAAACATATGCTTGCATTCCAAAATCATGAAGATGAAAATTATCTGAAATAACTATAATTGAAATGCATGCTAGTGTGAGGCAGAAAAATGACAATAAACTCTGCTACGCAGTTGGGCCTGCAGAGCAAAAATAGATGGATGACTTCCATGCAGTTGTTGAGTGTACCACTTATTTAGAGACAAACTATGTACAACAGAATTATGAAGTGTGTCACTGTAGCCTGAAGGCAGCATCTGTTGGAATTATTGGGTGTCTCATTTATAATTCATCTGGAACAGATTCTCATTGTTCCTGATGTACAAACTGCAGTCCACATCGGCATTATATATTTATTTGCTTCCGGGGATTTAAAATAATATTTCCATCACAAAACATGCTCTGAATAGCCTAAGGCAGGGGAGTTAAGTTACCCATTCCTGATGGAAACTTGTCCCCATATCTGCTTAAGAATTGCCCAGAGACCTTGGATGAATGAAAATCAGGAGTGAACAAGGTCCTTCACTTATGGCCCAGATATAATCCAGTTGACTGGCTGATCTTTTCTGGATTAGTGTCCAGTGACAACTTTGTAGGCTCAAGACAAGGGCAGATAGAGTGAGGAGGAGCGCACCTTAGTGCACACCGCAGGGCAATTTAAATCTCTCCATCCCTGTGCACTGAGATGGGAGAAGAGTGAAGGGGAGGTGCATGGGGGTTGGCATGTACATGAGGCATGCATGTGGGCACAGCCTTCGAGGGTAGAGAGGTAGCCCACCTCTGATAGATCTATTTATTTAGAAGATTTATATCCCATCTTTCAACCAAATAATCCTCAAGGCAACGGAGAACAGAGTACAATAATACACACACGTATACACGGGGCAGCTGCACTGGCAGCAAGCACCGCCACCCCCAAACAAGGAGCTTGCCACCCCGGTTGCTGGCAGACAAAGCTATCCCCACCATTAAGCAGGGGGAAGTGCCCACATGAGGTGGCGGAGCAGGAAGAACTGTGAATTCAGCTGCTCTCCCCTCACCCTGCCCCAGTCCAGGAAAATGAAACAATAAAACTGCTTCGTCTGCTTGCAGGTTAGTAATATGCCACTTAACTAGCTTTGTTCATCTGTTTGTTGCAATTTTATACCACCTTTCTAGAACAAACCAAGGCGGTTTACAAAAATTCAGAAAAGAATAATAATCAACAAATACAGACATAGTAAAAGTAGGGTGACCATATGACCGGATTTGCCCGGGAGGGGGGAATCCGGATTTTTTTTCAAAGAGCAGTTCTAATGGGAATTAACAAAAATGCTTATAATTCCGTCATTTTTTAAGATAAAGACATGAAACTTGGCATGATGGTAGCTCTTAGGAAGGGCTTTAGTCATGCCAAATTTGAAACAGATCCGTCCATCCATTGATTTTTAAAGAATTTTTTAAAAATTGAGGTTTTAAAAATATTATTTTTAAAATCATCATTTTTAAAGATAAAGAGCTGAAAGTTGGCACCATGATAGCTTATAGGTAGAGCTTTAGCCATACCAAATTTGAAACAGTGTCTCAGAGCCTTGTTTTGGTGCAGGCAGAGGCGGATGGCGGTGGAGTTTTTTTAAAAAAACAAGTCACCGGATGCAACCAAGCTATAAGCTGTTGTCCTACCCCCAGCCACAGGGTACAAGTGCACAGCCTGGCTGGATGGTTGGGAGACTTTGACAGAGAGAGAGAGGGGGTGGGGGATTATTTGAGGCTGGAAATGTTGGCAGGCTGGCATAAGGCAGAGAGAGGCTTAAGGCAACCCAAATGCACCTGTAGCTTGGCCCTGAGGCTGGCTTGCCATGCAGAGTGTTTTAAGAGTGCATCAAAGTTGTGTGGGAGGAGAGGAGGTGTAGGTGGCTGGTGGCAGAGGTTTTTAAAGTATTGGGCAAAATGCGGGAGATGATGATGATGATGATGTAAGAGTCACCAGACATGACCAAGCAATAACCTGCAATAAACAATATCCCAAGCCACAAGTGTGCAGCCTAGCTGGACCATTGGGAGACTTGGGGGGGTGGGGGGAGAGAGAGAAAGAGATTGTTTGAGGCTGGAGGCTTTGGTTTGGCTGCAATGACTTAGAGTGAGAGACAACAGAGGCTGCACAGACAACCCAGAGATATCTATGGTAACTTAGTCCCATGGTGCTAGCATGAAACGCAGGGCATTAGGGTCTCAGAATCACACGTTTGTGCAGGAAGTAGACAGGAGCTCTAAGTCTGGATGTGCGAAGTGGTTCCAACACACAAGCCTTGAGAAGCTAATGTATATAAGTGAGAAGTGTGAATGGGCAAAGTAGTGTTCACTGCCACAACACCGACCCTAATGTTAGAGTAGAGAAACTTGTGACAATTATACACAAGCTTTTTTTAAAAAATGAAATTTTAAAAAGCCAGCCATCCGGCCGGCCAGTAGCAAACCCTGTTAACAACAACAGCAGCTTGCAATGAGTGAAGATACAGTCAGAAAAGATATTTGAGGGAAGGGGAGAATGTAACACACAGAGTACAGCAAAAGCTTCAAAGTACAGCAAAACCTACAAAAGTAGGAGTGAGTGAAGTTAATTTCAGATACACTTGTATCTCTCACTTGTTCTTTATTTCAGTGATTTTACATTAAGGTGTTATGTAGAACAGATTTGTCTTAAATGTGTGCTGTAAAATCAGACATGTGACCAAGGCTATGTTTGGGTGGGCACGCCCCCTTGGTTCTGGACACGCCCCCTTGGGGGGCGACCATGTTGTCCTCCTTTTTGGTTTCCAAAATATGGTCACCCTAAGTAAAAGGTAAAAAAAAAAACATTCAAAAAGGCCAAATTAAAAAGTTATGTCTTCCTGAGTGCAGAGAGAGTGGAGACCAGTTGAAATACCAGAGGGAGTGTGTTCCGGAGTTTGTGAGCATCACAGGTGAAAGCCCTTCTCTACATGCCCAGCAAGCAGGCCTCTGCAAGTCAGGGTGACTTCAAAAGGCCTCTCCTGCTGATTTGAGTAACTGAGCAAGATCATACCAAGATAGCCAGGGCCAGATTGCTACGTTCAGGTAGCCAGGCCTAAGCCATTTAGGCCTTTAAAAATTAAAGTCAACACTTTGAATGAGCCTGAAAAACAACTGGCAACCGGTACAGATCTTTCGGTATTGCAATGAAGTGATGCTGATTCCGTGCACCAGTTCTCAACCTAGCGGCTGCATTTTGGACCAAGAGAACCTTCTGGAAGCTCTGCAGGGATAGGGCTCAAGCAGAGCTCATTGCAACAGTCTAACCATGATGCAACCAAGACTGACTCAGACATGACCGCACCGGGTGCACCAGGCATACTTGTGCAAACATGCTCCTCATCACCGCTTGACCCACAACCATTTGCGATCTCTTGCATTTTAAGCATGTTACGTTCTTCTCCGGGGCTGCTGCATAGAAAATTAGTGTGCTGATTTCTGCATTTTTTAAAAAATGTTGCCTTTTAAAAGATGTGGCAGCATCTTATAGCATTCATGAAGACAAATCTTCTCCACTGGTAAAACTGCCCTTTCAACTGGGCAGCCTGCCCAGCCAGAAAGACTCCCTTCTAAACTATAACTAATGGCTGCCTCTCTCACCTCTTCCCTTCAATTATTTAGGTGTCCCCCACACTTAGATTGGCTTCCTGCTGACAGTATTCTGGAGCGTGTCTATTAATCATTAACTGTCTCTATGCCTCCTTTTTCTTTCTTTCTTTCTTCTTGTTTTTTTTACATGGACTCAGGACCAAAAATAGAACATTCTTTTTTTTTCCAGATGGGCAAGTGACAGCTCTATGCTTCAGAACTTCACACCTTCTCCAAGTGATCCATGAATGCTCAGACAAGCATGATTCCTGGATCATATGCCGTAATATGAAATGAACCTATATAAACACACACATGGGGCATGAAAGAGCCAGTAAATACCTGGCAGGTATAGTATGCACTTTTTTAAAGCTACAGATGGGTCTGCCAAAAAAAAGTGTATAATATAAGCACAGATCCATACTTACCTGTTTGGGCCATCACATGGGGTGCAGGAGGGTGACCTGTAGCCGCTTCCTGCTGTGAAGCTGGCCGAGGAGGCTGTAGAGCCCTGTTGCAGGAAGGGACCACCCCCAGGGCTAATCAGTCATGCTCCTTGGCTGTTAGATGCAAAGCCAGGGGGTGGACATGGAGGGAGAGTTATTATGGATAGATCGCAATCCCCAATTGATGGGGCTGGGAAGGAATTTTACCTCTGTACAGATGTAAATAAAATAATAATATATTTATTTCTTACCCGCCTCTCCCTCTGGATCGAGGCGGGGAACAACATCAAATACAATATAATACATAAAACTAGTTAAAAGAGCATATAAAAACCAATACAATATTAAAATAACAACCACAACATATTAAAATTCTTAGGTTTAAAATTCATCTGGGTAGGCCTGCCAGAAGAGATTAGTCTTTATGGCTGTCTTAAACTCAGAAAGCGTTTAAGACAGCCATTCCACAGTCTGGGGGGCGGCAGAAGAAAAGGTCCTCTGGGTAACAGTTGTCAGCCTAGTTGTGGCTGACTGGAGTAAATTCTTCCCGGAGGACCTGAGTGTGCGGGGCGGATTGTACGGGAGAAGGCGATCCCACAGGTAACCTGGACCCAAACCATGTAGGGCTTTAAAGGTAATTACCAATACTTTATACTTTGCCTGGAAACTAATTGGCAGCCAGTGAAGTTGGTGTGATATGGTCACCCCTTGGTGTACCGATGACCAACCTGGCTGCCATATTTTGAACTAGTTGAAGTTTCTGGACTAGTAACAAAGGTAGCCCTTGCAGAAGTTGAGCCTTGAAGGTACCAGCGCATGCACTACTATCTTAAGGTCTTCCAACCCTAGGAAGGTGCGCAGCTGGCATTTCAGCCGAAGCTGATAGTAGGTACATTTGCAGGGGGGTTGCCTCTCTCACCATAATGGCTGCCACACACCCAGGTTGCAGGACAGGCCCACATGGTTGGGTCAATAATCCTGCCACTGCCAATGTTAAACCAGCACACCACCTCTTTCCCCAACCACCATTCCTTTTCATTCTATTTAGCATCCACAGATATATTGTTCCTGTTGTACTGGGATCCCCAATATGCATGCTAAGAACATAAGAGCCCTGCTGAATCAGACCAAGGGTCCATCGATCCAGCACTCTGTTCACACAGTGGCCATTCAACTGTCGTGCAGGAACCCACAAGCAATCCATGCTAGGGATAAAGCTGCTATTTCTGTCTGTTGAGGAAGTGGTTCCCTCTAGTCCCCTATACTGAATGCGGAATCTTGATGAAGTATTAACTGCCCATCTTGGATTTGACAAACCTTCAATGTTAAGGGAGGAAGTACACTTTCACAGAGTCCGGGACTGGGTGGGGAGAAAGCAGCAATTAAATACCTCTCCTCCACCCTTGGGCCCAAGCTTCTCTTTCTAATTCCACGTTATTATCCTAGCAGGGAATCAAATGAGTCTAGAACTTACATTGCTTAATAGGAAATAAGTTATTTAGGGTGACAATATGGAAAAGGGGACAGGGCTCCTATATCTTTAACAGTTGTAGTGAAAAGGAAATTTCACCAGGTGCCATTTGCATGCATGCAGCACCTGGTGAAATTCTCCCTTCATTACAAATGTTAAAGCTGGAGGAGCCCTGCCCTCTTTTGTATCTGGTCACCCTAGTATAACTCCTGCAGCTTTAACTGTTGTGATGAAGAAGGATTTTCACCAGGTGCTGCATGCATGCAAATAACACCTGCTGAAATTCCCTTTTCAATACAACTGTTAAAGATAGAGGAGACCTTTTCATATGGTCATCTTACAAAAGGTGATCTCAAAAGGGCACTTGAAGTGAATGAAAGAGACTGCTATCATCTACTTCAGAGTTTCTCTGGTCTTGGATTCCTCTCACAAACTTTTTGGGGCAGCTTGCATCAACTAGTGGAGCAGTAATGACCAGTTAATAAAAATGCTTTACTTACTCATTGCTAGTACTGTTGAGATCTGGAAACTGGGAGTTCAGGACAGTGTTTGTGATCAATTATTGTACAAATAATGGCCTGTTGTTTTCCTTAGGCAGATTTTATATACCACGTGAGAAAATAAGGCCCGAACCCAGGATATACCTGCTCTGTATGTAAGCCTCTATATGTAGTTTGGTTGTTGCAAATGAACTGCATGATGGAATTGGAATAATGTGTGTGCCTGAATGTGCTGTAATGCTAAAACTGTTATATCAGCAAGGAAAAGCTTAATTGGAATTTCTAACTGTCAAGACCACTTGATATAGTAGAAGCCAAGCTAGCTTGATAAGGAGAACTGACTGACCATCCAGGTCAATCTGACATTGCCAGAAGAGTTATGGGCCATCTGTTGATAAGGTATAATGAAGACATTTTCTTTTATCTGTCTTTGTTTTGCTTTAGAACTTTGCTAACTGCTAATTGGTTAAGATGCTACTATGTATAAATGTACCTGCTTTTCACACTGCCAGTTGAGAAGTTCTTTGACTGTAGGCTTTTCTCCATACAGCTGTATTACGCTCAATAAAACAGAGTTGTCCTAAAGTGAAGTTTTATCTTTGACACAGGGAAACAAATGAAAATAGCCCATTGCATTAAAGTCTGGATGGTCTGCAAACTGCTGTGGGACCTGTTTCTAAATGTTTTTAGAAAACAGAAAACCTTAAGCACAATTTAGAAAAATTCTTGAAACACAGCAAACAGAATTTAGAAAATGTGCTTAAGCAACAGTCACTGCAAGAGTGGATATTGGCTTCACTAGAGCAGTTAGTTATGGGAATATAATAATAATTTTAAAAATCTTTCTTGCTAATGCTAAAACTTCGGCAGTCCTGCCTAAACGAAAACCTTATTCTGTAGCAGCTACTCAAATTATACGAATTTTCTGTAACTTCATGTGAACAGGGCCAATGGGACCTTTCCATTGTTTAAAAAGAATAACAGAAGCTTTCGGCATGTGGAAAACTAACAGATTCATTCTGCCACAAGCTTAGAAAGAAGAGTGAATCATCTTTCAACTGAAGTTCAGGAGACAATGTTAGCCTGATTTAGAGATTTATGCTCAGTGGGATTTTGCAAAACAATTCTGTCAGAAATCTGGACATTTTTAGATAAATGGAAGTGCTACAGTTGTTTAAACCACAAACATTTAAAACTAAAATACATGTCCCATAGCATAGCTTTTAAATTAATGTGTTTTTTTAAATAAAGGTTGAAAGTGCCTCTTTGCATGATTTGAAAGTAGCCTTTTGAGTTCATTTTCTGCCAGAGAGACATGCTTTTAAAAAGCTCATTTTCTTACCTCCAGCAGTTATCTCTAGCTGCTGCCTAGAGGTAGTATTGGAGCAACCTAGAGTTCAGGACACCAACTGCTTTTTAACATGGCAGTCAAGAAATAAAATGTAATCCTTCTTCTGATCAATAGATTATTTGAAAACAAGCAGCATGGGAATCCTAAGCACCTTCTTCTTCCCAAAGCAATGTGACACACCATGGAGGGAACGGTGGTGTCTGAGGCCTTAGCTAGACCTAAGGTTTTTCCCGGGGTCGTCCATGCCTGCTGCAAGGATCCCCTGTGTGTCATTTACATGAACAGGGATGACCCCGAGACGATCCCAGGATAAACCATAGGTCTAGCTAAGGCCTAAGCATCTCCAGCATGACCAAGGCATGGGTGAAGTTGTGGCAGCCTGAGTCTTCAGCAGAATCAGCCTAAGACATTTTTCTGCCAGAGGCAAAGGAAAAGGTGGCTCCCCACCCCTCCGCTCCATATCCAGAAGCTGACAAGACAAGCAGTTGAACCTTGCTTTAACTCTGGCTGCCTCTACCGCATCTGAGGGAAGCTTATGGGGTGTAGGGTAGGCTATGTGGGACATACAGCACCTTGTTACTACTCTCCGCTCACCAGGATCTGCCAACTAAGACAGTCATTTCATTCTGTACAATGGTAGGGCCGGCCCTGGTCTTCATGGCCGCTCTTTCCCTTCCCTTTTACTCTAGTAGTGGCAGTAGAGTTGGCAAACAGCACCAACTTTCAGGGCCAGCTCCAGATTTGAGATGGGACCATCTGGTTGTCAATGATTTTAAATGGATACTGTTGTTTTTATACTGTTGTTTTTATGTTTTTAAATTTTGTATACTTTTAATGTTTACTGTTTTTAACTTTTGTAAACCACCCGGAGAGCTTCGGCTACGGGGCGGTATATAAATGTAACAAACAAATAAATAAAATAAATGGACAGTTAGGGCAGGTGAGCAGAACCTACCTGAGAAGGAAGGTGATGGTGGCAACCATAGCAGCAGCTGCCATTGTAATTGTCCACAGTGCACCAGACCAATATAGCATCACTGAGTGGGCCCTGTGGACAACCACAATGGAGGCTGCCTGGTGCTCATTATAGTGCTGCAAAAAGAGTCCTAGTGGCATCAGTAGTGCTGAGCCCTCAGCAGCTGCCTAAGGAAGCCACTTGCTGACGCCAGGGCTACCAACGATGCTCCCATTTTAATGGCAAGGAGAAAGGGAAGGTGTAAATCTCGACAGTACTGAGCCTGTCATTCTGGGTCGATTCATACAATCCTAAAAGTGGGCTAAAATGTTGGTAGAAGAAATGCAGTTTTGGTTGGGACATTCAGGTCCTGTCCAGATGACATGCTAACCTATCGTGGATCACTCAAAACCAAGATCCATAATGGGTTAATGGGTTGTGTGGCGGGACATTTCCCTCTCCATGGTGGGTCAAGTACCCACGTCTGCTACCTACCTTCTGCAAGATGGTTAGCAAGCATCCACAGTAGTTCCTGTGTCATCTGCAGGAAGCCCAGGGGGGTGGAATTGACCCCGAAATGACGGGAAAATGCAAACAATGGTGGCAACCAAGAGTCCACCAGCATGAGTAACCACTACTTCCAGTGATGCTCTTGCCACTGCAGACATTTTCTATGGTTGTGCAGCCCTTTCACTGACTGTGGAGGCTGCCACAGCTTGAGTCACAGGGTCTACTAGAATGTGGAGGCACGCAGTATAGTAGTTATGTGACAGGCACAAGTGTCATGGTTTTTCTATCCCTCCCTGCCCCATGGATAATTTACCGTCCCTCCCCCTGTGATTGTGTGAACAGAGCTTCAGTGACTGGGTTCACATATCACACTAACAAACACTGAGTGGTTGAGTTGTGGGTTATCTGTTGAACTCTGAGTTAGCATGTTGTCTGAACCCAGGACATTTTCTGCAGGGTGGCTTATTTTTCTCAAACAAGCCACCTTGACAACCCATAGTTGGGTTGTTCAGGGTGGTTAGGAAGCCACACTGCATGGTTAACAAGTAATCCAATGCACATTTTCTTGGGAACAAGACTCATTGAGCATAGTATGACTTACTTCTGAGTAATCCTGTATTTGATTCAAATGCACTGCATGTGTGCATTTGAATCAAGCAAGCTCTGATTTCAGGAACCGGGTCACATGTGTCACAAAAATATACAGCTGTAATATGGGAGCCAAAGATTTTTTTTCTTTTAATAGAGGTGTGCTGCTTTCCTCACATTTCTATAAAATGGTACATTGTTGTTGTTGTTATTATTATTATTATTATTATTATTATTATTATTATTATTATTAAGTAGAACATTTTGTGTGAGCTCAATTGTTAACTACTTACAGAGATTAACATTTCAATTACGTACACACAAATATATTTAGATTATCTTCTCCCCTATAGTTCCCAGCCATTTTGTAGTGATATTTTCTGCTCACAGCTACCACATCTTAACCTTGCAATGACAGCCGTGCAACCTTAGCTATTTGCTCAATAGATTATCTGGCAGAGAGCACTGTCTGAGCAGTTTGGCTGGGCTCCTTCCCTGAAGATTAAGCAAACAACCTCTGTGACATCCATCCCCTGCAACGTTTCACAGATTAAAATGGGGACACTTGTATATTTGTACCACCTATTCTCACACCAAGATCACTACCATAGGACCTTCTCACCCTCAATTACACATTGAGGCTCTTCTCTGTCTGCAACACCCTGCATTTATCCAGCAATTTTGCAACAGCCTGTCCTGCACTGGCATCTGAAGCAGGTTCTGTTAGTATACAGAGCCTAGCAGTTTCCTAAGGAGAGTGAACAGAATCTCACCATGGATCTGGTTGTCCGTCAATTAGAATATTCTGAAACTTGTTCAGAAATGTTGAATCTCTGGAGAGTTGGTTATTGGGGAATTAAAAGAACATAGTTCATTGTGACATTTTAGTAGCTTGTATTTACAAGCACATCTACAAGAGACAGAATGTATCTGCAAGTATTTTATTTCAAGGGATCTGGGGTAGGGAATCCCTAACATCCTGCCAAAGGCAGAACACAGATAATTTGATGTCACTAATTTCTCCAAAAGGTAGGAACAATCCCTGGTAAATAAGGACGACTTTGAATGTATGCATATCTCTAGCCCATTCTTCGATTCAATTCAGTCCCAAATGCCACCAACATGTGAATCAGGGTGTCCACAGACTCCACAGGATTACTGTAACAGTCACCAAAGTTAATGAGACTCTAGACCATAGCATGATCACAGTAGAAGCATGAATCTTCCTTTCTTTACGAAGTATTATATCGCAGCCTTATTTTTCAATGGGACTTACTTCCAAGTTAGGACTGCAGCCTTAGGGCCAGACAAACTAGACATGACTTTAAATGCATGAATGCTTTTAAAGATGCCTTTCTAAAAACACCCACGGGTGAGTCCAATCAGGATCTGAAAAGCAGCATGGGGGGAGGGGGGGTTAGCTCTTTCTTCCATGCTATGATTTTGATGAAAATTGTCATCCTCCCCCAAAGCTATTTCCCCAAAGAGGAGTAGCACTTTTGTGGGCAGATGCAATTTTCAACAGGAGAGTGGCGCAGAATGAAAATTTATAAACCCACATGCCCACGCACCATATTCCCAATCATGATAGTACCTCCATGGCTGTTATTTAAAAACTTTTTTTAAAAAAAGACATGTTCGAAGTATTCACACATTTAACATCACACCATTTCTAGTGGTGGTCATATGTTTAAGGTGCTATCTAGTTTGCCCTAAACTCACATGGTAGAAACTTTCTGGTCCTGTGAATCAGGCAGTTCCCAGTGACTGATCCCATGCTGGCTTTACAGCTTTATGGCAGTGTTCCTCACTGCAAGGCCCAAGGGCCATGGGCAGCTCCCAAACACCTCACACCCCTCTGTGCAGCAGCTGCTCACTCTCAGGAGGGTCTCTCTAGCTTTGCTTGTTTGCTTTAGCGGTGAGCCAGCTGCTGGGCTCTGGGATACTGGAGAAGGTTTGGGGGCAGCTTTGGGGCTCATTAGCTGCAAGATGGGGCAACACTGAGTATAGCAGAGCACTCTCTCAGTGACAAGAAAAGGATCCATGCCAATTCAAGGACCCAGGGGGGATCTACACTATTGCTTTTAAAGCGCTTTAAAGCACTTTGAAAATATTTTGAAACCTGTATATGCAGTGTGTCCTGGGCCCCAACAGTTGTCAAAACTGTTATAAAGCGCTTTAAAACACTTTAAAGCACTTTAAAGCAGTAGTGTAGTTCCCCCCCAAGTCAGGGCCTTGCTAGACGAGGCCTTAGCGCGCCTTGAGACCCGGTTTCCCTGCTGTGCGTCCACATGACGCACAGGGGAATCCGGGCCCAGGCCGCACTGAGGCCTCCTCCAACGCACCATAAGCAAAGTCGCTTATGGCACGCCTTTTTCGCAGCCCTGGCCTCAGGCCGGAGCTGCAAAACGTCTAGGAAGGTCCGCAGCTTTTTGCGGCTACTCACTTACTCGCGAGTAGCCGCGAAAAGCCGCGGACCTGGCACAGCGCTCATACGAGCGCTGTGCCCATCGGCCCGGGGGGGGGAGAGCGGGGCAGGGGGAAGGATGGCAAGGGGGGATGGCAAGGGGGGAGGGCGGGTGAGATAGCGCCACACGCCACCGCCCGAGCAAGCAGGCAAGCGGCGCTTGCCCGGGCAATGCCGCCCCATGCCAGGCCTTGCCCGGGGAAGCGCCTGCTTGCCCGGGCAAGCGCCGCTCGCCTGCTTGCCCAGGTGGCGGCGCGTGGCGCTCTCTCACCCCCCCTTGCCATCCCCCCTTGCCATCCTTCCCCCCCCGTTTTAAAAAAAGGACTTACCAGGCGGCGGCCCCTTTAAACTTTAAACTAAAAAATAAATAAATGGCGGACGCTGCAGGGATCCAACGTCCCTGCGCGTCCAGCGTCTGGAATCTGCGGCGGCGCGCGCTAACGTCAGCACACTGCCGCCCCGCCTCCCTGCCAGGATAAGCCGGCAGGTCTAGCAAAGCCCTCAGTTTGTTGGAATTTGCCTGCCTGGTGACTTGTTTACAGACTGATGAGTCTGTAAATTTATTTATTGCATTTAGTTATTGCATTTATATACTGCCCCAATAGCCAAAGCTCTCTGGATGGTTTACAAAAAATAATGAAGATCACTGCTCTATGGTCTTCTGTCCTCCCTTAGTTTGATAATAATCTTGTTCACATGATCACAGAGGGGGAAATAAGCCACAGCCACACATGCTGGGGTGATTTGCGTGGCTTGCTGTGTCATGCAAACCCATTAAGGGTGGCTTGTTGTCATGGTTAACAAGCCACCCCAGAACCCTACTACAGGCCATGGGTTCTGGGTGACTTGTTAACCATGGCAATAAACCACCCTACCAGGGTTCGCATAATGCAGCAAGCCACACCAGTGAGGGTAACTATGCAAATCTCCCTGGTACATGAAGCAGAGGAAATCAGCCACTGTGGGTTGTTACTCCGTCAGTGATTGTGCAAACCTGGTCAATAGTGAGGGAAGCCCAACAGTCTCTGGACTATTTGTGTGCCTATCCCTACCCCTCTTTGCTCCACATACTTGCCAACTTTGTGGCTATTGGGGATTTGATCTTGCCAACAGCACCCAAATATCTACACTTAATATCTTCCCACACCGGCCCTTGCAGAGATTAGCGCAATAGCGCATCTCCACTGTGGATGTTAAAGAAAAAAGAAAAAAAGGAAGGACTAGTAAGACATGGATCTTTTGCTGGAAACCATTGTAATTCACCTCTCAGGCCTTAGCTAGACGACAGGTTAGCCTGGGCTGATACCTGGAATCGCCCCTGTGCGTCCAAATGACGCACAGGGGATCCCGGGCTCAGGCAGGGGTCAACCCACCCTTGCCCCGGGGTAATGGCCTCCACTTGTAGCCCGGTATTTCCCGCGGTCTCGGGCTGAGCCCAAGACCGCAAGCGTGTGGGCTGTTCTGCTGCTTCTCCCAGCTTCGGCGATTACTCGTGAAAAGTCGGGAGAAGCTGCACCCATCGGGGTCAGGGTGGGGAGAGAGATCCGGGCCGGGGGGGAGAGATCAGGGCTGGGGGGGATCGGGGAAGTTTTTCTTTTTAAAAAAACAATACTGTTTGTCGCAGCAGCTGCTGCCCCTTGGAAAAAAGGGGGAAATGGCAGGTGCGACAGCTCTCTACTAGAGTCGCCTCGCCTGACGTCAAGTCGAGGGCGGGATCTCATGTTATTTACAACACGAGATCACGCCCGGATTTTACAGTAGGTCTAGCAAAGGCCGCAGTCTTGACTAGGGGCTCATCTACACCAAGCGGATATTATTTATTTGTTATTTATTTATTTATTTATTTATTACATTTTTATACCGCCCAATAGCCGAAGCTCTCTGGACGGTTCACACTATGAAAGTGGTATGAAAGCAGTATATAAAATGCAGGACCCACACTACTGCTTTATAGTGGTATTGAAGTGCACTGACAACTGTGGAGGCCCATTGACACATACCATATACCACTTTCATAGTGGAATATCCTGCTTGGTGTAGTTGTGTCCTGGGCCCCAACAGTTGTCAGTGCACTTCAGTACCACTATGAAGCAGTAGTGTAGATCCTGCCTTTTATATACCACTTTCATAGTGGAATATCCTGCTTGGTGTAGATGAGCCCTAGGTAACAAAAAGAGGGTTTATCTGTGAAATAAGGTAGTGAAGCAAAAATAAGTGGCTAATGGGTCTGTACAAACTTCCTTTGATGAATCATTCAATATGCAAGAACTTTCTGGTTTAGTCTATAAAGCCAATATAAGGGAAAGGAAGCATGAGAACAGATTCATTAATCTCTTTGAAGGACCGAAAGGGCCATCACAGAAAGGGCTATAAATAATAAGAGCCGGAGGTACTGATCAACAAATAGCTGAATTCAGGAAGTGAATCCAGGCAGTGTAAAGTTTTATTCCATCAGAGATAGCTGTACTTTTCCCAGCTATGCCTGGAATATGTGATGAGGTGCTCCAAAGTATCACTTTACATTTATTGAAACAAAGAAGAATCTTGTGGCACCTTCTGTTGTCTCCTCCCAAATCATTATAAACTAGAGGTGGAAATGGTTCCTTCTTGCAGTTTAGAGGTCAATCTTCTTGAGCTGTAACAAGGCAAAGGGGGAACCTTTTGATGGCACAACAGCCCCCACCATGCCCACAAACTCACATAGCTGTATAAAGCCCCCTTCAAGTTCAGCTTCTGAAATACAGCTCCACTGGACCTTGAATAGAAGTGCCGTTCCTAAGAGCCAACCGTACTGCAATTCCTCAATTCACACAACGGGCTCACTGTTTGGATGCTACTTTGCAACTGCATAATGGGCATATAGGCACCACTTGGCTTTACATGAAGTTGTAATGTTTTTATTGAACATTTCCCTGGGCATCTGGTAGGTGGGCAGGGTGTGGGTGTGCAATTTCTATATTTAATGAACTATTTCTATCCCACTGTTCATAAACTATATCGGAACAATAAAAACAACCAAATCCTTCATTAAACACACCCACCAAACACTAAAAAAGGAGGGGAAATGTTGTTGTTAAAAAAAAGCCACTACAGCAAAATAGCCGTAACATATGGGATATAGTAGTCAACTTCAATTTTCGAGGGCCAACTGGAATAAATGTGTGTGGCTGAATTTTTTGTTTACTACGGAAGGTTTGTACCACAGAGAAGGTACAAACCTCCTTTAGAAGAGAATTCCACAGCATAGGGGCTGCAACAGAGAAGGCCCAGCTCTTGGCAAAAGCCAACATACCCTTCCTAAATGCAATCTGGAGCAGAGCTGTGGCCATATACTCTCTGATAAAGATTAATAGTGATACTAATTAAGTTGGCTGAAACCCTTCAACTGGCCCTCACAATTAAGGCAAGTTGAGAAGGCAAGTTGTAGCAAAGGCCTGTCCAAACGTCTTTTCTGCATCCTCAGGTGAGATCAGCTGAAGCGTATTCAATCAAATGAATGTGCATCAATTTAGTTATGCTAATATGAAGCTTCTGACAGCCTTGCTCATGTCAACTAAATCCCTAATCTGAAAATATTTTTGTTCACCTCAGGGACAATAGTTACCCATTGCTTGGGAAACTGCATACCTGTTATTACAACACGGAGTACTGAATATGCAATAGTTTGAGCTGAGATGGGAGAATTTTGGATTTCCTTTTAAAAGCAAGCTTCTCAGTTTCATCTTGCAGTTATCCCCCTCCCCCTCCAAATGTGTGTGTGTGGTTTGTTGAAGAAACCACCATTGAATGTGGAATGTAGACTTCTAACTAATGTACCCGGTCTGGCTTTTCCATTGGGGGAAAATAGGGATCCTGTCCAGGGTGGTCTTGATAAGGGGAAAACCGCAGGGTGGCTCCACAGTGGTGCTAGGTCATTTATATGACGCAGCAGCCACTGCAGAGCGATCACAGGGCTTTCCCCGATGCTCCAAATTTTAAAAGTCGGGGACTTAGGCGACAACGGCATCTGCTGTCTGTCACCTTGCTACGGTGTTGTGTCAGAGGGGTGTCCCGACCCTGATTGGTTGCCATTGCTGGATGGGGAGGCGGGGGTGGGCCAGCCAGTCGAATGGCCACTGGAATGCCTCTGTGCTTCTCCGGCATGGGCAGGACACCCATGCTGGAGAAGCGCGTAAAGGTTGCGGCGCCCATACAGTGATGCACAGTTACGTGGCAGTGCACAGGCACAGCAGCATGGGTACCATGGTACATGGGCACAGTAGCAGCAGTTCCTTCAGAGGTAAATCCCGCACTCGCTCCTTGCTGTGGAGACAACTGGCAGGAGCGCAAGTGCAGGATAGCGGGGGCTCAAGGCGCCAATGTCTTCAGCAAGTGAGTCAAGCCATGTGCTATGCTAGAGGCAAATTGTTGATTGAATGTTTTCCCTATTCTAGTCCTTCCTCTGTAACATTTCAGAGCATAACTCTGACACAGCCACGGTTGCAGAACATATCTATGGTGGCGTTTAGTAAGGCTGTGCAGCATGCTCCATCAATTTAGAGAAATCTCTATTAGGTACAGTAGACTTGAGCCAGAAATCCTATTGCTTATCACTTCTGCCATAAAGGGTGGGGGACTGGAGTCACGGCGAAATTCCTAGTTGATCTCAAGGGTTGTCTTTGAGATTAAGTACTTTGTTCTTGATTTGGAGCAGTCGCAGAGGGGATTTTTTTGGCACAGCTGCGGCAGCAAAGCATGAGCTAGACTATGAACAACTATCACCCCAAAACAAAGCTAAATGAGTGTAAAAATTACTGACAGCTGTTGTTTTGGGGGGGAATACACAAACCTTAGCGGCCCTTGTGCAGCTACCCTAGCACTGAGTAGTCAAATCAGGTTTTGTTGTTGTTTTAATAATCACATGTCTCTGAATGACGTTGTCTGCCTCTCGCGTGTCTTCCGCACTTCTGGCCTTTGTTGCACAGTGAAAAAAACCAGGAAAAGTCTGGTTGCTGCTTTCTCCTACCGGACTGAATGGGCCTCATTACTTCCTGTTTTCAGGAAGCAATGTCGCAGTGACGTTAGGGAGCCACCCATTTTGACCTAGATGTGATGGGGCTTGTAGTTTGGATCTAACTCATTGTCCTTTGTCCAGCTTCAATTTACAGCCTCTTAAGCATGTTTGCTTGGAAGTAAAGCTCAGAATACAAGAAGACTTACTCCCAGGTAAATGTGTATAAGGATTACAGCCTCAGATAAATTATAGAGCAGCTATTTCAACGGTGTTTTAATAATAGTGACCAGCGTTTTATATTATTTTATTTGTAAATGCTCATGTCTTGTTCTAATCTTGAGCTCAATCATTGAAATACTGACTATCTTTTCAGGTTTATACTCCAATCCTAACCATGGGCTCATCTACACCAAGCAGGATATTCCACTATGAAAGCGGTATATAAAAGGCAGGAGCCACACTACTGCTGTATAGAGATATTGAAGTGCACTGACAACTGTTGGGGCCCATTGAGACATACTATATACCGCTTTCATACTGAAAGCGGTATATAGTATGTTGCTTGGTGTGGCTCCTGCCTTTTATATACCGCTTTCATAGTGGAATATCCTACTTGGTGAAGATGAGCCCATTAGTTCCATTGCTTTTTAAAAAGTTTGCTTTTGAGTAAGAGTGCATATGATTGCAGCTCTAATTACCAAACATACAGGAGGTATAGCTGGGTGAAGCTGGAGGAAAATGCTGATATTATCCATAACAGATGGTCTTCTCTTAGCTTGACTGCAGGCATGTTATGTGCTCCACGTATCTAACATCTTTTGAGTTGCCATTTCAAATTCTGTTGTAACATTACTTGCCATAACAATTTTATTCAATAGCAGGGCACAGAAAGCTTGAAAGAAGTACATTGGAACATGTCAGTGAGCTTCCTTTCTCTGGTTTTCTGTTTTTACTATGCTTTGATTTCTGGTGAGATATTATTCTATGTTAGGTAAATTATGTAGCTCATAGCTTCAGACGGGCTTGGATCTGGCAGACCTAGGTTAAAGTTAAGTCCCACCTTTGCCATGGGGTCACTGTGTAGCCTCGGGCAAGTCTCTCAACCTCAGTTTCTCCTTCTATAAAACAGGAATACTAACTTGTCCCGTGAGGGGAAAATGTAAGGTACATAAAGCGTTTTACAATCTTTATTAAGCTATGAGCCATAAAGGCATATTAAAGGAAGAGAGGGATGAGGAGAGAAATAATCATAGAATAGTAGAGTTGGAAGGGGCCTACAAGGCCATCGAGTCCAACCCCCTGCTCAATGCAGGGATCTACCCTAAAGCATACCTGACAGATGGTTGTCCAGCTGCCTCTTGAATGCCTGTAGTGTGGGAGAGCCCACAGCCTCCCTAGGTAATTGGTTCCATTGTCGTACTGCTCTAACAGTCAGGAAGTTTTTCCTGATGTCCAGCCAAAATCTGGCTTCCTGTAACTTGAGCCTGTTATATCCTAAGGCCAAGGTCCAGCCAGTTAAGTACTTAGAAATTCTATTAATTTAATGAGGGATATTTAAGTACAACTCCCCCATTGAAATCCTTAAATGCTTAACTTTGGCTGAATCATATGCTAAAAATGTTGATGTTAGGGAAGACAACAAATGGAGGAGAGGAAGGCAAGGATATGGCTAACAAAAAGAAAAAGAGAAGGCATGAAGGAAGCACCTCTAACAATGGTTAGATGCAAGTAATAATGGTATGATTTAGCCACCTACACTTAGACTTTGAGGAAAATATGATGAAGTTTTCCTTATCTAGCTTTTAGGGGAGCTGAGAATTTTTAGACAGCCACATTCTTTTTAAAAAGAGAAGAAACGACTCCATTTGACATTTTACCAACACGGCTGCAGTTACAGAAGATAAGGCAGATTTTCTTTAAAGCTGAAGATGAAATAACACTGCCTGTACCACTGCCAGCTGGCAAACCATGCTGGAACTTAGAAATGAAAGGGTAATATTTCTGTATTTGCATTTCTGCAGCAATAGCTAAGAGCAGAAGTGCTGTTATGTCTCTTGTTGATTTGCTACATTTCCTAGCAGAAAATAATCCATACAATATATTTGCAATTTTGTAATGCCTGATGACTTCTTAGGAAGACTGTTCACACATCCCTTGCATAGCTCACAGAGATTTTATGGTTTTATTTATTATATTTTATACCCCACTCTAACCTATTGGCTCAAAACAAGTTTCAGCAATTTTATCAAAGTTATCGCTGTCCCTGAAAGGCTCACGATCTAAAGGAACGTTCTCAGTAATATTCTGCAGCATGAAGACTAACACAGCTATCTAACTGAAAATTTTAACAGCCAAGAACTTCATTTGTGTACTGTGTGCACTGCCAAGTCAGCAAGGAGTCAACTGAGTTGGCAGTGTGGAAGTGAAGCACTCTACTGTTGTAGTAAGCTACTTCTGTTTGACAGGGTAAGTGCAAATTCTTTGTAAGTAATGTATATAGATTGCTTAATATGCGGAAACAAAGGCGGACGTAAATAAACTAAAACTAATAAATTCCTTTCCACTCACTATTTCTTGTCCCTATTATGTCCCAGATATTAAGCTATCAGGTTTAATTCTTACAATGCAACCGTGATAACATTAAGTGAGATAACCTTAATATTAGGGGTGTGCTCCGCTCCGATTAGAATCAGAGAATCAGAAGCGAATTGGCCTGCTCCACCTTGCCCAGAGGTGGAGTAGAAGCGGTCCACGGGCCCTTAGAAGCATGGCAAAGAGAAGCGGCCATAGGAGAAGTGCTTCTCTTTTCCCGGAGCGCTCCGCCCACCATTTTGGATCATTTCGCCCATAGGATTGCATTGCGGAAAAGAATAGGGGATAACTGTATTTTTTTTAAGCTATCTTTCTGAAACTTCTTGTGCTTAGAGAGTCGTGGCTGGGGTTCATTTTGAGTCTACTCTCAACTCTCTGCGTGGTGCGGTTCGCTTGCTATAATTTTTTTAAAAACGGGTAAAAAAAGCGGGAGAGGTACCTTTTTGAAGTGCTGAGAGGCAGATTCATGATCACATGATCCCAAAGTTGGAGGAGGGGATAGGCAAAACTGGATACTAGTAACTTGGGATACTGGGAAACTTCTCTTTCTTAGTCTGAACAGATTTTTCCCAGTGTTTTTTAAAACAGTAGCCCCACCAAATGCACAAAAACAACCTGAAATCATATACTAAGCAAATAAATAACAGATAGGAAACACAGCACTGCTACCCACCCTAACCTTGGTGAACAACTGAATAGGGGATGAGGCCCCCTAGGGCATGTGGATGTGCCCAGTGCACACACACTGTGTCCTGCCCTTGGAGGGTCATCAGAGCCCTCCAAAGAGTAACCAGTGGAGACTAATGCCTATCATGAGTTGAAGTGGCAGGTAGCTTCTTAAGACTGGTACTTACTTAGGGCCAGTCAAAAATTGGCATATCCCCCTCCCCCTGGGCACGTCCACTTTCCTCTTACTGGTAAAAGACAGACATAGCCTTTTTTTAAAAATTCTTCTTGTTGTTTATGCAGCAACACTGCTGCTTTTAATTCCACCCCTCCTTTGTTTGTTTGTTTATTTATTATTTATTTATTTATTCCATTTTATATTTACACCCCATAGCCCAAGCTCTCCTGGCTTTTCCTCTTCAGTGAAGTCAGGCAGGCTTTCATTGTGGTTCAACTCCTTATTGTTGTTGTTATTATTATTGCTATTAATATTAATTAGTACTGCTATTATTAATGTTACTATTGTTGTTGTTGTTGTTTAATAATGGCTGTGATCACAGTGCAGTCAATCAACTCTGAAGCAAGGAGCACAAAGCTTTACTCTTATCCTCCTAGCCTCCTAGTTATGGGATGCAAAAGAAAAGGCATCTCTCTGTGCTGCTCCCGCCTCACAGGGATGGTTTGCATTACTGGCTTTGAAACTATCCTTGGCTCGCTTCCTTGTGCCCCCAGAAATGTCTGCTGCCTGCCTTCCCCCCAGGGTGCTGCTGTGGTGGGGCATCTACCGGGACTGACTCCCCCATACTAGATCTATGGCATATCTCTGCCTGGCTCTCTGCCCGCCTGCCCTCCTCCTCTGTGACCACCTCACAGGGATGGTTTGCAATGCGTTACTGCTGGCTTAGAAAGAAACAAGCCATCCTTTGCTCACTCCTTGCGCCCGCCTCGCAGGGTTGGTTTGCAATGCGTTATTGCTGGCTTAGAAAGAAACAAGCCATCCTTGCCGCACTTCGTTGTGCCCCCAGAAATGTCTGCTGCCTGCCTGCCTTCCCTCCCTCCTCCCCTGCCCGCCTCGCAGGGATAGTTTGTGTGTGTTTTGCTTTGACTCAGGGGATAAGTCCTTCCTGCGCTCACTTAGACTTTTTGAAGTTCCAAATCAATTTTTCAAGTGTGGAAGAAGATTCATATTTAGGTTTATCTACTCCCCAATTCATGGCATGTTGGGATTTCCTTTGAAATGGCCCCATTGAGCTGTCTGCAGCTTTAAATTCCTGAGATACTGGGGTGTCCAGTTTTCAAAAATTCCCCCAAAATCAGGAGAGGCTTGGATTGGCTTGAGTCTTTGAATGCATGTGTATACATCCATGAGGTGTCATGGTGCCGAACTTGAGGTTTCTAACGTGAAAATTGACGTAGTTCTAGCATGGGACTTGATTTGGGGTGAGTTAAAAGGTTACATCCATGAGGTGTCATGGTGCCGAGTTTGAGGTTTCTAACGTGAAAATTGACGGAGATATCGAAAGAGGTGTGAATTGGGGTTATGGGTGATGCGTTAGAGGTTAAAGCCCCACCAAAAATCAGGGGATGATGGGATTTGCTTGAAACTTGCCATAAATGTGGATCTAGATGGCAGCTGTGAGGGTGCCTGCTTCCAAGTTTTTATCTATCAAAATGTCAGAGTAAATCCCATGTCTGAAAATGGGGTGTCCGATTTTCAAAAAATCCCCGAAAATTAGGAGATGCTTGGATTTGCTTGAGTCTTGGTATGCGTGTGTATACATCCATGAGATGTCAATGTGCCAAACTTGAGGTTTCTAACTTCAACAGAAAAAAAGTTGTAGGTTTTTTTGGATTTCAATGCAAGCCTATGGCGGGGAAAGCGGAGCTCCGATCCGGATCCGGAGCTTCGCAGCGAACCGGAGCGGACTATAGGTGGAGCGGAGAGGACCTGATCCGGAAGTTGCAGATCTGGAAGAGAAGCGGATCGGGGGGGTCCATGCACACCCCTACTTAATATACTGTATTCTCTCCAGCGGGTTGATCAATTATTCTCAATGGTAACAGGATTTTGAGAGAAAAACTACTATGAATATATGTACAATATGGATTAATTATGACAGATCCCAGGGATAACAACCCTAGAATTCAGTTCAACCTCTCATGTGCTCACATGGAATGGGATTGACCAGAGACTGGAGTGGGTTCAAAGCAAGCCAACAGCTCCTCACAAGATCAGTGATTCCTGTCTCACTGTCTTTCAGTCTTGGACATATATAATACGCAGACATTATTTTCAATTCTCTTACAGGGAACCTTGGATGCTTATCAGGTTTTTGTGTGATAAGCATCCGAGCAAATCAGTAATGGTTGAACAGGTTACTTAACTCTATCGATCTACACCTGCTATGTATACCAAGTTCCAGCAAGCATATTTTAGGTGCATTCTAGGAAAGCTCTCAGTCCACACAGGGTGATGCTTAGGCTAATCAACCCTTGCCATTGTTTGTGAGCTGTCTGGAACATGCTCCATAATCCTTTGCAATGCACAGGGATTCATAGTTTATGTGTAAGGATTTCCTCAGCAAACAAGTCAATGTGTCAATGGTTCCCTGAAGGGAGAAAATATACAATACTAATGAATACAAAAGTAGATTGCGTTCTCTGGTGGAGAGTTCACAGTTCTATTAATGTATAAAGGCACTTACTGGTGAGGTTTGTTTAGCACATCACCCTGCCTCATTCACAGAATTTCCCTGTGGGGGATGGGACTAGGCAATGATGTCTTCCACTCATAACCCTCCCAAAATTCCCCACCATTTCTTCCAACACAAAGTAGCAGCAAGCAGGTGTGGCTGAAACAACCTGGATTTTTTGTTCGTTCTTGACCACACTGTTACCTGGGATAAACTAGAGCTTACATGGCTAAAATAAAGTGCAGCACTTCATGGTTGAGATAGCTTAATGTCGTGGGGACCATTAAGATGGAACAAATCTGGTGTGATGGCATGGGAGGCTGCAACCTTGATGAAGCTAAGCAGGTCTAGGCCTGTTCAGTTTCTGGAAGGGTGAATACCTGGGAACCCCATGGACATTGATTCCTGCATTGAGCAGGGGGCTGGACTCGATGGCCTTGTAGGCCCCTTCCAACTCTATGATTCTATGACTCAGGAAGCTGATTCTGACAGTTTCTACCTGCAGCAACCAGGTGGATTCTGGTAAAACAGAGTCCCCTTGTATGTTTACCCACTATACTATTATAATTACAGCTTGATTTTGGCTCTAAGCAGTCTTTGAAGAAAAAGATGCCCTGGCAAATGGCATGAGATCTTCAATAAAACAATATATGATGCAGCTGGAGCTTTGTTCTTGGGCATAGATTGACCCACCAATAAGCTGCTCTTAGGCCCAGCCTAATACTTTTAAAATGACTTGTTGCTGACAAGATTCATCAGCAATAGCTGCACTTGAATGCAACTGCACAATAAAATGGAGCTAGAGACACACAGACAGCACCGCCTGAGCAACTACCATCTGATCATATGTCTTAGCTAAGCAAAGGTCAGCACTGGTTCATTCCCTGACTCATCCTTAGTACTACGGATATTTTTCCCATTTTAGACAAGCCCACAGAGTGATAGCAGCTCTCTAAAAGAAAGGGCATATAAAGGCCACATTTAGACTACATAGTTAATTATTGATCATTTGCTAAGACTTTTTCCAAAATACAAAAAGTGCATGCTGCAAAGACTGATATGCTACACTTTGTGGACTACAATAATATTAAATAATACCACTGCCAAGCCTAAGCTCTTTCATGGACATTTTACAAAGCAGTTAACAATCTTTTTTTATTGATGCATATATGTTTTATGTTCAGAGTCAAAACTATAAAGGCGATAGAGATACATTTTAAAAGGTGGGGAAAACACCAAAAAGGATAGGTAATGAAACTTTCCCATGTGCCTTTATCATCTTTAATGCATTCCAAAAATTGGGTTCAGATTTCAGGAACTGCATCTTCTTTGTTTTGTTTCTGGTACCCTACCTACTCCTCGGTCATCTGGTTTAATCATAAGCAAACTGACGATGTGGACTTGGATTTGTAACTGCTAGGATTACTCTTTTAGGTGAGTCACAACTCTTGCTATCCATCTATTGCCCTAATGTTAAAGTCCATATGGCAAGTAGATATCCTAAAGCAAGATTTTTAAAGGAAAAATGTAGGTAATGCTCAGAACTACATTTTTATATTTAAACATCTTCACAAAAGGTGAGAATGACCTTGCAATTCCAGAATATGTGTGCACAATATTTCTTTTTTGGCATCTTCAAAAATAAGATGGACAGACTTATAGATTGATTTACATGTTTGTTTGTTTATTACATTCTATACTGCCCAACAGCTGAAACTTTTGGGCAGTTCACAAAATAAAGCAGAATAAAATTAAAGGCAAAATCTGCAACAGTGCAAGATCTAAAAGCACTAACACTGTTTTTAAAAACCGGAGGACTAAAAAGCCAGAGCAAATAAAAAGCTCATCATTTGGTGCCAAAGACATAGGCACCAGGCAAGATTCTTTGAGGAGGGCATTCCACAACTGAGGTGCCACCAGTGAAAAGGTCCTTTCTTTAGTAGTCACCCACTTCATTTGGTGGGGACACAAATTTTTAGCCTACATATTTAAACCAGTTTCAATTATGGTTTCCCAAAGCACTCTGGAATTTAGTTTCACAAGGATCCTTTTTTAGATATACTTAATTCTTTCACAATACTATACTTCCAAGGTGGGGAGTTATAAGAACTTACCCTTAAGAATTTAACAGAACTTATCACCAGAACTTAATGTCAGTACAGAGAAAGGGACTTGGCCAGCACTGGGAGGATGACCCATTCTTCCCAGCACTGGCCAAGTTCCTCACTTTGCATGACACCAAGCATCCCCATGAGGGCACTGCACAAAGCAACTACGCTGGTCCTGGGAAGAACAGCTGCACTTCCTAAGACTGGCTGAGTCTGCCAATGGCCCACATCCATCCTGTTAGCTCTGATTAGAGGTAACAGGTTGGGATTCCTCTAGGGGGTGGGGCTTGGAGATCAAGCCCTGCCCCCTAGAGGAATCCATGGCTCTGTGGCCCAGATTATGGGCCAATGCATCTGGATCCCTCTCTTAGATCTATCACTGTCAATGGAGGCATGAGTAGCCTCCATGGCAAAGAGTGCCTTTTTCCAACTTGGTTGGTCACCACTTACAGCTGTTACTAGACAAGGATAGCCTGGCCACAGCAACCCTGCATTGGTAACCTCAAATTGGATAATTGCAATTGTGGTTGGCCTGGGAACTGCAGTTAATGCAAAATGCTGTAGTTAGGCTGGTAATTGAAAGAGCCTGCTGGAACATGTTTCACCAGTTCAGAGTTGCTCTGGCTGCCAATAAGCTACTGAGCCAATTCAAGGTGCTTGTTCTGACATATAAAGCCCTACATGGCTAAAACTGTGTATACCTGATGGAGCACCTTCTCCCTTATGTACCTGCCAGAGAAACTGGTAAAACAAGGATCCATGAAATCAAAAAGAGTGTTGTGTCTCAGCTTACAGAGTCTCTATCAGCTGTCCATGCAAAACATTCAGCTTTCTCTGACTGGGAATCCTGCCAGCAGAGACGCTCAAGGTTGCCCAGAGTAACAGGCAGTAATAAGCAAACTTCCAAGACAGTTTTACAGAATCTAAGCAGCAGAGATGCGGAGGCAAAGTCAGAAGTCCAGTCTAAGGTCCAATCATGAAAATCAAGGTCAGGAATTCAAGATACACAAAGTAGCCAAAGATACAAAAGTTGTTGCCAGTGCTGTGTGATTCCTTGTGCTGATTTTTATACACACCCATGTTCAGCTGTGGCTCATTAATGAACCTTCTGTCTCAGCTGGCTATATAAGGGTAGTGTTCACAGAACTGAATTTCTGGCCTGCAGTCGAGGACTCTTTCTCGCAGGCCAGATTTGCTCCCTCTGCTTCAATTGCCATCTTTCCCAAGGGCTGGGTAGATGCCTTGCTTCTGGCTCAGAATCTGTACCATTGGGGACTGGAGGAGGTGAAAGAGGATGGCCTTCACTGGGCACTCCTGAGGGGCCTCCATCCTCATCAGCTGCACGTCCCCTCTCCTACTGCAGCGCTGCCTCTGTAATATCCTTGTGGGGAGGAGAGTCCACAAATTTAGGTAAGTCAGGCTCCTGCTCAGAAGAAGACTCCTCAAGAGGGGCCGTGACAAAAGGATCTTCATGATTTTTCAGATCCTCCATGGACTGAACCATAACAATCTCCGATCCACCACTTGTGGGTGCCACCACGGTGCAAAAACATGGATTTGAGGCAGGAATCCTCATGACTTTTACAAGGTAAATCCCCCAAACCATAATCTAATCACAGAGCACATGTTAAAGAACATTTGATAGCTGATTAATAGGTGGAGATTGGATGGCAGTAATAAGAATTGAAAATGAGCTCTCTCTTTCTTTCTTTGCCTCAGTGGGCAAGAGAGTGTAATCAGAGATGACCCGAGGCCATTTACAGGTGTGATACATTTGAAGATTTATTTATGTCACAGCAGATAAAGAATTTTGCACAGTGCACCTAAAAAAGATATCCTAGAGTTGGAAAAGATGCAGGAAAGGGCAGCCAAAATGATTAAGGGCCTGGAGAAACTCTTCTGCAAGGAAAAGATAAAATATCTGGGATGGTTTAGCTTAGAAAAAAAATGCAGCTAAGGGGAGACGGGAATGCCCAGCGATATGATTGCACTGCTTCAAAAATAAGTGCTCCTTGGAAGGTGTACTTTATTTACAATAAGGTTACATTGCAACAAGCTTAGAAAAAAGGCAAGTACAGGGAGACATTGTACAGGTGTACAAAAGTATGGGTGGTACAGAGAAAATGGATAGGGAGACATTTTTCTCCCTCTATTATAATATTAGAACCCAGTTCCGGTCACCCCATGAAGCTAATCAGTGGGAGATTCAGGGCAATTAAAAGGAAGCACTTCTTCCTACCATGCATAAACTGTGCAATTTATCACCAGGACATACAGTGATGACCACTAACTTGGATGACTTTAAAAGGGGATTAGGAATATTCGTGGAACATAAGGCCATCAATATTGTATAGGCATCACAGTCAGCAGCTAGCTTCATTATCAGAGCCAGTACTTTGGCCACATAATGAGAAGACAGGATACCCTGGAGAAGATTCTGATGCTAGGGAAAGTGGAGGGCAAAGGGCAAGATGGATGGATGATATTCTAGAGGTGACGGACTTGACCTTGGGAGAGCTAGGGGTGGCGATGGCCGACAGAAAGCTCTGGCGTAGGCTGGTCCATGAAGTCACGAAGAGTCGGAAGCGACTGAATGAATAAACAACGTCTATGGATACCAGTTGCTGGGGAGCACAAGTGGGGCATTGTTATTGTACTCATGTCCTACTTGGGAAATTTTCACAGGCAGCTGGTTGGCCACTGTGTGAAGAGAATGCTGGACTAGGCAGATTCTTGGTCTGATCCAGCATGAGAGAATGAGGTTTATGAGATGCATGCACAATATGCAATTAATCAGAGATTACTTTCAGAAAAAATATAAGACAATGATTAAATGAAAAGTGAAACGTTGAACTTGGATTAAAGTGTAAGGTTATGGGGCTGTTAACATACACAGGTTACGACATGCAAAATTAGCTATTTTGCCCTTTATAAAACCTTAGGTTTGGCCCTGTCTTTCACCAGCTGGATGGATGTGGACGTTACCTGTGGTACGATGGGGTTTGGGGGGATTTTTCTTATAATCCATATAATAAGAATCCATATTTTTGCACTGTGGCGAAACTGTGATTTTCATGGTTCAGTCTGAGGAGGCATATGTGCCCTATGATATGCTGGTGTTTGGAGGCATTTTTCTTGTAAAAATCATGAGGATCCCTGCCTTGATCCACATTTTTGCACTCTGGTGGCACCCACGAGTGGCAAATCCGTGATTTCTTTTGTTTAGTCCATGGAGGCTAAAGTGCTGTGATTTGATTGTGGATTATTATTATTAATAATAATAATTGCATTTTTATACTGCCCAATAGCTGGGCAGTTCACAAAACTCCCTGGGCAGTTCACAAAAACTAAAACCATTCAAAGTATAAAACAATCAGTATAAAAACATGATATTGGGGTGGGGGGCGGTTGTTCTGTAAAAATCATATAAAATCAAGAGGATCCCTGCCTCAGATCCACGTTTTTTAAACTGTGGTTTTAGCCCAACTGATTTTTATGGTTCAACCTGTAGGGGCATATGTGCTCTGTGATTAGATTGTGGGTATTTTCCATGTAAAAATCATGAGGATCTCTGAGGATCCATGTGTTCACACTGTGGCTGTGCGCACGAATGGCAGATCCTAGATTTTTCTGGTACAGTTTGTGGAGCTCTGTGGTTGGATTGTGGTTCGGGTATTTTCCATGTAAAAATCATGAAGACCCTTGCCTCAAATCCTTGTTTTTGCACTGTGGAGGCAGGCACCCGTGTGCGGTGGATCCTGGATTTTTCTGGTACAATCTATGGACGCAGATATGCAAACTGCCCAGAGAGCCTCGGCTATGGGGTGGTATACAAATGTAATATAATAATAATAATAATAATAATAATAATAATAATAATAATATGCTCTGTGATTGGATTGTGGATTTGTGGGTGTCTTCTTTAAAAATCATATGAAATCAAGAGAACCCCTTTTGATTTCATGGATCCTTGTTTTACTTGTTTCACAGGAAGCCAGATTCTGGCTGGACATCAGGAAAAACTTCTTGACTGTTAGAGCAGTACGACAATGGAACCAGTTACCTAGAGAGGTCGTGGGCTCTCCCACACTAGAAGCCTTCAAGAGGCAGCTGGACAACCACCTGCGTTAAGGTGGATTCCTGCATTGAGCAAGGGGTTGGACTCGATGGCCTTATAGGCCCCTTCCAACTCTACTATTCTAGGATTCTGTGATATGATTTGACTTTCTCCCTCTGCCGGATTTTAAGACCTAGGGGGGATGCCCTGCGTTTGGGGTGCAAATATGTGGCAATCCAAGTGAGGGTTTTCTCAATCCAGGCACCTCGATGATGGGACTCCCTCCCCACTCAGCACTGGGTCTTGCAAGCTTTCGGCACTGTCATGCCCCGCTGAAGCTTTTAGGTTTGAGGAAGGAGGAAAGCATTAATCTTGTTTTCACATTTCTCCAAAGAGGTTGTGGAGCAGGGCGGGACGTTCTTTCTTTCTTTTTTTAGTCCATGCCAAAAGGGTTCCAAAGCCAGCTGAATGGTTGCAAAAGCTGTTTAGTACTATGCACGCACTCCTTCACCCCATCTAATCTGATGCCAGAGCTCAGTCACACTGCCTCTCTGTGGGGAATACGCAGTCCCTGCAGACCGTTGAAGACCCGCCGCCTGCTGCCGGCACAGCTGCATCGCCACCTTCTCCTGGTGGAACCAGGCTCTCTGTTCTCCGCGTTCTCTGTACGATGCGCGGCTAGTCTTGGGACGGCGCCCCCGCCCCCTGGAGGCAGCGCATGGGTGTGTGTGTGTGTTTTCTGCACAGTGACTATCTAGCAAAAAAGGCTAGGAAGGTAGTGGCAGCGGGCGCTGCCTGATCCCAGCCAGACATCGCAACCTTTCTGAATATTTCATTGGAGCTGCCCGCCGGGATGCCCCGCCACTGACCGCTGCAAAGAAGCTCGCTCTTTGCCCCCTCATCATTGTATTCGCCGCTTCCTTCCTTCCTTCCTTCTTTCATTGTTCAAACTGGGCTTTATGCTTTGTGAATAACCTTTCCACTTTCTCTCTCTCTCTCCCCCTTCGCTCGGCTGATCGTGCCCTTGTCAAAGAAAAACGTCGAAAGCGGTGGGGTGGAGGGGCTTCTGAACTTTTTCTTTTTTGAGCGCCTGGGCTGTACAGGACTATAAATACCTCATTTTCTGGGACTTGGAGCACAATAAGCAACTTAGAAGAGAAAGCAGGAAGGATCGGAGGGAGAGAGATTAAAGAAGCGTTGCAAGATGAAATCTCAGCCCAAGCTTGCTTGCCGGGATTGCGACTTTTTAAGTGCGATTGCAATTTATTTTTTAGAGAGACTTTGCTTAGCGCCACTCAATTGAGTTGTCGGCGAGGTCCCTTGCACGGCTTTGCAGAGGACAATCAGAGCGGCGGGGCTGACCGAAATCTCTTTGCGACGCGTTCTGTTTGGTGCGTTTTGTTTCCGAGAAAAGGTTTGACTCGCCTTCACCACGCCGATGCATTGGTAAACTGGAGAGGAGTTGGGGGATTGCAAGATTTGAGGGGAGGGGGCTCCTCCCAGCCTGAACATGCAGTCAAAGAGGGCATAGAAGAGGAGCCAGCAGCGGCGGGGCCCTGTGATGCCTCCCTGAGGTGCTGCAGCCCCTCAGCAATTCGCTGTTGCTTCAAGGCGACCCATAAGCTTGCTCCGGGGCGTAAAGTTTTCTCCCTTCCCGGTTTTCGCCGAGTGGCGGAAGAGGCATGCCGCCCCCCGCCTTCCCCTCTGCAGGGCCGCCTGAAAGCTTCCCGCTTCCCCGGCGCCTGTGACCTCTCGCCGCCCCCGCCGCGGCTGGAAACTGAGGGGAGCTGGCGGCGGAGCAGCGGGCTGAGGGGGACCTGCATGGCCGCAGCCGGAGAGCGCAGAGGGTGGTGAGCTGGGCCGGCTGGAGGAAGAGGAGGAGAGCGCCCTGAGGAGCTGGCGCGAAGAGGGATTGCTTCGCCCTTCTGCGAAGAAAGGACGGCCAAAAGAGAGGAGGAGGAGAAAAGGAGGAGGCGGCGGCCGCGGCGGCGGCGGCAGCAGCAGCAGCAGCAATGTGGCCGAGTGGAGCGGCCGGCAAGCTGCCCGGTCCACGGGACTCGGCGCTGCGGAGGGCAGCGTTCTCCGGCAACCTCTCGGCTCTGCCCTTGCACTTGGCGCCGAGTGGAAGGAGCGTGCGCGTTTTCATCAGCGCCAACCCCGAAGGTAAGGGAGGGAGGGAGGGACCGAGGGCTGCCCTTCTTCGCCCCTGCGAACCCCCGAGTCTTCCAGCCACAGCCTTTGTCATCCTGTTCCCTCAGAGCGGCCCCTGGCTCTGCTCTTGGCGGGAGGATTTACGCGGCCCAGGCGCACGCCGCGCGCACCGGAGTTGAGGGGGCACTTTTCACTGCGCCCACTTTCCTTCCCTAGTAAACGGGGGCCTGCGCCCCGCCAACGTAGATCTGCGATTGTCATCCCTCCGTCTTACCCCGCCGCTTCCATCTCCAGATCGAAGCAGACAAGTGTACATCTTCAGCCCTGTGTTGACCAGCGTTTTGTGCTGGGTGTGGGCTGGCTCGCTCGGGCTGGAAAGCTGGTTTGTATTACTGTCAATGTACAAAAAGACAGCCAATATTCAGACTTAAATCGCGTGTCCTCAACTACACACGTATCCATTTTCAGCTTTCTGGATGGCCAAGAAGTACCTCAACCGTTTGGGAGTAGAGTACCTATCTTCCTGCCCCACCTGTAGGGAAAGGCTCCCTCTTAGACATTTCTTGCCATCTGAGGGTTGTGAGCTTAGGCATGGGGTGTGCCCAAATTTCAGCTTTCTGAGAGGCATCAATCATTTGGGGTTGCACGCCTTGCCCTCCATTTCTGGGTAGAGTCTTTTCCCCCTTTCAGAGTTATACTAATTGAGGGTGTGTTGAACTGCACATGTACCAAATTTAAGGAGTCCAGCTCTGCAGAAAGTATCCTAACAATTGCAATACCATCAAGTTGGTCGGTAAAGTGAGGCAATCTTTAGTTCTGGAGCAAGTTGCCACTTGGGACTTGTATAGTATTTAAAGTAACATAGTTTGTCTTACAGTTTCACTTCGTTATGTATGCCAGTCAGTGAGTACTTTCTAAAAGTCAGAAACCAATATACTAGTACTGTTTTGTGGTCTACTCTTTTCCCCTGAAGACCCAGCATATTAGTGCCATAGTTAAAGAAACAGATTAAGTGACTATTGAAATCCTTTCCAAACTGACTTAAAATACAATAAACTAACAAGTCCTTGTCAGTTTTCCAGCTGTTTTCTGTTGGATAAACAGGTGTCTCCCTGCTGCTCCCCATTCTCATTTTAGTTTAGCAGCTTAAAAGCACACTAAAAGATATTGCCACCCAGCCTGGCTGCTAGCAAGAGACATTCTGACTTGCCTGCTTTTTATTGCCATATTCATTCTCCTAGGCTGAGACACAGCAGGAGGAGAGACTGTCAGTCCTCTAAAAACTGGGAGCTTGGAAGCTGTAGTACATGGTGTCCCAGGAAGCACTGGCACTTAGCCCATTACTTGCAGGAAGAGCAGTGGAGGATGAGAGGAAGATGCTTACAGTTCCTCTGACGAAGCCTCCTCAGTTCCAGTGTGTGGAGCACTTGTGTATTTAGTTGCTGCTGTGTGGGCATAGAGAGGTCTCCTTGAGCAGTTATTGCTGCCAAAGCAGCCCCCAGTCCCCAGCTGAGTTAGCTGCTCTACCAGAGGCATGTTCATGGGTCAATAAAAAGCCTTCCAGGCTCTATACAAGGAGCCTTAACTTCCTTTTCTCTTCTCATTTTCACTGTGATTCAATCCCACTCGTTTAAAAAGCAAACCAAAACAGGTACACGTACAGCTTTGCTCTTTGTATCATTCTGCAGATGTAGCCATGCTTTGCTATGAATACAAAATGAGAAGGAACCAAGGCTCAAGAGCCAGCACTAAATTCTAAGCTTTTATTTCCAAATAAAACCTTAGAAGAGCCACAGCTGTAATTCCAAGAGCAGCCTGACACTTCATTAGCTTATTTTCTGTGGTCGTTAAGTTAGCAGAAACATGAACCTGATACATATGACTAAAGCGGTTTTTATTTTGCCATGTATGTTAATATAGCTAGTAGTTACAGGATTCGATTGGGATTGCACGTTCTAATTTTCCCTCTTGCTTCTGACAAACTATGGTTTGCTACTATAAGAGGGTCATGTGATGGGCACAAGCACATGGCTTGTACACATTAGCTAGAGCCATTCATGGTCTGGCGTTACGCCTGAACTAACCCACAGTTGCATATTCTTTAGGAACTTTGGGTTTGGGTTCTTTTTTTTTTTCATAAAAACATTTTGCTCAAAACTTTATTCTAAGTTAAGATTTATTTAATAGAGGTGTAGTTCACTGAATAGTGACCTACACAAGACTGTTGAAAACAGAGTGGGGTAACCTCCTAATAAAGGCTGAAAAGAACAGAATATTGTGATTTGAAAGAAAAGTCTGAAATCATAGTTGAGGACCTGCAGCTCAGTCTATTGAACCTTTTATATACATTTTATAGTACAATGCAATGAACAGTGAACAATCAATGTACTTTCATTTCCACATCCTACTATCATAACACACCCAAACAACTTCAAACAAACAAGAAGTGCTCCCTTAACTTGAAACTCACCTTTCCCACCACCACCCCGCAACAGCCTTCAGCTAATTTTTAGCCTAAAGTGAATTGCGTGGGTATTATCAACTTGATTTTGTATTTGTTTTCTTTAGAGCGATTGAGTTTAGTGTTTTCTTCTTTTTAAAAAAAAAGACAGGACGATTTCCTTTGCATCTGTTCGTCTTAGAGTGAGAGAAAAGCAAATAAGTAAATATGGGGCCCATGTTGCCAGTTAGGATTATAGGTAGTTCCCAAGTCTTAAAAAGTTGAAGATTATTGGATTACTAAGTTAAAGCTTTCATTGATTACCTCTTACACAATTTAAAGTAGAAAGTAATAATTGATGAAGGCATATGGATTTTTTCTTTTAGTTCCTATATTTATATAATGCAGGAGTGAGGAACATAAGGCCTTCCAGATGTCTTTGGATTGCAACCCATCATCCTTCACCACTGGCTATGTTGGCTAGGGCTGGTGAGAGTTACAGTCTAAGAACATTTGGAGGGCCAGACATTCCCCACCCCTGATATAATGCCTTTCAACCTTAACAGCTCCCAAGATTGTTTACAACAAAACAAAAACAATTCATAAAACAATCCAAATCTAAATCCACCAAGGACGAACCCTAACCAAATAGCAAATTATTTATTTGCACTAATCAGTCCACATACGTGTACAATGGTACAAACATCTCTTTTGCTAGATCTACTGGACAGCTAAATATGTGCATGTGTCATGGTTACACATGATGATCTACAGATGGCTTGAACAGAATTTCTTATACATAGGTAGTAGCCATGTAGGAAATTAATTAACTTGGGAACATAGGAAGCTGCCTCCAATGAGTCAGACCATTGGTCCATCTCAGAGCCCCATGAGGTGAGGTGAAGCTATCACCTCAGGAGGTGGAGGGGCAAATGGTGCCATTACCTGCCGCCTTCAAGAGGGCCTGCTGCCACCACCAGCTGCTCCAGAGAGCCCCACCAGCTGTTCTTCCGCCATGGCATTTGCCCCAGTAGGGGCGGCACGGCATTCCGGAACAGCTGCCCTCCCTCTGTTTTGCTCTGAGTGAAACAGAGGAGTGATGGCCTGCCCTCAGCCATCTGGTCTATGGCTCATGCTGAGAATCCTTTCAGCTCCACTCAGAGGGCAGGCAGGTGGACTCCTCAGAGAACCAGCCAGGCTGAAATGTCTGACTCTGAGGGAGTCCTTCCTGAGAAAGGACACCGCCAGAGCCAGGCATTTCAGGCAGCTCTCTGAAGAGCCACACTGAATGCTTCCTCAGCTGGTGCAGCTCGCCATAAAGCCTCTCTACCCTTTGGCTGGTGTGGCTCAACACAGCAGTGGTGGTAAAGGGGTAGGAGCAATGTGGCAGTGGTAAGGAGGTGGAGGCATGGGAGCGGTAAAGGGGGGTTGACAGCAGCAGCAGTAAAAGAGAGGCAAGACGTAGGGGCAGTTAGGGGAAGGGGGGGCACAATGCAGCAGTGGTAAGGAGAAGGGGTGGGGGTCACAACACATATGCTTTCCCACTTTGCACTGCAGCTGGTCCGTCTAGCCCACTATTGACAACACTGACTGGAAGTAGCTCTCCAGGGTTTTATGTGTAGGATCCTTTCCTAGCCCTGCTTAGAGAAAATGGGGATTGAACCTGCAAGCTATCTTCCACATGCAGAGCATGTCTTCTATCACTGGGCTATTTAAGTACCTTTCATATAGTGGTCTATTTTCGACATAATGATGAATCATGCAAGGCTGCAAGGAGAAGAATAGAATCATCCACTTTCTGTTTTTCACTAACTTTAGTTTATTGTTATCTCCAAAAAGGGCAAACTGGATAGTTTAAACTATGGTTTATTAAACAAACCAGCATCAATGTATGGTTTAGGATACTGGCTTGTTAATTTACTAAAGTTTGGACTAACCACAATTTGCCCATTTCAGAAAACAACTGCTACCTTTTCAGCACCATTTTTGGCTGAAAGACAAGATACAAATTAATGAACGAATAAACTACAGGTAGTGAAGAACTGGAAATAGATACTCCCAATTTCATTTTCACTTCTGAGAGGGGCATGCAAAATCAAGACTAGTGCCTACTCATTCACTTACAATTAAAAACAATGATTTAGCCTTTTCCAAGACTATTATTTAAGAAATGTAAGACTACAATTCCAATCATTTCTGATCATTTGCCATGCTGGTCAGAGCTTATGGGAGTTGTAGTCCAAAAGTCTGGAGGGCACCATGTTGGGGAAGGCTGGTTTAGCATTACATTAAAATGGGCCACTGAGTCAGACTGCTTTTAAATCTACTCATTATTTACTACTCTGTGGATCTCCAAGTCCATAAGCCAGTATATTTGCCAGTCCTGTTTCCTGTGGTCTCTTAATTGGAGGTGCCAGGGATTGAACCTGGGGTCTTCTGCATGCAAAGCATGTATTCTATGGCTCAGATTGATCCCTCCATATGAGGATTCAAACGTATGCGCTTGGGGCAACTTCTAAATGAAACCATTGGGTTGGATCCAGATTTAGGTGTGTGCAAATGGGCTCATGGAAGCAAACCTCCCATTCCTCCCCATGGCAGACGGCTGAATACACTACACAGAAGATTGGGGTACCCTGTTGAAGGGGGTGAGCTGTGGCATGGAGGGGAGAGGATCTCCAAAATCAGTGGAGGCACCTTCCCATTAGCAAAACTCCACTCATGGAAGGTGCCTCTGCCCAATTTCCCCACACACTTCAGCCTGTCCCATTCAGCAGGGTCCCCTGACTCTATGTAGCATTTTGTGGGGACTGGAGGAGATACAATGTGGAAGAGTGGGCAGAAAGTCTTCTTCTGCCAGCTTTACACACAGTGCCTTATCTTCATCAGCTGTGCAGCAGCCTTCATTTAGTCATCCTTTACTTCCCCCAGTCATCTCATTAGTACAAGCAATAACTGAAACTACTTAAAATGATAAAGTAATAGGTCATGTCTAGCAAGGATCCTAAGATCTGATAACTTTAAGGCTTAATTCTGTGCACTTACTTGGGAGTACATTGCACTTTTCAGTGAACTTTGTTCTGAGCATACAAGTATAAGATTAGGCTGTACATTGAATGGATGACAAAGATTAGGCTGTACATTGAATGGATGACAAAGTTCTCCCACCATTCCTGATCAACTGACCTAATAGTCAGTTTTATTGCCCATCATCAGTATTTGGGAATCCAGTTCTAGTCATTTAATTACAACATTTCAGTTTGCTAAATATTTTGGTTAGAGTGATCAGCTGTGAATTTATTTTAAATTCTGACAGTGCTGAATTTTTCCCGTGGTCTCTGGATCGTCCCGAGACCGTGGGAGGTGCGGGCGACCATCCCGGTTTTGTCCTGGTTTCCCCTTCCCTGCCCAGTGTAGACATGCCCTCTGTCATGATCCCATTCTTTACTAATCAGAGAAGCCAAGAACTCCGAAAGAATCTTAAATTGGTCTAGCATAATTGGTGTGAAAAGAAGAAAGTTAAAAAGTGCTATAATTTATAAATAATATTTACTTGAGTGAAGAGTTGTTTAGGTTTTTAAATATTAGCTGCATCCAATTTGTTCCTCCTAAGTGCTGACAACCATAATTTACTCTCAACAGCAGCAGGATTTCAGGCTAACAAAGTATTGGATATTCAATAATTTGTGCATGCACAGAAAATTTAGGGAACACTATTTTAGTTCAATTTGGGATACTGTCTCAGATTGGCAAAAGTGCCTCCTTTTGATCAAGCAAAGCATTTCTGGTATTTAATATAATATAAATGGGATCACCATTGGAGGTTTGTAAGCTGAAGAAGTGCTAGAGAAGTGATAAATAGTGACAATAGTGGCTATTAGGAAGAGGGCCTTTTCTGCTGTGGCACCCTGCTTGTGGAATGAGCTCCTTAGAGAGGCTTGCCTTGTGCCTAGGTTGTACTCCTTTCAGTGCCAGGTGAAGACCTTCTTATTTTCTCAGGCATCTTAGCATTTTAGCATTCTAGTCTTTTAGCTCTGCTGCTTGAAATCTGTATTTTAAATCTCTGCATTGCTGCTAAGTTTTATTCTGGTTGTACTTTTATATTGTAGTTTTAAGCTTTTGTGCTTTATCTTGTTTTATGCTATACTCATGGTTTTAATTTTTTTGGAACCACCTGGAAAGTTTCAGCTATTGGGTAGTATAGAAATGTAATAAATCAGTAAATATGAACATCAAGGTTATGCATTGTTAGTCATGACTTAAATTAGGGATTGCTGTGCTATTGTGTTGGTTCAATTAGCATTTCGTCTTCATCGTTTACATGCATATTGTGGTGAAATATTTACTAGGGAGTTTTCACAAAAGATGTCAGTAGCAATAATAAATGGTATCACTTGGGTTGTACAGCTAGGGAAAAATGATTCAATCAATATTTCTTGTGCACAAGAGTCTATGTTTCAATGCATAATTGAATAGAACACAATATTGCCCAGAAGTAATTAGTAACAAGCATCAAATATGTAAATCCCTTTTTTCTTCAGGCAAGGAAAAAAACTGTTTTGTCTGCAATAAAGATATATGCTAGAGCAGTAAGCCATTTCAGACCTGGAACCTACCTTTAATCCTACCTACCTACAACTTGGAATCCACTTTTATTTTTTTACTATATATGCCCATCTTTGTCCTTCTTCTGTCTTTATTTATTTCTCTCCCTTTACAACTCCTTGCCTAGCTTTTCTTTTCTTAACAATTAAAAAATAAAAACAAATTGGGTTGGTGCCACTAGAGTAATCTTACATGAGCCACCAATTGAAAACAATTTGATCAATCCCATCATCTTAATGTTGTTCTGCCTATATAGCCTCAGGGGCTTTCTGGTGAGAGGCATAGCCAAGACAAGGAAATTGGTGAGGAAGGTATAGGGTTACCACCTCTTCCTTTGGCTGCAACGTGTACCTTTAAATCTCCCAATGCAGTGGGAAAGAAAAAAGGTTTGGAGCACCCTACCTGCTTCCTTCCTGAGAGTGCTGACCCAAGACGTTTTGCTACCTGTAATGGAGCTCTCTCTAGAGCCAGCATTTCAAAAAGTCTTGCTGCACCATTCCAATAGCAGTATCTGCCCGCCCTTCTATCCCATGGATGGATAACCTGTTGTTAGAATCCAACTTCCATGTACCTCAGTCAGCATGGCCAATAGGCAGGGATGATGGGAGTTCTAATCTAACATCTGGGGGACCACAAGTTCTCCACCCCAATCTGTCATCTACACACACACACACACAGCCAGTTACTTCATCCTGCTGTAGGGCAGGGCCAGGTGCTACTGGGTCCTGTTGTCCACCCTTTTCCCTCAGCTGCTATGGCAAACAGGGAGGCAGATGACATGAAAATCAAGTTACTGATTTTTCTTGACAAAAGCTCTCTGGCGCTTTTAGAAGTTGCATGACTGTCAGAAATTCAACTTATTTGTCATTTTCCATCTCAATCTTGGGAAACATTGGACTTGTTGCATTTCTGCCTGCAAGTAAGGTGTAAAGGGTGTAGCTGTAATCTTACTCACACTTACCTGGGAGTAGGCCCCACAGTACATAGGATTGTGCTGTCTGAGTTTCCGTCAGAGAGAAAAAGCAACAATCTTACTTCAGTGTAAGATTATGTTAACCATGGGAGTGGGAATATGATACAACAGAAACATGTTTAACCATTTTTATCTCCTTAACATAAGAGGCAAATGTCTCTTGTCATTTCTTAGATCCCACCGATTTTATGTCATTTTCAAAAGTGTAATTCCCAAGTGCAGATTTCCACACTCCCACGGGATGCATGATGGAAGATGCAAAACTGGCAGTTGCATTGTTTTCATATCCTTTTAGCTCTCTCCCTGGAGTTTTGGTAAATACAAGAACAGTATTGAAGGTATAGACTCTTAGCAGCAGCACAGTGCGGATTTGGGGTGACAGAGACTGAACTGCCAAGCTTTCCTTACCAAGAGAGATATTATGTGCCCCTCAGTAATTCCCTCAGGACAAAAGCTCAGTATTTAATGAGAAGACAAAATGTATTGTATGCAAAGGGGCACCTAGGCAGCCTCTCCTGGCATTTCGTAACTAACAAGGAGTGAGTTCCCTTTCTTTTCTTAGTCTTCAATAGATTTTATTTTTATTTTATTTTATTTATTACATTTCTATACCGCCCAATAGCCGGAGCTCTCTGGGCGGTTCACAAAAATTCAGATAGCCTGGCCCCAAGCCATTTAAGGCTTTAAATGTTAATACCTGCACTTTGAATCGGGCCCGGACCTGGACCGGCAGCCAATGAAGCTGGAGGAAGACTGGTGTGATGTGGTCTCATTGGCCAAATATTTCATGCTTGGAAGCAACATGGAAACCTATTAACTGTCCTCTTGAATTTTAAGTAGATAGCTCTTGAATTGTAAGCCATTTTAACTTGAAGCTTTGTTACCATGCTTCTAAAATGATCAGTCAACACTAGCAGAGGTGGTAATATGCTTAGTCCTGTTTCATACAGGATGAATTTATTGTTTGAATCTGACTTTATTCACACAAGTATTCACACTTTCAGCATCAGGACATTAAAGCAGTTTTCTTTGTTGATTTTAATTTCATAAACTGCACAACAAATGTACATCTGATAAACTCAATATTTGAAGAACTTTTGGGCATTGTGGAAGTCTCAATGAATATTAATTTTACTGACACCAGAAGAATTAGAACTTGTAATGTTATGACTCTCTAAAACTACTGGCCTCAGAGAAGTCCCAAGTTATTTTGGCAACAGTGCTTACAATCTAGAGTACAGGAAGATGTTTGACTATTTCAGCCAGAATAATAATCAGGGAATATTTTTAGAACTCACAGCATTTTCATTAATGTAAGCAGAGTTTAAGATAGCTACTTTATCCTCTTTTCTGGGGATTTAATTAAGGGAGGATAATAAAGGATCAAATTGGACGACAGAGTCAATCATGCTGAAATTCACAAAAATCAAGAATAACTCATATAAGCATAAAATTGGAAGGGACTTCTTGGTCATTTTGGTCCAATCCACTACAACTATAGTTATCATCTGTTATGCCTAATTATTCATTTATGGTATGTGGGCCTCTTAAATGATGTCAGTAGGTGGGCCCAGGGATGAGGTGTGGTGGCTTACCTGCAATCTACAATGCCAGTAATGGCTCCTTTAAGAGACCAAAAAGGATTCTGATAATCGGAACAGTTCTCACTTCTGGGTTTGCTCCTGGCATCACTACCTTTATCCATATCCTTACTCATCACCTTCGCTACCAATTCTTATTTCCTTGACTCACAAGTCAAGAGCTCTCCTCAGTAGCACTGCCTATTAACCCATGTGGGCTTTTTCCCTGGAAGTCATCACAGAATGTGGTGCAACCTTCTCTCTTTGTTCAAACCCACCTTTTCCATTAAGTGATATTCTGTCATAGGGTTGTGGGTTGGCTCGTTAAACCACAGGCCACCCTCGCTGGATTCGCACAACACAGCAAGCCTCTCTTGCTGGTTTCACATGATACAGTGAGAATAATCATTCAAATCCCCCTGGCAAGCGCGGCAGAGGAAATAAGCCACTGTGGCTTATTTTCCCCTCCATGATCATGCAGGCACGACCTTTGCCTCAGTCTCTTGGTTCACGTCCCTAACTGCAACAGAGCCTAAATATATGTAACTGCATTTGGGGGAGACATGATTGGGGGTTTATAGAATTATTCATGGTGTGCAGAAAGTACATAGAACATTTTTCCTTTTTTCCAACATAGGACTTGCAATCACCCAATGGAATTGGCGGTAGATTTAGTGCAGACAAAAGCAAGTATTGGTACAAGTATGAGAGAGTGGGGGAGAGAGAGAGTGGAACAGCTCTAGCAGGGCAGATCTGGAATAGAACTGCAGAATCGGTTTCTCCACATGCCATTTAACCCTTCTCCCCATGAAAATTGCCCCCTGCCAAAGATGTTACTGGGACCTTTAGGAGCTTCTCTCCCAAGGTAAGTAACAACTTCAGAGAGAGCGATTTTTTTCTATGAAAATGGCACTGGGGGAGAGGAGTTATAACCACCCCCTCCTTCACACAGTGGTCCTAATCCAATCAGGGGGCCCCTGACTTCTTTATTATTATTATTATTATTATTTTTAAAAGATACGTTATATGAGATCGCATTAGTGTATCTAGCATGGAACATATTTTTTATTATTGCCTTGTTCTGGAGCAAGTAGCAAATGCATATTAAAACTTGTGAGTAAGTTTTAATTCTGCTGTACTTACTACTCCATTTTGATAAGCCCTTAAGTATTGCTAATGAAGAATGTTTACTGCTACACAGCATCTGTGGACCTTTAGAGATTTTTAAGGATGATGTAGTCTGTGTATATTCTTTAAAGTTGACTGGTGGCAGAAAGTGAGGTTGGTGAAGCAGGCGACAGCAGAACGGAGGAGGAAAGATGGAAGAAGAGAACAGGGGAGAAAAAGAGAGGCAGTGGAATAGTAGAGCAAGTCAGACATGCTGGCTGGTGGATGATGAAAGTTGTAGTCCCAACACATCTGGAAGGCACTGGATTGGGGGAAGAAGGCAGCAATAGAGGGAGGAGGAAAAGCTACAATTTAAAGCAGCAGGAAGAAAGTAACAAACCCAGTGGGAAGGAACATTGGGCAAGCATTTTCCTTGGGAGGCCAGCAGAGCTTATAAAGGGACTAACACAAACTTCATGGACGTGTGGCTCGTGATACCACCCAAACAAAGGGGGAAAACACCATGCTTGAATAGGAATCAACCCTCAGCAGTCCCTGCTCATGTTTCAGTGCACCTGACTGCTCATCACAAGCTTTAAGGAGCCCCAGGCAATGAATTTTGAGCCCTAGGTAGGATAATACAATCGCTCTCCTGAAGGAAGTTGCCATTTAGGTTAATCTTAAATTAAGCCGCACAGTGAAGTAACTTGTGGGGAAGTGATAATCTTTCATTTAGCGGTTGTTGTCATTCTTGATCTTCACATTGGAAAACATAGGCTTTGAGCTGCACCTTCTCCTGGCATACATCTACAAAAGGTTAGTTGAATACATTTTGTTGCCCAAGTATCCGATTTTTTTTATAGATTGGCATTTAATATTTGTTTGCATGATTGTCTTTTGATGCTTAATTACTTTTAATGAAGGAAAGAAAGAAGGAATTGGGCCCATGGACAAGGAGAGGAATTAGGCCCCCTCAAGCAGCCCAATCTAATATCAAAAAACCTGCAACTCAACAGGTTTTGATGTTCAGTGGGGCTGCTCAAGGCCCACCCCCCCACCCCCGATTCATTTTCAGAGTGAGCAACCTGCTGCTCACCCATCTCTATTTTTAATTGCAGTTGGGTTTTTATGTGCCTGATATGCAGCATTATGAAAATGAAAAGATAGACAGACAGATGGAAGATGGGAGGGAGTTAAACTGGTACACTTACCAGCAGCAGCACCTTATGAAATCAGGAGTCAACTAAAAAAAGGTACTGTAATTAGGTCATTCTTAAACTGAAGCTGGGTCTGGAAACTCTTAAGTTATTATCTTCTCCTGAGCATTTTCCACAGCTACATCCACTGAAAGAAACTGTATTTAGCATTCAATTTGCTTCTCTATAGTTGCTGGTTTAAAAATGTGCAATGGGTTCCTGCTAGCACAAAGATCACTGTGCTAAATTTTGTACTCTTCTATCATATGTACTTAATAAACTGAAACCTATTGCAGTCGCATGTAGTGAGACATTTAGACAAAATTGTGGCCAGTGTGCGCAGCACTTTGCAGATAACATCAGTTGTATCCACGCTGGCTTGGATGCCATAGTTGATACAGGTCTAGTGGATGTAACTTTGGTCTCTGCTTTGATACTTTTCAGTTTGTACAGCCAAAGGATGTGGATAGGATCCTTGGAAAGGTGAAGCTAATCATTTGTGTACTGAACCCTTGGCTTTCCTTGCTTATAAAAGCAGACCGGGGTCAGGGGGACTGATTGAGTGGGTAAAGGTAGTTGATAATGCCTCTTTATAGCAAGGTGTGATTTTAACAGTAAGACCACTGTTAAAATAAAGCTCATTGTGTTTGTTAATTTTCATCTAGACTCCAATATTCCATGTTCAGGCAAGGTGGTAGAGCATGTAGTTGCTTCTCACCTCCAGGTATTTCTGGATGAGATAGATATTTAGATCTGTTCCAATCCAGCTTCAGGCCTGATTGTGGGATAGACACTACTTTGGTCACCTTATTTGATGATCTATGCCAGGAACTGGACAAGGGGAATGAGGCCCAGCTGATTCTGCTAGACCACTCGGCAGTTTTCACTACCATTGACCATGATATCCTTCTGAGGTGGGTCTCGGAGGCACTGTTGCATGGCGTTACCCTTCTTGGTTGGGTGATTTCAAAAGGTTGTGTTGGGGAATTCCTGCTTTACTCCATCGTTGTTGGCCTGTGGTGTCCCTCAGGGTTCCATCTTGTCCCCTATGCTATTTAACATATACATGAAACAGCTGGGAGAGGTTGCCTGGAATTTTGCCTGGAATGCAACCAGTTTGCTGATGATACCCAGTTCTATCTTTCTTTTCCTTCTAAATCTAAAGAAAGTGTTCTCATTCTAAATCAGTGTCTGATGTCAGTAATGGACTAGATGAGGGTGAAGCTTAAGCCAGACGTAACAGAGGTGCCTCGGATTAGTTGAAAAGTTACCTGACAGAGTGCCTTTTCCCATATGAGCCTGTCTGGGTTTTAAGATGTTTGGGGTAAGCCCTTCTCTTAGTACTGCAGGCATCAGAGGCACATTTAGTGGGCCTTCTCAGTGGCTAGATTGGTCTCTGCTGAGGAAGGCTAAGTTGACCCCCTCTGCTATAGGGCAAAGACATTTTTATTCTTTGACATATAAGCTGGCCTGTTGGGTTGGGAACTGTTTTTAATCTTTTATTGTTGTGGATTATTTATTTTATTTTTAGAGTATTTGTTTATGATTGTTTTACCAACATTTTTATTTTAAATTTTGGATCTTTCTATTGTCAGCTGCCTTGAGCACCATTTTCTTGGTGAAAAGATGGGGTATAAATCAAATAAATAAATAAATAATGCCAAAGATGGGATGAAACTAAAAAGTCCATATTTGTGCCAAGACCATAAAAGTTATACATAATTGTCCCGGTCCAGCAAGGGACATAATAAGCAACCTTCCATGGGCATAACCAAGGTGATCACCAGTTTTTATACACAACTATATACACTTACTTAAATGGCCATGGCTACAACTAGATTGGAGCCAGTGTCATTTAGCACTTCAATGCCCTTAAATGGCAGGACATTTAAAAGCTGTGGGACAGGGACAATTCCTTCATGGTGAGAGAGCACTGGAGATCTGTTCTGTTTTTACAATATATGTGTTTTTGCAAACACAGAGTAGAAAAAAGACAGGCTCAGAAGCAGGAAGTGTGAGTTCTAAAACAGTTTCAGATCCCCAGATGCAACAACAGATCTAATAATAATAATAATAAAATTTATTTGTTACCCACCTCTCCCTCTGGATCAAGACAGGGTACAACACAAATACAAACACCATAAAATACATATAACTAATTAAAACATTTAAAACTAATACATTATTAAAAGCAGCACATTATTAAAAAGGCATCTTAAAATTCAACTGGGTAGGCCTGCCGGAAGAGATCAGTCTTTACAGCTTTCTTAAATTCTGGAAGACTGTTAAGTTGACGAATCTCTCTCGGCAAGCCATTCCACAGTCTGGGAGCAGCAGAAGAAAAGGTCCTCTGGGTAACGGTTGTCAGCCTAGTCTTTGCTGACTGAAGTAGATTCTTCCCAGAGGACCTGAGTGTGCGGGGCAGATTGTATGGGAGAAGGCGATCCCACAGGTAGCCTGGGCCCAAACCATGTAGGGCTTTAAAGGTGATAACCAACACTTTATACTTCGGCAGCCACTGAAGAGATTTTAAAACTGGTGTAAGTTCCCCAAGGATGTATCTTGGCAGTCAGCCTCAAAAGCAAAAATTGCTTGATGATAGTATATGCATGATAAATAGATTATAATATTAATAATATCATTTATTATATTTATATCCTACCTTGCTTCTTGCAAGGAACCCAAAGTAGCTCACAGAATCTTCCTCCTCCTCTCCATTTTATTCTCACAACAACCCTGTGAGGTAGGTTATGCTGAGAGTCAGAATGGCCCAAAGTCACCCAGTGAGCTTCATGGCTGAGTGGGGACTTGAACCCAGTACTCCTGAGTCCCAGTCCAATACCCTAACCACTACAGCACAGGGTTCTCATTTATTTATTTATCATCATTTATTTATGTGTTTATTGTGGGCATGCCACTGTTTACTTTTAAAAAACAAAATTCATATTCAAAACAGCCTTCTTCCCATCATCTACCCTTCCTTACTCTAGTCCCTACGCAGAATTCCTTGTCTCAGGTCATCATCCTTCTCCTTCCTTACTATTTCTTTCATTCCAGATGGGCCTTTTAGACAAAAAGTAGCCCATTTCCCTCCATCCAGTCACACAACTTAAAGAAGGGATGACTTTGTATAACAAAAGATCAATTCTTCATATTAATGTTCATTGGAACTTACATCTCCATGACAGAATTATGATTATAAAAGTTGAAAGGATATATTAAAAGGAAAACTCAGTTAGTCTTGGATTCAACGGACACAATCTGTATAGGTGAACTTATATATGAATTCTCCTACAATGCCTTATAGATCTTTAATTTAACCAAATTTCATTGCTGGAGGCTTTATGGTATACAAAAGTAATGTAGGATAGTTAAATATAGTATACTCTTGACTTCATGCCTGGAAATGCTTTGTGGGAAGTTCTTGATCATGTCCAATATTTATTTATTTACAATATTTATATACTGCTCCATATCCAAAAGGTTTTGGAGCAGTGAAAAACAAATAGAATAAAAGAATAAAAACACTATTAAAATTCCTATTTTAAAAAGAACAGGGTTCTATTTATTTATTTATTTATTATGTTTATATGTGTTTATTACATTTTTAGCCAAAGCTCTCTGGGCGGTTCACAGAAATTAAAAACAAAAATACAAAAATTTAAAAGCATAAAAACAGCAATATCCATTTAAAACAGCTATTTTGGGGTCAGTTAAAAACTCAGCATATGTTGTTAACTGCCTGGGAGAAGAGAAAAGTCTTAACCTGGTGCCAAAAAGATAACAATGTTGGAACCAGGCAAGCCTTGTTGGAGAGATCATTCCATAATTGGGGGGCCACCACTGAAAAGGCCCTCTCCCTTGTTGCCATCCTCTGAGCTTCCCTCGCAGTAGGCATTCGGAGGAGGACCTTAGATGTTAAAACGCAAGTTCTGGTAAAACTGTGGCCAGTCATTCAAGGATTGCTTCCTGAAACAATGTTTTCAGCAGGTGCCAGAAGCAACACAATGTCTACCAGACCCCCAAAGGCAGGGAATTCCATAGGAATGGGGCCACCACACTGAAGGCTCTTCTCCTGGTGGACTCCAATCAAATCATAGGTCCATGTAGAACCACCAGAAATATACCCTCAGGTGACCTCAGGTTGGTAAGGGAGAAGACACTTCTTTAGGTATCCTGGTCCCCAGTTGCGTAGGGTTGTACACTAGTACTAGGACCTTAAGCCTGGCCTGGTAGTGAATAGGCAGCCAGTGCAGTTCCCTCAGCAAAGGAGTTGCATGCTGAAAAGGGACAGTTCCCGACAACAACTGAGCTGCTGCATAAGGTATATTTAACTCCCTCCAACTTTTTTAACATTCATTTTATGGGAATCACTTGTGCTCATTGAATCTGTTCCGAAATGCTGCGTAGAAGTATACTGTTCTTTGTTCACCTGAGGTGTACCTTAGTAGGAAGAATCAATCTGTGAAATCTGTTCTTTTATTGAATGTCACCCATGACAAGTCTGTAGTGGCTTAGGATGGAGGTAGAAATGCTGAATAATGGTCACAGTGCGAGCCTAGCTTTGTAGCTTGCTTTGCAAACAGACAGACTAACAACACAAACATTGTTTCAAACATCGCTTTTTTCCTTCCCTGAATGCTTTAAGTAGGTTGCCTGCCATTTTGAAAATAATGTAAAACAGTACATGTATGTTTGTTCGTGTTTTCACTAAACATTTAACTTAAAAGGGAATTAAAAAAAAATACTGGTAAAAATGTTGGATGTGGGGGGGATTGTGATGTTACAGGTACAAACCCAATAGCATTTTGACATAACTGGCTTTTCACCATCCAAATGGAACCACTCCAAAATACTACAGAAAATTGAACATACATGCTCTACAAATTTTATATCCATCATCACTACATTGCTACATGCCCAGAGAGATTGTTTTCTCTTTGGTTTATTGGTGTTCAAAAAGAGAGATATAGGATTGGCAGAATATTAATGAATAGTTATAAAAGCATTATCCATTTTACTAAGCTGACTTTTAGGGTTCAAAACATAAATCCTTCAGTATTTTAAATATGAATGGATAATATGTTGAGACTCATTAATTCAACAGATTCTTTCATTGTGTTCATCTGCTTTCAGCTGTAATACTGCTTCTGATAATAGTTATGTTGTTATATTTTTTGTAGAAATCACCAGGAAACATGTTCAGAGCACAAAGAGTACTTGTCTTTACAAATTAATTTTGATTGCAGTAATTCTGGTCCTTGTAGACTTTTCTGCTTGCGGCCTTTAGTCGCAATCAGAAACAGTATTCTTTGCTAGTAATTTTAAAACTAATTTGTAGCATCTCTGCTGTCCTTGCTTTAAAATCATGCCAACAAGGATGATTTAAAATATATAGCAAATGACTATTGTCTCGGGATATTCATGTGCCAGAATCGTGGGTGTTGGAAATTAATGTACAGAAATCCCTTTCAAAAGTGCCCTGTAGTCTTATCCATTCAGCTGCTTGAATTCTGCAGCATATTCTCTGTACCAAAACACAGAAATGGGTAAATGTGGAACAAGCCTCGGATCTTCTCAGCATACAGTAATTTTATTTCTTAGATTAGAAGGGTCAATTGTGTCCTGAGTCATTAAGAGGCATCTGTCACAACCTAGAACAGTAATTTCCAAATTCTATGCTGGAGCACTGTAGTATAATATGAGAAACCTGCTAGCGTGTCATGGGAAATAAATAAATTAAGTAATTAACAGCTCTTCCAAGACCAAAGTACTCCACTCACAGAGGAGACTGCCTTGTGCATCTCTTTCTGATTTATAGCTTTGTCCTTGCCTCTTCATTGAGTATTATTTTCTGCACTGGGTATAATTTTAATATTCTGTTACTCTGAATATGAATCTCTGCATGAGTAGATTCTCAGGGCTTCCTTCCAATTAGGACACATGCCCAGAACAATCACTCAAGTAGCAGGTGGACTCCTGAGAGGACTGAGTAATTCTCTTACTTTAAAGGTGTTTTTATTTTTTGGGTGGAAGTGTGTTGTGTGTCTTTAGTATTAGTATTAGTATTAGTTCAAGAAACTCTGACCAACAACATCCAACAAAGTTACTGTCAGAGGGCATTCAATCAAGTATCTCAAGGTACAGGTAGGAATAAGGCCCCGTGATTGTCAGGAAGTGATGCCTCTAGAGTGGGCAGACTCCATATAAATAATAGGAGACTGGCCTTCTGCCCTTGCCAAGTTAACAGAGAGCCCACTTATGTATGGTGCATTTCAGGATCCTCCCATTGCCCTCCAGTTAAAGCTGTTACTCATATTTCCTGTTTAGGTGCAGTGTATGAATGAAGATAGTTTGGAGGAGGAATAGTAAAGACGGCCTGGAAGCATGCTAACAATAACTATTCCTTCAAGCACCTCTGACCCGGAGGAGTTTCCCTGTAGCTGTGGCTTCCAGTTCTGATGGTCTGCATTTGCAGATCAACCCAAAGGGCAAAATAAAGCTACATCTCAGTCTTAGAGATTGGTCTAGGAGCTCAATGGCCCACCTAAGGAAGGGGTCTGTATCTGAAATAGCAGTTTTCATTAACCAATGGCAGCTGGCATGGTGGTAGTTTCCCCAATATTGGGAAAGTAATTTGAGATAGGTTTTGTAGAAATGCAAATGACTGCTATTATTGTGGTATTATATGTGGAAACAACTGCTGCCATAACATTACAAGACTGGCATCTTTATTTTCCCCTGGTGATGTTCAGGAGCTTTTTGTAACCTGAGCAGTACACAGTGATTCAAAGTAATTTCTCTGAGAGAAATGCTGTTTGGTGGGAATTATTTGTTGCTGAGTATTGTTGTGTGTGATTGAAGCCTCACCTTTCCCCATACCTCTTAACAACAGATTTAAGTGAACGTTACCACACACTCCTAGTTCCAAACGACAATGGACACAATAGATCATATCCAGCATAATATACTAAGGAATGTAATCAATTACCTTCCTTTTCCAATTAATTATATGTTGTGTCTCGTTGTGTTGTTTTTGTTGCTTGTAGTTTAAAAACATTTTTTAAAACTTTATTTCAAATTAAGTTCCACGTGTTTTTAAAAAGTGCAGTCCCCGGCATATTTGCTCAGTCAGAATTATGTCCCCTGTGTTCATTTGGGCTTATTTACTTGGTAAGTTTGTTTAGGATTGCAACCTAAAACGCTTAGCATGAAGAGAGATGTAACATGTTTAGAGCAATAGAGCCAACTTGGAGGAATCCTCATTGGGCACTACCACAAAGGGAAAAGAAGCCATGGTGGCTTTTTAAAAACAAACAAACATGCATGCTGGTCATGAGATGCCTACTTAGCATAATTACCCTCACCAGGCATAGGTTGTCATGTCATAACCCAGCAGGGGTGCGTGGCTGGGATGCTTTACAAACCACCCAGCAACCCTAGAACAAGCCATGGTTTTCCAGGTGGTTTGTAAACCATCCCAGCCACCAACCTTCACTGGGTTCAGACATCACACAACAGCCTGCGCCTGGCAAGAGTAATTATGCTAATTAGGTGACTTGCCACTGGCACCCACCAGGAGAACAAATAAGCCACCATGGCTTATTTTCTCTCCATGATCATGCGAATCCAATTATTGTGTTTAACCGAAACGTCCCCTTTTGCTGAAGGATTGAAACAATCAGGTCAGCAAGTTTGTAGCAGAAACTAGCTATGATTGGCACTGATTAGCTGGTGCCCATTATCTCCCCAAGAACAGTGCTGAAATTTTTTAAAAAAAACTTTTGGTATTAATTAATGGAAGAATAAACAGATAAAAGGCCCATTTGCCACCTCTGTTGCATCCTGGAGTAGCTATCCAGTGGTGTTTTTCCAAGTACTTTGGGAGTTGCTTTCATCTATTGCAATAAATCCAAAATTGGAGCCCTTCAAGGCCAGTTATGATGAGTTCACAAGACATGTCAAGGATCAAATCATCCACCTTTGTGTTACATGAACACTGCTATTGATGCAGTATCTGTTGAGGTGTCCAATACATCGTCTTATCCTGTTTTGTGGGACCGGTTTCAGATTTTGAAGGCTGAGGATGTACACAGAATGCTTGTATCTGTGCGATCTATCATGCGCTCTCTCAACCTTTGCTCATCATGGCCCTTGAAGCTACCCATGGGGGTGGGGGGTATGGATCAGGAGACTGGTAAATGCATCATTGTATGATGGAGTGGTCTCGACAGTTTTGAAGAAGGCAGTGGTGCAGCCACTCCTGAAGAAAGCCCTTCCTGGATCCAGAGGTGTATACTAATCATCACCCAGTCATAAATACTCCCTTTCTAAGTAAGGTGCTTGCTTACTTACTTAGACTCATCACATTTTATCTACAGATGCTTCTGGGTTAAACTGATTATCTTGATCCATTCCAGTCTTGCTTCAGGCCTAGTTTCGGGAAGGAATCGGCCTTAAAGCCCCATCACAACTGGGTTGAAACACGTGGCTCCCGTTGCTTCTCTGTCGTCACTCCAACATCGCTTCCTGAGAACAGGAAGTAATTAAGCCCATTCAGTCCATTAGGAGAGAGCAGCAACCAGACTTTTTCTGGAGGGTTTTGCGGCGCAACAAAGGCCAGAAGGGGCGGAAGACGTGCGAGAGGCAGACGATGTCATGTGAGCAATTTGTGAGTGCCCAGTAACGAGCGTGCAGTAAAGCGCTCATCGGATGGAGCTTTTAGTCACCCTTTCTAACTTTTGATACTGTTGACCATGGTATCCTCCTGAACTATCTCTGTGAGTTGGGAGTTGGAGGCACTGCTTTAAGGTGGTCAATTCCAGGGAATAACACTAGGTGACTGTGCCTCGGCCCCCATGCCATTGAACTGTAGGATGCCAAAAGGCACTATTTTGTCCCCATAACATTTAGGTGGAGCCATTGGGAGTGTTTATTAGGAGATTTGGGGCAAGATGTCACCAGTGTGCTGATAACACATACCTTTACTTCTCTGTAAGATCCCTGTCAAGAGAGGCCATGCATGTTCTGAACTCGTGTCTGGGTGCATTGGGCTGAATAAGGGCTAATATAATGAAATTGAATCCTTATAAGACTATGGGTAGGTGGTTCCCAATTTCAGGAATTGAGTTCTTTACCTGTTCTGGATGGGGTTGCACTCCATCTGAAGGAGCAGGTCTGTAGTTTATGTGTGCTCCTGAAGGCTCTTTGTCACTGGAGGCTCAGGTGACCTCAATGGCTCAAAGTGCTTACACTTCAACTGGTACAACAACTATGCCTGTTCCTAGATAGGGATACCTTAGCCACTGGTTCTTGCACTGGTAACCTCACAATTAAACTACTGTAATACACTCTATGTGGGATTGACTTTGTGCCTGGTTTGGAAGCTACAGCTATTTAGAATGCAGCAGCTAGAGTCTCAGTGGGGCACTTACAAATTACACCTGTGTTAAAAGAACTGCACTGGCTGCCAAGCCATGCTCAAGTTCTCTTGTTAACATACAGAGCTCTAAACACCTCAGGATCAGGGTACCTAGCAAGACTGCCTTCCCCTCTAAATTAGGGTGACCATATGAAAAGGAGGACAGGGCTCCTGTATCTTTAACTGTAATGTAGAAAAGGGAATTTCAGCAGGTGTCAATTGAAGAGGGTGGAATTCTCTCTTCATCAACACAGTTAAAGTTGCAGAAGCCCGGCCGTCTTTTGTATCTGGCCACTCTACTATAGCTAGTGTAGCTTTAACTGTTGTGATGACGAGGGCATTTCACCCACTTCAATTGACACCTGCTGCAATTCCCTTTTCTACATTACTATTAAAGATACAGAAGCCCTGTCCGCCTTTTCATATGGTCAGCCTATCTAAATATCCAGCCAACCTTTGAGATCTTCAGAGGACACCTTGTTGGTCATCCCATGACTGTTAGAATGTCACCATGTGACATCTAGAAAACCTTCTCAGTAGTGGCACCCACTTGCATTTTGGGAGGCAAAAATGTGACTTTTAAACACCTCCTTAAAGCATACTTATTTAAGCAAACTTTCCCTGGCTTCTAATTGATATCATGATACTGCTCTATTTAATTGTTTTTGATTGTTGTTTTTAATTATACCGGTTATTGTTTATTTTTGTTGTACCTGTAATGACTTATTAATTATTTTAATAGTGATTTTTAATATTTTAGTAAGTTAGAAATTTTGTTATATCCAGCAGTATAGAAGTATTGTATTTAAATAAGTATATATGTGGCACTTAAATTTTTTAAAAAGGCAGTCTGTCTATTGCTCTAAACATGTTTAGTTCTCTGGTATGTATGTATTGTGGAGCTGGGTGTAAGCTGGGCACAGAGTCCTCTTTTTATAATTCTTCACCCTTTGGTCCTGAGAAAGGCAGAGTATTTTCAGTCATAGAACCAGTAACTAGCTTTACAATAGCCTTTTCCACTAAATGTATTTATATATACAGTACAGTTTGCAGGATGGAGCAGAGGAAGGATTGAACACAAACTGCACAGCTTTTCGTGGACTTGCATTGCAATTTTGTGCATATCTGCTCAGAAATAAGCCACACTGAGTTCAGTAGGGCATCCGCAGGTAAATGTGTACAGGATTGTAACGCAGAGCCATCATTACCTGTGTAAACATGACAATTTTCCCTGTCCCACTATAGTCTGTTCAGACACATTTTGTAACATAGTGGTGATTTTATCGTACTCTGAGTTGCCAGTTTTTCAACCAACCACTGTAGGTACGTTTTTAAGAGCAAGTGATCTAGAAGAATTAGGTGAAACTTTTCACATGGAGAACCATTATCACCTGCTAATCTTTCCATATCAAGCTGCTATTAAAACCACAGCACCAGGAACCAATTAAAAGATTGGCAACCCTAATCATACAATACAATCTGGATTTGCCATGAATGGAGTTTACTCACAGGATTCTCTGCTGGAAGGAGGGGGGAAAGTGATTTTTCACTCATTCCTTCTGCTGCAAGCAGCACTACATGCCATGCTATTTGAGGAGCTGAGGGTCCACTAACGCTCTGAAGCCCCTTTCCAGAGTCTAAGAGGGCTGTAAATGGAAGTGAGAATTGGCAGTACTGTCTCTCTCCTTCTCCCCCCCCCCCCCCCAATCCTTTCCTCCAGCAGAAGCGTCCAATGAATCTGAGTCCCTTCTACAAATGGAAGGAACATGTTTGGATTCTTTAAGGCTGCAATTCCCAAAAAACACGTACAGGGAGTAAACCGCTTTTAATATAGTGGGGCTTAACCTCTGAGTAAGCATGTATGGAATTTCACATCCAGATTCTGGGAAAACTATTATCTGTGAACACTCTTACATAAGCATTTAGTCAGACTTCAAAGAACCTAAAAGATTCTTAGCTCATTCTGCATTTTTAGAGACAGACTTCTATGGATTTCAGAATATCTAATTAACATGATATAAAAATAACTTATGGTCCATTTCCATTTTGGCAGCAAGAAAAGGACATTTAAGTATCTCTTTTCCTCTGCAGAAGGCTGCTGTTTAAAAACCTCCCATCTGACATAGCTTATTTTGTTTTAGTTGTTGTGTTTTATTTAAGTAAACTAATCTCACAGACTTCCTACTGTGAAAAGGCAGGTTAGATTTTTATGTAATTAAACTAGGTTATCTGTCATCCAGGCTAATTAGTTTATTCCATTTTAATTATGTGCCATTGCCTTACCCAAGCACAGAAGCATCAGGCACTGGGAGGAGGAGAGGGTGGTTGGTGATGGTGAGTGGGTGTGCAGAAATTCTTAACGCACATTCTGTCACACTCTTCTAGTTTGGCAAATGTTTCCCCAAGAAGAAATACCCACCTTTAAACAGAAAGGGCTCTTCTATCTTCTTTAGTGATTTATTGAATAAATGCATTCACTCTCAGATACATCTGAACACAAATCTAATTCAAAGACTGCAGCCCCAGTAGAGCCAATTCTAGTGCTGAACAGTGGCCAGCCGTAGCCAACCCAGATGCCGAAGGGAAGCTCACATGCAGGCCATAATGGCAATGGCATTTCTCCTGATTTGGCTCATCCTTTGTTTGAATTTGTTAACTGCTAAATGTCATGATTGATACATCTGATCAACATGACTTTTGATCCTCACAGTGGGTATAAGATTGTGCTGACTAAAGTGGTATCGTTAGTTGACCTATTCATACAAACTTGCATTCTGTGGGAACATTGAGGACCCAACTATTACTACATGGAGCAGCCATGTACCTTTTAGCATAGTTAGTCCACTAGACCAGAACACAGCCAGAGTGATAGACTTTCTTTTAGTCTGCTTGGAGCCATTTCTGAACTGACAGAGCAGAAGGGCAGACCCACAGAAAGACTGGCTCATTTCTAGACCCATCCAGGGCCTTGTTTTCTCCCATTTTTCTTCATTTAGTAAAGTACTTGTTCTTAACTAGACTCCTTCAACTAGCCTCCTTCATATCAGTCCCCCTGCTCAATAACACTTCGTACAACTTGCCATGTCCCCAATATCATTAAACGTGAATTCTCCATCCATTCCACATCACTAGCTACTACTGCCACTGGTGAGGTCAGGGAAACTCTTGGCATAAATAAGTCAAGGCAGGAGGTAAGTTGCACATCTACAGCATGCAGAGAATCAGAGTGGTGTAGTGGTTAAAATGGGGAGATCCAGCTCCCTATCCCTGCTCAGCCATGACGCTTAAAGGGTAACCTTGTGCCAGTAACTCTCAATTTAGCCTATCTCATGGGGTTGTTGTGGGGATGAAGGAGAATGACTGTTCACGTTATCCTGAGTTCTTTGGCAGAAAAATGAAATAGTAATAGTAGACATTATGTAGGAAGAGGGGGAAACTTACAGTGGCCCCTCTTGTTTCTTGTTTTGTTTAGTTCCTCCATCTATGAAGGGCCAAATACAGTGAGGATGGATATCTTGGTCAATGGATGGGGTGCTGAGAGTGCTGTCTTTGCACCTTTCTCATGGCATCCCAACCAGCACAAGAGGGGCTGAAATGGCCACCTGTTCAGTCACCGCTTTAGGTGTGGATTTCCAAAGGTAAACAGCAGTGGTGGGGACTGTAACTCCCATTAGCCTAGCAAGCATAGCTAACATTCCCCACCACTGGTATCCAGGCATATTTCCTTTAGGCTGGTTTACACTTTGAAAGGAACAGAGCTAAAGCTGTACGAGGGACAGAGCTTTTTCTGTTGTGATGTTAAGGATTTGTAATGGTCTCCTGAGAAAAGTCTGAATGGCCCCTTCAGTGCTGTTTTTTGAACAGGCATTCGTAAGTGCTGTGTGGGGGTTTTTAAATATGTTTGCTGCTGTTTTAAATCTGATTGTAGGTTATTGAGCTATTTAAAACATTTTAAAATTATTTTATCATTGTTGGGACCTGATATAAGCTTTAGATGAAAATGCATGCCTTAAATCTCTCATGGCAAGTGATCTCAGAGTCAAAAGGACTGGCTGTGGCCCTGGTGTGTGTGTGTGAGTGAGTGTGTGTGTGTGTGAGAGAGAGAGAGAGAGAGAGAAAGCATCAAAACTAGATCCAGGCTGATAAAATCCAGTTCTCTTGTTGTTTATTCGTTCAGTCGCTTCCGACTCCATGAAGCCACGAAGAGTCGGAAGCGACTGAACAAATAAACAACAAGAGAACTGGATTTTATCAGCCTGGATCTAGTTTTGATGCTCTCTCTCTCTCTCTCTCTCTCTCACACACACACACACACACACACACACCAGGGCCACAGCCAGTCCTTGCTCATATATATGGGTTTACAAATACAGGTTTGTCATTGCTTTTCCGCAGTTTACATTTTCAAGTGTTGAAATTTTCTTGAAAGCAGAGTAACGTGATCCATTGCATAACCAGTGCCGGCCAGCAAAGTGAAGTGCCCTTTACTTTATTTATTCTATTTTTTATTTTTAAAGTTATTTTTCTGTGTAACTATTAATTTATCCATTTTTGCTTAATGGTTTTACTTACAGACACAAAAACTTTACTTTTTAAGTACAGGACGAAATTTATTTTATTTATTATTGCATATAGATCCCACCTTTTTCCTCCAAGGAACCCAAGGCAATGTGTACATAACCGTCCTCCTCTCCATTTTATTCTCACAACAACCCTGTGAAGTAGGTTGGGCTGAGAGCCTATGACTGGCCTAAGTCACCCAGTGGGTTTCCATGGCCAAGTGGGGACTAGAACCCAGATCTCCCGATTCCCAGTCCAACATTTTAGCCACGACACCATAGGAAGAAGGTAGGGGGAAATCTAAAGGGAAGGGAATAGGGGGAAGGGATTACAATTTGTATTTCATTGGGAAATGAGAAAAAAAAGCAATCTAACCTGTTAATAACCAAAAAATGTAATTTTTGTCTCTGTTACATTGCACTAGAAACCCTTAAACATACTTCTTTTTGTGAACCGCCCAGAGAGCTTTGGCTATTGGGCAGTATAGAAATGAAATAAATAAATAAATAAATTCTTATCTATAACAGCTGGACTGCTGTTAGCTTTTGGATTGTCTTCTCTTTCTAGAGATATTGCTAACCTTAAGTGTGTGTGTGTGTGTGTGTGTCTGTCTGTCTGTCTTATACACAACAGAACTGGGTTGAATTGTTGGGAATGAGTGTTAAACTGAATATTGGTAAATGTCACAACAAGCATTTCATCTTAACAAGACATTCCCTACAGCATAATAATCAGATTGCTCCATTACGCTTGTACTCACAGTTTTTAAGATTAGTCTTCTCTCCTGCATAAACCTACAGTACTATAAATATAAATCTGTCAAAAATATTGTTAACAAGCTTTTTCTTCCTTTGCCTACAGATACAGTAGCTGAAAGAAGCGCATTACGAGAACATGTGTATCCTAAGCTGCGGGAATTCTGCAGGGAAAACTATGGACTGGAATTTCAGGTAATGTTTTCCTCATTAAATATTTACATTGCAATGCTCATAAATCCATTAAACAAAATGTGTTGTGCAGTGTTATAATAAAGAGCACTGATATATCATTTCTATGCAGAACTTTTGTAAAAACAACAACAAAGGGCCATTTGCAGACAAGCACACCCACACCTCATTGTAGCCCTCCTCTCTCTGTGTTCTTCCCACCCGCAGTCTGACTGGCTCTCAGCCACAATGTACTGTATGACACTGTAACAGGAGGATGGTGCTTGCCTTTGATCCCCAGGCCACAAGAGTGATTTCCAGACACCTTGGGGAGGAGGGGGATTTACATTACAAGTAACGGCCAGCACACTGTCATGTGAAAGTGACTTAAGGCTAGCCAGGGAGGGTGAGTATAGAAGACTCTTAACATCCAGCCCTTTGCATAGTCAGAGCTGAGATCACATGGGCTGGATCATTTCATAAACTTTTAATATGGACGTTTTCACTCAGGCATGGTTTGGTACAAGTTTATATTTCTTTTTGTTCTCTTCATTTGGGCAAGACTTCCATTTTCTGGAGAAAACCCTTTTGCTTCTAATAACTTCCTTGACCCTGCTGTTTAGTTATGCTGGCATCCTCTTGAACTTGGGGGTACCTTACCTGATCTGCAACATGCATTCCAGCTGAGCTTCTATTATTGAATAATCCCCAAATTTCTGAAAAGATCTCGCCCTCTTGATTTTCAGTTTCCTTTTTTTAGTTCCTTCATTTTTTGAGAAGGTTCTTGGTAACCTCTAGAAAATAAGCTTGCAGCTAAAGCCCCAACTTGGCTGTCTGTTATTCTTTTATTTTAAAAGCAGACATTTTAGTAATAGATTAATTGTACTGTTGAGTTATAAAGGCTCTGCTACATCCTCAGTTATCCAGGCTACACAGCCCGTTTCTTTAAAGCATCAATTTATACATTATCTTTTTTTGTATACCTCAGATGTTCTTATGAGTAGACTTTAAAAATATTAAGTGTGAACATACAAATTGGGATAAACTTGTGTTTGCAAACACTTATATTATACACATACACTCATTAAAGAGTCAGGCTTAGCTGTGGCTTCCCGTCAAGTATACTGTCAGTAGAAAACCTGGGTTTGTCACTGTGTAATGCATTAAAAGGTTCAAAGATAGCTATTACAGTGGTGTGCTATGCTTCTGTAGCTAGAATCACCACCAGTGTTGCAGTTGCAGCAAGATGTCTCGCACAAAAGCTTCAGTGCACTTTGCCCAAAGGCTCCAGTACTGACCCCTTGAAGTCAATGTCTAATTAGGTACTGCCAATCTCAAGTTGGATATTATTCATCATAGACAGTTATTGACTCAATAGATTTTATGAGGCATCTTTGTAATAATAGTGGTAGCCTTTGCCTAAGGGACAAATTACATATTACAATTCAGCCACAGGTAACAAAGGACCAGCACCTCCTTCTCTGTTGCAAAGTTCTTCTGAAGAAGGGGCAGAAAGAAAGCATTGCTTAATCCTTTCCTGCCAGTTATTTTTCCACTGAAATTCCTCCACCCCTCTGCTTTTATTCCTGAGGGGTTCCAGACCAAAGGTGGAGCTTAAAAGCAGCAAGAAGGGTAAATTTTCAGGGAGAAAGCCTCTGGGAGGAGCAAAGGATTAAACATTTCCTTCCTGCCAATTCTCTGATACAAATTGCACCCTCTAAGGGTGCTTCGCTACAGAGAAGGCGACATCGGGTTTTATACATGCCCCTGGTAATGCTTCTAGATGGAAGGCTTCTAGTGCTACCAATCAAAAAGCATTGTGTAGTTATTCCATCATTTCCTCAAGTTTTTTTTATTTCTGGTAAGAAAAAAGACAGAAGAAATGGTGGGGAAATCCAGGAGGGCTGCAAATGGAACATAGACCCCCCCTCCCACCTAAAATTCTGTGAATAAGGCAGGGGAATTGAAAAATAAAACCCTCTTCAGGAGCACCCTAAAACAGGACGAAGGTTTCAGCTTGATAAACATGTTACTTACGGAACCCAGGCCTCTGCCCAATTTGAAATACATGGAAAACAATCGCCTGAATGCAGTCTTAAAAGATTTCCCTCGTTCTAAAAATAAAAGGGAGAGCCATCATTGTGATTTTAACTGTGCATACAAGAAGCCTGAATATTCAGGGACGCCTCCTTAGGCAGCTGACAACACACATACCCCTACTAGCCATTTCGTTCACATTTTCTGAAATTGGGTTAGGAATGTGATCAGACAAATCTTTCTTTCACATTCCTGCATGAATAATTTCAAATTCCTTGGAACAAGTTATAAAAAAAAGTGCAGAATTTTGTAAAGGAGAAATGAAATACCATGCTAGTTCCGTGGATTATCTGTTCTGTATTTGGGTTGTATGTCAGTCTGTTACTGGTTTTTTTTAGAATGTGTACAGTATCTAAGGCAGTGCACATAAAACAAAATAAAGACACAGGCTCTGCTCTCAGGCTTATAATCTAAGTAATGACTATAGCACATAGGGGAAGGGAAATGGAGGGAAAAGATAGAGGAGGGAGATCAGTTTGAGAATGCCAGAACAAGGAAATGACTTATTAACAGGCATTAAAACACAAAGCACAGCTGGTGCTGGAGAGGCAAGGTGAAAAAAGGTGATGTTCTGGTTGATGGCTTAGGGCCATCCCTTGCCTTTGCAGACAGAATGAGCTCTTATCACACCTACTTTTTTTTCTTGGTACACACCCGCAATTTTGACTGGCAAGTGCTGCTCCCTTTCACCATCGTAGCTATACCTGGGGACTCTCTTTTCATTTGTTTGCTCTCCCATTATTGCGCCCTTCCCCCTCCATTTCATTGGTTCTTGTGGGGTGATGGACGTGGGAGCCTCCCCCTCCCCTCGCTCTAAGTGGGTTTGAGCCCTGGCATCTTTCCTTTGAAGAATGAAGGTCTAGAGGCGGCCAAAGGAGAGGCCACGGTGCAAATGGGAGCAGGGAGGGAGATCCCAAAGCTAATCTGAGCATATTTGAGACCCCCAGGATCTTTGCCTGTCTGGCCCAAGAAAGCATTTCTGTTATTTAAGGGCGGGGGCAGGTGGTTGTAAAAAGAACCATATTTTATTGGTGGATGGGCAGCAGCCAGATTTTAATCCAAGCTCTTTTCCAACACCCAACAGCCCACGAAAAATAAATTATTGTCTTGCATTTCTTGCTGCTCTTTGCCAGTCATTCCATGCAGCTGCCAGCAAGCCTAGAGAGAAAGTAGGAAGGAAAGACTTGGAGAAGACAGGTTGAAGGTGGGCACCAGGAGAGGGAACCCCATGCGCTGGAGGCGGAGAACCCCATGCGCTGGAGGCGGAGAACCGCCCAGGCCTCCCCTTTCGTCAGCAAGACTCCATTAGCACACGCCCCCAACAAAGGAAAAAGCAAGATAATTCAGACTTTCCGCGCACCAAAATAAAACGCAACAAGGAGGGAAGGGGGAAGATGAGTGCAGGGCAGGGACAATGTCATATGAGTACCACGCTGCAAATCCACATACCAGGCATGGCGAGTGTGTGATAAATCGCAGGTGTGATGGAGCTCAATAGCTGACACGTGAAGCAGAGTTGTTTCAGAAAGAGGACAGAATCTCCTATATCTTCCAATTATCTGATAGCAATTAAAATATATTTATTGGTCACAGTTGGTATTATCATTCTTCTTCATTGTCTCTGTGCATCACACACAGGGGCTCTGCACCTGCCCAGAAGGAAACTTCTCTAGCTGAGCTTTTTGGCAGGAACCCTTCCCCACCATCCCAATGTGCATGATCCAGTGAATTCCCACCTAGTCCCTCAGTAGTTCTTCGATTGATATTGTGGTAGCATCATATAGGGGACTTCTCATTGATTTCTTGACTACACTGTTTTTTTCTCATTTTTCTCCTAGATTTCTCAGTTCTAGCTGTTTTTGTTCTACTCTTTCTACCCTCTCATTTCTTTCTCCTTTTGTGTAACGTTTTTGTTTTCTTTCGGTTCACTGCAATCTCAAATCATGGCCTTGCCTTCAGGCATATTGCCTTGAAGGCATCCTTTAGGAAGTGTGTACATTCTGGAAGTAAATTTCCCCCCACAGACGGCCATTCCTTGTGCTTAATCTGCCTGGGTGAAGGACATATCATGGAATCCTGCCACCATCGTACGTCCTTCACCAAGCAAATGCGCAAACATCGTCTGACAGACTCAGATCCATTCTCTGGGAAAAGGCACTACAGGCTGCAGACAAGCCAAAAGTTCCTCCACCGCCCAGGCAGAGAAACATGGGTAGTCCTGCTGAAATAAGGAGGCTGTTAACATCACCGCCATCACCTACAGCTCCGGCCCTAACCCCGGGCCACTTTGTCCCCTTCTCCTCCAGCCCGGGCCAACCCTCCTGCTCCTGGAAGATTGCTGGCAATTTTTTTGGCCAAGAAGATATCATTCCTCTCCCTGCTTCAGTTTTTCCATTTTCCCTACAGCCAACCTTCAGCTTTCTGTTACCACTGAGCAAGCTCATTGGGATAGCCTTGCTGCTTTTTTGTACTTTTACAAACCTTGGAGTTACTAGAGCCTGAGTCATCCAATGAAGCTGGTTGATAGGAGATTCAGAACAGTTAATAGAAAGTACTTCTTCACATAGTGCATAGCGAAACCGCCGAATTTCCTGCAAGATGTGATGATGGCCGCCATCTTGGACAGATTTAAAAGGGGATCAAACAAATTTATGACTGCATGATAGCTATATATTACTTCCAGTGTTAGAGGCAGCATACTTCTCAATACCAGTTGTTCAGGAATAAAGCAGGAAGGTGCTATTTTGCTCATGTCCTGCGTATGGGCTTCCCATAGCCATCTGGTTGGCTGCTGTGGGGACAGAATGCTGAGTGCGCATTCTATCCCCACAGTGATCCTATCTATCATAGCTCTTCTTATATTTTTAATGTGATTGATGTTCCCAGTTTGGCAACAGGTACATCTATAATCAGAGCTTGGGCTCTACTCTGGGTCCAATACTTTTGGCTGGCCATTGTCTGGCTGACTCGGGGGAGGAGCAGTTAATTTCTCTGGTATCACGTTGAGATATGGGGGTGAGTCTGAAGCACAACAGTGAGAATATCCCCTGTCTCAATCCTTCTCCAGTTCCAAGCTCAAAATGAAAGAGGTCTTCCCTAAGCTCACACTGTGTTTGGAGGCGGTCAGCCAGAATGCAGCATGAGGTCAGGGACATTCCCTAGTGCTCCACTCTCATGCTTGCCAGAGGTGGGACAGGTGCTTGCTATAACAGTAATGGCAATTGAATCTATGTATTGCATGAGGGTTGCATCCCTCTTGTTGGTTCCATGACTAATTGGCACAATTATCCATTATATGTAGAAATTTGGTTCTTCATAATGTGAATGTACATATGCCCAGCCAATTTGAGAGTATTTGTAATTATCCATTAACAGAAAGAGCAACGTGATTGACAGTAGACTCCTCAGTAGATTTTTTTATCCAGGGATAACTGTATTCTATTAATTATCACCATTCTTCCAGTTTTCCGATATCCCACAGTATCTATGTTGCCTTCTAATGCTAGACACTCTAACTTACACATGTTGGCTTTGGCTCTTCCAACCTTAGCATACAAATACCTATATATTTTATCCCTTTTCATATGTGTTTTTTCATGCAATTTGGGCTATTAAACCTTTGATTATTTGCGTGGCTAGTGTTTCTATGCGCTTGTTATCAACATCTATCCTGTTGAAGGCGTAGAATATTCAGATCATTGTTCCTAAGGGATGAATTATCTTGAAACAAATGCTTCTCAGCTCCTACTGATTTTCCCTACAACAACAGTGTGTTAACACATAACGGTAAAGTAACCGGGACTAAGTCCTTATTTTATACAACAATATGTGTGCATACCCAATCAGGCATCACATTATTGCAGTTCAGTGGCCAAAAATATTGAATTGAAATGATGTGATTATGCTTGGCACATGAAAACCAGAACTGGGACAGCAGTATGCCAATTTGTGCTGAAGGCCACGCTTTTCTTTCTCTAGTTTCTATCTTTTTAAAGGTCAGTGAATTGCTTTTGAGTAGCACAAAGTGTGAATTCTGATGTTAAATAAATGTCAGTTTTGGAGGATTATTATAGATTATTTTAAAATTAAAATTAGTTTCCCTTCAGTATAAATTGATATGGAAAAAAATGTGCAGTTAACATTGATTGTTGTACTTCTTGGGAATCTTATAGGATTTCTGTATATCACCCATATCTGCATTTTCTTAGACATTGTTCCATTTTTGGATTAAAAATCTACAGTAAATATTAATATTAATGGGAAATCCAATCATCCTTTCCTTTTAGAAGTTTCAAATATTGATGGTATTAAAAAAAGGTTCCAGTGAACCTTTTCCTCTGGGGGTAAAAGGTCCTATGTGTAGGGATATATCTATACTACTCTCCCAGGCATCTTTAGAACCCTGGGAATGATAGTTTTGTAAGGACTCAGAAATCTTTACCAGAATTTTCTTCCCCTTCAGCAAAGCACACTTCCAGGATAAAACTAGCGTAAAACTGATATATGTGTGGTATAGTTATACCAAGCATTCTCCTTGGGAAATGTGTGATAATCACCAGTGGCTACATTGACAGCAGCAGCATCCGGTGGCTCACTGCATAGGGCACAGTGCTGGGAAGTAGGAGATGGGAGTTGAAGTCCCACAAAGGGTAAAGAGCAACTGAACTCCAGCTCTTCTTTTTTTTTAAAAAAAATGGCGGCCACAATGGGTACAATGCCTGGAACATCGCATGGTCATGTGGACACAGGGTGACGATTCCGGAAGCAGGTAAGTCCGGGATCGCCCCCTCTCCCTCCCTCTACACCCTTAGGTATAGAAAGGGCCTAAGCTACGCAGAGTAATGGGGGCTCTAGCTCCTGGAAAGTTTGCAGAAATGCAACAAAATTTAATATACCACCACCAAACACACTACTGGATAAATGTGGGACTTTGCATTTTTATGGAAAAGTGAGGATTTATGCACATGTGAAACAAACCCCATCATAATGTAATTTTTTCAGGGTTTTTTAGGCTGCAAACCTATACTGACTTACCTTGCAGTACATCCCATTGAACTCAATTTGGACTGATTCTGAGTAGACATATATAGAATTGCACTGTTAGAATGTTACGCAAATGTCAGAGAATGAAGTTCACTGCAGGCATTTGGAGCATATGCCGACTGAAAAGTTTATTGGATTTTATCATATTATTCCTTGTTTCATAGCACATTGTTGGTACTAAACAAATGATAAGATGACAATAGCAGCTTAAACCCTTCTCCTTCAGCACTCCACATGTAGTCTAACCTATTTCCACAACTCTGCTTATTCCTGCTGTTCCACAATACTATCCCGCCCTCCCCACAAATATCCCACATACTTCATCATGGGGAAGGACTTTTTATCTCATTTCCACATTGGAGCCTTAATGTGTAAACTGGCTCGAAGAATTCACAGGTGCAGGAGAAAAGATGTGATCTAGCAGCATGCCAAATATATTGACCAAAATTACTTCATTAGGTTTTGTTTCTTTAAATAGTGCCGTGCCGTAATCTACCCTCTATCTATCTGAGCTAAAATATGAAGTGAAATCTCACTATATCACTTAAATCTCTTTAAATAAATGTAGCAACTCCCCCTTTTTTTTCCCTTCTTCTTTTTGGCTTGTTTTTTGCACACACTAACTTGCATCTTATTAACATTATTCAGATTTGATCTGTAGGGACAAAAAGTCTGAACAGCAAGCCATCTGTCATTTTATACTCATCGCGACTATTGCTTCCAAAACAAAAAAATATTAAGTATTTAGAAGAGCAGCATTACGAGTATATGACCATGTTCTATTGGCTTGTTCTTTCTGGAAGGAAAAGGATTTCCAACCTGGCTTTTTATTTTTTATTCTTTTGCTTTTGAGCCAGCTGTTCATCTTAGGTGGTGAGGCTGGGGTCTGCCCCTGGGCTTGCCCAAAAGTGCTGGGCTCTGCATGAAATCTGCTCCCAAATGATGGGCTTTGCCCTCAGACTACCAAACTCTGTGGTTCCATGCCAAGGTACCAGATTTTTTATTATTATTTCAACAGTTTGAAACCCACGTATAAAGTGTTCTCTTGCGAATGTTGTGATTGCAAAATGTAGCACAGAATTCTTTCCCCATTAGGCAGTTAGAATACTAAGAATAATTCACTGTCTTTATTTCAAAAGATTCTAGCTCTCATAGTTATAAATCCAAGTTAGAAAGTATGATGGTAATTAGAGGTGTGCATAAGTGAATAGTTTAGATCTCTAGGGTTCAGGGAGGAAGCTCAGTGTCCCCACTCGCACTGCTCTAGTTCCCTGCTGTTGGTATAGTTCCCTGGTGGTATAGGCTGTGGACGTTAAGAAGAAAGAAATACACACATATACACATCTTCAAACCGGGGCACTGCAATGGAAATACACACTTGCAGGTACAAGACTGATATTAACATAAAGACCATTCCACACACTACACAACAACAAACAAATTCAGACTGAGTAAACTCAAAAGGATAAGGAGGGCTAATATTGTGGAACAGTCCAGGATTTTTGACTAGTACTTATATGGTATGATGCATGTACATGCTTTATAACACCTGTTTGTTTAAGCCACTGATGGGATTCTTTGCAGTGTCTACCATAGGAACATAAGGAGAGCCATGCTATATCAGACCAAGGGTCCATCTAGTCCAGCACTCTGTTTACACACTTGCTGTCAACCAGAAACCTACAAGCAGGACACAGGTGCAACATCACCCTCCCACCAATGTTCCCCAACAACTGAAGTGTATAGGATTACTGCCTCTGATACTGGAGGTAGCATATAGCCATCAGACTAGTTTAAGTATGTGCTGTGTGAAGTACTTCCTTTTATCTGTTCTGGAGGTAGCACATAGCCATCAGGACTAGTAACCATTGGTAGCCTTCTCCTCCAGAAATGTATCTAACCCCCTTTTAAAGCCATCCAAATTGGTGGTGATCATTACATCTTGTGGTAGCGAATTCAATAGTTCATGCATTGTGTGAAGAAGTATTTCCATTTATCTGTTCTGGATCTCCCACCAATCAGCTTCATGGGATGACCCCGGGTTCTAGTATTATGGGAGAGGGAGAAAAATGTCTCCCTATCCACTACACATAATTTTGTAAGTGCAGACCCAAGCTGGCTATGGGCTCTAGCACTTGTGACTGACATCACACTGGGGGCCTGTGTGTCAGCCTGGAAGCTAGTTAGAGCTACTGAGGTGCAGAATGGGACAAGGCAGAGTGGAAAATGAAGTGTAAGTAAAGAGAGATGTAGCCAGGCTGTAAAGGCAGAGAGAGAAGCTGGAGATAGGGAAGAGGCAAGCCTATTGGAGAGAGATGGAGAGAGTAGGAGGTTGGGTTGGACTATATGGAGCAGAGAAGCACAAAGTGGATAAATTTTGGCTGAGGATCAACGGAGACCTTAGAGAGGAAACCAATGGGACCAACAGAGACCTTAAGAAGAAAAGAAGGAGAAGCTTGAAGAGCAGCATTGCAGAGGGGTCACCAGAAGCACCATTAAGATCACTAGAAGCCCCTATATGGAGACTAAACTGGAAGTGAGCAAGGGGTCAGTCTCCACCAGACATGTGCTAGCAGAGACAAGAACAGCCAGAAGTGTGGTGGGCCGTCCAGGAGACGAGAAACACAAGCAAGAAACCCTAGAGAAGGAGTTAAAGACCCAAGATGGAGATGCAAGGTTTCCACTGTGAGCCAAGAATAGGTCCCTTTTCAAAGATAGGGTGAAAGAGTTTAATATCCTGAGGGACTTGGATATACTGTACCTGCCCCACAACTTGGAAAGGGGGTTCTTTCTTTTTAATGCTTGATATGAAGAGAATAAAGGACCCATAATTTGCAAGCAGTCTTGCTGATTTTCATATCAGGTCGTGGCGAGGGTGAGTTTTGGGTCCCATTCTGCCAAAAGTCTGTGACAAGTTATATTCATACTTTATATTTTAGGTATATGCTTTTTTTTAAAAAAAAAACAATCTTGTGTACAAATAAACAATCAAAAGCACTGAAGAGGATGTCCAAAATCACTGAAAGCGTGCTGGTGTAATTGTAGAGAATTACTAGTATTCCCCATACATAAAGGATTCAATACTGCATATATATCCAGAGCTTGTAAGAGCCAAAATAGATGAGCTGCTGGAGATCTGTGATCAGATTTCTTATGGGCAATTGTTAGTTGAGAGCAGCTCAAAGGGGCCTGAATCAGTTGACGGAACCGTGATGTGTCCTGTATATAGATACCTGTATGTTTTCCCCTATTGGGCAAATAGGAAGATTTAGGCTGTGGAAATGGCATGGTGGGGAAACGCTCCCACACCTAGCACCACTGCCCTAATCCAGGTCAGCTCACCTTCCCCTGCAGCTGCTTTGAACTAAAACAGAAACAATGCCCAAACACCAAGAGATCCAATCATGGATCTCCCAGCCCCATCTCTAATTTGGTCCTAAGCCTTTAAGGTTCCGAAGAACTTTGTCAAATAGTCAACAGCAAATTTTATATGACTTCTTCGTTACTATGCATCAGAATATTACATTATAAGGTAAATTAACAACAGTGCTGTTTGTTGGATTTCCAGGTCATCGACCTGTATTGGGGAGTCGAACCAGAAGAATGGGACAGTCCGGATCTCCAGAAAACTCGTATGAGGCTATTAGAAGATTGCCTGAAAACATCTGCAGGTCCATGTTTTGTTGTGGGTATAAAAATAATGTTTTACCTAATTAACCAAGCATCTCTAGTGCAGTTATCGGTCTTTTCCCCAGGTTATATTTTTCTTTTCTGACTGGGCCTGATACTGTAGATGCTACTTAGTCTATTATATAGCATATTATTTCAGTAATTACACTATATCATCATCATCATCATCATCATCTCCATGTTGCAGATTAGGAGAAGTGGCCTGAGGCTGAGTAACCAATGATTTATCTAAATCCATTTAGTAAGCTCATGGTTAAGGTGAGATTTGAAAGACAACAGTGGCAGAAACAAAAGGATGCAATAATCCTGACATGTTAATTTCTTCCTTTTGCATCTTTTTGCTATGAACTTTGGCACTCCCCCCCCCCTTTTGCTGAGTTGTCATTTGCATCAGGGACATCCTGGCTCACAGCCCATTCTCTTAGCCATTACACTACACCTCATCTTGTCCAAAAGTGCTCTGGGGCTAAACAGATGGACACATCTTTGTAAATATCAGTACTGAAATAGCTCAGTGCTAGGACACCTGCTTGGTATGAACAAAGCCCTGGTTTAATTCCTACTAACTTCAGGATGACAGGATCCACTGACAGTCAAAATAAGCAATACTGAACAAGAGGAGCCCTTTGTTTGACTTCGTGCGAGACAGCTTCATATAGCCCCAAGCCCAATTTGCTATGAATTAAATGAATGGTAGTGAAATCTTGCTAGACAAATGTGATTTCTTTTCAGCTAATAATACACAGAAAATGTATGCCATCAAGTTATTGTCATTGAGTATGCAGTGTAAAAAAAGACTTTCCAGTGCATAGTTTTAATTTCTCTTCATAACTATAATTCTTAAGGTTTGTATAATTCTCTAAGAATGTTCAAAGGGCTTCATGTACATTATCTTTTGTAATCCGCCCAGAGAACTTTGGCTTTGGGGCAGTATATAAATCATCATCATCATCATCTTGTAATCCCAATACAACTCTTTAAGGGAGGTCAATATTTTTATCACCATATTGCAGACCAATGAGAGTGGGTTGCTAAAGTCACCTAGTAAGGTTATGGCAAAGGCAAAAAATTAAACTGGGAAGTTCTTAACTTGTAGCTCAGTCTTTTAACCCTCATACTAAACCAAATGAAATTGGTGTTAGCTTTCCAACAGACCATAGAATGCCTGGGAGTGAACACTGTATGTGCTTTTGTTTCATCTCTCCTTGAAAAGCAAGATTTCTATTACTGTCAGTGAATAATGCCTCTCTTTGACCAACTCTAAGGAAGTAGCCTGTATTTTTAACCCTTCCAAGGTAGACTAGCTTAACCTAACACATAGGGCTTCCACACACAGTCTTCGGGGCGCCCCGAAAGCGCTTCAGGGCGCCCCGAAACTCCTAGTGTAGCTACCTGGTCAGAAGAGATGGAGGAAGAGACGGCGACGGTGGTGAAAAGTTCCCAGGGCTCGGTGGCTTCCTTGCCGCCGAGCCCAACTCCCCGCCGGCCTCCTCCTGCTGCCGGCGAAAGAGCCACCCGGGTTGGAGAGCTCGGCGGAAGAGCCCGCCTTCTTCCGCTGAGCTCTCCAACCCGGGTGGCTCTTTCGCTGGCAGCAGGAGGCCAGCGGGGAGTTGGGCTCGGCGGCAAGGACTCACCGGAGAAGCCGCCGAGCCCTGGCAACTTTTTGCCGCCGCCTCTTCCTCCGTCTCTTCTGACCAAGTAGCTACACTAGGAGTTTCGGGGTGCCCTGAAGCGCTTTCGGGGCGCCCTGAAGACTGTGTGTGGAAGCCCCCACAGTCAAAATGTGTTTTGGCACAAATCAGTATACGTGCAGTTTATGGTCTGGAACTGTGTGCTAATTACCCAAGGACGACGTCAGGGAGAGAGAAGCACATGGGGAGAGTGGGAGTGAGAGAGTTACAAAGATGGAGAGAAAGAGGAGAAAATAGACAAAGGGCATGTCTAGACCTGGGGATATCCCGGGGATTGCCCCGGGATCATCCTGTGCATCCACATGATGCACAGGGGATCCCGGAGGCAGGGAGGAATGATCCCTCCCTTGCCCCGGGATATTGCCCTATACTTTAATCCCGGTTTTTCCCGCAGTCTCGGGATGATCCCGAGACCACGGAACATATGGGCAACCGTCCCGGTTTGTCCCGGCTCCTCGCGAGCTCCTCCTGAGGAGCTCTTTGCCCATCAGGGATGGGGTGGGGGGAGCAGAAGGGTGTTTCTTTTTTTAAAAAAAAACCTACCTTTTTCGCTGAAGCACTCCTGTGTTCATTTCCGATAAAAAAAAAATGGCGAGCATGACGTCCTCTTCCTCCCGGGACGTCACGCACTGCGTGTAGACTGAGGGGAAGGATCTCGCGATCACCATAATGCAAGATCCTCCCAACTCCCTTCCGGAAAGCCAGGAGATCTAGACATGCCCAAAGAAAGAGTGAGAAGATGGGAGAGAATAGGCAGGCAAGAAAGTAGTGTGTGGTGAGACAGAGAGAGAGGGAGAGAGAGAAATGAGTAAAGAAATAAATAGAAATAGTTAAATAAATAAATAAATAAATAAATAAAATATTCTCCCATGGTTTGCTAATTGCAGCTTGGAGAGGCAACTCCCATGAAAGAAATCACCAGCATAGTTTTGTGGCAGAATACTTCACTGTGGACACTTATCAGCCAACTTTTCTAAACAGCCCCTGAAGAAGGATTGTCACCATCTGAAACGCTGGGCTATTTGTGAAGTTTTTTCTTAAAAAAAACCTTTTTAACAAGAAAAATAAAACATAAAGAATCTTCTCACCAGCACCAGAGCCAACATCTTCCTCCTTTTGCACATACTTTTGGTGCTTCTCCCTCCAACCCATTTTAGCTAGTTAGCAGACTGTAAAAAAGGGTTAGGAGCATTAGCCAAAACATAACAATAGTCTTCTAAATAGATGCATTTAGCAGGGGAGAGAATTTTTTTCCTTTCTTCGTCTTAGTCTCTGTGCAATCCTACATATGGGTTCTGCTTCCATTCAGGAAACTTCTGTAGCTAGGCTAAAGTTTTGGTGGGAGCCCCACCCCACCCTCTCATCACAAGCTCAAAGAGGTGTGGCTCTTGCCTTCCCTCTCAGTTCTCTTTGAACCATCACAACAGCAGCTGTGATCTAGGCTAGAGCAAACCAGTGTTCATTGCATTTCTATCTTCTTTTTTCTTGTTATTCATTTTTTCTGTCATTTCAGGCTTTTTTGTTTGCATTCTGACTTATTTTATCAGCGTTCATCTTTGGAACCCCTCTTGGGCTAGAGACCAACTTTCTTCTGCAAGAGCCTGTCTTGTGGAAGTAAGTTGCCGCCTTTATACGCCCACAATCTCTGAGCGTTTCTACACAAGTGATCATGATTAGTCCCTTACAAAAGTTTGTGGGTCTTTTATATGATGTTGTCAACTTCCAGGACGTCTCCCATGCTTCTGCCCCACCCCCTTTTATCCCGCTTTCAAAAGGACGGAGATAACCCAATAAGCAAGGATAATCCAAAATATTGGCAGCACCATCTAGTGGCTGAATCATGAAACATATAGAACTTTGCTCAGAAAGGAAATTCTTGATTCAAATCACCTGTCTGCCTTTGTAAAGGAGCCTGTCTTTATCCCACAAAGAATCTGGAAGCAGAAGGCCCAATAAGGATGTGGGATTTTAGCCTGCTGTGGTGAAGCTCTCTATCTCCTCTGTTTAGGAGAAATTCACCTTGTGGAATCCTGCAAACATTGCCTTCCTTTCACTAAACAAGCAAGACAAAAAAGGGGCTGTGTAGCTTTGTTCTCTCCTCTGGGAGAAGGTGATTCAGGCAGCTGACTCTGCTAAAGGCTGTGTGCGGTTGAAGAACCATTGTGCCTTTTTGTATTTGAAGATTGTCATCAATAGGAATATCACATAATGGGCAGATACATGGTATGCTCCTTAGCCAGCAAATTAACTTAATTAGACAACTTCACTGAGATTTTTGTTTGCCTTTAAAGTTTCTCCATACTTTTAGATCTGAAAGGAAAATGTAGACATGGTCTTTGTCACTTCTTGGCAGTTTCTGTTTTATGTAGATGTAAGGTTTGCTCTTAATTGCTGGTTATGCCAACACATTCACAGAAATTAAATTGTAGCTTATTTCTAACAATTTTCCAATCACATGTTGAATTTTAAAAGTTTAGAGTGCAGACTGAATCACAGCAGTTGTTAAAAGGATAGTAATAATTGCACTCTCAGACTCTTCAGTCTTAGAAGTACATAAACAGCCTCTGTATTGTGAAGATACTTTCATATTTACTTTTGGGATCTGTTAATCGGTATGTTTGACAAGGTTGCAAGCAACAAGTTTCTTTTATAAAAAGCATGCAGAGAATGTGGATTTAAAAATGTAGGTATTATCACAGTCCAAAGACATGGATAAGCAGTTAATATAGTTCTGTGCTGTCTTTCTTGTCTCGGAAAGTCTGTTCCAAAGTTTAGCAGATTCATTTGAAAGCAATAGAAGATATTTCTCTATTCATAGCAAATGCAACAAAGCAATTGAAAAACAAAAACTGTATCTTAGGAGCATACTAGAAGTTCTTCTTCATGGTCTCTGTGCATTCACACATTATGGGCCCTGCACCTGTGCGGAGCCACAACTCGGAACTTCTACAGCTAAGAGCGTTGTTTTGGCAGGAACCCTCTCCCACCGTCCTACTGTGCATGCCCAGAGGGGGTTCCCGCCCATCTCCTCAGTTCTCTTTCGACCGCCTTGCTGGACACATCTCAGGAGCTTCTTTTTGGTCTTTAAAGAATTTTTTTCCAGAGCGCTTCTTTTCACTTCTCCATTTTTTTCTTTCGTCTTCTTCGTTTTTTTCCTACAAAGACTGGGTGGGGGGAGGAATCTTTTTCTTTTCTCCTCCTCTCCCAACAGGAGTTTCAAGGCTTTATCACCTGAGCGCATGGCACTAAAGGCACCATTCATAAAGTGAGTATGTTGCGCCAGCAAATTACCTCCTGCTGATGGCCTTTCTCCATGCCTAATTTGCCTATGAGAGGGCCATATTATGGAACCATGCGCCCATTGTATGTGTTTTTCAAAACAAACCAGGCGCAACTGCTCTGATCACCTCAGAGCTATCATTTGGGGACAGACCCTTCCGCTGTTGACCCAAGGAAGTCAATGATGGAATCTACTACTACTCAACAGGGATCTTTAACTCTAGCCACAGGTCGATTGGATCCGCAAACCCCGAGCTATTCTTTAACAGCAACCACTCCGTTAATACCATCTAAGAAGGCTAAATTGCATGAGTCTTCTAAAGATAAACCAAAACATAAAAAGGGGAAGAAAGACTACTTCTAATGGGGCCTCGAGGCAAAAAAAAAAAAAAGGTAAGAAACAGCTCAAGGGGAGCCATCTGCCTGCTCCTAGATCAGACCTGCAAAGTCGAGATGTATCAGTGCCAAGACAATCAACTCCAACAGCACCACGACCAAACAGTTTGAGACCTTTCTCGGTCCCGATGCCGCAAAGGACCTCGCCCCCTTTGGAGCGGGCATATATAGTGTCGATGTCAGACAGCAACATTTGGAATCCATCACCCCAGCCATCGGCGCCGCCATCAACTTACAGACTCAGCACTCTCCACACCTTCTCGACCAGGCTCGGCCATCCTCACCTCAGTCGATTCACTCCCAGGAGTCCCTGCATTATAGAGACAGGTCCCTGGTCAGAGAAAGAGATTAGGATAGGGACTCCACCTGGTCCCGTACTCTCAACCAACATTCCTACTATGATAACTGACCACCTCCCAGTAACAAGGACTTCCCTTATGAAAGAACCCAACTTACCATGGATCTCCAAGACCAAAAGACATGATTGGCTGCACCACATCGTCAGCCATCCTCCACAGTTTCATGTCTGCCTGAATGGCCATTCTCACCAAAACCACCACCAGTCCTCTTCGCCTACCAAGGGCTCCACCTCAGAAACCTCTGTTTCTGAGATCGAAGAGAGTCCCAAACCACCCATTGCCACCGCCACTGACCTTCGCCGCACCTATCGGCAGCGATCGCGGCTCTATCTCATCCCAGTCCATGGATGATTACGTCTGAGATTCCTCTTCGGTGGTCTCGATCCCACTGTCGATAACATCCTCATAAGATGCAGTGGAGACACACGACGGCACATCACCATCGTAGGATTCATTCCACTTCCCAGACCAAGTGCTTCGCATGGCACAGGCTTTGGGCATAGAGACTCAACAACAGGCTGAAAAGATACCAAAAACAGTCTTTGATATCATTTACATAGAAGCTATGGCGCCAGTCTCTATTCCTTTCCTCTCGAGGACCAAAGCGACCAAGCTAGGATCTTTCAGGACAAGGCCATGAAGTTCTGTCATCAGCAACTCAGCATGACGAGACATCAAACTGACTGTGGTGTTAAGGCCATGATCAGTGCCGTTACACTGCGTAGACACGCCGGCTTTGCTCTGCGGGCCTCACCCCAGAATCCAGAGCTCACATAGAAGACCTGCCCTTCAATGGCAAGGGCCTCTTCAACATGTCCATGGATGATACCATCGACTCGATACAGAAGGTCAAGGTTATGGCAAAGAAAATAGGTATCTCCCAAAGATACCAGCAGTCCACCCCTCCTTGGCAACACAGATAGGGTAGAACGCAATATTCCTTCCAGTCCTGTCAATACTCACAACGAAATTCTCGCTCCCAGAAGCAATTTCAACATAAACAGGCCCCCTTGGGACAGTACCGACAATCCAGAAACAAAGGCAACTCAGCCTCCAAGCGGTGGCTTTGACTACGATCCACCTTTCCTGCTAAGCGTGGTGCCTGTCTCCTGCAACCGTCTCTCCGCTTATCTGAAGAACTGGACAACAGTAAGTTCAGATGCCTGGGTCCTCTGCATCGTGTGGTCCGGGTATGCCCTAGAGTTCAAGACTCTACCTCCCGTTGGCACTGTTTGGGCAACTGCCTCATCAGAGATCCTGTGAAAAGAAACATCATCATTACTTAAAAAAAAGGGGGTGTTATGGGTCATCTTTGTGTTATGGGTGGAAAGCACATCTTTCCACCCATAACACAAAACACCTTTTTCTCCAGATACTTCTCAGTGCCCAAACAGTGCCCAAACAGTATGGGGGCCTTCGTCCCATACTCAACCTACATCATCTCAACAAGTTCATCAGAATGTTGAAATTCAGGATGACCACCTTAGCCACAACCATGCCACTTCTGTGGCAACACGTCTGGTTCACATCGGTCAGCCTCCAGGATGTGTGCTTTCGTATCGCTACAACACCAAGCCACTGTAGATTCCTGAGCTTTCTCATAGGCACTGACATGTTCCACTTCAACATTCTACCCTTTGGCCTAGCCATGGCACCAAGAGTACTTACCAAGTGCATGGCAGTCATCTGTGCTTACCTACGTCGATGAGGAGTCGAAGTATGCCCATATTTAGACAACTGGTTGATAGTGGCATCCTCAAAGTCATCACTCCAAAGAGTAACGTCCACAGTACACTCAGTCCTTGATACCCTGGGTCTATACATCAACACAGAAAAGTCAAAGTTGTCTCTGACTGAAAAGATCACCTTGATTGGTTCCATCCTCGAAGCCGAAATAGCCAAAGCATACCTTCCTCGACGCCAAGCCAATGTACTACTAATTCTCACTTCCAAGCTTATCCAACATACGACCACGACTGCCTTCCATATCCAAACACTATTGGAGCATATGGCCGCAACTGTCTCCATTGTTGCATGGCCAAGGCTCCACATGAGGCCACTTCAAAACTGGTTCCTCAGGTGCTTTCCACCAGAAGCCAACGCAAGGAAGTCCGTATCTGGTTACCGACCATTGCCACAAACTTACTTCGGTGGTGGACCAACTATGACAACTTACTCCAGGGTTTACCCTTCACCCCTGCTCCCCCCTTGAGAACCCTAACAATGGATGCCTCTCGGAGAGGCCAGGGTGCCCAATGCGATCACCTACAAACGCAAGGTCTCTGGCCGACACATCAACATGCTAGAACTCTTAGCAGTGAAAAATGCACTGTGAGTTTTCAGAGAATACCTTTCCGGCAACCATGTCCAGATACATACCAACAACACAGCAGTACTATGGCACCTGAACATAGGAGCACCCGTTCATCTCACCTCATCAATCTCACCGTGGACATTCTGAACTGGTGCATCAGCAACGACACATTCCCAGCCGGACCAACCTCCTGGCTGATACTCTCAGCAGGGATTTCTCGATATCCCACAAGTGGAAACTCAGCCTTGACGTCTTCCAGTTCCTAGTAGACAAATGGAGCCTGCCAAAAGTGGACTTGTTTGCAACTCACCGCAACTCACTTTTCATACCCTTGATGTTAGAAGAGTCTTGGCCTTCTACAAACATCGTACATCAGATTTCTGTAGCTCCCAAAAACTATTTGTGTGCTACGGAGGGGCAAAAAAAGAACAGCCAGTCTTTTCCCAACAATTCGCCTCCTGGATAGTCCATACAATCAAATTAGCCTACCAGGTTGGCAGACTTAGACCTCCCCAGTCCAATTACGGCTCACTCTACACATGCTGTGTTAACATCAACAGCTTTTGCACATGGAGTACTCTTACCTGAACTATGTCAAGCTGTCACATGGTAGAAGTCGGCAACATTCATAAATCGTTACTGCCTCGACACCAGTACATGACGGGACTGCAACTCTTGGCATGCAGACCTATCTTCCATACTGCACTAACCATCAAGCAACACGGATTCTCCTCTGGTAAATTAGCTTGCTAATCTCCCATAATGTGTGATGCGCAGAGACCACGAAGAAGAAAGACAGATTGTTTACCTGTAACTATAGTTCTTCAAGTGGTCATCTGTGCATTCACACAATCCTCCCACCATCCCCTCTTTGGTATCTACTTACCTTGTCAACATCGATTGACGTCCTTCTTGGTCTTGAGGCCAACAAGACAGTCTCTAGGAACTGAGGAGATGGGTGGGAACCCCCTCTGGGCATGCACAGTAGGACAGTGGGGGAGGGTTCCCACCAAAACAGCGCTCTTAGCTATAGACCTTCCGAGTTGTGGCTGCACACTGGCACAGAGCCCATAATATGCGAATGCACAGATGACCACTCGAAAAACTACTATACAGTTACAGGTAAACAACCTGTCTTTACAAGAAATCTCTTAATACTTTCTTCTTCAGATATTTTTTAAAATATTTTTTTTACATATCAAAAGCAGCTCAAGCAGATTGTGAGTCTGAGTAGAGGAACAGCAGGCAGAAAGAGGCTGCTGAACTGTTCAAGTTATTTTTTCATTCAAAATCACTTTAGCCAAGTGTGTTTTCACCCAGGCATCCCTGATGGTAGAAACAACACTGAAAAATAGGATGGAAGGGCTAAGCAGACACTCCTTACATGCCCTTTCTTCACTCAGATTTGCAGCCTGTCCATGCTGCTTTAGGTTAAAAAAAAATGTGCAGAGAATCACATCGTTCTTTTGTAAAGTTTGCCCCTCAGATGAAAATGCTGAATTACCTGTTGTCATCACAGAGATGGGACTAGGGCAAGGGTCTCCAATGTGGCTCCTATAGGCACCACTGTAGGCAACTGCCAAGCTGTTTCCCTCTCTGCAAGTGAGTGGAGCTATTCCTCTGTTCACTTGCACAGAGATGAAAAAGCCCCTTGCTGGAAAACAGGTGGGCAGATGAAGTCCTACCACCAGCAAGGACACTTGGGGCAACAGTGCCCTTGGCAGGGTTTGATCTTTGCCACATGATTTTTGACGGGGCGGGGATGGGTTCTCTCCCTATTTAAGCCATTGGACAAATCATCTATATGCTTTTATCGATGGGATGGGGGGGGGGGGGAGAGAGAGAGAGAGAGAGAGGAGGCAGAGGGAAAGAAAGAAGAGACAGAGGATGAGAAAAGAGCCCAGGAGACAGGGAAAAGCCAGAGTGGATAGCACACACATAAAATTCACATATAAGGTGGCACTCCTAACATTTTTCTGATTGGCCCCTACTCCTCTACAGCAGTGAATTTCTGGTGGTAACTGGGCACTTTTGCAGAAATCCATATGTGCTCAAAGGCCTAAAAAGCTTGGAGACTCCTGGATTACGTTTTCGACCACGTACATTCAGATGGATCACTGAGGTTGAATCTGAGTGCAACACCTGTGATTAGCTCCTACAAAGTCAGTACCTCAATACTTCTAACAACCAAGAGTGATACTTAGCATGTATATATCATTATAAGAAATATTTGATGATGTGGGCCTTAAGTCAAGTTGACTAAGGAAGTATCTACTCTGGACATGGGCACACTCTCCCTGAAAGATCAAGTTCATACTGTGGCATTATTTCTGGTCCCAGCACTGCTTCTGATATTCCCTGTAGCAGCTGTGGCCCAGATTGCCTGCTATTAGCTTCAGTTAATTCAGCTGCTACAGCCGATACTGGAAAATAGAGACTTTAGCGCTGTAATTCAAGGTTTGACAGCAGTTCCTAGATTTAGAAAATGTGATGGACTACTGCCACTTGATTGTAAACAGGCACATCTCAACACATGTATATTCCACCTATTTTGATACACCTGCATAAATTTGTGTCTGGTCTTGGTTCAAGGTGTTGGTGTTTTATTAACTACTAGCTGATATGCTCAGCATTGCTCGGGTCTGTGAATAATGTTTATAACATTTATTTGATATATAAATTTCTATGCAACCTGTTCATCTTTAGGTTGGTTGGTTTTTTTAGTTTGGTTGAGTTAGTAAATTGTTTTGTTAGAATAAATGGGAAGTTGTGTTGATAAGAACTGTATTTTAAATTAGAGCTTCGTGAAAAAAGCTTTCTTTTTTCTTTCTTTCTCTCTCTCCCTCCTTCAACGCCTGGCCAGGGCCGCCTTGAAGCTGTTGTCATGATTTTCCTTGTCCCCACAGAAAACAAAAACTACAACTCCCAGCAGGCCTTTTGCCCAGAGCTGCGACCGCTGTCCCTTCTGCTTCTGATGGGGCCTAGTAACTGAGGCAGCCAACCCAGGTGCTCTCCCTTCAGGACCAGGATGGCACGCCACTTCCAGATGATGGCTGCCACAGCCTGATAAATCTTCCCTCCCACCCAAGGCTATTGAAACAGAGGAGTGAATGGAGGAATGACTGACAGCTAAGGCTAGAATGGAATGGTGGGCAGAGTTAGTGGCAGTTGGGGGAAAGTCAGTTAGTGGGGGCTGAGTTAGGACAAAGAGATAGTGATGCCAGTACTACACCTCCTAGCATGCCTTTGGTGGCCCTCAGGTGACCATGTCCTCTGAGAGGCGCTTTCCTCCTCTCATGGCTAGTGCTGCTCCTTGACACAGCATCGAGGAGTAGCATCGCCAAGGAGGGGAGGTAAGCGGCTGTCAGTGGCCACGCACAACTCCAGCCAAGTCCTGCCGGGGCTGCCTCAGCTTGCACTTCTCACCCACGAAGTGCTCCATCAGGAGCCTGTACTGAGGGGCTGGGGCTGGGACTGGGCCGGGCACTTGCCCCTCTTCATCAAGACCATTTCTGGGCATACACAGAGTGCTTCCCTCTCCTTCCCTCCCCCCCCTTACGGGTGAAAGCTGTACGTGTGCTTCCCTCAGTTTCTGAGAAAACCGTTATCAAGACTGGGTGCCTTTGAGCATGTCCAAAGTTCGGCCTCTCAAAGACATTGCTGTTGTATCTAGTTATGATTTTAAAACCACACATGACAGGTGGAAGGAGGCACCGCAAATGGATGCAACCCATTTATGTGGGTTGTTTCTTATTATGTGGAATTGAGTTGACTGCTTGGGACTGAGCTTAGGAATCACAATGGCCGCCAAAGGCTAGTAAGTCTGGCCTCCTGCCCAAGGTATGCTGGGAATTGTAGGCGTAAACCTAGGTTTTTTATTAAATTCTTTAAAAATACTTAAACCCCCAAAATTCATGTTTTTAGTTTTTTCCTGATCCATGCACACAAAGACCAGTGGAAGTGGGTAAACATTTTGGGACATACGTGACACACACATACTTTCCGTTTTATAGGTAGAGGTTTTGAAATAGTTATACTCTTCCTTTCAGTCAGAAGATTCTCAAAATGGCTCTTTTGACCCTTAAAAGTCTGAACAATCTGGGAAGTAATTGTCTCAGAGAATGTCTCCTTCCAATCCCTCTTGCCAATATTGAAGATCTACCAAAGAGACCCTGATGAAAATAACATTTTTGTGGTCCTGGTCAGAAGACACCTTAAACATGGCTTTAACCATGGTGAATAAGGCAAAAAGGCCCCCCACAAAGTTCTGCCCCCTTTGTGTTAGAGCACCGAACATCTTGCAGGAGGCGTGTGTGTATGAAGCCCATCTGAGGACAAATTAAGACCTTTCTCTTCTTCCGTTGTATTTTCTGGATGTCTTTCCTCTTTTGTTTACTTCTTTATTGTTCTGTTTTCAGTTTATATTGTTTCATCCTTGATTATTTATGATGTCTTGTGATTTGATTGTTTTAGTTTTCCGCTGTACACAGCCATGGGGATTTTAAAGATGTTAACGCTGATTGCTAGCCACAGTAGACACTGGTGAGCTAAAACAAGCAAGGCACTTCTATGGTTCCACTTAAATATTTTTTTTATTTGCTATTTTCACCTGCTCATTATATAAAAATACTGTGACTGCACCTTGAGAAAAAAAAAATGCTAGTGCAGCTGCCTCAGTTCACAGCAATCTTCACCGTTCTGACATTATATATGGACTTCAGCAATTCCTGACATACAGTATGTTCATAAGTAAGATGACTTTGAAATTGTCAGAGCAGGGATGGGGAAACTGGGAAAGGAAGTAAGCCCCCCCCTCCCCATCCAACCCAAGTTTCTTTTGCTGTTATCTCCATCACTGATAGGAGATAAGAGGGTATTTAAGGGGCAATTAACCTTAAAATACCCTGCAAAGAATTCAGCTGTTGTAAAGAAGTGAGGTGTGCATTTTGCAGCCAGGAGACCTGCTTATTTCTGAGCAGACATGCAAAGACTTGATATTTGGGGTACTATTTGAAAGTGCTGCTGAGTATTTTGGTCCTGTAGTCATGCAGGAGCCTTGTCCTGCTTATTTCTGAGTAGGCTTAAAATGGTGATAATCACATTTGGTCCCACCCACTCTGTCTTTACCCTCCCCCCCCCCAGATTGAATGCCCCCCTCCCATTTTGCAATTTGGCCTCAGTCTGAAAGTGGATCCCCACCCCCACAGGAGAGGAACCAGTACCCTGTTGAAAGTTTGCTTGTTTACAGTCAGGAAAAGCTTTTGATAATCTTCTAATTAAGACTTATTGTTCATAATTTGAAGATAAATGGAGGCTCACTTTCTTTTCTGGTGTTTTTATGGACTCTAGGAACTTAAGATATGTTACTCCCGACCTGTTTTCAGTTATGTGATGTATGCTACTTCAGCTGCACATGTATCTTCAGTAGCAGGAGAGGCTGCTAAATTGGCTTAGCAGTTGGAAGAACTCCGGTCCCAAGTGCTTAGCCAACTACTTCCTTTTTTAAAAAAAACAAACATCTTCAGCATACATGTTGTTCTTGTATGGTTCATCTAAAACAGTGGTTCCCAAACTTTTTCAGATAACCACCCCCTTGGTTCCACAAACTCATGCCGTGCCCCCTATCCTACACTATAAAAACCATTATTCAGAATAGTAGTTTTCAACGACCCACAAAGGAAGATAATAACAATAAAATTCAAAACAGTAACAATTAATTGAATATTTATTCAAAATCCGAAGCACCCGCCGCAGGCTTGCCGAGGGAGGGAAAAGAAAGCGAACGCCTCTGTAGGGTATTCTCCTCATTAGCATTTTGCTGCTTTTGAAACATTTCAATTCACCTTTAAAAGGACTCTTCTTAAACAGTATTAATACATGTGTGGATTCTTCCCCTATATGGCTTGGGACCAAACTACCTTCTCCTATAAAAATGTTCGTGGGTTTTAAGACCTTCTGGAAAGGCGCGTCTCGGAAAAGACCACCTCAAGTGACCCCCTGCCACCCCTTGCCTCTTAGCGCCCCCCTATGCAATCCCACCGCCCCCGAGGTGGCGATACCGCCCACTTTGGTAACCACTGATCTAAAGCGTTGCAATTTATTATGGTTTACATGACTGATGGGTCATTTATTAGAGACCAACATCTTCTTACGTAGTTAGCCATTGACCTTTGCACTTTGGGTAGAGAATCCTGGCAAGAAAATTGCAGTGGAGTTTAACACTTGATCAGTTTGCTTCTTCACTGCCTGTAGTTTGACTTTATTGGTAGGCATCTCTTTCCTCAGCGTGGCTCCAATAGCGCTGCTCAAATGGAATAGCCTTTTCCAACATGATTTTAGTCACACTGTTGTTGATATGCCAGTCCCATTATCAGGTAGGTTCAGCAACAGGCGCTCTTGCAGCATTGCCATTTCAATTTGTACAGGTCATTGCTTCTCCCCCGCCAATCCCCCCCCCCATACGTATACACATCACAAGGACACTCTGATGCTTCCATTCTTCCTAGTAGCAGAAAGGTCAATGGCTAGCAATCACTCACTTTGAACAAATGTCATTTCAAAAGATTAAAGGACCAAAAAAAAAAAATCCAGGTCATATGTGCCTAGTTTTTCAAGGAAACAAAACATTACATTGAGAAGCACAGAATGCTGGGTACCGTTTTCTCATTTTTAGGACAGACAGCCAAGGAGCAAAAAAAAGTATTGCTTATGGGTCATGATGTACTGTTATTCAAAGCCTGTCATTAACAGTGGGCCCTAAATAAGGGGGCACTGTCAGCCCTAGCAAATTCTGGATATACCTCAGATCAGGAGAACCACTCGTGATCATTCTGCAACTTAGTGCCAGGGCACTGATCTGTTAATCCGTAGACCCCTGCAGTCCCAGATACTTCTGGGGTCAGGAGATACCATGAAAAGTAGACCTTTAGGAACAAAAGACATACTGCAGTGGGTAGGGGGAATCTCAAAGAGCTGTGAGCCATGATAGCTGCGAGCCCTTTCAGCTCTTCTGAACAGTTGCTAGCACCAGCCCATTGTTTCGTACAGACCATGAGAAAGAAGAAAAACACCAAAGTGCTTATGGAAATGGCGGGGGAGGGGGGAGGCTGAAAAATTAGAGCCCGAAAAATAAGATTTCTGTAGAATTATTATTGTTGTTACTATTTATATTTATTTATGAATTGTTTAATGTTGTATGAGATTAGGGATGGGTAACAACCGGTCCACGTGCCGTGGCCATTTGTGTGGCCCACACCCAGTTCCTGTTTTTCCTGCCGCCACTCCTGAAATCCCAGTGATTCTGCTGGGAAAGAAAATGCGTTGAGAGAGCACACCTTGTTTCTAGTAGAATGGGGCCACCAAACAGCTGTTTGTCAGGCTGTCATAACTTGATTCTGCTGGGAAATAAGGCATAATGCTCCCTGCATGCCTTGTTTCACAGGAAAAGTGCTGTTGCTGCATAAGAAACTATGTTTCAGACAGCTGTTGGGTGGCCCATGGGGTGTCTGATTCTGCTCGGGAAACAAGGGGCACGGCTAGGCGAGGGGGGTTGAGGGGGATGATCTCGCGATTTTATGATCGTGAGATTGTCCCCCTCATCTACATGCAGCTGTGATGTCCCATAAAGGAGAGGACGTTGCGCCCACCATTTTCTTTTTGTTTTTTTAATCGGAAAAGAGCTCAGGAGCACTCCTGCACGAAATGTGTTTAAAACAAACCAAAAAACCTCACGCTCCCCCACCCCAACCCCGATGGGCACAGAGCTCCATGCCCCATGCCCAGTTCCTCGTGTTTATTCACAAGGAGCCGGGACAAAACCGCGACAGCAGGCCACACGCCCTGTAGTCTTGAGAGCATCCCGAGACAGCGGGAAAAATTGAAATTGAAGGGTAGAGCGATATCCCAGGGCAAGGCAGGGTTCGTCCCTCCCTGCTCCCGGGATGCCCTGTGCGTCATATGATCCCCGGGATAACGCCCTGTCTATACATGCCCCAAGTATGTTTCCCAGCAGGAGTGTTGTGAAACGGGCAGTGTGGCTACTTTCAGCAGTGGAGAAGGGTGCGACCATTACAGGGTTCTCTGGTGGCCAGTGTGTCGTCCCCTCAATACTCTGAAGTTGCCTAGAAGATGATAACCACCTCCAAAGTGACAAGATGCTGTACAATGAAAAGCAAATAAGTCCCTGTTGAGGCCTTAACACTAGAACAAGCAAGACACAAAAGGGAAAGAGGATATGAAAAAGATGGAATAAAATTGCACATACCATTCATTCACAAATAATTCTAAATACATGCCACATTTGTTCACTACATCTTATATTTTCCAAATTAAATTTGTCAAGATACTACTAAACCATTTTTTAAAAGAACAGCAATTTTTGGCCTTGTTTGCCTTTTAGTCACATCTACTCGTTAAATGCAGTTCAGCAAATTTAAACACTTTTAGAGAGCACTCCTGTGCATGTTTAAACAGAAAAAAGTCCTACAAATCCAAGATTAGCTAGCTAAGAATCCTGGGAGTTATAGTGCTCTTTTTTTCTTCTTCTAAACATCCATCAGAGTGCACCCTAAAAATTTGTATATAATCTTAAAATTTCAAAAAAAAAATTTTTTTTGTAATGCAACCTTTCCCAACATGGCACTCAGACTCCAGATGTGTTGGACTGCAATTTCCATAATCTATTTGGGGGATTATGGGAGGTGTAGTTCAACACATCTGGATTTTACCAGGTGGGAAAGGCTGGTGTAGTGGATCATATGTTGCTGTCTAACGTTGCCTGGTGTAGTGGATCGTATGTCAGACTTGGGACTAATGTTGCTGTCACTGCACAACCATGAAGCTCAGTAAGTGATATGGAGCCAGTTACTTTCTCTCATCCTACCCTCCTTCACAGGGCAAAGGTGCCCATGTACACCATCCTGAGTTTCTTGGAAGAAGGATACGTTAAAAAAAAGTTCTTACACTTTACCATGGCAATAACTCCAGTTGCTGAGATAAATGAATAATTATTTGCACAATAGCTGTTATACATTCTTAAGTCTAACAGCTGGTAATGTAAATAATTATACATTCTAATTTTCTGTTACTTTAAATACATTTTTAAATTGAATTCTTTGTTCTAATAGAGTGCCATCTAATGGCTAAATATAACAACAGGCAAGTTTTGTGTGAGAGTTTTAGAGAAATATCATTTGTTTCCGGGCAAAGTGACCCATTAGGTTTAATGCATTTAATGTAGGTGTAGTTTCAACCAACAGTTGCCATGGGTGCTGTGTGGCTTGTCATCTTTTCAAAGAAGACTTTCATTCCTTTGGGATTCAGCTGTCTAACTCTAATTTCATCTATTCACAGACAAAAGGGGAGGGACCAAAATTATCAACAACCAGCATATTTCAGTTTATAAAGCCCTTACTGACAATAACTAAATCTTAGAGACACATTTCTATCATTCAGAATGGAGAAAAACTGTGTTAAAGCCAGGAAACTAGCAAACTATTTGTGGTCAAGGGGTTGGGCCGGGGGAAGGGGCATGGGTATCTGAATAACCCCAGAGGACCAGGCTGGGACCCCAGACAGGCCAAATTTGGCCTGCAGGCCTGAGGTTTGATATTCCTGATTTACTGCAACCCAAGGATATTGCTCAATTCCTACATCGCATCTGAATGGCCCTGCAAGGTGGTGTTTTTACTCACCTATCACAGCACCACAGATTTCTGATTCTGGCACGTAGAGGGTATGCTCTGCATCCCAGGATGGAAAGTGTGTGATGCAAAATGTTACCACTACAGACAATGCCCTCTTGCTATTTGACAGAGCTTCAGTCTTGGAAAGAGGTAGCATTATGCTTCTGCATTGCAGGACTTTCTTCCCTCCCCCTTATGCATCCCAGAACAAGTTTATGAACAGCAAGGGGACTATACTTTTACCAATGTCTCCCTGTTGAAGGACTGGCATCAGACGTCAGGCATCTTCTGATTACCTTTGGTGGACAGAAGGGCCCTTCTCCTACCAACCTTGCTCACACACACACACACACCCCACTTGGGCTCCTTCCCAACATTATCAGGCCATCAAGAGTCCAGCCGTGCACTGCTGCCACTTGATACTGCTACTAGCCACACACACACACGGGCAGGTGCATTTACCCTGTTGGCAGCAATGCTTTTGGATGGAATGAGAATTACTGCTCAGCTCCTAACCACAGTTGGTAAGTGCCGTGTTAGTTTCCTCAAAATGCATTGCCATTTGTCACAGATCAGAGCCAATTTGCAGGTCACCTTCCTCCCATCCAAAAGTGCCACCACCCACCAAGTAAACACATCCAAGGGAAGGGGGTGAGTAATTGGAGGCAGTAGCTACCATTCTGGACAGGATCCCCTATAGCACTGACAGTGGTGGGTGTTGATAGTGATGGTGGGGTGAGCAGCATTAGCAATGGGGCCCTTTAGAACCCCTGATGGTGGTGAAAGCAGCTTCAGTGCTGTTAGAGACTTGAGGTTGATGCAAGAGAGTGATCTCCAAAGCAAAACAGAAGATCTTTCCTCAGGGGCACATTTTGTACAATGATTCACCAATACAAGTGGCACTCTTCCAGTGGTTGGAAGATTTGAATCTTACTCAGTTCTGATCTCACTCTACTGGTGGAAACATTTATAGCAGGTTTATTTTGGGAACGAAGTTATTTTCTACTACTCCATTTACCCTTGATTACCATCATTAATAATCAGCTACAGGAATCCAGTCAAGAGCAGCTACTATTATCTTCTTCATAAATCAGGAGGCTAATCTGCTACCTCAGAGTTCGTAGTGTGTGTTGTGTTTTCCATCAGCACCACAGGCCACCCAGGAGAGTAAAGCACACCATAATGAAAAGTCGTCTTAGATTTCAGTGTATTATCATTTCAAGCCCCCCCAGTAGTTCAGTATTTTAATTACTTAGAACAATTGTCTTCAGCATAATTTCTTAGCATTTTAAATAATTTCAGCTCAGTAATTTGACTTTTGCAGAGAACAAAGAGGCATTGTATAGAAATAATCAGGAATTCAACTTTTATTGATTAGCTGTAATGATTAGTGGTGCATTTTAAAATGTACATGCTTATATATTTGATTGGTCATTATTGCCTTTGGCCATTAAATTCAATGGGATCCACGTCCTACTACTTGCTACTTCTTTTATTATCCCAGGCTCTATAATTTTAAATGCTGTGTGGCAGACAGACATTTAACTGGCACAGATTTTCCTAATATAATTATTTCTTTATTTCTTACCCAGCTCTCCTCCTGGATTGAGGCGGGGAACAACATTAAATACAATATAATACATAAAACTGGTTAAAAGAGCATATAAAACCAATACAATATTAAAATAACAATCACAACATCTTAAAACCCTTATGTTTAAAATTCATCTTGGTAGGTCTGCTGGAAGAGACTAGTCTTTATGGCTGTCTTAAACTCAGAAAGAGTATTAAGCTGACAAATCTCCTCCAGCAGGCCATTCCACAGTCTCGGGATGGCAGAAGAAAAGTTGTCAGCCTAGTTGTGGCTGACTGGAGCAAACCCTTCCCAGAGGACCTGAGTGTGCGGAGAGGATTGTACGGGAGAAGGCAATCCCACAGGTAACCTGGACCCAAACCATGTAGGGCTTTAAAGGTAATAAGCAACACTTTATACTTCACCCAGAAACTAATTGGTAGCCAGTGAAGTGATTTTAAAGTTGGTGTGAAATGGTCACTCTTAGGTGTACCAGTGACCAACCTGGCTGCCATATTTTGAACTACTTGAAAAAATAATAACAAAACCATACGTGTAAAGCTTCTTTGCCTTGTCACCACAAGTTATCAGGCCTGCAAAACTATTTTAAGTAACTTTAATACTCATATTAAATCGTCCCTAAAGTATGTGGTGTTGAAGGAGCGAAAGTATTAATGATTAAAATATTTAAAATTCTCCTTGATTGAAATGCTATAAAAATGTAAGACTTAGCCATGAAAGGTCATTAAATTAGTCATCCAAACAGCTTATCACTTTCATGTATAAATGATCTAAGTACACCAGGGTAATGTACTCATTAAATATCTCCATTTTATGTGTGTCTTTTGCATGGAGTTTCAAAATTTCAGTAAAATAATGCATTCATACTGTAAATCTTTTACATGTGGTTAATTATTGACTTATCCCATCCTAAATAATTTCTGCCTTGCACCATTTTTTGCATTCTGTGGATATAGTCCCAAATACCTGCAACACATACAGTTAATTCGATTCAGTATATAACAAATTAATTAGACCAAGGTATAAGCAAGTATAGATTCTCTTTGAAGCTGCAAAGGGAATATGGGGTCGGAAACAGTGTCCTCCTTCCACTCTTGAGTGGCTGCCAAAGGGACAGAATTGAGGCACAGAGCAGCAGACCAATCTTGCTTATTGTAGCCTAAAAGTGGGGGGAGGGGACTCTTGTGTAATTTCCTCCTGGAGAAAATTAAAAGGCAAGGAATCGTTATTAAATTTTATTGTTACATTTTTCTTGCCGGGGGAGGGGAGCAACATATGGATTTTCTGTCCTGCCCTGCAGTATTTTGGGATACTACTGACCAGATCTGTCCACTGCTGTACATTTCTTATATGATCATTTTTAGCATATCAGTAGTTATTCATGCTGCCTTCAACTTTGTTATCACATGTCTTGACATAAGTAATTTCCAACCCATGCGGAATCATTTTTTTTTCAACATTTCCTTTTATTATGCTTTTTTGTGCTTGACAAAATCTTAATGTATGGGGGAATGATTCTCCAAGCAACATCTGTTGCATTGATTTATTTGATAGTGTTGCATTTTAAGATGAATATAATGCATTTTAGGATGAATATAGACTCAGATTTTGTGAAAATTCTTTTTACTTTATTTTTATTATAGTTGCTTTCGGTATCCCAGTACAATAGGGAGAACTGTGTAAATTGTATCGACAAAGAACAAAAGTGTACAAATTCTCTTATGGAAGTCTGTCAGAATAATCTTAATTGTAACAGCATATAGTGGAATTGTCAGGGCACACACAAAATATTTTGTTGGGAACCTGCTTTGAATAGGGTGTCTCTTTGGCTCAGAGCTTCAGATAGTCATCTCACTTCAGTTTGAATGCAAACTGGAGCAGTGTTTTGGTTCATTTTCTGAAGTTTCAGATGTCTCCCCATTGACTAGAAATCAAGAAATGTCTATAACTTTTTATGTTTTGTCAGAACTGGATGAAATTTGCAGATATTGTAGCCCCTTCTGAGAGGATTAAGCCTGCCAAATTTCAGATAAAAAAGTGAAGGAGGGCAGGTTTGAGGATTGATGTGCATGTTTTAAGCCAGAACCAATCACCAATAAATTGGGGTGGGGGCAGAATTGGATTATTTTCGCAGACATAGAAAGGGGATCTTTTAAAGTTTGTGGGTTTTTTAAGGGATTCATTACTCTGACCCACCAGTGGTTTTGTAGACAATTTGCTCTTGTGAGATGTATGCACAAACATGCACATAAAGTAGCATTTGGTGCAAACTATAAAACCCTACCTATTTGTAAAATCCTCAGAGTATCAACACCCCACCCTTTCATGCAGAAGGGGTGGGTAATCCTTTTTGCTATTTGTTTCAGAGCTGAAAAGCCCAGCTCATCACTGTGGCTTTAAGTTGGGAGCGCTTCCAGACGGAGAGTTCCAGCGCTATGAATTAGAAAGCATTGCGAAGCAGTTCCGTCTCTTTCTCCTTTACTGTGTTGTTGTTGTTGTTGTTGTTGTTGTTAAGAAAAAAGATGGACAACATAGGAGGGCTACAAGTGGAAAACAATAATGTCTGGACTCCTGTATAATTTTGTGAATGAGGCAGAGCAGTGGTGCAGTAAGAGCTGGAGTGCAGCTGTGTATCTAATACCTTCCCTCTTTGTAAAACCCGCGGACTATCCCCTGTTATTTCAGGCTTTCCTCCTGCCCCCGAGTCGAGAAGTCCAGCACACCGCTGTGGCTTTACAGTAAAGCAGTGGGAGAGGAGACAGCAGAAATGGCAAGATCACACACACCCCGCCCCCATCTCCCAAGTTATACTCCCTGGTTGGCTGGAGCTGGTTGTAAGTTGCTGGCACATTTAGCAGGAAGGCGGTGTCCTGTGTCCTCCATGCACCAGCAGCCAAAGAGAAAATGCTAGTGGAGCTTGATCACATTGTGGGGGACTCAGTGATTGAGTTGTATCAACTGAAGAGGCAGCAGCGGGACACCAAAATGGTGGTGGTTTCATCTCTGAACTTTGCTGCTTCCTCTGCAGCCAGTCACAAAAAACAACAACACTGAAAACACTGGAGCGGCTTCTGATAAATTCTTTTTTGTGTCCACCCCAGAAGCACTGGGATTGGAAATAAAAAGGAGAGCCCTGGTAAAGTCATTGCCTGGTGGGAAGCTAGGGCTGTCAGCCATGAAACTACACCACCCTCCCTCCCCTGGCCTGGCATTTTCTTTTATGGATAGCTTGCTTGTGGGCGGCCCAGGATTGTATGTCTTTTGGGTTTATGCAAAACCAACTTTAACCACCCTCAGAAGTAGGTCGAAAGCCTCAGAAATCGCCCACCTCACTTTGGACTGCTTCAGGCAAGAGCCAAAGCAGGCCAGTTTGGTTTGGTATTTGGTCCGAAGCGGAGGAGGACCCGTATTCAATAGCTAGTAAGCTGCACATTAGGGTTCTGCCCTTCTTCCTGATAGTTTTCTATATTCAGGCAGTTGTTTCCATGGGAGACATTCAAGTATGTGATCCCCACACCTGTAATCTAAGGAGGAAAGTTGTATAATGTTGTTCCACTGTATGTGTAGATCTGCTCAGAAATAAATGGATTTTTGCCCTCCCAAAATAAAAGCTACTTCATTATTGCTGGCCCACTTCAGGCTCCTTAATACTATAGATCATAACCTGTTATTATCGAAAGCATTTCAGTAAAGAACCTTCATCCTTTCATCCTTTCTTATCACTTGACACGCTCTCGGTGCTTCAAAAGAACATAAGGACTTTATTAGATTGAGGAGTCATTGATATTGGACATTTAGAAAGGTTGTTGTTTTATGAATTCTCCATCACACCCTGATACTATTTTTTCCAGACATATTTTCTGTTCTAACAAATGGTCCTCAAGAGTACTTAATAGTCACTAAACTTTGTAATGAAATAGTGTTACAAAAACCTGCAATCCTAAACACATTTATGAGGCCATAAGCCTCATTGAATACAGTTGGACTTACTTCCAAATAAAAATGCATAGCATTATGCTGCATGTTTTATTTTCAAAAGTGGTGTTTACATTTGCAGGCATCATTAAATTAGGGGCAGCTGATCAACCCCTGAAGATGGCCCCTGGTGATCGTACCAAATTTTAATCAAGATTTAATATTTTAAATCGCTTGGATCCAGAGAAGTCTGTGTGACTGAAATGCAAAATGGTTTTATGTGTGTGTGTGATATGTGTGTTGCACTTTGCCTTCCAGCAGCAGTGCTTTGTGCCTCATAGGGTGCTGTTTCAGAAGCTCCCCCAACCTCAGATTTTTTTGGTAGGTGCAGAAGAAGGCCATTGCTTGAAGGGGGAGTTGGAAAGGACTATTCCGCCAGCAGCCATTCAAACCGACTGTGCTAAAGGAGATGAGAGGAGAAGGAGCCTTGCTAAAAGACTTAATTCCCCCCACCTCTTCCCTCTATATTTCTTTTTTCTTGAGTTCTGTGTCTTTTTAAAATGTAAGCCTGTGGTTCCTATTTTACTGATTATTTCTAAGCCACTCCAGGAGGCTTTTTGACTGAGGAATAGGATAAAAATGCTCTAATTAAGTAATACATAAATAAAAGCCCCTATGCATGCACACGGTAACAGTCTTTCACCTCCCATTTGCTCTTGGGTGGATTTTTTTGGGAAACATATTCATTCATTAGACCTACCCCCACAACACAATACCTTGCACGTATATGCTTTCTGAAACCTTTATCATTAGGTAATGCAAGCTGACCTATTATCATATGCTGACCTATTGTCATAGAGTCCGTGAACAGGTTGGATTGTAATGTTCCAAACTGTTTTGGGGTTTTTTTTTGTGAACCGCCCAGGAAGCTTTGGCTTTTGGGCGTTATAAAAATGCAATAAATAAATAAATGGCATCCTAGAAGCCCCTCCATTAATACACATACTAGTTAAACTAATTAACATGGAACTCAATCCACTGCAAATAAATCCCAATGCATTTGTGTGCCTGTTCTTTTAATATATTTTCTTTTATTTATTTCAAGGAATTCTATCACATCTTATTATACTATACTTTAAGTTCCCAGGTTGGTTTACAGGAAATAAGGATAACAATTAAAATCCAAAATAATTGATATTGAATATTCATTGATGCTTAGGAGATCTGGAAATTCACAATGGATATGTCCCCATAGATCTGATATGTTTGTCACAATGCCTTCTAATACAGAACTTGCTGATGGCCACTGACTGAAATGGTTTTTAAAGGATTTGGGCCGGGGTGGGGTGGGGAGGGATGAATGATAGGCAAATGAAACCTTGCTGTGGACAAACAATCAGAGATAGTCTTCACCTTCATGCCTTTCTTGTGAGCTGCCAGAAGTATGTGGTTGGCCATTGTTGAACACAATGTTGCATTAAGGCCACAGCTAGACCTAAGGTTTATCCTGGGATCATCCAGGGTTCGTCCCTGCCTGAGCACTCTGTGTGTCACCTAGTTGAACAGGTTTGACCCCTGGATGATCCAGGGATAAACCTTATGTCTAGCTATGGCCTGTGTCTGATCTAGCAAGAAAAGTCTGCCACTCTGCTGTTCTAAGTAGCCACCATTTGACGCAGCTGCTTCAGTTTAGCTGTTGGTACCTCTGGATGGAAGCATCTGATCTTGCAACATATTCTGTAGCAATTCCTTCTTTGTGGTTTGTAGCTTAGGGAAGATCACTGTTTTTTTCTTTTTCTTTTACCCTGTAAACTTCTACAAAAAGCCAAAAGTTGTGCTAAACTGGGACATTATCACCCAGAAGCCTTTCTACACACACTTTTGTTTACTTGCTCTCTTGGGCACCGAAGCAACCATAGGTCTGTGAGTGAGGCTAGGGTTCTTAAATAAGAGAATTCTCAGTATCCTTGGCAAACTACAATTCCATGGATTCATTGGAGGAAGCCATGACAGTTAAGCTGATTTTAAAAGTAACATAAGTTTTCAGTATGTATATGCCCTGTTACAGTTCTGCTGTACCTCTAACTTCCCCAACTGCTGTGCCTTCTTCCTTCCTCCTGTTTCCTTCCTTTGTTCCTGCTTCTTCTAATTGGCCAGAAGCTATGTGCACAGTTCAATAGTTTGGCCATCCCTGAATATCCCATTCAAACATCCATAGCTTGTGGGTGATGGGTAAAACATATTGTCCACAGCAAACAAAAAATACTTTCCTTGACACTAAAAAGTAGGGTTTTTCTACATTTCAAAAAATTGCCTGATCCTATGCTACTTTTCTCAGCAGTTAGTCACCCTGGGATTAGTATAGTTTAACTTTCATGTAAGGTCGCAGCTGCTTCCAGTATTCCTTCCACTAATTCTTGAATAATTGAGAATACAATTATTTAATAGAATTAGAATGATAATAGATACTGTAGGCTTTCATACCAAGCAGGACATGTCTGAACTAGGAACCAAACTGAATATGTATTTAGCATTGTTACTAAACAATATTCTCTCTCTTGCACATACACAGGGCCTTCTGGGAGAAAAATATGGAAGTATCCGAATCCCAGGAGAAGTGGAATCATCAGAGTTCGAAATGATTCTGGATGCTGCTATTGAGGCAAAGCTGGAAACAAGGATTTTGGAGGAGTGGTATTGCAGAGATGAAAATGCAGTGCCACCCACATATTACCTCAAGCCAAAATCTGATATGCTGAAGAGCAATCCCAATATGGTAAATCATCTTCATGTGATGTTGCTTTAGGACATAGCTACACACTATAGTCATTCTCCCCTGGGAGCTATAGTTCTGTGAGGAGGTTAGGAGTCTCTAACAGAGACATCCTGGCAGCCTCACCAGTCTGCAGTTCCTAGGAATCCTTGGCGGGAAATCCATGAAAGTTAATTAGGTATGTTATAGTACAGATATAAATCTCTAGACATATATCTTATAGCCCCTGCTGCTATACTACTCTAACCTCTTCAACATCTTCCTATGTTGATGCTTCTCCCTTTTCTTTTTTCTCCCTCTGTTTCTGCTTCTATTTACTGGCCAGGAGCTGTGTGTAATTCAAGAACTCCAGTTTGGTCACCCTTGAATAAAAAGTTCAAACACTGCACTGGTTTGTAGAGATAGGGAGACATCCATATCTGGTGGCTGTTGAGCAAAAGAAATTGTTGATTGCAATCCAGTTCGAAGCTGGCACGAGTCTACAGCACATGCAGAAATATACACACCATTCCAATTGGCGTTCTTCCTGGCACTCAACAGATAATTTATGAGAATTAATTATCTTATTTCTCTGCTGCAGGGTCAGGATACATTTGTAAAGGAGAATGGGATCCCAACCCAAAGCTGTTCTAACCTCCTAAGCAATCTGCAAACCAGTAGATGCAAAAGGTGGTCTTCATATACTGTGCCAAGCTAAATTCCTTTGGATTTCAAATCGAGCAGTTAGATAAACACAAAGGGTAGTATCCAATGTTAATCCTACTTTGAGTAGACCCGTTGAAATGAATGGCACTTGTTAGTCATGCCTAACTTGAGATCCATTTATTTCAATGGTTCTACTTTAAGTAGGACTAACATTGGATACCACCTGATAGTAACTTTCTACAGTCGTCTACTATTTATGCAGGGGTAACCATCTTGAAACTGAACTTACTTAGCTCATTTTGGTGCACATAGAAGTGTCAGGGTTTGAAGGTATATAGTCTGAAGTACTACAGCCTGGTCCATACCAGATGTTTTGGACTATGACTCCCAGGATTTCTGACTAATGGCCATGCTGGATAGGGCTGATGGGAGTTGAAGTCGAAAACATCTGGCAGGCAACAGGTTGGGGAATAGGAATGCTGAAGTAGTAGCAAGTGTAGACTAGGCCCTGAAACTAGCAGCTGAACATGTGAACTGGATCAATTGAAAAGCACTGCATTTCAGGTGATGTGAAGCAATATGAAAGTCATATTGTGTACAAGTGATGGCCCATTACAACATGCATATTGTAACACAATTTGCAGTTGTCATGTTAGGGATATACAAGTTTCCCTTATCTTGAACATGAGTTATATTCCCTGTTACCGAATCTTCATGATTTATGGCCTTATCTATTCCAGACATGCCCTGAAATAAGGAGAAATATGTGGATATGGGTGATGGCTGGGGCAGCTTCATCACTGCTGTATTATTTTGGCTGTTACCTTAATACATTGCTGGTTGTTATCTTAAATATGACCCTAATTATTTGCAAAGGTATAAATTCTGGTATTAACAACACTAATTAACAAATTATTTTTGTTGTTTTAAAGATGGAAGCATCTTCAAACCCTGTCAGCGAGAGCAAATGGCAGGAGATAGCAGAAGAAATTAAGATGATGTTTAAGACAGCTGTGACGATCCTGTATGAAAAGGGGAAAATGAAACACAGTCAAGCAAAGAGATATCTCTCCTCTGGTAAACATTAAATGCAGGCACACAGTGCACAGACAGATGCATATTTAGAATCAACCATAGCATATTTTCATGATCAGTGAAGTGTCTACAAAAAAGGGACACATTTTGCTGATGTTTTAATTGTAATAATCATTTATAGTTATTAATAACAGTTCCTAGTTTTTATCTCTTGGCCATACTCCTGTGTGACCAGGAGATAGGGAAGACAATTCAGAGAGTACAAACTGCATTGACTTCTCCTTTTGGGGGGCCTGACACTGGTAGAACATGGGGAAAGGGCTGGAAGAGATTCAGGTGGTGTATTGTGGAATTATTCATAGGAGGTTTAGATTTCTTTTTACTCTTTTATTTCCCTCCCAGCTATCGAAGATGAATTTGATTTTGCCTTAGGAAAGCAAACTCCAGCTTTCCTAAAGAAATGTGTTTGCTACATTCGGAAGATTGCAAACATCGAACGTTTTGTTAAGATTCCAGAGATGGAGAAATACATGGATGTACTTCATTCAGGTGGAAAGTTTCTGCGGGACCCAGAAGCACTTGAGAAACTCACCAAACTCAGGGATGAATTTGTTCCTACCATTGTCGCTTCATCTAATTTGAGAGTCTACACTTCTGTTACACATTGCGACATCAAATACGGTTACACCCAAGAAGTGGAGAACCACTACATTGAAGGCCTTGGCAAACAGCTCTATGAAGACATGGTTGATATAATCCAAGCAACCCTGCAGCAGAATTTTGAAATAGAGACAGACTGGCTCTATGATGAAGTCCTTCAACATTCCTCACTATGTAGAACCTACTCTTCATTCTATGAGTACAGATGTGATGCTAGGAATATTATGCACAAATACATTCTACCTAGGAAAATGGGCCACATTAATCCTCTGATCGTATATGGAGGACCATGCACTGGAAAAACATTTTTATTAGCAGAAGTTGCAAAGAAGGTAAAACACACACATACATTCACGCACAACTATGTATTTGTTATGCTGTTGTAAACTTAACTGCAAAAACATGAAGCAGTTTTCTATTTTATTTTAAACACATATGCAAACCATATTTCATGTCAAGTAATTATAAATCTTCCTAGAGACTCCCCATTATTTCCCCCTATTCTTAGAACAGATTGGTACAAATATTGTGACTTTTCAAATACATCAGCACACCCTCTTTCCTTATTTCTCCTTGTCTTACAGTGCTAAGGGTGTGCTGATCATTTCAATGATCAGACCTTTATTTTGTTGAAAATAAAAGTATATTTTGCAAAGACATCTTTGCTTGCTTTACATTTTCTTGATGAATGGGTACAGTTCATCCCACTTATACCACCCTACCTGTGATTCTCAAACTTCCTACTTGTAAAGCAACCCTTTCCACGTCAATATATGCTATGGAAGGAATCTGGGGCATTTTCTAGTATGCACGGTCAGTTCACATAGGCCTCATCTACACCATGCAGGATATTGCACTATGAAAGCGGTATATAAAAGGCAGGAGCCACACCCAGCAGGATATAATGGTATGTAAGTGGTATATGTCAATGGGCCCCAACAGTTGTCAGTGCACTTCAATATTGCTATAAAGCAGTAGTGTGGCTCCTGCCTTTTATATACCGCTTACATAATGCAATATCCTGCTTGGTGTAGATGAGTCCATAGAGCAGTCTCTTGGTTTTTTGGCCCCTCTCATAGCCATTTGTGAACTGAAAGTGTACCCTGGAACATAACCAATAGCCCTCTGTGACTGTGTGTTGCAAGCTGTCTTTCATGCAAGCTTATCAGTCTTTTTTTTATTATTGATGCATCCCTGGTTACCAAGCACTACTGAATACCTCTCCCTGCTTACAAAGTCTTCAGATTCATTCCCCCTGTTCTATCACATAGAGAGAGGTTAGGTTTATTTCAGAGAGAACTGGAGAGATACAGACACACCCAGGTGCCTCCTCTGCTCCTGTGGTACCCTCCCTGTAGTGGGCAGCCAGGAATTTGTGGGGTGCAGAGCTTGATTCAAGGGGAGCCTCATGGTGGAACTCTACATACCTGATGCTCAAGAGGCTGGCTGAAAAGCAGAGAGCTGTTCACAACTGGTCAGCCTCAGGGAGTTTGGTGTGAGCCAAACTGAGCAGGCAGCCGTGGGACAGCATCTCCCAGTTAAATCATGGTTGTCTTGCAAAGAGCAGAGAATTCCCTGTGAACCAGTTTCTGATATGTTTCTTCAACATCCCTCCCAAAAGACTTAGATTTGAGAGCCCTGGTAAAGCCATTCTCTGATTAGAGCTATCCATTACAAAACTATGCCCCCCACCTTCCCTTTCATCCCCTCTGCCTGCCATTTCCATTTATGAAGAAGTTCTAGAACCTGGGGAGGTTCAAAAATGTATAAAATTTGGACAAAGAAACAATTTCCAAAGCAGGTCTGAAATCTTGGGACTGGCTGTCTTCGCCTCGGACCACTTTGGACCCAACTCGCTTCATATTCAGGGACAGTCTAAATATTTCCAGAGTGGGGGTGGGTATTCACCCTGTATTCATCCAATCCATGTTGTGATCCATCAGTTCCCTAGAGTGATGTACATGTGCAGAGTTACCCCTCTGTTGAAGTGAGTACCTACTCAAGCAGGAACTCTGTGTATGTTATAAAACCCCAAAAGAGCCTCTGTATCAGGACAAAAGCTACAGTCTAGCTAGGCAGCCATACAGTCAGAAAGAGGGCATTTATATTTTTTTGGAAACATGATGGAAGACAAAATAGCCCTATCTTCTTCCACAGGAAAGAGTGGGGCTCTGAACTGCTGCAGCACTGTTAATAATTTGCCATAATTAGTGAAAGAGAGAGGGATGGTTCCCAGACAACATTTGCCTCTCTCAGCGTGCTTTGGAAATTCTTGTTTCCGAAAAATACCCAGTTATCATTGGGAATCATTACTCACATGGATTATTTTCAGGGCATAAACTAAAAGTTAAAATGTAATGAGATTATTGTTTTTTGTTTTGCTGCATTAGTATTAATATTAGTAATGTTAATAATAGTATTTAGTGCTGCTTTTGTTATTACTAGAGTTTAAATTGGGTTTTTTTTCTTCTTGTGAGACACTGTGAGAACTTCGCAATAGGACAATCTATAAATATTGTTAATAAATAAATACCATTCACATGATTGATTGTGAGGTGGAAGTTCTACCACAAAGTGGTTTTCCTCCTCAGTTTTCCTGATATAAAGTGGTCCTGCAAAGTGCTCCTACATAGTAATGCTACAAGTCACCAAATTATGGAAATAATTTGGGTCTGATGAGTTTTCAAGGTGTAGTGTCTTCTGATTTTACAGAATCCACATCAGAAAGCTTTTACAAAGTGAGATTTGATGGAAAGGGGGTGGGGGTCATCTTATGGTAAGGCTTCCATCTCTGAAATTGTCATGTGTCTTAACCCTAATGATTTGTCCACCACTTGGTTATGAATCTTCCCTGAAAAAAATCCGCATGGGTAAACTGCTCCAACATGAGGTCACTTTATGTAAAAGCATGTCATTTAATGAGGCCTTAAGGCAGTCTACCCCAACTTGATGCCATGTTGGCTGGGAATGATAGGAGTTACAATCCAACACTTCTGGAAGGTACCACATTAGGGAAGACTGCCCTAAGACCTTGCTTGTTCTTATACTGGCCAAACATGAATTCACACCAGTGTCTTATATAGAAAGCATCCACTATAAGGATTCAAGCTTATCTCCAGAATGCCTAGAATAATTTGGTACATCTGTCTTTCCACTTATTAAACAGATCAACATAGAGAAGTAGAAGAATCAAAGGGTACTCCACATCAAACGTTTAATTGGAAATAGCAACCTAGAGCGTTAGAGAATATTCCTTGCGTTAAAATAATGATCTCAAAACTTTATTTGAATATCATATGGATAACTATGAAAGCATTTAGCTCGTAGGTACTGACCATTTTGCTAGGATGGACAACAGAATAATCATGTTTACAGCTGTATAGCAGCTGCTTTTGTTCACCTGTTTACTGGACCAGCCAAGTAGCTGCTTGTGGCTCCCACAGTTACTGGTAGGGAAAAGGAATGTGCAAACAAGGATGAAATAGTGGGGAAGAAGCACAGCAGACATAGACAGCTTGGTAGACAGCGCTGCTGCGTTTACTTCCATGGCATGGGAAATCCAAAGATAGAGACTTAGTCCTGTACTACTTAATATGTATGTGTATATATATATGTGTGTGTGTGTGTGTGTGTGTGTGTATATATATATATATATATATATATATATATATATATATATGTATGTGTGTGTGTGTATATATATATATATATATATATATATATATATATATATATATTCCACTTAGGTGTGATTTTCATAAATAAAAGCTAAGATAAAACTACTTAACGTTTGTTTGATTTCTACTATGCTTTCTTGATTTACATTGGTTCTGCTAATTCAGACATTAATCTATTTGTACTTCTACATTTGTAGGCTTATGCTTGGCTGAAGGAAGAAATGGGACCTGAATCTGACCCTGTAGTAGTTATAAGGTTTTTGGGATCCACAGAGATGAGTACAGACCTTAGGAATCTGCTTCAAAGTATTTGCGAACAGTTAGCAATTAACTATAGATGCCTCGTACAAAGCTACCCCAAAAAAATCCACGACCTCCGGGACTTGTTTATAAACCTGTTGAATGAGTCTTCATTTCATAGACCTCTGGTTATGATATTTGATACCCTAGAGCAGCTTTCAGACAACGATGATGCTAGGAAGTTATGGTGGCTCCCTATTCATCTGCCCCGTTCGGTGCGAATTATCTTGTCAACACTGCCGAACAAACATGGAATACTGCAAAAATTGAGGTGCCTTATACATGATGAGAATAATTATATCGAGCTGACTTCTAGGGACAGAAAGATGTGCAGTCAAGTTCTTAAGCAACAACTGCTTCAAATTAAGAGGAAAGTAACATCAGGGCAACAAATCTATGTCAATGAAGCTTTTTCCAAATGCACACTGCCTATGTTTGTAAACTTAACCTTCAGAGAAGTCCGAAACTGGAGATCTCACAAAGATGTTGATGAGTCTTCTCTTTGTGTTACTGTTCATGATAGCATAGAGCAAATGTTCTGGTCTCTAGAGAACAGCTGTGGGCCAAGGCTTTTGTCACGAGCCCTTGGTTATATCACCATGTCCAAATCTGGTCTGAGTGAAATAGAATTGGAAGATATTTTAGCTCTTGACAACACAGTTATGTTTGAACTAAATGAGAGCATTAGGCAACATAACCCATTAAGGATACCGTATGTCTACATTGCAAGACTGAAAGAAGGACTAACTGGATACCTGATAGAAAGGCAAGTTAAAAATGTTACCCTACTAGTGTGGGCAAACAGGCACCTGCACCTTATTGCACAAAAGATGTATCTTCACAATGAAGAAGATGTTCACGAAATGCATACTGTGATGGCTGAGTATTTTCTGGGTGTTTGGTCAGGAGGTAGAAGGAAATCTCTTTACAGTGAAGATCAATATCTGAACGGTTGTCTTGACAGCGACAGTAGGAGCATGAACGATGAGGAGAAGCACATCGTAGACCACATAAATTTTGATAGGCAGTCACCTGATCAGCCTTGGGTGTTCCAGTGTAATCCTTTGGAGCCTGACATCTTTTTTGTCAACCACAGGAAAATGACAGAGCTTTTGCACCACTTAACACGATGTGGGAAAACAGATGACATGCTGTATGGCATCATTATGAACTTCAGCTGGCTTTACACGATGATCAAAATTGGGCAGTTTGACAAAGCCCTCTCTGACGTGGAGTTGGCCTATAACTTCTCACAAGAAAAAGAGCTGAAGTTTCTTGCAACCACACTCCGTAGCATTAAATACAAAGTGATAAAATATCCAGGCACCCTCTCTGCTGAGTTGCAGCAGAGGCTCCTTCCAGTTGTTAGTTCCCTGCCTAAATTGAGACAGCTTCTTCTGGAATGTGACAAAGATGGGCCTAAATACTGCTCCATCGTTCCATTGCATTCTTCTATGGATGTGACTTATAGCCCTGAGAGATTGCCTTTATCCTCCAGTTGCACTCAAGTCACAGAAATCCTGCCTACCTTTAATCAAAGTACAGTCATTGTAGCTCTAGAAAATGGCTCTATCAGTAGCTGGGATGTAGAGACTCGGCAGCTACTAAGGCAAATTACAACGGCTCAGTCAGTAATCTTGGGCATGAAGCTTACAAGTGATGAGAAATACCTTGTAGTGGCCACAACGAAAAACACACTGTTGATTTATGACAACGTAAATTCCTGCCTTTTGTCTGAGGTAGAGATTAAGGGATCAAAGCATGGTGGAATTGGTGTGGGGTCCAGTTTTATAAATGGATTTACACTGTCTGTAAACCATGCACTTTCTTGGCTTGAAGCTAGCAAAGACATTACAGTGATCGATCTACTTTATGGATGGCCACTTTATCAATTCCACTGCTGGTATGAAGTGACTTGTGTCCAGTGTTCCCCAGATGGAATGTATGCTTTCTGTGGACAGTACCTGAATACTGCATCTATATTCCATTTAGGTAGTGGAGACAAGCTCGCCACTGTGACCTCTGAATTTTCTGGTGGTTTTGTCAAGTTTCTTCTTGTCCTTGATACAGCTCAAGAAATGGTGATGGTGGACAATGAAGGCGGTCTTTCCATTTGGAACACTGAGGAAATCGCCAATCCCCAACTAACAGATGATTTTGATTGCAAGAGAGGTGATAGCGAATTTGTCAGTATTGAACTTGCTGAGGACCAAAGTGCAATTTTAATATGTAAGTCACTCAGCATAGAGCTTCTTCACACAGGCATATGGAAAGTAGCCGAAAAGTTTAGAGCTAAACACAATGAACGCTTTGTTTCGGCTGTGTTGTCCAAAAATGGTGACTGTATTGTTGCTTCTATTGAAAATACCTCTGCCATTTTTGTTTGGAGGAGAGACACGGGACAGTGTATGGCGAGCTTACAAGAAATCTCAGGAAACATTGTCAAACTGATTAAATCAAATCACCATAACATGCTGCTGTCCTTATCTACCAGTGGTGTCCTTTCTATCTGGGATATAGATATTATAACTGCTATGTCCAACATTGACAAAACTGGCAAGCCAATTCAAAGACTGGTATTGCCTGCAAAAGGTGAAGTGATTTACACACTCGATGGGACTGAAGCTATACATAAATGGAACTTTGGCACTGGATTCATTGAAGCTGTATTTAAACATGAAAGCCTTGTTGAAAACTGTGTGCTGACTTCCAATGGAAAATTGATGATCACATCTGATGATAAATGCAGCCAGTATGTATGGCAAACTGGATCTGGTGAAAATCTCTTCCGTATTAATGGTCAAAGGATATGCCAGCTGTTGATCACACACAATGATCAGTTTGTTGTTTCCCTCTGTGAGCAAAATGCATCAAGAGTTTGGAGACTGGCTACAGGCCACAGAGTTTGCAATATTCTTGTTGCCTTACAGAATGCATTTATAACTACGGCTAACACATTTGTAGTTGGAATGACAAAAAATAAGGTGTTGGCGGTAAGTCTCTGGACAGGGAGTATAACCAAGAAATTCTGTTGCGATGATGGTATTACCATTGTTGATATTAAACTGATTCCAGATTGCCCTGATATTGTAGTCTTTATAACATCGACAGAAACTGTGAACATCTGGAGTCTTACCGAGGAAGTCATTTGCAGACGTGTACAACTACCTAACACTTTCTTAAAGACTTTAGAGGATTTTGAAATTTCACCCAATGGAAAACTAGGGATTATATCCCGGGGTGATGAGAATATCAATATCCTTGACCTTCACAGTGGCAAGCTTCGTGTTGTCCATGCTTCTGGCGTTATCTGGCGACAGAGGTTGTCTCAGGACGGCCGCTATCTTGTATACATTTGTTTTCGCACTGGTGAAGAGGATGATGATAATGGTGCGGTCTCTATCTTAATTGTAATGAGATTGGCAGATGGCAAAAACATTGGTGCTTGTTCCCTTTACAAAACACCAACTTCCCTTGCTCTTTCCCAGAGGCATTTGAATATTATTGTAGGCTTTGAAGATGGAAGCATAGGTACTTACACGGTTGTGGATCGAGTGGATGCAGCACTGAAAATTAAAATTGCTACTTCAAATAGCCGGCAAATTTTCAACAATGCAACACAAGTAATTAGACCGAAGTGTCACAATTATAGTTTCAAGGTGACAGCAGACTGTATATGGAGAGAGTCTACAGAAGTGTTTGCAAGAGATAGTCCCATCACAGTGACAGACCCAGAGGCAAGTGAAGCAACCCCAACCAAAAAACACAACTACTGCTATGACAAAGTCTGTTCTGCTATAGATTGCAGAGGGCATGGGTTCACTGCTGACAATTGATTATAAATGAATAAGCCAGTTCAACCTTCCACATAACAGATTGCTGTTTATCTCATATTTTAGTATAAACACATTTGAAAAGAGCAAATGTTATTTAATTAGGGGGCTGCAGTGTTTAAGAAAATATTCAGATATGAGCCTTGACTGAAAATCCCTCACAATATCATCACTTTTTCTTTTGCCATTATAGAAATTTTGAATAAATGTTTTAAAGCTTTTTGACAATAAATGAATATGAAATTAATATTTCATATTGGAATGAGGTAGCCCAACCATTTCTAAATCCAGGCGGCCATAAGCCTAAATCCTTGAATTAATACCACTTGCAAAAATGAATTTTTCCCCTTCTGATGGTGCAAACAACAAGACGTTTCATGTCAACCTGGAAGACTTGATGCATTCCATACACATTTGACGTATTAGCTACTGTGGTTTTTTTAAATAAATAAATAAATGGAGAGGCACATTCTTGTTAGCGTTTCGCCCGTCTAAGTCCCACTGATTTCAGTGAGAACGAAAGTTCGAAGTTCAAGCTCTCACACTATAATCAATGAGAGTACTGGTTCACTTTGCTTGGATTGTGTCCATTGTTTGAATGGAAATAGGATAAAAGCTGATCATTTAAAAGTACTGTGAGGTACTAAATCATCGTTATTGAAAACACTGAATGTTTCAAAACTTGTATGTCTGGACTTCAATTACAATTTTTTTCTGTTACTTAAAGTACAAATGATAGGGACTGCTTGTTATCTAGATCAACCTTCTCCAACCTGATGCGCTACAGATCGTTGGGAGGGGAAATGGCTGGGAGACCATGGGACCTGTAGTCCAAAGATCTGGAAGGCACTTGGTTAGGGAAGGTTAATCTAGATCATGAAAGAAAGGAACTTAAATCCTGACAGTGTTCTGTTTTCTGTGTCTTTCACACTGTATTTTAGTACTGTGTATAAGAAATAACATTTTCAAAGAGAAAGGGCATTAGGGATAAACAATCAAACCCCCATTCCATTATCTTTTATGTTAAAAAAGAAGATATCATTAGTTCTGTTGTAAGAAAGTCCAAAATATTCCAGCCCTCACAGAAATCTAAACAGGAAGCATTCAGACATGCTGTGTATTGCTCTTGATACTTGTAGTGTTTGCCTTACTGTCATTCCTGTTCTTTCCTGTGTGAAACACAGATCAGATGACCAAATACTCTGGGACTAACATTGTGCTTGCATGTGTTCTGAAAAATTCTGGCTGCCCCAAAGGGTTCTTTACTGTTCTACTTTGTAATGAATTTCTTACTTCTGTATACAGTATTTATGCCTCTTCACCTCCTGCTTTAGGACTATTCATGGCCTTTTTATAGACTTTTATCAATTTCAAGGCAGAAATACTGCCCTTTATGAAATACTGTTCTTTATTTCTGATTTCTTGGCTCACCTAAATGAACCTAATAATGACATACACACATTCTGACATCCCAACCCACAGCTCTATTAACACAAAGTACCTGGGATTAAAAAGTGGCTAATTACTCCCACTTCTTATGTGAGCTAGGAAATAGATGCACTGCCTGTCAAGTATGAATGGGGTGTGGGGGTGTGGGTGTTTATATTTATGGTGTGTTTCCTTTTAAAATAAATGTGAGTGGAGCTCTGATCTAATCACAGTTAATGCATATTTTAAAGTGTAAATGTGAAAAATGCATGCATGTGCAGTTCCTGTCAGGCAGTATAAAATCGGGGAGACAGCAGCTCCGGGTGCAGATTGGCACATGGCACTTGTTGAATCTAATCACAGACAGCACTTCTACAACATTTTCCAATGAAGAGATTGTACACGTTCCACTGGAAGTCATTAACTGCTGAATTCCCAAAAGATGAGGGTCAAGCAATGTACATACATGTGCGAACCAACCCTAAGGCGTTGTAGGTGCTTATATGGTGGGCCATTGCAACTGCTCAAAGTCACAAACAACAATACTGAGTTGGCATCACAAGGGCACTGTGTTGGTGTCACAGGCAGATAAGAGGAGCCTGGTATTTTAAGTTCAGAATGCCAGTTAACCTATACACAGGTACTTTAATTTAACTGAGCTGTGGAGTGGTTGTTCTTCCTGCTTATCTTAAACATGGCATGTCCTTGGCAAATGTTTCAAAGGATGTGAGTGAAACAGATTTCCTTTTTCTTTTTAGTCTCTGAAAACTGAACTCTGAGGCTCAAATGGTACATGAAAGCGGAATTATTAGTTTAATCCAGGGTTTGCCCCAATTATGCATAAAGTGAGGGTAGATGGCTTGCTTTTTAGAGCAAAAGGTTTTCATTTGGTGGACATACTAAACCCTCCCTACCCACAGCCTTTCCCCCAATGTCACTTTCCCCTGCTCAACTAGGTTCTGATACAGGCCAGGGCGGGGTGGGGAGCACCTTTGGGAGAGGAGATAAATTGTGGGTGCAAAAAAGACTCATCACCCCCAATCACACACCCCTTTTTGCTTTAAACATTTTACACATGATTGGGGCAGGCCCGGATTTAACAAGCAGGATTGCCACAGGCAGTTTTATTTTGAGCCTCAGTGACCAATTTTCCAAGGGAATGAATACCTACGCTAGGAAATAACTACAGTGTGTGAATATTCTGTGTAAAAGCCAATCTAGTATATATATCAAGTGACTTGAATGACTTTTCCTAACTTGTTTGCAACCAATAGATCATATTGAATGTTTTTATGTAAACTTTGTATTGTTGGGGAAGAACTACCCAATCAGAGATTTATATTTTCATAAATGTTAAATTTAGTTAAATTTTGTTACAGAGTTGTTAAATTAGAAATCTATTGCTGTCTTCAAACAATATACAGTCTTGTGTATGCATTGTTTGTATGAATAAATATAAACTACATAATGAAACTAATGTGGGCTTTCTAATTTTATTTTATTAGAAAACTATATTCCCACTAGTGCAGATTTATATTTAAACAAATAGTATATAGGGAGGCTCAGAAAGTGGTAACAAGGGAGAGAGCCTTCTCAGTCATGGCCCCCCAACTGTGGAATGAGCTCCCCACTGAGGTCCGCTTGGCGCTGACACTGTCATCTTTTCAGCACCAGGTAAAGGCCACCCTCTACTCCCAGGCATTTAATGATATATTACGAGGCATGTATTGTCTGTTGTTTTAGAACAGATCTATTAGGGGGGGAACATTGTTTATTTTAAGCTGTTTACATTGTTTTAATTTTTCTATGTTAAACATTTATACTGTTTTTATTATGCTTTATTTTGTATTTTTATCAATTGTTTTAAACCCCCCAAAGAGCTTCAGCTATGGAGCAGTATAGAAATGATGACGATGATAATAAACAGTAACAACAATAATGAAAATTTTAACTCAATTTCTGTGTTTTGTGCCACTGCTCCACAGTGATAATGAGCAGCAATAATAATAATCTTCATTAAAACCGGTTCCAAAGGTTTTGTGACATACTAATCTCACACCAAGCACTGAACCAAGAGCAGGGATTTATGACTGACCCTCACTGAATTCTACGAGACAAAATATAAGCATTGCAACGGGCATGGTTATTGGGCGGGGTGGAGGGGTTCCTCTTCCTCGTATAGTGCAATCCTATGCATGTTTAGACAGGGAGGAAAAAGTCCTTCAACTCTCAGCATTCATGCATAAGATTGCACTCTTAGAAACAGAGAACACAAGGTTCAGGGGACAGGCTTAGCCCCAACTTCACCTGACTATACGTTTACTGTTGCTGACTACACAACTTTACTTCTCATATAATACTTTGCTTTATACTCATATAATATATGCCCCCGTTCCAGTCTGTCATAAGGCAACACTTGGTATTTATATAGTGAACACTTGCCCTAACCTGCTCAAAGCACTTCACATAAAAACAATGTTGTAATGAAGACTAGTATTATTGGATCCACATTGGTAAGAGAGAGTGGCTTCGCTAAGGCGACAAGGGTGAATTTAGGGCCAAGCCAAGATCTGAGATGTGAACTGTGCACTTTGTAGCTCACATTCTTAACCACTGCAAAAGCAACTAGGCCGGAGAATTCTTAAGAGCGGAATCCTTAAGCAGAAATGGGTGTTGGGAGGCTGAGAGCAATGGACTTTAGTGAGAATGTGGAACAAGGAGTTGTGGGGAGGAAACTTAACAGGTCAAGAGATACAATAAAAATGTAGGCCTTAAACAAGGAGAACATGACATTGGCTTGGGGCCCTTTGGAATACATCTGAGAACGACTGCTGTGGACAGAACCACAATTTTGTTCTGCTTGAAGACACCCATTAGGATTGAGAGATAACAAATTATCTGACACCGTCACCTTGTTTTATGTCTAAATAGGAAAGGTTGCCACCAGATGGCAGACTTGCCTTGCTCTCTCTACTCCTTCCCAAGATGCCTACCATGGCAGTTCCAATGATGTCACAAATCAAAGAGCTCTGTTTACCTTCTCAAAGCCAATGTCCGAATTGGTAATAGCTGTAACAAGTCAAGATTGCACCCCAAATACATTATCATTTTCATTGGGGTAAGGGGAGAACCAAACGTGAAATCCTACTCACCCTCTTATTACGAGGGTCTCGATCACAGCCAATAAACAGTGCTGAGCATAAGTAAATTATTACAGATTTTATCTTCCACAATTTGGCATGATTCTCATTCTTTTCATTCATCAAGAATGTAATAAGTGGGTCTAGACAACTAGTATATTTGTAGAAATGTGAGTTTTCACAGCTGAATTATTTACATCATAGCCTGTGTTATCTCAAAGGTTTTGACAGACTGCACTCCTTTAATTATCTTCAATAGCCCTTTGGCACAGAATGCTATTCCTATTTAACAGATGAGGAATTAAGGTTCAGAGAGAGCGCAAGCGACTTCATGACTGAGCTTTTTGAAACTTTTCAAAATCCACCACTAATGCTGCCTACCTGAACCATATCCTATCTCTCAATTAATACATTTCATGTGGATTTTTCTGCCAAGGAGATTCTATGCAGCTGCTCTATAATCTGAATTGAATAGGATTCTGGAGCAAATTCTAGTGTGCTCATAACAGTTTGCTGGTCACACCTTTTGGGCCTAGATTGGGCCTGTTCAGACAACGTGCTACACCGTGGTTAGGCCGCTAACCCTTTTGCAGTAAATGGTTGGTTAATGGGTATGTTTAAACTGCGTTTATGTAGTCACTGTGGTTAGGAATGGTGCATACAACACACTAAGTCATGGTTCACATGACACATTAAGCCGTAATGTTTAGCTCAAAATGCTTAACAAACATGGCTTAGTGTGTCGTCTGAACAGGGTCTTTGGGTGTGTGTTTCCTAAAATATACTCCATACTGCCCTGCAGCTTCACACTACAAAATAAGATTGTTAATCACAGTCTTTTTGCTAGCAATTTTTCAGCTATTACTTACTTGCTTTATTTATATATCATATATTTAAACTTCCCAACAACCAAAGATCCTTGGGCAGTGTCCAAATTAAAACCAAAATAGCAATAAAATAATGCTAAAACAAGTTGGATTTTTTAAAAAAGATAAAACTAGCAGAATATAATAAAATCAGAAGTAAAACCAGCAGCAGGGAGAAACCAGTGTAGAGGTCTAATAGTGCTAAAAACAGTTTCTAAAATGCCTGCAAAAGTTTTTTTTTTTTTTAAAGTATTCACCTGGCATGAAAAAGATTACAATATAGGTTCCAGGTGAGCGTCCAGGAGAGAATATTCCACAGATGAGGTGCCACCAATAAAAAAACCTCTCTTGGAGTGAACTCATCTTGTTTTGTGGCACCTTTAAGAGGGTCTCAGGTAGGTGGATATGGAAGATATCCTTCCAGCAATCTGCCTCCAAGATGTTTAAGGGGTGGGGGGCATAGCTGCTTTTTCTTCAAAATAAAAGTAGCCAGTTTCAGCACACTTTTTTAAAAAAACCTGAAGAATGTATCATGTACTTTGACCCTTATTGACTAATCTCTTACAAGCTAAGGAACCACTTGGTTTCTAAAAATACTGTTTTGGAAACACTGTAAAAGCCTTACATATAACACAGGCTGGAAGAACCTGGAGAAAACCTACAGCTCATTATGTCAGCATCTCATCAGTTGGAAGAAGAAGCAAAGAAAAGGCATTTGTCATGCAAATGAGCATTCTGGTCCATGTAGGTTATACATTTGCATTATAAACCGAATTAAGACAAGAGCTGCTTTAAGCCTCCTATGTGAAACGTCCCTGGCCTACAAAAGTGCAAAGAAACGCAGGATGATCCTACAATTTGAAATTACCCCATCCCACCCCAGGAGCCTTTCCATATTCTGAATTTGCAGCCTCTGTTGTTTTGTTTTGTTTTTCTCCTTGCAATTAGATTTATTTATTTATTTAATTTATATGCCACATTTTTTCCTCCAAGGAACCCAAGGCGGTGTACATAAGCCACCTCCTCCGCTCCATTTTATCCGAACAACAACAACCCAGTGAGGTAGGTTAGGCTGAGAGTCTGACTGGCCCAAAGTCACCCAGTGGGTTTCCATGGCTAAGAGGGGACTAGAACTTAGATCTCCCAACTCCCAGTCCAACACTTTAGCCACTACACCAGCTCTCTTGATGGATTCTTATGCTTATGACTCAAAACACCACCAACATTTTGGCACAAGGCATGTTTTCGATAAGACAAAAATCTTGCATGCCAAAAGGCTACACAGTGGCACTGGCCTGTAAGCCTAATTGCCTGTAAGCCCCCTTGTCTGAATAGGTCCACCCTGACTCATTAAAATGTGTCTCTTCCTGGCTGCATTCCTTACCTGGAAATAAGTCTGTGACTGAAATCAATGGGACTTGTGTCGCAGAGTAAACATTGTTATGCTCAGGCTATGAAGACCATCCTTGGTTTATCTCTATAGCAGGAGAAACTATTTATTTATTTATTTATTTATTTATTTATTTATTTATTTATTTATTTATTTAATATCCCACCCAATATATGCCCCCAAACCCAAACAACAATAAAGTATCAACCAAAACAATTAATGCAACAATGAAAAGATCCAAATATTAAAACATTAAAAATAATTAAGAGCCAGCTTAAGAATCAGTGCACCAGATTTGGAATGGAATGCCTGTTGCATAACATTTAAACCTGGCATTTAAATGTATACAGAGAAGACACCAGGCAGATCTTCCTGGGAAGTCCATACCATAGCTCAGGGCAGGGGGGAGGGGGCCGGGGGTTACTGCAGAGAAGACTCTTTACCTTATTGCAACCATTGCACTATTGTGGAATGGTTGCAGCCAGAGAAGAGCCTCTGAAGGCGATCTTCAATTGATCTGGCAATTGAGCAGAATCATAGAAGAAAGTACTCCTTCAGGTAGACTGGTCCTATGCTTTTTATGGCTTTAAAGATCAGAACCAACACTCTGAACTGACTGGCAACCAGTACAGATGATAAAGCTCTGGAGTAATATGTTCAAACCAGCCAGTCCCAAAGTAGCCTCACCGCTCTATTCTGAACTAACTGAAGTTTCCAGACCATCTTCAAGGAGTAGCCCCAAGCGTACCAGTGCATGGATCACTGTAGCCAGGCTGTCGCTGTCCAGATAAATGCATAGCTGGTATATCAGCTAAGATGAAAGGCACTTTGTGCCGCTGAGGCCTCGAGTGATAGAACCAAATCTATGGGCACTCACTGTGCAGCAACTTCTGTACATCTATTTGTTCTTAAACGCACACAAGAGCAGTTCTGGACTAGAGTTTCATTCTGGTCATTTGGCAACTGTATTACTTGTGATTGTAGGGAGTTCCACTGCTGGTTCCAGGTTTTGGAGGGCCCTTGGGCAAGACACCCTTATTGGGGGCCCTCCCTCAGTGAGTATATCTTCTCACTGCCATCGTCACTACGCACTGCTGCTCTTCATCCTCTTTCTCTACCACGTCCTTACTTGACAGGCAGAGAGCTTGTGAGCCAATGGCATCTACGGCTTCTCCTTCCCATCATCACCATCACTGTTGTCTGGGGCAGAAGCAGGTGAGCAAACAGATTGCAATGATGAAGACGAGAAGCAACTCCAGGGGACTCTAGTCAGGGGACCCCCGCTGGGGTGTGCAGTCCATTGGCAGCTGCCTAGCCTAATAGTTTTGCCCTAGCAAATGCCACACCCAAAGCAGTTGTTCCATGATTACATGTGGACAATGCTGATGGCATTACTTTGAGGAGAAACGGTGCAGGTTTCTTTGGCTGCAGTCCTATGTACTGGGGTGGGCAAAAGGGAGACTGAGATTTCCTGGTAGATCTCTGACTTGCACTAGATGGGCACAAAAGCAGTAGATCCTGGGCAAGGTCCCTGAGCGGGTGGTGGCGGGCCAGCTCCAGACACTCTTGGATGAGACTGATTATCTGGATCCATTTCAGTTGGGCTTCAGGCCTGGTTTTGGCACGGAAACAGCCTTGGTCGCCCTGTATGATGACCTATGTCGGGAAAAAGACAGGAGAGGGAGTGTGACTCTGTTGATTCTCCTCAACCTCTGGATCCATTTCAGTGGCTTTTGATACCATTGACCATGGTATCCTTCTGGGACAACTCGCTGAGCTGGGAGTGGGAGGTACTGCTCTGCAGTGGTTCCGCTCTTATTTGGCAGGTCGGATACAGAAGATGGTGCTTGGGGAACATTACTCGGCCCCGTGGACTCTCAAGTATGGGGTCCCGCAGGGCTCGGTTTTGCCCCCCATGTTGTTTAACATTTACATGAAGCCGCTGGGTGTGGTCATCCGGAGCTTTGGAGTGTGCTGTCATCAGTATGCTGATGACTCGCAGCTCTATTTCTCCTTTTCATCTTCAGCAGGAGAGGCTGTGGATGTGTTGAACCGGTGCTTGGCTGCGACAATGGAGTGGTTGAGGGCTAATAAACTGAAACTCAATCCAGACAAAACTGAGATGCTGTTAGTAGGTGACTCCGCTGACAGGATGGGGGGTGTTCTACCGGTTCTGGATGGGATTGCACTCACCCTGAAGGAGCAGGTTCGTAGCTTGGGGGTTCTTTTAGATCCATCATTGTCACTTGAGGCTCAGGTGACCTCAGTGGCACGGAGTGCCTTCTACAAACTCCGGTTGGTGGCCCAGCTATGCCCCTATCTAGACAGGGATAACCTGGCTTCAGTTGTCCATGCTCTGGTAACCTCCAAGTTAGATTAGTGCAATGCACTCTACGTAGGGCTGCCTTTGAAGACAGTTCGGAAGCTGCAGCTCGTGCAAAATGCAGCGGCCAGATTGATTTCGGGAACCAGAAGGTTCGACCATATAACACCTGCTCTGGTCTGCTTGCACTGGCTGCCTGTATGTTTCTGAGCCCAATTCAAGGTGCTGGTTTTGACCTATAAAGCCTTACACGGCTTGGGACCACAATACCTGATGGAACGCCTCTCCCGATGTGAATATACCCAGTCACTACGTTCAACATCTAAGGTCCTCCTCCGGGTGCCTACTCCAGGAGAGGCTCGGAGTGTGGCAACGAGGGACAGGGCCTTTTTGGTGGTGGCACCCAGACTGTGGAATGATCTCCCTGACGAGGCTTGCCTAGCACCAATGCTGCTATCTTTCCGGCACCAGGTTAAGACTTTCCTCTTTGCCCAGGCATATGGCGGCACATCTTAATCACCCACATGTTTAGTTTTTTTAACGGTTTTTAATGCTTTATGTGTGTATGTTCTGTGTTTTAGAATTTAAAATTTTGTATACTCGTTTTTATCTTAATTTTAGAATTTCTGTAAACCGCCCAGAGAGCCCTGGCTATGGGAGCAGTATATAAGTGCAATAAATAAATAAATAAATAAGCCTGACCCACCCCACCTTATCCCGAAGAGATTGATAAAAAGGAACGCTTGGGGGAGGGGGAGGGGGGAGAGAGAGAGACCAGGAATAGATTTGCATTTCAAAGGACTTCTGAGCCTGGTTCTGGTACCAATCACAGATTCCTGGACCGAGTACATGCTCAGAGGCACACTGTTCCTTCCTTCTTGGTGTACATCTGTCTGTGCCATCATTTGGCACCTGACTCTTCTCGGTGGATCTCAGGATTCTAGTAAAAACAAAGTAGATCCTGCCAGCCTGAAGTCTACTGGTGGTGCCAGGCAAACTTACCTGAGAGTGGGGCCCATTGGCGTCAATAGGGTTGGCACCTGAGTAGACGCGTGTAGCAGGGCAGTGATAGGCTGCACTCCTATGGACATTCTCATCTTACCTAAGAGTAAGCCCCATTGAACTCAATGGAGCTTACTTCAGAGTAGACACGGCTAGTTGGGCGCCCTGCTCAGAATGGCAGGGTGCCTAATTCCTAAGCTGAAGTCTCCCCACAGAAGGCGGGCTGTGCCGCCCATGCTTCGAAAGAACCCCGTCCCAAGAACACACACACACACACACACACCCCGACGCGATCACAAGAACCTGCTGGGATGGTTACAAAACGCCCCATTGTGTAGTAAAGCCGTCACGTGGGGGCCGTTTGGTGTTCGTTTGGCTGAGGTGTGGGCAAGTGTCGTCGTGCCCGGCCTGCCCGCCGCGCGCCCCCCCCCCCCTCCGGGAGCTGTAATGAGGTTCGGCAGGTTTTCCATCTCCAGCTTGCAGGTAAAGGGTTACAAAGTCTCTTGGAAGTCTGACATGCAAACTTTAAAGAGTTTTTTTTTTTAATTATTATTATTTTCACCGGCGGTCACATGATGCCGGGACACCCAATGACACCAACGACAGTCTGTCTCATTAAGAGGTCATGCAAACTCTCTCTCACACTCACACACACACACTGGTTCCATAGTTGCCATTCAAATGCAGAAGCCCGGCTTGAGTCATGGGAGATTCTCCTCAGCAGCCGGCTTCGCTTCCTGAACAGCGCCGAGGCTGCAGGTAGGAGCGGGGCGCCTTTCTCCCTCGAGGGCTTTTTTTTTTTCCCCCGCTTTCCCGCTGGGGCACCTGGCGGAGCATTCGCGCCCCGCCTTCTCCCCTTCGCCTGCGGTTGGGGTTTTCCTTCTTCCTGAAAGGGCCCAAACTTTGGGAAACTTTTTATTCGTTCCTTTATTTAGTTGACTGCGGTGGGGGAAGAGAGGAGGGGGCTAATGGGGTGACATGGTCTTCTATTCAGCCTTCCCTGGCCTGGTGCCCTCCAGCGGTGTGGGGCCCCCCAGCATCCAACACCACTGGAGAGCACCATGTCGACGGGTACAATGCCAGGCGAACAACGGCTGCCCGACTTTGTACTCTGTGGAAATTCTTCAGAGCTCTTAATAAAACCCATTCGGCCCTGGTTTCTGGAAAGGCAGGGGCTGCAACAGGAATCCTAGAATTGTGGAGTCAGAAGGGACCACAAGGATCATCTAGTCCAACCCTCTGCAATGTGCAGGAAACCAATTAAACCATCTGTGAGAGGTGGCTGTCCAGCCTCTTCTTAAAAAACCTCCAGAGATGGAGGGCCCTTAACCTCGGCAGGTAGACTTTTCCACTGTTATACAGATCTTACAGTCAGGAAGTTTTTCCTTATATTTAATCGATATCTCGGTAGCTGTAACTTATACCATTATTTTGGGTCCTAATTTTTGTAGCAATAGAAAATAGTTCTCGGCCATCTTCTCCCTTGTATGTACCTGAACACTGCTAAAATGTCTCCCACAGAAAGCTGCTTCACCCACAGATTTGAATTCCATTCAACCTAGTCATGACTAAGAGTAAAATCCAACAGAAGTCCTACTTGGAGTTTCCCATCAAGATGAATAGAACTTCAGTTAGTCATAATTTACTTAAATCTCATTCCTTTCAATGGGTCTACTGTAAGTAGGACTTGTGTTGGATTTTAACCTAGGTTTCCTGGAAGTCATGGGAACCAGGAAGTCACAGCTACACTTCTTCAGCCTTTAAAAAAAGAAAGAAAGATTAGTGAATGCAACAAACCGATGTTTGCAACTTTCCGAACCTGGGTCTGCTACAGTGTAATGTGTGAAAGGTCCTCTGACAAGGAATGAACTAAAGTGGCTTGTGATTGGATGGAAGGAGAAAAAGTTTACAGGGGAAGTGGAAGGATGGAGAATGGCTAATTATAAAGTCTGGGAAAATAATACGTATTTGATACTAGATGGGATGCATCTACCAATGGAGATTCTATGTGTCATGTGAAGAGGGGACAATGTCAGAAGAAAGTGGGCCTCTTTTCTCCTTTCCCGGCCCAATGTTCACCAGTGTTTTAATAACCTTGGGATTTCTCTGTCTCCTTATTTCTTGACACCTCAATTAAGGAACTCCCTCTCCTGACTTACTTGCCAAACCCCAAGAATATTTTGACAACTCTACTTGAAGGATGGGATGGGAGGACAAGTCTTCAATGAACACCTGGATTTGATGTTGTTGTGTAGGAGATTGCTTTTATTATGCCTGCTTTTGGGAGGATGGAAAATCAAGAGTCTTGTGGCACCTTAAAGAGTCAGTGAGGAGTTGTGGTTAGAACACTGAAATTAGTTACTTTTGGATGGAGTGCCCTATACATGTGAAGTCAGGATTGTTTTAGAACATAATGGCATGGCTTGTGTTTTCCTACACTCCATTCCCTTTGATATTGTTAGTAGCTGTGTTTGACAACCCTAACATTTATTTTTCTATAAATTATTTCCTTTAGAGATTTGGGGAAACTTACATATACAAATTGGTTGGAAGCATAGTAGATGGTTACACGAAGCTATTTTTTATTATTATTCTATTAGGGTGGAAAGATTTAGTAGCAGTTTTTCTACTCTTGACTTCTTATCCAGTACATTAAAAAGAAAGCTGTTGTTGTCTGCATTTAATAAACAATACAGGCATGTTGTGCTGATAGAACACAATTAAAATGTTTAGGGTGAAATTTTCAGCAGTGCAATCATTGGTAACTCTCTGTAGACCCATGTGTTAGATGGAATTGTAGTGATACAAATATTAACTGGCCCTGTGGCTGTCTACAATGAAGTGACTGAAAATGTTTCCCCTCATCAGTAACTGTACCTAGTATAGATGATAATTGTATGTTTTGCCCCACAGGGCAATTAGAAGAAGGTGGCAGTAAATGTTGTCAATTATAGGGAGCATATTTCACCAGTGCTGAAGGAACTGACCTTCTGCACATATTTCAAATTGCTGGTCTGGTGTTTTAAACCCCTCTATTGTTTGGGCCTTGTGTATCTTGAAGAAGATACTCCCATACAAACATCCCCGCCTTCTGAAGTCAACTAGGAAAGCTTTGCTCTGTGTGAGCCTCATGCGGGGCCTTTTCTGGTGGCTCCACATTTTTGGAACTCCCTCCCTAGAGAATTGTTCAGGAAAAACATAGGAGCCCAGCCAGAGGGAATCCTACTCAAATCTCAGAATCACTATGGATGTCATACTTCAGAAGATTGGATTCGTCATCTGTAACATAAGAATATTACTGGCTCGCTGGGAGAGTTAATAAAATATGGCAAAGTTGCTAAAGGAGTTTTTGAAGGGTGATCTTGCAAGACCTGTCTGGTCAGCACTCTCCTTTGTTTTGGGTTGTTAATGCTTGCAATCTTCTTATCGGTTAGCTGGAACAGAGGGGAAATAGGCAATACAAACAAATCTTGATCTTTATCATGGAGATAAGGGTGATCTGGTTGACACTGTTTGGGTTTCCATTGGCCATGGTAGCTGGGACTGATGGGAGGTGTAGCCCAGCACAGGTTGATGTACCCTATTCAGGCACAATGCCTGAATAAGGCTATAGACTCTCAAGCAAAAGTTCCTGCATAAATTTAGCAGTAATGTAATAATAGGACACATCATCTTGCAGATCAGTAATGGTTTCCCCACTAAATTCCCCCCAACTAATTTTCACCCCACAAGGAGAGAGAGAGAGAGAGAGAAAGAAAGAAATGCCCACCCCCCTGGTTGTCTGGTACCCTGCAAAATCAGTGTTCCTATTCTGGGCTTTTGGGAGAGAGATTGGGAAACCTTTGAAATACATGCACAAGAGTCTTTAAGCATTTTCATCCTTCTCTCACAGGTGTCTAGCCTTGGGTCAAATGCATTTTCACATGCATGCATTTGTAGAAGAGTGCACCTACATGTAAATTCACACGCACACACAAAAACAGAATGCCCATTCACTGGCTCCCTTCCACCACTTCTTTTCATAACAATGACCAAAATGTGTTTGAACTACAACTGTTCTATAATAAGCACAAGCAGATTCATTGTGTGATTAAACATTATAGCCAGTGTAATAACACACCTTGCTTGAACAGCTAGGGCTGGAGAGCTGTTGCAGAGTCCACGTGCACAATGTAAAGGAAGTAGAAGAGAGACACCAGCAATGTGTAATATTGGAAAGAGGCCCTCAGGCGTAGATCCTTGGTGTGTGAGTAGGAATGTTACAAGTACATAAGGAGGGTTGCTTGACAGGTCATCAACTTTAGTACTTTAGAGCGAGTGTCCAAGGTAGTATTTGATTTACTGGAAGGATTTATTTACTTGGCGGTTTTTATTCAATACTATTCCCGCAGGGTAAGTGCTAAAATTTGGAAAACTTTAGAACTTCTAACACTGAATTCTTGGTACATGGAGCTGTGGTAAAGAACCATGGCAGAAAAATGGACTTCCTAACTGAAATGAGCTAATGGCAACATGAAAGTATCTAATTTTTATAAAATACAGCATGATTTATTGATATACAAATCAAGAACATAGACAGCAATATTTGTCAAAGCCATTTCTCAGATTATGGAAAAGAGACTAAATATAAGTTGTTGCTATGTAGAACCATAAAGACCTCTCCCCACACACACAAGCAGCCAATGGATTCCACTTATATTTTCATCCATAAATTAAAGGCAGTGGTAAAGTTAAATGTACTGCTGTATGTCAACAATTAGATATAAATCCAATGTGTTTGTGATATTCAGTACTATTCACTGCTCTTGAAAGGTTGTATTCAGATTATCAGATCCTGACTTAATAAGCTACTCTTTGTTTTTTCTGCCACTTCACTCCATCCTTTGCGCAATGTTCAAAGAAGCCAGGAAGCCACAGTTAACCGCGTGTTCGCCTGATGTACAAATGAGAAACTAGGGTGAAGGCTTTCAAGGAAACCAGGGTTAAGAAGCCAACTATAGTACCTCGATTTGTTTGGAAGCAATTAACTATCATTTCCCAGTTTCCACACTCACGTGAAGGGAGGAGCAAAGTGGGATGGGAGCGCAGGGGCTGAGCATGGATGTGCAAACCTCGCACATATCCTGGCTTGATCATCCAAACCCAGCTACTGTATGTGAGAAATCTTGATTCAAAGCAAACCAGCAAGACAGATTCTTTTATTGTATATGTTATGCCAAAGGCATGGAACAGTTGTATTTACCTCCCTGACCAAATATTTGTTATGCTTTTTTAAGTGTTCCAGGAATATTACGTAACTAAACATCTGTTGCATTACCCTTTTCAGATACTCAATATTGGATTACCAGAACCCACCCAGTTTATGTACAATCATGATTTAAAACAAGAATAGAAGTTATAACAAAAGGGACCTACTGCCACCCCGCCCAATGCCAATTGGCTGTGTAATATGTCAACAGTAGCAATAATAGGTCTATAAAAATAGCATGTCTATTAAAATAGTCATGCAAATGATCGCTACCACTCACGATTGGGTCTGCTGCTATTAAATGTATAGGCCAAAGACATGGAATGTGTGGCCTTCCAGATGTTGGTGGACTGCAACTCCCATCAGCCATAGACAATGGTGAAGTATGATGGAAATTGTAGTCCAACAACTTCTAAAGGGCTACACATTCTCCTGATCCCTGACATAGGGCATCCTTAAGATAAGCACTTACTATCCGATATTTTCCAGTGACAGATGTTTGAAGTGTATTTGTGACTTTGTCCTTGAAACGAGTAAAATTCTGAAGTATTTTGAAATTGGCTGGCCCCTGCTGTGATCTATTTCACATAGCACAATGTGTGCAGGTCTACTCAGATGCAAATCCAATGTGTTCAGGAGTGATTAAGACTACAAAGGGGATGTTGCTGCTGGTCACTTTTTAATTAAGATTATTAAAGATAAGAACACGCAAAAATAAATTCAGCTAGAAATAGGATCCACAAAAGTATAAAAAATGCAAGGAAAACCCAGAGCAGAATCAAGCCCATCTGAATCATGTCTCAGTCATTAAGAGCTCTCTGAAAGAAAGATGCTTTGGTGGCAGGACAAGCTGACAGATGGCGGGTTGGATTTCCCTGGGAAGCAGGTTCAAAAACATAGAAAAGAAAGTCAAGAGTCTAACATCTCCCTGATGCATATGGCTTGGAATACTGCCTGCAGCTCTGGTTGCTGCACCTAAAACAGAACATTGCAGAGCTGGCTGGAATGTACTGGTATTTATGGTATTTTGGTCCCACCCTTTTTTTGCCTTTGGTCCCGCCCACCTCCGAAATGGGATTTAGCCCTCAGGCTGAAAGTGGTTCTGCACCCCTTGCTTTAGCTGCTGTGTGCCTGACAGATATTTAACAGGTGTGGCCTTTCTGATGGCTGCATCTCCATGCTGGGAAAATCCTGCACCTGTTGAAGTTCTGTTTCTGTTTCTTATGCCACAGCGAACTGCAGCTTGGGGAGGAAGAGCAAGACAAAGCTGCTTAATGGTTTAATTGGTGTTAAACAGTTATTTAACCCAGCACATAGAACAAGGCTTTGAAAATAAAGCAGGCTGCACTTCTGTTGTAAAAATTGGGCGAAATCCAACAGAAAACTTATTTAGAGTAGGCACATTGAAATAAATGGGACAACTTAGTCATGATGAATTTAAATCCTATTCATTTCAATGGGTCTACTCTAAGTAGGACTTGCATAGGATTTTACCCAATTAAATGGACTTGTGTCCTAGGGTTGCCTCCAAAGGCAGAAATCCCTTTGCTTAGAAAAGATGCTGATTTTTTTGGTAATAACTACAGCTAGTAGTAAGGATTTTATGTTCTTTCCTTGACATGTTGTGTAGGGTGACCATATGAAAAGGAGGACAGGGCTCCTGTTTCTTTAACAGTTGTATTGAAAAGGGAATTTCAGCAGGTGTCATTTGTATATATGGAGAAACTGGTGAAATTCCCTCTTCATCACAACAGTTAAAGCTGTAGGTGCCCTGCCCTCTTTTAAATCTGGTCACTCTAGTATAGCTCCTGCACTTTAACTGTTGTGATTAGAGGGAATTTCACCAGGTTCTCCATATATACAAATGGCACCTGCTGAAATCCCCTTTTCTATGCAACTGTTAAAGATACAGGAGCCCTGTCCTCCTTTTCATATGGTCACCCTAATGTTGTGTGACCGTATGGATTATTTTTTCCTTTCTTCTCCTTGCTGTGACCTGCTTAAACTCCAGTAGTGTTCATCTATATATCTAGATATAGATATATATTCTCCCTTATCAGCATGTACAGGTAAAGGTTTGATTCCAAATAGCATGCCATGCACGGTTGCAGACAATATGATAATTAACAAAGAATAGCTGCTTATTGTTTGGGTACAAATGCCGAAAACAAAAGCTAAAGAGATTAGTCACCAAGTACTTTTCCTGCTCGCAAGTTGATGATTAAGAGCAAAGGTGCCACTTTGTTTTCTTTCTGGCAGACTTCCTTTGCCTTTTAACAGTTGCAGGACAGGTAGAAAGTTAGTACTAAGCAGTGGAGGCTGGTGGCTCTAATGTCAGTGGGGCTTTCAGTCAGAACCAGTCAGAAATCTATAGGAGCTCTCCAAAGTGACAGCTCCTTTAGAGTTCTCACTGCCCCACTAACATTGGAGCCACCAGCTAATACTGGTACAAAGAATCACAGAACTGTAGAGTTGGATGGGGCCAGGAAGGTCCTCTAGTTCAACCAACTGGCCAATTCAGGAATGTGTCTTGCAGCTACAGCATCCCCATTGGATAGCTGTCCTGTCCCTGGTTAAATATCTCTAGCAAAGGAGACCCCCCATCCCTTCATTGTCAAACAATTCGTAATATATTGGGGGGAGGGGTGCAACTTGTGTCCCTCCAGATGTTTTGGCCTACAACTCCCATCAGCCCTAGCCAACATAGACAATGATGAGAGATCATGGGAGTTGTGGCCCTTCAGAGATTTTTAGCATCTTCTGCAAGTTACCCATCCAGGAGGCTTTGAGGAGGGGGAGGGAAGGGGGCTGGGGCATTTGTCATATGGCTGCTGCCCTGGTCTCCTCCCCTTCCTGCCCCTAGGAACACCCTTTTCCCCACCTCCGCACTCTATTTTGCAAGTACAAAGAGGTAGTGGTGCGGTTTGTGATGTTCTACTGCATTAGACTGTGTTGTTAAGTTTGATATAAAGTTTACTAATAATAATTATTGAAAAAAGTTTAAAGAAGGTACTCTTTGTAGCAGATTGGTAAGTATAAAGCATGAGTGCTGGATGGAAGAAGAGTGCTAATTGGATGTTGGTGTGGAGCGTCTGGATTGGCCATGAGACAATGGGTGGGGTCAGAGGACTGTGTGAGTATATATGCTTCTGCTGACAAGACAGAATATCTTTGGGTTCAGTTTTCCTGTTCTTGCAGAACACTCTAGCAGTTTCCTCGAACATGGTGCCCTCTAGATGTTGTAACATCAACTCCCATTAGCCCTAGCTAGCATGGCCAGTGGTCAGGAATGCTGGGAATTGTACAACTGGTGGAAGGCTGCTCTAGCCCAAGGTGTAAAAAAATGAGGGGAAAGGTTCTGCTATTTGTTAATAATTGTGTATTATCAGAATTTGGTTATTGTTGGCTCCCTTGAGCACTATTTTTAGTGGTAAGACAGGACATCAGTTGGAGGAGGAGGAAAAGAAGAAGTGCTTTTCTGTGAACTGAAGCCACCTTCTGCATATGGAAAGGAAGAATACTTTGGACCTAGTCCTGTATTTGCAAACTCTAAGAGGAAGTTATGAGTGGTTCTTGTTATTTTTTCAGTTGGATTTTGTAAAACATTCCCCCTCATACAATCTGCTTTCCCATTCAGTTTCTTTTTTTCCTTTGACATTTTTGTACTTTGGTGGCAATCCCATCAGAGATAAAAAGTGTGGGCACACTCAAACACGTACAAATGGTCCCCTGGCCTAGTGCTTTTCCAGTTGCTGTTGGTATGTATATCAATCGGAAATATGTGTGTGTATGTATGTGTGTCCCATGCATATGTGTGTCCCATGTGTATGATCTTTTTATGACACAATATATCAGGTCTATGCACTCATCCACACCTCTCTTCCCTCTGAGACTGGAAATTAAAAAGCCTTATAGAAATGCCTGAGGATCACCAGTTAGTTGCCCATGATATGCAGGTTCTAGCCAAGGTTCTTCTTTAATGTATAATAAAAAGTTAATTATCACTATAAAGTCACTATCAAACAGTAGTAGGTTCTGTTAATACTGAGGTAGTTTGCCTTAATGTGGTCATGACTTAGTTGTCCTTATTCTCTCAGTAAACACCAGAAAGAACTGGTAATTACAAGCACATTGTCCTAAGCTAGCTTTTCAAGGAAAATTTCCAACCTTATACCAGTGGTTCAGATAACCAACTCTTCACAGCATTGGTTATTTGCATTGGTTATTTCAGTCAAATAACCAACTGTTGGTTTAAAAAATCTCCCACCGCACAACATGATAACCCACTGTGGGTTAAATAACCAACTGTCAACTATTTAAACCATCGTTTGTTATCGTGTTGTCCAAAACCAGTCGTTGTCTCAGCGGGGAGCTCAAGCCAACTGAAGTCTTATGTAGGCTAACAAGACCTGCAGTGCACTTAGCTCTGGCACCTCTGGAGGAATTGACTGGAGTATTAAAAGGCTCATCTAATTTTGTAGTCCTAGACTTCTGTGAGACTGGAGAGATGGAGGTTCTGCCAAGGATTTGTCCTGTGAATCAAATGGTGAGAAGGTCTCAATGAGCACCTTCATTGGCTTCAGGCAGGCTCATGTGGTCAAAGGCAGGCCTTCAGGTTCTCAAGACATCTCTGATATGGTATCTGTGACTGCCATCTTTTCTTCTACCATGCTGTTGCACATTTAACAGCTGCATTGTAAGCAAAAACTCAATAGCTGAATCTTTCTGTTATTGCATTTCCATTCTGGGAAAACCTTCTCCTGTACAAGACCTAGATGGTGCCATTCTTTTTTTACTACTTGATCTGCTGCGCCTGAGAAAACCCACAGAGCTGTTGATTTAATGTTGTTTCAGTAGAGCCTCCATCAGCAACATGTTTTGCCAGGGTGAATATTCGAATCTGGACATAATCTACTTGCATGCTTGCAGTTCATTTTGACATCAGTGGGGCTACTCTGTCCTACAGTGTATCTGAAGAGGGAAAGGAAATAAGGTGTCCTGGATTTCAGTGTTTTGAATGATAAACACACTTCATTTCTACTGCTCGGTGTTTGAAAGAGGTTATTGTCTCTTTAAAGGTAAAAGAAGCCCTTGTTATCGTATTGATGCTTGTATTTTCGGCCTGCCTGTTCTGGGTGGGGCATGGAAAAGGCAATATTTGCCTGCTGTGTAGTTCTATTCTTTTCATGTTTGTTTTTTGCATTATCTTTCCCCTCCATGAATTTACCAGATGCCTTATGGATTTATGTCAGGCTTTCACAACAATTGTCAGAATTCATGGAGACATTGGATGAATTTTTAAAAAGTAGCCAGTAGCATCTTGTTTGTATTGCTAAGATATGAGTTCAAATGCCAACATATGATTCAAAATGAGGGGAAAGTGCAGTTGTTGTTGTTTTTAATTAAGCCCAGAAGAAGTTCCTTCATCCAGATCCATAAGAAAGCCTCACCAAATTATTTTTGGGATGTTTCTTCTACCCCAAGCTAAATTCCAGTGTATCTTGTGGTAGTGAAATGTCCATATTTATTTATTTATTACATTTATATACCGCCCCGTAGCCGAAGCTCTCTGGGAGGTTTACAAAAGTTAAAAACAGTGAAGATTAAAAACAAACATACAAAAAAATTAAACCATCAAAAAACATAAAAACAACAATTTTAAAACAAGTATTCTGGGGTCAGTTAAAAAAAAAACCCCTCAGCACATGTCCTTATCTGCCTGGGAGAAGAGAAAAGTCTTGACCTAGCGCCGAAAATATAACAATGTTGCCACCGGACGAGCCTCGTCAGGGAGATCATTCCATAATTGGGGGACCACCACTGAAAAGGCCCTCTCCCTTGTTGCCATCCTCCAAGCTTCCCTCAGAGTAGGCACTCTGAGGAGGACCTTAGATGTTGAGCATGGTGTAGGGGTAGGTTCATGTCAGGAGAGGTGTTCTGTCAGGTATTGTGGCCCTAAACAAAAGCCAGGGTGTGATGTTGGAAATCGTTTGCTTCCCTGGATTAGCTCTTGTTTGAAAAATGCCATGGGACATTTTATTTAATCCCAGTGGCTGGAACAAAATGTCTGCCTGCTTGCCCAGCTGTTGAAGGAACAAGCTTCTTTTGGAGCAAAGTCTGGCAGCATGTAATAGCTCAGCCTTTCCCAATCTGGTGTTCTCCAGGTGTTTTTGGTCTACAATGCCCAGCATTCCTGACTATGGGCTATGATGGGTGGGGCTGATGGGAGTTGAAGTACAAAACACCAGGAGGACACCAAGTTAGGGGAAGGGTGACATACTTTATACTTCAGCAATGAGGAATTTTCTTCTTTTTTCTAATAAGGGCCACATAACCCCTGCGGTTAATCTGTTGGGGGTTGCATGCCAGCAGTTGGCAGGACCACCCCATTTTCACTTCCTTTCCTTTTCTCCCTCCTCCCTCTTCCTCCCAACGGATTTGCAGTGGAGGCAGGCGACTCTGATGTCAGTGGAGCTGTGAATCCACTCTAGATTTCAGTCAGAACTCTAAAGTTGCTATCCAAGGTGCTGAATCCAACCCCCACCATAGGTTCAGCACCTGGGACAGCTCCTTTAGACTTCTGGCTGGTTCTGATTGAAACCCAGAGTGGATTCACAGCAGCCAATGGTAGGTTGCCAGGTCAAAGTCAGGTGGCTCTTGACTAAATTCTGAATTAATCATGTGCAGACGGCCTTTGAAATTAGACTGAGGGTTATATCTGCTGAAACTCTGGTGATTTATACAGTGCTTTAAAGTACTCAAACTAGAAAGCCAGCCTGTAACCTAAATATCAGTGCTATTCCCAGACAGAATAGAGAATTCAGCAGCTAAGGCTTCTCTACACAAATTTGTTAGCAAGTGACCTCTCTGAATATATCCCCATACATATGCTCAGATCTATGTGTCCAAAGGACCCTTTGGAGTTGGTTGTGCCACATCTAGGTAGATTTATTCCAATTGCCCCCCCCCCCCCCCCGGCAACACACACACACATTGATTCAAACAGGGAGGTTGGTTTTATCGAGCAGGAATCAAACCGCCCAGAGAGCTTCGGCTATTGGGCGGTATAGAAATGCAATAAATAAAGTGTACAAATGATCGATCGTGGGGAGTTCACTCACTGCAATAATAATGAGGAGTCTCATCTTCTAATGTGGATTCAATTAGTTCATACAAGATGAACACTCCTAAATATACTAATCAAGGAAAATATACAGCAAAAATAAGGTAACCTGTCCATAAACAGGGCTTGAAATGTCATAGTCAATGTCCTTGTACACCACATTTTCCACAATAAGTTGTGCTTCAAGTGGTTCGCAAAACAAACCAGTGCAAACAAAATGTAGAGGAAATGTTTATTTATTTGTTTGTTACATTTCTGTAGTCTCTGGACAGTTTAAGAGAAAGCTTAAAACCATAAAATACATTAAAATTGTAAAATATAATATAAAACTGTAGGCTTGTGGCTTTGAGTAATTCTGACAGTGGGTCCAACAGGGCTGATACAGGATGGACCCAGATCCAATCCCACCAGTGCTTCTCGGTGGCTGCTTAAAACTGTCTGATCACTGTCCTTAATACCAATTTTGGTGGAATAAAAACAACCCTGGGAGTATGGAAATGTGTCTGGGTGTATTCAAATCTGTTTCCTGATGACTATGCCTTAAGCTAATCATGAGGCGTTTCATTTGGGGCTGTTTGGTGAATTCATATATATTTTTATCTCTTCCTGCCTGCGTGACCACATGCACAAGGTCCCTTGAGAAGACCACTAGCCAAATGTGCCCCATTAGCCCAAGATCCAAGCCCCATGGGCTCATATTGATGTCAAGTGCTGAGATGAGCTTCTTAAAGCAACAGTGTCATTTCAGGTCAAAAAACGGCATGACCTGGCTCTTCTGGTCTGTATCAAATGGATTGCCAACACACCCCTTTGGTGTACATTTGTCCCCTGTCTGCTGTTGTGAGCAGGGTTCCATATGTACCTTCAAAGAGGTGGGGGGGGGAGGGATGACTTGGATTAAACGACCTGGTGGAGTATGGAAGCAGGGGTAGGTAGCAGAAGTTGCCGCTGCATTAAGGAATTTAAATGCATGGCTCCTCTCTTTTCTGATGCATTCTCCCTTCTCTCAAAAACACACACCAAAAACACACCTGGGAAAGTGCTCTTTAAAAACAGAAGTGAAACTAGAGGGTGCATATTTTCTCTCCCAGCAACCCTACTTCAAAGCCATGCAATATCTCAGTAGCTAAATTACTGAGATAAATTTACAGATAAATTAATAACAATATGAAATCTATTTCCTCTTTCCCCTTTCTCCTTCATACCCCTTCCAGAACAAGAAATGGCTGCCTTTTTAGAAGCTTGTAAACTTTCATCATGATGTGACAAGAAAGACTGGACTGAACACACGCCCCTCTTTATTTCCTATCAAAAACATTTACAAGAAACAACAGCCTTAATTAACTGTCCACTCATGATTTTATTATGTTGACTTCACTACAATAATGAGATTGCTTTCCATGTTTTGGGCTAGTGTGGAATAGCCAAGATTATATGTTTGCATAGCCTGGAAAATACAACCAAGACACTTGACTGTATCTACCCCAAAGTGAATAAAATGCAGCAGTATTTCCAATTACTGTATTTCTATGTGAAGGTTTTCCATACAGTGAGAAAAGTGATGGAGAAACCCAGGCCAGGGTCAAGGGTGGTTGGGTGGCAGCTGATGACCCACATCTCAGCAGGGGCCCACTGACAAGAGGCCCCTGGAGTTACTCCTCTACACCAGCGGTCCCCAACCTTTTTGATACCACGGACCGGTTTGGTGGAAGACATTTTTTCCACGGACCAGGGGGAGTTGAGGGGATGGTTTTGGGAAGCCCCCCCCCACTCCAGCATACTGGTTTCGCTTTGGCTGGGTGAGCGCCCAGCTGAAGCGAAGCCAGGATGCTGGGGCGGGCGGCTTCGGAATGGCGCACCCATGAGTCGCTCTCCCAGAGTGGCTTCTGGCCAGGCGCACCGTTCTGTAACCGCCCCAGCCCAGCCCAGCATCCTGGCTTTGCTTCATCTGGACAGGCGAGATGGCGCCCCGCACCCAGGTACACTGGGGTGGCTGGGTGAAAGCAGCTCACCTGCACTGCCTGGTTCCGTGGCCCTGGGGTTGGGGACCCCTGCTCTACACCATGGCAACCTGGTAGTGGTGACAAGGAGGAGCAGAGGATACCATGGTCTAACTGCTCAATGGCTCTCCACTGGTCAGTCAAGTAAGTGGTAGGAATAATGAGAAAGAGGATGAGGATGACAATGGAACCAATTACCTAGGGAGGTTGTGGCCTCTCCCACAATAGAGGCTTTCAAGAGGCAGCTGGACAGCCATCTGTCAGGTATGCTGTAAGGTAGAATCCTGTAATGGACTTGATGGCCTTGTGGGCCCCCTTCCAACTCTACTATTCTATGATTCTATGAGTAATAACAGCTGGTGGTAATGGCAGTGAGAAGATGGACTCACTGAAGGAGTCCACTCCCATTGAGAGTGTCTTGACTTGACGGCTCTCCAAAACCTGGAACCGACACCTTGAGAAGCCTTAATTGTTTTAAGTCCAGCTACTGTTAAAGTCTTAGGAGTGGGGTCGAGGTGTCTGGCAACTCTACAGCAGGGAGTTAAAGAATAAAGGGGAGTATTTCCTTATGCCCACATGCCACTCCTGCTCATTTTTACAGTCAAGTTATAAACAAGCCCTGATTGGAAAAGTTTGCACACGACTTAGGAACATGGGCATCGAAAGCTACCTCACTATATTTGAGCCTGAAGTAATTATGTGCCGTTTTAGTTGGTAACTTTGGATGAACAGAGACCCTATTCTTCTCAAAGGGTGGAGGGGGGTGGGGAATGGATTAAGTGGCAAGTTGGCTTGACTCCAGACAATACTAAATCTCTTAAAGGAACAAATGCTTTCTTCAGCTTTTAAGCATTGTTCCAAAGCAAGGCTGCGAAAGACTGTAAATAACATTAAGATAAAGAAATCAAACACCTTTCCATTCAATAGCAGGATGAAAATAGAAACTCTGTTTCACAGAGGCCTCTCAGTTATTGTGCTTTGCCTGCCTATGGATTCCAGCCTGCCCTGTGATCAATAATGTGGCTTTACAATGCACTGCAGAAATAATTGCTCTGATTTGAACATTGTACTCCAAATTGTTGTGGATTATGAGAATGCAAGTCCTCTTGTCACATCTCTCCTAAATCTGTCAAGGAAATTGTCTGGAGAACAATATCATAGGCATGTGATACAGATTAAATTATGCTTGTTCTGCACAGTTGTTAAATCCTGTATTTATTTATTTATTTATTTATTTATTTATTTAAAAATGGGACAGAATTTAATATGATGGTGCACTGAAAGAAACACACTGAAGTGGGGAGGGATCATTTCATAAGTTCTTTTATGGTAAATGTTGAGATGTTTCTTTGCATGCAGGACCATTGTTGGAGGGGCTGGGGGCTGCTATCTCCACCCACAGTCAAATTGAGTGGGGTGAACTGGGAGGCTCATGTGCTTATTGAAATACCATTCTCAAAGAGCCAGGGTGTTCTGGCAAGTGTCTCAATCATCAGATGGAGCCCTACTCAAAGTCATTCGATTGTTGGTTGATGATGTGCTTAATGCTAGAAGGTGCAGGGCCTTCTCAGTGGTGGCATCCTTGCAGACAGATTCCTTCCCACAAGGGGCTTGGGAAGCCTGTTTGGTTTTGGTTTTTAAGAGGATGGTTAAACTATTGTTCCAGTGAGCATCTGGGGATATGTGATGTCTAATTCTAGTCTTCAGAGGTTACATTGGAATCTCCTCATAGTATGGGTTCTGAATTCTACTTTTGTGTGTGTGTGTGTGTGTGTTTTAATCTTAATGTGCTTTTATTGTATTTGTTATCCACCTGAGACTTTTTGAATCATGTGTCAGGATACAAATTGAAATAAGTGATATGATTATTTTGGAGGCTAGGGACTCATTTACCCAAGTTTATTTATTATTTATTTTTTAACATTTATATACCACCTGATCTACTAAAAAAAATCAAAGCAGTGTATAATGATTTAAAACAATAAAAACAAGAACATCAAAAACAGTAAAAAAAACACATTGGAACAAAACTTTTTAAAAGTACACAATTTAAGAGGCTAAATTGAAGTTAATGATCTTTAAGCTGATTGCATTATTCTGGAGAAAACGTTGTATAGCACTTCTTAGCCTTTTGTAGTACTAAGTCATTAATACTCGTAGTAGCATCTGTTCTCAAAAAAACGTCGTTTCATGATTCATCACACCTTGCAATAGTCATTTTCAACCACAACTGGGTACATTCCCATGTAGGGTTAGCACCTCTTACACCAGATGGAAACTTTTACATCTCCCATTTTTGGGGAGACAAGGCAGCTGCAACTACTGCTAACTGGTCACCCCTTGGTTGTTTCGTCTGCCTTTTTGCTCATCTGCTGTGTGGAAGACCTGGGGATCTGTTTGCCACAGGAGGGAGGACTAGGAAATTGGACATGGGAGCAGGTGCAGTTGTCTTGTCTAATGCTGCACTGGGAGACATAAAGGTCTGCATCTGAGGTAAGAAGTTAACAGAGCTCTTCTACATGAGGAATTTTTTGAGTACTCGTCATTCCTCATTCACAGTTTTTAAGGGTTCTTTAAATGATGTTGTGACCCTCTCATTTCACTTCTGTTTTTAAAGAGCACTTTTCCAGTTTCTTTTTTTTTTTTTTAGACTAGGGAAAATGCAGTATTATTTCTGAAAGCAAAACAAAATGCATTTCTCTACTTGTGCAATTACATTATTCTGGTATATTGCACAGCACCACCTAGAGGTTATATAGTGGAAAAGTAGAAAGAAAAAGTCCATTGTGTAGAGCTTGGATCTCAATTCTACAACCAAACCAAAAGTAGATTCAGTAACAGCCTTGCGTAGAATGTTTTTTATCTAACAAACCTCAGAGAGTACGCTCTTTGAGTCAGAGACCTATCTTGTATGCTCATGTTGAAATGCACATGGGCACTGAGTTAAGAACATTTTAAAATCTCTTATGTGCAGGACAGTCTTTATCCTGCTTGATATCAAATAATTCTGTAAACTCTAGAGTATCCACAGTTGGATTTTGTAGTTTTTTCTTATGGACCAAAATAGCTACTGTTGGTTTTTCTGTAAATATTGTTACTCTGCTTTGAAGAGGGATGAGGTAGAGCTGGGAGGCAGTGACTTCATAGAATCATAGAATAGCAGAGTTGGAAGGGGCCTACAAGGCCATCGAGTCCAACCCTGTGCTCAATGCAGGAATCCACCCTAAAGCATCCCTGACAGATGACCAAGGCCATCCCAACAGGCCCATATGTGAGCTGGGGATGTGAATCCAAGTCTAGGCCAAGCATATAGTTGATTAGGCCAACATTGTTTCCTATGCCTAGTACTCTTCAGTGGAAAGATACAATGGAAGTTATGACCTGGCTGTTTTTCCTAACTATCCAGCTGATTATGTTTTTCTTAGCCTGAGCAAGAGAGATAAGTACAAGTGAGACCAGTAATGATATAGTGTATCTTCCATCCTAAAAGTTCTAGCCAGTTAGGGGTAGGGATGTATGCATTGTATAAAATCATTCATTCTGCGTTTCACGGATTGTCTGGTGCCTTTTGTTCCATGATCCACTCATTGACATAACTGGACGGGGGTTAGTTTCCAAATTTGTACAAATTCGCATTTGTGGAAATTCGTATTTGCGAAAATGCACAAATTGTCCCAAAATGTGCAAAAAAAACCACAATACACATTGAACCTGAGGTGGGGGTGAGTGTTTTGGCTGTTTTGTTTTGTTTTTAAAATGCATATTTTTCTATTACTAAATTTATGCAAAATTCCAGAAAAATAGGAAAACAGTTCACAAGTCTGAGGAATCCACCTCACTGGGGGAAAACCAGTCCGCAGCAGAATCCATGGATGGGATTCTTAAAAATCTGAACTCATTTGAGTCCGTTGCGGGTTTTCCCAATAACCTTTAACTAGCCTTTCCAGCTCTCATATCCCCCCCTTTTCTGTAACTAAACATTGTATAGATGCTTCATAAACAATCCTCATTGGGCTTTTTATTAGGCTGTTTGTCCCTTAGCATTATTTTTCAAATAAATTTTTGGTACTTCTGGATTCCCCTGATCAGACTGATTTCTGCATTTTGGTTTTCAGTGGCCCTGTTTCAGCTACAATGCTGTCGACAGTCACCACCTGTGTTTGCTATTGGAAGGAATGCTATGTCCATACATGCACACTTAAATTTTAAGATATGCATAGACAATGGTTTTTTTTTCTTTTTAAAGGAGATATGACAGCCTTTGATACTAATGATTTAAGATAACTACAGGGAGTGGTGTATAGAATTACAGCATGTACTTGCTGTGTTTTGTGTTGAAAAGACTGATGGTTTTCAACACCGTAACCTGTGAAGCAAAATACTTACAAATCATCAGTCTGGTTCACCCATTTTGCCTGTAAAGCTGTCCTGCACTCAAATGACCCTCTCCTGCTCCTGCTTTGCCTAACCCACCCAACATTATTAATCTAGAGGATGAGTATTACCAGATTCTGGCACTTTCTCTTCCAGTTTCGCTGGGAACCTTATTCTTGGACTTGACAAGCCACTGTTCATAGTATCCATATTGATGGCTGTATCGTAGCCAGCCAGGGTGAGCATTCTGCAGAATCAAGTATAGCCTGAAGTATTAGAATTTGGGTTTCACGACTTCATGTTGGCGATGGGAAACTATATTTTTTAATGTTTTTCCCACATTAAAACATGAACACAGCCTGCCTGTATGTAGCAACCACTATATCAGGAGAGAAGGGAGATTAGTGTATGCCTTTCAGATGTGTTAGCTTGCTCCACCTTTTTGTGTTTTCATGTTGGGAAAACTAATTAACACACACACACACACACACACACACACACACACACACCTATAGATTGAAATAGTGCAACAAATTAGACTACTTTCTTCATAATCTTCAACTAGTATCTTAGCTTTCCTTTATGGGGCACATGCAATTCTGTGGTTTTTGTTTTTATTAGATTCTGGACACTAACCAATGAACTCATGAAATCTTTTAATTTGTGTTTTGCCTTCCAGCTTTAAGATTTGATAGTCATTTATTATCCTCTCTAAAGATTTTCCAGTCTGTCAGCATTGAAAATGTCCTCTTTCAGCTGTTATCTTTGTTTCCTTTTGAAATAACAAATCGAGACAAGAACACAGATATTCTTCTCTGCCCCTTGTCCATTGCAGGACTAAATATCCTACTTAATCTTTTAGGAATTAGCATTATTCCCTACCCCACACCTTTCAAAATCCTGTTTAAGTCTCTTAAAGTCTGTCTCATGATGATGGGGTCTGCAGATCATTACTTCTATAAATTTCATGACGTTTCACCACCACCACTTGTTCTAGTGTGATGGTGGGCAGGTGTGTGAAATTTGCAAACAGTTGTTTCGTGTTCCTGATTTGGACATTGAAGGCAAATTTTACAGATAAATTCTGTCTATTGCAAATTCTTCCATTTGGAAGAGATGGAACAACTGGAGCCCTGCAATGCAATGTTACAGCGTAGGGTGCTACTGTTCACAGTTCCAGCCATTTCTTTCCATTTCCCATCTGGGTTTCTGGATTTGCCCAGCACCACCACCATCCCATGCTCTATTGAGCATGCCCAATTATCATTAGGCATTCATGGTGTTTCACTTTTAGGGTTTTCTTCTAAAAGTTGTTTTTTGCTTTTGTTTTGTGGTACTTCCGTCAACCCCAGGGAAGCTCCAAGTCTGCCATTACCTCCCACTTGAGCATTCGTGATTGGCTACATAAGCATGGGCACCCAAAGACTCTAAGTGGTATTAGAATTCAGATTATTACTGCAGTAAACATGCTTTACTGCAAACAGGACCGGCCCTATAATGAAGCAGCCTGATAAGGGTGGATGAGGCAGTGCAGAATAGGAAAAGCAGTGAATTCCGCCAATCTCCCCACCCATAGGGCCCACTGCACCAACTGACTGGCCAACCAGATGCTCTCTTTCTCCCTCCCTCCCACTGCGAAGTACTGCCACCTCTGTCACCCGCTTGCCCACCAATCTTTTGGCTGGCTGGGAGGCATCTTTCACCTTCCTCCTCAGTGGCAGGGGCCTCCTGGCTGGGTCAACCAAAATATTGCAAGAGGTCTGACTGCACCATGGCCAGGACCCTTGCTATATTTCAGCCAGCTCTATCAGGATGCTCCCACAGCTGGTATGCAGGTAGGGAGAGGGAGAGGAGCCTCCGCATGGTCACTTGCTCCTGCCCACCCAGCCGCTCTCGCAGTGTGCCTCAGCTTCAGGGCCCCTGCAAGAGTTCGCCTCCCACACCAGCAACAGAAATGGAGATGTTGGAAGGGCAGCCCTAGCCCAGCCCCACTCCCACCCAGTACATGACAGGGTCGCTTGCCAGTGCTTCTTGTATTAATTGCCAGGGCAGGGAAAGGAGATCCCAAGAGGGTGGCCACAGCAGCGGTGGGTACAGTAGAGATGAAGGGAACAGCTGGCCAACTGGCTGGCTGAGCAAGCATGGGCAAGTGGGCAGCAGTATCACTTCTCTTCAATCAATCAATGATTTATTATGGTCACAGACCAGCAAAATCAATATAAAACACATAAAAGATAAATAAAAAGTGACATTAAAATGAAATACAGCTTTATAGCGTTCCTTCTCTCAGGAGCATTGCAAAAAAAAAATCTAATTTGCATTGAAGTCATACAAAACGTAGAGACCCTTTCAGTAATATGGGTCCTTGCCTCACTTGAGGTGGCAGTCCTTCTTGGGCCAGGCCTGAATGCAGACAAGACTGAACTGCTCTGATGTTAGTTTACTGTAAAGCAATTGTGAGCTTGACCAAGTAAAGGGTTGGTATTGTTATATCCTGTTTTATAAAGACACTAGATTCATGTACTCTGGACTTCTTTGAGTAAAATAATTTTGTTTGTAATACCAGCGTAGTCCCTCTTTGTCTTATATTAGGGTCCTATGGCACTACCATTTCTCACCCTTACAGAAATTAGTTTTAACAAGTTGTAACCTAATTGAATTTGGTGAAATATCAGCAAAATCAAGTTTATTTTGTTTACCACTAGGTTCACAAAAAGGGCCTTTTCTGCTACACCATGTAACTTTTTAGTAAGCGTACCTTCCCAAGGAGTTCATCCAATATTTATCCTCGCAATAACTCCGTGAGAGAGAGGCTAGACTGAGAGATTGTGACTTTATTTATTTATTTATTTATATTTATTTATTTATTACACTTATATACCGCTCCCATAGCCAGGGCTCTCTGGGCGGTTTACAGAAATTCTAAAACTGAGGTAAAAACAAGTATACAAAATTTAAAACTCTAAAACACAGAACATACACACATAAAGCATTAAAAACCGATTAAAAACTAAACATGTGGGTAATTAGGATGTGCCGCCATATGCCTGGGCAAAGGGGAAAGTCTTAACCTGGCGCCGGAAAGATAGCAGCGTTGGTGCCAGGCGAGCCTCATCAGGGAGATCATTCCACAGTCTGGGGACCACCACTGAAAAGGCCCTGTCCCTCGTTGCCACCCTCCGAGCCTCTCTCGGAGTAGGCACCCGGAGGAGGACCTTAGATGTTGAACGTAGTGACCGGGTATATTCACGTCGGGAGAGGTTGTGGTCCCAAGCCATGTAAGGCTTTATAGGTCAAAACCAGCACCTTACCCAAAGTCACCCAGACATAGGGACTCAAACCCAAGCCAAATACAATATTATGTGTCTGTTCATATTTATTTATTTATTTATTTATTTATTTATTTATTTATTTATTAAACTTATATACCGCTCCCATAGCCAGGGCTCTCTGGGCGGTTTACAGAAATTCTACAACCAACCCTGAGAAGTTTAATAATTGGGGGGGGGGGATTGCCACAATGCCAGATTTTTTTTGTCCCTCAACAACTCCATGATCATTCTTCATATAAGATCCAAATATTGAAGGCCACCCACTTAAATACCTTTTTTACTTTAAAGCTTACTTAGAAACAGCACTGTTATGCATGTCTGAATAGATTCACATGTGGCAAGGGCATCATGTGATTACTCAGTATTTGGGTCTCAATTGGATGCATAAACTAATTTCACTGAAAAACACTGCTTTAGAGCAGTGTTCTTCATCCAAAGCTCTCAGGCCACTGGTGGCTTCCCCATAACCATAAATGTGGCTCTCTGCCCCCTTTCTTTTGTTGCAATAGCGGCTCACTCTTAACAGAGTTTCTGTAGCTATGTCTTGTTGTTTGCTTTAGTGTTGGGCTGGTTGCTGCGATCTGGGCGACTGGAATTGGCTTTGCAGGTGTGGAGTCAGGAGACCTGCCGCTCTTATCAACTGTAAGGTGGCAGGAGGAAGAACAGAATACAGAGGCAACCAGCCAATTAGCTGGGCGGGGGGAGCCCAAGAGGCAATGAGCAATGTGATTGGCTAGCTGCACAGATACACTGTGCAGGTTCTGAAGGTGAAAGAGCAATTGAATGTGCAGATGAGAAAGACAGCAATATAGATATGCACTGAGAGATTTTTCAGCACTGAGTAGATTAGAGCACATTATTATTATTATTATTATTATTATTATTATTATTATTATTATTATTATTATTGAATTTATATCGCACCTTTCCCCCCTGCCACAAGGAACCCAAGGCAGCATTCATAATCCTCCTCTCCATTTTATTCTCACAACAACAACCCTGTGAGGTGGGTTGGGCTGAGAGTCTGTGATTGGCCCAAAGTCACCCAGTGGGTTTCTATGGCCAAGTGGGGACTAGAACCTGGATCACCTGACTCCCAGTCTGACACTTTAGACACTACACTGTGATAAGAAAAAGATCCATCCAAATCCAAAGACCAAGTGATCCTGTCAGAATTTTTCTGACTGGTGGATTGGTGATTGGCTGATGAGGCCTTGCTTGGATCACGTGGTGGGAGATTGAGAGGAAGAGCGGCCTAGAAAAGGCTCATGGAGCAGGACCCACAGTGGCTCCTGACTGGAAAATAGTGTTTTAGAGGATCTGCCTGTCCTATTAAACCCTTCACACATACAAGGCATCACTTCAAGTTGCAGCCATCCACTAATGAACATCCATGCATGAAAAAGACCGTCGTCTTACAAGGAGGCCTCTTGGTTGACTGTGACCTCATTGTTTTTTTGTGGATTATGTGCAGCTTCTTCATATCGGAGAAATCAGGAAACATACAGTACTCATTAACTGCAATGTCAGCAGCACCAAATGCTCCCTCTGCTCCCTCAGGCACAGTGTGTGTGTTTTAATCAGTGTTTTACTCGAGCTACAGCAAAAGCAGTCGTAATTAATCAGCAAAATACATGATTAATCACAGTAATTAATGAATTTAATGCTTTCACCCCTAATTATTGCTCTCATATTCATGAATCAGGACAAACTGAGGCAGTCACAAGGAAGCAACTCATACAAGGTCACCCTGGAAACCGAGCAGAGGAATACACTGCACATAACCACAAATTATCCTGCAAATGGAAAATACACTATATTTGCCTGCTGGATGTTTTCTAAGCTACTGGTACTAAATTAAGCTTGCATTCTGTAAACCTAGATATATTCCTTGCTCTAAGCAGAACGTTCAAGTCTGGAGGCAACAGAATTCCCTCAGGCCATGCTGTGCTACAGCTTTGCTTGTGCGCTCTGCGCAAATGGCTGCCGTTGAGAGGTAAATATCATGCCCCACGTTTTGACCACTAGATGTAAAATGTCCCAATTTCCATACATATCTAGTAACTGTGTCATCTAGAATATCTATGGATATTATGCATGGTGTGGAGAATGTGGATAGGGAGACATTTTCCCCCTCTCCCATAATACCAGAACACAGGCCATCCCATGAAGCTGTTTGGTGGGAGATTCGAGACAGATGAAAGGGCTTACTTCTTCACACAGTGCATAGTCAACACTGGAATTCACTACCTTAAGATGTAGTGATGGCCACCAATGTGGATGGCTTTAAAAGGGGGTTAGATAAGTTCCTGGAGCAGAAGGCTATCACTGGCTACCAGTTCTGATGGCTATGTGTTACCTCCAGTATCAGAGGCAGTAAGCCTATATACCGCAATTGCTGGGGAACATGGGTGGGAGGGTGCTGTTGCACCATGTCCTACTTGTGGGTCGACACCTGCTTGGCCACTGTGTGAGCAGAATGCTGGACTAGATGGATCCTTAATCTGATCCAGCATAGTTCTTCTTATGTTCTTATGCTAAACTTAAACTACTGGGCTATACAGGGACAGAAAGGAGGAGGGACTGTTTCTCAGTGGTAGACCACCTTCTGTGTATGCATGTGGTGCCTGGTTAAATCCCTGGCATCTCCAGGTAGGGCTAGGCCAGGATCCTCCCTGAAACCTTGACAAGCTGCTGCCAGTCAGTGTTTTCAGTGAGGGTCTGGCATGGTCCAGCGCTGAGTTTGTTGTTATAGTTGTTTTTAAACAACAGCATCCTTTGCTCCTTTGCGCAGCATCGCCCCAGCCCAATTGCGCAAATGTCTCCTCTTTTTTTAAAAAAATGGCACCCGCAAACATCCCTCTTTACTTCTGGGACAACTTGCTGGCGTGTGGCCCCTGAGGGAAGATCCCTCCCCAAAGGGCTGCAGGTGTAGCTGAGCCCCTGGTCTCCAGAATATTCAATGAAGCGATACTAAAGCAATTACCTTGCTTCTGCTTAAGAATTAATTACTTTTTTGTTATTATTGTAAGCTCTTAGTAATACAGTAGCAATTGCAAAGCAAAGATCCGAGTCTCTTATCTGAGTAACAAGCTACCTGAGCCCCAAAGAACTCTCTACTTAAAAGTAATGACAAGGTACAAAGGCGACTTGAGACAAACAAGTGAGGATCCCGTGGAGGGAGGCAGAAGGCATGCTGATTAAGTCTCTCCTGTTTACACAATGAGGACGCCACCTTCCTCGGTAGAGCCTACAGCTGTTTTCTCCAAAGTGCATCACTCCAGGAGAGTGCAAAGAGCCAGCCAAGGCAGGGATTTTGCCCTTGGAATGCAGCTTGACTTGCTAAGCCATAGGGACAACTACAGCAGGGGAAATAAATAGGCATTGGGCAGAGCAACACTGACACCAGCGCCTGTGGAACTGCATCAACTTTACACTAATGAATGCAGTTTCTTCCTCCCCCACCCCACCCCACCCCACAAACTCCTGACAACTGGCACACTTTTCTGAATTAAAAATTGAGGGCACAGATGACCAGAAAGGTTTGTTGGTAAAAGGTTTGAGTGAGAATACAAATTGCCCACACTCAAAAGAGCTCACACTCACCCCACACCCTGCCATATCTCTGCAGGAGTCCCTGTTCTGGGTGTGCCTCCTAATTGGAGACCTAAATGAATTAGTCATCCCCATATGCAGTAGGTTTACTCCTTCCCAACAGACTGACTGAACAGAGGGGAAGGACTGTAGCTGTAGAACTCCTCCTTTGCATGCAAAAGTTTCCATGTTCAATACTGCAGGTTCATCTGCGTTTATGGCTGGAAAAGACTCCTCTGTGAAATCTTGCTTTGTTTGTTTTCTCATGGCACAGCCCTGATCCCCCAAGACACAGTTTGGGTAGTACTGGATTGATGATTCCAGCTGCAGCCAAAATCTTCTAGTTAATTTTATTTTAAAATGTGGCCTGTCGTTTTTAAGCTCTCGTATTCACAGAACAGAAATGTAAAACATGTAAAGGGTTAACAGGAGTCAATGTAATAAAAGGGGGGGAGCGATGTTTGCACAGATAAACCTGCCAGAGCAGACAATGCTCTATTTGCATTCATGAAAACTCACAAAAAGATCTTGCCAATGCGGAAGTCCAAAGGTTAAGACTTCAGTTGCACATCCCCAGGCTGAACCTGAGGGTCAGGTTTTCCAGTGTTTTAAACGCCAGATTTAGAACTCCTGTATGAAGACCGAATACAAAGGTCACACACTTTTGAATGTCTGGTTTATATTGTATCATTCAAAGGAATCATTTTACTTTCAAAGAGCTGTTGTGAAGTGCACATTCCCAAGTTTGTCCATGAACTCACTGGAGAGCTTTAGGCAAGGCAGTATTTATTCTCTTGGACTCAGCCTCCCTGTTTGCAATATGGAGCCGGTAAGGCTAAACTACCTTGCAGGGTTGTTGTAAAAACTAATAACATCTATGAGTCAGATTGCCAACTCCTGAATGACACAATTCTGGATCTGGGCAGGGTCCTGAGAAGAAAACCTTGCAGTTTGTGGGGGGGGGGGGAAGGTGTCAAAGTGACAGGGGTGTCACAACAGTGGAACCAGCAACAGCTGGGGGGAGTTGAAGCAATAGTTCTTCTTCTCCTGTCTTGCACCACTAGTACTTTAAAGCAATATAGAACATAGGTGTGCATGGGGATGTCCAGATTTTGTGACATCTGTCCCGTGCGTGTTTTGTGGATTGTGAGGTGTCATTCATTCACAGTTGGATTTGAATTTTGCCTCCATTATGCAGAAAAATATGTAAATTCCATAAGAGAGTTCACAGCAATTTACATAATTTATGTTAGTACATAACATTTAACATATTGCTCCCATTCCAATCACTTTTCCCCATGTATATTTTCCAGCGTGGCATATGTCTCTGCAGAAACTTGAATATTTTCCTGCGATTGAATGTCCATAAATTTGGGGGAAATTAAAAAAAAAAAATAATCCTGAAGATGGCAGACCCAGTGCGGACTGGGGAGGCTGGTCCACAGCAAATCCTACAGTTCGGATTCTTAGAAATCCAAACTCATTTTAGTCCATCTCGAATTTCTCCAGCACCCCTAGGTGTGCATCACTTTAGACAAATCCTGAACCAAACCAGGCAGCTTCAGAAAAATTCAGAGCTGGTCTGAAGCAAAGCAGCTATCTTCCGAAACAGCCCACCTCGTATCTTCAGACTCTCTTCAAAGATTCTTTGGGATGCATAGACCAAAGCATTGTGGGTGTGAAAGTGGTTGTATTTCTCTCCGTATAAGGAAAATGCCTGGGAAAGGGTGTAGTTTTTTGACTGACGGCTCTAGCTTCAAATGAGGGAATAACTTTACAAGGGGCTCTCTTTTCTTTAGTTTCTAAACACAGAGCTTTGGGTGCAGAAGGAGCAGAAAATGCGGTGTCAACTGAGCAGAAAATAAAAATAAACCCTCAAACTATTTTTCATTCATCAAAACTCCCTGCCTCACAGTCTGAAATGTTGCAGGTTGTGTACCTAGAGTCATCGCTACCATGGATGTCATTTTCATACTAACGGCCCACAAAACCACAACGGTGTGTAAGGGGAGGAAATCTCTTTTAAACATTCCCAAACTTTAAAGACTTTTCTTGCACATAAAAATGCTTTGCAAGGGGCCGCTGTGCTTGAAAACTTCAACCAGCTATGTCAAACAGTAAAAAAAAGTTATAGCCCACACATACACTCTTTATAAGCAATGGGGGGGGTGTAGCTTCAGATTTTCTGAAGCAAAATTCCAATTCAGACCTGAGGCAAAGTGGCCATTCTCCAAAACAGTCCAAGCCAAATTGACCAGCTTTTCAAAGTGGCAACCAAACCAAATATTCATTCCACACCACTATTATTTGATGATAATATTTTAAGCCATAAACTTCTTTCTTTATTAATAAAATCATCTTGAATTCTTCACAAGCTTTATGTTTGCACTTGCCATATACTTAAATAGGCACTTTCTCACTGTGGGTGAAGACTTGTCTACTTCCAAATGTTAATTTATCCATCCTCATACAAAATACAGCTATTTAAAATATCCATTGAATAGTGCCAAACAGTGTCTCACACAACCAATCATTTCCCCCAAAAATATAGAAGAAGCATGAAATTATTTTACAGGAACTTGCTTTTTATTATTTCTTATAATAAAGAGTCAATGGGATGCAAAAAATAATATTCCAGGTGCCCAGTCACCTCTGACAACCTAGTTGCTAAATAGAACAGAAATCAGGCGTGTCATCTTTGCAAATGTAATGTAAGATACCTGGTAATTATTTCTGGGCGACATTATATTTTCACACAGAGAATGTCATTGTAAGGAGAAGAGAGCATGTACACCTTTTAATCCAGATACTCACACTGTTCTGCAGATGTTATGGTGCACATATTGAAAATGTAATGTTTATGGGATAATGTGAGCCGAGTCGTTTCCAGTTATTACTATTAATGCAGTGTCTTTCATTATGGACACACCTCTTTACCTGCCATTGCTTCTGTGCCATTAAAAACAGGATGAATTTTAGCTATTAGCAGGTGAAACTTGAGTAAACGTGATCACTTGTTAATGTTTGGATGAAAGCGGTTATTAAACGCATTGCGTAAGGGCTAGTTTAAAATGTTGGCAAGTAACTATCAGTCTGTGTGGAGCTCTGCAGAGTAACATACACAAATGACTTTAAGGGCAATAGGGTGATTATATTCAATTCTGGCTACCCATTTCAGCTTCTTTTTAGTTTAATGCCAGACCTGAACCGCATTTTCTTCTTCTCATCTTGGCCATGACCTTGCCTTTAGATAAGCCATGATTCTCTGGAGTCCCGCACCTGACTGCCTGTCTGCAATATGAGGATAATGCCTTACAAGGCTTTTCCAGCGATTACTGAGTGAATGGATGTGAAGCACTCTGACACTTGAGATGTGCTAAATAAATGGGAAGTATTTTATTATTATTGTTAAAACAAGCACACCTAACATATGTTCAAGGGCATGGCAGAACACAGCACATCAACATTGTCCTTTTAATAGAGTCTGGTGTGGGACCTGAGGGAATAGGAGCTGACAGCTTCTTCAGCAGAGCAACTCAAATGATTGCCAGTTCGTTTTTTGCATGTGTACGTTGCACTTCACAAAGAAATAACTCTCCTCACAATTGCAGGAAGAGATCTGTTGTGGATTGTTTTGCTTAATAAAATCTCCATGGTGCGCATGAACACATACACACACAGATGTAGAACTCTAATCGTACAATATCTTGGTGCTAGAACACATTTTTTCACCATAACAAGTCCTCTCAACACTTCTGTATGTTGTGGCTTCCTTTTGAAATAAAACCAGGATAGAATATGTAGGAAGTGAGAACTTGTGGCTTAGTTTTGATTCTATTCATCACCATAGCACAGCGTCCCAAAAGCATTTATTTTGCAGCATCCTGGTCCTATGACCAGTGAGCTGGACCGTGCTGGACCAAATGTTTCAAGTAAAATTACTGGATAGGATCTCCTTTCATCAGCTGGTTTCCTTGCATGCAAAAGTGGAGATTTTGATTATGCTTTCTAGTAACTACTTTGGAATTGGAGATCACAATCTGTCCTGCCACAACCTCAGAAATTCAAAAAAACAAACAAACCATACTTTATTCTGTAAACTAAAGGAACAGACGGTCAGTGCTAGAGGAAAGGTAATGGCAGAGTCTTCTTTAGGAGGAAGATATAGTTGCTCTCAGATGTCGCTTAGAGAATTCTATTTTATAAAGCGACTAAAGGAGCTAATGAGGAAAAAGAGTGCTAACTCCTTTGTATTATTTTATACCTATTCATGAACCAAGGACATCCCAAGGACACAGGGCTGGTTGGGCCATGCTGGAAGCTATAGGACTTTTTTCTTCTGTCTAAACATGCATAGGATTGTGCCCTAAACCAATCTTTGGGAGATGGGAGGCGGGTTTCTTGTCTTGAATAACTTCTCATAATTTCAGTGACTAACAAATTCATGAGTGGTGATCATAAATAAGGTGTTCATAGCTTTGTATTTAAGCCCTGGTAGCCAGTGCTTGGTAGCAATGGGCAACAGGGAACTGCATACAGCTGTACGTGAGCTGGTGAACAACTGCCTGAGAGCTCTGTCCCTCCTCTGTGCATAGCAGAAAAATGTGCTGAGCTGGCGGAGGAGGTACAGAGCTCCATGTCCCACCACTGCCAGCCCCATGGTGCCTCCTGTTCTGTTTTGTTCTTAAATTAAACCAATGCAATGCAAACCACCAGCCTGCAGTACCCTCTTTATTTCCATTTATGCCCCAGAGTGACACGTGAGCCTCATAAGCATTTGTGGAGAGAAGTCCTATGTTCCCTGGGTGAGTGTCCCAGAGACTGTAAGACTCTTTAGATTACCCCTTCCGAGGTCAGAGCCAATGCTCAACCTGCGGAAGGAGCGGTCGGAGATCTACCTGCACTCCCCTGTGCCTGTTGCCCTCTGAGCTTAGAAAAGTGACCTTGGAGCAGGAGGAAAGTTGGCATTTCACTGGGCAGGGTGGGGGAGAAGACCCGAGATGCCAGGATACCATTTATCCTGAGCTGCTTCCAGCCTCCTTTCCCCACCACCTCCAAAACACTCTCACTAGACTGGCTAAAAAGCCCATCCAGAAAAAGCTTCAGAGCGGGAGGGGAGGCAAAGATCACCTCCTCCGATCTTCCCAACCTGCATTGGATGATCAGATGCTTCCCAAGTTTGGGTGCTTCCAATCACCAAGGATGCAATAGAGAGGATAAGAAAATAAAAATCGCAGGTGGCTGCAGCTTAGGTCTGTGTGCCTCTCTGTGTTCACACATATATATCAAATGAGTGTGTGCGTGTGGCTTGCTGGTGGAAACTTAGACAACAAAAGCACTATCCTAGATTGGTAATGCTCTCTTACTACTTCTGTGATACTTACTTAACCAGGCGGAAGGATGGTGGTCTGATAGTGGGCAATGTCATCTTGACTCTCTTGTCATGGTGTGGTCATCTTTTGTTGAGGAGATGCCTCTGTGGCTTTCAATAGCTTTAGCCCTCTGCAAAGGTGGGAGAACTATTAAAAGGGTTTGCCTCCCAAAGATACCTGAGGGCTCTAGAGGAATTTCTGCCTAGCATAGTTCATGCTCCCATCAATGTCCTCATCCAGAGTGTGGGGAACCTGTGGCCTTCCAGATCTTATTGTGCTCCAACTCTCATCAGCCCCAACCAGCATGGCCAATGATCAGGGATGATGGGAGTTGGACTCCAGCAACATTTGGTGGGCCCCAGGTTCCCCACTCTTGCCCTGATCACTCCCTGAAATGTAGAGGTGACTTGATGAGTTGACATGATTGTGCGCTCTCCCACCAAGCAGAGCCCATGTGGCTTCCTGGCATGCAGCTACCTGAGTTAAAGGCAATGAAGCAACCTGGAAGACTGCTGAAATTCAGTTGAAGGAAAAGTCTTGACAATCTGACTGAATGCAAGCCTGAGCTCACTATGGAGTCCATCCTGTGGTGGTGGTGGTGGTGGTGGTGGTGGTGGTGGTGGTGAAGAAGTTTTTTTCCCTCCACCACTATTGCATCCTCTCAGTGTCATCCAGCAGAGGTGTTCTGAGTGGCTCATGGCCTTTTGCAATCTGCCCAAAGGGGGAATTTGGTGGAACCCTCAGTAGCTTACTGTGACACGTTTGTAAGACAAGATAAAGTCACTTGCATCCACCATGACTTGGACTTATGGCAATGATAGTGGAGCTGTCCAGAGTGATGCTTTTCTGGTCCTGTTTTTCTGAATGATTTTCATTTGTTGGGTCTGAGGCTGTAGACAAGATACTTGGCTGAATCTGTTTTGCCACTTGTATGCTTAATCGTTGTCCCTCATGGCTTCTTAAATGTAGCAGGGAAGGAATGTCTGGCTAGATCCAAGAGTTTGTAAATGTCTTTTTGAGACAGAGCGTGGTCCCAGATTCTTTAAAACATGTGATAATTCAACCACTACTAGAAAAAAAAAACCTAGCTTAGGCCCAGGAAATATCAGCATTTATAGGCTGGTAGCTACCATCCCCTTCCTGTGGACAAGATGCACAAGAGAATGAAAGTCTTGGATAAAAATGATTTTCTCAATCTATTTCGATTGGGCTTCAGACCTGGTTTGGGACAGAAACTGTAGGATGACCCTTTGCTAAAAGAGGGGTTGAGGCAGTGTGACCCCACTCACCCCTTTGGGACCATGTCTCTTGGAAAAGTTGCCAGCACTGTTCTTCAGAGACCCAGTCAGGCCCAAATGCCATGCTTAAGGGGTCTGCCCCAGGCATTGTGGGAGGGGATGTCACTGGAGGTCGCCCATGGTACAGTTTGTCTGATCGCCTTGCACAAATAGGGTTTCTTTCCCCACTAGCCATCTGTGAAAGCAAAAATGGGAAGAAATGTAGGGCAAAGTCAGTGTGCCAGCCTCTTCCTCTCAGTCCACCCTCTTCCTTTCAATCCACAGAGCTAGAAGCTAGGACAACAGTAGTCTCTGTGGACTACCCTCATCCTTAGCAGCTACCAGGAAGCTCCCCGTCTGTGTCCACAGTTAATAATAGACAGGTATTCATCCAGTTCTGAATGGGATGGACTTGGGCCAATCAGCCCAAGTCACTGACAAGCCACTTACAATAGGAGAGAGTGTACAAGATGACCTAAATGGTGAAAGCTGTCTTGGAGCCATCTAACTAGCTTGGTGTGTTTACGTTTAGGCCACAGGGGCTAAGTTCCAGCTGGTCCTGAACCTGCCTCCATGTGACTGTCACATGAGGAAATGAGATACTCCAATTCATAAAATAATGCCCAAATGAATCAGGATATGCCAGACTGTCTTAGGGTAATTGTCCTTGGCTGAAAATTGGTCTGGCAGCTTCTCCGCACAGTCTGTCATTAATCTTCAGGAAATAGCCTGTACTTTTTTCTTTTTTTATGACAGGGTTATCCCTTTGTTATGCCCCCCCTGTGCCCCTCTGTAACCGATTCTTCCATTCCAGCTGATGGGTTTATGAGAGCAACCTGGGAGCTTTTTTTTAATGGTAACAAAACATAAAGGCATCTCAGTTTGTCATTTATCTCACTTTGGAGTATCAGGAACTTTCATTAACAGCTCGAAAAATGACAAGAATGCCTATGCATTTAGTCAGCAAAGTGCAGAAAGCAACAAAAATCAAGAACAATTAGGTTCTTGTTAGAAGATGGAGTCAACATTTTGTTGTATTTCTCTTTTGTTATGTTCTATCTCTACATCACTCTGCCATTTCCCTCCTGACCCCCCACCCACCCCCCGCGCTCTGTTTGAAATGTAGGTTGTATGCTTTTTGGGTCAGGACACCTTCTCTTGCTTATATTTCTCTCTAAATCTCTGGAGGTTCTGAAACTTCTGTGATGGGAATAAAACAGCTTCAGGGCATGCTCTATCCCTCTCTCATGATATTTTTGGAATGTCCCCAGAACCCATTGGAACAAGTTGCAGAGGTGTTGCTAAGCTCTTAAAAGGATTTGGTGGCCAATTCCAAGAAGATACAAATCTGCATGAAATTTGCATGTTTGTTGATATCTATATATGCAAATGTAGAAATCATTACTAGGATTTCTTTAAATTTCACTGAAGGCCAGGCCAGCCAATTAATTTTTCATCCAAATAATTTCAAATAAAATAAATTCTTCATTTAATTTTCACACTGCCCCAGATAATCTTAAATCAATGGAAAAAGTTAAATTAAGCTTAACTGACATGCAAGGAGAAGTTGTTTGTTTGGAGGGTGTATTATAGCATTTGGGGGAGAGTTAACTCTTCCTTTTCCAGCTGTAATCTCTCTTGAAAATCACCCCCTGCATGGCAATTGATCTAAGAACAAAATCTTCCATTGGCTCGAATGGACTCTTGGGGCTCTGGGGAAGAGGTCCTGGGAAATAGATTTAGGACCAGGGCACCATACGTCCAGGAGTAGCTATGCCCTGTCTATTTTCTATCACAACCAAAATGCTTCTATCTGGACCAAAAACCCACTGCAAGAAACAGTGTTGCCATTGGGTTATTCCACATCTCCTCTACCTCATGCAAATAAATTTACAGAGATAGATACAACTTTAGGCCACGATCCAACATTTACCAATGAATCAGGTTCTGCTAAAATCTGCAGGACTTACTTCCAAGCATGCATGGTTGGGGCAGGGCACCTTCTCTTGCTCATGTTTCTCTCTAAAGTTCTGGAGGTCCTAAAACATGTGAGTTGGAAGTTGAGGGCATCTCAGGCCAGGCTCTATCCAGCTCTCATGCTATTTTTGGAATGTCCCCAGAACTAAGTTGAGCCCATTTGTTTTTTTGAAGTGCCCTGTAGAACACAGAAAAGAGATGTCACTACGCACTGCTACAAGTAAAACATGAAGAGAAAATAGGATCCTGCTTTCGTGGATTTAAGTTCCGTCTCCGTTTTGTTCTTTATGCTGCCTTATTTTATTCTGCTGTTGCTTTTCATCATGTATGTAATCGAAAAAACGTGTAGTGGTGTTACTGTGTTTTGTTTTGTTTATTATTAGTAGTATATTGTAAGCTATTTTGGGTTTTACTTTTTAAAGGATAGCGGGATATAAGCTTTTAAATAAGAAAATATAAACGTTAGTAACATCCAGGCTAAAAAGGCTACCTTCTTGGTTTTCCCCCTTTGATCCTTGCCTCATAAGGAAGAGGGTGTGCTGCTTAATTGCGAAAAGCACAGGCTGGTTTCATGTAACGGTGCATAACAAAGGCGCCCCAGTCTAGGGTGTGAATTCCTTGAGGAATGCATTCCTTTACCAAAGCAGGGTAATCTTTCTTTCCATAGCCTGCAAGAGAAAAGAGAGCAAGCTGAGCAAGCTAAAGCATTGGACTTGATCGCCAGTGAAAGCTGAACATACAAATGCAGGCCAGTGCCTTCCTTCCCTGACCCACCGACTGCAAAAGATCAAATGCCAAAACTACAACAGCTTCCATGACCAGTTTTGTTCATTCTCATGCTGGGTGTGGGGGGGGAGAGCACACTATAAACTACTGTGCACCCAAGGAAGGTGCCAAATCTGGTTTAGCATTTTTCATTGAGATTTTAACCACATGACGTGGAGGCATTGTGTAGCAAGTACTGGGAGCTGCCATAGAGTAGGTTTTTGGTTGTTGGGTTTTTTTTTACTTTTAAAAACAGGCTTCTAGAGGATTCAAATTAAATCAGTCTCCAGTTCATCCAAAAATCAAAACATTAGCAGTTTCACCTAGGATAGAGTCAGTGCTCATAACACTTAGCATAATCCAGTTGCCCTCTGCATCCCGCTCCTCTTCTCTTCTCCTTTGCATGCAGGAATTTCCTTCTACCACCTCCCCCATTGGCAGCCCTCCCGTGAGCAGGAAACTGGGCTAGAGGTGTGCTGCATGTGCCTAAGAGCGACTGGTCTTCCTGCTACTGTTTGTGTGTGTCATTTTCCAAAGTACATGAAATCAAGTATGAAAAAAGACTGAAAGAGTTCAAACTATTTCACAATGCAACAATGTATAGAAAGTATTTAGCATGTATGTAAGGCGTGGGCAACTTATGTCTTTTTGGCCTCCTACAGTTCCCATCATCCCCCACCCTTGGCTATGCTGCCTCGGGCTGGTGAGAGTTATGGGCCAGAACATCTGGAGGGACCCAAGTTGCCCACCCCGAAGTTCTGTAGTGCATTTAAAATACTTCCAAATGCTATGTAATACTGAACGTTCAAAATACTTTGCACACATTATTTCAGTAATCCTTAAACAGGCCTGCATAACGTGTGACCCATCAAACTAAACATGGTGTGCTAAGGGCTCAGTTTTGTTGACTGGAATTTCAAATGCAAAGGTCTTGTCAAGCATAGACCACAGTCCATGGCTGGTGGCTCCATTCCGCTTGATGGAGGCCTGCCTTGTGCAACCAGGTAAGGTACACCTGTGTCATTATCCCTTCAACACAGGCTGCAGCTGAGAGAAAAGCAATTTCCCCAAAGCTACCTGGTCAGTTATAGCTGAAGTGAGATTTGAACTTGAAACCTCTCTGTTCACACACTCTGCTGCCTTAACTATACCCGTATGCTTATTGCCAACACATGCAGGGTGTATTCAATAGCTCCTTATGGCAGCTGTCTCGAATGCTGGAGATCTTTTGTCGTTGGCAGTGGTGGTTAAAAAAGTCATCTGATTCACACAGTGAGCAATGATCAGGAATGGCTTTCCACATGGGGTTGGGTACCGCATAGAAAAATTTAAAATGGCAGTTGCAATCTTAACATATGCAGTTCATGATCTTGAAGGGAGAAAGCAGAGGGAGAAGGAAGAGTTCTACCCAGCGTTCACCATCCCCTGCTCTGCTAGCCCTTCCTGTATAATCTAGGTGTTTGGAGTTTGCTGGCTGTCATGTTGTGATGCGTGAAAGGCTCTCCTGTATATGCTCAGATCAGAAGCATTGGATTGTTATTATTTGACATGTTGCCGGAATGGATCTTGACCAGCCTTCCCCAGCCTGGACCCTTCTAGACGTGGCTGGAGATGACGGGAGTGGCCATTCAACACATCTGGAGGGCATCAGATTGGGGAAGGCTGGCCTTCACCTTCACAGTAAAAGTCAGGAGCGAAACCATAATTCAAATTAAGCTGTGGTCAAACCTGTCAACAGGTAGTATTAATGTGCAGTGTTAATGAGGAGGCAGAAATAGACTAATGTGCACCCTCCTGAAATGCGATGTGGAGACCCACGTGTAACAAACAAAAAATGCATAACATGCTTTTTCATGCATGCATTTCTACTAAGTGCTGTTTCTCCAACCCTGCAGTGTTTTCTAGCAGCAGTGCTTTTGATAGTCAGCAAATGACCAGATGGATCTGCTGTTTTTAAAACTTGTTACTTCCGCATGTTGCAATATTTTTAGGACAAAAGACCATGAAGCAACTATTTTCACTGGGTGGAATATAATATTGCAGTCTCCCCCAACATTGTGCTCTCCAGAGGTTTTAGACTACAACTCCCAGCATTCCTGACTATTGACTATGCTGGCTGGGGCTGATAGGAATTGAAGTCCCAAACATTTGGAGGGCACCAGGTTGAGGAAGGCTGTAGTATTGGCACTTTGTGGCTTGGAGAGAGAGAGAGAGAAGATATTTTCTTTTTGGTTTCTTCTCCAATATTTCCAACCAATTTTATAAAGTCATGCATAAAAAATCTAGGCAGAGGCTATTACCCCAGCTACAACGGAACCTCAATGGAATATTTCAGCCAGTGAAAAGGGTTCATTTCAAGGAAGGGATCTTTTAGGAGACATTCAGACATTAATATGTTGTTCCATCAACCAAAATTTGGTGTTAGAGTCTATTTACAAAAGAAAAATTCATCAACTAAAATTTGAGGTGAGTCTTTACTTTATTAAAAACTTATTAAAATGTTTATCCCATCGGGTCTCCAATGCAGCTCATTAAAAAAAAAAAAAAGCTCTTCTAAAACATTAAGCTCAAAAAAATTAAAGAGAATACCATACAGCAGGGAGGGACACTGAGACTACAATCCTAAATGCATGTATAAAAAGGGGGGGGAAAGTTCTCCATGCTGGCTGGGAATGGTGGGAGTTGTAGGACTTTTTTCTGTGTAAGCATGCATAAGATTGCACCCTTAAGCAGAATTTTAATAGGGCAGTAGGCAGATAAAGCCAGGTGGCTAATTCTTGGGAACTCCTGATAATACTGGCTTCACCTGGAACCTTAACAAGCTAGGGGATTAATGGAGTTTTCTAAGGCAGGGAGGTCCATTGTACAAGTGCCAGCACTAAAAAGGTCATATTCTGCATACCCACCTGCCACATCACCACATTGAGTGTCATTATTGTTGTTTGGAAGGTGGGGTACAAATGAAATAAATAAAATAATAAATCTCACATGTCAGTAGTACACAATGCAATCAAATGCTCTATTCTTTAGGTTCTGGGGGGTAAACAAAAACTGGGGAAGGAAACAAGGTGGAATTCACTTACATAGTCCACAAATAGCCAGCACCCTACGGCAGTCGCCTGCTGAAGACCTTTTTATTCTCTCAGTATTTTAACACTTAATTTTAACTTAAATTTAAATTTTACTGTTCTAACTCTGTATTTTAATCATATCAATTTTTGCTGCATGGTTTTATCCTGGTTGTGCTTTCTATACTGTATTTTGTATTTGTGTTTTTAACCTGTTGGTTGTTTTATTATGGTTTTAATTTTTGTGAACCGCCCAGAGAGCTTCGGCTATTGGGTGGTATAAAAATGTAATAAATAAATAAATAAATAAATAAAGTTCTTAGTGGAGGGAGGAGAGGGGTGCCTTTTCAAATTTAGAGGAAAAAAGGTGGTCTACAATTTGCCTAGACCACAGGAGAGTAACTTCTGGCTTTCCAGATGTTTTGGCCTATGACTCTAATGACCCCTTGTTGTTTGCTATGCTGGCTAGGGTTGTTGGGACTGCCAAAAAAAAGCCTGAGGAAGGACCCAAGGCTCCGACACGTGTCGGATTATTTTATCATATTAAATGACATCCTCTGTTCTACCCTTTTGCCTTTGGCTTTTTTTGGCATCTCCGTGAGGGTTTCCTTTTATTGGGACTTGTAGGTCGAAACATCTGGAAGCCCACAAGTTGCCCACCCTGTCCTTGACAAACTGAGAAGAAAGGGAAATCTCTTCTTCCTTGTCACCCACCCTAGGGAGATGAGGGGATACCCTGTAACCTGTCCCTGGTTGGAAAAACAGCAGCAACAGTAGCCATGCAGCACATATTTGCCTTCTCACATCGCTTCTTATTTGAGACTTTCTGCCCAAACTAAAAACTGCTCTCTTGGTGCTCAAGTTAGTAGTACACTAGTAAGCAACCCTAAATTGTCTCATTTGTGTAGGAGAAAGCAAAAGTCTTGTGTTCAGATGAAAATTCTTGCATGCCTGGCAATGCATATGAGAACTCTCAGGTTGGTTGGGACCAGAACGATCTCTTATACGATTGCCTGTGCAGTTCTGTCTGGAAAGAAAGAAAAGGGAATTGAGCTGCAATGTGGCTGGAAGAAACTTCTTTCATATTTTATCTTTTATCAGCAAGGAAAGTATGTGCCTATAAATCCTAGGCAGAAATATTTAATGTGTTAGTGTAAAGAACGTGCATATCTGACTAGATAACTCAGAAATTTTGAAAATGCCCTGAGGGCAGTTCTTATCAGTTTCCTGAAAGAACTTTAAGGAATACTGACGAGATGAAGGTTTATAGAATGCTATAAATAGCCACTTTTAAATCAAAAATTGTTGTGCAATTGCATATTTCGGAACTTGCAAGTGTATTACCTTTTTAAAATCCTCAAATGGCTCTGGACCCAGGATATCTAAAAGAGCATCTCTTCTACAATTCACATATTGCAGAGCTGAGTTATGCTTCAACTTCATGCATTCCAAAAACTGAAGGGACCAATACAATAGTTCTGTTCTTTCCCCATGCCCTAGCCCCAACATTAGCTTATTTACATTATATTTACACATTGTGTCTGATTTAGATATTGGTAATAATTCCATATTCATGGTCTACTGTTTTCGAGGAATCAACCTTTTCTCATTTTTTTTTCCAGGTTAAAAGTTGTGTAAGGCAGAAACTCAACCAGTTCAATTCCCATTACTATATCTATATGCAAAGATGAAGTTTACCTGCTTGCCATGTAGTTATTAAAAACTCAAGAAAAAGTGGCAACTAAGCATCTATCCTATTTCTACATTCATAGGAGAATGTAGCCCTCAGCTCAACATCTCCAGTGGCCCATTAGCCAGTCTAGATTCCCAGTTTTCAAATAAAAAGAACAAGTTTTCAGCCCTTTCAGAACTTCAAGATATAAGACAAAATGATTGCCCTCATTCAAATTGTATTGTGACGCATGGACAATCACTTTGTCCAATTATTTTGCAAGAAATAAGTTTGCTACCACCTTTTAGCATGTTTAGCCAATGAGTGGGGTTGCAGCTATGATCCCCATTTGACCATAGAGAATGGAGACTTGTCTGCTGAAGGGACTTTCTGGTTCATTTTGACCCTCCCTTTGGCCAATGGCGTAGCTGATCTGAGCTCCTCCGGAAGACACAGAAGATCCTCCCCACACCCTGGTAAATTGGGGGGCAGCCCCAGTTGCCCCAGTGATGCCTGCTTTTCCAGAGGTCTGCGGGGTTTTCCTGGTCCTCTGGTCACCCTACTCAGTAATGCAGTGAACTGGTGGCCATTTTACATGCTATGGAGGGTTATTATGAACATAGTGTAAGAGAATTATATTTTTCTAGTACATAATTATTTAGTTTATTATATTTATGTTTTGCCATTCCTCCAGGAACTAAAGACTGGCCCAGATCATCCAGTAAGAAATGGGAGGGATTTGCTGGACCTCCCATTTGTGTATGTGTGTGTCCTGTTTGGACACACACATCCCAGTTGTGTATGTTTGTGTCCTATTTGGCTGTTGTGTCTCAGTGAGCCAGCCTGTTCCTTTTTCTTGAGTGTGTGTGTATGTGAGAGAGAGAGCACTTTGATATGTGTTTATGTTTTCTGTGTCTGAATACTGTATGTTGTAAGAGGTGAAGTGTGTGTTTATATCAGTTGTTTTTATGCTACTCATACTTATTTTACTCTTTTTAGAATGTTTTAATATGCTTTAATTTGTTTTAATGGAACATTTGTAAGCCACCATGGAATATTACTGATGTACAATACTGGTTTACATAGTTGTTTAATAGTGCTAATAGACTACACTGATTACAGTATTTAGCTGTAGAACACTGATATATGAAAAATTAAAATCTTGAGGTATCTGAAGGAATACCTTGTCACAGGTAAGAACATTTAGTTCTCCTTGTGTAGGCCTTGCCAAGATTAGCCTTTCCTTAGATGTGCCATTACATTGTCAGGAGATGACAAGCGTAATAATCACTGGATTATTTTGCTTCCTTTCCCTCAACGTATTTTCTTATATAGAGGATATTAAGCCATACATACCGAGGCTGATCCAACAAGTTTGGAACAATGCTTCCTCTGTGTGTGTAGCATGAATTGATGCGTGAAAAGCCCATAAGTGTTCATTTTGACATTTGGCAAGTTCAACCTCCAATACAAAGTCATGGTGCTTCCAGATGACAGCCAACTGGCAAATGGAGCACCAGCACTGGAAGTGTGGCAGGAAGCCCATCAGAGAAGAAGATTCCTAGCTCAGGATTTTGGTGTTATGGTAGTTGTTAAGTCTCTGCCATCTGGTAATCTTGCTAATCAGTTTGGCAGTCTAACAGCCATTTAGAATGTGGAGTAGCATTAGGTGTTTCTAGATGAGGCTTTTATTGTGCCATTTTATGGGGGTGGGGGCCCTAGCAATGATATCTTCCACTCGTAACCTTCCTGAGTTTTCCCACTGCTTCTTCCATCTTCCCCTGTTCCTGGGTTGTATTATGCAATGTCTGAATCTGGAACTCAGGGTTGTTTAGGAACATATAACCCAGGGTTTTAACCTAAGGTTTGTTGTTGGGTTAAAACTTTGTTGTTTGTTACTTTCTGGTGTTAGTCTAACTTAAGTTATGATTATTTCAATGGGCCTAATTTAAGCAGGACTAACATGGATACAAGCCAGAGACTGGCCCCAGGTTAACAGGATCGTTGGGGCCTATGCTTTCAGGTGCTTCAATTCCATGTGCCCAGAGGCAACCTAATGTTTCAGGCCACCCAAGCAGCTCTTTAGGCCTCAATATTGTAGGGTGACCATATTTGGGAAACCAAAAAAGAGAACACCTAATGTGTGTGTGGGGAAGCAGCTTTCTGAGTCCTGCAGAAAGTACATTATTCCCCCGCCACCTTAAAGAACCCAATTGGAGTGGAGGAGGGGAAAAGTTTTCATTCTGCACCACCACCATCCACTCCAATTGGGGCCTTTTCTATAATGTCCACGAATGACCCACTTTCCCCTTTAAGACCTCAATTGGAGCTCGGGGTGGGGGAATGATGTGCCTCAAGGAAGCATGTCATTCCCTCCTGCCATGCTAATGGCAGCCTTAAAGAGGAAGGTGTGTCTTTCCAGGACATTATTGAAAATTATAGAAAATCCCCCCTGACACCATGGAAAGAACAAAAACCAGGACAAATCCGGGCAAATCCTGACAGTTGGTCACCCTACAATATTGAGAGGCACCAATTTAGCACACTTGGTCTAAGAACTCCATCACAAGAACCCTTGGTGTTAAGCAAGGGCATCATTCTCAGGGTAGCTGCTTGCAGCTGTAAAATGTATTGGACCAGCCCATTTCCAATAGTACAATGGTTGCTGGAGGAAGTTGTCTGGAGTACAAGTAGCCAGGAATACAAAATCATTTCTCTCTCTCTCTAAGCTCAAAACACATAGTTGTTGCCATGATGAGTCCAAGGAATAAAAGATGACCATCAGATAATGTGAAATCTGTTATTGGGAAACTGACCAAAGGGTTATGCAAGCTTTCAGATCATGATGTCTGTCCAAAAGCCCAACCTGGAGGGGAGATGTGGTTTGAGCACAATGTGTTGCACTAGAAACTGATGGTCTGGAAAGGTTCTCAGTGATGACAGTAATGCATGTAGGTGCATCTAAACTGGGTAAACAAGATTTGGTGGCTTAGCACAAGGTTAGACAGCTTGAGTAGCCTCCATCAAAAAAGGCACAACCCTCCTTCTTCCAGTGATTTATATTTCCCACCTGTGCTATCCCACACTTCTTACTTGTTTGGGGTTGGGGAGAACAATAGCATCCTATCTAAAGGTTGACTCTCTCTCCTGATGGTGGTAGGAAAAATCCATTTATGATGACCTTGGGCATACACTTCTATTTCCAGACCAACATTCAAATCAGAAGTCATGTTTACTTATATTACATTTTTAGCCATCAGCTCTTCAAACTTACCTTGGATGCTGAACATCAAGCTGCATTTGCTTCTGTTCATTCACCTCCAGGACAATTTTTCCTTTCCCCACCCACCTCTGTTACAGCTCCATGTTGCTCTCTTCAGCAAAGCTTAAAAAATGCAAATAGAGACAGCATTCTGTTGATAATGCAAACACCAGAGTCCAAAGAGAATCCATCTGATTTGCCTATTTGTTGTTCCAACTTTAAGCAGCTGACAGCAACATTAGAAACCTAGGAAGTTCAAAGGTAGCTCAAACCAGAATCTGCAATAGAAACCCGCTGTACTGTAGTGTAATAGGTAAAGTCCTGAATTCTGAGCGGGGAGATCTGAGTTCAAATCCCTGTTGAGCCATGAAGTTCACTGGCTAGCTTTAGGTAAGTGAACAACTCTCAGTTGAGGGCTGGCACCTAGGGTCAGCATGGTTGGGTGTCTGCTGAGGCCCACACTGAACAGGGGCCCACTGACATGAGCCCCCTGGACTTGCTCCTGCTCTTCACTATTGCAACCTGCTTGTTCACCTGCCTCTCACTCTGACCCAGACAATGGTGGAGGTGAGGAGGAGCAGTAGGTGCCATGGCATACTTGCTCATTGGCTCTGTCTGTCCAGCAAGCGAGGAGTAGCGATGCTGAAAAAGAAGTTAAGGAACAGTAGCTGGTGATGACAATGGCAGTGAGAAAGGAGGCTCACTGAGGGAGGGGCCCACTGAGGGTATCTTACCTAAATCCTGGAGCTGGCACTATCTCAGAGTCACAAACCTCAGAGGATGGTTGTGGCTTAGATTTAGATTTCATCCCCATTTAAACTCACCTAGAAACATGGGTCCATAGGTGAGACGTAAAATAGTTGCCAGAACTGGCTGGCGAAGCAGCACTGGACCATCTTTTAAGCCAGTGGAATGGGAAAGGTGTCATTCCTGAATTGAGAGCCATGTCCATCCTAAATCATGTCGACCAGCCCAGTTCAGCGACCATCAGTCCTCCTCTCTAATACTCTAAGGCCACAGACACCTCTGCAGAATATAGGGTAAAAAGAGAGCAGGTGGCGATGGGCTAGAAGAAGTGGACATTAGCATATGAGATTTTATGTATCTTCTTCTTTTCGTTCACTTTTAGCTATTGTTTTATTTTAATTGTTTTAATGAATTGTGTGCGCCATTCTGTGATTTCATAATATGGGGCAGTACTTAAATATTTTATATCAGTAATAAGTAATAGATCATATCTTAGTGCCCTGGACAAAGTTTATCAACCCTTCTCAGAATTCTTACAGGTTGGTGCCCGGTCTCACAACACTAGACAGAAACTCCCATCATGCACCTCAACTTTCAACTCCTCCACCCAGGGATGGAAGGCAAAAAGCACCATACACAGGTAAGCAAGGGAGCGAAAGGGTGGGGGTACCACATCCCAAAATATGGCTGCTTTCTCTCATATTTCTCCCCACACCACACAATATTTGTTAAGTGTGTACTAGTATCCTCTTTCCTCCTTCAACAGGTACTGCCTATGTAGAAGACCCTGCTATGTATGCCCTGTGCAGAGTAGGTTTGCCCTGAGCCTCCATTGTGTGAGTATGAAAGCTATGGGGAACACAGTCCCATTCCTTGGTGAGCACCAATCCCTCACCCCTTTTTGTAAGTGCCAGGAATGGCCTAAGATATTTTGCTGCCTGAGGCAGAGCAACAAATCATGCCCCTCCTCCTCCTCCTGGGTCAAGATGCATAAGACACAGGACCCCTCACATTTTTGGCACATGGGGGGGGGAATCCCTCAAGAACTTCTCCCTGTTTGCAGTAAAAACAGAATAATAGTAAATTAACCCAAAGTTATTTGCTGCCTTTTTAGGACACCCCCAATCTGTTGCCTGAGACAGCCACCTCCCTCTGTCTAAGGGTAGATGTCCAAAGACCATTTTTGTCTTTCAGGATCAGACCCTGGTAACATGCAGTAGCACAAGCAAAAATGGCAGATTTAACTGCAGAGAAGGATACGCATTGTCTCAAAGGCCTGGTTCAGACAACACGGCTAAACCATGCTGCGTAACCACAAAATGGTTAAGAGATTCCCTTAACCATTTTGTGGTTAAGCAGCATGGTTTAGCCGTGTTGTCTGAACCAGGCCAATGACTATATTTCCCCAATGGATGAATGATACTCCTAATGTATCAGGGCAGCACCAACAAGGGGTGTGTGGGCAGGCTGAAGCAAGGGAATGGGTAGAATGGCTATTCTTCCCCTTCTCTCATAGCACTGGAACCCAGGGGCCATTCCACGAAGCTGAATGATGGGAGATTCAGGACTAACAAACTATACATTGCAGCTGCTGGCCATTATTCATTCCTTGGTTCTCCACAGGTAGACCCCAACAAGGGCAAAAGCAAAGATGTTTTCCACTCCCCATTCCATGCGGACTACAAGGAAGATCTGTAGCAAGACTAGCAGCAGCGTCCGGTGTGAATCCAGCTGTTATCCTGCATGGTTGTCGACCACCTGTGTCTAGTTGGGCTCCTGTACCTTTGCAAGCTGTTCGACATTTATGCATGGAGAAAGCTGAACCCGTTGCTCTGCTATCTGTCACACAGGTTTCAAAACAAAAAAAAGTTGCCAATGCTGTTCATCTATCCTGCTTTCAGAATGTGTTCCATCACTGATGCTACTCAATAAAAGCTTGGACAATTTCAGTTGCTGTTCTGTGATAATATGGGGTGATCAAATAGGGTTTTTTAAATTCTTATTTAAAATGATGTCTGTTCTGCTTTGCAGCTAAAAGACATAGTGGGAAAGGTGGCTAACAACAAATTCATAAAAATGAATTTTAAAAGCCATGAATTTTTTTAAAAAAGGTATAAGATGGGGTGGCAACCTGCAGCTCTAGGGCCACATGTGGCCCTCAACCTAATTTCCTGTGGCTCTCAGCTTAAGTTTAAAAGCCCTCTGCATCTGATCAGTTCAGACATTTGTCTTGTGTGACCTGTTCCTTCCTTGGCAACTCATTGAGTAGGAAGGAAGGAGAAGAGGGGACGTGGCAGAAAGAGGGAGAGAAAAGGGGCAAGCCACCAACTGAGAGCAAGGGGGCTACCTGTCTAAAAAATGTTTCTATTTATAAGCCCCAGGTTGCATTTACAGCAGCCCGTGCGAATGCTCTGCCATCTGCCATGCTAGTGAGGAGATTCAATAAAGATTCTTCATTGCAACCTTGCTCTCCCTGTGCTTCCAAGGGATTTAGAAACAGTAATGTAGGTTTTATTATATTGTAATTTCCATCAGGATATGAGGAGAGAACTAATTGCACCTTGATTATCTGAGTTTCCTGGCAGAGACAATCTGTTTTATGTATCTTACTGTTTAGCTGTTTAGTGTATTCTGTGTGGAGGCGCTCTTGTTCATATGAAAGGAGCTTAGTAATATTTTTCTAATGTTTTCCTTTCAAAATCCTTTCAACATTCCACCAACACCTTTTGCATTGCTGAGCCAGGGCTTCCATTAATTGGGCTACAGAAAAGATGACTACCTTAATATGGGATATTTCTGCTACTCTTAGTTGAGAATCCGCTTCCTTCCTGGCTGGGTATGAAAACAGCTAACTCTGGATCTTAGCAGGCTGGATGTCAATCAAGTTTATTTATTACTTTTTTCCAAAAAGAAAGAAAGAATAATCTTGGCTTTCTCCATCACATACAAGAGATATGTCTGCATACGTGTGTATACATGCATGCATGTTTTCATAGTCTCATTTCTTTCCTTCCCCCTCTCCTCCTTTCTCAAGCGCTTGAAGCTGGGATTATGGGATATAAATGACAAATTGCACCCCCCAGCTGAATGTTGAGCTGCCCTGTATAGAAACGCTGTGAAAATAAGGCCGATCAAGTCATCTATTTTCTGCCCTTTCTATTGTGTATTTCTGCAATAGATGGAATGTCCACTCCCCTGAGGGCAAGAGTCACCAATCAGCTGCTTATGCTCACTTTGCAACATGGCAGCCCAGTGTGGTATTGCCATGCTACTAGCTCTCAAGCTTCATATAGAGTCAGCTGAGCTACCCAGTGTGGATCTCAGGGCCGGCCCTACCATTAAGCAAGGTGAGCCAGTCGCCTCAGGTGGCAAGTGCTGGGAGGCTGCAACAAGTGCCCCTAAGCTAGCCTGCTGCATTCAGATTCAGTGGAAAACATTGTCCTAACGTCAGTATTCAAGACCAATTCATCTGCCAGTCCAATCAGCTTTTGTACATGGAATGGGAGTGGGCGCCATCTTATTCTTTGTCTCGGGCAGCAAAATGTCCTTGGCCAGCCCTGGTGGATCTTCTTAGTATAGGCAGTTTGTCTGCCTCTTTAACCAAGCTGTCATTCTGATCCACCCAAATCATTCTGCAGCATATTATTGAGCCTCTATCTGAGGAAGGCTTTTGACCTAGAAGAGGAAACCTTTAAATCGGTCTTCTCCAACATGGTGCCCTACGGATGTTTTGGACTATCGCTCCTGGAATTTCTGACCATTGGCCATGGTGGCTGAGGCAGATGGGAGTTAAAGTCCAAAACATCTGAAGAGCACCAAGTTAGGGAACAGTGCTTTAAATCTTCTTGATATTGCTTAAAACATTAATCATATTAACTGCATGATGTACAGGCGGACAATGCAATTTTCATTTAGTTATCAATGATTATGATATTTAGGTCTCATAGCCACAGTGGTCCTACTGTGGGCAGATTGGAGACCTCTCCCAGGCCTTATGCACAAGTTGGCTTCCTTTGTGAGAAGTATCACCAGTACAACTGATATATATTTTGTAGTTACTAGGTTTTGCTGAAGTGGTCCATTAGCTCAATTAGGCTGGATTAGCTCAATTAGGCTGGATTAGCTCAATTAGGCTGGACATTCCTCTCTTTTTCAGAGCTGGTAGAGTGTTTGCTATTTCAAAGTGTTTGCTATTTGAGGTCTAGTTTAAAGATAAAGAACCCTAAGATGGGAGAGGCCTTGAAGTTGCCTATCAACAGTTAGGAGCCCAGACAGCAGACTGAGCAGGCACACAGATCAGCTAGTCAGTCTTCTCCACTATGGTGAGATGCCTTGTATTTGACTTTAAATAATGCTTATTATTTCTCAATTTGCACCTGTACATATAAATGTGCACATGCAAATTAGCGTCCTCTTTTTGAGTGATTCATTTCCTCTTGTTTGGTGATGCATAAGTGGCCACCCTAATCAATAAGCTTTCCGAGGTCACTCTAAAGTAGGACACTGTTGTTATCCTCATTTCCCCCAAAATTGGGAAGGGCAGAAGTGAGGAGTGGTTTGCCGAAGCTCCCTAGTGAGTGTGTGGCTGAGGGATGATTGATCAGGGTATCTTACTAGATCATCTCTGTGAGATGGGAGTAAAAGGCACTGTGCAGGGCTGATTCTAGAGAGTGGTATAGGGGGATTTCTGTTCCACCCCATGGCTATTAAGCTGTGAGGTGCCACAAGGCTCTATTCTATCCCCCATGCTGTTTAACATCCATTGGGTGAGATCATTAGAGGTTTGGGGGTTAGGTGCTATCAGTATGCTGATGATACTCAGCTCTACTTTTCCTTGTCGGAGACAGCTGGGGAGGTGAAGGTGCTGGGCCAGTGCCTGGAGGCTATAATGGGCTGGATGAGGGCCAATAAACTGAAGCTGAATGCTGATAAGATGGAAGCTCTGTGGATTGGTGGTTCCTGAGTCTGGGAATTGGGTAAGCAACCTGTTCTGGATGGGGTTGCACTTCCTCTGAAGGAGCAGGGGTGTAGCTTGGGAGTACTCCTAGAACCATCCTTGTCAGCAGAAGCCCAGGTGGGACTCCTTGGCCCCAAGTCCTTGGGATCATACAAGACATACATTATGGTGGGATGTGGGAGAGGGCTTTCTCTGTTGTGGCACCCCAGTTGTGGAATACCCTTCCCTTGGAGGCACGACTGGCGCCGACACTGACTTCATATTGGTGCCAAGTTAAAATATGGCTCATTATCAAAGCTTCGAGGGCTAAATTCTCCATGGACACGCTTAGTTTTAATTGTTTTTATTGCTTTTTTAAAAAAAATCTACTGGTTTTAATTTGTTAACAATGTAATATTTTTTAAGCTGTGTATATTACGTTTACATTGTTCTGATTTTATCTGTACACTGTCATGAGATCCCAGTAATATAAGGTGGGATACAAATGTTTTAATAAATAAATAAATAAATTTGCATTCGGAACATTCCAGCTTAGCCATTAGCAGCTAGACATGCTCCAATAAAACCAGGGGCAGGGGAGAAGATTGGTAGCTTAATATGTACCCAACTTCTTCATTAAACAGGTCTGCTAATGGTGTACATTAAGGCCCAAGCAATGGCTCAGAAGTAAGATTTAATTAGTTTTACACGACGTCTGTGTTATGTTCCCCAACCTCTTTGAAAAGCCAACGTTCTACCAAAGGTGGCAGAAGAAAGAAGCAGGTGCTTATTTTGTGTGTGTTTGTGTGAATAAGGACAGCTTAGAGTGAATAGCTATCTGGAGCTCCATGTTAAGAGGAAGTACATCAATGAATACCAGAAAATAGGAACAAACCAACGAGGACAATTGTTGCCTCTAGGAACTCACAATAAGGGAATGAAGGCAACTCAATGCTAGATGGAGTTGTGGTCTGAACCAACAAAGCAATTTTTTAAGTTGTCAAATTTTATTGTGTGTGTTTTTAAAAAGATATAAATTACATTTAAAAAAAACAGTGATAAAAGCACAACCCTGTTCTCTGCAAAATAATTTAAGGCCTGGGACTGCTCGCACTTTTTGCGGTGCCTCTGTGTATCAGATAAGATTCCTGTTGGGCAAAACAGAGGCAGAAAAACATGCCCGTGGAATGAATAAAAGCAAAACATGTGCACAAGTCAGATGATATGGCAAAAGCACATTGGTGACATCAGCCACTAGGAATGCTAGTCAGACAGGCTATGTTACTACACAACATTAGTTCACCTCCAAACTGGCTCTGTGTTGCAGGTTCTGGTCATGTTTTTTTGGAGTGCAGCAATGTTGATGGCCATCATGGTCTTGATAGACCACATGCCAATGCTTCCAGTAATCACATATTGTAACTAGGCTAGGCTAGACAAATAGAGTGGCTTGTCAGGCTGTGTTTCAGGCAGCCATGGGGGGTTTTGGAAGCTTTTTCAGGGTTCCTCAATGAGAGGATTGGCAACAGAGAAGCTTCTCTGAAAAGTATTTGCCTACTGCAACCTATAATCAATACAAAGCTGCAATGAAGTGTTGAGTGAATTCTAGGGTGCACTCAGCTCAGGTGGGGCAACAGGCCCAGGACCCCTGACTGGCAACCTGTGTGAATATTGATCAAGCCCTAGAACACATCCCTGAATGCCCTATATTGTGCAGAGGTCCTATGGGAAAGGCACCACAGAGGTGGGGTGGTTTTTTTGCCGTAACCAAATTGATAATGAAGTGTTTCCTGAGACAGTTACAAAAACACCCAATTGGCACTACAGTATAGTTGGTGCTTCCATAGGCAATGGCACAAATAGGAGGCAATCTCTGAAAATTACAGATACCTCATGAAGGGAGGTCCTTCATGATAGAAGCCATATATCAACCCTCAAATTTCCCACCCTGCAACCTGTGCTATTTACAGTCTTTCTCACTCAGCCGTCAGGTTCCTCGCATTATCCAGCACTCTTTCACAACTCTTAATTTTCTCACATAGTTCAGCATCTCCTGAATATCTATTATTAGTAAAGTTCTATAGCAGCCAGGATGGTGCAGTAGCTGGTGTTGGTTGTGGTACAGGTAGGCAACTTGCAGCCCTCTAGATGTTTTGGCCCATCATTCCCATCAATCCTAGCCAGCAAAGGGCAAGAGATGCTAAGAATTGTAAGCCAAAATGTTTGGAGGGGCACAAGTTGTCCAAACCTGCTATAGACTCATTTTATGGCTTTGGAAAAGCCATTCTCCCTTTATTCAGAAGCTGGTCACTCCAGATGCTGTTGAACTCCAATGTCTGTCATCCCTGACCATTGGCCCTGCTGGCCAGGGCTGTTTGGAGTCCAACAACATCTGAAGTACCTCAGCTTCCCCACTCCTGCCTCATATGAAACTTAAGAGATGTACAGGAGGGGGAGAGGCTATCTTCAGCAAAGAGCTTCCAAGTTCACTAGGTCTACTGTACAAATATGCAGGATAGGAAATGCCTACCTTAGTAGTGGGTTTCCTAAACCTGGTAACTAAGGCAGAGAGGTGATGGTGGTACTAGTAGTCCTTGGCTAAAATCAGGAGGTAAACTTCACTTTTACACTGAAGAAATTGAACGCACATTTTCTTGCCCAGGTCCAGAGTAATGGGCAGGCAGCCTCCTTGCAACAGGAAGTTAACCTAGTTCCTTTCTTCCAACAGGATTCAGGAATTGAGAGGTGCTTTCTGGGCAATGGTGCTGCTGCTGGGTTTCTCTGGAATAAGAACTGGGGCAAAAAATGTTTGGTTTGCATATTAATACAAACAGATTTGCCTATCCCAAACTAATTATCAAACAGAATGCAGTTCTCTTTTGGCTTTAGCACTTCTCCAAATTTTGCAATGTAGTTCTCCAATCAAAAAATGTGTAGCAAAATACATATATTTGGAGATGCATATACAAAAAAAGGCACGTATTAGGGGAAAGGGCTTACAAAAAATGTGCCTATGTGGGAAACATATGTACAAAATGCTTAAGAATTTTCATTTGCACACAAATCCATAGAAATTTTCATGTGAATTTTAAGAAGAACATTTGCAAATGGAGTGGAAATGGAATAGAATTTATTTGTGCTTGAAAATATGAGAATGTTATGGAGAGTGAAACAGACAGATTTGTCCATCTGGAAATCTCAGAATAACATTGCTCTCCACAAATGGGAAGAGAATCTGACTGCATTACGATGATGGTGATTTCATCTTTCAAGGCATAACAATGATTATAAAGATACAATAGATAGATATCTTTTAATAATCAAATCCCATGACAGTATATATATATATATATATAATGTAATATAATATCTATCATTTCAGATGCCACTGCTTATCCAGATGTTAAAATCATGGTCATCCAACTCCTACTGATTTATTAGTAAGTAGGCTTTTAAATTACATTTTCCTGTTGCTGTCTGCATGAAGATTGTACTTTGTATACAATTTTAGCTTGCTGAAATTGCTTTGTTTTTCTCCTCCGAGGCAATGTTTTTCTCTGATTGAGGGAGATCCCTTCTGTGACAGCAGTCTTCAAAACCAGTATCTGGATGATGAGGGCATGCTCTCAGACTGGGAAAAACATATGAGAACAAACTTGAAAGGCCAAAATGTACCCTTCCTTGGCCTAGAACTAAGAAATGGCCCACGGAAAATGTGCAACGTTCCCCCCAGAATTCTAGCTGTGGGAATCCGTAGCCATTTCTAAACTCTCTGCTGCGGAAATAATTTAGGCCCCAAGTGTAAGACACAGGGTGTCCACCAATGCATCATTCAAAGAGATGAAATGCATCACCAAAACAGAGGGCACAGGTTTGCATAAAATGTGCATATGCTGATTTATGTGGATAGATGCAAATTAGGAAATAATTACTAGAATTCAAATAGCAATACACTACTTCTTACTGTAGCCTGGGAGAGTGTGACAAGATGATCTGTGTGCTTGGCTCAGTTTCTTGTCCATGGCAGGATGTACATTACTGCTTTAAAACAGTTTATAACAGTCGTGACAACTGTTGGGGCCCAGGACACACTACACGTACAGTTTTCAAACAGTTTTCAAAGTGTTGTCATATCCTACTTGGTGCAGATCTGACCCATGTCCTGTCCATGGGCGACTTCAAAGCCCCTTCACTCCCTTCTTAGGGGTGTTTATCTTTAGAACAGAGTCTCATACCACCATCTACTGACAGAAAGAGGATACCACATTTGTTAGCTTTATGATAGGAAGAAAAGTAGGTCAAGCCCACCAGCTCCGGGAAATTATTAACTTACAGTTAATACATACAGTTACTCAGAAGTCCAGGTATTCAAATTTAGGGAAAGGCTTATCAAAAGCCCATTTCTCTCTCCTGCCCCCACAAAACAACCTCCTTTGTCTTGAACATCTGACTGGATTAAATATTTTGAAAACTTTCTCAGGAAGATTTGAAGCGCTTTCCAAGTTTGGAAGTCTGAAAGACCGTGTTTCATTTCTTTCAAAACCCACTGAGCAGCGAAAAATGGTACAAACACACACACACCCCCCGAAACATTGGCAATGTTTTTGATCCTCCTCTTTTAGATGAGCAGGTTTTAACAATGGGACAAGTCTCCTCTTCCTTCTGCTTTTACAATATTCCCTCATAGTTTATGTATTGCAGATAAAAAGGCAACACCTTCACCACATGAAGCAGGCAGCAGTAAGAATAGGTGAATGTTTATGCTGTAGTAATGCAATTTTGCTACGTTGTCATTACAGAAGTCTGAATGTGGTTCTCCCAGCTCCTACCTCGCTTTTCGGGAAAAGTTTATGTTTAACGCCATGTCCTGCTTTCAGCCTTGACTGCGAGATGGTGCTGGTTAATATTTAACAAAGGAAATACTGTCCATTTCTAGTTTTATCCCATTTGGTGGCAGGAAAATGCCCTTGATTATCATCCATTATATTGCAATATTTTGCCCTCCAGATCACCCAGTAAATCTCCTACCTCTTTCCAGTATATTTCTTATGAAAACTACATCCCTAAAATTCTTTCTAATCGATACAGTTCTGTCTTTAAAAAAGAAGAAGAAATTCAGGGTTCTTATCCAAGCATTGTGTCAAAATTCCATATGATGAGAAGAAAGTGCTTTAAAAATACGCAAGCTAGTTTTTAGGGGGGGAAAACAGCAGATGAAAGCTGTGCTTCCCACCTTAACCTACCCACCATTTGAGTTGCATTTATTGATTACTGCTTCCCTAGCTCTTTATCTTGGAAATCTTCAAAACTGACTGTGAGCTAACATTATCCTGCCTCACACTCCTCACCAACTAACTGTATTCTTTTAGACACAAACTACACAGGTAAACTTTTTCAACAGTTCAGCTGTTTTTAAAAGCAGTGACCTTAAATGAGCCTTCCCCAAACTGGTGCCCTCCAGATGTTTTGGACTACAACTCCCAACATTGCTGGCCATTGGTCATGCTGACTGGGGCTGATGGGATATGAAGTCCAAAACATTTGGATGTGGTTGGGGGAAATGATCTTACCAATGATAGTCAATGGAAACCCCTTTATGTGTTGCAAGATCTCAGTTGACAGCATCTGGGGGGGTGGGGGCTTTTCAGTGGTGTCACCCAGAGCCTTTGGAATTTCCTGTAGAGAAAGATCTTCGTTGCCCCTTCTCTGATGGTCTTCCATTGCAATATGAAAACTTTGTAGTTAGCGCAGTTGTTAGTGATTTTGGTGAATTTTGGTTGATGGGCTTTCACTGCTATTCTTAGAGTTTTATCCTTCTGGGTTTTGTGACTGTTTCTTCTTTGATGTAATGATGATGTTTCAAAGCTGCAATCCTATACTTATTTACCTCGGAGTAAGTCTCTTTGAAATCAATGGGATTTACTTCTGGGTAGACATGTATACAATTGCAATGTTGATGTCCTATTGTATCTTGATTGTATTCTTATTGCATTTTGCCTATTTATACATTGTAGTTATATATTGCCTATTTATTTATTTATTTATTTATTTATTCTTGCATTTCTATACTGCCCAATAGCTGAAGCTCTCTGGGCGGTTCACAAAATTATCTATATATTGTCTTCGTTAGATGCCTTGAACTTTTTGGAAAAATAGAATATAAAAGTTTAAAGTCATGTATTGTAGCAGAGAGCTGATGTGGTGTAACGGTTAGAGTGTTGGACTGGGAGTCGGGAGATCCGGGTTCTATTCCCCACTCATCCATGAAGTTCACTAGGTGACTTTGGGCCAGTCACAGACTCTCAGCCCAACCTACTTTACAGGGTTCTTTTGAGGATAAAATGGAGAGGAAGAGAATCATATAAGCCACCTTGGTTTCTTGCAAGAGAGAAAAAAGTGATATGAATGTAATAAATAAATAAAATAGATGTATACAATAAATAAACAAATTTGTCCCATTGATTCCAATGGGACTTCAGCTCAACTAGTTGGATCTGGAGATGTGCCAGCATGGAAATCATCCCAAAACAGGGATAGGTAACATGTGTCGCTCCAGCTGTTATTGGACTGCAACTTTCTTCAACCCTCACTATTGACTAGGCTGATGGACGTTGCAGTCCTGAAACATCTGGAGAGCCTCAAGTTGCTCATCCCTGTTCTAAAAGCATGGCCTGGAAGGCAAGTCTTGTTTTCAAAGAAGGGAGAATCTGAAAATAAAATATGTTCCTATTTAACTAGCATTGTAAGGAATGGGATGAATGAGTTCTGCAAAAGTAGCATCATCATTGGTTTTCCCATATTTGAGCATAGGAATTGGTTCTCCATTTAATATAACACATCTTTTTTCAAACACAGGCGGAAAACAACTGCCTTTCCATTGTTGCAGCATTTCGTATCATGCATGAAATATTCATGTGCACTTTCTATCTTTCAGATATTAACAAAGAAGGATCCAGATGGGGTGCAGGTGCTGTAAAATGATACAAAGGTACAGTATCACTTCAGGCATGGCTAAAATAAAATAAAAATTCATTGTTTCGAAGCACCTTTCAGCTGTTTTGAACATAAGCTCCTATCTTCCCCAGCCAGCATGGGCACTAGTCAGGAATGTTGGGAGCTGTAGTCCAAAACAATTGGAGGACTTCAAGTTGGCAAAGGCTGTTTCTGAAGATTTTTATAGAATCATTGAATAGTTGGAAGGGGCCTACAAGGCCATCGAACCCAACCCCCTGCTCAATGCAGGAATCCACCTTAAAGCATCCCTGACAGATGGTTGTCCAGCTGCCTCTTCGGCCTTCAAAGTTCTCGTTTGAATATTTGCTCCTACCACCAACAGCTATACCTGCGGAGGCTCCACCTGGGCCCTAGGCTTCAGGGCCCACCACAGCGGCCCTCCAACTTGTTTTGCAGCTTAAGTGAACATTGCTTTTGTTCTATTAGAAAAAGTCACCAAATTTAGGGTTGTATCTACATTCATGCAAAATAGACCCACTGAAATAAATGGAACTTAAATTAGTTGTGACTGACTTACACCCCCATTGATTTCATTTGGTCTACTCTAAGTAAAGCTGGATCCAGACCTTAGACTGAAAATACTGATAAAGTGCAAGTTTGAACAATTAGACTTGTGTGCTTTCTCATTATAGAAAGGAAATACTAATAGCCTCTCTCAAACTTTATCCAGCTACATCTTTGATCCCCAAGAAGTGCAGACACCTGGATACATCAATGAAATAAACAACTACAAGTCAGATGAGCAAGATAGAGGTAAACTCAAATGCAAGCACAGCAATGACATCCAGGTACATAAAAATGAACTGCAGAATGCCGACTTACAACCAACAGCAAACAGGCACAAATTAAACAACACTAAGGATGTTGTACAGAACCACAGAAGCACCGCTCTTCATGAGGAAGGACTTGGGAACTTTGTTGAAAAGTGCAACTTCAGCATCAACGGCATCCATTCCTACTCTGGTGTAAATCTCAACCCAAATCCCAACACCGACAAAAACAAAGAGATCAGCACACACATCTGTTCTGGTCAGCCGTTGGATTCTTCAGCCAAACGGGTCTCCCACCTAAAAACATGTGATAACCATGAGATCCGAACAACAGAAAATCAACCAAAGCTATCTCCAGAGACAACAGGAAGCATGCTGTATCAGGAATCTCAGAGTACAAGTGAAGACGTTTCTCCCACTCAGAGTGACATATCAGAGGCCCAAGACAATGGCACACATTTGCCTGGCCCAAATGATCCCCCAAACACCAGTCATGATGGGAAACAAAGAGCTGCTGGAAGTGAGAGTCTGTTAAACAATCACACACGCAGAGGCCAAAGCACACAATGCAAGGCCATGTGCAAACCATTGTGCGCATCTGAAAGCTGCAATTCAGGAGACGAAGCCTGTAGGACAGGCCCTTTAAATGTATGTTTCGAGGACAAAACATCCAAGGATAACCCATCTCTGCAGACTGAGACAGATGCGGTGGAAGAAGCTAAATATGTGTGCCACAAAGAGATTAATGGAGAACTCGAGGAGGAGGAGGATGCAGAGATAGCAGAGGCTCTCGCGGCCCTTGAGGCTGCTACAGCAGGAGAGGACTCTGAGGAAGAAGAGGACTATTAGTTGACCACCTAATAATAAATGTCTCTTCAGATGCTGCATGAGTTGCCACATTGGGGGCCTGGCCTGCCTTTGGGGACAGTGCTGCAGGCCTTTGCCCAAGACACTCATAACAGGCAGAGGGAATATAGTTTTAGGCCAGGTGAGCTAATTAACAAGAGCAGCCACTGCCACACCAGCATTGCATGTTTTTCAAGTCTATGCTGATGTACCACCATCAACATCACCCAGCCAAACACTTATGTACCAGGCCTCTACCCTAGGAGTGAGCAGAAGGTAGGCCAAGTTCAACCAGTAGATTGGCATGGGTTTCTGACTCCCTGCCAATTGTTGCTAATAGGAACAACAAAATGACTTTTCTCATTGAAATTAGGCTGCTGAAATGAAGAAAGCTTGGGGTAAGCAGAACTGGACTTTAGTGAGAAAGGACTCTGGTCTCAGTTCAGTTCTGGTACTGAACACAAATTCCTTGGCTCAGAATGTGCTCAGAGGCACCCCTGGGGGTTTTTCATTCTAAGTGTACATCTTTTCCACCTGGCTCTAGTTGATGGATTGTGGGGTTCTAATACAAAACAAAGTCCTGAAGGCTTCCCAACCTTACTCCATCCACACTATGAGCTACCTGCACCTCCTACCAGCCAAGCTAATCTCTTCCTTCCAAGATGGCAGCTGCAACTGTAACAAATGCATATGCTGCAAGGAAGGTCACCATATATAATTCACACAGAAAGGAGCCCAGCTAATATGAAATAACCCCACTCACTTAAAGAAAACATCATGTTGAAACTTTGTCCTGCCACACTTTCAGGCAGTACAGGACTTTTTCTTGATCCTCCAGGCTTTACGTACTTGAGGGTCTTCCACTTATCTCAAAGCACACCTGCCAAAAGGCAGTTTCAGCTAGGGCTCATCCAGAACTCTGGGTTTTGGGGTGAGCTTTTCAGCAGTGCCAAAAATACCTGCCCTTTTCGACATTGTTTTTTTCTTTGTGGGGAGGACAGAAATGTTCACTTGCTCCTTCACACTGACTTCAGTGATGTCGCCACATAGCCCAATCTAATTGAATGCATAGTGTTGTCATTCTTCCCAGTCTCTTCTCAGTCATTCATGATTAAATCAGGCCACAGCTAGGGAGAAACAATGGGGCTGAACAGGACTGGGGAAAGAAATGAATATCCTGTCTTAACAGTACACATGTTTACTTAAAGGTAAGGCCTCCTGTACTGAAAGCGGTTTAACCTAGGAAAGGGCATACAGGATTCCATCCAAAGGGGGCAAGCCTATTGTTTCCAGCCCCAATTATTGTAAACCACTGAACTCTAAGGTTTAGAATCGTCCAAAGCAAGAGGCACAGTGGAGGCAATTTTCCCTTCCTGTCCTCCCACTTTGCATTTTTGCTAGATGGGCTATATGCTTTTCACCCATCTAGCTGACGCATCTCAGAGGGGGAGGGAAGGAGGCTGAAGAGGGCTCAGGATACCTTGTATCCTGGTCTCTCCAGTCTCCTCCCTACCCACTGAAATGCCCCCTTTCTTCATCCTCTGAGATCGAGCTCCCAACCTCAGAGAGCTGGTGGTGCAGTTCTTTATCCACCTGCTGTGGGCAGGTGGGGACAGAGCATGGCTTCCCTGTTCCATGGTCTGAGTGCTGTATTCAACTTTGGATGTGGGAATCTAAAATATCTTATGGCCCCTTAGATGCTGTCTAAGGGGGCCATAGGATTGTTCCCTCTCTTTTGGGAACACTTGCTAATTTTTACCCAAAAATCTCAATTGGAGAATATTTAGCTAAGCTGTCATTTCATGTTATTTTTCCGTCTATAAAGCTGTGTGTTTTTTTTTAAAAAAATGATTAAACATTTCTCTTGAATCTCTAGCCACATATTCCCAATTCATACCAAAACATTTGGGAAGAGCCATAGCTCAATGACAGAGCATCCAGTATCCGAGGCAGTAAGCCTGTGTGCACCAGTTGCTGAGGAACATGGGTGGGAGGGTGCTGTTGCACCATGACCTGCTTTGTTGGTTCCTGGTCGATAGCTGGTTGGACACTGTGAACAGAGTGCTGAACTAGATGGACCCTTGGTCTGATCCAGCATCAGGGCTCTTCTTATGTTCATGCAGGAGGCCCTGGTTTAATCCCTGGCATCTCTAGTTAGAGCTATAGAAAAGAATCTTGCCTGAAACCCTGGAAAACTGCTGCCAGTTAGAGTTGTCAATACTGGTCTAGATGGACCAATGGCCTGACTCAGTGTAAGACAGTTTCTTAGTCAATCCGGGCACATTCTGCACTGCACAGGTTTCATTTCACTACAGTCCTTCTTTCTGCTGAGCCCTAATGGTGCCTCCCATTCAAACTCTGGTGCTGTGTGTACATGCAGCAACAGGTGTTATCCAGCCACTTGGCAAAATGCATCAGGTTCCATAGTCCTAATTATCATCAGGGCTAATTTCCAGGCTTGACTAGCAAGAAACAATCATGCCATGCCTTCCATTCCATGGATTCTTGCTGAAGTCCAGCCTTCCCCAATCTGGTGCCCTCCAGATGTCCAAAACGTCTGGAGGGCCCCAGGTTGGGGAAGGCTGCTGTAGGATGAAACTGTATGAGACTGAGGAATATTCATGTTGCAGTCTTAGGTGTGACCGTGCACAAATTAATATGAACCTCAAATTACAGACGCTTCCAAGCTCAGGACAGGTTTGCACATGCATTTGTATTACTTGATTTCTCATCACTCAATTTGCTTGCAGAAGAACACATGACAGGACTCCATTAAAAAGCATTGTTTGGGGTGACCTGAATGTTCTCTGTCTTGTTTGTATTTACTTATACAACAGTATCAACCTGAACAAACTTCAAAATTAAAGGCACTTATCAACTGCCAAAATACTTCCCCAGGAGCATTATTGTTCGAAATGCATATATAAATCAGGATCCTTTACAAATATAATAAATTTGTCACTTTTACACCCTTAGAGATCTTACCACTTATTTGTGCATCACTGTAGTTCCATTTCTGCCTTGAAATAGTTCAGTTTTAGGGCTGGCTAAAACACATAGTTAAAAGACGACAGCAACATTGAGAGAGTCCATCAAGTAACTTCTTTTTGTCTGAAGGGTCAAGGATAGTGTCCAACACAGGCCTTGTGTGGGCGGCCCAAGGCCACCATTTGTGGTGCATGTGGGTGGCAGCCCCTATTGCTGGTGGTTGCGATGTAGCACTCCTGGGGGAAGTTCTGTAATGAGCAGAAATGCTCCTTTCCAGAAGGGGCAGGTCGTGGTCCCTTCCAGAAATGAGAACTTCCACTTGTTTGGGTGCTTCCCCCACCCCCCACCCGAAGCGTTACTTCATGGCTGCCAGCAGTATAATCATAGAATCCTAGAAAAGTAGAGTTGGAAGGAGCCTATAAGGCCATCGAGTCCAACGCCCTGCTCATTGCAGGAATCCACCTTAAAGCATCCCTGACAGATGGCTGCCCAGCTGCCTCTTGAATGCCTCTAGAGTGGGAGAGCCCACAACCTCCCTGGGTAATTGGTTCTATAGCTATACTGCCCTAACAGTCAGGAAGTTTTTCCTGATGTCCAGCTAGAATCAGGCTTCCTGTAACTTTAGTCCATTATTCTGTGTCCTGCATTCTGGGAGGATCGAGAAGAGATCCTGGCTCTCCTATGTGTGACAACCTTTTAAGTATTTGAAGAGTGCTATCATGTCTCCCCCTCAATCTTCTCTTCTCCTGGCTAAACATGCCCAGTTCTTTCAGTCTTTCCTTATAGGGCTTTGTTTCCAGACCCCTGATCATCCTCATTGCCCTCCTCTGAATACGCTCCATCTTGTCTGCATCCTTCTTGAAGTGTGGTGCCCAGAACTGCACATGCCCTCAACTGCCCATGCAAGGCCCATCTGATTCTCGGGATTGCCCCCTCCATGTTCAGAGACAGCACTCCAGCCTCAGAAGGAAGAATCAGAGATATGCCCCTCCTCCCATGCTGCCATGGAAAGTACCCTGCTGGCTACTCTCCAAGGTCAGAAAAGCAACCTAAGAGAGAGGGGAAACAAAGCATTTCAATGCGAGGGGAGAAGACCAGGGAGGCTGGTATGCAGGTTATCCTGAGCCTCTTTCAGCTTCATTCCCTCCCCTCCAAAAAAAAAAAGCCCATCTAGCAAATGGGCAAAAAAAGCACATCTAGCAAATGGGCAAAAAAAAGCCCATCTAGCAAAAAATTGAGGGCAGAAAGATGAGTGTAAATATCACCTCCAGTGCTCCTAATGCCCTACCTAGGAGGATCAGAAGCCTCCGAGTTTGGGGGCTTCTGATCATCAAGAGGGCAATCAATAGGATTGCACCCTAAATTAACATTAAATCTAGGGCAGGCTGAAGATAGAGATAAATGGAAGTCATATTTCTCCTGTGATCTTTTGAAGCCTGATGGTGGAGAGGCAGGTGTATGGACGCAGCCCTCAAAGCAGTACAGTGGGGAACCATGCGGACATTAACTGGGCTGAACTAAAGATTGTGTGGTTGCAGAAAGGATTAGCTGCTAGCAAATCCAGTTTAGTACCAGATTGCTTGGTGCCTTATGAATGAAAAACATTCCTTCAGTTTCCCCGTGACAGTATTGACGACGTTTGAGAAATACTTGGTATATCCTACCAGAAAATATTTATTCCTTAACTATTGGGGAGCTATTCCCTTGGATTTCAAACTACTGCATTCAACTTCACTTTGCTAGTTTTGAGGTTGGATGCTTTAAGAGAAGTAATAAATGAAAACGACACAGCACCTGATGTTGGACTCAAGTTTCACTTACAGTCAACCATTCCCTTCTGATTTTATATTTGAGAAGAATCTATTGTAAGCTGTTAATAAATTCTTTTAAATATAAAGGCCTTTTATCATGTGTTTTTTATACTCAGAAACTTTTCTAAACTGACATCACCATTGCCCCTAAAACATTTGGAGTTAAAACCTTTACAAGCCTTAGAATCATGATATATTTGTGTCGCCATATCTCTGTCCTAGGTTCTATCAAAGGTGTGTGCTCAGGTCTCCCAGTGAAGTGTTTACAGAAGTGTGGAAGACCAAAAGCACAAACACAAAATCAGCAGAGGAAAAGAGTCAACATTTAAAAAATCATTGCCAAGCTGATCAAAAAGCCTATCTGAAAAGTTCTTATGGCCTTGCCAAAGGGGTGGGGAACCTGAGGGCCAGGGGCCAAAGCCAGCCCTTGTAGGGTCCCAATCCAGGTTCATGAGCCAGCCCCTCCCTTTCACCTGACCCCCAATTGTCTGCTGATTAACTCGTGGTTTCCTGGCTTTTGTGCAGTCCCCTACCCCCGTTCCTAAAAGATTGAAATGTCTCTCCTTAAGTTAGTGGCTGTAAAAGCTTTAAGCTAAAATATGCTGGTGTTTTGGATGTGTTTTGTGGATTTGTCCACACACACCCCTTTTTGCCTTTGTCTGGCCTACCACTGAAATGCCGCCCCCAAGTGCTTCTCTGATTGAATCCACCTCAGGCCAAAAGAGGTTCCCCACCCCTTCCTTAGCAAATGGGCTGATTGAATGGATCTGGCTTCTTTGACAGGAGGAGGTTCCAGGGCCTTAGGGGCCGCCACCACAAAGGCCCTCCTGCCAGTAATGGCTGATCTCACCTCTAATGGTGGTAGCACCCACAAATGTCTTCATTCCCCGATCTGAAAACACAGGGAAACACAGATGGAACAATTGCTGCTAAAGCAAATTGCATACTCGCATATGCAATAGCAGCATACAAGGTTAGGAATGAGATAACATTTTCAAAGGTCTGACTCAAATCAAGTCAGATTGATTCACACATTCTGTTGTTTATCTCATATCTTACAGCTGGACCCTAGTTCTAGCGTAAAGCAATTTTTGTGCCAGAAGTGGAATGAGTCATTATTTGTGAATTCATTCTCTGCCTTACTAACAGTCTTCTCTATTGTTGTACACACCAATTTCCCTCTGATATCAGTTGAACACAACAATAAGAATGGTTGTATTGTATGTAACTGAGCTAGCCAACAGTTACAATTACAGGTTGCATTCTGTTATACTGTCTTCAGTGATGAACCACAACCTCACCCTAAGTAGGTTGTCCCACCAGCTCCATTCCACATTTTGGAGCAAAGAGGATAGATCTAGATAGATATGCTAAAAGTGTCCAAGAAGGAATTCAATTGTTAAATAACTTACACAAACACACACACACATTTCCCCCTTATTTAGAATTAGACTTAGGGTGCAATCCAATGCATATTTAGACAGAAAAAAAATGTGTAACTCCTAGCATTCCCCATGCATGAGATGGCACCATTACTTACTTTTCATAAGATTTCCCTGCAGCGTCCTTTTGGTAGGGTTGCTTTTATTCTAGAACTAAAGCCATGGTAGGCAACTATTCACAAACTGTGGGAGAAGCCTGCACATTTTGGCACAAGCTGGGCCGGAATGCAATTTATGCATGGTCTGGAGAATGTGGATAGGGAGACATTTTTCTCCCTCTCTCATAATACTAGAACCCGGGGTCATCCCATGAAGCTGATTGGGGGGAGATCTAGGACAAATAAAAAGAAGCACTTCTTCACACAGCACATGGTTAAATTATGGAACTCACTACCACAGGATGTAGTGATGGCCACCAATTTGGATGGCTTTAAAAGGGGGTTGGATAAATTCCTGGAGGCAAAGGCCATCAATGGCTACTAGCCCTGATGGTTGTGTGCTATATCCAGTATTCAAGGCAGTAAGCCTGCGTGCACCAGTTGCTGGAGAACATGGGCGGGAGGGTGCTGTTGCACCATGTCCTGCTTGTTCATCCCTGGCCAATGGCTGGTTGGCCACTGTGTGAACAGAGTGCTGGACTAGATGGACCCTTGGTCTGATCCAGCATCAGGGCACTTCTTATGTTCTTACTGTGGTGTTAATACAGCTATGCCAATGTGCATGCACGTATGAGAATTTGACGTGGTTCTGTAAGAAAAAGAAGTTAATTCCTGAACAACAAAAACACATATATGATGTCTGTGGCTCCTCAGAGTTTTTTTGTTCTTGGGAAGAACCTTCCAGAAGCAAAGCTCCTTAGTGCTTGGGAAAAGGAGCTTGATAGAACAAATGTTATCCAAACATTGCCCTTTTTTGCTCTGGATTAAATATCTTCATCATGGGATAGTCATCTGGTTTGAAAGCCTGAGCATAGTCATGGACTTCCTGCCCATTGGGAATCACATCAGGTCTGTCTTGGCTACTGTGAAACAAAAGCAAATCGTAAGTTACGATTCCTAAGATATCTTATGGGTAAGAACTATGTAAAAATAAGAATAGTCCAAGCCATGGTAATTTATCGGTAACTACCTTGAAGGCCAATCTTTTGAATGTGTGATGTTACATGTCTATAGATTAGGCATGTGCTCCGCTCCTATTAGAAGTGCAGAAGCAGGAGAGAATTGGCCTGCTCCGCCTTGCCCAGAGGTGGAGTAGAAGCGGACCGCGGACCCCTAGAAGCAAGGCGAAGAGAAGCGACCATTTTCGGAGCGCTTCTCTTTCCGCGGAGCGCTCCGATCGCCATCTTGAAACATTTCGCCCATAGATAACTGGGTTGTTTTTGAAGCTATCGTTCTGAAAATTCTTGTGCTTAGACAGTCATGGATGGAGGTCATTTTGAGACTACTCTCACCTCTCTGCGTCGTGTGGGTCGCGCGCTAGAATTTTTTTAAAAGTAGGGTAAAGGCGGGAAAAAGATTACCTTTTCGATTGCTGAGGGGCAGAGTCAACTCCCGGTCATGATCACATGATGCCAAAGTTGGAGGAGGGGATAGGCAAAACGGGTAACTTGGGATTCTCTGAACGGACTTTTCCCAGTGTTTTTTAAAACAGTAGCCCCACCAAATGCACAAATACAACCTGTGAAATCATATACTAAGCCAATAATAAGAGATAGAAACACAGCACTGCTACCCACCCTAACTTTGGGGAACAACTGAAAAGATGTGGTGCAAGGGGATGAGCTCCCCTAGGGCATCTCATTGTGGACATGCCGCCACTCTCCTGTACTTGGAAGGCCATCAGAGCCTTCCAAAGAGAGTAACCCGGTGGAGCAATGCCTATCATGAGTTGAAGTGAGCGGTCTACTTCTCTTAGTGGTGGAGCGATGCCTATCACGAGTTGAAGTGACAGTTCTACTTCCTAGCGGTGGAGCAATGGCTTTCATGAGTTGAACTGACAGCCTTGCTTCTTAAAAGACTGGTTGACCACCAGTCAAATTGGCAGCTGCTGCTTCCCCCTCCCCTGGGCACGTCCCCCTATTGCTGGTAAAAGACAGATATAGCCTTTTTAAAAAAGTTCTTCTTGCTGTTTATTCAGCAACACTGCTGCTTTTAATTCCACCCCTCCTTCGTTTATTTATTTATTTATTTATTCCATTTTATATGCATTACTGGCTTATCCTTGGCTCACTTCCTTATGCCCCCAGAAATGTCTGCTGCCTGCCTGCCTGCCTTCCCTCTCTCCTCCCCTGCCCGCCTTGCAGGGATGTTGTGTGTGTCTGGCTTTGACTCAGGGGAGAAGTCCTTCCTGCGCTCACTTGGAGTTTTGGAAGTTCCAAATCCATTTTTCAAGTGTGGAAGAAGATTCATATAGGCTTATCTCTACTCCCCAATTCATGGCATGTTGGGATTTCCTTTGAAATGGCCCCATTGAGAGGTCTGCAGGTTTTTTGTCTGCAAAAAACAGGGGATGATGGGACTGCCTTGAGTCTTGGCGTGCGGCATATGTATCCCTGGATAAGCTGTCATGGTGGTGAATTTGAGTTTTTTTTTTAACGTGCAAATTGACGGAGCTATTGGAAAGGGTGTTGGATTTTCATAAATTCCCCAAAAATCAGGGGATGATGGGACTGCCTTGAGTCTCAGCATGCGTATGTATCCCTGGATAAGCTTTCATGGTGGCGAGTTTGAGGTTTCTAACGTGCAAATCGATGGAGCTATGGAAAGGGGTGTGAATGGGGTGCCCGATTTTCAAAAATTCCCCCAAAATCAGGGGATGATGGGATTGCCTTGAAACTTGGCATCCATGTGGACACATGGATAAGCTATCATGGTGCCGAGTTTGAGGTTTATAACGTGCAAATTGACGGAGCTATCGAAAGGGGTGTGACTTAGGGTTATGGGTGGTGCGTTAGAGGTTAGAGCCCCACCAAAAATCAGGGGATGATGGGACTGCCTTGAGTCTGGGCGTCCATGTGGACACATGGATAAGCTGTCATGGTGGCGAGTTTGAGGTTTCTAACGTGCAAATTGACGGAGCTATCCCAAGGGGTCTGAATGGGGTGCCCGATTTTCATAAATTCCCCCAAAATCAGGGGATGATGGGATTGCCTTGAAACTTGGCATGCATGTGTATACGTCCATGAGGTGTCATGGTGCCAAACGTGAGGTTTCTAACTTGAACCAAAAAAAAGTTGTTTACTTTTTTAGCTTTCAATGCAACCCTATGGGGGGGGGAAACGGAGCTCCGATCCGGATCCGGAGCTCTGAGCGGAGCGGAGCGGAAATGGGCGGAGCGGGGGCGGAGCAAAGCGGCCCGATCCAAAAATCACGGATCTGGAAGTGAAGCAGAGCGGGGGGTCCATGCACAACCCTACTATAGATAATGAATGTGTAGTTATGGTTATGTGTTCCTGTTATATCTCCATGTTTATTCTGAGTATCAGTAGTGTGAGAGTAAAATGACTGACAGGAGGAATGATGGATTTGAATGTGTGTGATGATTACCTGCAAGTAGGAAGAGGATAAAGTGTGCATGCTATATAAGCTGCGTGCTGTTCTATGTAAGTGAGATAGGGTTTAGAATTTGTGATGAGATAGCGATGGGGATATAGATAGGATTTTAGGATTGAAAAAGGGAGGTCTGTGGTGATTTGTGAAGTTATTGTTTGAGAGGGTGATAATAGAATACTGTGTATGAGAGGGCATATATTGATAGAGCCATTAAGCGTTACTTGTTTATTATTCAACAACTTACTGTAATTAATAAAGCTTTCTTTGTTTATAAAATCCTACGCCTTCTGCTCCTGGCAATGTAAGAGGGAGATAATAAAGGGAACAGTGCAAGATTGCAGATGACACCACATTGATGGCTGAAAGCGAGGAGGAGCTGAGGAGCCTTATGACAAAGGTGAAAGAAGAAAGTGCAAAAGCTGGGTTGCAGTTAAACCTCAAAAAAACCAAGATTATGGCAACCAGCTTGATTGATAACTGGCAAATAGAGGGAGAAACGTGGAGGCAGTGACAGACTTTGTATTTCTGGGCGCAAAGATTACTGCAGACGCTGACTGCAGCCAGGAAATCAGAAGACGTTTACTTCTTGGGAGGAGAGCAATGACAAATCTCGATAAAATAGTTAAGAGCAGAGACACCACACTGACAACAAAGGTCCGCATAGTTAAAGCAATGGTATTCCCCGTAGTAACCTATGGCTGCGAGAGCTGGACCATAAGGAAGGCTGAGCGAAGGAAGATAGACGCTTTTGAACTGTGGTGTTGGAGGAAAATTCTGAGAGTGCCTTGGACTGCCAGAAGATCAAACCAGTCCATACTCCAGGAAATAAAGCCAGACTGCTCACTTGAGGGAATGGTATTAAAGGCAAAACTGAAGTACTTTGGCCACATAATGAGAAGACAGGACACCCTGGAGAAGAGGCTGATGCGAGGGAAAGTGGAAGGCAAAAGGAAGAGGGGCCGACCAAGGGCAAGATGGATGGATGATATTCTGGAGGTGACAGACTTGACCTTGGGGGAGCTAGGGGTGGCGACAGCCGACAGAAAGCTCTGGCGTGGGCTGGTCCATGAAGTCACGAAGAGTCAGAAGCGACTAAACGAATAAACAACAACTGAGCATTAAAGATCCTGGTGGCCACAAAATCTAGTGTGTGAGACAGAAAGTGATTCCTGCTGGGATGAGAAAGAAAAAGGTAATTCTCACTGAGGAGAAGGCAGGAACACCACAGAATGTTTGTTTACTTGGAAGTAGGACCTCTGGGTTTCAAAGAGATGTATTCCCAATTGAGCATGATTCAGATTGCAACCTATATCCAAAATTCCACAGCTCAAGGGTAACAGTTTATCAGAAAGAAAACCTTAATGGTTTTAATAAGGAGAGGATGACTCCAGGGTCAAATTGTACCCTATTGGAAACACAGTTGCCCACCTCCCCACTTGGCAACCCAGAGATAAGAGGGGGTTATGAAAGGGGTGGCCACAGTTACAACTGGACTTGCTAGCAGGTCACTGTGGCCTGGGAAGGCCTGGGCCACCATCCCGTTCTGCATCCAATGCTGTAGTGTAGAGCAAATGTCTGGCCAGAGCTGTATGATCTATACAAGGAGTAAATCTTTGGCTTTAGCTAAAGCCCGTGGTGGTGGTGGTTATATTTATTTTTATCCCACCTTTTCCCCATTACTGGGACTCAAGGCAGTTTACAAGATCAAAACATGTACAACAAATACATATAAATTACAAAAGTTAAAATAGAATTAAACCTACAGTAAAAATAAAAACACATTAAAAAAAATTAAAAAACTGTAACAGGTTAAAATACATTACATTTACATTACATTACATTCCAATACATTAACACAGATCTGGTATAGTTCCAAAAGCCTGCTGAAACAAAAAGGTTTTTGCCTGCCTCCGAATCTGTAGCACAGAGGGAGCCAGCCTAGCCTCCATGGGAAGGGAGTTCCAGAGCCTTGAAGCAGCCACGGAGAAGGCCCTCTCCCGTGTACGAATCAGGCGTGCCTGGGATGTTGGTGGGACTGAGAGAAAGGCCTCCCCAGAAGATCTCAGAGCTCGGGCATGCTCATATGGAAGAATATGGACTTTTAGAACTAGACTAAACCTAAGTATGTGTAACTGTCTGCATGTATATCCTTCACATCAGCTTTGCTGCTTTCTCTCCCCTGCCTGTCACTCTGGTATCTCTCGCTCCACTAGAATTTACTTGATAACTCCCCCCTCGCTTTGTGCTTATTGCATATTTCCCCTCCATTCCTCCCACATGGTCATATGGAATAGAATAGATTAGAATAGATTATTCCTCCTGCCTCACACCTCCATTTTACTGAGTGATGGTCCAAGATCACCCAGTAAAAAGAATGTAAATCCGGACCTCTCGTGGACTTTGATGGTGCTATCTAATAAAAGTATAGACGTTCTAGCAGTAGCCATTATTTCGCCCAACATCTACCACTCAGTTGCTTTTGTTCTTAAAAAAATGTTTGGGAGACAATAAATGCAGAATCAGAAGAAAGGAGAGGCAAAACACAAGATTCTGACTTCCTAAAATAGCCCATCCACCCAAAATTTCTACTTTCAGGTTTGATCCTGCAAAACACCAGTGTTTTGATATGTATTGCACACAGGCTAAAATAATCGCCAAAACCACAGAATCATTGTTTTTTCTACATTGCTCCTACCTAGCGTATAGGAGAGCCATCTGCAGGATTATGGCATTATTGCAGCTATTATCACATTTCAAATTTAGCTGAAGCAATGGAGTAAGATTATTAATGTAACTAATTTTTTTAAGCAATAGCCCTGGTCCAGTTGGCATCACAGCACCTTTATACGCTCTACAGTTTACGGTAAGGTTATATATGGATACAAAGTCTGAGTTATGAAATAACTGCAGTGGATACCTTTGCATTTGGAATTAACTAAGTGGGACCTCCGATGTCCGCTGCTCCTGTTCAGTGTGCCAGCCATGCCCTTCTCCAGTAACTACTTTGGAATTGGAGATCACAATCTGCCACAACCTCAGAAAAAAAAAAAAAAAACCTTTATTCTGTAAACTAAAGGAACAGACAGTCAGTGCTAGAGGAAAGGTAATGGCAGAGTCTTCTTTAGGAGGAAGATATAGTTGCTCTCAGATGTCGCTTAGAGAATTCTATTTTATAAAGCGACTAAAGGAGCTAATGAGGAAAAAGAGTGCTAACTCCTTTGTATTATTTTATACCTTTTTATGAACCAAGGACATCCCAAGGGCACAGGGCTGGTTGGGCCATGCTGGGAGCTACAGAACTTTTTTCTTCTTTCTAAACATGCATAGGTTTGTGCCCTAAACCAATCTTTGGGAGATGGGAGGCGGGTTTCTTGTCTTGAATAACTTCTCATAATTTCAGTGACTAACAAATTCATGAGTGGTGATCATAAATAAGGTGTTCATAGCTTTGTATTTAAGCCCTGGTAGCCAGTGCTTGGTAGCAATGGGCAACAGGGAACTGCATACAACTGTACGTGAGCTGGTGAACTACTGCCTGAGAGCTCTGTCCCTCCTCTGTGCATAGCAGAAAAATGTGCTGAGCTGGAGGAGGAGGTACAGAGCTCCATGTCCCACCACTGCCAGCCCCGTGGTGCCTCCTGTTCTATTTTGTTTTTAAATTAAACCAATGCAAAGCAAAGCACCAGCCTGCAGTACCCACTTTATTTCCATTTATGCCCCAGAGTGACACGTGAGCCTCATAAGCATTTGTGGAGAGAAGTCCTATGGTCCCTGGGTGAGTGTCCCAGAGACTGTAGGACTCTTTAGATTACCCCTTCCGAGGTCAGAGCCAATGCTCAACCTGTGGAAGGAGCAGTCGGAGATCTACCTGCACTCCCCTGTGCCTGTTGCCCTCTGAGCTCAAAAAAGTGACCTTGGAGCAGGAGGAAAGTTGGCATTTCACTGGGCAGGGCGGGGGAGAAGACCCGAGATGCCAGGATACCATTTATCCTGAGCTGCTTCCAGCCTCCTTTCCCCACCACCTCCAAAACACCCTCGCTAGATTGGCTAAAAAGCCCATCCAGCAAAAGCTGCAGGGCGGGAGGATGGGGAGGCAAAGATCGCTTCCCACCCTGCATTGGATGATATGACACCTCCATGTTTGGGGGCTTCCAATCACCGAGGATGCAATAGAAAGGAGGGGACCTGACCACCTTTACAAAAGACATTATATATAATTAAGCTTTGCCTGTGAATAATTCCCCTGCGAGTAGCTTCAATGGCTCCACATGCCAGTACTTGATCTGCCAGTAGCTTCAGCTGCCATTACTTCTCCTGCCAGTACCTTCAATGGCTTCACCTGCCAGAAATTAACCTGCCAGTAGCTTCTCCAACGTCACCTAGCAGTACTTCCACCGCCAGTAGCTTCAACAGTTTCAACTGCCACTATTTCCCATGCCAGTAGCTTCAATGGCTTCACCTGCCAGTACCTGATCTGCTAGTAGCTTCAACGGCTTCACCTGCCAGTACCTGATCTGCTAGTAGCTTCAACGGCTTCACCTGCCAGTACCTGATCTGCCAGTAGCTTCAACGGCTTCACCTGCCAGTACCTGATCTGCCAGTAGCTTCAACGGCTTCACCTGCCAGTACCTCATCTACCCGTAGCTTCAACTGCTTCACCTGCCGGTACTGGATTTGCTAGTAGCTTCAACAGTTTCACCTGCCACTATTTCCCATGCCAGTAGCTTCAATGGCTTCACCTGCCAGTACCTGATCTGCCAGTAGCTTCAACGGCTTCACCTGCCAGTACCTGATCTGCCAGTAGCTTCAACGGCTTCACCTGCCAGTACCTGATCTGCCAGTAGCTTCAACGGCTTCACCTGCCAGTACCTGATCTGCCAGTAGCTTCAACGGCTTCACCTGCCAGTACCTGATCTGCCAGTAGCTTCAACGGCTTCACCTGCCAGTACCTCATCTACCCGTAGCTTCAACTGCTTCACCTGCCGGTACTGGATTTGCTAGTAGCTTCAACAGTTTCACCTGCCACTATTTCCCATGCCAGTAGCTTCAATGGCTTCACCTGCCAGTACCTGATCTGCCAGTAGCTTCAACGGCTTCACCTGCCAGTACTTGATCTGCCAGTAGCTTCAACGGCTTCACCTGCCAGTACCTGATCTGCCAGTAGCTTCAACGGCTTCACCTGCCAGTACTTCCTCTGCCCGTAGCTTCAAGGGCTTCACCTGCCAGTACTTCCTCTGCCCGTAGCTTCAACGGCTTCACCTACCAGTACTTCCTCTACCAGTAGCTTCAACGGCTTCACCTACCGGTACTGGATCTGCCAGTAGCTTCAACGGCTTCACCTGCCAGTACCTGATCTGCTAGTAGCTTCAACAGCTTCACCTGCCAGTATCTGATCTGCTAGTAGCTTCAACGGCTACACCTGCCAGTACCTGATCTGCCAGTAGCTTCAACGGCTTCACCTGCCAGTACCTGATCTGCCAGTAGCTTCAATGGCTTCACCTGCCAGTACCTGATCTGCTAGTAGCTTCAACGGCTTCACCTGCCAGTACCTGATCTGCCAGTAGCTTCAACGGCTTCACCTGCCAGTACCTGATGTGCTAGTAGCTTCAATGGCGTCACCTGCCAGTACCTGATCTGCCAGTAGCTTCAATGGCTTCACCTGCCAGTACCTGATCTGCCAGTAGCTTCAATGGCTTCACCTGCCAGTACCTGATCTGCCAGTAGCTTCAATGGCTTCACCTGCCAGTACCTGATCTGCCAGTAGCTTCAACGGCTTCACCTGCCAGTACCTGATCTGTTAGTAGCTTCAATGGCTTCACCTGCCAGTACCTGATCTGCTAGTAGATTCAATGGCTTCACCTGCCAGTACCTGATCTGCCAGTAGCTTCAATGGCTTCACCTGCCAGTACCTGATCTGCTAGTAGCTTCAATGGCTTCACCTGCCAGTACCTGATCTGCTAGTAGCTTCAATGGCTTCACCTGCCAGTACCAGATCTGCTAGTAGCTTCAATGGCTTCACCTGCCAGTACTTCCTCTGCTAGTAGCTTCAATGGCTTCACCTGCCAGTACCTGATCTGCTAGTAGCTTCAACGGCTTCACCTGCCAGTACCTGATCTGCCAGTAGCTTCAATGGCTTCACCTGCCAGTACCTGATCTGCCAGTAGCTTCAATGGCTTCACCTGCCAGTACCTGATCTGCCAGTAGCTTCAACGGCTTCACCTGCCAGTACCTGATGTGCCAGTAGCTTCAACGGCTTCACCTATCTGTACTTCCTCTGCCAGTAGCTTCAACGGCTTCACCTGCCAGTACCTGATCTGCCAGTAGCTTCAACGGCTTCACCTGCCAGTACCTGATCTGCTAGTAGCTTCAATGGCTTCACCTGCCAGTACCTGATCTGCCAGTAGCTTCAACGGCTTCACCTACCTGTACTTCCTCTGCCAGTAGCTTCAACGGCTTCACCTGCCAGTACCTGATCTGCCAGTAGCTTCAACGGCTTCACCTGCCAGTACCTGATGTGCCAGTAGCTTCAACGGATTCACCTGCCAGTACCTGATCTGCCAGTAGCTTCAACGGCTTCACCTGCCAGTACCTGATCTGCCAGTAGCTTCAACGGCTTCACCTGCCAGTACCTGATCTGCCAGTAGCTTCAACGGCTTCACCTGCCAGTACCTGATCTGCTAGTAGCTTCAATGGCTTCACCTGCCAGTAACTGATCTGCCAGTAGCTTCAATGGCTTCACCTGCCAGTACCTGATCTGCCAGTAGCTTCAACGGCTTCACCTGCCAGTACCTGATCTGCCAGTAGCTTCAACGGCTTCACCTGCCAGTACCTGATCTGCTAGTAGCTTCAACAGCTTCACCTGCCAGTACCTGATCTGCTAGTAGCTTCAACGGCTTCACCTGCCAGTACCTGATCTGCTAGTAGCTTCAACGGCTTCACCTGCCAGTACCTGATCTGCCAGTAGCTTCAATGGCTTCACCTGCCAGTACCTGATCTGCTAGTAGCTTCAACGGCTTCACCTGCCAGTACCTGATCTGCCAGTAGCTTCAATGGCTTCACCTGCCAGTACCTGATCTGCCAGTAGCTTCAATGGCTTCACCTGCCAGTACCTGATCTGCCAGTGGCTTCAATGGCTTCACCTGCCAGTACTTCCTCTGCTAGTAGCTTCAATGGCTTCACCTGCCAGTACCTGATCTGCTAGTAGCTTCAATGGCTTCACCTGCCAGTACCTGATCTGCCAGTAGCTTCAATGGCTTCACCTGCCAGTACTTCCTCTGCCAGTAGCTTCAATGGCTTCACCTGCCAGTACCTGATCTGCCAGTAGCTTCAACGGCTTCACCTGCCAGTACCTGATCTGCCAGTAGCTTCAACGGCTTCACCTGCCAGTACCTGATCTGCCAGTAGCTTCAACGGCTTCACCTGCCAGTACCTGATCTGCCAGTAGCTTCAATGGCTTCACCTGCCAGTACCTGATCTGCCAGTAGCTTCAATGGCTTCACCTGCCAGTACCTGATCTGCCAGTAGCTTCAACGGCTTCACCTGCCAGTTCCTGATCTGCTAGTAGCTTCAATGGCTTCACCTGCAAGTACCTGATCTGCTAGTAGCTTCAACGGCTTCACCTGCCAGTACCTGATGTGCTAGTAGCTTCAATTGGCTTCACCTGCCAGTACCTGATCTGCCAGTAGCTTCAATGGCTTCACCTGCCAGTACCTGATCTGCCAGTAGCTTCAATGGCTTCACCTGCCAGTACCTGATCTGCCAGTAGCTTCAACGGCTTCACCTGCCAGTACTTCCTCTGCCAGTAGCTTCAACGGCTTCACCTGCCAGTACCTGATCTGCTAGTAGCTTCAATGGCTTCACCTGCCAGTACCTGATCTGCCAGTAGCTTCAACGGCTTCACCTGCCAGTACCTGATCTGCCAGTAGCTTCAACGGCTTCACCTGCCAGTACCTGATCTGCCAGTAGCTTCAACGGCTTCACCTGCCAGTACTTCCTCTGCCAGTAGCTTCAATGGCTTCACCTGCCAGTACCTGATCTGGCAGTAGCTTCAACGGCTTCACCTGCCAGTACCTGATCTGCCAGTAGCTTCAACGGCTTCACCTGCCAGTACTTCCTCTGCCCGTAGCTTCAACGGCTTCACCTACCTGTACTTCCTCTGCCAGTAGCTTCAACGGATTCACCTGCCACTACTTCCTCTGCCAGTAGCTTCAACGGCTTCACCTGTCAGTACCTGATCTTCCAGTAGCTTCAATGGCTTCACCTGCCAGTACCTGATCTGCCAGTAGCTTCAATGGCTTCACCTGCCAGTACCTGATCTGCCAGTAGCTTCAATGGCTTCACCTGCCAGTACCTGATCTGCCAGTAGCTTCAACGGCTTCACCTGCCAGTTCCTGATCTGCTAGTAGCTTCAATGGCTTCACCTGCCAGTTCTTCCTCTGCCAGTAGCTTCAATGGCTTCACCTGCCAGTACCTGATCTGCCAGTAGCTTCAACGGCTTCACCTGCTAGTACCTGATCTGCCAGTAGCTTCAACGGCTTCACCTACCTGTACTTCCTCTGCCAGTAGCTTCAACGGCTTCACCTGCCAGTACCTGATCTGCTAGTAGCTTCAATGGCTTCACCTGCCAGTACTTCCTCTGCCAGAAGCTTCAATGGCTTCACCTGCCAGTACCTGATCTGCCAGTAGCTTCAACGGCTTCACCTGCCAGTACTTCCTCTGCCAGTAGCTTCAATGGCTTCACCTGCCAGTACCTGATCTGCCAGTAGCTTCAACGGCTTCACCTGCCAGTACCTGATTTGCCAGTAGCTTCAATGGCTTCACCTGCCAGTACTTCCTCTGCCCGTAGCTTCAACGGCTTCACGTGCGAGTACTTCCTCTACCAGTAGCTTCAATGGCTTCACCTACCTGTACTTCCTCTGCCAGTAGCTTCAATGGCTTCACCTGCCAGTACCTGATCTGCCAGTAGCTTCAATGGCTTCACCTGCCAGTACCTGAACTGCTAGTAGCTTCAATGGCTTCACCTGCCAGTACCTGATCTGCCAGTAGCTTCAATGGCTTCACCTGCCAGTACCTGATCTGCCAGTAGCTTCAATGGCTTCACCTGCCAGTACCTGATCTGCCAGTAGCTTCAATGGCTTCACCTGCCAGTACCTGATCTGCCAGTAGCTTCAATGGCTTCACCTACCAGTACCTTATCTGCCAGTAGCTTCAATGGCTTCACCTGCCAGTACCTGATCTGCCAGTAGCTTCAACGGCTTCACCTGCCAGTACCTGATCTGCTAGTAGCTTCAATGGCTTCACCTGCCAGTACCTGATCTGCTAGTAGTTTCAACGGCTTCACCTGCCAGTACCTGATGTGCTAGTAGCTTCAATGGCTTCACCTGCCAGTACCTGATCTGCCAGTAGCTTCAATGGCTTCACCTGCCAGTACCTGATCTGCCAGTAGCTTCAATGGCTTCACCTGCCAGTACCTGATCTGCCAGTAGCTTCAACGGCTTCACCTGCCAGTACTTCCTCTGCCAGTAGCTTCAACGGCTTCACCTGCCAGTACCTGATCTGCTAGTAGCTTCAATGGCTTCACCTGCCAGTACCTGATCTGCTAGTAGCTTCAATGGCTTCACCTGCCAGTACCTGATCTGCTAGTAGCTTCAACGGCTTCACCTGCCAGTACCTGATCTGCCAGTAGCTTCAATGGCTTCACCTGCCAGTACCTGATCTGCCAGTAGCTTCAATGGCTTCACCTGCCAGTACCTGATCTGCCAGTAGCTTCAACGGCTTCACCTGCCAGTACCTGATGTGCCAGTAGCTTCAACGGCTTCACCTATCTGTACTTCCTCTGCCAGTAGCTTCAACGGCTTCACCTGCCAGTACCTGATCTGCCAGTAGCTTCAACGGCTTCACCTGCCAGTACCTGATCTGCTAGTAGCTTCAATGGCTTCACCTGCCAGTACCTGATCTGCCAGTAGCTTCAACGGCTTCACCTACCTGTACTTCCTCTGCCAGTAGCTTCAACGGCTTCACCTGCCAGTACCTGATCTGCCAGTAGCTTCAATGGCTTCACCTGCCAGTACCTGATGTGCCAGTAGCTTCAACGGCTTCACCTGCCAGTACCTGATCTGCCAGTAGCTTCAACGGCTTCACCTGCCAGTACCTGATCTGCCAGTAGCTTCAACGGCTTCACCTGCCAGTACCTGATCTGCCAGTAGCTTCAACGGCTTCACCTGCCAGTACCTGATCTGCTAGTAGCTTCAATGGCTTCACCTGCCAGTAACTGATCTGCCAGTAGCTTCAATGGCTTCACCTGCCAGTACCTGATCTGCCAGTAGCTTCAACGGCTTCACCTGCCAGTACCTGATCTGCTAGTAGCTTCAACGGCTTCACCTGCCAGTACCTGATCTGCTAGTAGCTTCAACGGCTTCACCTGCCAGTACCTGATCTGCCAGTAGCTTCAATGGCTTCACCTGCCAGTACCTGATCTGCTAGTAGCTTCAACGGCTTCACCTGCCAGTACCTGATCTGCCAGTAGCTTCAATGGCTTCACCTGCCAGTACCTGATCTGCCAGTAGCTTCAATGGCTTCACCTGCCAGTACCTGATCTGCCAGTGGCTTCAATGGCTTCACCTGCCAGTACTTCCTCTGCTAGTAGCTTCAATGGCTTCACCTGCCAGTACCTGATCTGCTAGTAGCTTCAATGGCTTCACCTGCCAGTACCTGATCTGCCAGTAGCTTCAATGGCTTCACCTGCCAGTACTTCCTCTGCCAGTAGCTTCAATGGCTTCACCTGCCAGTACCTGATCTGCCAGTAGCTTCAACGGCTTCACCTGCCAGTACCTGATCTGCCAGTAGCTTCAACGGCTTCACCTGCCAGTACCTGATCTGCCAGTAGCTTCAACGGCTTCACCTGCCAGTACCTGATCTGCCAGTAGCTTCAATGGCTTCACCTGCCAGTACCTGATCTGCCAGTAGCTTCAATGGCTTCACCTGCCAGTACCTGATCTGCCAGTAGCTTCAACGGCTTCACCTGCCAGTTCCTGATCTGCTAGTAGCTTCAATGGCTTCACCTGCAAGTACCTGATCTGCTAGTAGCTTCAACGGCTTCACCTGCCAGTACCTGATGTGCTAGTAGCTTCAATTGGCTTCACCTGCCAGTACCTGATCTGCCAGTAGCTTCAATGGCTTCACCTGCCAGTACCTGATCTGCCAGTAGCTTCAATGGCTTCACCTGCCAGTACCTGATCTGCCAGTAGCTTCAACGGCTTCACCTGCCAGTACTTCCTCTGCCAGAAGCTTCAACGGCTTCACCTGCCAGTACCTGATCTGCTAGTAGCTTCAATGGCTTCACCTGCCAGTACCTGATCTGCCAGTAGCTTCAACGGCTTCACCTGCCAGTACCTGATCTGCCAGTAGCTTCAACGGCTTCACCTGCCAGTACCTGATCTGCCAGTAGCTTCAACGGCTTCACCTGCCAGTACTTCCTCTGCCAGTAGCTACAATGGCTTCACCTGCCAGTACCTGATCTGGCAGTAGCTTCAACGGCTTCACCTGCCAGTACCTGATGTGCCAGTAGCTTCAACGGCTTCACCTGCCAGTACTTCCTCTGCCCGTAGCTTCAACGGCTTCACCTGCCAGTACTTCCTCTACCAGTAGCTTCAATGTCTTCACCTACCTGTACTTCCTCTGCCCGTAGCTTCAATGGCTTCACCTGCCAGTACCTGATCTGCCAGTAGCTTCAATGGCTTCACCTGCCAGTACCTGATCTGCTAGTAGCTTCAACGGCTTCACCTGCCAGTACCTGATCTGCCAGTAGCTTCAACGGCTTCACCTGCCAGTACCTGATCTGCCAGTAGCTTCAATGGCTTCACCTGCCAGTACCTGATCTGCCAGTAGCTTCAACGGCTTCACCTGCCAGTACTTCCTCTGCCAGTAGCTTCAATGGCTTCACCTGCCAGTACCTGATCTGCTAGTAGCTTCAACGGCTTCACCTGCCAGTACCTGATCTGCTAGTAGCTTCAACGGCTTCACCTGCCAGTACCTGATCTGCCAGTAGCTTCAACGGCTTCACCTGCCAGTACCTGATCTGCTAGTAGCTTCAATGGCTTCACCTGCCAGTACCTGATCTGCCAGTAGCTTCAACGGCTTCACCTGCCAGTACTTCCTCTGCCAGTAGCTTCAACGGCTTCACCTGCCAGTACCTGATCTGCTAGTAGCTTCAATGGCTTCACCTGCCAGTACCTGATCTGCCAGTAGCTTCAACGGCTTCACCTGCCAGTACCTGATCTGCCAGTAGCTTCAACGGCTTCACCTACCTGTACTTCCTCTGCCAGTAGCTTCAACGGATTCACCTGCCACTACTTCCTCTGCCAGTAGCTTCAACGGCTTCACCTGTCAGTACCTGATCTTCCAGTAGCTTCAATGGCTTCACCTGCCAGTACCTGATCTGCCAGTAGCTTCAATGGCTTCACCTGCCAGTACCTGATCTGCCAGTAGCTTCAATGGCTTCACCTGCCAGTACCTGATCTGCCAGTAGCTTCAACGGCTTCACCTGCCAGTTCCTGATCTGCTAGTAGCTTCAATGGCTTCACCTGCCAGTACTTCCTCTGCCAGTAGCTTCAATGGCTTCACCTGCCAGTACCTGATCTGCCAGTAGCTTCAACGGCTTCACCTGCTAGTACCTGATCTGCCAGTAGCTTCAACGGCTTCACCTACCTGTACTTCCTCTGCCAGTAGCTTCAACGGCTTCACCTGCCAGTACCTGATCTGCTAGTAGCTTCAATGGCTTCACCTGCCAGTACTTCCTCTGCCAGAAGCTTCAATGGCTTCACCTGCCAGTACCTGATCTGCCAGTAGCTTCAACGGCTTCACCTGCCAGTACTTCCTCTGCCAGTAGCTTCAATGGCTTCACCTGCCAGTACCTGATCTGCCAGTAGCTTCAACGGCTTCACCTGCCAGTACCTGATTTGCCAGTAGCTTCAATGGCTTCACCTGCCAGTACTTCCTCTGCCCGTAGCTTCAACGGCTTCACGTGCGAGTACTTCCTCTACCAGTAGCTTCAATGGCTTCACCTACCTGTACTTCCTCTGCCAGTAGCTTCAATGGCTTCACCTGCCAGTACCTGATCTGCCAGTAGCTTCAATGGCTTCACCTGCCAGTACCTGAACTGCTAGTAGCTTCAATGGCTTCACCTGCCAGTACCTGATCTGCCAGTAGCTTCAATGGCTTCACCTGCCAGTACCTGATCTGCCAGTAGCTTCAATGGCTTCACCTGCCAGTACCTGATCTGCCAGTAGCTTCAATGGCTTCACCTGCCAGTACCTGATCTGCCAGTAGCTTCAATGGCTTCACCTACCAGTACCTGATCTGCCAGTAGCTTCAATGGCTTCACCTGCCAGTTCCTGATCTGCCAGTAGCTTCAACGGCTTCAGCTGCCAGTACCTGATCTGCTAGTAGCTTCAATGGCTTCACCTGCCAGTACCTGATCTGCTAGTAGTTTCAACGGCTTCACCTGCCAGTACCTGATGTGCTAGTAGCTTCAATGGCTTCACCTGCCAGTACCTGATCTGCCAGTAGCTTCAATGGCTTCACCTGCCAGTACCTGATCTGCCAGTAGCTTCAATGGCTTCACCTGCCAGTACCTGATCTGCCAGTAGCTTCAACGGCTTCACCTGCCAGTACTTCCTCTGCCAGTAGCTTCAACGGCTTCACCTGCCAGTACCTGATCTGCTAGTAGCTTCAATGGCTTCACCTGCCAGTACCTGATCTGCCAGTAGCTTCAACGGCTTCACCTGCCAGTACCTGATCTGCCAGTAGCTTCAACGGCTTCACCTGCCAGTACCTGATCTGCCAGTAGCTTCAACGGCTTCACCTGCCAGTACTTCCTCTGCCAGTAGCTTCAATGGATTCACCTGCCAGTACCTGATCTGCCAGTAGCTTCAACGGCTTCACCTGCCAGTACCTGATGTGCCAGTAGCTTCAACGGCTTCACCTGCCAGTACTTCCTCTGGCGTAGCTTCAACGGCTTCACCTGCCAGTACTTCCTCTACCAGTAGCTTCAATGGCTTCACCTACATGTACTTACTCTGCCCGTAGCTTCAATGGCTTCACCTGCCAGTACCTGATCTGCCAGTAGCTTCAATGGCTTCACCTGCCAGTACCTGATCTGCTAGTAGCTTCAACGGCTTCACCTGCCAGTACCTGATCTGCCAGTAGCTTCAACGGCTTCACCTGCCAGTACCTGATCTGCCAGTAGCTTCAATGGCTTCACCTGCCAGTACCTGATCTGCCAGTAGATTCAACGGCTTCACCTGCCAGTACTTCCTCTGCCAGTAGCTTCAATGGCTTCACCTGCCAGTACCTGATCTGCTAGTAGCTTCAACGGCTTCACCTGCCAGTACCTGATCTGCTAGTAGCTTCAACGGCTTCACCTGCCAGTACCTGATCTGCCAGTAGCTTCAACGGCTTCACCTGCCAGTACCTGATCTGCCAGTAGCTTCAACGGCTTCACCTGCCAGTACTTCCTCTGCCAGTAGCTTCAACGGCTTCACCTGCCAGTACCTGATCTGCTAGTAGCTTCAATGGCTTCACCTGCCAGTACCTGATCTGCCAGTAGCTTCAACGGCTTCACCTGCCAGTACCTGATCTGCCAGTAGCTTCAACGGCTTCACCTACCTGTACTTCCTCTGCCAGTAGCTTCAACGGCTTCACCTGCCAGTACTTCCTCTGCCAGTAGCTTCAACGGCTTCACGTGCCAGTACCTGATCTGCCAGTAGCTTCAATGGCTTCACCTGCCAGTACCTGATCTGCCAGTAGCTTCAATGGCTTCACCTGCCAGTACCTGATGTGCCAGTAGCTTCAATGGCTTCACCTGCCAGTACCTGATCTGCCAGTAGCTTCAACGGCTTCACCTGCCAGTACCTGATCTGCTAGTAGCTTCAATGGCTTCACCTGCCAGTACCTGATCTGCCAGTAGCTTCAATGATTTCACCTGCCAGTACCTGATCTGCCAGTAGCTTCAACGGCTTCACCTGCCAGTACCTGATCTGCCAGTAGCTTCAACGGCTTCACCTGCCAGTACTTCCTCTGCCAGTAGCTTCAATGGCTTCACCTACCTGTACTTCCTCTGCCAGTAGCTTCAACGGATTCACCTGCCACTACTTCCTCTGCCAGTAGCTTCAACGGCTTCACCTGTCAGTACCTGATCTTCCAGTAGCTTCAATGGCTTCACCTGCCAGTACCTGATCTGCCAGTAGCTTCAATGGCTTCACCTGCCAGTACCTGATCTGCCAGTAGCTTCAATGGCTTCACCTGCCAGTACCTGATCTGCCAGTAGCTTCAACGGCTTCACCTGCCAGTTCCTGATCTGCTAGTAGCTTCAATGGCTTCACCTGCCAGTACTTCCTCTGCCAGTAGCTTCAATGGCTTCACCTGCCAGTACCTGATCTGCCAGTAGCTTCAACGGCTTCACCTGCTAGTACCTGATCTGCCAGTAGCTTCAACGGCTTCACCTACCTGTACTTCCTCTGCCAGTAGCTTCAACGGCTTCACCTGCCAGTACCTGATCTGCTAGTAGCTTCAATGGCTTCACCTGCCAGTACTTCCTCTGCCAGAAGCTTCAATGGCTTCACCTGCCAGTACCTGATCTGCCAGTAGCTTCAACGGCTTCACCTGCCAGTACTTCCTCTGCCAGTAGCTTCAATGGCTTCACCTGCCAGTACCTGATCTGCCAGTAGCTTCAACGGCTTCACCTGCCAGTACCTGATCTGCCAGTAGCTTCAATGGCTTCACCTGCCAGTACTTCCTCTGCCCGTAGCTTCAACGGCTTCACGTGCGAGTACTTCCTCTACCAGTAGCTTCAATGGCTTCACCTACCTGTACTTCCTCTGCCAGTAGCTTCAATGGCTTCACCTGCCAGTACCTGATCTGCCAGTAGCTTCAATGGCTTCACCTGCCAGTACCTGAACTGCTAGTAGCTTCAATGGCTTCACCTGCCAGTACCTGATCTGCCAGTAGCTTCAATGGCTTCACCTGCCAGTACCTGATCTGCCAGTAGCTTCAATGGCTTCACCTGCCAGTACCTGATCTGCCAGTAGCTTCAACGGCTTCACCTGCCAGTACCTGATCTGCCAGTAGCTTCAACGGCTTCACCTACCTGTACTTCCTCTGCCAGTAGCTTCAACGACTTCACCTGCCAGTAATTCCTCTGCCAGTAGCTTCAACGGCTTCACGTGCCAGTACCTGATCTGCCAGTAGCTTCAATGGCTTCACCTGCCAGTACCTGATCTGCCAGTAGCTTCAACGGCTTCACCTGCCAGTACCTGATGTGCCAGTAGCTTCAATGGCTTCACCTGCCAGTACCTGATCTGCCAGTAGCTTCAACGGCTTCACCTGCCAGTACCTGATCTGCTAGTAGCTTCAATGGCTTCACCTGCCAGTACCTGATCTGCCAGTAGCTTCAATGATTTCACCTGCCAGTACCTGATCTGCCAGTAGCTTCAACGGCTTCACCTGCCAGTACCTGATCTGCCAGTAGCTTCAACGGCTTCACCTGCCAGTACTTCCTCTGCCAGTAGCTTCAATGGCTTCACCTGCCAGTACCTGATCTGCCAGTAGCTTCAACGGCTTCACCTGCCAGTACCTGATGTGCCAGTAGCTTCAATGGCTTCACCTGCCAGTACTTCCTCTACCAGTAGCTTCAATGGCTTCACCTACCTGTACTTCCTCTGCCAGTAGCTTCAATGGCTTCACCTGCCAGTACCTGATCTGCCAGTAGCTTGAATGGCTTCACCTGCCAGTACTTCCTCTAACCGTAGCTTCAACGGCTTCACCTGCCAGTACTTCCTCTACCAGTAGCTTCAATGGCTACACCTACCAGTACCTGATCTGCCAGTAGCTTCAACGGCTTCACCTGCCAGTACCTGATCTGCTAGTAGCTTCAACGGCTTCACCTGCCAGTACCTGATCTGCCAGTAGCTTCAATGGCTTCACCTGCCAGTACCTGATCTGCCAGTAGATTCAATGGCTTCACCTGCCAGTCCCTGATCTGCCAGTAGCTTCAATGGCTTCACCTACCTGTACTTCCTCTGCCAGTAGCTTCAACGGCATCACCAACCTGTACTTCCTCTGCCAGTAGCCTCAATGGCTTCACCTGCCAGTACCTGATCTGCCAGTAGCTTCAACGGCTACACCTGCCAGTACCTGATCTGCTAGTAGCTTCAACGGCTTCACCTGCCAGTACCTGATCTGCCAGTAGCTTCAATGGCTTCACCTGCCAGTACCTGATCTGCCAGTAGCTTCTATGGCTTCACCTGCCAGTACCTGATCTTCCAGTAGCTTCAACGGCTTCACCTGCCAGTACCTGATCTGCTAGTAGCTTCAACGGCTTCACCTGCCAGTACCTGATCTGCCAGTAGCTTCAACGGCTTCACGTGCCAGTACTTCCTCTACCAGTAGCTTCAATGGCTTCACCTACCTGTACTTCCACTGCCAGTAGCTTCAATGGCTTCACCTGCCAGTACCTGATCTGCTAGTAGCTTCAACGGCTTCACCTGCCAGTACCTGATCTGCCAGTAGCTTCCATGGCTTCACCTGCCAGTACCTGATCTGCTAGTAGCTTCAACGGATTCACCTGCCAGTACCTGATCTGCCAGTAGCTTCAACGGCTTCACCTGCCAGTACCTGATCTGCCAGTAGCTTCAACGGCTTCACCTGCCAGTACTTCCTCTGCCCGTAGCTTCAACGGCTTCACCTGCCAGTACTTCCTCTGCTAGTAGCTTCAACGGCTTCACCTACCTGTACTTCCTCTGCCAGTAGCTTCAACGGCTTCACCTGCCAGTACTTACTCTGCCCGTAGCTTCAACGGCTTCACCTGCCAGTACTTCCTCTGCCCGTAGCTTCAACGGCTTCACCTGCCAGTACCTGATCTGCCAGTAGCTTCAACGGCTTCACCTGCCAGTACTTCCTCTGCCAGTAGCTTCAATGGATTCACCTGCCAGTACCTGATCTGCCAGTAGCTTCAACGGCTTCACCTGCCAGTAACTGATGTGCCAGTAGCTTCAACGGCTTCACCTGCCAGTACTTCCTCTGGCGTAGCTTCAACGGCTTCACCTGCCAGTACTTCCTCTACCAGTAGCTTCAATGGCTTCACCTACCTGTACTTACTCTGCCCGTAGCTTCAATGGCTTCAACTGCCAGTACCTGATCTGCCAGTAGCTTCAACGGCTTCACCTGCCAGTACCTGATCTGCTAGTAGCTTCAACGGCTTCACCTGCCAGTACCTGATCTGCCAGTAGCTTCAACGGCTTCACCTGCCAGTACCTTTTCTGCCAGTAGCTTCAATGGCTTCACCTGCCAGTACCTGATCTGCCAGTAGCTTCAACGGCTTCACCTACCAGTACTTCCTCTGCCAGTAGCTTCAATGGCTTCACCTGCCAGTACCTGATCTGCCAGTAGCTTCAATGGCTTCACCTGCCAGTACCTGATCTGCCAGTAGCTTCAACGGCTTCACCTGCCAGTACCTGATCTGCCAGTAGCTTCAATGGCTTCACCTGCCAGTACTTCCTCTGCCAGAAGCTTCAATGGCTTCACCTGCCAGTACCTGATCTGCCAGTAGCTTCAACGGCTTCACCTGCCAGTACTTCCTCTGCCAGTAGCTTCAATGGCTTCACCTGCCAGTACCTGATCTGCCAGTAGCTTCAACGGCTTCACCTGCCAGTACCTGATCTGCCAGTAGCTTCAATGGCTTCACCTGCCAGTACTTCCTCTGCCCGTAGCTTCAACGGCTTCACGTGCGAGTACTTCCTCTACCAGTAGCTTCAATGGCTTCACCTACCTGTACTTCCTCTGCCAGTAGCTTCAATGGCTTCACCTGCCAGTACCTGATCTGCCAGTAGCTTCAATGGCTTCACCTGCCAGTACCTGAACTGCTAGTAGCTTCAATGGCTTCACCTGCCAGTACCTGATCTGCCAGTAGCTTCAATGGCTTCACCTGCCAGTACCTGATCTGCCAGTAGCTTCAATGGCTTCACCTGCCAGTACCTGATCTGCCAGTAGCTTCAATGGCTTCACCTGCCAGTACCTGATCTGCCAGTAGCTTCAATGGCTTCACCTACCAGTACCTGATCTGCCAGTAGCTTCAATGGCTTCACCTGCCAGTACCTGATCTGCCAGTAGCTTCAACGGCTTCACCTGCCAGTACCTGATCTGCTAGTAGCTTCAATGGCTTCACCTGCCAGTACCTGATCTGCTAGTAGTTTCAACGGCTTCACCTGCCAGTACCTGATGTGCTAGTAGCTTCAATGGCTTCACCTGCCAGTACCTGATCTGCCAGTAGCTTCAATGGCTTCACCTGCCAGTACCTGATCTGCCAGTAGTTTCAATGGCTTCACCTGCCAGTACCTGATCTGCCAGTAGCTTCAACGGCTTCACCTGCCAGTACTTCCTCTGCCAGTAGCTTCAACGGCTTCACCTGCCAGTACCTGATCTGCTAGTAGCTTCAATGGCTTCACCTGCCAGTACCTGATCTGCCAGTAGCTTCAACGGCTTCACCTGCCAGTACCTGATCTGCCAGTAGCTTCAACGGCTTCACCTGCCAGTACTTCCTCTGCCAGTAGCTTCAATGGATTCACCTGCGAGTACCTGATCTGCCAGTAGCTTCAACGGCTTCACCTGCCAGTACCTGATGTGTCAGTAGCTTCAACGGCTTCACCTGCCAGTACTTCCTCTGGCGTAGCTTCAACGGCTTCACCTGCCAGTACTTCCTCTACCAGTAGCTTCAATGGCTTCACCTACCTGTACTTACTCTGCCCGTAGCTTCAATGGCTTCACCTGCCAGTACCTGATCTGCCAGTAGCTTCAATGGCTTCACCTGCCAGTACCTGATCTGCTAGTAGCTTCAACGGCTTCACCTGCCAGTACCTGATCTGCCAGTAGCTTCAACGGCTTCACCTGCCAGTACCTGATCTGCCAGTAGCTTCAATGGCTTCACCTGCCAGTACCTGATCTGCCAGTAGCTTCAACGGCTTCACCTGCCAGTACTTCCTCTGCCAGTAGCTTCAATGGCTTCACCTGCCAGTACCTGATCTGCTAGTAGCTTCAACGGCTTCACCTGCCAGTACCTGATCTGCTAGTAGCTTCAACGGCTTCACCTGCCAGTACCTGATCTGCCAGTAGCTTCAACGGCTTCACCTGCCAGTACCTGATCTGCCAGTAGCTTCAACGGCTTCACCTGCCAGTACTTCCTCTGCCAGTAGCTTCAACGGCTTCACCTGCCAGTACCTGATCTGCTAGTAGCTTCAATGGCTTCACCTGCCAGTACCTGATCTGCCAGTAGCTTCAACGGCTTCACCTGCCAGTACCTGATCTGCCAGTAGCTTCAACGGCTTCACCTACCTGTACTTCCTCTGCCAGTAGCTTCAACGGCTTCACCTGCCAGTACTTCCTCTGCCAGTAGCTTCAACGGCTTCACGTGCCAGTACCTGATCTGCCAGTAGCTTCAATGGCTTCACCTGCCAGTACCTGATCTGCCAGTAGCTTCAACGGCTTCACCTGCCAGTACCTGATGTGCCAGTAGCTTCAATGGCTTCACCTGCCAGTACCTGATCTGCCAGTAGCTTCAACGGCTTCACCTGCCAGTACCTGATCTGCTAGTAGCTTCAATGGCTTCACCTGCCAGTACCTGATCTGCCAGTAGCTTCAATGATTTCACCTGCCAGAACCTGAACTGCCAGTAGCTTCAACGGCTTCACCTGCCAGTACCTGATCTGCCAGTAGCTTCAACGGCTTCACCTGCCAGTACTTCCTCTGCCAGTAGCTTCAATGGCTTCACCTGCCAGTACCTGATCTGCCAGTAGCTTCAACGGCTTCACCTGCCAGTACCTGATGTGCCAGTAGCTTCAATGGCTTCACCTGCCAGTACTTCCTCTAACCGTAGCTTCAACGGCTTCACCTGCCAGTACTTCCTCTACAAGTAGCTTCAATGGCTACACCTACCAGTACCTGATCTGCCAGTAGCTTCAACGGCTTCACCTGCCAGTACCTGATCTGCTAGTAGCTTCAACAGCTTCACCTGCCAGTACCTGATCTGCCAGTAGCTTCAATGGCTTCACCTGCCAGTACCTGATCTGCCAGTAGATTCAATGGCTTCACCTGCCAGTCCCTGATCTGCCAGTAGCTTCAATGGCTTCACCTACCTGTACTTCCTCTGCCAGTAGCTTCAACGGCATCACCAACCTGTACTTCCTCTGCCAGTAGCCTCAATGGCTTCACCTGCCAGTACCTGATCTGCCAGTAGCTTCAACGGCTTCACCTGCCAGTACCTGATCTGCTAGTAGCTTCAACGGCTTCACCTGCCAGTACCTGATCTGCCAGTAGCTTCAATGGCTTCACCTGCCAGTACCTGATCTGCCAGTAGCTTCTATGGCTTCACCTGCCAGTACCTGATCTTCCAGTAGCTTCAACGGCTTCACCTGCCAGTACCTGATCTGCTAGTAGCTTCAACGGCTTCACCTGCCAGTACCTGATCTGCCAGTAGCTTCAACGGCTTCAGGTGCCAGTACTTCCTCTACCAGTAGCTTCAATGGCTTCACCTACCTGTACTTCCACTGCCAGTAGCTTCAATGGCTTCACCTGCCAGTACCTGATCTGCTAGTAGCTTCAACGGCTTCACCTGCCAGTACCTGATCTGCCAGTAGCTTCCATGGCTTCACCTGCCAGTACCTGATCTGCTAGTAGCTTCAACGGATTCACCTGCCAGTACCTGATCTGCCAGTGGCTTCAACGGCTTCACCTGCCAGTACCTGATCTGCCAGTAGCTTCAACGGCTACACCTGCCAGTACTTCCTCTGCCCGTAGCTTCAACGGCTTCACCTGCCAGTACTTCCTCTGCTAGTAGCTTCAACGGCTTCACCTACCTGTACTTCCTCTGCCAGTAGCTTCAACGGCTTCACCTGCCAGTACTTACTCTGCCCGTAGCTTCAACGGCTTCACCTGCCAGTACTTCCTCTGCCCGTAGCTTCAACGGCTTCACGTGCCAGTACTTCCTCTACCAGTAGCTTCAATGGCTTCACCTACCAGTACTTCCTCTGCCAGTAGCTTCAATGGCTTCACCTGCCAGTACCTGATCTGCCAGTAGCTTCAATGGCTTCACCTGCCAGTACCTGATCTGCCAGTAGCTTCAACGGCTTCACCTGCCAGTACCTGATCTGCTAGTAGCTTCAACGGCTTCACCTGCCAGTACCTCATCTGCCAGTAGCTTCAACGGCTTCACCTGCCAGTACCTGATCTGCCAGTAGCTTCAACGGCTTCACCTGCCAGTACCTGATCTGCTAGTAGCTTCAATGGCTTCACCTGCCAGTACCTGATCTGCCAGTAGCTTCAACGGCTTCACCTGCCAGTACTTCCTCTGCCAGTAGCTTCAACGGCTTCACCTGCCAGTACTTCCTCTGCCAGTAGCTTCAATGGCTTCACCTACCAGTACCTGATCTGCCAGTAGCTTCAACGGCTTCACCTGCCAGTACCTGATGTGCCAGTAGCTTCAACGGCTTCACCTGCCAGTACTTCCTCTGCCCGTAGCTTCAACGGCTTCACCTGCCAGTACTTCCTCTACCAGTAGCTTCAATGGCTTCACCTACCTATACTTCCTCTGCCCGTAGCTTCAATGGCTTCACCTGCCAGTACCTGATCTGCCAGTAGCTTCAATGGCTTCACCTGCCAGTACCTGATCTGCTAGTAGCTTCAACGGCTTCACCTGCCAGTACCTGATCTGCCAGTAGCTTCAATGGCTTCACCTGCCAGTACCTGATCTGACAGTAGCTTCAATGGCTTCACCTGCCAGTACCAGATCTGCCAGTAGCTTCAACGGCTTCACCTGCCAGTACTTCCTCTGCCAGTAGCTTCAATGGCTTCACCTGCCAGTACCTGATCTGCCAGTAGCTTCAACGGCTTCACCTGCCAGTACCTGATGTGCCAGTAGCTTCAACGGCTTCACCTGCCAGTACTTCCTCTGCCCGTAGCTTCAACGGCTTCACGTGCCAGTACTTCCTCTACCAGTAGCTTCAATGGCTTCACCTACCTGTACTTCCTCTGCCAGTAGCTTCAATGGCTTCACCTGCCAGTACCTGATCTGCCAGTAGCTTCAATGGCTTCACCTGCCAGTACCTGATCTGCTAGTAGCTTCAACGGCTTCACCTGCCAGTACCTGATGTGCCAGTAGCTTCAATGGCTTCACCTGCCAGTACCTGATCTGCCAGTAGCTTCAATGGCTTCACCTGCCAGTACCTGATCTGCCAGTAGCTTCAACGGCTTCACCTGCCAGTACCTGATCTGCCAGTAGCTTCAACGGCTTCACCTGCCAGTACTTCCTCTGCCAGTAGCTTCAATGGCTTCACCTGCCAGTACCTGATCTGCCAGTAGCTTCAACGGCTTCACCTGCCAGTACCTGATCTGCCAGTAGCTTCAATGGCTTCACCTGCCAGTACCTGATCGGCCAGTAGCTTCAACGGCTTCACCTGCCAGTACCTGATGTGCCAGTAGCTTCAATGGCTTCACCTGCCAGTACTTCCTCTGCCCGTAGCTTCAACAGCTTCACGTGCCAGTACTTCCTCTACCAGTAGCTTCAATGGCTTCACCTACCTGTACTTCCTCTGCCAGTAGCTTCAATGGCTTCACCTGCCAGTACCTGATCTGCCAGTAGCTTCAAAGGCTTCACCTGCCAGTACTTCCTCTGACCGCAGCTTCAACGGCTTCACCTGCCAGTACTTCCTCTACCAGTAGCTTCAATGGCTACACCTACCAGTACCTGATCTGCCAGTAGCTTCAACGGCTTCACCTGCCAGTACCTGATCTGCTAGTAGCTTCAACGGCTTCACCTGCCAGTACCTGTTCTGCCAGTAGCTTCAATGGCTTCACCTGCCAGTACCTGATCTGCCAGTAGCTTCAATGGCTTCACCTGCCAGTACTTGATCTGCCAGTAGCTTCAATGGCTTCACCTACCTGTACTTCCTCTGCCAGTAGCTTCAACGGCTTCACCTACCTGTACTTCCTCTGCCAGTAGCCTCAATGGCTTCACCTGCCAGTACCTGATCTACCAGTAGCTTCAACGGCTTCACCTGCCAGTACCTGATCTGCTAGTAGCTTCAACGGCTTCACGTGCCAGTACCTGATCTGCCAGTAGCTTCAATGGCTTCACCTGCCAGTACCTGATCTGCCAGTAGCTTCTATGGCTTCACCTGCCAGTACCTGATCTGCCAGTAGCTTCAACGGCTTCACCTGCCAGTACCTGATCTGCTAGTAGCTTCAACGGCTTCACCTGCCAGTACCTGATCTGCCAGTAGCTTCAACGGCTTCACGTGCCAGTACTTCCTCTACCAGTAGCTTCAATGGCTTCACCTACCTGTACTTCCTCTGCCAGTAGCTTCAATGGCTTCACATGCCAGTACCTGATCTGCTAGTAGCTTCAACGGCTTCACCTGCCAGTACCTGATCTGCCAGTAGCTTCAACGGCTTCACCTGCCAGTACTTCCTCTGCCAGTAGCTTCAATGGCTTCACCTGCCAGTACCTGATCTGCAAGTAGCTTCAATGGCTTCACCTGCCAGTACCTGATCTTCCAGTAGCTTCAATGGCTTCACCTGCCAGTACCTGATCTGCCAGTAGCTTCAACGGCTTCACCTGCCAGTACCTGATCTGCCAGTAGCTACAATGGCTTCACCTGCCAGTACCTGATCTGCTAGTAGCTTCAACGGCTTCACCTGCCAGTACCTGATCTGCCAGTAGCTTCAATGGCTTCACCTGACAGTACCTGATCTGCCAGTAGCTTCAATGGCTTCACCTGCCAGTACCTGATCTGCTAGTAGCTTCAACGGCTTCACCTGCCAGTACCTGATCTGCTAGTAGCTTCAACGGCTTCACCTGCCAGTACCTGATCTGCCAGTAGCTTCAACGGCTTCACCTGCCAGTACCTGATCTGCCAGTAGCTTCAACGGCTTCACCTGCCAGTACTTCCTCTGCCCGTAGCTTCAACGGCTTCACCTGCCAGTACTTCCTCTGCTAGTAGCTTCAACGGCTTCACCTACCTGTACTTCCTCTGCCAGTAGCTTCAACGGCTTCACCTGCCAGTACTTCCTCTGCCCGTAGCTTCAACGGCTTCACCTGCCAGTACTTCCTCTGCCAGTAGCTTCAACGGCTTCACCTACCTGTACTTCCTCTGCCAGTAGCTTCAACGGCTTCACCTGCCAGTACCTGATCTGCCAGTAGCTTCAACGGCTTCACCTGCCAGTACCTGATCTGCCAGTAGCTTCAATGGCTTCACCTGCCAGTACCTGATCTGCCAGTAGCTTCAACGGCTTCACCTGCCAGTACCTGATCTGCCAGTAGCTTCAATGGCTTCACCTGCCAGTACCTGATCTGCTAGTAGCTTCAACGGCTTCACCTACCTGTACTTCCTCTGCCAGTAGCTTCAACGGCTTCACCTGCCAGTACTTACTCTGCCCGTAGCTTCAACGGCTTCACCTGCCAGTACTTCCTCTGCCAGTAACTTCAACGGCTTCACCTACCTGTACTTCCTCTGCCAGTAGCTTCAACGGCTTCACCTGCCAGTACCTGATCTGCCAGTAGCTTCAACGGCTTCACCTGCCAGTACCTGATCTGCCAGTAGCTTCAATGGCTTCACCTGCCAGTACCTGATCTGCCAGTAGCTTCAACGGCTTCACCTGCCAGTACCTGATCTGCCAGTAGCTTCAATGGCTTCACCTGCCAGTACTTCCTCTGCCAGTAGCTTCAATGGCTTCACCTGCCAGTACCTGATCTGCCAGTAGCTTCAACGGCTTCACCTGCCAGTACCTGATCTGCCAGTAGCTTCAACGGCTTCACCTGCCAGTACCTGATCTGCCAGTAGCTTCAACGGCTTCACGTGCCAGTACTTCCTCTACCAGTAGCTTCAATGGCTTCACCTACCTGTACTTCCTCTGCCAGTAGCTTCAATGGCTTCACCTGCCAGTACCTGATCTGCCAGTAGCTTCAATGGCTTCACCTGCCAGTACCTGATCTGCCAGTAGCTTCAACGGCTTCACCTGCCAGTACCTGATCTGCTAGTAGCTTCAATGGCTTCACCTGCCAGTACCTGATCTGCCAGTAGCTTCAACGGCTTCACCTGCCAGTACCTGATGTGCCAGTAGCTTCAACGGCTTCACCTGCCAGTACTTCCTCTGCCCGTAGCTTCAACGGCTTCACGTGCCAGTACTTCCTCTACCAGTAGCTTCAATGGCTTCACCTACCTGTACTTCCTCTGCCAGTAGCTTCAATGGCTTCACCTGCCAGTACCTGATCTGCCAGTAGCTTCAATGGCTTCACCTGCCAGTACCTGATCTGCCAGTAGCTTCAACGGCTTCACCTGCCAGTACCTGATCTGCTAGTAGCTTCAATGGCTTCACCTGCCAGTACCTGATCTGCCAGTAGCTTCAATGGCTTCACCTGCCAGTACCTGTTGTGCCAGTAGCTTCAACGGCTTCACCTGCCAGTACTTCCTCTGCCCGTAGCTTCAACGGCTTCACGTGCCAGTACTTCCTCTGCCCGTAGCTTCAACGGCTTCACGTGCCAGTACTTCCTCTACCAGTAGCTTCAATGGCTTCACCTACCTGTACTTCCTCTGCCAGTAGCTTCAATGGCTTCACCTGCAAGTACCTGATCTGCCAGTAGCTTCAATGGCTTCACCTGCCAGTACCTGATCTGCCAGTAGCTTCAACGGCTTCACCTGCCAGTACCTGATCTGCTAGTAGCTTCAATGGCTTCACCTGCCAGTACCTGATCTGCCAGTAGCTTCAACGGCTTCACCTGCCAGTACCTGATGTGCCAGTAGCTTCAACGGCTTCACCTGCCAGTACTTCCTCTGCCCGTAGCTTCAACGGCTTCACGTGCCAGTACTTCCTCTACCAGTAGCTTCAATGGCTTCACCTACCTGTACTTCCTCTGCCAGTAGCTTCAATGGCTTCACCTGCCAGTACCTGATCTGCTAGGAGCTTCAACGGCTTCACCTGCCAGTACCTGATCTGCCAGTAGCTTCAACGGCTTCACCTGCCAGTACCTGATCTGCCAGTAGCTTCAATGGCTTCACCTGCCAGTACCTGATCTGCCAGTAGCTTCAACGGCTTCACGTGCCAGTACTTCCTCTACCAGTAGCTTCAACGGCTTCACCTGCCAGTACCTGATCTGCCAGTAGCTTCAACGGCTTCACCTGCCAGTACCTGATCTGCCAGTAGCTTCAATGGCTTCACCTGCCAGTACCTGACCTGCCAGTAGCTTCAACGGCTTCACCTGCCAGTACTTCCTCTGCCAGTAGCTTCAATGGCTTCACCTGCCAGTACCTGATCTGCTAGTAGCTTCAACGGCTTCACCTGCCAGTACCTGATCTGCTAGTAGCTTCAACGGCTTCACCTGCCAGTACCTGATCTGCCAGTAGCTTCAACGGCTTCACCTGCCAGTACCTGATCTGCCAGTAGCTTCAATGGCTTCACCTGCCAGTACCTGATCTGCCAGTAGCTTCAACGGCTTCACCTGCCAGTACCTGATCTGCCAGTAGCTTCAATGGCTTCACCTGCCATTACCTGATCTGCCAGTAGCTTCAACGGCTTCACCTGCCAGTACTTCCTCTGCCAGTAGCTTCAATGGCTTCACCTGCCAGTACCTGATCTTCCAGTAGCTTCAATGGCTTCACCTGCCAGTACCTGATCTGCTAGTAGCTTCAACGGCTTCACCTGCCAGTACCTGATCTGCTAGTAGCTCAACGGATTCACCTGCCAGTACCTGATCTGCCAGTAGCTTCAATGGCTTCACCTGCCAGTACCTGATCTGCCAGTAGCTTCAACGGCTTCACCTGCCAGTACCTGATCTGCTAGTAGCTTCAACGGCTTCACCTGCCAGTACCTGATCTGCCAGTAGCTTCAATGGCTTCACCTGCTAATACCTGATCTGCCAGTAGATTCAACGGCTTCACCTGCCAGTACCTGATGTGCCAGTAGCTTCAACGGCTTCACCTGCCAGTACTTCCTCTGCCCGTAGCTTCAACGGCTTCACGTGCCAGTACTTCCTCTACCAGTAGCTTCAATGGTTTCACCTACCTGTACTTCCTCTGCCAGTAGCTTCAATGGCTTCACCTGCCAGTACCTGATCTGCCAGTAGCTTCAATGGCTTCACCTGCCAGTACCTGATCTGCCAGTAGCTTCAACGGCTTCACCTGCCAGTACCTGATCTGCTAGTAGCTTCAATGGCTTCACCTGCCAGTACCTGATCTGCCAGTAGCTTCAACGGCTTCACCTGCTAGTACCTGATCTGCCAGTAGCTTCAATGGCTTCACCTGCCAGTACCTGATCTGCCAGTAGTTTCAACGGCTTCACCTGCCAGTACCTGATCTGCCAGTAGCTTCAATGGCTTCACCTGCCAGTACCTGATCTGCCAGTAGCTTCAATGGCTTCACCTACCTGTACTTCCTCTGCCAGTAGCTTCAATGGCTTCACCTGCCAGTACCTGATCTGCCAGTAGCTTCAATGGCTTCACCTGCCAGTACCTGATCTGCTAGTAGCTTCAACGGCTTCACCTGCCAGTACCTGATCTGCCAGTAGCTTCAACGGCTTCACCTGCCAGTACCTGATTTGCCAGTAGCTTCAATGGCTTCACCTGCCAGTACCTGATCTGCCAGTAGCTTCAACGGCTTCACCTGCCAGTACCTGATCTGCTAGTAGCTTCAACGGCTTCACCTGCCAGTACCTGATCTGCCAGTAGCTTCAACGGCTTCACCTGCCAGTACCTGATCTGCCAGTAACTTCAATGGCTTCACTTGCCAGTACCTGATCTGCCAGTAGCTTCAACGGCTTCACCTGCCAGTACTTCCTCTGCCCGTAGCTTCAACGGCTTCACGTGCCAGTACTTCCTCTACCAGTAGCTTCAATGGCTTCACCTACCTGTACTTCCTCTGCCAGTAGCTTCAATGGCTTCACCTGCCAGTACCTGATCTGCCAGTAGCTTCAATGGCTTCACCTGCCAGTACCTGATCTGCCAGTAGCTTCAACGGCTTCACCTGCCAGTACCTGATGTGCCAGTAGCTTCAACGGCTTCACCTGCCAGTACTTCCTCTGCCCGTAGCTTCAACGGCTTCACGTGCCAGTACTTCCTCTACCAGTAGCATCAATGGCTTCACCTACCTGTACTTCCTCTGCCAGTAGCTTCAATGGCTTCACCTGCCAGTACCTGATCTGCCAGTAGCTTCAATGGCTTCTCCTGCCAGTACCTGATCTGCTAGTAGCTTCAACGGCTTCACCTGCCAGTACCTGATCTGCCAGTAGCTTCAACGGCTTCACCTGCCAGTACCTGATTCCAGTAGCTTCAATGGCTTCACCTGCCAGTACCTGATCTGCCAGTAGCTTCAACGGCTTCACCTGCCAGTACCTGATCTGCTAGTAGCTTCAACGGCTTCACCTGCCAGTACCTGATCTGCCAGTAGCTTCAACGGCTTCACCTGCCAGTACTTCCTCTGCCAGTAGCTTCAATGGCTTCACCTGCCAGTACCTGATCTGCCAGTAGCTTCAATGGCTTCACCTGCCAGTACCTGATCTGCTAGTAGCTTCAACGGCTTCACCTGCCAGTACATGATCTGCTAGTAGCTTCAACGGCTTCACCTGCCAGTACCTGATCTGCCAGTAGCTTCAACGGCTTCACCTGCCAGTACCTGATCTGCCAGTAGCTTCAATGGCTTCACCTGCCAGTACCTGATCTGCCAGTAGCTTCAACGGCTTCACCTGCCAGTACTTCCTCTGCCAGTAGCTTCAATGGCTTCACCTGCCAGTACCTGATCTGCCAGTAGCTTCAATGGCTTCACCTGCCAGTACCTGATCTGCCAGTAGCTTCAACGGCTTCACCTGCCAGTACTTCCTCTGCCAGTAGCTTCAATGGCTTCACCTGCCAGTACCTGATCTGCCAGTAGCTTCAACGGCTTCACCTGCCAGTACCTGATCTGCTAGTAGCTTCAACGGCTTCACCTGCCAGTACCTGATCTGCCAGTAGCTTCAAAGGCTTCACCTGCCAGTACCTGATCAGCTAGTAGCTTCAACGGCTTCACCTGCCAGTACCTAATCTGCTAGTAGCTTCAACGGCTTCACCTGCCAGTACTTGAACTGCCAGTAGCTTCAATGGCTTCACCTGCCAGTACCTGATCTGCCAGTAGCTTCAATGGCTTCACCTGCCAGTACCTGATCTGCTAGTAGCTTCAATGGCTTCACCTGCCAGTACCTGATCTGCCAGTAGCTTCAATGGCTTCACCTGCCAGTACCTGATCTGCCAGTAGCTTCAACGGCTTCACCTGCCAGTACTTCCTCTGCCAGTAGCTTCAACGGCTTCACCTGCCAGTACCTGATCTGCTAGTAGCTTCAACGGCTTCACCTGCCAGTACCTGATCTGCCAGTAGCTTCAATGGCTTCACCTGCCAGTACCTGATCTGCCAGTAGCTTCAACGGCTTAACCTGCCAGTACCTGATGTGCCAGTAGCTTCAACGGCTTCACCTGCCAGTACTTCCTCTGCCCGTAGCTTCAACGGCTTCACATGCCAGTACTTCCTCTGCCAGTAGCTTCAACGGCTTCACCTGCCAGTACCTGATCTGCCAGTAGCTTCAATGGCTTCACCTGCCAGTACCTGATCTGCCAGTAGCTTCAACGGCTTCACCTGCCAGTACCTGATCTGCAAGTAGCTTCAACGGCTTCACCTGCCAGTACCTGATCTGCCAGTAGCTTCAATGGCTTCACCTGCCAGTACCTGATCTGCCAGTAGCTTCAACGGCTTCACCTGCCAGTACCTGATCTGCCAGTAGCTTCAACGGCTTCACCTGCCAGTACCTGATCTGCCAGTAGTTTCAACGGCTTCACCTGCCAGTACCTGATCTGCCAGTAGCTTCAATGGCTTCACCTGCCAGTACCTGATCTGCCAGTAACTTCAACGGCTTCACCTGCCAGTACTTCCTCTGCCAGTAGCTTCAACGGCTTCACCTACCTGTACTTCCTCTGCCAGTAGCTTCAACGGCTTCACCTGCCAGTACTTCCTCTGGCAGTAGCTTCAACGGCTTCACCTGCCAGTACCTGATCTGCCAGTAGCTTCAATGGCTTCACCTGCCAGTACCTGATCTGCCAGTAGCTTCAATGGCTTCACCTGCCAGTACCTGATCTGCCAGTAGCTTCAACGGCTTCACCTGCCAGTACCTGATCTACTAGTAGCTTCAACAGCTTCACCTGCCAGTATCTGATCTGCTAGTAGCTTCAATGGCTTCACCTGCCAGTACCTGATCTGCCAGTAGCTTCAACGGCTTCACCTGCCAGTACCTGATGTGCCAGTAGCTTCAACGGCTTCACCTGCCAGTACTTCAGTAGCTTCAATGGCTTCACCTACCTATACTTCCTCTGCCAGTAGCTTCAACGGCTTCACCTGCCAGTACCTGATCTGCCAGTAGCTTCAACGGCTTCACCTGCCAGTACCTGATCTGCCAGTAGCTTCAATGGCTTCACCTGCCAGTACCTGATCTGCCAGTAGCTTCAACGGCTTCACCTGCCAGTACCTGATCTACTAGTAGCTTCAACAGCTTCACCTGCCAGTACCTGATCTGCTAGTAGCTTCAATGGCTTCACCTGCCAGTACCTGATCTGCCAGTAGCTTCAACGGCTTCACCTGCCAGTACCTGATCTGCCAGTAGCTTCAACGGCTTCACCTGCCAGTACCTGATCTGCCAGTAGTTTCAACGGCTTCACCTGCCAGTACCTGATCTGCCAGTAGCTTCAATGGCTTCACCTGCCAGTACCTGATCTGCCAGTAACTTCAACGGCTTCACCTGCCAGTACTTCCTCTGCCAGTAGCTTCAACGGCTTCACCTACCTGTACTTCCTCTGCCAGTAGCTTCAACGGCTTCACCTGCCAGTACTTCCTCTGGCAGTAGCTTCAACGGCTTCACCTGCCAGTACCTGATCTGCCAGTAGCTTCAATGGCTTCACCTGCCAGTACCTGATCTGCCAGTAGCTTCAATGGCTTCACCTGCCAGTACCTGATCTGCCAGTAGCTTCAACGGCTTCACCTGCCAGTACCTGATCTACTAGTAGCTTCAACAGCTTCACCTGCCAGTATCTGATCTGCTAGTAGCTTCAATGGCTTCACCTGCCAGTACCTGATCTGCCAGTAGCTTCAACGGCTTCACCTGCCAGTACCTGATGTGCCAGTAGCTTCAACGGCTTCACCTGCCAGTACTTCAGTAGCTTCAATGGCTTCACCTACCTATACTTCCTCTGCCAGTAGCTTCAACGGCTTCACCTGCCAGTACCTGATCTGCCAGTAGCTTCAACGGCTTCACCTGCCAGTACCTGATCTGCCAGTAGCTTCAATGGCTTCACCTGCCAGTACCTGATCTGCCAGTAGCTTCAACGGCTTCACCTGCCAGTACCTGATCTACTAGTAGCTTCAACAGCTTCACCTGCCAGTACCTGATCTGCTAGTAGCTTCAATGGCTTCACCTGCCAGTACCTGATCTGCCAGTAGCTTCAACGGCTTCACCTGCCAGTACCTGATTTGCCAGTAGCTTCAATGGCTTCACCTGCCAGTACCTGATCTGCCAGTAGCTTCAACGGCTTCACCTGCCAGTACCTGATCTGCTAGTAGCTTCAACGGCTTCACCTGCCAGTACCTGATCTGCCAGTAGCTTCAACGGCTTCACCTGCCAGTACCTGATCTGCCAGTAACTTCAATGGCTTCACTTGCCAGTACCTGATCTGCCAGTAGCTTCAACGGCTTCACCTGCCAGTACTTCCTCTGCCCGTAGCTTGAACGGCTTCACGTGCCAGTACTTCCTCTACCAGTAGCTTCAATGGCTTCACCTACCTGTACTTCCTCTGCCAGTAGCTTCAATGGCTTCACCTGCCAGTACCTGATCTGCCAGTAGCTTCAATGGCTTCACCTGCCAGTACCTGATCTGCCAGTAGCTTCAACGGCTTCACCTGCCAGTACCTGATGTGCCAGTAGCTTCAACGGCTTCACCTGCCAGTACTTCCTCTGCCCGTAGCTTCAACGGCTTCACGTGCCAGTACTTCCTCTACCAGTAGCATCAATGGCTTCACCTACCTGTACTTCCTCTGCCAGTAGCTTCAATGGCTTCACCTGCCAGTACCTGATCTGCCAGTAGCTTCAATGGCTTCACCTGCCAGTACCTGATCTGCTAGTAGCTTCAACGGCTTCACCTGCCAGTACCTGATCTGCCAGTAGCTTCAACGGCTTCACCTGCCAGTACCTGATTCCAGTAGCTTCAATGGCTTCACCTGCCAGTACCTGATCTGCCAGTAGCTTCAACGGCTTCACCTGCCAGTACCTGATCTACTAGTAGCTTCAACGGCTTCACCTGCCAGTACCTGATCTGCCAGTAGCTTCAACGGCTTCACCTGCCAGTACTTCCTCTGCCAGTAGTTTCAATGGCTTCACCTGCCAGTACCTGATCTGCCAGTAGCTTCAATGGCTTCACCTGCCAGTACCTGATCTGCTAGTAGCTTCAACGGCTTCACCTGCCAGTACATGATCTGCTAGTAGCTTCAACGGCTTCACCTGCCAGTACCTGATCTGCCAGTAGCTTCAACGGCTTCACCTGCCAGTACCTGATCTGCCAGTAGCTTCAATGGCTTCACCTGCCAGTACCTGATCTGCCAGTAGCTTCAACGGCTTCACCTGCCAGTACTTCCTCTGCCAGTAGCTTCAATGGCTTCACCTGCCAGTACCTGATCTGCCAGTAGCTTCAATGGCTTCACCTGCCAGTACCTGATCTGCCAGTAGCTTCAACGGCTTCACCTGCCAGTACTTCCTCTGCCAGTAGCTTCAATGGCTTCACCTGCCAGTACCTGATCTGCCAGTAGCTTCAACGGCTTCACCTGCCAGTACCTGATCTGCTAGTAGCTTCAACGGCTTCACCTGCCAGTACCTGATCTGCCAGTAGCTTCAAAGGCTTCACCAGCCAGTACCTGATCAGCTAGTAGCTTCAACGGCTTCACCTGCCAGTACCTAATCTGCTAGTAGCTTCAACGGCTTCACCTGCCAGTACTTGAACTGCCAGTAGCTTCAATGGCTTCACCTGCCAGTACGTGATCTGCCAGTAGCTTCAATGGCTTCACCTGCCAGTACCTGATCTGCTAGTAGCTTCAATGGCTTCACCTGCCAGTACCTGATCTGCCAGTAGCTTCAATGGCTTCACCTGCCAGTACCTGATCTGCCAGTAGCTTCAACGGCTTCACCTGCCAGTACTTCCTCTGCCAGTAGCTTCAACGGCTTCACCTGCCAGTACCTGATCTGCTAGTAGCTTCAACGGCTTCACCTGCCAGTACCTGATCTGCCAGTAGCTTCAATGGCTTCACCTGCCAGTACCTGATCTGCCAGTAGCTTCAACGGCTTAACCTGCCAGTACCTGATGTGCCAGTAGCTTCAACGGCTTCACCTGCCAGTACTTCCTCTGCCCGTAGCTTCAACGGCTTCACATGCCAGTACTTCCTCTGCCAGTAGCTTCAACGGCTTCACCTGCCAGTACCTGATCTGCCAGTAGCTTCAATGGCTTCACCTGCCAGTACCTGATCTGCCAGTAGCTTCAACGGCTTCACCTGCCAGTACCTGATCTGCAAGTAGCTTCAACGGCTTCACCTGCCAGTACCTGATCTGCCAGTAGCTTCAATGGCTTCACCTGCCAGTACCTGATCTGCCAGTAGCTTCAACGGCTTCACCTGCCAGTACCTGATCTGCCAGTAGCTTCAACGGCTTCACCTGCCAGTACCTGATCTGCCAGTAGCTTCAACGGCTTCACCTGCCAGTACCTGATCTGCCAGTAGCTTCAATGGCTTCACCTGCCAGTACCTGATCTGCCAGTAACTTCAACGGCTTCACCTGCCAGTACTTCCTCTGCCAGTAGCTTCAACGGCTTCACCTACCTGTACTTCCTCTGCCAGTAGCTTCAACGGCTTCACCTGCCAGTACTTCCTCTGGCAGTAGCTTCAACGGCTTCACCTGCCAGTACCTGATCTGCCAGTAGCTTCAATGGCTTCACCTGCCAGTACCTGATCTGCCTGTAGCTTCAATGGCTTCACCTGCCAGTACCTGATCTGCCAGTAGCTTCAACGGCTTCACCTGCCAGTACCTGATCTACTAGTAGCTTCAACAGCTTCACCTGCCAGTATCTGATCTGCTAGTAGCTTCAATGGCTTCACCTGCCAGTACCTGATGTGCCAGTAGCTTCAACGGCTTCACCTGCCAGTACCTGATGTGCCAGTAGCTTCAACGGCTTCACCTGCCAGTACTTCCTCTACCAGTAGCTTCAATGGCTTCACCTACCTATACTTCCTCTGCCAGTAGCTTCAACGGCTTCACCTGCCAGTACCTGATCTGCCAGTAGCTTCAATGGCTTCACCTGCCAGTACCTGATCTGCCAGTAGCTTCAATGGCTTCACCTGCCAGTACCTGATCTGCCAGTAGCTTCAACGGCTTCACCTGCCAGTACCTGATCTACTAGTAGCTTCAACAGCTTCACCTGCCAGTACCTGATCTGCTAGTAGCTTCAATGGCTTCACCTGCCAGTACCTGATCTGCCAGTAGCTTCAACGGCTTCACCTGCCAGTACCTGATGTGCCAGTAGCTTCAACGGCTTCACCTGCCAGTACTTCCTCTACCAGTAGCTTCAATGGCTTCACCTACCTGTACTTCCTCTGCCAGTAGCTTCAATGGCTTCACCTGCCAGTACCTGATCTGCCCGTAGCTTCAACGGCTTCACGTGCCAGTACTTCCTCTACCAGTAGCTTCAATGGCTTCACCTACCTGTACTTCCTCTGCCAGTAGATTCAATGGCTTCACCTGCCAGTACCTGATCTGCCAGTAGCTTCAATGGCTTCACCTGCCAGTACCTGATCTGCCAGTAGCTTCAACGGCTTCACCTGCCAGTACCTGATCTGCCAGTAGCTTCAACGGCTTCACCTGCCAGTACCTGATCTGCCAGTAGCTTCAACGGCTTCACCTGCCAGTACCTGATCTGCCAGTAGCTTCAACGGCTTCACCTGCCAGTACCTGATCTGCTAGTAGCTTCAACGGCTTCACCTGCCAGTACCTGATCTGCTAGTAGCTTCAACGGCTTCACCTGCCAGTACCTGATCTGCCAGTAGCTTCAACGGCTTCACCTGCCAGTACCTGATGTGCCCGTAGCTTCAACGGCTTCACGTGCCAGTACTTCCTCTACCAGTAGCTTCAATGGCTTCACCTACCTGTACTTCCTCTGCCAGTAGCTTCAATGGCTTCACCTGCCAGTACCTGATCTGCTAGTAGCTTCAACGGCTTCACCTGCCAGTACCTGATCTGCCAGTAGCTTCAATGGCTTCACCTGCCAGTACCTGATCTGCCAGTAGCTTCAACGGCTTCACCAGCCAGTACCTGATCTGCTAGTAGCTTCAATGGCTTCACCTGCCAGTACCTGATCTGCCAGTAGCTTCAACGGCTTCACCTGCCAGTACCTGATGTGCCAGTAGCTTCAACGGCTTCACCTGCCAGTACTTCCTCTGCCCGTAGCTTCAACGGCTTCACGTGCCAGTACTTCCTCTACCAGTAGCTTCAATGGCTTCACCTACCTGTACTTCCTCTGCCAGTAGCTTCAATGGCTTCACCTGCCAGTACCTGATCTGCCAGTAGCTTCAATGGCTTCACCTGCCAGTACCTGATCTGCCAGTAGCTTCAACGGCTTCACCTGCCAGTACCTGATCTGCTAGTAGCTTCAATGGCTTCACCTGCCAGTACCTGATCTGCCAGTAGCTTCAACGGATTCACCTGCCAGTACCTGATGTGCCAGTAGCTTCAACGGCTTCACCTGCCAGTTCTTCCTCTGCCCGTAGCTTCAACGGCTTCACGTGCCAGTACTTCCTCTACCAGTAGCTTCAATGGCTTCACCTACCTGTACTTCCTCTGCCAGTAGCTTCAATGGCTTCACCTGCCAGTACCTGATCTGCCAGTAGCTTCAACGGCTTCACCTGCCAGTACCTGATCTGCTAGTAGCTTCAATGGCTTCACCTGCCAGTACCTGATCTGCCAGTAGCTTCAACGGCTTCACCTGTAAGTACCTGATCTGCCAGTAGCTTCAACGGCTTCACCTGCCAGTACCTGATCTGCTAGTAGCTTCAATGGCTTCACCTGCCAGTACCTGATCTGCCAGTAGCTTCAACGGCTTCACCTGCCAGTACCTGATGTGCCAGTAGCTTCAAAGGCTTCACCTGCCAGTACCTGATCTGCTTGTAGCTTCAATGGCTTCACCTGCCAGTACCTGATCTGCCAGTAGCTTCAACGGCTTCACCTGCCAGTACCTGATCTGCCAGTAGCTTCAATGGCTTCACCTGCCAGTACTTCCTCTGCCCGTAGCTTCAATGGCTTCACCTGCCAGTACTTCCTCTGCCAGTAGCTTCAATGGCTTCACCTGCCAGTACCTGTTCTGCCAGTAGCTTCAACGGCTTCACCTGCCAGTACCTGATCTGCTAGTAGCTTCAACGGCTTCACCTGCCAGTACCTGATCTGCCAGTAGCTTCAATGGCTTCACCTGCCAGTACCTGATCTGCCAGTAGCTTCAACGGCTTCACCTGCCAGTACCTGATGTGCCAGTAGCTTCAACGGCTTCACCTGCCAGTACTTCCTCGGCCCGAAGCTTCAACGGCTTCACGTACCAGTACTTCCTCTACCAGTAGCTTCAATGGCTTCACCTACCTGTACTTCCTCTGCCAGTAGCTTCAATGGCTTCACCTGCCAGTACCTGATCTGCCAGTAGCTTCAACGGCTTCACCTGCCAGTACCTGATCTGCCAGTAGCTTCAATGGCTTCACCTGCCAGTACCTGATCTGCCAGTAGCTTCAACGTCTTCACCTGCCAGTACTTCCTCTGCCCGTAGCTTCAACAGCTTCACCTGCCAGTACCTGATGTGCCAGTAGCTTCAACGGCTTCACCTACCTGTACTTCCTCTGCCAGTAGCTTCAACGGCTTCACCTGCCAGTACCTGATCTGCCAGTAGCTTCAACGGCTTCACCTGCCAGTACCTGATCTGTTAGTAGCTTCAACGGCTTCACCTGCCAGTACCTGATCTGCCAGTAGCTTCAACGGCTTCACCTGCCAGTACCGGATGTGCCAGTAGCTTCAACGGCTTCACCTGCCAGTACTTCCTCTGCCCGTAGCTTCAACGGCTTCACGTGCCAGTACTTCCTCTGCCAGTAGCTTCAACGGCTTCACCTGCCAGTACCTGATCTGCCAGTAGCTTCAATGGCTTCACCTGCCAGTACCTGATGTGCCAGTAGCTTCAACGGCTTCACCAGCCAGTACTTCCTCTGCCCGTAGCTTCAACGGCTTCACCTGCCAGTACCTGATGTGCCAGTAGCTTCAACGGCTTCACCTACCTGTACTTCCTCTGCCAGTAGCTTCAACGGCTTCACCTGCCAGTACCTGATCTGCCAGTAGCTTCAACGGCTTCACCTGCCAGTACCTGATCTGCTAGTAGCTTCAACGGCTTCACCTGCCAGTACCTGATCTGCTAGTAGCTTCAATGGCTTCACCTGCCAGTACCTGATCTGCCAGTAGCTTCAACGGCTTCACCTGCCAGTACCTGATCTGCCAGTAGCTTCAACGGCTTCACCTACCTGTACTTCCTCTGCCAGTAGCTTCAACGGCTTCACCTGCCAGTACTTCCTCTGCCAGTAGCTTCAACGGCTTCACCTGCCAGTACCTGATCTGCCAGTAGCTTCAATGGCTTCACCTGCAGTACCTGATCTGCCAGTAGCTTCAACGGCTTCACGTGCCAGTACTTCCTCTACCAGTATCTTCAATGGCTTCACCTACCTGTACTTCCTCTGCCAGTAGCTTCAATGGCTTCACCTGCCAGTACCTGATCTGCCAGTAGCTTCAATGGCTTCACCTGCCAGTACCTGATCTGCCAGTAGCTTCAACGGCTTCACCTGCCAGTACCTGATCTGCTAGTAGCTTCAATGGCTTCACCTGCCAGTACCTGATCTGCCAGTAGCTTCAACGGATTCACCTGCCAGTACCTGATGTGCCAGTAGCTTCAACGGCTTCACCTGCCAGTTCTTCCTCTGCCCGTAGCTTCAACGGCTTCACCTGCCAGTTCTTCCTCTGCCCGTAGCTTCAAAGGCTTCACGTGCCAGTACTTCCTCTACCAGTAGCTTCAATGGCTTCACCTACCTGTACTTCCACTGCCAGTAGCTTCAATGGCTTCACCTGCCAGTACCTGATCTGCCAGTAGCTTCAACGGCTTCACCTGTAAGTACCTGATGTGCCAGTAGCTTCAACGGCTTCACCTGCCAGTACCTGATGTGCCAGTAGCTTCAACGGCTTCACCTGCCAGTACTTCCTCTGCCCGTAGCTTCAACGGCTTCACGTGCCAGTATTTCCTCTACCAGTAGCTTCAATGGCTTCACCTACCTGTACTTCCACTGCCAGTAGCTTCAATGGCTTCACCTGCCAGTACCTGATCTGCCAGTAGCTTCAACGGCTTCACCTGTAAGTACCTGATCTGCCAGTAGCTTCAACGGCTTCACCTGCCAGTACCTGATCTGCTAGTAGCTTCAATGGCTTCACCTGCCAGTCCTGATCTGCCAGTTGCTTCAACGGCTTCACCTGCCAGTACCTGATGTGCCAGTAGCTTCAATGGCTTCACCTGCCAGTACCTGATCTGCTAGTAGCTCCAACGGCTTCACCTGCCAGTACCTGATCTGCTAGTAGCTTCAACGGCTTCACCTGCCAGTACCTGATCAGCCAGTAGCTTCAATGGCTTCACATGCCAGTACCTGATCTGCCAGTAGCTTCAACGGCTTCACCTGCCAGTACCTGATCTGCTAGTAGCTTCAACGGCTTCACCTGCCAGTACCTGATCTGCCAGTAGCTTCAATGGCTTCACCTGCCAGTACCTGATCTGCCAGTAGCTTCAACGGCTTCACCTGCCAGTACCTGATCTGCCAGTAGCTTCAACGGCTTCACCTGCCAGTACTTCCTCTGCCAGTAGCTTCAATGGCTTCACCTGCCAGTACCTGATCTGCCAGTAGCTTCAACGGCTTCACCTGCCAGTATCTGATCTGCTAGTAGCTTCAATGGCTTCACCTGCCAGTACCTGATCTGCCAGTAGCTTCAACGGCTTCACCTGCCAGTACCTGATGTGCCAGTAGCTTCAACGGCTTCACCTGCCAGTACTTCCTCTGCCCGTAGCTTCAACGGCTTCACGTGCCAGTACTTCCTCTACCAGTAGCTTCAATGGCTTCAACTACCTGTACTTCCTCTGCCAGTAGCTTCAATGGCTTCACCTGCCAGTACCTTATCTGCCAGTAGCTTCAATGGCTTCACCTGCCAGTACCTGATCTGCCATTAGCTTCAACGGCTTCACCTGCTAGTACTTCCTCTACCAGTAGCTTCAATGGCTTCACCTACCAGTACCTGATCTGCTAGTAGCTTCAACGGCTTCACCTGCCAGTACCTGATCTGCCAGTAGCTTCAAGGGCTTCACCTGCCAGTACCTGATCTGCCAGTAGCTTCAACGGCTTCACCTGCCAGTACCTGATCTGCTAGTAGCTTCAATGGCTTCACCTGCCAGTACCTGATCTGCCAGTAGCTTCAACGGCTTCACCTGCCAGTACCTGATCTGCCAGTAGCTTCAACGGCTTCACCTGCCAGTACCTGACCTGCCAGTAGCTTCAACGGCTTCACCTGCCAGTACTTCCTCTGCCAGTAGCTTCAACGGCTTCACCTGCCAGTACTTCCTCTGCCAGTAGCTTCAATGGCTTCACCTGCCAGTACCTGATCTGCTAGTAGCTTCAACGGCTTCACCTGCCAGTACCTGATCTGCCAGTAGCTTCAACGGCTTCACCTGCCAGTACCTGATCTACCAGTAGCTTCTACGGCTTCACCTGCCAGTACTTCCTCAGCCAGTAGCTTCAACGGCTTCACCTGCCAGTACCTGATCTGCCAGTAGCTTCAACGGCTACACCTGTCAGTACCTGATCTGCCAGTAGCTTCAATGGCTTCACCTGCCAGTACCTGATCTGCTAGTTGCTTCAACGGCTTCACCTGCCAGTAACTGATCTGCTAGTAGCTTCAATGGCTTCACCTGCCAGTACCTGATCTGCCAGTAGCTTCAACGGCTTCACCTACCTGTACTTCCTCTGCCAGTAGCTTCAACGGCTTCACCTGCCAGTACCTGATCTGCCAGTAGCTTCAATGGCTTCACCTGCCAGTACCTGATCTGCCAGTAGCTTCAACGGCTTCACCTGCCAGTACCTGATCTGCCAGTAGCTTCAATGGCTTCACCTGCCAGTACCTGATCTGCCAGTAGCTTCAATGGCTTCACCTGCCAGTACTTACTCTGCCAGTAGCTTCAATGGCTTCACCTGCCAGTACCTGATCTGCTAGTAGCTTTAACGGCTTCACCTGCCAGTACCTGATCTGCTAGTAGCTTCAACGGCTTCACCTGCCAGTACCTGATCTGCCAGTAGCTTCAACGGCTTCACCTGCCAGTACCTGATCTGCTAGTAGCTTCAACGGCTTCACCTGCCAGTACCTGATCTGCCAGTAGCTTCAATGGCTTCACCTGCCAGTACCTGATCTGCTAGTAGCTTCAATGGCTTCACCTGCCAGTACCTGATCTGCCAGTAGCTTCAACGGCTTCACCTACCTGTACTTCCTCTGCCAGTAGCTTCAACGGCTTCACCTGCCAGTACCTGATCTGCCAGTATCTTCAACGGCTTCACCTGCCAGTACCTGATCTGCCAGTAGCTTCAATGGCTTCACCTGCCAGTACCTGATCTGCCAGTAGCGTCAACGGCTTCACCTGCCAGTACCTGATCTGCCAGTAGCTTCAACGGCTTCACCTGCCAGTACTTCCTCTGCCCGTAGCTTCAACGGCTTCACATGCCAGTACCTGATCTGCCAGTAGCTTCAATGGCTTCACCTGCCAGTACCTTATCTGCCAGTAGCTTCAACGGCTTCACCTGCCAGTACCTGATCTGCTAGTAGCTTCAACGGCTTCACCTGCCAGTACCTGATCTGCCAGTATCTTCAATGGCTTCACCTGCCAGTACCTGATCTGCCAGTAGCTTCAATGGCTTCACCTGCCAGTACTTCCTCTGCCAGTAGCTTCAATGGCTTCACCTGCCAGTACTTCCTCGGCTAGTAGCTTCAATGGCTTCACCTGCCAGTACCTGATCTGCTAGTAGCTTCAACGGCTTCACCTGCCAGTACCTGATCTGCCAGTAGCTTCAATGGCTTCACCTGCCAGTACCTGATCTGCCAGTTGCTTCAATGGCTTCACCTGCCAGTACTTCCTCTGCCAGTAGCTTCAATGGCTTCACCTGCCAGTACCTGATCTGCCAGTAGCTTCAACGGCTTCACCTGCCAGTACCTGATCTGCTAGTAGCTTCAATGGCTTCACCTGCCAGTACTTCCTCTGCCAGTAGCTTCAATGGCTTCACCTGCCAGTACCTGATCTGCCAGTAGCTTCAACGGCTTCACCTGCCAGTACTTCCTCTGCCAGTAGCTTCAATGGCTTCACCTGCCAGTACCTGATCTGCTATTAGCTTCAACGGCTTCACCTGCCAGTACCTGATCTGCTAGTAGCTTCAATGGCTTCACCTGCCAGTACCTGATCTGCCAGTAGCTTCAATGGCTTCACCTGCCAGTACCTGATCTGCCAGTAGCTTCAACGGCTTCACCTGCCAGTACCTGATCTGCCAGTAGCTTCAATGGCTTCACCTGCCAGTACCTGATCTGCCAGTAGCTTCAACGGCTTCACCTGCCAGTACTTCCTCTGCCAGTAGCTTCAATGGCTTCACCTGCCAGTACCTGATCTGCTAGTAGCTTCAACGGCTTCACCTGCCAGTACCTGATCTGATAGTAGCTTCAACGGCTTCACCTGCCAGTACCTGATCTGCCAGTAGCTTCAATGGCTTCACCTGCCAGTACCTGATCTGCCAGTAGCTTCAATGGCTTCACCTGCCAGTACCTGATCTGCCAGTAGCTTCAACGGCTTCACCTGCCAGTACCTGATCTGCTAGTAGCTTCAATGGCTTCACCTGCCAGTACTTCCTCTGCCAGTAGCTTCAATGGCTTCACCTGCCAGTACCTGATCTGCCAGTAGCTTCAACGGCTTCACCTGCCAGTACCTGATCTGCTAGTAGCTTCAATGGCTTCACCTGCCAGTACTTCCTCTGCCAGTAACTTCAATGGCTTCACCTGCCAGTACCTGATCTGCCAGTAGCTTCAACGGCTTCACCTGCCAGTACTTCCTCTGCCAGTAGCTTCAATGGCTTCACCTGCCAGTACCTGATCTGCTATTAGCTTCAACGGCTTCACCTGCCAGTACCTGATCTGCTAGTAGCTTCAATGGCTTCACCTGCCAGTACCTGATCTGCCAGTAGCTTCAATGGCTTCACCTGCCAGTACCTGATCTGCTAGTAGCTTCAACGGCTTCACCTGCCAGTACCTGATCTGCCAGTAGCTTCAACGGCTTCACCTGCCAGTACCTGATCTGCCAGTAGCTTCAATGGCATCACCTGCCAGTACCTGATCTGCCAGTAGCTTCAACGGCTTCACCTGCCAGTACTTCCTCTGCCAGTAGCTTCAATGGCTTCACCTGCCAGTACCTGATCTGCTAGTAGCTTCAACGGCTTCACCTGCCAGTACCTGACCTGCTAGAAGCTTCAACGGCTTCACCTGCCAGTACCTGATCTGCCAGTAGCTTCAACGGCTTCACCTGCCAGTACCTGATCTGCTAGTAGCTTCAATGGCTTCACCTGCCAGTACCTGATCTGCCAGTAGCTTCAACGGCTTCACCTGCCAGTACTTCCTCTGCCAGTAGCTTCAACGGCTTCACCTGCCAGTACCTGATCTGCTAGTAGCTTCAATGGCTTCACCTGCCAGTACCTGATCTGCCAGTAGCTTCAACGGCTTCACCTGCCAGTACCTGATCTGCCAGTAGCTTCAACGGCTTCACCTACCTGTACTTCCTCTGCCAGTAGCTTCAACGGCTTCACCTGCCAGTACTTCCTCTGCCAGTAGCTTCAACGGCTTCACCTGCCAGTACCTGATCTGCCAGTAGCTTCAATGGCTTCACCTGCCAGTACCTGATCTGCCAGTAGCTTCAATGGCTTCACCTGCCAGTACCTGATCTGCCAGTAGCTTCAATGGCTTCACCTGCCAGTACCTGATATGCCAGTAGCTTCAACGGCTTCACCTGCCAGTACCTGATCTGCTAGTAGCTTCAATGGCTTCACCTGCCAGTACTTCCTCTGCCAGTAGCTTCAATGGCTTCACCTGCCAGTACCTGATCTGCCAGTAGCTTCAACGGCTTCACCTGCCAGTACCTGATCTGCCAGTAGCTTCAACGGCTTCACCTACCTGTACTTCCTCTGCCAGTAGCTTCAACGGCTTCACCTGCCAGTACCTGATCTGCCAGTTGCTTCAATGGCTTCACCTGCCAGTACTTCCTCTGCCAGTAGCTTCAATGGCTTCACCTGCCAGTACCTGATCTGCCAGTAGCTTCAACGGCTTCACCTGCCAGTACCTGATCTGCTAGTAGCTTCAATGGCTTCACCTGCCAGTACTTCCTCTGCCAGTAGCTTCAATGGCTTCACCTGCCAGTACCTGATCTGCCAGTAGCTTCAACGGCTTCACCTGCCAGTACTTCCTCTGCCAGTAGCTTCAATGGCTTCACCTGCCAGTACCTGATCTGCTATTAGCTTCAACGGCTTCACCTGCCAGTACCTGATCTGCTAGTAGCTTCAATGGCTTCACCTGCCAGTACCTGATCTGCCAGTAGCTTCAATGGCTTCACCTGCCAGTACCTGATCTGCCAGTAGCTTCAACGGCTTCACCTGCCAGTACCTGATCTGCCAGTAGCTTCAATGGCTTCACCTGCCAGTACCTGATCTGCCAGTAGCTTCGACGGCTTCACCTGCCAGTACTTCCTCTGCCAGTAGCTTCAATGGCTTCACCTGCCAGTACCTGATCTGCTAGTAGCTTCAACGGCTTCACCTGCCAGTACCTGATCTGCTAGTAGCTTCAACGGCTTCACCTGCCAGTACCTGATCTGCCAGTAGCTTCAACGGCTTCACCTGCCAGTACCTGATCTGCTAGTAGCTTCAATGGCTTCACCTGCCAGTACCTGATCTGCCAGTAGCTTCAACGGCTTCACCTGCCAGTACTTCCTCTGCCAGTAGCTTCAAAGGCTTCACCTGCCAGTACCTGATCTGCTAGTAGCTTCAATGGCTTCACCTGCCAGTACCTGATCTGCCAGTAGCTTCAACGGCTTCACCTGCCAGTACCTGATCTGCCAGTAGCTTCAACGGCTTCACCTACCTGTACTTCCTCTGCCAGTAGCTTCAACGGCTTCACCTGCCAGTACTTCCTCTGCCAGTAGCTTCAACGGCTTCACCTGCCAGTACCTGATCTGCCAGTAGCTTCAATGGCTTCACCTGCCAGTACCTGATCTGCCAGTAGCTTCAATGGCTTCACCTGCCAGTACCTGATCTGCCAGTAGCTTCAATGGCTTCACCTGCCAGTACCTGATCTGCCAGTAGCTTCAACGGCTTCACCTGCCAGTACCTGATCTGCTAGTAGCTTCAATGGCTTCACCTGCCAGTACTTCCTCTGCCAGTAACTTCAATGGCTTCACCTGCCAGTACCTGATCTGCCAGTAGCTTCAACGGCTTCACCTGCCAGTACTTCCTCTGCCAGTAGCTTCAATGGCTTCACCTGCCAGTACCTGATCTGCTATTAGCTTCAACGGCTTCACCTGCCAGTACCTGATCTGCTAGTAGCTTCAATGGCTTCACCTGCCAGTACCTGATCTGCCAGTAGCTTCAATGGCTTCACCTGCCAGTACCTGATCTGCTAGTAGCTTCAACGGCTTCACCTGCCAGTACCTGATCTGCCAGTAGCTTCAACGGCTTCACCTGCCAGTACCTGATCTGCCAGTAGCTTCAATGGCATCACCTGCCAGTACCTGATCTGCCAGTAGCTTCAACGGCTTCACCTGCCAGTACTTCCTCTGCCAGTAGCTTCAATGGCTTCACCTGCCAGTACCTGATCTGCTAGTAGCTTCAACGGCTTCACCTGCCAGTACCTGACCTGCTAGAAGCTTCAACGGCTTCACCTGCCAGTACCTGATCTGCCAGTAGCTTCAACGGCTTCACCTGCCAGTACCTGATCTGCTAGTAGCTTCAATGGCTTCACCTGCCTGTACCTGATCTGCCAGTAGCTTCAACGGCTTCACCTGCCAGTACTTCCTCTGCCAGTAGCTTCAACGGCTTCACCTGCCAGTACCTGATCTGCTAGTAGCTTCAATGGCTTCACCTGCCAGTACCTGATCTGCCAGTAGCTTCAACGGCTTCACCTGCCAGTACCTGATCTGCCAGTAGCTTCAACGGCTTCACCTACCTGTACTTCCTCTGCCAGTAGCTTCAACGGCTTCACCTGCCAGTACTTCCTCTGCCAGTAGCTTCAACGGCTTCACCTGCCAGTACCTGATCTGCCAGTAGCTTCAATGGCTTCACCTGCCAGTACCTGATCTGCCAGTAGCTTCAATGGCTTCACCTGCCAGTACCTGATCTGCCAGTAGCTTCAATGGCTTCACCTGCCAGTACCTGATCTGCCAGTAGCTTCAACGGCTTCACCTACCTGTACTTCCTCTGCCAGTAGCTTCAACGGCTTCACCTGCCAATACCTGATCTGCTAGTAGCTTCAATGGCTTCACCTGCCAGTACTTCCTCTGCCAGTAGCTTCAATGGCTTCACCTGCCAGTACCTGATCTGCCAGTAGCTTCAACGGCTTCACCTGCCAGTACCTGATCTGCCAGTAGCTTCAACGGCTTCACCTACCTGTACTTCCTCTGCCAGTAGCTTCAACGGCTTCACCTGCCAGTACCTGATCTGCCAGTAGCTTCAATGGCTTCACCTGCCAGTACCTTATGTGCCGGTAGCTTCAACGGCTTCACCTGCCAGTACCTGATCTGCCAGTAGCTTCAACGGCTTCACCTGCCAGTACCTGATCTGCCAGTAGCTTCAACGGCTTCACCTGCCAGTACCTGATCTGCCAGTAGCTTCAACGGCTTCACCTGCCATTACCTGATCTGCCAGTAGCTTCAACGGCTTCACCTGCCAGTACCTGATCTGCTAGTAGCTTCAACGGCTTCACCTGCCAGTACCTGATCTGCTAGTAGCTTCAACGGCTTCACCTGCCAGTACCTGATCTGCTAGTAGCTTCAACGGCTTCACCTGCCAGTACCTGATCTGCCAGTAGCTTCAATGGCTTCACCTGCCAGTACCTGATCTGCTAGTAGCTTCAACGGCTTCACCTGCCAGTACCTGATCTGCCAGTAGCTTCAATGGCTTCACCTGCCAGTACCTGATCTGCCAGTAGCTTCAATGGCTTCACCTGCCAGTACCTGATCTGCCAGTAGCTTCAATGGCTTCACCTTCCAGTACTTCCTCTGCTAGTAGCTTCAATGGCTTCACCTGCCAGTACCTGATCTGCTAGTAGCTTCAATGGCTTCACCTGCCAGTACCTGATCTGCCAGTAGCTTCAATGGCTTCACCTGCCAGTACTTCCTCTGCCAGTAGCTTCAATGGCTTCACCTGCCAGTACCTGATCTGCCAGTAGCTTCAACGGCTTCACCTGCCAGTACCTGATCTGCTAGTAGCTTCAATGGCTTCACCTGCCAGTACTTCCTCTGCCAGTAGCTTCAATGGCTTCACCTGCCAGTACCTGATCTGCCAGTAGCTTCAATGGATTCACCTGCCAGTACCTGATCTGCTAGTAGCTTCAATGGCTTCACCTGCCAGTACCTGATCTGCCAGTAGCTTCAACGGCTTCACCTATCTGTACTTCCTCTGCCAGTAGCTTCAATGGCTTCACCTGCCAGTACCTTATCTGCCAGTAGCTTCAATGGCTTCACCTGCCAGTACCTGATCTGCCAGTAGCTTCAACGGCTTCACCTGCCAGTACTTCCTCTACCAGTTGCTTCAATGGCTTCACCTACCAGTACCTGATCTGCTAGTAGCTTCAACGGCTTCACCTGCCAGTACCTGATCTGCCAGTAGCTTCAAGGGCTTCACCTGCCAGTACCTGATCTGCCAGTAGCTTCAACGGCTTCACCTGCCAGTACCTGATCTGCTAGTAGCTTCAATGGCTTCACCTGCCAGTACCTGATCTGCCAGTAGCTTTAACGGCTTCACCTGCCAGTACCTGATCTGCCAGTAGCTTCAACGGCTTCACCTGCCAGTACCTGATCTGCCAGTAGCTTCAACGGCTTCACCTGCCAGTACTTCCTCTGCCAGTAGCTTCAACGGCTTCACCTGCCAGTACTTCCTCTGCCAGTAGCTTCAATGGCTTCACCTGCCAGTACCTGATCTGCTAGTAGCTTCAACGGCTTCACCTGCCAGTACCTGATCTGCCAGTAGCTTCAACGGCTTCACCTGCCAGTACCTGATCTACCAGTAGCTTCAACGGCTTCACCTGCCAGTACTTCCTCTGCCAGTAGCTTCAACGGCTTCACCTGCCTGTACCTGATCTGCCAGTAGCTTCAACGGCTTCACCTGTCAGTACCTGATCTGCCAGTAGCTTCAATGGCTTCACCTGCCAGTACCTGATCTGCTAGTAGCTTCAACGGCTTCACCTGCCAGTAACTGATCTGCTAGTAGCTTCAATGGCTTCACCTGCCAGTACCTGATCTGCCAGTAGCTTCAACGGCTTCACCTACCTGTACTTCCTCTGCCAGTAGCTTCAACGGCTTCACCTGCCAGTACCTGATCTGCCAGTAGCTTCAATGGCTTCACCTGCCAGTACCTGATCTGCCAGTAGCTTCAACGGCTTCACCTGCCAGTACCTGATCTGCCAGTAGCTTCAATGGCTTCACCTGCCAGTACCTGATCTGCCAGTAGCTTCAATGGCTTCACCTGCCAGTACTTACTCTGCCAGTAGCTTCAATAGCTTCACCTGCCAGTACCTGATCTGCTAGTAGCTTTAACGGCTTCACCTGCCAGTACCTGATCTGCTAGTAGCTTCAACGGCTTCACCTGCCAGTACCTGATCTGCCAGTAGCTTCAACGGCTTCACCTGCCAGTACCTGATCTGCTAGTAGCTTCAACGGCTTCACCTGCCAGTACCTGATCTGCCAGTAGCTTCAATGGCTTCACCTGCCAGTACCTGATCTGCTAGTAGCTTCAATGGCTTCACCTGCCAGTACCTGATCTGCCAGTAGCTTCAACGGCTTCACCTACCTGTACTTCCTCTGCCAGTAGCTTCAACGGCTTCACCTGCCCGTACCTGATCTGCCAGTAGCTTCAATGGCTTCACCTGCCAGTACCTGATCTGCTAGTAGCTTCAACGGCTTCACCTGCCAGTACCTGATCTGCCAGTATCTTCAATGGCTTCACCTGCCAGTACCTGATCTGCCAGTAGCTTCAATGGCTTCACCTGCCAGTACTTCCTCTGCCAGTAGCTTCAATGGCTTCACCTGCCAGTACTTCCTCGGCTAGTAGCTTCAATGGCTTCACCTGCCAGTACCTGATCTGCTAGTAGCTTCAACGGCTTCACCTGCCAGTACCTGAACTGCCAGTAGCTTCAATGGCTTCACCTGCCAGTACCTGATCTGCCAGTTGCTTCAATGGCTTCACCTGCCAGTACTTCCTCTGCCAGTAGCTTCAATGGCTTCACCTGCCAGTACCTGATCTGCCAGTAGCTTCAACGGCTTCACCTGCCAGTACCTGATCTGCTAGTAGCTTCAATGGCTTCAAATGCCAGTACTTCCTCTGCCAGTAGCTTCAATGGCTTCACCTGCCAGTACCTGATCTGCCAGTAGCTTCAACGGCTTCACCTGCCAGTACTTCCTCTGCCAGTAGCTTCAATGGCTTCACCTGCCAGTACCTGATCTGCTATTAGCTTCAGCGGCTTCACCTGCCAGTACCTGATCTGCTAGTAGCTTCAATGGCTTCACCTGCCAGTACCTGATCTGCTAGTAGCTTCAATGGCTTCACCTGCCAGTACCTGATCTTCCAGTAGCTTCAACGGCTTCACCTGCCAGTACCTGATCTGCCAGTAGCTTCAATGGCTTCACCTGCCAGTACCTGATCTGCCAGTAGCTTCAACGGCTTCACCTGCCAGTACTTCCTCTGCAAGTAGCTTCAATGGCTTCACCTGCCAGTACCTGATCTGCTAGTAGCTTCAACGGCTTCACCTGCCAGTACCTGATCTGCTAGTAGCTTCAACGGCTTCACCTGCCAGTACCTGATCTGCCAGTAGCTTCAACGGCTTCACCTGCCAGTACCTGATCTGCTAGTAGCTTCAATGGCTTCACCTGCCAGTACCTGATCTGCCAGTAGCTTCAACGGCTTCACCTGCCAGTACTTCCTCTTCCAGTAGCTTCAAAGGCTTCACCTGCCAGTACCTGATCTGCTAGTAGCTTCAATGGCTTCACCTGCCAGTACCTGATCTGCCAGTAGCTTCAACGGCTTCACCTGCCAGTACCTGATCTGCCAGTAGCTTCAACGGCTTCACCTACCTGTACTTCCACTGCCAGTAGCTTCAACGGCTTCACCTGCCAGTACTTCCTCTGCCAGTAGCTTCAACGGCTTCACCTGCCAGTACCTGATCTGCCAGTAGCTTCACTGGCTTCACCTGCCAGTACCTGATCTGCCAGTAGCTTCAATGGCTTCACCTGCCAGTACCTGATCTGCCAGTAGCTTCAATGGCTTCACCTGCCAGTACCTGATCTGCCAGTAGCTTCAACGGCTTCACCTGCCAGTACTTGATCTGCTAGTAGCTTCAATGGCTTCACCTGCCAGTACTTCCTCTGCCAGTAGCTTCAATGGCTTCACCTGCCAGTACCTGATCTGCCAGTAGCTTCAACGGCTTCACCTGCCAGTACCTGATCTGCTAGTAGCTTCAATGGCTTCACCTGCCAGTACTTCCTCTGCCAGTAACTTCAATGGCTTTACCTGCCAGTACCTGATCTGCCAGTAGCTTCAACGGCTTCACCTGCCAGTACTTCCTCTGCCAGTAGCTTCAATGGCTTCACCTGCCAGTACCTGATCTGCTATTAGCTTCAACGGCTTCACCTGCCAGTACCTGATCTGCTAGTAGCTTCAATGGCTTCACCTGCCAGTACCTGATCTGCCAGTAGCTTCAATAGCTTCACCTGCCAGTACCTGATCTGCTAGTAGCTTCAACGGCTTCACCTGCCAGTACCTGATCTGCCAGTAGCTTCAACGGCTTCACCTGCCAGTACCTGATCTGCCAGTAGCTTCAATGGCATCACCTGCCAGTACCTGATCTGCCAGTAGCTTCAACGGCTTCACCTGCCAGTACTTCCTCTGCCAGTTGCTTCAATGGCTTCACCTGCCAGTACCTGATCTGCTAGTAGCTTCAACGGCTTCACCTGCCAGTACCTGACCTGCTAGAAGCTTCAACGGCTTCACCTGCCAGTACCTGATCTGCCAGTAGCTTCAACGGCTTCACCTGCCAGTACCTGATCTGCTAGTAGCTTCAATGGCTTCACCTGCCAGTACCTGATCTGCCAGTAGCTTCAACGGCTTCACCTGCCAGTACTTCCTCTGCCAGTAGCTTCAACGGTTTCACCTGCCAGTACCTGATCTGCTAGTAGCTTCAATGGCTTCACCTGCCAGTACCTGATCTGCCAGTAGCTTCAACGGCTTCACCTGCCAGTACCTGATCTGCCAGTAGCTTCAACGGCTTCACCTACCTGTACTTCCTCTGCCAGTAGCTTCAACGGCTTCACCTGCCAGTACTTCCTCTGCCAGTAGCTTCAACGGCTTCACCTGCCAGTACCTGATCTGCCAGTAGCTTCAATGTCTTCACCTGCCAGTACCTGATCTGCCAGTAGCTTCAACGGCTTCACCTGCCAGTACCTGATCTGCCAGTAGCTTCAACGGCTTCACCTACCTGTACTTCCTCTGCCAGTAGCTTCACCGGCTTCACCTGCCAATACCTGATCTGCTAGTAGCTTCAATGGCTTCACCTGCCAGTACTTCCTCTGCCAGTAGCTTCAATGGCTTCACCTGCCAGTACCTGATCTGCCAGTAGCTTCAACGGCTTCACCTGCCAGTACCTGATCTGCCAGTAGCTTCAACGGCTTCACCTACCTGTACTTCCTCTGCCAGTAGCTTCTACGGCTTCACCTGCCTGTACCTGATCTGCCAGTAGCTTCAATGGCTTCACCTGCCATTACCTGATGTGCCAGTAGCTTCAACGGCTTCACCTGCCAGTACCTGATCTGCCAGTAGCTTCAACGGCTTCACCTGGCAGTACCTGATCTGCCAGTAGCTTCAACGGCTTCACCTGCCAGTACCTGATCTGCTAGTAGCTTCAATGGCTTCACCTGCCAGTACCTGATCTGCCAGTAGCTTCAACGGCTTCACCTGCCAGTACCTGATCTGCCAGTAGCTTCAACGGCTTCACCTGCCAGTACCTGATCTGCCAGTAGCTTCAACGGCTTCACCTGCCAGTACCTGATCTGCTAGTAGCTTCAACGGCTTCACCTGCCAGTACCTGATCTGCTAGTAGCTTCAACGGCTTCACCTGCCAGTACCTGATCTGCTAGTAGCTTCAACGGCTTCACCTGCCAGTACCTGATCTGCCAGTAGCTTCAATGGCTTCACCTGCCAGTACCTGATCTGCTAGTAGCTTCAACGGCTTCACCTGCCAGTACCTGATCTGCCAGTAGCTTCAATGGCTTCACCTGCCAGTACCTGATCTGCCAGTAGCTTCAATGGCTTCACCTGCCAGTACCTGATCTGCCAGTAGCTTCAATGGCTTCACCTGCCAGTACTTCCTCTGCTAGTTGCTTCAATGGCTTCACCTGCCAGTACCTGATCTGCTAGTAGCTTCAATGGCTTCACCTGCCAGTACCTGATCTGCCAGTAGCTTCAATGGCTTAACCTGCCAGTACTTCCTCTGCCAGTAGCTTCAATGGCTTCACCTGCCAGTACCTGATCTGCCAGTAGCTTCAACGGCTTCACCTGCCAGTACCTGATCTGCTAGTAGCTTCAATGGCTTCACCTGCCAGTACTTCCTCTGCCAGTAGCTTCAATGGCTTCACCTGCCAGTACCTGATCTGCCAGAAGCTTCAATGGCTTCACCTGCCAGTACCTGATCTGCTAGTAGCTTCAATGGCTTCACCTGCCAGTACCTGACCTGCTAGAAGCTTCAACGGCTTCACCTGCCAGTAC